>NC_140070.1:100275368-101475368 GCF_964194135.1 Talpa europaea | reverse complement strand
CTTAACCCCTTGCGCCACCAGGGAGACCCCAGAACAACTACTACTCCTGCTTCTAAAATTCATGAAAGAGACTATCTGACATTTGTTCAGAATGCTGGAAAAAGAATTTAAAAACATAGATGACTCTTTGCTTTGTTATTTTGTTAATGATTACCATGTGCTTATTTCTTCTTTTCTCCAGGAGTCTACTTTGACTGCTGTGTCAGACAAATTAAATTTGTGGACTTCTGTGGGAAGTACCGCCTCCCACTGATGCACTACCTGTGTTCTCCCGAATGCTCTTCCCCCTGCAGTTCTGCCTCTCACAGCTCCACATCCCAGAGCGAATCTGACTCAGAGGATGAAGCCAGTGTTGCTGCACACAGAATGCAGAAGGTTCTTCTTGGTTAAGAAGGGTACAGTGTGGTGTGAAATAACTCAAAAGACTGAGCAAAGGTGATTAGAAAAGAAAATAGACTTTGAAGTTCACTAGAAACCTTATCTTCATTTTCTGAATGTCCATGAAAGAGAAAGAGATGATATAAAAGAGTTGTATCTCATTTACTTATTCAGTAGAAATGAGTTCAGTTCTATGTTTGTATTCTTTGCATATAATTCATTCTAAATGGCAGTTTCAAATTGGGCTATTGTTTGCAGTTATCACTCACATTTTGTATGAATCACACAGCAGAATGAAACATTCTGAAGAAAGGTGCTATAATAGATTGTGAGTGGTGTAACCTGTGACAGTTGAGATAGAGACAGCAGTGATCAAAGCTGTAATTATCACCAGAGTTGTCCTTTGGTCTGGGTGGAACACTGCACCATAACAGGAGTAGCCCCCTCTTCTTGTATTGCCCATATATAAATCTAGAGCTGTTTGTATAAACAGGTAGTTATGTAGGACCTAAACCTCTCTGACCTACTAATTGATAAATTAAGGGGTAGAACTCTTATCTAGGATTTTAAAACTCTTCAATTCTCCTCCTTTGTTCCACATGAGTGGTGTTAACCCTTACATAATCCAGAAAGAACTGTTTAGTGCCTTAATCTTAACAAAGATTTAGAAATACATTCAAGAAACTATGCAGACAATTTAAAATATGCTTTAACAGAACAAGGTAAACAATTGGATGTTGACATCTGAGCTCCTGGCCACGTTAACTCATTCTCTAAAGAGTAAACGATCCCCTATCAGGGATTCACTTTTATACTTAATGGAAGGCCCCAGTCTCGATCAATCTGTCATCATAATCATTTTGATAGAAATATATGTCAGACTTCTTGTGATAGAAAAGAAATGTAAACTAGGGAAGTTTCTTTATATCTTTCTTTAATGAAATGAGAAAATCATTTAAAAATTTTTGACAGTAGAATATGACTTTGCCTATGTGACCTGAACTATAATTTTCTCTACTTTTAGAAGAAAAAAATTGAAAATCATTTTCACTCAAAAATTGGGGGCCGCAGTCATTGTATTTGTACGCAATAGAACAGTTTTTAAAACTAGTTAAATCATGGAATACATTTTGAAGATAATGTATTGATAAAACATAGAAAAATTGCAAAGTTTATTTTTAAAGTATAGCAGAAAAATGTTTAACAGATTGAAGGCTATTTGAAATGACCAATTTTTATTAACTAATGTGCAATAAAAATTGAGTGATAGTACATCTATAACTTGATATTATAAAAGAAAATATAAAACATACTAGTATTAGATACTTAACCTATAGTAGTATATGGTTGTTAGTCAGTATTACTTAACACAGTGATACACAAGTCAGAAATGCATTGGACCATCACATAAACTCCCTTCTGACTTCCCAGCATTCATGACTGCACATCCCATTTCTGAAAGCTGATCATTGTAAAATAGTGACATGTACATTTATTTGTTTTTTTCATATATGTTATTTTTTATTTTAGAAGAAAATATACTGTAGGATAGTTTGGAGTTTGTTGATTATATGTTAATTCATGAAACACCCTGAGAGTTTCATGACTGCAGTTGTGAAACGCTGCTATGGAGTGAATCCCTTCACCTTGTTATAATGTAGTATGACTCTTTTTTTCTTTTGACTGAGAAATTTTTATGTTTATAAAAGTAATCTTGTATGTTTTTACTGCCTAGCAAAGTAGTTCTTGGGTAATTATGGAAATAATAAAAAGTCTTTGTTTACTTCTCCATTTGAGCCACAGTGAGATGCATACTATAAAATTATGAAAGCTAAAGATGACTTAGGCAGGCCCTAATATTTTATAAGTGACTAAGTTTAGATACATAAAATATTTTCATAGAAATAAGTAGTGTTTTCATAGTTAATTGATAGGAACAAATTTTTATGACTTAAAAATTGACTTATGCTTCAGTTTACTTCTTAATTCATGACCAGCTTGATCTAAGTAACAGCTTAGGTAATCTTAGCTAAAAGTTAGTCTTTGTAAAATAAATGGGCAGTTATGTAAATATAGTAGTTACCCTTGCACACTTTTCTCGAGCTCCCCAGAGAAAGGGTATACTGATTTAGCTTTTACAGGTGTAAATAGGTCCAACCCACAATGTAGCCTTTGCTATTATGTAGCCTTTGCTATATAGTGTAGTTATATGCTACACTATAGAGCAAAATGTCTTTCAGTGTCTAGCAAAATGTTTGTTATGGTTCTCTGTATGTACTTTTGAAAATCTGTGATCAGTGTGCAACTCTGGTGATTTTTACTGTAATTTATGTTTAGCTGGTTGTTTTGTTTTTTTTGTTTGTTTGTTTTTTTACATTTGATCTAACCTTTTACAAGAGCTGCTAATAATTTCTAATATTTTCTGTGTTTTTTTTGCCCTACCTTCCCTTTTTTCATAATGAGTGATCATAGACACTAATTCAAAGGCTACAAGGGACTTGATAATTTAGAAAACAGATGATTGGCTCCCAAATCATTTAGCTATGTTTTTAAAATCATAGTCTGCCACTACAGTTTCTAAGTCACATGTTTTTGATATTGTTTCACTTGGACAATTTTAGTGACTAAAACTGTAGATAAAACTACTTAACAAAAGTATTAAGTGTTATAATGGAATTCTTTAGTGCTGATATCTTAATTGAAATAGGTACATTCCTAGAATCCACTTCTATTAGTGTCATCACAGTGAGTTGGTGTGAGATAATCCTAGGATTTTAGGAACTAGGAAGAATATAATGCTTGCTTCCATGGTGCCAGGGACTGGCTAACCTAAGGGCAAGCGGGTCAGGGTTCTCATTTTACCTTGTGTGTGAATAATGAAGGTGGACCTGAGGGTCATTTTCATATTTCACTTCTGAATGTATACCGTAGGAATCTCTAATTCTTAAAATTCTTGATATTTGGAACTTTGATGCTGAATTTAAAAGTAAAGACTTGCATTATAAACTGTACCTCCAATTTGAAAAAATTTGTGTTAATTTAAAGTTAAAGGCAGTCCGTGTGAATGCTGTGTAATACTGCAGATAGATTCTGCTACACATCTAAATACTGACTTTAAACAAAAAGAGTGGGGGAAAAAGCAGACTGCTGGAGTATTTAGTGAAAGAAATCATTAAAGCAACAAAGGGCAAGGAAAAGAGAAGAAACTAGACACCCAGGGACATCCCTGAGCCAAGAAAGCCCTTTGATAGCAAATTGTTTTAAAATTAAGTGGCCCTCTATCAAAACCATCTGAATTTACTCAGTTTCTGCTATTGGGAGATTGTCCACATTCCTCCATAATGAAGGGCCAGTAAGTAATAGGATTTTCTTATAGTCAACTTTGCTCTTTCTAAAGGAAGACGGTAATACCTCATTAACCTCGAATTTGTGGTTAATGTTTACTGTTTCATTATGTAAAGAAGAAAAATGACTAAGCAGATAATTAGTACAAATGAAGTTGATCTTTGAAAAGCATTTTAGCAGTAGCTATACAATAGCTAAATAGTTATTCTAAATAGTTGTTATAGTTATTCTAAATAATAACACTAGACAAAACTTTATCAGTTATAGTACATGTATATAAATTAGTTAAAATGCATTTATTTAGAAATACCTAATTGTTACCTAAATTACCCCTTCTCATTCAAGGTAGCAATTTTATTAAGTCAGTATAAATATTACAACACATTTAATCCAAAATAATGAGCTTTCAAGTTGTGCTGGGAATTTAATGAGGTTGTTAGGCTGTGTAGATTTTATAGACAATGTGATCTGTAATGCAAAGTTCTGATTTCCTCATACAGAAAAATAACTTGACCTACGCTACCTGTATTAAGCACCATCCTTTGCATAACATTAATCTCAATATCTGATTTTATATTTTCATTATAGTCCTGATCTTTTTAAACTTAGCTATGTCTTCAGCTGTGTTCAGAGTATATGTGCCTTAAATCCTCCACTCTAGACACAAAGTTTGGGGAACTGTTATTTAAATAAGTTGGTTGTGACCCTTTGCATTTGACTTGAGAGACAAAGACTGTTATCTTGAGGGGTGTTTAGGGCTTCTGGAGAGGAAACCTCAATCATGCATACCATCGCAGAGGATCAAAACTATAAAGATCAGGGTCCCCTGAAGTAAAATCACTGAAAAGATGTATTCTTTTTTATATTATATTGTAAAGGAAATTTATATTTTACCAGTGAAAGATGACAGAGAAGTTCCTAAGCATCTTCATATTAATAGCATAATATAAAAACATTGCTGTAAGGCTTATTTCCCATTTATTTTCTTTGTAAAACTAGACTGTAGGGGGTATGTTTTAATATTTTCCCATGTAAGTACATCTTTTTCCTATCCTTGATCCATATTTGCTAAGAATTAATGCAGAAAAATAACAATTCACTTGCAAACATTACACATTATTGAACACACACAGGGTAACATTGATTTGGGTGCTACTATACTAGATTTTACCTAGCGTTGACCAGTCTCAATGTATTATTTGACACAGTATTCAATCTAATAAATTTTAAGATTGTGTAGTTTTGAAGGTTATTTATATGCCAGCATACCAGAAAGCCATGGTGGAGAAACTCTGCATTCTTCAGAACTTAATTTATTCCCTTGGCCCTATATAATTGGATAAAATACTTTATTCTAAATTCCAGTTAGGCAAAAAAACAAGGATAAGATTAACATTATGATTACAGCAAATGTTACTACAGAAACATTAGTTGGTTAATTATTCTGTCTGCAGCTGATGTTTTAAGAGAAATTCCTTCACTTCACTTGACATTGATGTGTTAGACAAAGAATATTAATCTCAACAATCACTTTATCGCAATCATGGGGAGACCTGTGTGTCTGGAATTGAGATTTGTTGCATTTCTGAGCCCACTTTTTATTCATCAGAAACAATAACATAATTGGAGAATTATTTTAAATAACCAGTATTTTAACTTTTTATAAAGTTTGGGACTTTAAAGTATCAACAAAGAATATTGAATATGTGCTTTTACTATGGTCAAATTACTTTTTATTATCTAATTTCTTTATTTTCTGTATTTTAAAATCTTGTGCATTAGGAATGTCTATATAGGTATATAGGCATTTAAAATTTAATGGTAACAATAAATGTAACTCAGCAATTAAACTTTATTTTCAGGACAAGATATATTTAATTGCATCAAATATATATACTACCTTGTACTGGTAAATGCTCTAAAATATTTAAGCTACTTTAATTGTACTATCTCTTCCCCCCTTCATCCTGGAAATGCAAAAGAATGTGATTTATATTAACTCTCTGTGAATTTTGCCTTATCAAACATTGTGCCTTATTTTCTTAAGTGTTTTGTTGGAATATGATTCTGTATTCTGCAAAAGCAACAGTATTTGAGTTTCGATTGTCTAACTTTTACCTAAAAAAAAAATCCTAAAATTACAATGTTGGTATTTGCCTAATTACTTGCTATATCTTTGCTTATTTGTATTTTGAATTTTTTCAGTACATAAATAAGATAAGCATGTATTAGTATTTATTCTCTGTACTAGATGCAAATGATAAAAGATGAAGTAGATCTGGCTCCTTTTTACTAGAGTTTCTTCTACGCTACAGTCTTAACAGATTTACGATACATGCTGTAATAAATTGGTGAGTTTATTTGCTTGCTAGCATCAGTTACTTTTGTGTTTAGTCCAAAAATCAAACAATTTTAACCCAAAGTAGTGTACTATTTTAAGTAAGCACATTGTTATTACAGTACTATGTATTATTGTCCTTTAGTTCCCTAGAACACCTGACATATTTCTAGATTCCAGAATTTGGAAGAATGGTGTAGTTTGTTATTAATTGAAGTAAGCAGAGTAGGTAGGAAAGACATGTTCTTTGCAAAACAGCTAATATTTCAAATTTGCTGAGATGAGGAAAACTCAGCATTCAGTTGGTTAGTACATAGAAGGTCTTAATAGCATTTCCATGGGTGAGGGACACTTTTTCACTGGTTCTTGTGACTATAGATAAAAACATACCGACATCCCAAGCAGCAGTTATGAACAGGTTGAATTCATCATGAAAAGATAAGAAAATGTAGGCATCTGCTAGGAGAAGACACTGCAGTTAGTCCATGAACAAAGATTCTCATACTAGGAAACAAGAAAAGTTCAATTCAACTTCACATTTTTGTAAGTACTATACATAGTTTGTGCCAGATTCTTTTAAATCTGTATATGACACTATTTGATTATTTTACCCCCTAAATCTAAAAACTCAGTCGCAAGACTTCTATAAATACATAGAAGGTTTAAATGAAGAGGTAAACTTATTCATGGTGCCATGGAAACTCATGGAAAAGAAAATAGTCTCTGTTGCTTTTGCTTTTAAAAGATGAACTAAATGAAGATAGGTTAAATAAGTTTAACTTCTTGGAAATCAAGTTTATCTTAGAACTAGTTGTATATTTTTAGGGCGCTTTTTTTTTTTTTTTTTTTTTTGGTCATTAATTTTAACCTCTGTGTAACCTTTATAATGTTATTCACGGTTTTCCCTAACCTCAAGAGTCTACAATTATCTGTGCTCAAAACTTCTATTTTTGTAGTTCTCAAATGTTTGTAAGTTCTTGCATCACTCACCACACCCTTTTTAGTCATCTCTAGGTATCTTAATCCCTCCTAAGCTAATGCACATGCAACTTAAAGTTAGTAGAGTAATAATATCACCCCTGAATCTGCATTTAAAAATCTACCTTTTCTATCACTTCCAAGGGTTTATTGGAATTGTAGTGGATGACAGTGTCAATGGGCATCTGTCTTAGTTTTTCATTTCTGCTGAGGGCAGCATGTCATGAAAAGGAAGGCATGTGTGTAATTGACTGGTGGATAAAAATGAATCAGATGACTATTAGATGCCTATGACTGAAGCAATGGTGTAATTTTAATTACATTTTAAACACTGGTCTGTTATAAGAATTTCTCTCTCCTAAGCGATCACAGAAACAAAGATTTCACAGTGAGAGTTTAAGACATCACACCACTTTACACAAGAAGACAGCTGAATCATATCAGGGTGCGAACCTATCCCATTTTTAGATACCCAAAGAAAATTTTACTTCTTTGGCCATTATAAAGTTTATCACGAGCATTTCCTAAGGTTCTTGTGATTTATGTTAGCCAGATAGCTATGTAGGTAAATTATATGCCAGCAGAGAGGCACAATGACACTAATAAGATGAAGTGTATTGTGGTGTGAATGTATGCATATGTACTACCTGTTATTTAATTTTTATTTTATTTATTTTGACTCCAAAATAGTGTTCCTGCTTTCCTCTCGGTACTTTCTCCCAAACCAAAACTCCTCCCGCCACTATAAAGTCAATGCACACAGGAGTCGCATTTCTAATAATTGCTACCTTGAATGCATTTGTGCAACACCTATTAGGAGAAAAGTGAGAGAACACCACTTCATTCAGTTCATAAAACATAAATCTGGTAATACAAGATGACATCAAGCTGTGAAAAGTTGTGAGAATTTTTGATAGTGAAATTGTCAGCCTTGACACTAAGCAGCAGCAAGACTCATGTAGATAGAGAAGTTGGTGTATCTAGGAGGAGGAAAGGACAGCAAGCTTCCTCACTCTTGACTAGGCATTTCATGGATGTCCCAGTGAGGAAGATTGATATATTTTTTTTAATTGCCATATAATGTATGTATATGTTGTAAATTTAGCCCAAAACAAAGATTCACTCTTATTTATTCTTTGTTATCCTTATGAAGTCTCGGGTAATACAATCTCTTCAAGGTACTATTATGGAGAGGAACTTGAATCAAATCAATATTTACACTCAGATAAGTCCGAATCCTTAAGTAATCCTACATACAGATACCCCATGCAAACATAGACATATGCACACCAAAAGATAGAAGTTAGATCATGGGGCAGAGAAAAGACTGTGCCTGTCATTTCACCTGACCCCGTGGCCCAGAAAGGAACTCACAAACTGCTGTGAATTATTCTCTCCTTTGAGAGAGAACAATGCCATCTTAGAGCAAAGGTCCAGGAGTTGATCTGACATAAAGCAGAAGTCTCTTCTCAAGTCAAGATCTAGAGAGATCTAGTTCTCATTAATGTGCTGATTACCCTGATGGGGGTGATTTTCCTATATGTGCCCTTTAACCCCAGGTAGCCAGCATCTAATCTCTTTATGACCATGTGCCAAGACAAGATTAGGCAACAATCTCATATCCTAACAGATTCAGAAATGCAGGTTCCAGGAGTGCATGCTTTCATAAAATTGGGCAGTTAGGAGGATGAGAAGCACATATTAGATGCTGATTTAAGAAAATTCCTGGTATATCAGGTCATTTGAAGACATCCTTTCAATATTGTTTCATTATAAAATTAGGAAATAACATCCACTCTTGACTGGACTACTGTGTGCGTGGAGTTTATATTAGACTTTTTTCCAGGTATTACAGTTTTCTTCCACACCCTAAAGATATGCATTGTGGTTCATTGGTATGTCTCAGTTGTTCTGATATGAATGAGTGAGGGTATACCCTTTTGATGAAGGGATGTCCCATCCAGGGTTGGTATCTGTTTTGCACCCTGAACTGCCTCAACAGGTTCCAGTCACCTGCAACCCTTGGACTATAATAGTGGATTGGAAACAGAAAGAAAATATAAATTATTGTTTAATATTAGAAGTGCCTTCAAGTAAAAGGAGGGCATACTCAAGGTCCTTTTGGTTCATATTCTAGGTGTCCGTGACACCTAGACATTGTCTAGGGCAGTGTCTCATTCACCAAGAATCCAGTCCAGGTTTTGCCAAGGACTTTGTGCATGTCAAACCCTTGGTTACTCAGGTAGAAACTGGTCACACTGCCCAATAAATCTTCCTGCTCTTTAATTTCACACAACAGTGCAGAGTCTACTCACAACTCAAATAGAAATAAAAAATTACCAGGTTCTCCTCCCCAAGTTATTACCGACAAATATGCATGTCCTGGCTCCTTTCTGAACCCCCCATAAAAGCGTCAGTAAGGCTGCATGTGCAACAACCTTCAGTGAGAGTCATCAGAGGAAGCAGTGAACTTGTTTTACTGCCCCCTCAGAGCTTTCTCACACAGTCAGTCTTTCTGCAACTCCTTACTCTCCTCAGGTCACTTCTTTCATTTAAAATTAATTTCTACATGGTTACCTAGTTTTTACTTGGAAAATTATACATAAAAACATTTCAAAAAAAAAACATTTCAGCCATCTTTAGCCACACAATTCAGTACTATTCATTTTGTCGTGAAACCTATTTATTTACATTTTACATGGAAAAAAAAAAAACCCTATGCCATAAGTAACAAATTCAAATAGTACTTACAGGTATAAAATGAAAGATTACAGTCTCCCAGTCATTCATTCCACAGATCACTCAAGTTTCTTGTGGATCCTTCCAGGAATATTTTAAATTTATATCTCCATATATAGATGCTTTTTTATATTTACACAAGTTGTTTTTTTTTAATTTATACACATTGTATTGCCCCTTGTTTTTTTAAACAAAATATATTAGAACTATTGATTTTTAAAAATTTAATTTTTTAATTTTTTTAAATTTTTTACGTCATTGTTCATTTTTAAAAAATATTTGCTTCCCCCCACCCCCTCAGGTTGAGTCCCCACAGAATTTCCTTCACCAATGCACCCATGCACCATCACCTCAGTCCCCTGTGCTCCTCCCTCCCTCCCTCTGATCCCTCTCCCTCCTCCTCCCCTGCAGGATGTCTCTGATTTATAATTGTCCATTTTTGCTTTGTTGTGTTTCGTACTGTTATTTGTTTTACACTAATGTCTTACTTGGCTCCCCTATATTCCTGCTATAAGTGAAACCATGAGATATTTTTCTTTTTCCTTCTGGCTTATTTCACTGAGCATAATTCCTTCTAGCTCCATCCATGTTGCTGCGAATGGCATGAGTTTATCTTTTTTGATTGCTGAATAATATTCCATTGTGTATATATGCCACATCTTCTTGATCCAGTCATCTATTTTTGAGCATTTGGGTTGTTTCCAGCTTTTACCTATAGTAAATAGTGCTGCAATAAACATAGGTGTACAGGTGTTCTTTTGAATCAATGTTTTTGTGTCCTTTGGGTAGATCCCTAGTAGTGGAATTGCTGGGTCATATAGTAGCTCCATTTTTAGTAGACTGAGGAACCTCCAGATAGCTGTCCATAGTGGTTGGACCAGTTTGCACTCCCACCAACAATGTAGGAGAGTTATTAGAACTATTTCTTTGTCAACATACATAGTTCTACCTTCCTTTTTTTTTTTTTTTTTTTACTGCTTTTAACTGTGTGTTTGAGACAACTGATTTACCTGCCATCCTATTGATGGCATTATTTAGAGTCCAGTTTGTTGTTGCTATTTTTTTCTTGTTATTTTTGTTATTACAAATAACCTCCTTTGCAATTATAACTTGTCATAAATTAGTTACTGTATCTGTAGTCTCAGTTCCTAATTGTAGAACTGCAGGATCAAAGGGGATGTGCATATAACTGTTTTAATTAAAAGACACTGCTTGACAGAGTATACAGGTGAAGTGGTTTTGTTTCAACTATGTTACGTTGAATACTTGGGGCTAGGTCCAGTCACCCTTACTAGAAACTAAGATTGAGTATACTTCCATGAAAGAGTTAAGCAAATTAATTTCCTAAAAAAATTCCAGTTATAGAATAAATAAGTCATACAGATATAGTGTACAGCATGAGCTACGTAGGTGATGAAACTGTATTATAAATATGAAAAATTGCTAAGAATAGATGGGAAGTAGATATATTGTGATCACTGTATATGCAAATGTTGATCATTGTATTACACACTTGAACCTAACATAATATTGTATGTCAATTATACTTCAATAAGAAAATAAAAGAAAATTAATTTCCAGCTATGTTTACTACCTGTGGCTTAGCAAATGGATTGTCCCCCTGGTATGTCCTCTCCTATCTCTGCTCTAAAGACCTGACTCCATGGGCTGCTTCTACAGGCCAAGGGAAGAAAAGTAGGCTCATCAGAGAACGTAAGTTATTCAACTTTGTGTCCTTGTTTGAGAACTTACAAATAGTGCTTCCCTATGATACTCAAAATAACAATAGTAGTAGTAGTAGTACAAAAAATAATAATTTAATAAAACTCAAGATCTACATATGATGGCTAAAGGGCTTTAGAATCATCCCTCTTATGGATGCACAGGAATAGACCAGGTCAAAACAATGAAGACTAAAAGGAGATGTGATGCAAGTTTATGAGATCATAAAGGATGTGGATGAGGTAACCAGAGAATGCTTACTGTCCATTACATTTCAAAGTATTTAAATTTTGAAGCAGGAAATTTAATATAAGTGGTATACACAGAGAGTAATTAACTGCAAGAACCCACTACTCAATGAGATAGTGTAAGTTGAAAATGCCAAGAGATTAGAAGTTCAAAGGGGACAAACCAAAATAAATTTTTTAAGGAAAAATATAACTTTAGGAGATTTATCATAACTTTCTGAAGTCAAGTGCAGAGCCAAGCATTCACATAAACTGTGCTTAGAATTCATTCCAAAAGTAGAGCGCTCAGCAGATTGATACCTGGTAACTTAGTCTCATCTCCTGAAAGGAGGGGACCCTCTCAGGCCTAAACTCAACCTGCTTAGGATTTCTTGTGGCTGAATCATGCTGGAACCCTTTGTCCTGCTCTCAGATGTCAGTTTATATGTCCCAAAAGAAATCATTCCATTCCTCCCTTTGAGCCCCTTACAAACTTCCATTGCTGCTGGCACTCTTGCATGACACTGGTGAGTAGGGACACTGGACAAGTTTTTGGCAATTTGTCATCATTGAAGAGTTCAACCAAATTCTATCTGTGATATAGCATTTCTGACCCTATCACACGCAGTTGTAAGTCTTCGATTGACAGTTTTCATGGGGAGAAGCCATTTTTCCCTACCAGGCTTGATGCACTGCCAATGCATTGAAATCTGGAGGGAGTTGCAGTCAAGGACTTAGTCCTCCTTCTCCCTACCCCAGTCAGGCCTGTGCATACACATATCTACATTGCTCATCCAGATGCCGCCATTCAGAGGCCACCTAATTGGCGGCCTTGGCTAAGGCACTTTTCTCTTTGACTCAGTATCTTACCACTCCTAGACCTTCCTTTCTCGCCCTCTCTTCAGTCCCCAGGTCCATAAAGAGGCAGGTGCCTTTTGTTCAGGGATGCCTTTCAAAAAAAATTTTGCTATTTATTTAGTAGAAGAACTGGAGTATAGGTTAGAGGTGTCGAGCGGGGGTGGGGGAGGGTGTTGGTGGTGAAAGGATTCACCCAGAGTGCAGAGCAGAGCAGGCAGATACTGAAATACACTGCTAAAGGGAGCAGCAGTTGAGACACCATATGTGGGTTAGTCCCCTGGCCATGTATCAAACTCAGGCCAATGAAGTGATAGTGCTGAGACTAATTCCTAGGCCATCAAGGAGGCCCCCCTGTTGAGGGCTTCTTGACAGTGAGATAATTCCCTCTGCATATACTACATTCACCTGAAAAGTTTCAAAATATGTCCATTAACAACCCAAGTACCCAGCAATAATGATTGTGCAAAAAAAAAAAAAAATTCATGCATCCTAAATTATAGTACTATGCAAATATTAAATATTATAATAGAGATAAATTAAAAAGTGGTTCAATGCTGCATGTACTTTATACGTCCATTCTTATAAAAAAAAAAAAGCATACCAACAAAATAGTTACTAATGTTTATCTCCACTATGTTTACCAACGGTTACCTCTGGGTGATGAGACTATGCATGCTTGATTTTTCTTGCCTATTTACATTTTCTAATCTAGGGTAACCATGTACTATTTCTGTAATAAGAAAAAAACAATAAAAGTTGTTATTTTTAATGTGCCTGCTCCTTGAGTGAGCAATCTATATCTAGGAATTCACCTTAAGAGTATAGCTTTAAGTGTATGTGCAAAGATTTAACTAAAGACATCACTATTGAAAAGTTGCTTATAATAGTGAAAATCTAGAAATAGCTCAATTTCTAGTACTAGGAGTTTGTGAAAATAAATTTTAATACATTCATAGATTATAAAAGTAGGCAACAAAATTAAATATTTAATGACCTCAAAATGGGTTCACTATATATTAATACATTTTTTAAAAGCAGATTACACAACAATGTGTTTGTATATATTTAGTTCAGCAATTATACTTCTAGGAACTACGAGGAGAAAGAACAAGTGTAAATATCATTGTGTCATTTCAGTGAAAAATTAGGAACTACACAAATGTTATCAATGGAGAATGCTAAGACAAATAACGGAGCATACATATAATGGTCTACTAAGCAACTATTAGAAGATTGAATAAAACTCCTGAGTCTCATTGTGTCAAGGCAGCTCCTCCTAGGAAGAGGTAGCTTACCTAAAGAGAGAAAAGAACAATGGAGAAGCTCATTCATATAAAACCAGGCTTTCATTATTCCATTCATAGGAAACCCAGAATAAGGAAAACTACATAGAGAATATGAAAGGTCCATGCAGGAAGCCGGAATGCAGGAGCCAACCAGGAAGCCCACCTGGGGGGCAGGAATGCGGATACCTGCCTGGAGGACTCAGACAATGAGCCTCCCCCCTCCCACTACGAGTCTCATCTCAGACAAAGAACCTCTACCTGCCCTACAAACTTTTCCCGCCATACGAGCCCAACTACCCACCTGAACTCTCCTCGCCCTATAAAACCCTGCTTCCCCCTAACAACGTGCGAGGCTTCACTGACCCCCACCTTGGGTGCGTGAGGTCCGCCCGGGGCGCAATAAACTTTCCCTCCCTTTGAGAAATGTAGCCTGGCTCTCCTTGTCTTTACCGCGCCGAACCTTTCAGAAAAATTAGATAGGTGGTTGCTTAGGACAGAGGCTTGGAGGGAAAGCGGAATGAGAACTAGAGAGCTGATCGCTAAAGGGTGTTGGATTGAATAAATAACAAAAAATATCATGATATATTCTGAAGTTGTGACATATTTGTATGGAGGGATAATGAAGTACATTCTAAATTTTTATAACTCTATATTGTTTCAACAGCTTACCAGAAGCATCTATAACATTTATAAACAAAGGATTTTTTAAAAAATTTAATATGATATACATGTGTGTGAGTATAATATGCATGGCAAAAAGTCTGAAGGAATATTTATCATTGTTGACTAATTACTTCTGAGAGGTGAGAACAAAATTTATTTTTCTTTTGTGATTTTTGCTAGTCTATGTTCTGCAAGATTGCAGAAAATAAATATATTGATTTTATAGTAAGAAAAATTAAAACACTTTTACATTATAGAAATTTCATTTAATTTTTATTCCTAATGATCCCCAAAGCCCTGCCCAGGGTGTGCCCAAACTACTGAGTCTCATTGTGTCAAGGCAGCTCCTCCTAGGAAGAGGCAGCTTACCTAAAGAGAGAAAAGAACAATCAAGAAGCTCATTCATATAAAACCAGGCTTTCATTATTCCATTCATATGAAACCCAGAATAAGGAAAACTACATAGAGAGAAATTAGATAGATGGTTGCTTAGGACAGAAGCTTGGAGGGAAAGTGGAATGAGAACTAGAGAGCTGATCGCTAAGGGGTTTTGGATTGCACCCTTATTTTTTTGTACTTATATTTTTTCTTTTTTGTTTTATGCTATTACTTGTTGGAGAATATATGCTTCTGTTACCTAACAGAATTTTAGATTTCAAGAAAGTCCACAACTATCAGAGCCATGCTGCTTTATTATTCCCATTTCCAGATGAAGAAACAAGCTAGAGAATAAGGAGAGTGTGTTGGCTGTGTGGCTCATAAGTGGTGACAAGAAGCCTGCCTGCCACCACAGTCCATGCCCTTTCCCCACTGCTATCATGACCTTTCATGGTGTGGGACATGGGCCAGAAACAATCTTTCCTTCAAAGGACCTCTTGATGATGCCCCTCTTTAGAAAAAAAATCATAGTAAAATACACATAACAAAATTTCCATTTTAGCTATTTTTTAAGAACACAGTTAAGTGGCAGCAACTACAATCACATTCTTATGCAACTATCACTGCATCCATCCCAGAACTTTGTCATCTTTCCCAGCTGAAACTCTGCCCACTAAACAGTAACCCTCTAGTCTTCTCTCCCTTATCACCAACCCCTGTCTCTATGAAGCAGACAGTTCTTGGTACTGCATGTCAGTGGAATCACACTATCTGTCATTTTCTACCTGGCTTATTTTAATCAACATGGTTTTTGAGTTTTAACCATGTTGTTGTAGCATGGGTCAAAATTTCTTTTCTTTGTAAAACTGAAACATTTCCATGAAATGTGTACATCTGTTGCTTGTCTAAGTCATTCACTGATAGACAGTTAGGTTACTTCCATCTATGATTGCTGTAAATGATGCTGTTATGAATATGCAAATATTAGTTTCAGTCCCTATCATCAATTCTTTTGGGTATATATACACATTTGGAATTTCTAAGTCATATGTTTAAATGTCTGAGGAACCATCATTTTCCATAGTGACTTCACCATTTTACGTTGAGTTTCTTTTTGAGCTAATGAAATTACTCTAAAATTGACTGTGGCTGATGGTAGCACATATACCAAAAACTGTTGAACTTCAAATTTTAAATGGGTAAATTGTCTGTTATGTGAATACATAAATTTGTTTTTTAAAGCAAAAAAGACATTTGTCTAAGAGCACAGAAACTGAGGCGTTCTCAACTTCCATCTCCAAGAAGGGCTGACAACAGAAAAGCTTACCAACCTCAAAGGACTGGCAGTTTGCACCAGCCATGTTGGGTTCCGGACATCTAGTTTTAGGAAGTCTGTTACTCATTAAAACTCTCCCTCTGGCTGCAGTGGGGCCACAGTGCATTAAACACTTGGTGATGAAAGTAGGGTAGAGGATACACATTTTATTAATTTAATTATTCTTAATGTAATGTTTACTTCTGTTTCCCACAGGTGTTCTCCTCTGTATCTTGTTCCTGCCTGTCCTCTGGAACTCATAGTCTGACAAGTGAGGCCTCGGAGACGAGTTCCCTGCTAAGACTCATCATGGCAACCCTTTCCACTGGGCTCCATCATCCCAACAAGTACCAACAAAAGACGTTTCTTACCTTTTAAAAACTTGCTGGGGTTTGAAAAGTTAACCTAAGAGTCATTTAGGGGCATGACTGTAACATGAAAAACAACCTAACAATGATCTACTAATTGCTGTGACTCAGTCCCTCTGGTTCACACAAGACTAGAATCCATACAAGTAAGGACCAGAAATCTTTTCACTTGCTTCACAGGAAATTATTTAATTTGTGTTCATGAAAGAGTTTTTACCCATTGTGCTATTGGAATTCTGGAGGTCACATGCCTTCTTGTTCAAAGACGCTACTGTTGCTTAGATTTCTCACATTGACATCATTTAAACTTTTCTATGCACCTACTTGTTCCTATGAATATTTGTTTTCTTTCTCTGAACTTCTTTCTTCATTTTTAAAGTGAGAAAATTGACCTAGAATTTCTCAAAGTTCCTCCTCAGTTTTTTGATGTTCTGTGATTGTATGTTGAGTAGATTACAGAGGAAAGTATTTATTTGGGGATTTTTTTTGTTGTTAAGGAGTCTATTCTCTATCAAGATTCTTTTTTTCTATGATCACTGACACTTATTCTTTAGGTTACATTGCCTCTGATTAGGGAAGCAATCAAGTAATCATACAATCTAGATATAATCTACCTGTGCAGTTATCTTCCATTGAGCTCCTAAAAGACTTCTCCAGTTCTATCAAAATGACCTGCTTGCCTTGATTCCTGCCTCTGAACTCATACTTGTGCTATTTCCTCTACCTGGAATTTCTTCTTCCATTTCTGTCCTTATTAGCCTAGGTGAAGTTCCATTTTCTCTGAAAGTTTCTCTGTATGGTTCTTAAGAGCAAAACTGTAACATATCTTTGTGTTTTCAGCACCTGACACAAAACCTTAAATCAGAAAGTAACTCCAAAATATTTTACGATGATATCCTTACTTGAATTTTTTTTTGTGCAAATGTCTTATCTCCACTACAAAACTACAAATTTCTTGAGGACGGGGACCACATAAAAATTAATTTTTTGACTTCCTCATAGCTCCTAGCAATAGAATGCACAAAATGAATATCAATATTTGGAGTTTGAGGATAAGAATCATATTCCTCTTCCCTCTGAATTCTGAACAATAGAAATACCAATCCAGGAATAAGAGATCAACTTTTTATGGTAATGTTATGTTGACAGATACAGCTTAGATTCAAGGAAAAAGTACTCTTTCTCCCCCAATTGAACTTAGCCACCCACGCCCAGGCAGAATTTATACAAGCATAGCTCACCTAGAGAAGAGGGTTTCTTCTGACTAGTCTGCCATATGTGGAAGAGAATTATGCCTATCATCTGTGGACAGGATCAATTCTATTAAAAGTCAAGGGGGGACTTAATCATGTAAATGCAATTATTCTTTTTCTAAAATAACAATTATACAAATCACTCTATCTCCTTTAAGAAACTAAAGTAGAAGATGAAAGGAAGAAAGATTGAAACATTCTCCCTAACACTTCTCAGAAGGCAGGGAACTTTTTTTTTTTTTTTTTTTTTTTTTTTGGACCTAGAAAAGAAAAGTTGGAGAGGAGAATGAATGATGGTATCTCTAATACTTGATAAATATTTGTTCAGAAAACAATAACAAGAAAAGAATGCCATTCTGACGCTAGTCCAGTCTTAGAATTCACTAACTAGCCACAGCCTCTAGGTACCAGTGAAAGGTGAAGTCAGCCTTTGGAGGAAAAGCATCTTAGGAATCTAAGCTGAATTCTGAGTCTCAATGTCTGATGCTGCTAGTTGGTTAGAGGTAAGGCCAGGGAATTCTAAATGCTTTTAGGTTAATTTCAAGGTTAAAAATTCTAGTCTTGTTTTAAATTTTAAGTGGAACTAAATGAAAAGGGATTCAAGATGAGAAGCCAAGAAGGTAGAAAATAGGGGTTACCTTTTTCATGAGACAGGACAGCATGGGTGACAAGAGGGGATCTTTAGGCCTTAACTCGGTGGATTGACCAAGACTTAGGGAGTATAGAAGGGGAGCAGTGCAAAAACAATGGCTCTGCCTATTGCAAAACATCACTTCTGCCAGTCTGACACAAGATTATCTTTCCTTCTGATAAACCTAGAATTTTCCCAGTTGACTTGAGTCATTAATGTCACAAACAACTCAGGCAGAAATTTTATCTCCAGGATGTTTCTGTTAAAATGTGCATAGGGGGCCTCCCCGGTGGCGCAGCGGTTGAGCGCTGGGCTGCGAAGCTGCCCGCAGCCTCTGCAGCGCCAGTTCCATCCCTGGCCGCAGGCGAGGATCCCACAAGGCCCGCAGACCTCTCCTGCGGCCCGCTGCTCCCCTCAGCAGTGTACTTCGTCATTCTGCCTGCTCTGCTCCCCACTCTGGCTCTGGTGAATTTTCTCAACCTCCTGTGCTTCTGACTGTACCCAGTGCTTGCATGTATAAATAAATAAATAAATAAATAAATAAATAAATAGATAGATAAATAAATAAATAAATAAATACATAATGAAAATTCTCCAAAATCTTGTGAACCAAGAGCTCAATTCAACATAGTAATCTTAGATATGATAAAATTATTCCCCCAAAATTCAAAATGAATTATTCTAAACATGGAAGCCATTAAGCCTTTTCTGTAAAAATCAGACACAAAACAGGAAATTTCCCATAATTATTGTTCACCATTACTTACAGAGTCTGACAAATGCAGAAAGATGAGGAAAAAAATTAATTGTTATGAAATCTGGTAATAAACTTTGATGATATGATATTTTTATCTAGAACTTTCCAAAGATTTTGTTTAAAAATATATAATGGCATTAATAATAAAATTGGGTGAGAAGGCTGGGTATAAGATAAATTTTAAAATTTAATTGTTTTCTCTATATAAGCCAGCTATGAAAATGGGGAAAATAGTTCCATCAAGATTGTCAAAATTGGGTCCCCCTAATGATGCAGGGGTCAATTGTCAGCTATCAAGCTATTGGCAGCCACTGCAGCATGAGTTTGATCCCCAGCCAGGGAGCTAACCCACATGGCACAGCAGACCTCTCCTATCTCCCTGCTGCTCCCCTCAGCAGTATATTTCAGTAAATCGGCCTGTTCTGCTCCCCACTCTGTCTCTGGTGAATCCTCTCGCTCCTCATACCTCTGGCTTACACCCAGTTCTTATATACATAAGTAAATAAAAATAAATCTTTAAAAAAAAGATTGTCAAAATCAACTTTTCCAGAACTGTGAAAATCAATGAAAGGTCTGCAACAATAAAATGGATGAGTCTTGATAAGAACTGTAAGCTTTGTGGGATTTTACTTTGCCCTAGTCATATATGACTCATCCCTATTCTAGCATTCTGAAAACCACAGCCTCACACCCATGCTAGTTGTAAAAACAAACACACACATAAACACATATAACAGCAGTCTCATAGCCACTGAAAGAGCATAATGAACTTATAACTCCCAAAAACTGCATCCATAGACAACTATTACTATCTGACTTGTCTGACACCTCTTTGGAAATACGCCATTCACAGGGCTTAACTTATTTGAACTGACACAGGCCTTGGTCACCAAGAAATGCTCTATCCCTGAGGTATTTATCAAAAACAATTGGTGACAATTGTTTAAAATCAAAGCTGTGTGACCAGCAATGCGAGTTAGAGCCAATAAGAAGCTGGCCAAAAAAAACTTAAAAAGAAAATTCTGGAGAGTGAGGTATCCAGAGGGGGATTTGAAAAGTTCCAACATATTCCTGGGACTATAGAAGGCCAAGTGCATGTGCAGAGCTGTGTGCATACCCAGAAAAGACCTGAGAAGGCTCTAACTTCTCATCTCTGACTAAAAAGCAGAAGGTACAGGTTAAAAGAGGATTCTAAACTGCTAGAGCATTGAAGTCTTGCCCTCCCCTCTCCACAGAGCTCTGCCGCAAAAGATGAAAAACTTATTGGTTCAAGGTATTTAATGAAATCTCTGTTCAATTAAGCTCATTGTCAGAAACTTCAGTGACTGCACAGGACAAAGAATATACCTTTCACAAAATAAGTCCAGGAAAGTCACTAACAGGTGAGGAGAAAGTATCAGCACCTACAACAATGATAAAAAGAAACCACAACAAACTCTGTGGTTGGTGGGGGAAATCTGATTTATAGAGTTATTATATAATTTATTATATAATTTATATAAATATCCAGTTTTTCAACAGGAAAATTATGAGACACACAAGGAAACTGGAAAGTATGGTTCACACATAGTGGGATTGGGAAGAAACAATCCCTGAGGAAACCTAGATTTTTTTACTTACTAGACAAAGTATTTAAGAGATGTGCTCAAATAGGTAAAGAAAATTATGTGTAAATAATTCAAAGACTTATAATAATAATTTACAAAGTTGGGAATATCAACAAAAGACAAATCATAAAGAAGAAACAAGTAGACATTCTGGGATTGAAAGTTATATATATATATATATATATATTTTTTTTTTTTTTTTTGTGGGACCCTCGCCTGCGGCCAGGGAACAAACCGGAGCTGCAGAGGCTGCGGGCAGCCTTGCAGCCCAGCACACAATGGCTGCGCCACCAGGGGAGGCCCTGCAAGTTAACAGCAGATTTAACAGGTAGGAAAAAGGAATCAGCAAAATTAAAACATGTCAATTGAGATAATCCAGTCTGAAGAATAGAAAGAAGAACAAAAAGAAAAATAACCAAAGCCTCAAAAACTTGTGTGACACCAAAAAGTATACTAACACCAACATAATGGAAATCTCCACAGGAAAGAGTGAAAACAATATTTGAAGGAATAATGACTTAAAACTTCTGAATTTGATGAAAAGCATTGACTTACATATCCAGGAAGTCCAGCAAACTCTAAGTACAATAAACACAAAGAGGTCCATACCGGGGTACATCATAGTCAAACTGCAAAGAACATAAATTTTAAATCATAAAGGAGTGACTCTTCCCATATAAGAGATCTTCAATAAAATTAACAGCTGACTTAGCATCAGAAACTACAAAGGCCAGAGGCATTGGAATGACATACTCCAAATGCTAAAAGGAAAAAAAACCTGTCAACCAAGAATTCTATATTCAGCAAATGGTCATTCAAAAAATGGAGACTCTCAAAAGCTATATACCCCAAATAGTAAAAAAAAAAAAAAGTTCTGAGAGAGAAGAAAAACAAACCAAAATGTCCAATTTCAAGATATCCTACAAAGTAAGAGCAATCAAAGCAAGGTGGTGGCCTCCCTGGTGGCACAAGGGGTTAAGCAGTGTCAACTTATATTTGACAAAGGAGCTAAGAATATTCAGTGGAGAAAAAACAGTCTCTTCAATAAATGGTTCTGGCATAACTGGATATTCACATGTTAAAGAATGAAACAGGACCCCACTGAAAGGTCCATGCAGCAGGCCGGAATGCAGGAGCCAACCAGGAAGCCCACCTGGGGGACAGGAATGCAGATACCTGCCTGGAGGACTCAGACAATGAGCCTCTCCCCTCCCACTACGAGTCTCATCTCAGACAAAGAACCTCTACCTGCCCTACAAACTTTTCCCGCCATACGAGCCCAACTACCCACCTGACCTCTCCTCGCCCTATAAAACCCTGCTTCCCCCTAACAACGTGCGCGGCTTCACTGACCCCCACCTTGGGTCTGTGAGGTCCGCGCCAAACCTTTCATCTGGCTACATTTCTCAAAGGGAGGGAAAGTTTATTGAGCCCCAGGCGGACCTCACGCACCCAAGGTGGGGGTCAGTGAAGCCTCGCACGTTGTTAGGGGGAAGCAGGGTTTTATAGGGCGAGGAGAGGTCAGGTGGGTAGTTGGGCTCGTATGGCGGGAAAAGTTTGTAGGGCAGGTAGAGGTTCTTTGTCTGAGATGAGACTCGTAGTGGGAGG
Organism: Talpa europaea; assembly: GCF_964194135.1. Lineage (NCBI taxonomy): Eukaryota > Metazoa > Chordata > Mammalia > Eulipotyphla > Talpidae > Talpa > Talpa europaea. The sequence goes on along the minus strand of NC_140070.1, from coordinate 101,452,917 downwards.
GGAGAGGCTCATTGTCTGAGTCCTCCAGGCAGGTATCTGCATTCCTGTCCCCCAGGTGGGCTTCCTGGTTGGCTCCTGCATTCCGGCCTGCTGCATGGACCTTTTACCCACACTTACAACAGTCACAAAAATTAATTCAAATTGGAGTAAATGTAAAGAACTGAAAGTTAAACGAAGGAAATGAAATCATGAAAGTCCCAGAAGAAAACATAAGAATAAAGCTCCATTACATAGGTCTTCGTAATGATATTTTTTTGTCTTAGTTATGATATCTAAAGCACAAGCAACAAAATAAAAAATAAACAAGTGAAAGGACACTAAACCAAAAGGTTTCTGCAAAACAAAAGAAACCATCAACAAACTGGAAAAAAAAAATCCTACAGAATGGGGACAAAATATTTGCAAACCACATACCTGATAGAATCTCCAAAATATAGATCCAAACTATAGAACACAAATACAGGTTATATATAGGTTATATAATTGAAATATAGGTTATATAATTGAAACCCAATTTCAAAATGTGCAAATGACCTCAGTAGGCATTCTTCCAAAGAAGATATATGAAAGACCAACAGGCACATGAAAGGATGCTCAACATCACTAGCCATTAGGGAAATGCAAACTAAAACCACAGCATCGCGTCATGCCTGTTAGAATGAAACTGGACCCCTAGCTTACAACACTCACAAAAAGACAAGCGATAAAATGCTGGTATGGGTGTGGTGAGAAGGGAATCAAGCACTACTGGTGGGTCTGGGACCCGACTCTGGGAATGCTGGGCCCAGGAGCCCGCCTCCGGCAGAAGCAGGCCAAAGGCCTGAAAAAGAGTGGGTCTTAGGGACCTAGTAGGAGGGAAGCGAGGCTGCCCCAGGTGACTCGGCAGCAGACCAGGAGAAAGACACGCAGGGTTGGAGGAGAGCGTGATCAGGCCGGCGTGGCGTCCCAGAGTCCACCTGGCTGTGCTGCCCCTCCAAGGCCGAGCGCGCCAGGTGGGGCCCCGTGCCAGGGGCGGGGCGGTGCCAGGGGGCGGTGCCAGGGGAGGGGAGGGAGGCGTGGCCTCGCCTGTGCCGAGACTAGAGGCGGCCCCGCCGGGCATCGCGCGGCCGGCGCGGAAGGCAGGGGCAGGTGCAGCAAACGCGACTCCTCTACGCCCGGCAATGGGCGCGGCTCGGTGCCCTAGCCCGGTCTCCGCCCCTCCTGGTCTCTTCCAGCCCCGCGCACTCGCCAGAGACCGGCATCCTGTGAGGTGAGCAGAGCCCCCTTAAAGAGAGCAAATTCAGGGTTTTGTAGGACCTCACGGTCGATCCTATATACCCATAAATCATCAGACACTTAAATGATTGAAATGAAAAGTGGAAAGGGGTAGGGACTTTTCCTCCACTCCAGAACTCGGGCGATTTCTTTGGACGTTGTGGAGAAACTATCTTAGGAACTAGAAGAGACTAGGTCACTCATCAGACATCTGCCAGTGGCAATTTCATAAGCGAGGGGCGAGTGCTGGTATTGATGGGAAGCAGGGCCCTGCTGTTCTGTTTTATGGAATAAGCGACAGACTGCTGGTTTTGAGAGATCCAGGAGCAGTTTTCCACAGCATGGGGACGTCCCCGAGCCTTCTCACCCAGCTTGTCCCCGAGGCTGCTTTGCAGGGCATGCTTGGCCCTGGTGCAGGGTGGCGGGTAGGATGCTCTACCTCGCAGGGATGGTGAAGTCCGGGAAAGTTGTAGTGCGCTCAGGTCTGTCGAACTGCAGAGTGTCGCGGGGCATCCTTGTCTCCTGGCAAGCAGCCGGTTCCCAACTTAGCTCTATAAAAAACTCGCGGCCACTTGTTAGAACTCGGCGTTTGAATGGTGTATATTGTATGTATATGTGCTACTGCGGAATATGAGCCATGAGGTTTTTCTTTCAAATGGAGTTTTGTTGTTAACCTTTGTGGGGAGAGAAGTCCTGGCATGCTCTTACTCTTTCCTTTGTTGGTTTTCTAGGTACTTGCATGCATGAATAATATGTAAATTATGTCCTTGCTTATAATGAATATCTTTCCTGGTGTAGTCCTTTAAATAGGGTATGGGGGATAATATTAAATTATTGTATCCCAATGTAGAGTGAAAGATTTTCAGATGTGGTTAAAAGCTGGAAAAATTGATGTTATATGGCTGTATTAAGCAACAAGGCCCGCAAAGGAAAGTTAGTTTTTCTCCTTTTCAATGAGAAATGCAGCACTGGGTAGCAGCCAGGTTTGCAAAATAGTACTTTCTTCCTTTGAAGCAGTTGGAGCAAATGGGTGTGGAGGTAAATGACTGAGGAAATGATTGCATGTGGTGTAAGCAGTTTGAGTCTGGAGAATAAAATGGCTTGACAGGGTTTGCTTGACTTAGGGATCTCTTGGGATTGTGGGTGTTGTAGCTGTCTGGTTCCCATTTTGCCAGGCTAATTCCACTTCAGAGCCTCCACTGTCTCTGGAGTGCTCCCTCTTTTTTTCCTTTTGCTCTTCCTCCAGTCTTTAACTTCTCCCTGTTCCCCAATAAAGTTTAGAGTGGAACTTGGTCAAAGGCAGAGGTATGGTAGCCTAGGGATAAGGAACTTCAAATCTAGTGGAAGCACAATTGTGACTTAGAGAACTAGGAGAAGGGTAGAATGAAGTGACAGACTTCCAGCACGGAGTATGTGCAAAAGAGTGGGAGAATAGGGCCTCCCTGGTGGCTCTGCGTATTGAGCATCACGCTGTGAAGCTGTCTGCAGCCTCTGCAGCGTGGCATCGATTTCCATCGATTTCCGGCTGGCCAGGGAGAAACCCTCATGGCGCGGCAGATCTCTCCTGCCTCACCCGCTGCTCCCCTCAGCAGTGTCTTCATTCTGTCTGCCTGTTCTGCTCCCTGCTCTCTCTGGTGAATTCTCTCACCCTCCCGCACCTCTGACCTGTACCCCAGATCTTGTATAAATAAATCTTTAAAAAAAAATAAAAAAGAGTGGGAGAATAATGACTAAAGAAAGGAGATTCTCTGGGAAGGACAATATGACTTTGTTTCCTGCTGAGGGTTTTAATATTTCCTCTTTTTTCTTGTTTGACCATAAGGGCATTTCCAGATAGGATTGGTGGAATATGAGAACTCTGAAAAGTGTTCCCTCACCCCAATTCACATTTTATTCCAGCCCTTTGTAGGTTTCTAGAAAGTGGGGATATGGGGAGAAAAGAAAGAAGTACCAAGTCTCTGACAAGGCACAGAAACACTGGAAAGTGGAACTACTTGGACAGAGATGTTGGATTTGAAATTTGAAAGGAATATTCTACATTAAAAAACTAGAACCTTGATTTTGGTGAAAGGTGTTAAGAAACACAGCATTCAAATTTAGTTGCTAGTGAATTTTACCTTTTTCCTCCAACATTTTATTATAAAATAATTTCAGACATGTTACCTACCTCTCTTTTCTATACTTTTTTAATTATCTTGAGACATAAAGTTGTTAGTGAAAATCAGAGCTTGGAGTCCAGATATATATGATCAGCCCTGGACAGAGCTTGAATAAGAAGATGATTAAGAAATAGATGTATGAAGGATATTAACATTTTGAAGGGGGAAAATGGCTTTTGTCCTTTTGACTCTTCCCTTTGAATCTTAGGCAAATTTCTTAATTGCTTGTTAAAACGTGTGGGATTAAATCACTCCCCTGATTGACACTTTGCCCTTCAGACTTTCCAGAGATTACCCAGTTTGGCCCTATATGAACTGGCCTGTTTAGCCTCATAATTCTACCACTCACCCCTTGTTTAATGTCTTCCTTCCTTGCTTTTTTCTGCCTGAGCACTCTTCCCTCACATTCTTGCACTGCCTCTCTGCTCAGTTCATTCAGGATTCTTTTCAAATGTGACCTCTTCACTCAGGCCTTTCCTGATCACCTGATCCAAAACAGCCCTTACTAACTCCCTGTCCTCTGATCCTGCTTTGTTTTCTTCTTTGCACTTATCATCACCTGACATATTTTAATATATCTGTTTCATTGTTAACCACCTCCCCCAAATGTAAGCTCTATAAGGATGAGAACATCGTTGTTTTATTCATGGCTATGTTCCTGTTTGGCATATTATGAGAAATTAATAGATAATTATTGAATTAGCTAGGTAATTAAATGACATGAACCAGGCAATGACTCTCATAAGGGTTGCTGAACCCTTGGTAAAATACCAGAAGCCCCTTTAGGTAATTAAAGTCGATCAATATTTTATAGGTAAATGATGTCCTGGAGACCAATGGCCTCTTTTGTTCTCACACAGCTCCAAACTTCAATCCTGTGCTAGAATTGCGCCAGTTCTGATAAACTCACATCCCAAGCAAGATATAAAAATTTCAGTTCCCCAAACCATCCCACAGCAAGTTTTATTCTGATCTCTATTACCAAAGATTTCATTTTGGTAGCTCCTGAACATCATATAAATATTGATGACATATTGAGACAGTATGTATGTTTTTATCTGGCTTCTTTTTGATCAATATAACATCTGTGAGATCTATCCATGTGGTTGAGTGTTCCAGTTGTTCATTTCTTTTTATTCCAAGATCGTATTCCATTGTATCAATATCTACCATGTGTTCATCCGTTCACTTATTGATGGACACTTTTGTTGTTTCCAGTTTGGAGCTATTTTGAGTAAAGTTGCCAGGACTATTCTTATAGGCTGTGCCTCATTTTGAGCCCTATGTACTTTATTTGAAAATCTTCATGCCGTCAGTACTGAGTGAAGTGTGACAAGGTTAAGGGGGCTGTGGTGATGTGGCAGCCTGCCTGTAGCCCAGCAAACACCTTCCTTAGATAATGCTACAAGGTACTGACCTACCTTTCATTCCGGAGGAAGAATACGTGGAAAATGAGTGTCCATGCAAATCTGAGAGTTGTGAGGTACACTTTCAGTGTTTTTAGATCCATCAAAGAGACTGTAGAATGCCTGCTGCTGGTGCTATTGTATTCCCCTCCTCTCTCAGTTCCTCACCCCAGGACAAGTTGACTCTAATCAGCCACCAAGCATTATGCTATCAAGGAGTTTAAATATTGATGAGCAAGAGTCTTGTTCAGAGCCTGATAAAATATTTATGTGTTTCCATAGGGCATTGGTTTCCATCTAGCCTTCTCAAGGCATTTTTCTGAGACACTCGTCATGATCATAAGGCACAGATAGATGATGTGGCCAGAGAACATCTGTGTTAATGAACCCCACCTCGCAGAGCACCGTGTTTTCTAAGAATGAGAGAGAATGAGCAGGCATCAAAAGAAGACTACATATGATGATAAAAATATCTTGATAAAAGAAGGCCCTGTTAACATAGGCCCTTAAAGGTGGTACTAAAGAGCTGATCATGGGAAGGAGACTGTTAGACTGTGGAGAGATTAAGATAAATTGTATTTATCCCAATTGACAGAATGAAGAAATCAGCCTTGTGAAAAGTACAGTTCCTTAGAAACTGATGTGGACAAGGCCTACGCAAGACAAACTATGCTGAGTGCTATAATTAAGTTATCATACCTGCTGTGAAAATTTGGTGTGGACATGGTGGTGGTTAGTGCGGTTTCCAGGTGGAGGGGAGAGAGCCAGCTAATTAAGGAAGATTGTAATTTTCCTCCAAGGAAGAAGCAGTTTTTAAGTCAAGTTCTGAAGGTCCAGACCTGTTCGTGACAGCTGTAGTGTAGAAGGACATTTCCAGAGAAACAGAATAACTTCAGCAGATATTCCAGTCAGGGCCAGAGTGACTTGACTAAGGCAAAAAAGGTGGAGAGGGTCAGGTCAGGGCAAGTTTGCAGTAACAGATAAAGCCAGATAGCTCAAGGCCAGCTTGTCAAGGACACAAAAGTATGTTTGTTGTAGGGAACCATGTAACTTTTGACCAGACATTGGGTCAGATTTTGAGAAATTCTTGGAAGGTACATCCAACTCAAGCAAGGCCTTGAGGTTTATTTACGTCCAAGGCATTTCCAGACTGTTCTGTCATGTCCACTTAGACTAGGGACTTTGTGCAGTCTACTCTAAAAGAGATAAACACAAGGGAGTCAGATATACTCTACATACTCCTGGAACTAACCAGAAACAGGTCTCATCCACTTTCTCATCCCCCATCACATATACTCAGAATGTTCCAGTTCAGACTGAATTCAGAGGCTGTATGGTACATCCTGCAGTGTCCTTTGTGACCACCCACCTCAGTGTGGGGAGTTGACTGATAAGTACCCCTTTATCACTTGGACCTCAATCTGGGTCAGTATACTTCAGATATGGATGATGTCAGGCAACAAAGGGTAAAGCCATAAGGCCCACAGGCCATCCCCTGTAGGATTCGGGGCTGCTTTGACCAAGCGACTGGCTGGTGACTAGCGAGCCCACTGGCATTAGAGGGTTGAGGTTATGTGGGCTGATAACCTAGAGACAGGACTACTGGCAGCTTTCAATTTGTGTTCTCCCATCAGATTGCAGGTTCCTTTTCAAAAGTGCCCCATGATGTTTATTTTTGAACCCATAATGAAAATGAAGGGGGGTGGGGTGCTTAAACCTATCAGGCATCTACACTTTTACGATGTCTGTTAAAAAGAAGAGATAGTTGTGGAAGTGATAGATCTGGAGGAATCAGTCTTCAGTGTTATAGAGAGGAGCTTTGTGTATGAATTGGATTAGCTGGAAAGCTCTGGTGGAAAAAACATGATTTCTTGGTGTGAGGAAAGGAAAGGGCAGGGGATGGCATCTTAGAGAAACTTCATGATCCTGCCCAGGTCTTGCTACTTAGAATTGCTCTCTTGCTGCCATGGTTACCTGTTCCAGGGTGATACTGTGAATACCCAGGAAAGAATGCTCTGGGCCTTCCCTATCCTGGAACTGCAGACTGTCAGTTGGCACTGCCAGCTCCCATCCAAATTTTCCAAGAGGTTGAGGAGATTTGGGGAGAAAAGACAGATGGAAATGTCTTAACTAGGGAAACGGTAAAGTCCTGACAGTATGCTCTGAACTGGAGCCCTGGTAAGCATCTCGTGGTGGTGGTCTGGCAAGACTCCAGACCAACGAGGCCTTTCTTGGCTCTAATCTAATATTTGTGTGAAGTAGATTTGAGGACCACATTATGTGGACCTCAAGGACCACATTAACTGTGGTAGTTCCTTGAAAAACATGAAGAGAGCGCATGCTTAACAGAATAACTTTTCTGAATGGACATTTCAATGATTCTGTGATTGTGCCCAGGTTGCCTGCCTTTGGATGCTATTAGGATAAACCCAGAAGATCAGAGTAGACAGGAATTGGGAAAGATAAATAACTGGAGATAGGAAAGGGAAGAGAGTGGTTGACCCATTGGAGTCACAAATACTTAATTATCTGCAAGTGAAAAACTGGGGTGAAAGAATACCCAAGCCAACTGGAAGGAGAAAAAAAGAGGTGAGATGTGAAGGCTACTGTCACAGTCAGTTTGAGGAATATTAATACAGTCTCGACAATCCAGAACACAGCCACACCACAGCCATGCAGATGCCTGCAGTAATATGCTCCCCTTTCACACTTCCAAGCAGTTTGTCCTACTCATTCATAGTATTAGGTACATGAGACTTGCAAAGATACACAAAGACCTACTTTTAAAAGTGAGTACAAACACAAGAAGAATCTATTCTAGAATACTCCCAACAGTTGGGTTCCAAATATTACTTTTCCTTTTTAAAACTTATCCATATTTTCCATGATTGCTATAGTGACAATGGATTTCTGTGATCATCAGGAAAACATTAAGTAACAAATCTATTAAAGAGGTTAAGTAGGAAGATAGAAGAGCTATGGGTGAAGGAGAGTAGGGTTGTACAAAAGAGAAAAAGATTTGGGAAGATGAATGATCAAAAGAGTTAATTCCTCACAGGCTGGTAACTTCTGCATGTTATTTTCTTTATTATTGAATGACATATCTGTTGTCCTCCCTTGAAGAAACCAAATTGCAAATTATGAGCCAAGTATCACAGAATCTTTTAGGAAAGTGCTCACAGAACACTGCAAACCTAGACAACAGCCTCTCCCCGATACACTCTCATATTTATTCCTACAGAGGCTGGTCCAGCCTTGTCTATCTCATCTCTAAAGTATAGAACAGGAGCCAACAAAGTTGTAGAAGGATTTTCTCAAACAGGAAATAGAAAAGAATAGAACAGGAATAGAAGCCTGTTCTATTCCTATCCACACCTCTGCCCACAAACTCTGGGGAAGCTCTGTGACAAAGGCTTTTGAGAGGTATATGTGCTTTTCATTTTGCAACCACTGGCGTTTTCCAGAAGCACTGTCATGTCTGTGTTTTAATTGACTTCCACAGGGCACAGGGTGGGCTTCTCCAGGAGCAGATGTTGCTGTCTCCCCCTAGACATCAGGATCAACTTAAAGCAAAGCCAGAGGGACTTTCCTGGTGGCCTAGGGGTTATGTCTCAGTGCTACCAATGTGAAGACACCCCCTGAGTTTGATCCCGGATCCCCAGCCAAGGAGATAACCCACATGGCTCAGCAAACCTCTCCTGTCTGGCCAGCTGCTCCCCTCAGCAGTGTATTTCAGTTTATCTTCCTATTTTGCTCCCCACTCTGTCTCTGGTGAATCCTCTCATCCCCCATACCTCTGGCCAGCATCCCAGTTCTTGTATGCATAAATAATACATAAATAAATATTTCTTTTAAAAAAGCAAAGGCAAGAGAACTATACACCTTACTAAACTTTGTACATGTAAACTGGTATTACATGTAATTATAAAGTCTCAATAAGTCCTTTTCTATTTTAAATTTATTACATATTTAAGTTATAAAAGTAACACACATCCATTGCAGCAAATCTAGTAAGACAGCACTAATCTCTATTTTCTCTTTCCCCCTCCATCCCTCAAAAGTGTGAATTCCTTCAGTCTTTTCTATGTTGCAAAAAAAATGTAGTTTTTTCATATGTAAATGGACCATGTAAAAGCAGTTGTTCTATTGTTTCATTTATTTATTATATACATTATTCTAGAGATATAGATGCATATAACTGATCTATATATTATTTTAATATTTACTTAATAGTCACTTGTTGGAAATTTCTTGATTTTTGCCATTTTTCCAATTTATTTTCCTCCAATTTTATTTTACACAATAAATTATGCTACAATAAACTTTCTGCACTTATCCTTACACTTTGGTTTTTATCTCTATACAAGATTTTCAAAATTGGCAAAGGGGATACACACAATTTTAATGTTCACTGTGGATCTCCCCCTAGCTCTTGTTCCCTCCCTCCTTTTGCCTTTCTCTTCCCCAACTGCCTTTCTCCAGGGGAGCCTGAATATTTAGGAAGGACAGCCCCGCAGTGAGAACTCATCCTTGCCAAGTGTGGATTATATCAGCTCAGTGGTGAGCAGGGTCTGCAGTATTCTGATTGCATTGTGTCTCTATTGCTTCTGGTTGGCTAGACTGTTTACAACCCCCCTTGCTCGTTTATGCCATGCTGTGGAATTATACATGGTCTTCCTCTGTGGTGGGAGCAGCATGCTGTGTGTGTGTGTGTGTGTGTACACGCCAGTGCACACATGTGGGTGGGGGGCTTTCGGGGACAATAGGCTCAGAAACAACATTTTTTCAAAACACCATATCTGTTGTTTTTTGTTATATCCTTTCTTTAATCGTTGAATTGAGAAATGTCCTTCTATTCTATCCCAATCTTCTCCCTCTATTTTGAGGGATTTGGGATTTGGAAGGTTTTATGAATATGTAGTCTGTTGACTACAAGTGATTACTTGACATGAGGATAATTAGAAAAGAAGGTAGGGGTCTGGAGCTTAAGAATCAGTGCCAAGCAACAGATGCAAACATTTTCAAACAAATGATTCTAACAAACCTGTTATTAGAACGAACTCCCCAGAATTCCTTTCTCTCTTTCTTATTTTAATTTTTGTCTGAAGTTTTGCTCTTGTTTGAATGTAAAATTTCAATTTAGTCCACTAGGCTAGAGAGGAATGGGCCGTCTCTCCACACCAAGTCTGGAAAAAATAACAGAGAAGCACGAAGGGAGGCTGGAGAGTACAAAAAGGTAGACTATAAATAGTGAACAGACAAAATAGCAAGTAAATGAAAATTTTACTTTTTATTTTTTTTTTTTAAGATTTATTTATTCATACATACAAGAACCGGGATATAGGTCAGATATGCTGGAGGGTGAGAGGATTCACCAGAGACAGAGCAGGGAACAGAACAGGCAGACTAATGAAATACACTGCTGAGGGGGACAGCGGGCAAGGCAGGAGAGGTCTGCTGCACCATGTGGGTTTCTCCCCGGCCGGGATCCAACCTGCACAACCTGCACTGCAGAGGCTGTGGACAGCTTCACAGCGCTGCACTCTGCTGCCTGTGCCACCAGAGGAGGCCCGTAAATGAAAATTTTAAAACCTCAGCAGAAGGCTGCTGTGTGATCAGTGGGCCTGTGAGCTCATCGACACTTTATGGAAATCTGTGATCTCTAATTCATATTAGAAACCCAGTTGTGAATCTGTGCTCAAAATGCAAACATTAGCTAAGCAGAAGAAAGAAATTATAAAGTGCTGTGGCAGACATTTTGCTGTTGGTTTCCATAACACTTGCAGTTTTTACTGAGTACCTTTGGAATGGATTTCTGTGTCTGAAATTGGAAACTTAAAAAAAGAAAGAAAACCTGGATAGAAGTTATTGCAATTCATTTCTAGGGAAAATTTTTTTACTTTACTTGGAACATGTTAAAACTTGCCAAATCAGCATCAGTCTGTGTTAATACACACTTTTACACAAACTTTTCGCTTTCAAATATGTATTGACCAGTAATATGGACAGTAAAACCAGTCCCCATTATAGGTTTGTCTTTTATAACAGGGATTTTTATAATCTCTCTTAATCATAGTAAATAGTAAGACTGTCTATCTTATATTGTTTATTCTGTCATTTGTGACTGTAAAGATCATCTGTAAACAGTTTGGTCTTGTCATTAAAAACTTTTCAGTTTAAACATATTACAAGATATTAAGCATCTGCTCTGACTAAAGAGTATTGCCTGCTAGCAGACCACTGCTTCCATAGAGGACATCTAGAAAAGCTGTATTTAAAAATCAATTTGAAGGCATAAAAGACCTATCAAGGCATCCACAATTTAAGTGCTAAGACCTCAGAAAGAAACTCTTTGAGTACCCCACATTCTTGGCTGCTTTTTTTCATGAGACATTTACCACTTATTTGGTAGCATCTGAGAAGCTAAGAGAACAAGCAATAGTAGCCCCTAAGAGGCAGAAAATGAGCACAACATCCTGCAGTCTGATAGGAATGGGGTGGGGTGAGGGGGAAGGATTTCAGGGATACTAAGTGAACCAGTGCATGAGAGGCCATGATCTTGGAAAGAAAACAGGCACAGAGTAATCAGGCCAATAATCTGAGCAATTTTCTCTCCAAGTTCAGTTTATGAGTAGCACAGATGAAGAGGTGAAAAAAAAAAAAAAAAACAACAGAAAGCAGGTGCTGAGAAGCTGAGAAGCTTCACAGAACTACTTACAGTCTTACTGTGCTGTTGACTTACACATTGCTGTGTAGGAATCATCAAGGTGGAAGATCCTGAAAAACACTGTGATGGTTAATTTGTGTCAGTTGGAGTGGGCCACAGGATTCCCAGATATCTGGTTAAACATTATTTTTAGATATGTCTGTGAGGGTGTTTCTGGGAGAGATTAGCATTTGAATTCATGAACTAAGTAAAGCTGTTGGCCCTCCCAAGTGTGGGTAGGCATCATTCAATCTGCCGAGGGCCTAAATAGAACAAAAGGTTGGAGAAAGGCTGAAATCTCTCTGCCTGACTGAGCTGAGACCTTGATTCTCTTCTGCCCTTGGCACTCCCAGTTCTCAGGCCTTCAGACTGGCACTTATGCCATTAGCTCTGTGGCTGTCAGGTCTTTGAACTACAGCACTGGCTTTCATGGGTCTCCAGCTTGCAAATGACAGAGCATGGGACTTCTTAGCCTCCTTAATTGCATGAGCCAAAACCTTGTAATAAGTCTCTTTTATTTATGTATAAAGTATTGGTTCTGTTTTCTCTGGAGAATACTGACTAATACAAATATCTTTAACTTGGGATTGGTACCTGAGGAGTTTAGCCCAGAAATAAACCTGGTCTTAGAAAAACCAATCCCCAGTCAAATCAGCCACTGTTTTATCCTAACACTGTAACAGAGCCAAGGAACATGTTCTTTGGAGAAGAGAAAATGATCCAGGGCCTCTATATTTTTATTCCATGGTTTCTGATATTCCATGAACCAAAACAAAACTATAGCAGGCATAACAAAATATAATTTCGAGACTATGGTGCAAAAAGGAGAATGTAAGTTCCCCAAGTTGAAAAGATAGTTTCAAATTTAGGGACACCAAGGTAGCTGGAGTTTGCAGGACAGAGAATTGAAGAAGATAGAGCTGCACAAATAGAACTCTATAGATCTTCACAGGACACCCCTCAAATGTAAAGTTGAGTACTGAACTGGACATGGCTGGGAGGAAACTGCCTAAGGATGAAAAAAAGAAACTCTCAAAGGGGCTAGAGGGCACAGTGCTGCTGTTCACAGGTGCCAATTCCCACCAGTCATACTAGAGAAGCTTATGGAGTATTGGGTAGTAAACTGATACTGTAGTAGTGGGGAAAATTAACCCTAGATCAGAGCACTGTTCTGATCCTGCCTAATATCGTAAAAGAAGACCCCAAATGATCAAACTCTTCCCAGCTAATTTACCTGCGTTCCAGAACAAAGCTCAAGAATATTTAAAGGAATAAGAAACTAACAGATCTGTAATGACACTAACCCAAGGAAGAGCATCAAAATTATTTGAAGAGATGAGTAAAGTATTTTTGAGCAGAAGTTATTATAGCTGATGGAGACTGTAAGTTCATAGATCCAATGAACCCTCAGCCAAATCAAAAAATAAACAAAACCTCACCACATAATCTCAATCAGATTGCTCAAGGTCACCGATAAATAAAAACCTTTAAAATAGCCAGAGTGTGGGCAGGGGTCAACACATTATGTATAGAGGAGCAAAGATAAGGATAAAACAATTCTCCATCTAATGAAAATATCTTTCAAAACAAAGGCAAAATTCAGACTTTCCAAGGCTTCCCCTGGTGGCGCAGTGGTTGAGCGCTGGGCTGCAAAGCTGCCCGCAGCCTCTACAGTGCCAGTTCGATCCCTGGCCACCAGGTGAGGGTCCCACATGGCACGCAGACCTCTCCTGCCACACCTGCTGCTCCCCTCAGTAGTGTATTTCGTCGCTCTGACTGTTCTGTTCCCCTCTCTGGCTCTGGTGGATTCTCTCACCCTCCTGCGCTTCTGACTGTACACAGTGCTTGTATAAATAAATAAATAAATCTTTAAAAAAAATCAGATTTTCCAGATCTATAAAAGCTAAAAGAATTCATTATGGAAGATACACACTACAAGAAGCATTAAAGGAAGGCCTTCTAGTAGGAGGAAAGTGATACCAACTGCAAAGATGAATCTATATATTAAAAAACAACAACAAACTCTACAACCAAGAGCACCATACATGCTAACTACATAGGAAAATATATATGATTTTTCTTGTTATTTAAATCTCTTTTCAGTTTATTTTTAAACAATTTTTTTAATATTTCAGCATATTTATTTATTTATTTATTTATTTATTATTTATTTTTACAAGCACTGGGTATAGTCAGAAGCGCAGGAGGGTGAGAGAATTCACCAGAGCCAGAGCAGGGAGCAGAGCAGGCAGAAGGACCGAAGTACACTGCTGAGGGGAGCAGCGGGTGGCAGGAAAGGTCTGCGCGCCATGTGGGACCCTCCTCCGGTGGCCGGGGAGCAGCCGGGGATCGAACCGGCGCTGCAGAGGCTGCGGGCAGCTTTGCAACCCAGCGCTCAACCGCTGTGCCACCGGGGAGGCCCTCTCTTTTCAGTTTAAATAAAAATAATGTGTTATGGGGTTTATAACATGTAAATAGAAATGTATGCACCCTAGAGGACAGGAGAGGACACATGAAAGTATATTGTTGTAAATTTTTATACTACATGTAAAGTGATGCGATATTCCTTGAGGGTGGACTGTGGTAAATTAAAGAATTATCTATAAACACACAAAAATACAAAATAAGACAAAAAATATAGCTAATAAGCCTACAAAGAGATAAAATGAAATCATAAAATAATTCATTTAATAGAAGGCAAAAAATGAGGAAAAGGGAACTATGAAGAGATGAAATAAAGAGAAAAACTATAACAATATGATGCATTTAAACCTAAATATACCAATAACTACTTTAGATGTAAATAATCTCTGTACCACAACTAAAAGGCAGAAATAAATAGCCTGATAGGATTTAAAAAATGCAAACTATATAAAACTATATATTATATACAAGAAACATACTTTATATAATAAGACAAGTAGATTAAAAGAAAAGGTTGGAAAAGATTTGCCGTGCCAACACTAATAAAGATATATCATAGCTGAGTAACAATATTAGTATCAGATAGATTGCAGAGCAAAGAATATTTGTCATGGGTAAAGAAAATCACAGTGATAAAATCATCAATTCATAAGAAGGACATAACAATACTAAACATTTTTGCACTGAGTAAGAGAGTTTCACAGCTTAAATGTCAATTGATAGACTATTGAATCAAGAAGGTATGATATATCCACATTATGGGATACTCTGGCCATAAGGAGGGATAGATTGCAACTATTTCAACAAAATAGAGTAAGTTTGAGAGAATTGTGTGTAATAAAGCAAATGAGAATAAAAAAAACCCAAATACTGAACATGTATTTACATAGCAGATTACTTGATAACATAAAATACATTCAGAATCCAGTTGACCTCAGTGCACACTGTGAGGGATCTGAAGTTAAAAGGAAAGGGAGAGGAAAAGGACAAGGGGATATAAGAAATGATGGTGGAGGCAAAAAAAAATTTTTAAAGTATAAGAAAAATAAAGTGCTATTGATCAATACATGGTATTTGTTCAGAATATGTAAAAATATTAAGAGCTTGAAAATATATAAAGTAGAAATAACAAAACTTCAAGAAGTAGTCAAATTCACAATTGTCCAAAATTATATTAGCCTTCTCTCAGTAATGGATATAACAAGAAAACAGAAAATAATTAAGACTATAGACGAAAGAACCAACATAACTAGTCAGTTACTCAGCCTGATTTTATTGGTCTTTATCTAGTGCTGTGTTAATCACCTGCAGAATATGCAGTCCTTTCAAGTTATCTTTTATGAAGATAACCAGATTTGGGGCCATGGACAAGTCTCAATACATAAAAAAGGATTCAAGTCATAGAAAGTATGTTGTGGACCTCAATGAAATTATGGAAGAAATCAATAACAGAAATCTTCAAATATTTGGTTTTTGTTTGTTTTTATTTCTGCATAGAAGAACTGGGGTGTAGACCAGATGTGCAGAGGAAGGGGATGAGGTTGGGGGATGGTGAGAGGATTCACCAGAGACAGAGTGAGAAGGCAGATTTACTGAAATACACTACTGAGGGGAGAAGCTGGTGAGACAGGAGGGGTCTGCTGTATTGTATGTGGGTTAACTCCTTGGCCAGGGATCTAAGTCAGAAATAGCAGTGATAGCACTGAGAATTAACCCCTAGGCCACCAGGGAGGCCCCTGTCTTTAATATTTGGAAACTTAGCAACATACTTCAAAATAATTCATGAGTCAAAGAGGAAAATAAAAAAAGAGTGGTAAATTATTTTGGATTGAATGAAAGTGAAAAATCATGTATCAAAAAGAGTAGTTAGGTGGAAAGTTATAGTGCTAAAGGCTTAGAAGAAGAAAAGTCTCAAATCAATATCCTCAGTTTCCATCCTAAGAAACTAGATCAAAAGAGAGCAGAGTCAGCTGCCTAAAGTCAACAGAGGAAAGGAAATAATTAACATCAGAACACAAATCAATAAAATAATAACGAAAAACAGTAACAGAAAATCAATAAAAGTAAATCTATGCCTGCACCTGACATCATATTTAATGGTAAAAGACCAAATGCTTCCCCCAAAGATCAAGAACAAGACAAGGATGTCCACGCTTTTCAATACTACTCAACCATGGGAGTCCTAGCCAGTGCAAAGATAAGAAAATTAAATGAAAGATATCCAGTTTGGAAAGGAAGAAGTAAAACTATCTTTATTTGCAAGTGACCTGATGCCCTATGCAGAAATTCCTATGTAACCTACAAAAGAAACTGATTAATGAGTTTAGCAGCATTGCGCACACACAATAATGTTGAACAATCAAAATTGAAAGTAAAATAATTACAATGGCATCCAAAATAGGAAATCCTTAGAGATTAATTTTTAAATTGTGCAAAACTTATATACTGAAACTAATCTTTCTGTGGAAATTTTAAAAGACCTAACTAAATGAAAAGATGTAGCTTGTTCATGGATGCTATGGACTCAATGTTTGTGTCTTCCCTATAAATCTTATGTTGAAATCTAGTATTTGGTGTGATGGTATTTGGAGGTGCAGAGCCCTTGAGGGGATTAGAACAGGGGGGTAGAGTCCTTATGAATGGAATTAGTGCCCTTATAAGAGGAAACCAGAGAGCAAGGTTCCTCTCTTCCCCATACTTGAAGGTATAAAAAGTCAGTCATGTACAAACTGGAAGAGGGTGCTTACCAGAACTAGTCCAAGCCAGCACCATGACCTTGGATTTCCAGCCTCCAGAATTGTTTTTTACAAGTTTTTATAAATAGTTATTATAATTTCTGTTGTTCATAAGATACTCCATCTGTGCTATTTTGTTGTAGCTGCTGAGCTGACTAAGACAATGGGTTAAAAGACTCAACTTGTTAAAGTGACTGTTGATCTATCGATTCCTGCAATCCCAGTCAAAGTGCTGTTCTAATTTCTCAATAGCACGTCTCTGAAATTAACTCCTAGTGAATTAGTCACATGACTTGATCTCTATATGTTGTGCATGAGCCTAATCACAATACCTTGAAGTTACTAGCTGAAAGTTATTCCAAGGGTATATGGTTTAAACTCTAATTAAAATTCCTGTGTTTCAGTTAGCTGGACTGGACATGGCATGATTTCCAGATCAGCAGCAGCAGCATCAACAGATAACTTTCTAGAAAAACAAATTTTCAGGTTGCACCCCAGACCTACTAAGCCAGAAACTGCTGGTGGGAACAGTAATATGTATTTTTTAGTGATTATGATGTGCACTAAAGTGTGATAAGTTAAACTTATCACAGTAAGTTAAACTGTACTTAATAAAGTCTTTTCTCTAACCCCTGCTTCCATCCTAAGTTTAGGACTGTTTGTTAAGTGGCTACTGAATGAATGTCTAATATCGATAGCATATTTTCAATCACTTTATCCGTAAAGAGCCAAAATACTCTTACATGAGTGTCTTAGGTTGCACAGCAGCACTGACCAACAGAGAAATTTGATGTCCAGCTGAAATGGGAATTTAGAGCATGCATGTTTACTCATAAAAACCTCTGACCAGGAGGTTTTCAGGAATGAGTTTAATTCCAAAAGAACTCTGCTTCCTCTGAGGAGTAGAATATTTAGTTTCCTGAGCAATTGAAACTCAGAAATAGTTTTATTTTTTTTTTCCAGCTCTTTGACACCCTCACAAGTGTACTTTAAGGGAGTGCTCCTTTGCAAGGTAGATCAATGAAATTACTCTACTTGTGTTCTGAATACTCAGCAGGATGGAGGTCTCAACTGTAGCAGCATGTAACCTGAGCTGCCCAAAACCAGGCTCTGAAACCTTCAAATGGTCATTCTCTCTGGTCCTTCTGTTGCCTGAAGCTCGATTTGTCTTGACACCTTACTGATGAGAAATCACACAGAGCACTTTACAGCAGTTCTCATTAAAGGAGGGCAGCCAAGTGGAATTCATTCTTGGCTCTTAATAGCTTTCAAATGAGAATTTTATTGCATATTAATGAGCACTAATTGACATTTGTGACTGGTTTTTATGGAAATCATCTATGTGTAATTTGCATAATAGTACCTAAGTGCTTTTAGGTAACTGCAACTCTGGGAAGTTGGTGAGGATTTTAGTATGTTGCTGTTTGGGTTTTTTGTTTTTTGTTTTTTTAATTTCCAACTCTAGTTCCTGACAATAGCGTGGAATATTAACAAGTTTCTAGGACCCATCTATAAGGTAGTACTGATTCAGATCCCAGTTCTGCCCAAATGGTTGTGCTAGTTATACCTGAGAGCACAATGAGAATCAGCCAAACACTTGAGGGCAGTTCCCTGAAAGCAGGAGATGCTCCCCCAGTAGTCGGGGTAGGTGGGATGTTTCAACCTTCCTTCATGAATTAAACCTCCCCTTTTCTCAAGCTATAGGAGTATCTGGCCATCCTAAGGATTGTTCCCAAGTGTCTAGGACTCCCATACTAATTTTCTAAACATCTCTGTGTCCACTTCAGAAAATATGTACATGACAGGCACTGTGCTAGGTATTAGAGCAACACCACTTTGGCTTGTTCCTTGCTGTGCATGGTGATTAGCACATTAGTAGTTGATCAATCAATATTTATTGAATTAATGAGCATGGTCTACACCATTGGAGCTCTATTATTCATTATTACAAATATGATTTTAAATACAGTACACATAGATCATTATTCATGTTAGAAGAAACAATGATTCAGAACTTGGGATTCTGTTATAAGCTTTAGAGAAACAAAATGAATAACCTGTTATTCAAATCTTCTCTATAGATGGCCCTTCTCTATCACAGAAATGAAAGAAACAGATATTTATTTATTTATTTATTTTTAATGTTCTAGAGGCATGTCTTATTTATTTATCTGTTTGTTTGTTTGTTTGTTTGTTTGGTTTATACATGCACTGGGTACAGTCAGAAGTGCGGGAGGGCGAGAGAATTCACCAGAGCCAGAGCGGGGAGCAGAGCAGGCAGAAGGACCGAAGTACACTGCTGAGGGGAGCAGCGGGTGGCAGGAGAGGTCTGCGCGCCATGTGGGACCCTCCTTCGGTGGCCGGGGAGCAGCCGGGGATCGAACCGGCACCACAGAGGCCGCGGGCAGCTTCGCAACCCAGCGCTCAACCGCTGCGCCACCTGGGAGGCCCAAGAAACAGATATTTATTGGGCCTCCCCAGTGGTGCAGTGGGTTGAGAACCACACTGTGAAGCTGTCCGCAGTGTCTGCAGTGCGGGTTCAATTCCTGGCCAGCCAGGGAGCTACCCACATGGTGCAGCAGACCTCTCCTGTCTTGCCCTCAGCAGTGTTTTCAGTCGTCTGCCTGTTCTGCTCCCTGCTCTGTCTCTCCTGAATTCTCTCACCCTCCCGTGTATCTGGCCTATATCCCAGTTCTTGTATAAATAAATCTTAACCAAAAAAGAAACAGATATTTATTGATCATCTGAGAGATATCAGTTATATTTGCATGCATCTTATATAGACATCGTATGATACAATCACCAACAAAACCAGTGAGGTATAGATAGTATTATCTTCATTTCATTGAGGAAGCAGCTAAGAATTGGAAACTTAAGTGACCAAGTAACGGCACCACAGAAAAAAAATACTAAGTCTGAGACTTAAATTCAGTGTTAGCTTTGTACCACTACAATACCACTTATTATACCTGTGGATATGTGATATGTGAAGTGAAGCCAAACTTCAGGTACTGGGTTGGAGGACTGAATTTGCCCAGGGGCCCTGGTAATGCTCTGTGTTCACTTGACCTACTGCTCATAGTTAAGTTTACTGTTTTTTTACAGTTTCCCAGATCCCAGGGAGTGGGGTGGGCGTGGAGGCAATCCAATAGCAGATCCGATTCACTATAATTCTACAAAGCAGTCAGAAATGTGTAAATACTGTATAGCAAAGGGAAAAATCAGGTTTAGTGGAAGAAAAATTACCCGTAATAGGAAATTAAAAGATTGACTATAACCTTATAATGCTGAGCAAAAATACTGTCGAGATTATGGAAAGAACACTAACAATGTACAGAAAAGGAAATGTTTTAGAACTTAGGGATTAACAAAGAATGTGGTTTAGTCCAAGAATTCATACCAAGCCGAAGAATCTCAAAATTTTGTTTTCTCTGCGATACTCCCTAGAATAAGGGAGTGAATTAAGGCCACCCTCCTTCCTACCATGCTACCCACCTCCCACGCCTGTCAGGGGACACCCAGTGATTCCATTCTGCTTTTAAAATCCCCTCAGAGGAATGTGTTTGGAGCAGCCATCTCTTCTCCCCCTCCTCTTCCCTTCAGTGAATCAAGATTCCCTGCAGGAGCCCTGCTTGGGATGATTATTCAGAAACCATGAAAGTAGGAAAATCGTAATTGGAGGCACTTCAAAGTCTTTAAAAGTAAACTTTTATCATCTCTCCTTTTATAAGGCAAATCTGAGGTTCTGAGAAGCAGATTAATTCAGCCCACTTTACACTGTTGGGAAGAAAATATACAAGTTTCAAAATTTATACACTCCCAAGAGAGTATTCTTTTCCCTCTTGTATTTCCTCCACAAACTTCTAACAACAGAGAGGTTACCCCTATGACCTTTCCTGCTCCATTGGCCTCCAGTAGGCCCACAGGTATTGTGTATTCAATTCAAGCTTGCCTTCGTCCACTTGCCACACTCATTCAGCACCTCTGTATACACAGTCTCCATCATTTCTTCTGAGTCTTTGCCCCAGCTCTCCCAAATGCATGACAAGTGAACTGTAACTTCCTGTAAAGGCCTGTTAATGTATACTTCAGGGGAAGAGGCGGGACAGGGATCAGAGGGAGGGAGGGAGGAGCACAGGGGACTGAGGTGATGGTGCACGGGTGCATTGGGGAAGGAAACTCTATGGGGACTACGCTTGAGGGGGTGGGGGGAAGCAAATATTGTTGAAAAATGAACAATGATGTAAAAAATAATTAATATAAAAATACCTACAATATGTTTATTAAAATTGTGTTAAATTAAAAAATAAAATAAAATGATAATTTATGTAAATAAAAATAAATAAAGGCCTGTTAATGTAGTATAGAAAGAGCACTGAACTTGGGAGACCTAGATTCTGTCCCTTCACTGATCCTGAGCCTCTCAACCTCCGTGGGGTTATTTTTTCATCCATCAAGTGAAGAGTTTAGACTTAATGGTTTGTAAGTTTGCCTCATCATTCCGTGACTTCACATACTTTCCTGATTGAACTATGTCCCTACACATGGAGTATTCTCACACCCTAATGCCATGTTCATGCGCTCTTAGAAAATATTTACAACTGTGAGCCACTTTCTGTATTGGATCCATATGGCAGGTGGTTTTGGGGGGAGACTGAATCCCTTCTGCCTTGCTAGCACCTGCCTGCTGCCTTCACGAAGAGCTGTGTAGGCTCAGGGAATAGTAGTGAATTTCACTATTAGTATAAGTGACTCACATTTAGGATGTTTATAAATCTGCTACCAGAACATAACACAATGCATTCAAAGGCAATTAAAACTGCATTTTACATTCCCTGCTGTTTATAATTATCCATGTATCTACTGCCTACATTAACATAGTTAATAGAGAGCTAATACTTCTGATAATATTGGTGCCAGAAAGAACCATAGTAAACATCTATGGTTCAAATCACCATCATAGTGGTGGTGGTGATTTGAATAAATCCATTTATTATGAATTTACATGTGATTCTGTCTTATCTCTCTTAGTAGGGTACATGAAACTGACATATTTCAGATAAGTTGTCTATTTGCTTACACTGGGTGGAAACATCCCTATTACTCCAATTGTCCCTTCTGCTTCTATATAAAACATGTAGTAGGATTAAAAATAAAGAGTTACTGCACAGTTGCTATAAGTCACACATTTTGATTCTGAGCCTTTGAGCAGCCAAAAAAAAAAAAAAGAGGGGGGGGGAATAATACTATCTATGACATAAAAATTTTCCAGGAAAAGGTTAATTTTTCCTTGTATATGAGAGGAAGAGAAATTTATACTACGTTTCTTCATGAAGGAGTCAGTGTTCAAGACCACACCCTCAATAATATCCTTTGATACCTACAATGCTCTGAATCCATTCATTCATTCAACAAGCTTTTACTGAGTGCCTATTATGTACCATTTTCATGCAATGCGTGTTTCAGTGCATTGCAATTATTTTTCTTTCTGATGTGCAAATTGTCCTGTCTTGGTCAGTGGGAACTTGTAAATTCCTGCATCCTTTTGTTATAATTCCGAAGTCTCTAATGCCTTTTTTATTTTCTAGTATGACAGGCTATTTCAGATTCATCTTGTCTATTTCCTGCTCTATAAATTAAAAGAAACCTGATTCTTTTTATTGTAATGTAGTTTAAAATATCACATCCTGTATACTTGGAGTGTTTATTGTCTCTGGGTTGTAATTACTTCAAAACTTCAGTTTACAGATTAGGAAAAAATGATGTTTTAGAAAAAGTTATGCATATTTCCTGAATCCATATTGGTAGTTCCTATTTAAACAATGAAAGTTTCTATTCACTTGCTTTATATGTGTATCTCTTTTTTATCATTATTTTTAATTTTGTGATTACATTTTTACTCCTGCACATGTCCACATGTTCCACTCACCTTCCACCAAACCTCCTGTGCCAATATCCTCTTTCCCTCCTTCACCCCCTCCTCCCTTCCCTTGATTTCCTCTGGTAAGCAGGAATTTTGTTTAAATAAGTCCAAGATTTGTTTTTACTGCATTTTGCCAGTGCATTTTTTTGTTATTTATATTACACTAATGACTGAAACCATCTGATATCTGTCTTTCACTTTCTGACTTGAAATACTTAATCTATATGTATATCTCTTTTTCTCTTTGAAGATCTTAGTATCCAATGACATGAATGTAATTACTTATTTCTTTATCTTATAGATACATAAATGTGTGTATGTATATATGTGTGTGTATCCACAGGATCACTACTCAATGCGGTTTAAAATTTCTCTGTTAGTATTTTTGGTCCTTAGGGTATATAATCTATTGTTACTTAAAATAATTTTCTATGTGGGCTGCCCCGGTGGCGCAGCGGTTGAGCGCTGGGTTGCGAAGCTGCCCGCCTCTGAGGGCCGGTTCGATTCCCGGGCTGCTCCACGGCCACCAGAGGAGGGTCCCGCATGGCGCGCAGACCTCTCCTCTGCCGCCCGCTGCTCCCCTCAGCAGTGTACTTCGGTCCTTCTGCCTGCTCTGCTCCCCGCTCTGGCTCTGGTGAATTCTCTCACCCTCCCATGCCTCTGACTGTACCTGGTGCTTGTATAAATAAATAAATAAATAAATCTTTAAAAAAAATTTTTTTTCTATGTGCCCATACCATGAGCTTGATACAGTTATATTAATTTATTTCAATGTGTTTTTTAATTTTTGCCATATGATTTTTCTTGTGTTTGACTTAATTTTGTTTTTTAATTTATATATATATATTTATTACATCATCCTTCATTTCTGTACAGTGTATGATTTCCTGTAAAACTCCCACCACCAATTCACCTGTGCACCATCACCATAGTCCTCTTGTGCTATTCCCACCTGTCCTGACCCTTCTCCCTTCTCCTCCCCTACAGAGTGTCTCTGGTCCATGGTTGCCTGTTGATTTTGATTTTTACTTTATTATAGTTTTTTTTAAAAAAAAAACATCAGATGGTTTCACTTATAGGAGGAATGTAGAGGAACCAAATAATTTTGGTTCAGGGTCAACACTGATAGGTTTATTTTACTTCCCTGTCTGTCCCCTTCCTCTTATTCTTTGCCTCCCTTTTATAGTTAATACTTTTATTCGTCCATCATGTCTTTTTGGCAGTGATCTGTATGTATTTAAGCATCTTTCTAAAACAAAAGATCGCATACCATATACATTTTGCGGCATCTTGCTTGTTTAAACAAGTAAATCATTTACTTATTCTTTAAACATTTAGATATTCATTTTAAAAAACAAGGGGGGCTGGGAATTATATGGGGGCTATAACCAAGATGAAAATGCATACACTGTACAAAAATGAAAAAGATGTAAAAAATATATAAAATCAAAAAAATAAATAAATAAACTTTAAAAAATTATAATTCAAAGTTGTTTTTTTTTTTTAAAAAAGATCACTACTGAAACTGGGCAAGTAACAAATAAGTCCAGAATGTACTATTAAATTCCCACAATTAATTATAAAAAAATTAATTATTTTTGCAAAGGTAGAAGTTATTTTCCCTTGTTACTGGATAGGAGGGATGATTTGAATGAATATGCCAAGGCATTAATGCTGAATTCTGAGTGCTTGTTATTTTCTTCCTAGCACTTTTCTGAGGTTTTTTTTTAAAATGAATTTTAAAACCATTTGAAATACAACTAAATACCAGGGCAATAGGAAAATTCTTAGGAATCATTGAAATATGGGCATCTAATGCAATTACATTAAAGAGAGAAAGTTCAGGGAGTATATGTGTGGGCACTTCTCTAGATGGGGAGCTAAATACTTGATGAGGGTTTTCACCTGAAATAAAAGAACTTACTGAAGAAAAGGAAAGAAGCAAATTCTCCCCACATTTAGTGTTCTTAGCTGATCATTGTCAGATGACTCTGTAGAGTCATTGTTTTATCATTAATATCACTAATTCCCTGTACTAACAGGAGAGCTTAATATGGAAAACTAACATAATTTTCACTGTAGAATTAGCTTTCATTATTTAGGTTTATGTGGTCAAACCTGGCACCTCATTAAAAATTGCTTCATTCTAAGGAAATATAGGCGAAACACTACATGATATGCACATCAAAGACATCTTTACAGACACATCACCCAAAGCAGTGATAGTGAAGGCAAAGATAAACAGCTGAGACTACATCAAATTAAAGAGCTTCTGCACAGCAAAAGAGACAATAACAAAAACAAAGAGAAACCCCACCAACTGGGAGAA
Source organism: Talpa europaea (assembly GCF_964194135.1). Taxonomy (NCBI): domain Eukaryota; kingdom Metazoa; phylum Chordata; class Mammalia; order Eulipotyphla; family Talpidae; genus Talpa; species Talpa europaea. The sequence goes on along the minus strand of NC_140070.1, from coordinate 101,427,981 downwards.
CATTTTTGCACACAACACTAATGATAAAGGACTGATCACAAAAATCTGCAAAGAGCTGATGAGACTCAACAAAAACAAAGAAAATAATCCTGTCAAAAAATGGGCAGAAGAGCTAAATAGAAATTTCTCCGAAGAGGAAATACAAATGGCCAACAGGCATATGAAAAAATGTTCAACATCACTTGCAATCAGGGAAATGCAAATCAAAACTACAATGAGATACCATCTCACACCAGTGAGAATGGCACATATTAAAAAAACTAGAAACAACAAATGTTGGCAAGGATGTGGAGAAAAAGGAACTCTCCCGCACTGCTGGTGGGAGTGCAAACTGGTCCAACCACTATGGAAAGCTGTGTGGAGATTCCTCAACCTACTAAAGATAGCGCTCCCATATGATCCAGCAATTCCACTCCTAGGTATTTACCCAAAGGACACAGAAACATCAATTCCAAAGAGCACCTGCACCCCTATGTTTATAGCAGCACTGTTTACAATAGCTAAGCTTTGGAAACAACCCAAATGCCCAAAAATAGATGACTGGATCAAGAAGATGTGGTACATATACACCATGGAATATTACTCAGCATTCAAAAAAGATAAACACATGCAATTTGCAGCAACATGGATGGCGCTGGAAGGGATCATGCTAAGCGAAATAAGCCAGAAAGAAAAAGAAAAATACCGGATGGTCTCACTCATAGCAGGAATCTAGAAAACCTAAATAAGGGACCAGGAAAAAGAATAACTATAAGAAAGAAAAAATCAAAATCAACAAACAACTATGAACCAGAGACACACTATGGGGGTGGGGGGTGGGGAAAGGAGGGTTGGAGTCAAAATAATGGGGTTGCAATTGTATGGGGAATATAAAAATAAAATTAAAAAATTAAAAAAATTAAAAAGCATATGCTAAACATTTAAATTTTAAAAAAATTGCTTCATTCTACTTCTGGCATCCCCAAATCCTTAATTAACACCTTCAAAATGTTATTTATTTATGTATTATGTCCGCTGATTTGTCTTTGATTGCCTCCCTTGGTAATGCAAATTCTACAAAATAGGGATCTTTATTTTGTTCACCAGTGTATTCCAGGTACCCACAGCAGTGCCTGATACATTATTGGTGCTCAAAAACATATTGAGTGGGTATTAGCAGCAACAGAGTTTTCGAGGGACAGAGAATGTGTGACCATGGAGTTCTGCATGCATGCATGCATGGATGGATGGATGGATGGATGGATACTTATATACATACATACATTCATATATGCATGTATACATACATAAACACAGAGAAACATAGACATTCATAAATATGGATATATAGGTATAGATCACTTCCTTATATATTCACTTGATTCTTTTATGACCCTAGAAGTTTTTTATGATTCAGCTTTGTTATTGATAATGCAGGAACCACCTCAATTGACAACGAGAATATGAACCAAGACATTTGTATTTGAAAAATAAGAGGATATAAGTGGCATGGGTGTAAAGGAGAAGTCACCACATGTGTATTTTTCCTATAGGTACATGCTTATGAGAGCATAGTAAAATATATATATTTTTAAAATAAAATTTTTTAGTGTTTACTCATATATTTACCATTTTTAGCACCTTTTATTCCTTTCATCGATCCAGATTTACATCTGGTGTTTTTCCTTTTGCTTGAACTTCCTTTGTCATTTCTTATAGTAGTTGTCAGATTTTGTCTGAAAATGTCTTTATTTTACCTTAATTTCTTTTTGTTTTCTTTTTTTTTTTTTTTATAGAGGCATGCTTTATTTATTTGTTTGCTGGTTTGTTTGTTTGTTTTGTTTATACATGCACTGGGTACAGTCAGAAGCGCGGGAGGGTGAGAGAATTCACCAGAGCCAGAGCGGGGAGCAGAGCAGGCAGAAGGACCGAAGTACACTGCTGAGGGGAGCAGCGGGCAGCAGGAGAGGTCTGCACGCCATGTGGGACCCTCCTCTGGTGGCCAGGGAGCAGCCGGGGATCGAACCGGCGCCGCAGAGGCCGCGCGCAGTTTCGCAACCCAGCGCTCAACCGCTGCGCCACCGGGGAGGCCCTATTTTACCTTAATTTCTAAAAGATATTTTCATTGGACATTATATTCTGAGTTGACTTCTTTTATTTTAGCACTTAAAAGATGTCATTCCATTCTCTTCTTGTTCACATAATTTCAAATAATGATATTGTAAGTTTTACTGTTTCTCTCTGTACATAATCTGGCTGCACCCAAGATTTTAACTTTATCACTGCTTTTGAGCAATTATTCCATTATGATGTGCCTTTCTCTCCTACCTACTCCCCCTACCCTCCCCACCCTGTGTGTTTTAAAATATTTATTCTACTAGGGACTGATTGACCTTATTGGATTTGTAGATTTATAATTTTCATCAAATGTGTACATTTTTTGTTTGTTATTTCTTTCAAATATTTTTCTATTCCCTCCTTTTTTGTTCCCAGAACTCTAATTACACAGTAAACCATTTGTTATTGTTCCATATTGTCCCAAATCAATATCTACTTTTATCAGTCATTTTTTCTGTTTCATTTTGGATAACTTCTATTACCATGCCATTAGGTTAACCAGTATTTTATTTTAGCAGTATCAAATTTAGTATTTTTTTTTATTTCAGAGTTATATTTTTATTTCTAGAAGTTTCGTTTGAATTCTTTGGGTGTCTTTTATTTCTCTCATTTTGTTAATTTTCTCCTTATATTCTTGAGCATATCTATAATAGTTGTTTTATTTTTTTTTAAGATTTTTATTTATTTATTTATTTATACAAGCACTGGGTACAGTCAGAAGCACGGGAGGGTGAGAGAATTCACCAGAGCCAGAGCAGGGAGCAGAACAGGCAGAAGGACCGAAATACAGTGCTTGAGGGGAGCAGCGGCAGGAGAGGTCTGCGCGCCATGTGGGAATCTCGCCAGTGGCCGGGGATGGAACCCGTGCTCCAGAGGCTGCAGGCAGCTTCGCAACCCAGCGCTCAACCTGGGAAGCCCCTATAATAGTTGTTTTAAAACCATTTTGTGCTTGTTATTTCATTTCTGTTATTTCTGTATTTGTTTTCATTGAATTTTTTAAAAATGTAGTTACAGGTCTAATTTTTTTGCTTCTTTGCATGCTTGGTAATTTTTTACTGGCTTATGGACATTTTGAATTTTGTGTTGTTGAGTGCTGGATTTTATTGTATTCCTTTCAAGCATATTATATTGTGGTCTGGAATGCAGCTGAGTTTCTTGTGGATCAATTTGATCATTTTTGTGCTTTATTTTAAGCATCGTGAGGGTAGGCCCAAAGTAACTTCTAGTCTCGGGTTATTTTCGATCTACAACTAAGATAGGGCTTTTCGGAGGATTTTTTTTTTTTTTTTAATTTTCTAGAGGCATGTCTTATTTATTTATTTATTTATTTATTTATTTATTTATTTATTTATTATTTGTTTGTTTGTTTGTTTGTTTGGTTTATACATGCACTGGGTACAGTTAGAAGCGCGGGAGGGTGAGAGAATTCACCAGAGCCAGAGCGGGGAGCAGAGCAGGCAGAAGGACCGAAGGACACTGTTGAGGGGAGCAGCGGGCGGCAGGAGAGGTCTGCGCGCCATGTGGGACCCTCCTCCGGTGGCCGGGGAGCAGCCAGGGATCGAACCGGCACCGCAGAGGCCGCGGGCAGCTTCGCAACCCAGCGCTCAACCGCTGCGCCACCGGGGAGGCCCCGGAGGATTTTTATTTAATCTCTTATACATTATGAGATTTCTGCATTCTGGCTGGTGGGAAGACAAAGTATTCCCAGCCCTGTGTGGGCTGCAGAAATTGTTCAGCTACTGCTTATCAGTGGTTATTTCTTACACTTCTTCTCAGCTCTGCCTAGAGTCTGTACTTGGAAGAAGAATGATGAGATGTCCTGCAGATTTCTCTCGCTCTGGCTCTTGCTCTCTCACTCTCTCCCCCCTCCCTCCTCTCTCTGCCTCTGCCCTCTCTCTCCTTCATTACTCTGCCCTCAAACTCTATCTACTTTGACATCCCAAGCCCGATTATCCTCCTTATTTCAGCAAGTCTTCTAGGCTTCCTTTGGCTTTCCCTCCCTGTGTTATGGTCTAGAAAATAGAAATTGCCTCCAGGCAGTAACTTGGGGTTATTTATAGTCATTTAATGGCTATTTACTTATATTCCATTTTTTATTTGTCAATCAGTTATAGAGCTTACCTTATTTGTTTCACATAGTCCTATGATAGCTATTATCCAGTGTCTGAAAAGAGTTGTTCTTATATTTTGACTAATTTTCAAGTTGTTTACAATCAGAAGACAATTCTAAAAGCTGTTAATTCCTATGAATAGAAGCAGAAGTTCCACCATCTGCAAAACAACTTTTCAAACACAGTAGTTATATGACTGGTTTTTCAATATCCAGAAATAATATGTAGAAGAACAGTAGAAATTTTGTGAGAAGATATAGGGCTATTGAGAGTTGTGAGCCTGTAAAAGACCATTTTGCACTTGGCAACAGGTAGCTGATACAATGTCCATTTTCCTGATCCTAACATTGTATCAGCTACCAGGCAGGATTCTATAATCTTTGCTAAATAAAGTATAATCCCTACCATGGATGGCCTTGGGTTTGCTACTATCTCTGTGTGGCCTGGACATTTTACCTCTAGAGACTTTGTGTATAGATGGGGGCTTGGTGTGAGGTCTGGTGGATAGTGTTTGCTCTTGGAAGAGTCAAGCAGACCTTTTTCTTTGTGCCTTAGATTCTGTATCTATCATGTGGTATAATATCTCAACATTACCCTCTCTGACATAATACTTCTTACCTATATTTCCAATCAACACTTTTAATCTCATTCAACATAACTCTCAGTGACCAAACCATTCATTGTTTTACTAGCTCCTCATTTGAAAATCCCTCTGCTAATGTTGGAGTCAAATGTTTTCCCCATTGGGAAGTCCAGTATCATTGTATATAAACTTCTACACTGGATTCCATGGACTGAAAGGGAACCTAGCATTTAAAGTTTCATGTCAGTGAATTCAGTCTGTCCAAGGGACAATTGAGATGTACTAAGAAACTTAGCCCTCTGGAATGTATGTTCAGATAGAATATCCTCATGGGCACCGACTCTCCTAAAGGTGATTTGAGCTTAAGATTTTAGACCTTCCATGATTCACTGCATCAACCAAGGTTTGTCAACCTTATCACTATTGATGTTTGAGACTGGATAATTCTTTGTTTGGACAATCTTGAGAATAGTAGCATTTTTAATAGCATTCTTTCTATTACATGTCATTAGAACCTTCCTCTTGGTTTTATCAACTGTCTTCTGATATTGCCAAATGTCCTTTGGAAGTATAAAATTTCCCTTGTTGGGAACTACAGGTATAGATGCACTATGCGTGCCACATTTCAGGGGACCCATAGCAATGCAGCTCTGGGAACTTATAAAGAAACCCAGTAGGTTTCAATCCTCCAGAACCATGATTAAAAAAAAAAAAAAAGAAACCCAGTAGGTATCTTCTTGGAGGTATCAGTCCAGAATGATTGCCTGATGTCGGTTGAATATTGGAAAGACATTCATCTTGGATTGTAAACTCCTAGATTCATGTCCTGCCTCTACAGATATAGAAAAAGTTTCTCCCAAGTCTTTGCTCTTTCATTTCCTTATTTGGAAATAAAATAGTTGGTGTTGTTTACCTCACGTGACAATGTTGTAGTGAGAATGAATTGAAGTTTTATACACACACACACATGCACAGACACTCATGTGTGCTTCCATATAATGTACATAACTGGACTTAATAATGGTTCAAATATAAGTGTACTTACTTGCCAGTATGATTAAAAGAGTAATATAGAGAAGATATATCTTGCAGTCCAACATGTGTTATAGTCCTCTGTGGCTTAAAATGTCATTCTCTGCTAGGCAGCACAATGTGGGATCTCTAGCTTTTAAAAAAAGAAAGAGAATGTCCTTTCAGCAACTGATATTTCAACTAAATTAGACTGCTCATAGTCACATTTTAATATTTACTTCTTAATTTTGCATTCAATAATCTGATGAGACTGCACAAGAATTTAAATTTCTTGACAGAACATAGTGGCTTTTAGTTCTCTTGAGATTTCATTGTAATTAACCTCGTAAATAATTCAGGAACACATAAGAAGCCAATGAATGGTAACACCTGGTGCTATATTGTTCATGCCTAAGCACACAGAATTCAAAGATGATATCCTACACCTGTCACTGTTATTCTGACTTAAACACAAGTCCCATGTTCAGTGGCTATTGAAACAATAATAATTAATATATTATTCTTCTAGTTTTCTTCTATGATAAAAGCAAACTGTACCAAGTTATTTGAAAACAGAATAACTTGAAAACAGAAAACAGAAGTGGCATCCTCTTTTAGATTCCCATTGGTAAAATTTCAAATCTGTTTTCTCTATTAATTGCTTTTTTTATTTTTAAAAAAGATTTATTTTTATTTATTTATGCATACAAGAACTCAGGTGTAGGCCAGAGGTGTGGGGGGTGAGAGGATTCACCAGAGACAGAGTGGGGAGCAGAACAGGCAAATCTACGGAAATACACTGCTGAGGGGAGCAGCAGGCGAGACTATTAATTGCTTTAAAGAATTTGGAACATGTCTACCTTTTTCTACCAGGCTAATTTGAACCTTTATGCATTTCTACTTTTATTCTGCAAGGTAGAGCTTCTTTCTAGAAGTTGCAAGCACCTGAGAGAAATAATACCATACTCTGTGAATATTCCTAGAGCTCCTCAAATTCTCTCCTTGTCGCAGGCCCTCAGATAGCCAGTGTTGTTTTGTTTTAATGTTGATAAGAAAAAAAGAAAGTGGGGACCTCCCTGGCGGCGCAGGCGGTTGAGCGCCACACTGTGAGGCTGTCTGCAGCCTCTGCAGCGAGGGTTCGATCCCAGCTGGCTGGCAAGAATCCCACATGGCGCAGCATAACCCTCCTGTCTTGCCCGCTGCTCCCCTCAGCAGTATATTTCATCATTCTGCCTGTTCTGTTCCCCGCTCTGTCTCTGGTAAATCCTCTCACCCTCCCGCACATCTGGCCTGTACCCCGGTATAAAAATAAAATAAAAATCTTAAAAAAAAAAAAGTCCCAGCCTCCAATATATGAAATGACACTACTCAAGGACTAAGTTTCCTTATACTTTCTTTTTTTTTTTTTTTTTTTGAGGCCTGTATTTTTATTTATGATTTATTTATTTGTTTGTTTGTTTTGTTTATACATGCACTGGGTACAGTCAGAAGCGCGGGAGGGTGTGAGAATTCACCAGAGCCAGAGCAGGGAGCAGAGCAGGCAGAAGGACCGAAGTACACTGCTGAGGGGAGCAGCGGGCGGCAGGAGAGGTCTGCGCGCCATGTGGGACCCTCCTCCGGTGGCCGGGGAGTAGCCGGGGATGGAACCGGAACCGCAGAGGCCGCGGGCAGCTTCGCAACCCAGCGCTCAACCGCTGCGCCACCGGGGAGGCCCCCTTATACTTTCAATTAAAGTTGCAATTTCCAAAAACCTCTCAATGAGATTAAATGAGAATTTACTCTATTACCTGAGTAGATTATCTCATTCTGTTTTTCTAAAAGTTTGAAAACAAACTCTAGGCAAAAGGCTTTCCTACCCTTTTGTGCCCCCATCTGACTGGACACAGAATGTTTCTCCACTTCCTGCAAGAACAAAACTAGAGCCACCAAGGGACATTGCCTGCACACAACATGGAACACCTGAGTCCACTACTACTCAGAATCAAATCAGACAGTTTAAGACATGAATTGCATGGAGAGATCTTGGAAGGGCAGGAGACTTTGAGAAGGGAAAAAAAAAAGATATACCTCGCATGTTTATAAACTAAGGTTTTTATAGATTTGGGCCATCAAAAGGATCTGAAGAGAAAGTGTAGAGATTTATATCTAAAAATTGTTAGATGTGCTTCCTTTGTTTTTAAAATATTGTTTATTGTAGAGGGTTAAAATATATTTAAATATATTTAAAACTTTAACTGTATTTAAACCTTTGCTATATAAAAAAAGTGTATAACTATATAATAAAAATATAACTATATAATTCAAATATATAAAATACTATAAAACCTCTAATAAACTATTTTCACATATGTGTATATATGGTTATGTGTATGTATATGTATAATTTGCCTAATTTGTTCCTTAACAGGTTTAATTGCTTTCCTTTGGGACCCATTTGAGACTACTTGGAGCAGTGACTGCCATCTGGTGGCAAGCCAGAATCATCACCTTGGTAATCTAATGATTACTGAAATGCCCACTCTTCACTCACAGGGTGTGTCCTGGCCGCTGAGGAGTCTGGACTGTGTCTGATGAAGGAACCTTGTAAAAGAACCCTTTGCTTCCACCCGAATGGGTTGTTTACCCCAGACTGTGAGCCAGAAGTCAGCTCGCAAATGGCACTTGTGAAGAAAAGATTTGAGTTGCTCTTACATTTTAGTAAAAAATCTGCTGGTTACCTACCAGTGGGTAACCAAGACTGTAAATAGGTACTCACCAAGTAGAGCATATGATGACATGGAGCCTGAAATAAACTGCTCTGAATTATGTGACAGTTTTCCTGGTCAGGGACTGGATCAGAGACCCCTTCATGATCTCTGCGGGACAATTGTAAGTGAGCACTCATGGGGTGTCAGGGCTGCTCAGATATAATTGTTGGGGGGTGGGGGACGAGAAGAGGAGAAATGTTCATGCAGGACATGTATTTCCCAGCCTAGGTGATGACGGATTGGGCAGTTCATGCCTGATCAGAAGAGCCTTTGTTCCTAACAGCTTCGCTGTATTCTATTCTCAGACCTCCTCCCACTACAGCAGCAAAAGCAGTTCTTCATTATCTCCTGTCCTCTTGGGTGTTGTTTGGACTTTCCTCAGCTGTGGACTTCTTCTGATAATTTTCTTCTTTGCCTTCACAATTCGCTGCAGGAAGAACAGGTAAGACGCCACCATACCTAGTTTCTTGTTTCCCATGGCCTAAATTAAGTGCTCCCATGGTACTGACTGAAGTGTTCCCATGACCTCGATCAAGTGCTCCCACGGTACTGACTCAAGTGCTCTCATGGCCTGAATCAAGTTCTCCCATGCTACTGAACCAAGTGCACCCATGGTACTGAATGTTATACCATTTTGTCACCAGGAGTTACTGATAGTAGCAAAGTTTGTCTCCTACAGTAGCATTAAGCTACTTGAGACTTTTTCCTCTTGAGAAGATTGTGCTAGCCCAGAGTTGTGTTAACTACTATATAGATAGCCAAAGAAGAGAGTGAAGAGTCTCTTCTCATAAAGGAGCATATGACCCTTCTGAGAAGATGGGGTATTTATAATTAAAAACAGAGAGCATATTGAGAACTATTCCAAAGCAACATTAAAGTTTATGACTGACATAATTAGAACCAATCTAGATGGGCTAAGATTTCTGTAAAAATAATGATGTCCTACTACCTGACCTAGATAATTCTGGCATCAACAGACCATTCTACCCTGGGCTCATCAGGATAACTGTCACTGACAAAACAAACCAGTGATGACTTTTTTCTAAAAGGATATACAGAATCTTCCCTTCACAGCTGTTCAGCCCTTTCCTAAGATTCATTCCATCTCCCCCACTCTAACACTCTGTGCTCCATCTTACTCAGCTGACCTAGGCTGCCTCCTCAGAAGCCCAGTTCCAGTCTTCTCCCTGATCCACAGATAACTTCCAGAGGAGACTCATCAGATTTAAACATCTTCCTCAGAAAGGCCAAACTTGACCAGTCCCACTCTAGCCTCACACATTGTGATTATTAAGTGTGTCTTATGCTCCATTGCCTGGGTTTATCACTCACATTAGGGTCAGGCAGTTGGATTTGTCTAGCAGGCATTTGGGGGAGCCATTGGTCATTTGAGGAATGGAGGATATGGGTTTGTTGAGCAGCAATGACTAAATGCTGAGTCAACCTTGATGTGGCAGTGACATGTGACACTCCATCCTGTGTATACTTCTAAAGCTGCTCCAGCCACTTTTCATTCTGTTCCTCAAGTACACTTAGACCTCCCATCTCAAGGTCTTTGCCTTACCATCCCCTATTGTTTCCATTGCCTGACAACCTTCTCCAGATCTTCTCATGACTACTTTCTTCTCATAAGTCTTTTTTTTTTTAAGATTTATTTTTATTTATTTATACAAGCACTGGGCACAGTCAGAAGCGCAGGAGGATGAGAGAATTCACCAGAGCCAGAGTGGGAGCAGAGCAGGCAGAAGGACCGAAGTACACTGCTGAGGGGAGCAGCGGGTGGCAGGAGAGGTCTGCGTGCCATGTGGGACCCTCCTCCGGTGGCCGGGGAGCAGCCGGGGATCGAACTGGTGCTGCAGAGGCCGCGGGCAGCCTCACAACCCAGCGCTCAACTGCTGTGCCACTGGGGAGGCCCTCTTCTCATAAGTCTTGACTCAAATGTCATCTCTTTAGAGAAGCCTTCTGATTTTCCTATCTAAAGTAGTCTTTCTGCCCAATGGCCACCCAGTCCTCACATATCATTTCAAATCTAATCACCCTGTATTATTTTTTAAAGGCAAGTATAACTCTTGGATATTAATGTATTTACTGAGTTCCCGGTATATTGTCTGTATTCCCCACCAGAATATAAAACCTGTGAAGACAGGGACCTGGTCTGTCAGTTCACCTCTGTCTCCAACATTTAGAACAGGCTCTGGAGCATAATCAGTGTGCAGTAAATATGTTTTCAGTGATCCCTTGAGTGGGAGGAAAGAGATTTAAATCCCAATGGTGGCTGATGCTAACAAAATGATTAGGAATACTATGCATTTCAAGATTAGAGAATTATGGCATACCATCTTTTCTACTGAAACATAGTCCTTATAATGCAAATTAATACATGATTGACATGTAAGTAAATGATATCATTGGTTCATCTGTCACTTTTGCCCCCAGCAAATCAATATTTTGAAACATTCAGGGACAAGCTTTCTGCTAAGAAGTAAACCTTACGCTAAGAATGCTATGGCAGTACCTCCCTAATACATGTGAAGCTAGTTTAACAACTTCAAGAACTGGTATCATTCCTATATTGAGCTATCTAGTGAAGCTGTAGCAGTAGATAAAGAAGACATTTCCCTTGTGTTTAAAAATAATTGGTTTTTGGGCCTCCCCGGTGGCGCAGCGGTTGAGCGCTGGGTTGCGAAGCTGCCCGCAGCCTCTGCAGCGCTGGTTCGATCCCCGGCTGCTCCCCCCCCCCCCACTCCCCGGCCACCGGAGGAGGGTCCCACATGGCGCGCAGACCTCTCCTGCCGCCTGCTGCTCCCCTCAGCGGTGTACTTCGGTCCTCCTGCCTGCTCTGCTCCCTGCTCTGGCTCTGGTGAATTCTCTCACCCTCCTGCACTTCTGACTATACCCAGTGCTTGTATAAATAAATAAATAAATCTTTTTTTTTTTTTTTTAAATTGATTGTTGAAGAAAGTACAGATCCATAGCATGTTTTCAATTTTAATGACATTTTTTTCATTGGAGATAAATAACCTGAGGACATACATTGTGCAAATTTAAGACTGAAAAAATCAGCTATGATCTTGGGTTCACATGGTAGTGGACATTTACTGAATGCTAGTGTTTTAATTGTAATAATAATTATTTTTATTAGTATTCTGGTTGCAATGTTAAATGTTTCAACTGTAATATTTACTCTTTGTCCCATAACCTATATTTTATAAACAATCTTGTAAAATGCAAAGTTTTAAAAATATTTATATAATCTGTTGAAAATAGAATACTTATAAACAATGTTAAAGTAGAAATACACATATTTCTTTCATTGTACTATAGATTTTACTTTCTGCCTTACTTGCAGTGGGGACATGAATTGGCATAAGCAATAAAATATTAAGAAGTACTATGAATAGAGCACATTTTGCAATTAAGTAACTATAAGGTCAGACAAGGAAAGAGAAAATAATCCAGATGCAAAAGTGCTTTCTTAAATAGTAAAATTTGTTCAAAGTTGCTGCTTCACAATTAGATGCTTCATTTAATTCCAGTTCTGTGTTCTATGAATTTGTAACTTTGTGTATGTATGTTAGTGCATATGCCTGTGTGTACTGGAGGAAGAAAGATATTTTAAAATTAAAAGAATATATTAATTTTCAAGTTTAGTTGCAGATATTGCATTTTGATAAAATTTTAAAATGTAGAATATACAAGGAAATGAGTAAAGATTTAGAAGACTTGAACAGCACCATCAACCAACTTAACCTAAATTGACATTTATATAATCCTACACCCAACAACAGCAGAATACATATTGTTTTCAAGAACACATGGAACATTTACCAAAATAGAGCATATTCTGGGCCAAAAATCTCATTAAATTTAAAAGAATTCAAGTCATACAGAGTATGTTCTCTGACCACAAAATGGAATTAAATTAAAATTCCATAACAGAATGCTCTCTGGAAAATCCTGAAATATGTAGAAACTAAATAGAACACTTTGAAATAACCCATGGTCAAGAAGAAATATAAAAGAGAAATTAGAAACTATTTTCAACTGAATGAAAATGAAAATGCAACATATCAAAATTTGTTCAATGTCATTAAAGCAGTATTTAGTGCTAATTTTAGCTCCAAACTCCATTTTAGAAAAAGAAGAAATACCCACCTTAAACAGGAGGGATAAAAAGAGCAAACAAGTTCCAAAATAAGCAAGAAAAAAGGAAATAATATAAATCAGAGTGGAAACTGAGAAAACAGAATTCAGAAAATAACAAGAATAGACAATGAAATTAAAGCTTTGTACAAAGATAAAAAAATAAATTTCCCAACCTCTAATCCAAGAGATCAGGGGGAAAAAAAGAAAGTATAATTACTCAAATAATAAAGGAATAGGTCTTATCACTAAAGACTCTAAGATTATTAGAAAGATAATAAGGTGATGTTAGGAACAATTATGATAGGCAGTCTCTAACATGTTCTTCAATGATTCCTATCTCCAGGTAGTCATACTCTTGTGAAATCCTGTGTCCTTATGATGGACTGTACTTACTGGCATGCTTATTCATGAGATGTCACTTTCAGGGCAAGGTTACAAAGGACAGTGACTTCCATTTTGGATTTCTAACTCTTTCACTTGCTTACTCTGAGGGGAACCACCTGAACCACCTGTTGTGTTGGAGAGTTGCTTTGTGTAAATGCCCTCATTGCAAACAAAATGTTTCCAGTCTGCACTCAACAAGGTCATGAGACTTACTAACACCCATGTAAGTGAGTGTGAAAACAGATCTCTGAGGTCTGCTAACAGCAAAATTAATGAGCTTAGAAGCATAATTTCTCTTATCCTGCCTTGAAAGACAGCAGCCAAGACTGACCCCTTGACCTAAGTCTTGCATAAGACCTTAAGCAAGAGACACCCAATTGCCCTGTGCCTGTAGGCATATACATATTTATACAAACTTTTCTAAAACATTGAAAATCATGGAGCATTTCCTAATTCATTCTGTGAGGTTAGCTTTACCCTAACATTTAAACCTAACAAAGACATTAGAAAAAACAAACTTTCAAGATTAGAGAATTAAAAAATTTAAAGTAAAATTAAAATTAAAAAACAAACTTTAAGCTAAATATCCCTCATGAATGCAGATAAGAAATCCTAAGCAAAATTTTATACAGCCAAGTACCAAAAGGATAATGCCTCATGACAAAGTGAGATTACAAGGAATGCAGGATTGGTTTGATATGCACAGATCTATCAATATAATTTTTTAAAAATTTATTTTTATTTATTTATGCATACAAGAACTGGGATGTAGGCCAGAGATGGGGGTGAGGGGTAGAGCATGAGAGGATTTACCAGAGTCAGAGTGGGGAGCAGAATAGGCAGATCTACTGAAATACACTGCTGAGGGGAGCAGCTGGAGAGATAGGAGAGGTCTACTATGCCATATGGGTTACCTCCCTGTCAGGGGATCAAACTCAGGCCACAGTGGAGATTTTGAGGTCTTGTAATATTCTCTTTCTTGATGTGGGTGGTAGTTATATAGATGTTTCCTTTTTGATAATTCATTGAACTAAATATTTATAATTTGGCAATCAAAAATAACCTTCCTAGCCCAATATTATTATGAGAGAATCAATCTTTCAGGTATCTACAATTGTAAGCAGCATAAATAGGAAGTGACTATGTATTTAGGAATCTGTTGAACATGAGGACAGAGAATCAACTTCCAAATTCTTTCTTAGGTAATGCCAAATGTCCACATGTGTTCTACTGCTTCACTGAAATAGCGTTTCTTACTATGATCAGGCCACAGTGGCTGGCGATAGCTTGATAGCACTGAAACTTTAACTCCTGTGCCACCAGGGAGGCCCAGATCTATCAATATAATTTACAGTATATACCAACTTTAAAAAAACCATAGCATCACCTTAACAGATATAAAAAAAGCATTTAACAAGATTATATTTCTGATAGAGCCTCAACAAACTAGGACTAGAACTTCCTTAACCCAACAAAGTGCATTTATGAGAGACCTATAACTTATCTATTAAGATGATGCTCTGGCTTTATGATCAAATTACTGCATTAGAGATTTTGTTCTTAAATTTCCTGTCCCTATTGTCTTCCTAAATGTAGCTGAACATCAAATTTTCACTTAATTTGGATGCTAACAAGATTAGACAGTAATCTGACAATCAGTTTCTGATCCTATGCTATGCCTATTTCCAGCTCCATCACACTAGATAGCTTGCTTCTTGAGAGGAGAGGGATGTCACATAGTACACATTTCTAAAGCATTTGCATTTTGCCATTAGCAGTGGTGAAAGATACTGGCCGTGTGTGTGTGTGTGTGTGTGTGTGTGTGTGTGAGTGTGAAAGAGAGAGAGAGAGAGAGAGAGAGAGAGAGAGAAGGATGAGAGGGAGAGGCAGTGTGATCAGGATGCTAATCTATGCACAGTGACCTTTGTTTCTATCTGACTGAGCAGATGTAGGAATTAATCATTGTCACTCCTGGATGCTGCAGCTGCAGTGTCCCCCACTGCCTTTCTGCCCCTGATAGATTTATTAGTGCATTTTTGTTTGCTAGAAACATGCGCTGGCACAGAAGAACTGGCAAATTAGAGAAGCTTATCTATG
Source organism: Talpa europaea (assembly GCF_964194135.1). Lineage (NCBI taxonomy): Eukaryota > Metazoa > Chordata > Mammalia > Eulipotyphla > Talpidae > Talpa > Talpa europaea. The sequence goes on along the minus strand of NC_140070.1, from coordinate 101,412,805 downwards.
AATATGATTCTCTAAAAATGTTAATTTTTTTTGAGTGAGGCAAAGAGTATTCATTACTTTCCACCAAGGCACTGCCCACTGCCCACAGGTGAACTCAAATCAAAATACATAATCACCACCATCCTCTCCATCTCATTCAGACAGAGTATGTGCTGTTGCCAGAATTAATCCCTGGGGACTTTTCATAAGTATGGCTCTGGTCAGCCTGATAAAAAAAAGGTCTTCCAATAAAATGGAGGGGAAAAAATTAAAGTGAGATGAAATTCAAAGGGAATGCACCCTCCCCGTACACACATAGAAGCACTGCCTCTCCCTTGCCTTCCAAAATAAACCTGTAAGGACTAACTGGAAAGTTCCTGGTAGTGGCAACCACATTTGGAGGCCTGGTGACCACTAGGTGGCAAGAAGCATTATTTTATATACAACTTCAAGGGCCTAAAGAACATGAGGAGAGAGCAAGTGACCCGGCAGGTACGGTACAAACACACTTTGGGTCAATGCTGCAAGGGATCCACGCTCAAGTCTAACAGAGGTCCCATCCAGGCAACCCCACTGAGGCTGAAAGAACAGATCCTAAGAACCGACATCTGCAGTATACATGAAAGTCAGGTCAGAGCCAAGACAGTCCTGGGGGCGGCGGGGGGCTAGAGGGTGTTTTCCAAAGCATAATGTACTTACTACTGACAAGGAGCAACAGAAATGGCAGATTCTTAGGGCATGGATTCCTACTGCTGGGGTTTGCTGGCTCAGGGTAACAGGTCACATTAAGTGCCCTTCAGAAGGGTCCATGTTAAACACCTTGGATCCATGATTTTTTTGGAGTCGGATCTCTTGGCCTCTGCCCTCCACCCATCAGTCAGGTCCTGTCTCCTTAAAAGTAGGTGATTTCCTTTCCAATACTGTCTCCTGGCTAATTTCCTTGATAAAAATCTCTTTGCCCTGGAAATTATGCAGGTAAAGAAGTACTTCTTTCCAGTAACTATGATAGCTTATGAGCTCCAGGTTTGAGAGTGGATGTTCTGGGGACCCAACTTTTTCTTCCACTCTGGAAATAACTGAAATCAGTGAGCATCTTGCCATAGTCCTGCCACATGTGCTGAGGCATAGTTAGGATACAGGATGCATTGTAGTTGAGGAATGAATCTTTTCCTTGGAATAATATCCAATCAGCTGACAGTTAGTGTGTCCACTTCTGTCCTCACAGAACAGAAAGGGTGCCACATCATAATGTAATGTCTCATGGTCCAGAAAAATCTTGGCCAACATGCACAGGTTTTGGCAGTAGATCTTGTTTTTCTTGCTAACCAGTGCAAACACAGAGATTGAGCCTTTGCAATAATCTCATCACTGGGTGGGTGTTTCCACACATACTTAGTCACATTTCGGTGGAGTATTGTTTGGCTCTTCATGTATTTTAAACAGAATTCACACATGTAGAGACACCCCAGTCATGCATAATCTTTAGGATAAGGAGAATGGCACCAAGTATCAGGCTCATAACAACCAAAAGCAATTGTTTTACTCATGTTTCTCCCCTCTGTGATTTGGCATTGCAGTCTTAACCTCTCCAAATCCTCAAAAGCGTGAGCTTGTGCTCTCTGGAAAAAATCCAAGTCATACTCACCACTCAAGTGAGTATGGCCAAGTTTTCCAAGAGAGGTTCCTGAGGTCTGTCTATGTTCCGTAGCAGTTAATACAATATCCTTTCATTGAAACTAAAACATGTTAATTTTTTTCTACACATCTGAACCTATACATTCTTTTTTTTATGCTTAAAAGCAATTTTTTTAATAATAAATTTTATTTTTATATTCCCCATACAATTGCAACCCCCTTATTTTGACCCCAAACCTTCCCCTCCCGCCCCCTACCCCCCATAGAGTGTCTCTGTGAACCTATACATTCTTAACTCTTTAAAAGAGGAAGAAAAAAGAGAAAAGGGGAATAAATGCTAGTACTGTTATTTATGTAACAGTACATCTGAACAGTTAACATCTGAACAGTTATTTAACAGTTAACATCTGAACAGTTATTTCCCATTCTGAACATTGGACCAGCTCCATGGCCATACAACCTAGGATTGTAAAGAACTGATCATCTTCTAACATCTATACCCCTCTTTTTACAGCTGACTCCTTTTAGTTCCCAAATGTTAGAATCCATATCCCACACCCAGAATCTAGAAGTCTTTGGCTCTAGGCACAAGAAAATAAGTGCTCTAAATTAGTACTAATTTTATTTTACACCATGTGCTTCATCACCATAATTAAAACTTTCCAGACCTCAAGCATCCCCACTACATAGATATCCCTGCAGCTTTACCAAATCCACACCTGGTGATATTGGCACAAACTGGATGGGAATTAAAGTAGCCACAGCCCTTTGAATGTTGGCAGTTAGCTCCAGAATCCAATATAAGTTTCCTGTTTTTACTTTCATACCCAAACCCCATCTCAAGCAACTCAGCATGCCCTGGGCCAGAGGTTGAAAGGGAATAAAGTCTTTATTCCTTTCTGGTGGCCCACTACCTGCCCAAATCCTAGATATGTATGGTAGCCCGGGCCTTTCTAGTACCACCCCATACTGGGACTTGGGCTAATTTTTTGCACTCCCTGACCCTGCTTGATGAACTGTAGTCTCACTCAGAGTTTACTCTCAGTTTGATTCTTTTTGTATTTCTTCCTCAGAATGATTTCCTGGTTATAGGCATCCTTGTATGTTCAATTCCTAAATTACCATTGTTTGTCCTTTCATGTCCCCAGCATCTGGCTTATATGTCTTAGTCTTATGAGTCTACCTAGACTCCTGAATTCAAATTGTCCTGTTTAATCACTTCAGTTACCATTTTGAATCCAAATTCTAACACTTTCTGTCTCTTGTTAACCTAAAAATCCAGGGGGGGCTTTTAAAAAGACAAAAAGCATGTTTATTTGGGTTCAAATAATTGCAATTCAGGGTAGACAACTTTAGGTAGAAACCTGAAAGGTTCCCCAAAGAAGGACAACGTCAGGGAGCTTCATGGGAAAAAAAGAAGTTAAGTGGTTAAAGAAGAGTTAATAAGTGTTAACAAACCTTAAACTATTGTTGGCTATATGTAATTGGTTACTGATTCTGTTCTTTGGCAAAAAGTCCATAACCATCCATTCTTGTGATCTGGATGACTTCTCAAATAATTGTTTGCCTGATGTTTTTTTTTTTAAAAAAACAGTTGCTTTCTGGCTCAATTCAAAAGTTTTTACTTAGTTCAAATGAGGTAAGTAATAAGATTTCCCCTGTAATGGCCACCAGGTTCCATTTTAAAAATAGCTCCATAAATGTCAACTTTTCACACTCTCATGGTGATACCAGGTACCTTATTAAAAGATGATGGGTAAAGGGGCCTCCCCGGTGGCGCAGCGGTTGAGCGCTGGGTTGCGAAGCTGCCCGCAGCCTCAGCGGCACCGGTTCAATCCCCGGCTGCTCCCCGGCCACCGAAGGAGGGTCCCACATGGCGCGCAGACCTCTCCTGCCGCCCGCTGCTCCCCTCAGCAGTGTACTTCGGTCCTTCTGCCTGCTCTGCTCCCCACTCTGGCTCTGGAGAATTCTCTCACCCTCCCGAGCTTCTGACTGTACCCAGTGCTTGTATGTATAAATAAATAAATAAAATCTTTAAAAAAAAAAAAAAAAGATGATGGGTAGGGCCTCCCTAGTGGTGCAAGGGGTTAAATCTCAGCACTATGAAGCTATCCACAGCCACTGCAATGCGAGTTCGATCCCTGGCCAGGGAGGTACCCACATGGTGCAGCAGACCTCTCCTGTCTCACCCACTGCTCTCCTCAGCAGTGTATTTCAGTCCATCGGCCTGTTCTGCTTCCCACTCTGTCTCTGGTGAATCCTCTCACCTCCCACACCTCTGGTTTGCACCCCAGCTCTTGTATGCATAAATGAATAAAATAAAAATATTTAAAAAAATAAAAGATGACAGTTTAAATCTCTGGATGTCAACTTTAGTGATTGGGTCCTCTCCTTCCCTCCAAATAAATAAATAAATAAATAAATAAATAAATAAATAAGCAGAGCAAGGGTCCATGGACAGAATAATAGGTAAGTAAAATCCACTATTTATGTATAATGTAATATTATTCAATCTTTAAAAAGGAAGGAATTCTGGCACATGTTACAACGTGGCTGAATCTTGAGAACATTATGTTAAGTGAAATAAGCCAGTCACAAAATTACAAATTACTCTATGAATCCACTTTATGAGGCATCTAATATAGTCAGATTCATAGAAATAAAAAATAGAATGTTGGTTGCCAGGAACAGGAAGGGAGAAAGAAAGGGGGTATTGTTTAACAGTATAGAATTTTATTTTTGCAAGATGAAAAACTTCCAGAGATGGTTACACGATGGCTCTAAACTACAATATCCACTTACTCCTTTTAAATTAAGTTGTCCTCCCAACACACTAAGCAGTGGCCATTCCTCAAGCATACCATGCACCACACTTTTGTTCATGCTCATCCTTGCTTCATGACTCTTCTCGTTTTTCACCTGACAAGCTCCCATTTACCCGTTAAGACAAATGTCTATCCAACAAATTGTGGGCCCTGGACCAGCAACATCACTGTCATCTGGGCACTTGTTAGAAATACAAATTCTTGGGGCCCTACTCTAGACCCTGCTTAATATGAAACTCTGGGGGGATAATGACTAGCTTTGTATACTAACAAGCTCTCCAGGGGATTCTGGTGAATTCTAAAATTTAAGAACCACTCTTCTAAGGCATACTTCCTTTATCAATGCCCATAGCACTTTGCACATACCTATATTACTACATTGATTCATTATTATATTGATCTATTCACTTACCCACTTCCTCTAGTATATTTTGAGTCCTTAGAGTCAAATACATTATTTTTGCTTAACACTTACCACAGTGTCTAACATATAGGAGATGCTTGATAAGAGTTAGGAGCCTAATATATACTCCATTCCCATCTAAGATTCAGAGCAGTTACAGTGCCTATAAATACACAAGACTGATAATCAAATGATGTCCAAGGTTTCTGTTCTTCCACACAAGCCTAAAACCACACATACTGACAATGCCAAACGTCAGCAAGGATGCGGCAAAACTGTGTCTTACGCTTTGCTGGTAGGAATATAAAATAGTATTGCTACCTTGGAAAACAGTTTAACAGATTCTTGTAAAGTTAAACATATACTCAGCATTCACACTTCTGGGTATTTACCCTAGAGAAATAAAAATTCAGGTGCAACAAAACTTGTAGACAAATGTTTATAGCAGCTTTATATATAATAGTCAACAACTGGAAGCAACCCAAACATCCTTTGACAAGTGTATGGATTAAAAAAAAAATGTGTTGTATATCCATGCAATGAAACACTAGTCAGCAATAAAAAGGGAACAAGCTATTTATACATGCAACAACCTGGGAAAAGCCAATATCATATGGTTAAACATTGTATGGTTCCATTTACATTGCATTCTCAAAAGATGAGTATATAATGATGGAGAATAGATCAGAGGTTGTCGGGGGTTATGGTTGGGATAAGGGTATGACTGAAAAGGGAGGGAGATTTTCTTTTGTTTGCAAGATGAAATAGTTCTGTGTGAACTACTTTAGTGTCCTGACTACAGCAGTGGTCACATTATACATGTGATGTGTTTCATAGAAATATACACAAACAGAGATACAAATACTGGCTAAAATTCTGATAGGGTCTGTAGTTCACTTAATAGTATCGCACCAGGGCCTCCCTGGTGGCGCAGGCAGTTGAGTGCTGCACTGTGAAGCTGTCTGCAGCCTCTGCAGCGCAGGTTCAATCCCTGCCAGCCGGCGAGAATCCCACATGGCGCAGCAGACCTCTCCTGTCTCACCCGCTGCTCCCCTCAGCAGTGTATTTCGGTCCATCTGGCTGTTCTGTTCCCCACTCTGTCTCTAGTGAATCCTCTCACCCTCCCGCACATCTGGCCTGTACCCCAGTTCTTGTATAAATAAATAAATCTTTAAAAAAATAGTATTGCACCAAAGTTAATTTCCTAATTTTGATAATGTACTCTGTTTATGTCAGATGTTATCTTTGGGGAAAACTCAGTGAAGTGTACACAGAAACTCTGTGCTCTGTTTTTTTAATTTCTTGTGAGTCTTAAATAATTTAAAAATAAAGACTTTTTTGAGAAATACAAAGCACAGAGATTCCTGGTGAACGCTAAGTTGAAAAGTACTACTTGCTGTAGTGCTAAAATGGCGCCCAGAAAGTGGAGAGCTCACTACGCAGTGGAGGTGGGAAAGGAGAAGGAGGAGCAGACATTCCTGCCTCAGAGGCCATCAGCTAGAACACTGTTAGCCCCGCTATGTCCTGCTTCTTTGGGGAGGAGTGAGTGCTGGGGTGGAGAGAGATGAAAGCCTCCTCCTCAGCAGTTTTCCACATGGGGAGAGAGCGAGGGAAACCTTTCCTCATAGGCCTCGGTGAGAAAATAGAGACTCTAAGGGCTCCTCCTTAACAATGTTCGCAAAAGAATCAAACTTTACCTCAAATCCCAGCTTTGTCACTTGCTCTTCATGTAACTTGATTACTTTATTGAACTTCCTAAATTCCATTTCCTATGTAAAAATAAGAGTTTTGATACTACTATATCAGAATGCTGTGAAAATTGCATTAGATGGCATATGTAGAGTATTTAGCAGCTGCTTAGTACATACTGAACAAATAATCAATGTCGGCTCTCCTTTTAGTACTATTACCTACCAATATTCTAAGTAGGAAAAACATAAAGGATTCTGATTATAATATAGTTTTGTTACTTCAAAGCTTCAGGATCCTTCAGTATTACAAATTCATCAGAAAATCAGTACTTAGTCCCTATGGTATAAATGCAGACAATTTAACTTAATAGTTCCCTAATGTGCTTTTTTTGCTTTAGATTTATTTACATTTATTTTATTTATTTACTTGTAGTTTAGATACATCATCTCTAACCTTTTTAACACTCAGGAGGATAAGTTTTATTTTTCCCATCCTGAGATGAAGATATCGCTTCAGAATAGTCAGGCAAATCACCTACCATGCACAGTTATCTGGTCAGCTGGATTTCAAAGTTCACACTTTTTCTACTACATCATGTTACCTTAGTGTTAATCCATGAAAGCTGCTTAAACACATGCAGGCAGATTATCTATCAGTTGCTCCTTTCATATCAGATTCCAGGGCAGAATAAACAACTCTGGTCACAGCCTAGGACAGACATTTCCAGACCACCGCTGGGGCCAAGACTTGGAGACACTAGACAATGATGGGAACCATGAACCCAAAGCCAGTTGTAGCAAGAATTCAGTTTGGGGTTCCAGCCAGTAGGTAATGCCAGGAGTCGTACAGGGAATCCTGGCAAGGTCTGAGGTCCAGGCCAGCATCCAGAATCTGAAGGGGTAGGCAAAGCCCAGCAGAAGGCACTTCAGGCTCCATGCAGCTCCAAGACTCAGGACTTCCTCTGAGACTCCTGTTAGTGATAAAAACCAGTTAAATGAGGACTTTGAGGAGCCTCAGTTGAGGAGGCAGCTAAAAATCCTACTGCAGATTATTAAAAAGCAGGCCAGGAAGGCCTCAGACAGAAGTTTATGGATCAGTCAGATGGACACAGGTCTCAGGAGGTAGATAAACTAGGGGGGAGGTGAAAGGATACATGGGAACCAGGAATCAGGACATCTGGATGAGCTGTCCCAATGGCACCCGTATCCAGCTGTAAAACTGCATGAAGATCCATCCCTTCATCGTAAAATGAGGAAATCAGGTCAGATCATTGGTTTAAGCTGTGTTTCTCAGAACCCTGTGACTCAAATTCTCTTCTAAGCAATTATGGGGGCAGAGTACTGTGGAGCAGTTTCTGCCTTTATAGCTGTCTCCCTTTTGTCTCTTCTAAGTCCTGACCTCTGAGATTCCTTCTAATTCTATTGATTTATCCAAGATAACAACATTTAATAAGCTTCCTAGGCTCACGGTTCTGTAGAAGTTACTGATGGGGACAAACCTGAATAAAACTGCTCTAGCATCATGAATTTCAGGTTCTGGCCTAGCGGGGAATGATCCCAGCAACGGAGTCATTCAAGATTCCTCTCAGATTCCAAGATACACCAAGACCCCAAGTGCCCTCTCATAAATCTGAGGACAAGAAAGAAAAGGAAGAGGGACCGGAAACATCACCAGTATGGGGAATCTTTCTTGCCTCAGAGAGGTCAACTTACATATCAGGCAGGAGATGGCAATAATCTGGTTTATAGCAGATTCCCTGTGCTCAGGCATTTCATGTGGCCAATTGTGTTTGTGTTTTATGCTCTACTTAAAATCAGGGCACCTGCTCTGCCCTTTGGGAAGTGCTATGAGTTTTCTGCTATGAATTGCTCACGGCCTTTCAACAGAGAGAGGAAGTTGAAATCATTGCTTTATGTTACAGCACATGCCTACACTCTCGGGTCTAAGGTTATATGAGAGAAGTGGCACCCCTGCCTGCCGTGTGCCTGGTAAATGCAATAAAAGCCTGAAAAAGCCACCGAGGGCACCAGGACTCTCCTCCTTCACCCATCTGCTCGGATCATAGAGATCCTGCACTGTGCCCTTCCTGCACTACAGGGTTCTCCTCTCATCACTAATCTATCTTTATAAGTATGCTTTTTTATTACTAACATAAATTTAGTCATTATAATAAAATAATGGGCATTTGGTCTTCTATCTAAATTTCCGCATTTAAACTTTTAAAATATTTATTTGCAAGCTTGTGGTTTTTTTTAAAGATTAATTTACATATGCATACAAGAACTGGCATACAGGCCAGAGGTGTGGAGGGTGAGAGGATTCACCAGAGACAGAGTGGGGAGCAGAACAGGCAGATTGACTGAAATACACTGCTGAGGGGAGCAGTAGGCAAGTCAGGAAAGGTCTGCTGCGCCATGTGGGTCACCTCCCTGGCCAGGGATTGAACTTGTGCCACAGCGGCTGCTGATGGCTTCATAGTGCTGTGTCTTAAACCGTTGCGCCTCCAGGGAGGCCCCGCAAGCATGTATTTTTAAGTCAAGTCTTTAAACCTGTTTATAGTCTAAGAGAGCTATGCACTCTGAAATTTGTACACTGGGAATTTATATGCATATTCACTGATAAATATCTATAATAAATATATATTGACATACCTAAATTTTGTTAAGTGGCCCAGAGGATCCTGAGAAAATAATTGTTAATATTAAATAAAAATTTTGTTCTTTTTAAAAAGAGAAAAACATAGGTTAAGAAAATTGTCTTTGCAATGAAAAAATTAGGAATCAGGACTTGGTGTTCTAATGAGCTGAAGACATTTGCCTTTGTAGCTCCAGGTTTTCTTAATACCCTGACAAGTAGGTATTTAGGAATTGTTGAATTAATGGTTGATAATAATATCATTAAAAAGATAATAACTAATAAAACATGGAGACACCGAAGTCATCAACAGGGGAATTTGGGAGCAGGATATTTAGCAAGTTTTCTTTTGCACTTAATAGCTAACTATTTTGGTGATTGATTGATCGATATATAAATTCTATTGTATCCCTGGTAACCAGGTCATTCTGTTGTTCCTGCTTAAGGGAGAAAGGCAGAAATGTAAAGCGTGACTGGCTTATTAATAAGCAGTGGCAGGGAAAGAAACTTGCCTCTGGAATAAGTTGAAAAGGGAAGAGCTGGAAGGACCTCAGATTTCATCAGGTTCAATCACTGCCAACCATTTCATTTTCTTCTGGCAGAATATCTTTGTTCTTCTAGCTCCTCTCCAGCATCAGCGGCCTGAACTGATTTAATACTAGGTAGAAGCTCTTAAAGCAATGTAAAACAAAGCAATGTAAGGACCATGACCACAGGATAGCAGGTGTATTTAACAGAGAATAGGCCTACCCAGGACACAAGGCAAGGCTGACTGTTTTAACTCTCGTGAAAAAAACAATCAGGCTACAAGGATGTGTAAAGACGTGTTTCCTAGACTAGCTGTAACCAGCAAATCAACCTAAGATCAGTAGAGTTTCTGAAGCCAGGGAACGGGATGCATGTTGTTAACCTCTGAGCAGATGTCAGCCGAGCATCTGTAGTCTGTGTGGTGATGAAGGTGAGGTCTCATCCATCAATTGCTCGACAAGGGCTGTCATCGCCCCTCCAAGCCTAGATGGCCCTCAACACATGATGTTAGAGACATACTAGACAAAAGCATTTCCTGGGGGTATTCTTCAGGAAGAATTCAGCCAATGGAAAGGAATCTTTCTAGTGGCCTGATTTCACTGGAGACAAGTAAACATGTGTGTGTACATATATGTGAATATAAATCCCCCCAATATGCTGCACTTTCATAGAAACAAAGAATGGGAGAACAAAAAGCTTCATAAGCATCCTATTACAGTTTTTTCTCTCATTTATATTTAGATGCCATTCAGCATCATACTGAGAGGGGAAGCAAACGAGGGTGTTACCCAGATGACAAGGCTTTTCAGTGAGAGTTTAGAGTGTGGGGATTTGCCAAGGAGTCAAAAACCAGTGTCTGTGGAAGACCACGGCACTTAGAGCCACCCAAATATCTCTGGCCCTTTTATGTTCAGTAATGCCAGGGAGCTCCCAGTCATTCCAAGGAAATTCCCTTCAAACTTCTCTGCCACTACCCAGAATGGATCTCTCTTAACACTCGGGCACAAAACAGCTTTGATTCTCCCTCTGACTGCCAGGGATTTCTGCTACTTTAGAGCCATTTAACACACTTGTGGAAGGACAACAGTTCTCATCCTTCCACCTGACAGAGGAGAATTTTGCCAAGTAAAAATGAGATTAGGGAAGAGGACAAAGAAAGGAAGAAAAGATGGGCCTTCAGTAGTCATTAATGAATTCATTAATTCAGTTCATTCAACAAATCCTTATGAAACACTTAACATTTTCCGAAGACTTTGCTCGGGACTAAGATACAGATGAATAAGAAACAACCTGGCTTTTGAGAAGTAGAAACGGTCTAGTGGGGCAAACATAAAAAAAACAGGTATATAACACAGTATTTGTATTGAGATGCACAGTGTCTCTAACATAGTGAAGTGTTAGAAGGACTTAGAGGCGGCCACCAAACCTAGACTGAGGGCATCATTCAAACAGATACATGCTCTTATGTCTTTGAAGCTAATGAGGTAAGTCAGTCATAAAGAAAATGTTGGAAAATACCTCATGTAACAAATAAAAAGATTGACTGGTAGCACTGTAAGCTTGACTGATTGATATTGGAGACTGTCAGTTTTGGTGACAAAAAATGTACAAAGTTGGGTAATTTTCTTCCCCGACCTTGACTGTCTTGGTTCTTTTTTTTTTTTAAAGATTTATTTATTTTTATACAAGAACATTCGTGTAGGGCAGAGGTACAAGAAGGTGAGAGGATTCACCAGAGACAGAGCAGGGAGCAGAACAAGCAGAAGGACCGAAATACACTGCTGAAGGGAACAGCGGGTGATTCAGGAGAGGTCTGCTACGCCATGTGGGTTGTTCCCTGGCTGGGGATCGAACACATGCTACAGAAGCTGCAAATTGCTTCCTAATGCGGTGCTTAACCCCTTGCGTCACCAGGGAGGCCCTTAGAGGGTAACATTTGAACAAAGACGTGAAGGGAGAGGACAAATGAGTGAGCCATGTAAATATATAAATTAAAATGATCCAGGCAAGGAGAATAGCCACATCAAAACCTTAAAGCGAGTGAAGCCTGTGTGTAGTGGAGTGGGCAAGAGGAAGAAGTAGGAAATGAGGTTGAGAGTTCATAGGGACCAAATGTATAAGCCTGTAGAACCAGGTAAAGATTTTGTCTTTCCCTCTGAGTAAAATGGAGAGTCTTTCCTGGGTTTTGAGCAGACATGACATGATTTACTTTGAATGGATTGCTTTGAATGCTCAAGATCCAAAGTAGGAGTAGGGAGACCAGTTAGGAGGCTATTGCTGTCATTCAAATTATAAATACAAAGTAAAACTTGGATCAGGCTGGTAGCATCAGAGGTGAAGAGCAGTAGTTGGATTCTGGGCATATTTCAAGGATAGAACCAATAGGATTGCAAGACAGATTAGATGTGGGTAGTGGGCAAGAGTGAAGGATGATTTCAAGATTTTTGGTCCTAGAAAATAGAGAGGTGAAGTTGCCATTACTTGAACAGGGGAAGAATGTAAAAACAGGTTGAGGTAGAAGACGAGGGATTAAATTTTGGGTGGATTGTGTCAGAGTGGGATATTGGTTTTTAAAATTTCTGAAGTATAACCATTCCAAATGACCAATATCTGAAAGTAGAATAAAGTGAAGTCATTATGATTAAAGTATTTAGAACTTTGGAGTTTGAAAAGTTAATGAGGGCCTCACCTGGTGGCGCAGGCGGTTGAGCGCCACGCTGTGAAGCTGTCCGCAGCCTCTGCAGTGCCAGTTTGATCCCAGCTAGCCAGCGAGGGTCCCACATGGCGAGGCAGACCTCTCCTGTCGCGCCTGCCCCCCTCAGCAGTGTATTTTGTCAGTCTGCCTGTTCTGTTCCCTGCTCTGTCTCTGGTGAATCCTCTCACCCACCTGCACATCTGGCATGTACCCCGGTTCTTGCATAAATAAATAAAATAAATTTCAAAAAAAAAAAAAAGAAAAGTTAATGAAATCTCCTAGGACAATCTCCTAGGGTGGTGGTCCAGGCAGGACAGGAAGGAGCAGGGCCATACTACTCTCTCCTTTATGATACAAAGTTTGAATATAAATGGTTAAAAGATCACACAAATATACTTTTGAGGTGCACACAATTTGAATTGGGTTCATTTTTTGAGCCTAATACATTAGAAATAAACAAGATAGCAAAGTAGTCACATTTGCTGAAGCATACCAAATAATATTATGATAAAGCTGTTTGGAACATATCCAGATGAGATAGATTTATAATCCCATTATAGCAAAGATTTAAAAAGTGGATTGAAAAAAATTCAAAACATTTTCACAATTTAAATCTTCATTGATTTATTAAAAAGTTTTTGGAAAGATGTTCCTCTTTGGTTTTAGGTAGGTTTAAAGATCAGTGATACCATCTGTATTGATTCGCAGGTAGCATCTTAGAAAACATGCCCCTGTGGCATTGTAGAGAAGTTTCTATTTAGTGGCGCACAGTAAGTTGACTGTGCCCCATTCCCAGGCCATGTTTCCAAACTCAATCCTTAAACATCATTAAGAAGAAACAGGATGGGGGCCTCCGCTGGTGGCGCAGGGGTTGAGCGCTGGGCCACGAAGCTGCTCACAGCCTCTGCCGCGCCGGTTTGATCCCCAGCCACAGGTCCCACGTGGCGCGACAGACCTCTCCTGCCTCTCCCGCTGCTCCCCTCAGCAGTGTCTTCGCTCTGTCTGCCACTTCTGCTCCCCGCTCTGGCTCTGGTGAATTCTCTCACCCTCCCACCCTTCTGACTGTACCCAGTGCTTGTATAAATAAATAAATAAATCTTTAAAAAAGAAGAAGAAGAAGAAGAAACAGGATGATCATTTAATCCTCCATAATTCCAAATATAATAAGCCTCCAAGTTCAGAAACCAATATTTTATAAAGATTTCTAAAACATTGTATCTGTTTTAAGTGACATCTGGTAAATATCACTCATGTATCTGAATTCATTAGACTATGGAATGATAATCAAGTATTATACACAGGTTCTGCCAATGCAGACAAATATTTAATTATATGTATCATAACCTTACTTGAGAATGGAAAAATCAAGAAAGCTCTTATCTTACATTGCAAACCAACAAATGAAGAAAAACAAGATAGCTACATAATCCTTTTTTTAAAAAATCCCACTGTTTCTGACTGCCAGCAACCCAGTCTCAGGTTTTTATATCTTCATAAATGTAACACAAGAAATCTAGATGAGACTGGCTATTTATAAGTACGATATTTAAATTGTCTTGTTTTGTAGAAATTACATGTTTGCGGTGATTAAGATATTCAGCATATGTAGGCTTCATCTTTTAGTTCAACAGAAAAATATGACATTGGTTTTAAATTCCTATCAAAGTAGCAAGATGTTCCCCAGACAGAATTCACCTGCTGAATTGAAATGATTTCACCTTTAAGTGACTTTGCAGGTGTTAACTTGGCCAAACAAAATGGGTAAACCATCTTCTATTCATTTTTTCCTTTGAGGGAATGTTTTCAGTAAAATTGCTTAGGAAAAAATTCAAAATAAATGGAAAAGTCCATAACATGTCCACGTGGAAAAATGAATTTGCTTTAATTCCTGTGATGTGAATAGCCTATGTAATGTATATTTTTGTCAAAATAACAAAATTGAGTTCTCCTAAACAAATCAGGAAGGGGAGGAAATTCTAAATCACAATACTGAATTACATGAAATAAGACCTGGTTGTACAGTGATCTTCAAATAAGGAAACTAAGGGAGATAATTCTATGTAAGTCAACAATTTGAAGACATGATAACAAAGGAGGCAAACCTGAATGAGTAAGTGGATAGGTAGGACAGGGCTAGACCTTATATTTGGATATAGGAAACTTCAGGTAAGCAAGAGAAAATTGTTCTTTATACATGTAATTCTTTTGCTAAATGATGAAGGTGGTATCAATATTTTAAGATTAGTCTGAAAGTAATACACAAGCTGTATTAGGATAGGGAGATAAGGTGTTACAGAGAACTGAAGGTTACACCAAAAATCTAAAAATTAACATTTTTGTATCACTATAAAGTTTTCAAAGAGTTTGGTTGACACCCCTTTTGACCCTCACACTACCATGTGGGTGGACGAAGAAGAGTCACACAGCAGTGAGTGGCAGCACTAGGACTCCCACCTGTCATACCTGACTCCAGTTCCGTCGTTCCTGGGATGTGACTGAATCCCAGATAAATGTGGTAGCAGAAACCAAGAGTGAGGGACAGCTTTAAGAGTAATTTTGAAATAACAAATGAAAAAACTTGGCGATCAATTGGGTATAGGTGGAGGAAAAGAGCATAAGGAAAAGATGATTCCTCACTTTCATGGTGAAATTAATAACATCACCAGCTAGTGCTGGCAACATGCTTACTGTGTGCCAGGCCCTGCACCCCTCACTTTGCTGTATAGCTTGATGAATTCTCACAGCTCTTTGATGAAGGTGGCCGGAGAATTATTACTATCTCCATTTTATAAGAGGAATCCGTGAAAGTTGTTCTGACTTTTAGAGGAAGAAAAAAGAAATCAAGGTTTTGCTCCAAGACAAAAAGCTCAACGAGATTCATTGGGCTATGGTAACTGCACTTGGTGCTTGAGGCCCAGGAAGGTGGGTTAGTGTTCATGCTCATGCACAGTTAAGCTGCCAACCCAAAGTAATTAAACTGGGCTGGTGATGGCTATGATGTTTGCAAATCCAATACTACCAAACCTCCTTAGCACTTTGCCTGTCATTAAAATAGGCTGCACTAAACACATGGTATTGCCTTGGCTCTGGCGTTCAAAGTGATCAGTCAGGTAATAACAGTTACAGAGATAAGAAAGCTTTCCTCCTAGTTATTATTTGAAAATAAAAGTAAAACTTTGTAATTATAAAATAACTGTAGTGTAAATATTACATTTTTGTAGAATACACTATTTAGACTGAAAGTCGTAAATACAGCTACATTCTTTCTTAATTATTACTATTTATCTTTACTTCTTAATTATCATTAGTCCCTGTACATTGTAAGCTTGAGTTTCCCCTGTGCTAACCAGTCACATAATTCAGTCTTGGCCTGTGACTCTTCTGGTGCCCACTGTTTCTCAGAAACCCTATCTACACCTCCTCTAATCATCAAAGTACTCTGTGACCTCATTTAAAAATACTAAAGAAAAGAACCTCCCCAAATGTCAGTCTTGCAATCCCTGTTTTCTGTTTCTCTTTTGGCCAAATAAAGAGAGGGAAACAATTTATTTATCAAGTAAAGTAAATTGAGGAAAAATCCCAAATGTTTTCCCAAATAGTAGTTTGCCTTACAAACTCATTTCTAAAGGCTCTAAACTGTGTCTCTCGAGGTGTCTACCTGCTAGTTATTTATTCACTAGTTTGCACTGAGCAGTCTCTTAGCAACCACAAACTTCATGGAAAATTTCTAACTCTTCTCTGATACCACTTGTTTTTAGGAAGTCAGCCTTCTTTTAAAAGACTAGGAGTTTTACAAGCAGAAAGTGCCAGTTCTTTTAGAACAATAAATTTTAACACTTTGTAATAGGGCTGTGAAGTGATTTCTTCCCAGGGGCCCTTTACTCAGGCTGCTGGAAATAATACTGGTGGGAAATCTCTGCTCACTCCTGGGTCAAAGGGTCATGATTGTAAGTATCCCTCTTCCTGATTCCCTCTAGGATTGTGAAGATGTCCAGTCCCAATCTGAATATTGTGACCTTACTGGGCAGTTGTCTGACTTACAGTAGCGCTTACCTCTTTGGGATTCAAGATCAAGATGCTTTAGTGGGAAACTCAATGGAAACTCTCATCCAGGTAGGTGAAGGATTAAAATTTTGTTTTTAGTATAACTCCAGAGTTTTGGTAATTTTCCAGTCAGCTGGCTCCTGTGAGTGGTGGTTAACTTTCTTTCTCATAGATGTGACACTCTCAGAAGCCAGCCCTTGAAGGCCAAGTCATGCCCTCTGCCCCATGTCCGCTGTGGTCTGAGGTTTTGCAGATGGAAAGAATGGAGAACTAACAGAGGCGCCACTCATGACTCCTGCATCTGTCCCTTCCCATCCATAGATAAGACTGTCCTTGCTGTGCATTGGAACCTCCCTGGTGATTGGCCCCATTCTGGGGAAGAGCTGGCGACTCTACAAGGTGTTTACCCAGAGGGCCCCAGACAAGCGAGTGGTGAGTAGGCAGCAAGTACACACTGCTTGATTGCAGATGGCACCTTCACTGTTGATTGAAAGCTTCTCTAAATTGGTCTCATCCTTTCACGACCATCTGAATTTCCAACTCCTCATTTCAAGCCTTGTCAGGTTGTGTGACCTCATAAATGCCCCACCCTCGTAGATCTTTGAACAGAGCTTATGCTTCCTATGTGCCCCAGGCCGTGGTACTGCTCTGGGGACTGCTCTGGTACTGCTCAGCTGGCCAGGACCTGCCAGTGTAATGGAGAGCACCATGCCCAGAAATAGATGAAAGGGAAGGGACAGTGATTACACAAAAGCTGTAGCAAGCCAGCATTATTATTCCCCCACAGGAGCCGAATTCTTTGCCATTAGAAGGCCAGTCTCTGCAGTAAGAGGGATGGGCCTTTTTGGCAGATAGAATCAACCCTAGAAGCCCTGTGGCAGTCAAATTACCAGCATGTCTTTGACATCAGGTGTCATATTAATCACATTCTCCTTTTTTTATCAAATCCTTAATAGACCTGCCCAAACCTCAAAGTCTGATCATCAAACTTTTTGGCTGTAAGTCCTGCCCAGAGACAATATATCACCCAGTTGGAATTTACATCTCTGAAATGATGAGATTATTTTTAAAAGTAAACATCATTATATCTCAATGAATATTTGTCAAAAGCTCAGCTGTGAGTAAACATACATATGAAAAAGATTGCTTAGAAGACAATAAATTCATCCATCTCTCTTGAACACTGATTCCTTTGCTAAAAATAGTTATATTGGGGTATAATTGGTATGAGACAAACCGCACATATTTAAAATGTATAATGTTCTTAAGGGATGTTGTTCTATAGTTTTTTTTCCTTGTAAAATCTTTTTCTGATGTTGGCATTAAGGTAATGCTGTTCTTATATAATGAATTAGAATGTATCCATTCTTCAGTTTCTATTAAGAGTTTGTATATATAATTGACATTTATATAGTACAAGTATCTATACTAATATACTTATATTTTTCTCCTTTCCAATTTTTGAATGATAATTTTTACTTTTACATATTTTATAAACTCTACACTATTGTTATTTCTGTTTAAACTGTTATTTTTAAAAATATTGAAAAACAAAAATAGTGTTTTTCCATGAAATTAGCATTTCCAGAACTCTTAATTTCCTTATATTGGTCCATGTTTTCAATGGACATCATTTTCCTTTTGCCTGAAGGATATCTAACATTAATTTGTGTGCTAGTGTATGCTAATGCTGAATTCTTTCAACTTTTATTTATCTAAAAAAAGTTTATTTTTCCTTTGATTTTTGAAAGATATTTTCACTGTTTATGGAATCCTAGATTAAGATTTGCCTTTTTTTTTTTTAATTTTAGTACTTTGAAGATTTTCCTCTCCTGGAAAATCTTGGTTATGTACCCAATATCTTCTTTATCTTTGTTCTTCTATGTTTTTTGTTTTGTTTTGTTTTGTTTTGTTTTGTTTTTTGCTGATTGCTTCAAATATTTTCCTTTTCTCACTGGTTTTTCAATAGTTTGAATAAGGATCTGATTTGTTTGTGTGTTAACCATGTATCATGAAACAGCATGATCATAAAACACCATGTATCATATTACTGGTTATGCTTCTTTCTTCTCATTGATTGACAAAAACTTAGATTCACATTTCTGCCTCATTCATAGTACTATGTACTCTTTACCCAGATGTCATAATTCTCTCTATTTTCTCTTTTCCCTGATAGTTTTCAATATTTCATTCTATCACAGTACATGTTTTCTTAATTTTATTCTTGTCATCACAGAAGTAGCACATTCTCCTTTTATTAAGTCAAATGATTCCTGTGTAGAGAAAATGCCTCCTCCACCACCATTATCTCTCAGTCCCACCCTCCAGATTAATGGTTAACTGTTTTATGTGAAAACTTCCACACCTCTCTAAATAAACACATCTATAAAGAATGGTATTCTTATTTTATAGACTCCTATATCCTTTGTGGAAAAACATAGGATATGAAAAAGATAACAAATGACCATATTTAGTAGTGATGCTGTTATGGACATAGAAATTATTGCACATGATTAGCTTCTGTTTCATCATTGGTGGCTGGACTTGAAACGCCTTGCCAGGATTAACTCTGTAGTATACAGTTCATAACACATAGGTTACTCTACTCCTTGTGCCATACAGCCAGTTAGTTAAGGGAAATTATGGCCTTGACTCTTTTGCAGATAATCAAAGACCTGCAGCTCCTGGGGTTGGTGGCAGCCCTGGTGATAGCTGATGTGATCCTGCTCATGACATGGGTGCTGACTGATCCCATCCAGTGCCTCCAGATTCTTGGTGTCAGTATGACGGTGAGGGGCCCAAACCCTGGAGAATTTAATTTCTGAGCTGGGGAGACTGGTTTCTGTGGGTACACAGGTGTCATTCTCCCAGTAGCAAGCAACTGTGTGTGGTCATCTTCCAAACAAGGAGATAAACCACCCAAAGAGGGGAAAGACTCAGAAACTAGGGCTACTGTGAATGCCTTGCCCCTTGTCCGCAAGGGCTACCATTCCTACTGTTTCTCCTGCCCAGTGTCTTCCAATAACATCTTCATCTTCTGAGGTGTCAGTACACTTGGAATCTGCCTGGTGTTATCTCTGCTCCTACCTTATCATTAATGAGAACTTTCAGCTTCAGGAAGTCTCCTTCCCCTAATGTTGAGAGGTGAAGGCATTATTATGAGATAGTTTTTGGAGTCAGTCAACTCTGGTTCAAATTCCAGCTCTACCACTTACCTGTCATATAGACTTGGAAAAGTCATTTAACCTAAGTCTCTATTTTCTCATAGGTAAAATGAAGTAATAATATTTCTTAGGGCTCTGGTGAAGGTTATGTGAAACAATACAGGTAAAGGTCTCAAGTGTACCCAATACATATTGTTTAATTAATAGGAAGTATTCTATATCTCCCACCTCACAGGGACTGAGAAATAGACCAGAATCTTGATGTAGATTTAATATTTAAGGTTTCTGCTACTAACAAATAGCAAGCACATAGTGTGAAATAATTTGCAATTTTGCTGGTGCACTAATTTGAATCAATGTGGTATCAAAGTACATTAGGGAGGAGTAAGCCCTTCTGCCACCTTGTATACACATGTCAGCCCATTTATATCATCTTTTCCTCCAACTCTAATGGAATCACTTAAAGTTTATAGTATTAAGGGATATCCTCAAAAAAGATCCAGTGAGTATTCCTGGTACTTGTGGATGCCCTCAGTCCTGGCTCTGTTTCCCCCCAGGTGACGAGGAGAGATGTGTCCTGTTCTCTGACCAGCACACACTTCTGTGCTTCCCGATACTCTGATGTCTGGATTACTCTTGTTCTGGGATGCAAGGTAGGTAACCATATTTCCTTAGGATACAGCCTGTCACCAGCAAATGGATATGAAAAGGGGATTACAGTTATTAACAAGATAATTTCTACAAAGAATATTAAAATCAGAGGCCACCTCTGGTGATGTGTAAGTCTCAAAGCCACGGCTGCTGTTATTTCTCTCCTTTTTACTTTTGTTGAGGGAGCCAGTTTTCCAACTCCTTCAGTCCTCCCCCAAATCACATAGAATTCACCTGTTTCTACCATTTTTTAGTCTGTTTTTTTTTTTTTTCAATTTTCTCCCCAACTTCCTGCAAGGGAAATTATAAGGAGACCCAGTTAGTGGGTCTCTTAAATGTTCTCTTAAATGCTCTTATTATTCCTCTTGTGTCTTTCTTCAAGATTTTGGTGAAGATATCCTGCTAGCTTCCCCCAATCTAACCTCACTCTAGTTGAAAACAGGGCTGACTCTAAGTATCCTTTGAGTGGTGCCAGCCACCTCAGAGTGTTTCCCGTACCACCCTGGGTGTCCCATCATGTCACCATTGTTTCTGTTAGGTGGCAAAAGCAGGACATTAGTTCTCAAGGGTGTAGACCTCTTCAGGGCACTATAGGTGGTGAGACAACTATCCTACCAGCCTGTTTTCAGCTTGGAGGGACAGAGATATTGCTCCGAGGAGTATAGAGCAAACCTGTTTCAATAAACAGGGTAAGTCCCATGACAGGGAGCTGCCTGTTGACTGTCAGCATAGAGAGGACTGATTGCTGGCAGAGAGTTTTTATAAAACTCAGTATTCTCTAACTATAGACTCTACTCACTTCACCGCTAGGAATGCATTCAAGTGGTATTTCTGAGAGATAAGCTTGGAGATGGAGAGACTTAGGACAGGGAAATGCTGCTTTTTAACTATGCATATGTTCTTTGAGAGAAATATTTTTAAGAGAAAACACTAGGAAGTAAACAGCTCTTGATTTCTAGTTTCTTGCTAATGATTAAGAAAATGAGCTGCAGAATATGACAGAACAGCACTTAAATTCTGACTCAGCGCCTTCCTAGCTGACCCTGTACCTCATTTAGCTTTTCTGAGCTCAGTTCCCTCATCTGTAAACTGGGAATGATGATACCATCCTCTCAGAACTATTCTGAGAGTAAATGCAAGTTAAGAGTTTTCAGCTACTCTTGACCCATCAGAAGAGCTTAAAAATGTAGATATTATTAATCTCCTGCTGCCCCCAGACAATTCTGAAAAACACAGTGCCTCTTCCTTTTCCTGAGTCCCTGTAGAAAAGTAATTCCCCACCCCCAGCACAGAAGCTTAGCACTTCCCGCATAATACCTTGCCTTATATCTCAACTTGAGTTATTTTCCCCATTTCATTTCTCTAGTATCTTTCTCCCAGACAATAAGAAAGAAAATAAAAGGGGGAAAGTGCTGAGCAAGAGGAAACTGACTAATCTAGACCCCCATGGCCTCATTGGCCAATGAGCAGTTTCTGGGAAAGACCCAAATCTGTAGGGCCCCAAACCTGAACCTATCAACTGCCCCATACCCCACACTTCTAAGCTGTGAAAGTGAATCATTTGCAAGTATCAGGCAGGACTCCCTCAAACACAAGTCATGAATGTATAGAGGCTTTATTCACACCTAGTCTCCTTTTACAAGAATTTTAGTGGAATTAAAACATTTAGTGGAATCATATTTGAACATTTCAAAATCACAGAACCCATTTCATTTATCTAATTCAACTTCACTGCACGCCCAAAATTACCCAAAAATCAGACCCCACTCGTCTCTTGACTTGTATGTCATCTAATCATTGAAGATCTGTTTAAATGCAGCTCCTTCTAGGAGACGCAGCACTTTCAGATGCTGTGAGTCATTTCTCCATATTACAAATGAGATCTCTGGTAGCAAGTTTATATTCATGGGAAAGAAGAATAGGGGCCTGGGTTCCTGGTGGTGGGGGCAGGGAATGTCACAAAGTGGGTGAAGGGGATAGCTGGAGCCTGTGCTGCCTGCGCCTGCCCCCACAGTCTTGCCTAGGTCCCAGCCTGCCTTTGTTCTCGTCTTTTTCCACTTCCCATAAACACCCACTGGCACAGAGCCGCTGCTAGCCTATAGAGATCCTTTGTGTAATTAGAAAAAGGCATCCCTTCTAGGCAGATGCAATCTTGCAGGTGCAGGGCTTGGAAAGCAGATGGTGCCTTTGGGAAAATTAGAAAAAAGAGCCCCTTCCTCAGGGCACTGCCCCTGCCATGGCACATGGTTTGACAAACAGACCATAGAGCTGTTTCAGATTCCACATGCCCTTCAGCTTCATATAGTGTGAAACCACACAGTGGATTGGATGTGGTAGCCCTCACCACCAGCCCACTTTGTGCCTGCAAGCCCTTTCTTAGGACTCCTACTCACCCGCACCAGCTGTCCTGTGCTTGTCCTGGCAGAGTCCTCTCCAACTTGCAGAACTCCAATAAACTAATTCTCTATAAAGGAGAGGAAAACAATAATTTCATTAAGCAGTTACTAGGTATTAGGAGCCACCTTAAAGATCTCCCCATGAATTCTCCTAGTAAATCCTCCTAGCACCCTTGTAATGTCAGAATCACTATCCTTATTTTTACAGATGAGGAAATTGGTCCAAGCTCTACTACCCTCTGGGACATAACAAGCCTATAATGCCACTTCTCTGAGTCTCTGCTTCTCCTCTCCCCCTCCAGGGCCTGCTGCTGCTGTATGGTGCCTACCTGGCGGGCCTGACAGACCACGTTAGCTCTCCTCCTGTGAATCAGTCTTTAACCACCATGGTTGGGGTCAACCTTGTGGTGCTGGCTGCTGGGCTTCTTTTTGTGATCACCAGATATTTGCACTCCTGGCCCAACCTGGTCTTTGCACTCACATCTGGAGGTATCTTTGTTTGCACAACCACAGTCAACTGCTTCATCTTCATCCCCCAGGTAAGCTCTGGGGCGAATTTAGCAAGGCCAGTCCTCTGTCACTCAAGAGTCTTCATCAGGCATGAGAAGTTGCTCACTGTTTTCCACTAAGATTTTTGGGTACTATTTACTGGAGAGTCACAAAGAACTTGGGGATTTTAGTAAGCTGACTGACTGTTCGTCCCTCCTTGCTCTCCCAAATG
This sequence comes from Talpa europaea, assembly GCF_964194135.1. Lineage (NCBI taxonomy): Eukaryota > Metazoa > Chordata > Mammalia > Eulipotyphla > Talpidae > Talpa > Talpa europaea. The sequence continues at coordinate 101,389,438 of NC_140070.1, read as the reverse complement.
AGCACAGCTCTGCCCTGCCCCCAAGCAGCTAGGAAAGCAGCTCATGTCCAGCCCTTCTGGGCCACCTTGCCTACCTGCCTTTATACCCACCCTCCAGTTGGCTTCATTCATCCCAACCCCCTCCCACCCCCAAGCCCAGACTTCCTGATAATGTCATTTCTCTCACTAACCTGGGAGTAAGGAACCTTTATGTCATCCCTACGTGGGATTACATATTCACAGGGGAAATAACTCATTTGGAACTTTATGGAACTTAAAATGTTTTTTCCTTTCTTAGAAGACTATATAGGACATTCCTCTTCTTTTTAAAAGGAGAAATTAAAGCTAAATAAAAATGTGTTTCATATTACGGAGATTAAGAGAAGGCAAATGAGGAAGGACGACAGAAGCAGAAATATCTAGACAGTAAAGAGGAAAAAAGGGAGTCAGGGGAAAGGCAAAGGAATCCATAGGCTCTGAAAGAAAAGTGATGTTAAATTATTCATGTTATACCCAAGGGTACCACTGAGCCACATATGTGCAAGTTAATGAACTTGGCATTAGACTCTTTCTCTTTCCCTTCTCATTCCTTTTTTCTTCCCTCTGAGGCCTCCTTCATCCCACTACTCCCTCAAGACCCCATCCTGATTCCCATTGTAGCTTCCAGTTGACTATGAATGACCTCTCCACAAGGGAGCTAACCAAATTGAAGTGTTGGCTGATATGGGGTTAGAGTATATTTATAAAACACATGCAATCTGAGAGGATGGTGAAACGCAGGCATAGTCCCTTTACTCTTCTTTTCTCAAATTCTCATTAAAATACTCAATGGAATAAGCAAATATGGAAAAATCTGTAGCAGCAGCACTAAAAACTAAGAATGGGTATCACATCTGTGGTAGAAAATAGAAGAATTTGTTCTGAATCTTAATGCTGTAAGAACAAGGTTGAAGGAAGCCATTAAGAGCTTAGACTCATTTTCTGGGAGATAGCACATGCTAAAAAGTAAAGGCTGTTCCTCCCTGGGAGATGAGAGAAAGGGAGTGGAGAGCAGGGGTGGCTTTTGGGGAAGCCCACTCCATAGGCCCTGTGACCAACACTGTTGATTGGTAACCCATCCTTCCTGACTTACCTCACTATAGGTTAGAAGAGTTAAATATTTACTTTGTCAACCTTCCTTATAGCTAGGGATACCCATGTGACACAGTTTTGAACATCAAAGTTTCTCTCCGAGGCTTATGACAAAGCTTTCACTTTCTAAAACAGCTGTGTGATTAGCATCGCCTTTTCTACCTTCTTCCTACCTTGAATGTGATGCCTGGAGCTCTAGCAACTATCTTGTAGCTAAGAAAATGTGCTTACTATACTATATATGCCAGACTATATAAAACTATAGCTCTTCTCATATAAGACTATCAATTCAGGGAGAAATATGAAAAGATTCTGCAGTTCCTAGGACAAGAACCACAAATTTCTGAAGATTGAGAGAAGGTACCTTTCTCGGAAGCAAAATAGAAATTTTTAGAAGACTTCTGATTTGTCTTGTCAATGGGCTTCAAAACAAATCATCATGAGAAGGACGTACTCTTAGATCATGAAACATTGAATAAAGATGAAGAATATTTGCTAAATTTAAAACCTCAACGGAAACATTAAATAAGCAATTAGACATGACAGAATATTGAACTAATTTAAGGAAACAGGAAACAAGGAGACAAAAAATGAGAGCCTAGATAAGAAAATATGGAAAACAGACCTAGGGATACAATTTAGAGCTAATAGGAAAATAAAATAATTTGGGGCAGAACCAATCACCAAAAACTACCAAGGAAAGCCTTACTAATCTAAAACAAGGCCTTCATCTCTCTTAAAACTGAGTGAACCCACAACCTCCATGATGTGACTCTACTTTTGTCTCCTCTCTCCATACTCAACTCTGTCCCTCCTAGGTCCTAAGCCTCAAATACAAAATTTCCACTCCCCTGGGTGTTTGAGCCCTCAGCACCTAACACGGTAGTGATACCTAGCTATACGTCCATCTACAGATACAAAGATGCAGGATGAAATTTAGCTTAAAATCTGACTTCCAGGTTTGAACTAAGCAAGGAGCACTTGTTTTGTTGAAGTGGGAGTGAGAATGGGTTACCACAGGAAATAGGAACTGGGCATGGACAGCTCTGTCCTTTCTCTTTCCTTCTCCCTATCTGACTTCCCCTTTTCCTTCTAGTTGTCTTGAGCTCACTTTCTCTTGCTATATCTTTCCTCTTCTATTCTTTTTATCATGAGTTTTCTGCCCTTGAATTGACCATGATATAAAACTAAAAAATATATTTTATAGTCAGTGTATTTTAGGGTGAGGAGGAAAATTTTTTCTCAAAATATAAAAGTAACTAAGGTTTGCCAGTTTTTTGTGTGCCCCTGAATTGATTTTCCCTCTGGTTCAGGAGGAGGCTGTGGTAAAGATTCTCTTTGTGAGAGTGTCTGTATTCCTAGCAGAGGAGGAAAGTGAGTCAACTTGGAAAAGTGAGTGAGGGAGCAGGGAGGTGGGCTTCCTTCTTGCCACTGAGCTTTCAAAAAGGACACTGGTAGGACAGGTTTGTGAAAACACAGGCACAGATACCTCAAGGGCAGCTAGGCGGCGCTAGAGAACTGGTTGAAAGAGGGGACGCTACTAAAGAGACAGGTGGACCAAGTAGCATTCTCCACAGGCCCTCAAGAAATGCCTACGTGTTTATGCCAAACTCGAGGTCAACCTCAGCATGAGCCAGTCTCTGCTTTTGTGACCTGAATGTGACCCATTCCTACATATTCCTCCCCCTCCCTCGGTCCACCCCCTCACTCTGTCTACCTCCCCTAAACCCTCACAGTATTTCATCTGCTTCTTCCTCCCTGAAGGTACAGGGGACTTTCTATTCTTTCTTGTAGTTATCTGTATATGTCCCAGAACCCTCAATAAATAGAGGAGCTTTTTAAAGGAAAGCTTCCTTCATTTGTACATGTATCCATTCACCCATTTATTAAACACTGGAAACATGCAGTTAAACACAAGACCATCTCTCTGCAAGCTGGGAGCAGACAAGTAAGGAGTTATAACACGTGATAAGTATTTAAGGAAGTGCTGTCAATCATTGCTGCAATTTATCTTGTGACTTGGTGACACCACCTCAGAAAATGGGGTCTTGAAGACCAATCTCAAAGAGAAGTAGAAAGTCCAATGAGCAGATAGGGAACTCCATGACCAGAGGCACCAGAGGTCTGCATTCCTTTCAAGGCTTCAGACAAGAATCCACTTCCATCCCTTTCCCAGCTTCTAGAAGCCATCTACATTCTTTGACTACTGACTTCTTCCTCCATCTTCAGAGCTACGATTGCAGCACCTTCCATTTCTCTTTCTATGATTGTATCACCTTTTCTGACTCAGACCCTCCTGTCTTCCTCTTGAAAGGATTTTAATGACTATACTGGGCCCACCTGGAGCATCCCAAATAATCTATCCACCTCAAAATCCTTACCTCACATTTACAGAATCCCTTTTTCCATGTAAGGTAACATTCACAAATTCCAGGAATTAGGAGGGAAATATTTTGGAGACCATTCTTCAACCTGCCACACCCACCTGGGACCGAGGTTGAGAAAACAAGAATATACTTTCCTTCTGGAGGAAGCACCACAGAGAGGTCCTGAAATTGTGACCTGAGGGTCATTTATTTATAGCTTCCAGAAAACCTGAAGGGTCATATCTCAAGGACCAGGATCTTCACAAATGGGGTATTAAGAGAGAGAGGGGACTTTGGTCAAGGGGCACCCTGGCTTCACCCCACTAGTTGTAAGTGAGACAGACCAAAAACATTGCAAGGAGCCTTATACCAGTGTGAACAGTTCCTCCAGCAGCTATGCAGAAAGGACTCAGACTAGGAGCTAGGGGAGAGAAAGGAAAACGATATTGTTAGGGAATGAGAGGGAGCAACACTGCAGGGTCAGTGCTAGGAAGACAACACTGGAGGGCTGCTCAAGCCTAGAGAGGCCCTATAGAGCGACCCCATGGTGCTGGGCTTCAGCAGGCAGTTCCTGAGGAAGGCAGGGAACTGACAGCACCCTAGGGAGGGGATCCTTGAGAAGGGCATCTGAGAGAGGAGGTTCCTGGCCTCACCCAGCACAAGTCACACTAAATCCTAATGAACCATGAAAGACTCACATTGAGTCAACAGAGGACCCAAGAGGTCTTGGGAGAGAATGTGACATTGAAATGGATGACAGGAGGGCCTCCCCGGTGGCAGTGGCGCAGCAGGTTGAGCGCAGCGCTGTGAAGCTGACCGCAGCCTCTGCAGCACAGGTTCAATTCCTGGCCGGCCAGGGAGGCACTCACATGGCGCAGCAGACCTCTCCTGTCTCGCCCGCTGCTCCTCTCAGCAGTGCTTTTGGTCGTCTGCCTGTTCTGTTCCCCACTCTGTCTCTGGTGAATCATCTCACCTTCCTGCACCTCTCTGGCCTGTACCCCAGCTCTTGTATAAATAAAATAAATCTTAAAAAAAAAGAAGAAATGGATGATGGGATTTAGAATCCTGAGATTTACCAAATGTGGGCTACACTCAATAGACAGAGCTTAATGAATGTTTAATGGTTGAGCGCAGAAACCTCAGGAGCCCATGAGGCTTCCTCAGCATCCTTTCTACGGCTAAGAGGCCAGAGTACCCAGTCTACAGCGCTAGGACTCTTAATTATGAGAATTCCTAAGGGGAAAAGGGTAGAGATGGCACCCCAGAAGCTCAGGAGGATCCTTTTTGTAAATGTCCTATTTCATTTCCATCCTGTTAAACTAAACCAGTCCATGCTCCCAAAGATTATTTCCCAAAACCTACTTCGCACAAAAATCTGTCCCTGGGCCTCCCCTGGTGGTGCAGCAGTTGAGCGCTGGGCAGCAAGGCTGCCCGCAGCCTCTGCAGCGCCGGTTCGTTCCCCAGCTGCCGGCGAGGGTCCCACAAAAAAAAAAAATCTGCCCCTTTGGTGGTGGGAAAACTATGGTGACCGCACCTGAGGGGGAGAAATTCTATACTGCGAAAAAATAAACAAGGATGTTTTTAAAATTATTTTTAGAAAAGAAAGGCAAAAAATTCTGCCCCTAGGGGGAGCCTCTCACCCCCAGTTAAGAGTTTCTCTTCAGCTATGTTGAAGACCTGGCATGTGTGACACAGCACCCTGGTTATAGCTGTGACTCTTTTTTGGAAAGAGTGGGCTTAGACAAGTTATACTTCTTTTGAGTCGTTCCTCATTTGTCAAGGTAAAAAGATGGTCAGGTCTCAAACATAATGTTCTATTGTTTCTATTGATTTTTATTGACATCCGTGGTTTTCTTTCTGTCTGAACTTTGGTCATTGATTTGGATTTGGGTCCTCCAGCAAGGAACCCTTTCGACAGCAGTAAGCATAGCATTATTCAAAAATGAGAATAATTAAGAACTGCTACACGCAACTAGAAACAGCTTCATCTGAAACATCCTTGCTTATTTCTTTTATACTTCTAAACCCTGGCTTAAAATATGGCCCTTAAAGTGTACTTTAACTCCAGTTTCTTTAACCAGCGCACCAGTAGGTGGGTTAAGTCAAGATTGTTCTATTTCATCTACCTGCCATCTTCTTTGTTCAACATTTTAAAAACTGTAATCTTAACATTGTCTCTACCTTCTGTCATTGTTATCTAGGAATTTTCCAGAGAAAACTACATTTTGATGAAAGAATAGTTTGTGCATATGTGTATCTGTAACATTGTCATTCCTGGGTGTTTTTGAGTAAGCCTGTAAGAATAAGAGAATGTGTTTCTGGGTGTGTAATTAAATAAATTACAAGTGTTCTTTTATCTAACAGCTGAAGCAATGGAAGGCATTTGAAGAGGAAAACCAAACAATCAGACGCATGGCCAAGTATTTCAGCACCCCCAGCAAAAGCTTCCATACCCAGTATGGTGAGGAACACAATTGCCATGCTGGAGTAGAGAAGAACTCCATGGAAAGGCTCCTCACAGAAGTAAGTTGCCCCCTTGTCTGGTGCATTCTCTAAAAAGAACTCCAGCCATGCATCGGTGGGCCCCAGATGCTCTCATTGCTAACATTCCTTCTCCTCCCATTCCCCGCTTCCTCCCTGGCCACAGCAAGCAAAACCTTAGCAAGAAGCAAAACCTCAAAGCAAATCCTTTCCCCAGTGACCTTCCCATTGCTGACCCTCACCCACTTCATCCATTCATTGGACATGTGCGTGCCAGGTAGTATGCTAAGTGCTGGTGAGCAAAATAAGTATAGTCCCTACCTTCATGGAGCTCACAGTCTAATATAAGAAATAGATATTGGTGAAGTAAACATCAGATTATAAATTGTGATAAGAATGAAGCAAAAATCAGGATGGTAGGACAGAAAAATGGGTGGTGAGGGCCAAACAACCTAATTAGAGCAGTCAGAAGACTGTGCTGAGAGCTGAATGTTAAATATAAATTGGTCAGGCAAAAAAAAAAAAAAAAGCAAGGAAAAATCATTCCAAGTAAGTGGAATAGCAATATAAAAACCCTGAGTAGTGGGCTTCCCCGGTGGCGCAGCGGTTGAGCACTGGGTTGCGAAGCTGCCCGCGGCCTCTGCCGCGCCGGTTCGATCCCCGGCTGCTCCCCGGCCACCGGAGGAGGGTCCCGCATGGCGCGCAGACCTCTCCTGCCGCCCGCTGCTCCCCTCAGCAGTGTACTTCGGTCCTTCTGCCTGCTCTGCTCCCTGCTCTGGCTCTGGTGAATTCTCTCACCCTCCCGCGCTTCTGACTGTACCCAGTGCATGTATAAACGAAAAAACAAACAAATAAATAAATAAATAAAACATGCCTCTTAAAAAAAAAAAAAAAAAAAAAAACCCTGAGTAGTAATGGGTGCCAGCTTCTTCTGTGTGATATGCCCTGTCTTTAAACAGTCATGTGCTCATTTCTTTTTTTTAAAGATTTATTTATACAAGAACTGGAGTACAGGCCAGAGGCGCAGGAGGGTGAGAGAATTCACCAGAGACAGAGCAGGGAGCAGAACAGGCAGAAGGACCGAAAACACTGCTGAGGGGAGCAGCGTGTGAGACAGGAGAGGTCTGCCACGCCATGTGGGTATCTCCCTGGCCGGCCGGGAATCGAATTCATGCTGCAGAGGCTGCAGACAGCTTCACAGCGCTGTGCTCCACCCACTAAGCCCCCACGGAGGCCCACATGCCCTCATTTCTGAGATATTACGAGCCTCCCATCTTTTCTAGTTTCTAACTAGAAAGCTCAATCATCCTACCAACCCAGAAATTCAGGAGGTGTCTAGAGGTGGAGAGGGAAATGAATAGGATCTCCAGATATCATGGTAGCACCAATCTGAGCCAGAGTTGGCAACTCTCCTGGAACTGGACAGTGTGGTGTGGGCTTGAAGGAAGCACATGGAAAAGCTTAAGGCTGCATTGAGGAATTAGTCAGTATTTTCACTCTAGCTAAATTATAGCCCTTATATCTTTCAGTACAGAACATGCCTGAGTAGGTACTGTTTGGGACACTATGTCTTTTGTAATGGGATTGACACGTGGGTGTCAGTAGCCCCTATGTGAGAGGGTGGTGCGATGGAACCTGCGGAACTTGCCCAGGGAAGGGATTAAGCTTCCCCAGAGCCTGCTAGTCCCCCACATGTTACCCTCAGTTCTGGGCCTTTTATTTATCCTTCAGAGTAGTACATCTCCATTTCTTTACTCTTCACAAAGCATTCAGAGCCACCTGACAAGGGTGTAGCATTGCCTTTAATACTCTGTGAAGTCTCCAAAAAAGCATTTTTTGGCTAAACAGAAAGCCAGAAACTTGGCGAGAACAGCCAGGATGGTTTTCATTCACAATCAGCTAATGTTGGAACCGCCAGTAGACGGACTCTAACCTTATGGTAATTTGTGACGTGCTTTTTGTACTTCTGCCATGCTGCCCCGTTTCCCACACAGTGACTGAGTCTGTTCTTTCCAAAAAGATGTCTGGAGTCTGTAGAGAAGGGCCCTAATAGGTTCCAGATGCCTAGACAGTAAAACGCTGGCCTTCTGCAGCACCTACACCTGCACCCTCTCTCCCAGGAGAGGCCTGAGAAGCAGCAGCCCATCCCAGGGCCCTGTGATTCCAATATCTGAATCCCCCACTTGGCATCGCCTGCCTCAATATGTGCACCAACTCTCACTCCAGCTCCTCGGGTGAGGTTCCCTCCTCTGAAAAATCCCTTGCCGCCCTACGCCCTCCTCTTTCTTTGCCATCATCTGGGCTGTCTGTCTGCTGTTCTTCTCTCCCTTGCCTAGATGGCCAGGGTCCCAGGGAAGCTGTTGGGGACAGCATCTGTCAATGACTTCCCAGTCTGCAGCAGAACCTTCCCAGAGGTTGAGGAACCCCCCATTTTATACTCTGCAGCTGAGGAAGCTCACCTATTACTCTTCATCCTTGACCTTTAGAAACAAGAGGGTGATTCCATTTCTCCTGTGGCTGCACTTAGGAAACATGCCTTGGATGTTTGCTTCCTTGGATGTGCCAAAAGCAATCATTAAGAAGCGCGTTTAAATGCAGCTGCCATGGTGGGTCGGATTTTGGTCTCACACTCCACCTTTAATTAGTATGCATCACCGCGCAAACAGAGTCCAACTTCCCTTCCTGAAAGATAGGAAATTGACTCTTTAAGCTGACATTTCAAAATTTGTCACAAGCCAGTTTCAGTTGTTTGATTTGCTGGGAGAAGAGTATTTTCCCAACTCAATGCTTATCCTATTTCTCTACTCTCCCAGGAATTTGTGGATAAGGCACAAAAAAAGCAGCATTCAGAGTTTTCTTGCTGGGGCAGTTGTCATCCGTTGATGGCTTCCTTCTAACTCTGTGAGGCAGTAGAAGCCTTCCAGAGCCAGGAGAGAATGTGTGGGTGGCTTCAAGAGGCAGAGGATTGGGGTCCCTCCTGTGCAGCCAGCAGCTCAAAGAGATCTGCTGCCACTCATGAAAACCCGGAATGAGTACCTCCCTACTCATGTACTCTGCTCCTGCAGAGTCCTTGAGTCAGCTACACTTCCCTGGCACCACCCAGACCTTGCAGTTGGAGGGTGAGGAAAAGGGAGAGCAGACAGGCAGCTCTTCAGAGGCAAGTCCCTTTCCGCTTATTCACCAATTACTCACTGCTCCTGGCCCCTCCCCTGCTGATAAAAGAGTAAACCTAGGTGAAACTGGTTATTGGTAGTACCAATAATCACAAAAGTGACCTGCCTGCTTATGAACAGAGAGCAGTAGTTCTGCCTTTGAGCATCAGAAATTTCAGAAGAACATGAGGTGTGAGCTAGAAGCACCACCTACACCACCAGAAAATGCTTAGGGTGCACCATTGCCAATGCTCTGCCTCCTGCTTCGCGCAGTAATCTTGCAGATAGAACAGACACACACCTCTGCAGCACCTCCAATGCCCTCACCTCCAGCACAGCCTATTTATCAACCAACAGCCGTGTAGCAAGCAGGCAGCTCAATGGGAGAGTTGCCCCAGCCTTTCTGGCCTCCTTTCTGGATCTCTGGATCAAGGTACCCAGGCCTAACAATCCTATTTTTAGAAAAAGCTTCTTCAGTAATTCCAGTGCCTGCACTCCTTTGGGGGATATCAACAGGTGATAATGCCACATGGTAGCCTTGAACTCCTACTTGGGGGTCCAGGTGTGAGAGGTGATAGCGCCAGCCTGAGATTTTCATTGGCCCCTGGTGACTCCAGTCTTGTCACCTTGGCACAGGAACCTCCATCCTTTACCCTGTTCTTCCCGTCCTCTAGTCTGTTTAACAGGAGGCAAAATACTTGTTTCCCCATTTGCTCAGGCCCTTGAAATGTGCCTCAGACTCACTTGTATTTTACAGATGTGTGATAACCCAGAGTTGGGTGATGCCAGCATTATTCAGCCTTGTGTCCTGCGGAGGACCTGATTCTCTTGGTTCTAAGGAAAGGTGACAGACTAGTTGTGCCACCTCTGACTGCTCTTCTCAGACATTGTCGCAGTCTGTGGACTCGGGGGTGGGGGGGCGGGGTTAAGATCATGAAACAATAAATCATGGTTAACCTTATCTGAGTACCATGTGCAGATAAAACTGGTGCACTTTACCTGCATCAGTTCATTTTAGGAACCTTCCCAGCGCCTACATCACCAACTGGTATGTGGAAGAACTAGAACTTAAACCCAGTTCTGGAACAATGTGAAAAACTTCAGCCTATCTTCTGTTGATGGTTTTGCTTTTATTTACAGAAAAATGCTGTGATTGAGAGCCTGCAGGAACAAGTAAACAACGCCAAAGAGAAGCTAGTGAGGCTAATGTCAGCTGAGTGTACCTATGAGCCCCCCGAGTGGGCTGTGCCTCCTGCCTCTCCTCACAGCAACGATGTCCAGGTCTCAGTCTCTGCCCACAGCCCGGCAGCTCAAGGGCCTTCTGAATGCCTCTCTGACACTCAGAAACATACCAGCGCAGCTGCCCAGAACTCCCAGAGTACTTTCTTAAGTGTGCAAAACCTTGAGGGGTCAGGGAAGGACACTGGCCCCTCCGCAGAACAGAAGGAGATGTCTAACTTACAAGACCTTTCTGATCATTTAAATTTAGGCTGCAGCCAGAAGCCACAGGTTGAGCAAAGCCGGGAGGCAGAAAGAAGAGACCAGGTAACCATCGCCCCCTGCCAGAATCTCAAACCAGGTGAGGAAGGTGCTGTTCCCCAGAGCCAGAGACAACTAGAGAACTCAGAGGAACCCCCAAAGCGACTATCCAGGGTCAATTCGGTGATTAGGGAGAAGCTTCAGGAGGTCCTGCAAGATCTGGACCTGGGCCCTGAGGCTTCCCTTCCTTCCTCTCCCTTTTGTCCCCAGCAACCCTGGAAGAGTAGAGCTGCCCACAGTACCCAGAAGATGCCCCCCTCCAAGGAACTGGGCTTCAGCCCCTACATGGTGAGGAGAAGGCGAGCAGCACAGCAGGCTCGCTCACACTTTCCCGGCTCTGCACCCTCATATATGAGGCAACAGGTGAACAGGACTGTTTCTGGGGCACAGAGCAGGCTGAACGTGCAGACCAAGGACAGCCGTAGCCTGAACCCCCAAGCTCCTAATTCCGGGATCCCAAGACCCTCTTCCAAGAAGCTTTCACTCCTCACAGATCCTCAAGATAGGCCCGCCACCCTGGAAAGCGGCAAGCAGGGCCAGGCAGAGCCCCAAGGGGCTGGAGGGAGCCATGAAGCCTGCCCTCACCCGCTGTCTGGTTCTGACCAGACCCAGTGTCCCGCTGCCCCACCCCTGTCCAGAACCTTGCCAGACCTGTCTGAGCAGCAGCAGCGGCAGCCTCTGGGGTCCACCAGCTGTCCCTCCCTTCCTTCTCCGTGCAGCTACCTGGACACTGAGTCCAGCAGCTCAGACGAGTTCTTCTGCCACTGCCACCGGCCCTACTGTGAAATCTGCTTCCAGAGCTCCTCTGGTTCCAGTGACAGTGGCTCGTCAGACACTGACCCTGAGCCTGTTGGGGGACTGGCTTCCTGGGAAAAGTTGTGGGCCCGCTCCAAGCCTATTGTGAACTTCAAAGATGACTTGAAACCCACGCTGGTGTGAGCAACATCCAGGACAAATTGTACCAAGGCCTCCAGGGAACAGACCTGCCTCTTACCAAGTTTCAGCTATGCTCACTCGTGCACTTCTCGATCTATGAAAAGGGAGGTGTTACCTGTCTTGTTACTACCTCACAGCATGCCTGTAAAAGACTCAACTCTGACCGCATAAAATACTCTGGACAAAAGGTGCTAATGGAGCTTAGAGGTCTCTGTCCTGGGCAGCCTGTAGTCTATAGAGTTAATAGCAGGTGGATGTCTGGGCGGACACACAGATGGAGGGATGAATGGACAGTTTCTGTAGAACCAGAGTTGTTGGATTGTGACCCATCAAACTAGCCTTTTGGTGCACAAGTCTGTTCACCAAAGTCTCCTTCCTTGATGTCCCCACTCCTGGCAGAGGCCGGGGTGGGGGTTGTTTCTGCTGAAAATTGTGAACAGAAGTAACCCTACATTCTTCCTTCTGGTTAGACTCAGCTCTGAACCACCTCTGCACCACTGTTCAGTTTTCACATCTTTCCACTTTTATGGCCTCTCACCATCATCCCTGAGAGTCAGGCATGCATGCACCCAAGGCACCCAGATCTTTCTTCTGGGCTTCGATGGCATCTGAGACTTAGACTGCCTCCGGTCATACATTCCATCCCTTTGCCTCTGCCACGGGTACAGTTCTGTACTGGGAATGCACAGACTGGCAGTCTCTTTTGGGGTAAAGAGGACCCCGCTGGTCCAGAGGTGCTTTCGGTGCTATTGGGATTACATGCTCTCCAACAGATACGTAAATCTGGATGTAGAAAATGGGAGAAGAGAAAGCAAAAAGTGGAGAAGAAGGCAACAGGAAAAATAAAATCGGTTTTGAACATTTACCTTGAGCCTAGCCCAGTCCTTGGCCCATCAAACTTGGATCTCTCGGTAGGTTTCCCTGAGGGCACATGTCTTGACGTTTCTGGGAGTGGCAGGCAGGGCCCAGCAGGCCAGACCATAAAGCAAGCGCAAGCAAGGAAAGCTGAGCCATGCTCACCTCAGCATTGCAAAACTGGGTTCCTCCACTCAGGAAGCAGCCCTGTGCTGCCTCTGGGGCACACCCACCCTCCCGAGGGAGACAGGGCGCTGGAGAAGCGTGAGTGCCAGGAGCTGTCTGCCACCAGAGCCACAGAGAAAGCACAGCTGGGTCCGCTTGGCTTGTTGCTGAGCTGGTTGTTGTTGACGGGCCATCCCCTGCCCCCACTCCCTGTGTGTGCGTCTGTGCATGTCATGTTTGTGTGCAGGAGTGTGGGCCTCATTAGATTTGCTTGGTGGGGCATCGGGCTCCAGATGTCTCAGAGAAGCTTTCCCACAGAGTCTCAGGGGCTGCCAACGCCTCATGAATCTCAACACTGAACTGGTTGGTCTCCGATAACATAGCTTCTTCTATCATCTAAATTTAAATACAAATGTCATAATTTATTCTGTGTGTGGGTTTGTAGTTTCTACTTGTGCTGTTTGTATGCTGTCCAAGTGATACCTTAATAAAAGACAAATGGCTCCCAGGGCGAGTCTCTTCAGAAACTGTAGTCTGGTGCTGGGGGGAGGGGCATGGAGACCGAACCACCCAGAGGAGCGGAAACAGCAGCCATCAGAGTTGCCACCAGCTCACCCCAGCTTCCAAGTGTATCTTCTGCCAAACTTCCACTTATAACAGATTCTTCCATGGTCTCCCTTTGTTGCTTCCTATCCCGGAAACACTTGCTTCATTGGGTGGGAGAAATGCTGGGGACCCTCAGCTGTGCCTATGCACAAGAGGTCCTTTCCTCCTTGTATGTCAGCACCTACTGTTCATTAATGTGGACTATGCAGACTCTCAACTTGGCAGTCCTCCTACCCTCTCCCTCTCTGCTGTACCCTTGGTCCCACCATCCCAGACCTCCCACACCTACATCCCTCTTCTCTCTGGAATGTCTCCCTCTTCTCCCCCGCCCACCCCTACCCCGTGCACCTTGTGAATTACTCATCTTTGAGACGCAAGTGGAACATTCTTTCTCTCTTTAGCTTTTCCTGAATACTCTCAACTAAAATGGACTAACTGCCTCGTTCAATGGAGAAGGATATTTTGGGGTCCATGTTTCAAATGCAGTTATACAGAGGCTTCTTCTTTTTTATTTATTTATTTGTTTGTTTGTTTGTTTGTTTTGTTTATACAAGCACTGGGTACAGTCAGAAGCGCGGGAGGGTGAGAGAATTCACCAGAGCCAGAGCAGGGAGCAGAGCAGGCAGAGGGACCGAAGTACACTGCTGAGGGGAGCATGTGGGACCCTCCTCCGGTGGCCGGGGAGCAGCCGGGGATCGAACCGGTGCTGCAGAGGCTGCGGGGAGCTTCGCAACCCAGCGCTCAACCGCTGCGCCACCAGGGAGGCCCTATACAGAGGCTTCTATTACCCATTTTACCTATACTGACTTTGAAACCCTTGATAGACTTGACTGAGAGATGGAGAATTTACCCCAAATTTTCCTTTTTATCATTTGGTTCCAAAAAAATATGTGTCAAATGCCACAACTACCTGTCCAAAAATACTGTCTCCAAATCTACTGTCTACTCTGTGCGCCACCCCCACCCTCACTCCTTGCTGACCCTTTCCCTAGAACTTTTACCCAACACCAACTAATCCAGTGACAAAATTCTTCAAACGATGAGATTGCCATGACTTTTGGCATGCTCCTGGTTTTTATGCTTTTGAAGAAAGGGCAATAACTTGAGCAAAAAGATCCAGGAGAAGCAAACATTGCCTCTGCTGCTGTTATCTGAGCTGTGCATGTCTCTTTTGGTCCATTGATCTGGCCTGGACCCAGGCCTGATTCTGACCCAAGTATGTTTCCTGCTGACTGAAATCTTGGGGTTGGAGGTGTCCATCCTCACTCCAAAGTGTGTCTTTGTCTTCTAGCCTGTGCCAAACTCTTCTCTCCTTAAAGGAACAACATGGCCTGGAGCTCAATGAGGAGGAAAAAGCATCAGATGTAGGAGGCATGTTTTTAAAGAGCCGTATGACTTCTAAAATAGTAAAGAGAAAAGCCAATGCAAAAATCTCTTGTGTCTGTATTTATTTTGCTATATTTAGATGTGTCTCCTTCACAGATTGTAAGTTCCTAAAAGACACTGAGTGTATCTCCTGCATCTTTGTATCCTCAAAAATAACCTTCCAAGAACTTTGCACACAGCATAAGTCAAAAAAATGTTTTGGGGATTGACTTCTGGGAAGATAAGTGTTTCAAACGAAGGAAGGCAAAGAACCTGTCCTGGGGCTAGCACCCTACAGAAAGAAGGCAGGGCCATCTGTTTCATGACCTTCCAAGAAACGGCATCACTACATGACCCAGAAGTAACTGGATTCTGCAAGTGATAGTACTTTACATTCTCTTTGGGAGAGGTGTTAGAGATGGGGTTACTAGAAGAGCAAGAAATTTATTGTGATCAAGTCCTCTTATGAGAAGATGCTTTCTTATGTGAAGATGCTTTCTTCACAGCCTTGCAACTTCATTTCAAGTAGTATTAGCAGGACTGTCCATCTTTCTCACCATCATCTTCCTGAGTCCCCTCTCTCAGTGCCCAAAACAGAGCCATTTCCTGGTGGCTGCTGTGCTTTTCCCAGTTGCACCATCAGAGCTTTGTTAAGGGAGGCCTAATGCAGAGATGGCATTTGTGGGGCTGAGAGCAGGAGAGCGCCTATTCTGTCCTTGGATTTTGTTCTTTCTCACCTCTGGTACCCACTCTGACCTCTTTCTCCCCTAAAATAGTCCTGGTATGAGCATCCCCAGTCAAACCATATTTGAAGAAGGGAGTGTCTTTTTATGTTCAGTTCACCATTCAGGCCACAAAGAGACAGAAAATGCAAGTATCATGAATTATAAAATAGCCTGTGACAAGATCTGAGTCTGTTTCCTACCCCCTTTCATTTTTTTTTTTTTTTTTTTACTTAATTTTGTGTCTACAGGCAGGAGCTTAGAGAGAACATGCTTGGGAGGAACACCTGAAAGGTCTGCAGGTGACTAGGTGAAAGCAGAGGATTACAGGGAAAAGCAAACAGGTTGCATAATCACATTATGACTCAGTTTCCCCAACTGAACTGGCACAATAACACTTATAGTTGTTAGGAGGGTTAAGCCAATTAACATTTGTGAAGTGTTTTGAACTGTGCCTGGCACATAATAAACATTACATAAGTCTTTGTCTTAGGAAGTTGTTTGGGAAAGCAGATTTATATTTAGAAATCCTCTATGTTTTTTAATCTTTTCACCAAAATCCCCATCTTTGTGTTCGATTAGTTCCTGAGTAAAGCGTCTTCTAAGTAGATCTGGTAAAATAAGGAGGGCCACTTTGTTCAGTCCACTGCTTGGGCAACAGAATTTTCTCCCTGAACTCCTTTTAGGTCAGGCTGCACTTCCTGTAACGAGCACGTCCTCTTGTAGGACTCAAGTATTACGGAAGGCCCAGAAGGAAAGGGGCAGTTGGAAAGTCAGGAAGTTTTTGTTGTTGTTGTTGTTTTAAGAGTAGAACCAAGAGACAACTCATTTCCTCTGTAGGCATATATGTACTTTGTAATAGAAAAATATACAGACTACCTACTATGTGCCACTTAATACTTGTTATTTAATACTTATAACCACCCCCGCAAAGTAGTTGTTTCCGTTGTACAGATGAGGAAACTGTAACTGGGAGAGGTTAGATAACTCGCCCAAGGTCACACAACCAGTTAGAGACAGAGCCAGAGACTGAACTGAAACCTAACTTGATTCCAAAGCCCTTTTTGGACTCCGTGATACTGGTTCCAGAACATGTGCTACAGGCATGCTAGCAGAAGACAGGAGGAATTTCAACCCAGCAGGGCAGGGGCCCAGGCTGAGGTTTTTTTAGGACACCAAGGCTTCCTTAGGAAAAGCAAGTTGGTCTGGTTCTATAAGCCTATTGCAAAATCCTCTGTTGCTGAGTCATTGAACAGTGTCCTGGAGGCTGGAAGAGTGCTTTCTAAAGCTACCTGTTGGCTCCCACCCACCCCCGCTTTCAGGCTGTTTAAAGTCAAAAATGGGATACTGAAAATAAGCAAGTCCCTTGTTTAAAGAGACCACTGTCCGTTCCCCACGATGAAAGCTTTTTCTCAACTTTTGTCCCCCTTAAGTGGCAGAAAAAGATGATACTGGGAAAGTGATTCAGAAGACCCTATAATGACTACAAACAGTGCAGACCACAGATCTTCTGCTGAGACTCAGAGAGGCCACAGAAACTTCAAGTCTTTTCATTGTTTCCCCTCTTCCTGCAAGATGAAACCTCACCTTGGTTTGGGTGTGGAAGCCCTTCCATTATGCAGCCTTACTGTCCCCTAGCCTCAGCTTGCCCACACCTCTCCACCTTGCACCTGCCAAAGGGGATTGCTGGCAACTACCACAGCATCTGGACCAACCTGAGGCTCTATACTTTTGCTCACACAACCCCTCTCCCTTCACTCAACTACCTCAGCCTGAAGTGAACCCTTTGTGCTCACCGGTTCCAACTGGCCTCAGAATTTATTTGGCAAAAAATCAAAGACTCCTGAAATGCTCCCTGACAACAATTCTATTGTTGTCTTGGGCTGTTACATAAACCTTTTATTGTTAGCTTTCCACATGTTCATATCTTGCCTCTCCAACTAGATTATCAGAGACTGGAGGGCAAGAACCAGGTCTAATTTATCATTGCATTTCCACAATAACTTGCACAGTGCCTGTGACCTTGTAGATCTCAATCAGCATTTCAAGGTTTATTTTGAAGACTGGTCAACTTTCTCTTTGCCCCTACCTTTCTGTTTGTATCAAGAGTACTTTGAGCAAATAGAAAGGAATCAGGCAATATTTTTCTCCCAAACTACAAGTTTTGCATTTCAGAGGCTCTTTGCTATCTTATTAGCTGAGAGTCCCTTATATGCCAAGCATTATGATAGTGCCTTACAGACATGCTGAAAGAAGCTAAGCTAAAAGCTAATACCAAGTAGTAAGATCCCTAAAATCTTCAACCCAATTTCCCCAACAGCCTCAAAACAAACCAACAAACAAAATCCAGCAATGACGAAACTACTTCTCGAAGGTTCTATCTACGAACACATACAGGAAGCTGAAGTTGTCCTCAAAAGCCAGAGACCAGGTTAGTTCAGCAGCTGTTGCTACTGCTCCCACCATAAAATGTAGTAGAGAATCGGAAACAGGATACAGATCTGTCAACACATTCTTCTGATGTCATAAGCAGGCACTTTTTACTCTCAGGAAAAGGAGGCCATACCAGTGGAATGCAGCCAGATGTCTTATTTCCAGCATTTATCCCCATCACTCCGGAACTACAGAAGTCTCATGATCAGGTCAGAGTAGCCTGGGCCTTGCAGCCAGAAACCACTGCTGTCAACCCATAGCCTAAAAGGATTTCTTCCCTCTGAAGTTCTGCCTGCAGTTTCTGGGACAAACTGATAAAGCTAGGGTCTTGACATTCACAAGTTTTTAAGTTCCCAAGGTGACTTTCATCTGCATCCAGAGTTGAAAGCTCGGAAGTTTTGGCTCTGACCTCCTAGAATGCCAGAGTGAAGCTCTGGTTTCTGTGCACCATCCTTGTCCAGCCCCTGACCTGGAACAATCCTGCTACTGCCTCAAAGTTGCCCCAGGTGTCAGGGACGGCAAATGGGTTGTGAACATCCTCTACTCCCATGCACTCTCTCCTCTCCCTTCATCTCAAGTGCAGGTCCCCCCTTTTCCATGCACACCCTGGGCCCACTGCACCCATCCTCTGTAGCTCTTATAACCCAACACCTGGGTAGCACCCACTCCATGGTGGTGAAACGCAGCTCTTCACAGAGCACGCTTGTCTTGCTTCTGAAGCTCCTCCTTGGAGATAGGAATCATTCTTTGAAGATTTTTAACCATTTTATATTCTGACAGGGAAGCACATGGAATGCTGTGTACACAAAAGAGAACATGAACATTGAATGGAGGGAGAGAAGGGTAGAAGAAAGGATAAATTTTTATACAACAAACATTTACTCCATATCTAAAATGAAACTAGTGGAGAATCAGTGAACAAGTTAATAGTGATAAAGTAATCCCAGAGAGTGGTAATAGAAAATAAACCTAGGTAAAGAAATGGGAAATGAGTGAAAAAGTAAGTGAAGGAATGAATGGATAAATGTATCAGGAAGATTGAGTGAATCCTAAGGCAGATGTCTGTGAAGGAAGGATCTATTCCAGGCTTCTCTCTCTTGTGTGCACCCTAATGACCCTACTTAATTCCCTCTGTAAAGATCCTATCTCCAAGGGCCTCCCCGGTGGCGCAGCTGGGGAAGCTGCCCGCAGCCTCTGCAGCACCAGTTCGATCCCCGACCACCGGCAAGGGTCCCACATGGTGCGCAGACCTCTCCTGCCGCCCGCTGCTCCCCTCAGCAGTGTACTTCGGTCCTTCTGCCTGCTCTGCTCCCTGCTCTGGCTCTGGTGAATTCTCTCATCCTCCCGCGCTTCTGACTGTACCCAGTGCTTGTATAAATAAATACAAAATAAATCTTAAAAAAAAAATCCTATCTCCAATTAATGCCACATGGGGGTGGGCATGTATTGAAGGGATTAGGACTTCAATACATGAATCCTGGGAGAACACAATCCAATCCATAACAGTGTGCAAAGTGTTCACCTATAGCAAAAAAGTGTTCACCTATAGTTCACATGGTATCAAGGAGTTACCTTTTAAAGATTATTATACTCAGGGGCTTCCTGGTGGCCTAGGGGTTAAGTCTCAGCACTATCTGCTAGTTGCTACCCCTGCTACAGCCTGAATTCAATTCCCCGCCAGGGAACTGGCCCACATGTGGCGCAGCAGACCTCTCCTCTCTCGCCCGCTGCTCCCCTCAGCAGGTTTTTCAGTAAATCCACCTGCTCTGCTCCCCACTCTGTCGCTGGTAAATCCTCTCACCCCCTGCACCTCTGGCTTACACCCCAGTTCGTCTACAAAATAAACAAATATTTTTTTTATTTTGATTTTTACTTTATTATTATTTTTTTTAGATTTAAATAATAGATTTTATTTTTATATTCCCCATACAATTGCAACCCCCCCATTTTGACCCCAATCCCTCCCCTCTCACCCCCATCCCCTAAAAAGTGTCTCTGGCTCATAGTTTTTTGTTGATTTTGATTTTCACTTTCTTATAGTTATACATTTTCCTGGTCCCTTATTTAAGTTTTCTAGATCCCTGCTATGAGTGAGACCATCCGGTATTTTTCTTTTTCTTTCTGGCTTATTTCGCTGAGCATGATCCCTTCCAGAGCCATCCATGTTGCTGCAAATTGCATGTGATAAACAAATATTTAAAATAAATAAATAGGGCCTCCCCTGGTGGCACAGGCAGTTGAGCGCCACGCTGTGAAGCTGTCTGCAGCCTCTGCAGCGCTGGTTTGATCCTGGCCTGCCGGCGAGGGTCCCACATGGCACGGCAGACCTCTCCTGTCTTGCCCACTGCTCCCCTCTGCAGTGTATTTCATCAGTCTGCCTGTTCTGTTCCCCGCTCTGTCTCTGGTGAATCTTCTCACCCTCCTGCGCATCTGGTCTGTACCCCAGTTCTTGTATAAAATAAATAAAATGAATCTTTAAAAAAATAAAATAAAATAAATAAAATAAAACTCTATCACTAAACTAAAAAAAAAAAAAGATTATTATACTGTGTAGTTATCTCCTTGAGGATGGAAATTCTGCTGTGTTCACACTTATTTTTCAAGTCACTGGGATCATACCTGGCACATGGAAGATTGTCCACAAATATTGGGTTGAATTTACTTTTGCCCAAGAAAACTCAGAGCCAAGAGTGAAGTAGGTTAACCCAGGATATCAAGAAAGGTTGATAGCCTGCAGCAATTCCTGGAACTCTCTGAGTCAAAGGAAATTATGTTTCCATGACACAGAATCTGTCTCTGGATTTCTTAATTAGGGGTATTTGCATGATGAGAGGAGACTTGTTTCTGTATAGTCATTGCTCTCCTCTGTCAAATCAATGGGCTCTGCTCCTGACATCAGAATTATCTCTACAGCAAGTACATGAGTCATAGAGAGAAGATTTGGCTCCCAGTAGGGAATAAATAGCAGGAAAAGTGAAGTGTCTGAAAGTGTCTTTAGAGACCCCTTACCATGATGTACAGAGGAAAAGGAGGGCTTAGAGCATAGCTTCTTGGTTACCAAATGCAAGCAAAACAACAAAATATGGCTAAACCAAATCTCTTCCATCTTTCAGGATATGCTGCTACTTTCTTTCTAGTTGTTCAGCCTAGGTCTCCAAAACTCCGCTCCCCTGGGTACCCAGCCCTCAGTCCCTGTACCAACCGTGAGAAGCTCAACAGCTCAAGATGTTGCATGACTTCTCAGGTGAGGCCATGGAGAAGATACAGCTTCTGCTTGGCTCTTTTTCTGTGAAGACAGAGTGACTGTGACAGGCAGGAGCTCTTACCACATCCAGTCTGACATTCATGAAGTCTTTGAGGTTTTCGTGTGCTTCCATTGTCCCACCAAGGTATCAGGTGTGGCGCCTCAGTCTAGCCACCAGGGATTCTCGCAATGGGGATATACCATACCTGAATGCATGCTTCCCGTGTCTTCATCCATCACTAAAAGCATTAGATGAAGATTACAGCAAAGAGATCTTTAGCAAAAGGGCAGCATTCTTGAGATCTACTTCAGATAACAAGAAAGAGTAGTCAGAAGGCTAAGCAGGAAAGGAGAATGTCTTCTCCTTATCAATTGGCATTCTGCATTAGGTATCTAGTCCTCCAGCTGGCCTTCACACAAAACCCTTAGAAAGACTTTTGTAAGATGATCCTCAAAGCTAAGGCATGTCAACCAGAACTCCAAACAATAACTTTTCCTCGTGCTGCTGTGAAGAGGCGAGGAAGAACCACAATGCAGCTGAAAATGGTTAAAAGCCATTAGGGATTGTTAGTAATGTCTCTGAGGGAAGAACACAAAATTGCCAAGACCAAATTCCTAAACTTCAGGTCCCGAGGGAGCTTTGGGGAGTAGACTCTTAAAGCAAATGCACACAGCTTATGATTATGAGACTTTATCCAGAAAGTTGGTCTGGACCAGTTGGTGCTGAAGGGAATTATTTTTGTTGCCTCTGTGGCCTAATGCTTAGATTAATGTTTGTCAAATGGAGAAGATATTTCCAGAGATCTGCAAGATCACTCAGAATTTTTGGAAATTTGGCTTTTTATCTTAATGGTAATATAAAAATAATTCCTAGCTTGTTCTGAATCATCTGGATGACATTTTAGATATGTCCCATGAAATTTCAGTACCTAAGGTTGCATTTGTGAATATTTTCATAAAAAATGAAGC
Source organism: Talpa europaea (assembly GCF_964194135.1). Classification (NCBI taxonomy): domain Eukaryota; kingdom Metazoa; phylum Chordata; class Mammalia; order Eulipotyphla; family Talpidae; genus Talpa; species Talpa europaea. Next base: position 101,367,495 of record NC_140070.1, on the reverse strand, counting down.
TCAAATGGTATCAAATTCTACTGTATAAGTGAGAAAAAGTGGTGGGAGAATTGAATCATAACATGGCAGGTGATAAATGTGAAGATCATATTGTCCAAAATTGGGCTGAGCAACTTTCCTGGTCCTACATGCTCTTCTAGAACCTTGTCACTATTCCATCAAGAGTAGAGTTTACGCCCACTGCTCCCCTCAGCAGTGTATTTTAGTACTTCTGCTCCCCACTCTTTCTCTGGTGAAGCCTCTTACACCCTGCATCTCTGGCCTGCACCCCAGCTCTTTTATGCATAAATAAATAAATCTTAAAAAAAAGTAGAGTTTGTTATTTCCTCTACTTTGACTCATAGGAAGCCTCAACAAATTGAATGTGATCAAAGGGCTGCTGCATGACTTCTCAGGCGAGACCATAGAAAAGATACAGCTTCTGCCTGCCTCTTTCTCTCTGAACCCTTGAAACATAGCTCTATGTGATGAGGAAGCTCAGGCCCCAGGTGAGGTCACATGTAGGTATTCTGACTAGAAGACCCAGATAAGGTACCAGCAGCCAGACATGTGAGTAAGCTTTTAGCTCCGGGGTTGGCAGATTTTGACCTGTGACCCCAAATTTGGCCTGTTTCTGGTTTTCATAAAGTTTTTACTGGCTGCCAACCATGCCCATTTATCTGTCTATGACTACTTTTACACTACAGTGGCAGAGTTTAGTAGTTAGGACAGAATTCTTATGATTCAGAAAGCAAAAAATAATTTACTGTTTTCTCCTTTACAAAAAATGTTAACTGATCTCTGCTTTAGATGATTCCAGCCCCTGCTCTTCAAGCCACCCCAGGAAAAGCCCAGTGGAGCAGAGACAAGCTTTCCCTATCATGCCTGGCCCAAATCATGGATTTGTAAGCAAAATAAATGTTCTTTTTTTTTAAGATTTATTTATTTAGTTATACAAGCACTGGGTACAGTCAGAAGCGCGGGAGGGTAAGAGAATTCACGAGAGCCAGAGCAGGGTGCAGAACAGGCAGACGGACGAAATACACTGCTGAGGGGAGCAGCAGGTGTGGCAGGAGAGGTCTGCATGCCATGAGGGACCCTCGCCGGAGGCCAGGGGATCAAACTGGTGCTGCAGAGGCTACAAGCAGTGTCACAGCCCAGCGCTCAACCGCTGCGCCACCGGGGAGGCCCAAAATAAATGTTCTTTTAAGTCATTAAGTTTCGGACGAATTCTTTCACAGCAATAGATAATTGGACCCGTTTTATGAAGATGCTAAGCTCAAGGGGACCTGGTCACAGCAGTTGACTTTATACTCAGCTTCTACATCTCAGAGCTTATTCATATGTACCAATTTGTAACAGTTCCCTAGCAGCAGGTAAAGTAGATAATTTTTCTGTTCCTTATTCTAACAGATTTCAATAACAGCACAATGTGAATCTTATGTCCAAGGAAAAAAAAGTTTACGTTTTATCTAATAACTCCTCATTAAAATTGGTCTTCAAGAATTGCTTGCTGGCTACAAGCAACTGCAGTTATGTATGGTCTGCTGACCCTGCTATAGCAAGTCAAGTTGTGATGTGACTAGTGCCATTTTCTGTGATACACTTATGTAGTTACTGTTGATTTTGAAGTCAAAATGAAGACACAAGTGAAATATAGAACCAGAACCAAAACTCTTTCTGTTACTTTAAACTTTGGGTGTTTTTTTTTTTAGCCAAACATCATCTCTCATTAAACTTAATTGTATTAGAACGTGTGGGTTTTTAGGATTAATTTAATAATTGTTCCTAATTGTCTAAGCTATAGAGTTATAAGCATAGAATTCTATACAACTTTTACATGTGTCCGTATCTATAATATTGAAGGATAAATGGAAGTGGTCAGGTTTTTTCCGCCCTCCCACCATTAGCATCTATGATTGACATTTGTGGTCTTATACTCGTGCCTTATGGTGGCACCTGGAGTGTGATGTGGGCATGCGTAAGCCGGCACACCTGAGCCAGAGACTGAGCATATAAGGATGGCAGCAGCAGAGGACCAGGCAGCAGAGTGCAGAAGAGACCAACGGAGAGCCTAGACAGAATAAAGATTCGCGGTGGGGAGGGGTGGGGGTGTTGGGTTGCCTGCCAGCCTGCCTCCCAGGCCTCACTGCCTGCCCGGCACCTGGCTACCTCACTACAAATGGCGTGCAAAGATCATTAAAAGCCTGAAAAAGCCACTGAGGGCTCCAGGTCTCTCACCCATTTGCCAGGATCATAGAAAGCCTGCTCTGTGCCCTGCTGGCGCCACAAAAAATATATAAACTTTTTCCTTTAAAAGGGGCCTATGTAAGACACAAAGTGACAAATACTATATGATTCCACATAGATGAGGCATCTGGTGAGGAAGAAAGTAGAATAGTATTATGAGGGGGTAAGGGAAGAGCGTTATTTAATGGGTATGGAATTTTAGTAAAAAAATATGAAAATTATTAAAAAGTTCTGGAGATGGATAGTGGTGATGTTATACTGGAATATGAATGCACTTACTGCTGTTATAGGGCAGCCCCAATATTGAACGGGTTGCCTTTAGGACATCCTTTCCCCCCTAACACTGCCACTGAATGAAAGTTGTAAACTTTGTTATTTACATTTTACCAAATGAAACAAAAGAGAGAGAGGCCCATACCTTACCCAAATATGTGAAATCCCCAAGCTAAAAGCACCTGAAAGTCTTCCTGGAACCCCTCCCATTAGGACTAGATGTTTTATCTAGACCTTTGAGATTTTAACACTCACAAAGTGAATAGTGCCCTTCAGATAGGGTTGCCAAAGAATTAGTGCCCAAGCTGAAAGTATCTCTTGCTCAGACTAAGAGCAGCACAGCCTAAACCACTAATCCCTAAACTTTTGATTAGGGGCTTTTTACAGCCCTGAGCATGGGAGGGAAGAAGTCTCCTCACCTGGAAGCAATGACATTTAACATCTCCTGGCATCTCAGAAGTTTCAATCTTAACATAGTCTCATTGTGGTTTTGTTATGTAAAATGAGAACTCCTCTTTCTAAGAGAGGCAGGTCTTTGAGCAAAACTGGAGGTGGAAGAATCTTTCTAACAGGAAGAGGGGACGCATATTGACAGAAATAGAGTGATTAAAAGGGAGTTTTGAAGAGAGACATTAAAATGAAATGATTGAGCACCTAAGAGGGGCCAGAATCTATTATTTACATCCATCACCTCTGAATTCTTTAAATGGGTCTCCCTGGTAGCACAAGGGGTTACCACGCAATCTCTGAAGCTGTCCTCAGCATGAGTTCGATCCCCGCCCAGGGAGCTACCCACATGGCACAGCACACCTCTTCTGACTGGCCCGCTGCTCCCCTCAGCAGTGTATTTCAGTCAGTCTGCCTTTTCTGCTCCCCACTCTGTCTCTGGTAAATCCTCTCACCCCCCACACCTCTGGCCTGTACCCCAGCTGTATGCATAAATAAATAAATCTTTTTTTAAAAAAAGCTTTAAAAAATAAATTCTTTAGGGCCTCCCCGGTGGCGCAGCGGTTGAGCGCCGGGTTGCGAAGCTGCCCGCAGCCTCTGCGGCGCCGGTTCGATCCCCGGCTGCTCCCCGGCCACCGGAGGAGGGTCCCACATGGCGCGCAGACCTCTCCTGCTGCCCGCTGCTCCCCTCAGCAGTGTACTTCGGTCCTTCTGCCTGCTCTGCTCCCCGCTCTGGCTCTGGTGAATTCTCTCACCCTCCCGTGCTTCTGACTGTACCCAGTGCATGTATAAACAAAACAAACAAACAAACAAATAAATAAATAAAAACATGCCTCTATTAAAAAAAAAAAAAATAAATAAATTCTTTAAATATTCTTTATCTCCTTGAAATCTCACAATAGCAATTTTTATCTTCATTTTGTGGAAGAAGAAAGTGAAGCCTGAGAGATTTGCTACCTTGCCTGAATTATCACTCAGCTTTTAATAAGCCTGGAGGAGAACCTGAATCTGTTTGACTGCCTCTTTGCCTCCCAATTCTACCCTGGCCTCCTCTCTCCTGCCCTGCAAAGGTTCTGCTTCACTTAGGTCAGCCTGCTCACATGAAAATACTTAAAACTGCTCATTATCCAAAAGGAGCCCTGGACTCTTTCTGAGCAATGTAAAATTGGGCAAAAAAGGAACCCTAGATTAGCAGAGTCCAGCAGAAAAACAGTGAAACAGATTGACCACCCCCAGCTTATACCATAAGAAGCCATGTCCGGGCTCGTCCCAGCCCCAGAGGAGCCACCCCACACCATTCAGGGGGCATTGATGCGGGATTTTTTCCTTTAGAACGTTAAGTACAATATGCTGGTGCACTTAGGAACAAAATCCTACTCTGAGAAAACTACCCTTGCTTAATACTCTTCCTAGCCAAGTAGCACTGCAGCCTTTTCTAGTCGCACAGTTTGAAAATAGTTCTAAAAATATCATGAGCAACTTCTATGGGTCCCTTTCTAGGAGAAGGTAAACAAGCAAAATCAAAGGCAGCTGCTGCTCCAGCCACCTCTTCCTGTATTTGTTTCTTCTCTCAGGGACAACCTACTCCCTCATCCCCAGCACTGTTCTTCAGGCTCTCCAAGCTTCCTCCATCGATACCTCTCCTCTGTGCTGTCACAGGGGCAGCATCTGTCTCTGACATTTCGTGAGTAATTCTTTACATTTTAGTATGAATTAATTGCTTACGTAATGCTGCCTGTTTACTCATTTTCATAGTTGGGTGTGTATTCATTAGTAACCAAACTAAGGGGCAGGACCTGGAAGAAGACAGACGAATTGTACTAAATGACTTGTTTAGATCATGATGATCTCATACCTGAAGAGACTGTCCCATGCCTGGGATGGAGTGGAGTGCCCCTCTCCACTCTTGTCGCTGGCCCTAGACAACAGGTCCATCCCTGGAGTGCTGGGGTCTGACTTTGAGCTCCTTCTGGTGCAAAGATCTTTGAGAAGCTCATAAATTCCCTTTTCATTACATCAACTGTTATTTACCTACAACTTTACTAGAAATACTTTAAAATCTATCAGAGTAACATCAAAAGTAAAGAAAGACAGCCGTAATACCTCAGCAGGAGCACCATCTGACCAAATTCGTAATATTAAGCAAGAACCTTTATTCTACTTCCAGTCACCTTTGTTAAGTCATGTGCTTTGGAAAACCTTGGTTCCAGAAATTCCCCTTTGAGACAGCCTTTTTCCTAAGGGAAACCTATCAGGATAAGCTACCCTCCCACAACTCCTTTCCCACCTGGAGAGTATTGGAATAAAAATTTGCTCCCAGACCATTCTTCTGTGAAACCTTCTCCAAGTCCTTTCCCAAATCTTAGCCCCACCCTCTCACCAGATAGGTTCAAAACAGATGTTTGTCACTTATGTAAAGTATAGAGAAAAAGAAAAGGAACAGACAGAACTAAACCAAAACAAGCCCTACAAATATGACTGCAGAATTGAAGTTACTGGAGGAGCGGATGTAGGAACAAAGTGTGCAGGGGCCCAGTGGACTGTGGTAAAAGACTATGGGTGCCTCGGTGGTGAGGAGATACATATCTGAAGAGGTGGGAACCTAGTCCCCTAAATTTTTAGTGTTGTAAACCAATGTTTCCTAAAGTTAAAAAAAAAAAAGTAAATAAAATTTAAAAAAATTTAAATAAATGTTTGACATAAAGCTACTAAAGCATTGAAACATCTTTATATTGTTATTTGTCCACATTCGTGTCCTCCTCCCTAGAGGCTGAGTGTCCAGAAAATAAGGATTCGATTTTATTTATTTCTGATTCCAAGAAATAATGCCCCGCCCAGCTAGTTGCCAACTCCCACATGAACAGTAGGTGGAGAATGAAAAGAATTCTGTCACCTTCTCTGAGATTCCCAGCTGTAAGAACTAACCCTTATCCAGTGAGCAATTTCACACTTAAGCAGGTGAGCAACCTCACATCATCTTGTCTGTCCTGACCTAGGACCTAAGGAACTGAATCATAGTCAGTATGCCTAGGTAGGTGGCTGAGGAATGGGGTGTGTGTAGGTGAGTATTTGAGGGGGGTGATGTGCAGTGTGGTTTCTCTTGGACACTAATCAGTTCCCTTATCTCTGCTCATAAAAAAATGTTCTCTCTCTGAGAGGAGATTACAAGGGCCAAATGGATAAGGCCATTTCCATTCATCTTACAGGTGACTTCTTTCCAGCTGCAAGAAAATTATGTCTATAGAAGGGAATCTGAGGGGTTTTTATTTCAATTTTTTAAATTCTATTTATTTTTCTTACAGTGTTTGCTTTCTTTTCTCAGGTGTAGTCCCCACAGTTTCCACCACCAATTCACCTGTGCACCACACCATCACCACAGTCCCCTGTGCTCTTCCTGCCCTCATTTTGATCCCTTTCCCTCCCCTCCCCTGCAGAATGTCTCTGATTTATAGTTGTCTGTTTATTTTTGTTTTGTTGTGGGTTTTTTTAAAAGATTATTTATTTATTTATTTATACAAGAACTGGGGTACAGGTCAAAAGCGCGGGAAGGTGAGAGAATTCACCAGAGCCCAGAGCTGGGAGCAGAACAGGCAGACGGACAGAAGACACTGCTGAGGGAGCAGTGGGCGAGGCAGGAGAGGTCTGCATGCCATGTGGTGTTCTCCCTGGCTGGCGGGGATCGAACCAGCGCTGCAGGGGCTGCTGACAGCTTCGCAGCGTGGCGCTCAACCACTGCGCCACCGGGGAGGCCCAGGGTTGTTTTTTTTTTTTTTTTTTTAATTAGTATTTTTTTTCCTTGATCCATTATATTCCTCCTATAAGTGCAGCCATCTGGTATTTTTCTTTTTCCTTCTGACTTAATTCACTGAACATAATCCCTTCAGGCTCCATCCATGTTGCTGTGAATGACATTAGTTTATCTTTTTTGATTGCTGAATAGTATTCCATTGTGTATATAAAAGGCTCACTTCTCTCTCCCTTCGGTAGCAGAACTGGACAGAGTTTTCACCACAAGAAGGAATCTGAGTTCTTGAACATTTTCTATCTGCTCTGCTTCCTTCAAAGTCTCGCTGCTCAAAGTGTAGTCCTTGCTCCCAGCACAACTTAGGAGCTTGTTAGAAATACAGACACTCAGGCCCCTTTCAGATCTACTGAATCAGAATCTACAATTTTACAAAGTTTAAAGGTGATTTACATGTATATTAAAATGCGAGAAGACTGATCTATAGCATACCCTGAGAACTCAAGATTTCATAGTAGGTCTGGTATCTCTGTGAACTTTAGAGTGTTCTGTCTGGTCCCAAGAACTCAAAATCCCAGAGGGATTAGTGCAATCCTACATGCTTGAAGGGTTTAACAGAATGTTCAGTATGTGGTAATGTTAGTATTAACACTAACACTTCCTCAAGATATTGGGAGTCAACCATAAAACTCCACCTGGTAAAAGCTGGACCCCAGACAAGGGCCTCTGTCAGGGCTCTTGGCAAATTTCTCACCATTAACCAGGCCATGGTACCTTTGGTTGCTTGGGATAGTGTACACACCAGGCAAAGACAAAACAAAAGCTTTCTCATACGCTCTGCAGGGCCGCTGCAGTCAGATAGGTTTTTCTTAGTAACTGCATTAGACAAGTCTGAGAATTAGCAAGCCATTTGGGGTTACAGCCTGGGCTTATATGAATGATATTCATGAAATCTGAAGAAGCTTCTGACTAAACTGTGGTAAACCCCAGGAATTTTTCACAGGGCAGTCTGCCCAGCAAGGTTGGCCAAGGGCTAACCCCACTCACACTCTGCTCTCTGTACTTGGTACAAGACATTGTTCCTAGGTCTTCCTGAGGTCAGAGGAGTTATGGATTAGAGCAGAACATGTTCTTAGAGATGATAGGAATTGAGTTCACTTGGGAAATGCCATTCGTGAATGTACAGATTGCTGAAGTTTACCAACATCCACCTCTGGTAAATAAACATCCATAGGACAAGATAGCAGGTGCATCCTGGGTTACACACTCCATATGCTCAGAGCAAGCTTAATGTGGAGGGATCTCATGAAGGCCTGCAGGGAGGAGGCAGGATCCCTCATATTGGATTTGGCAATAAAGTCAGAACTGGCACTCAGAAACAGGCAGAGAATGTGCTCCTGTGCTAAGAAAGTTGCAAGAAACAGAATAAGGGAAGCAAGGAAATGACATACTTTCATCAACTTTAATAAAGGGATTTACTGTAAATGGAAAAACATCAAGTCCAAGTTGATAAAAGTGGGATGTTTTGAAACTGAACACTCACCCCTACAACTCAGTTTTACCCCAAGCTGACCTTGAGTCTGGAGAATTTGTATCGTTTAGTTTCTTCTTTCATCTTTTCCTTGCTATTCCAGAAGCAACTCCTTTCTTTTCTCCCTACTGAGGTCTCAGGTCCTAAGAGAACCCTTTCTTCCTCTGCCTCCAACCACACTTGTTTTTCATAGCAGAGTCTGAAGGGGCCCAGTGTGTCCCTAGTGTGAAAACCATCATTGACCATAAAGAGTCTAATCAGAAGTTGTTCCCAGACCAATGAGAAAAATTTGTGCCTTTAACATATATAATGTCTATTGTATATTAAATTTCATGGTACCAGTTTAATAACATTTTCATGTTACAATATTTTAGAATTCTGTAGTATGCATTTGTCATTAAACTGTTTTGGTAAACATTACCCATAACCTCTTCACTTACATGCAATTATTTTTAGCTCTATAATTCCTGTGTGCCTTAAAATGGCAAACACATCTGTATATAGCCCATGTTGTCTCAGACCACACCTGTCTGAAATAAAAGAGTCACAGTAATGGTAAAAATGGCATTTCTCTGGCTCTGTTGTTACCTTCAATTTTGGGAAATCTGACCACTCTCAAATTCTACCCAACTATTTCTGGTAGTCACTAAGCAAGGGTAGAGATGGGGTGGTCTCTTGTATTTTCCCAAACAAGTTTTTTTCAGTAAGAAAGTGATCTCTACCATCCTTCCACTTCTCTCTGTTCTGGAAACTTCGGTGTTTACTCTTGTGTATTTCCACACCCAAATTAAAACTACTTCCCTAACATCTTTACCCCATAGCTAATTCTCAAATCATAGACCCATTATGGCTTTAGAGTCATTGCAAAGTTTCTCCCCTGCACTTTTTTCCCTGCATGGGGGTTCTCCCTGTACCACAAGTCTCTGGTTCTCCAACATGATCCCTGAGTACTAGGATAAAGGACAAGCTGAGTGAAGAATAAGGTGCTGCACTTAGATACTTACAGATCTTACAATGGGGCAGACTCCTGGGCGGGTCCATGGCTAACCAGCAATGCTGTAGAAAAAGCTCCCCATCCAGAAATACCTTCAGGACTTAGGTGGTGAAGAGTAGCATTAATGTAGGGAACATCTTAAAATTGTATCTATATTTTAATTAATTTAAAACTTATCTGGATCCTAGCAGCACTTTCCCAACTTTCCCTTGCACTTCCAAACTCATCCCAGGCAAAGATTTCAAAAGCAACACTTTGAAAGTTATGATCCTGTCCCTTCCTGAGTAGAAGTGCTAGGATTGCCTGGAAGTAGTTCCCATCTAATAGAGTCCCTCCCCCTCTTAAGTATCAACATGGAAGTGGGCCAATAGTCTTGAAATTATATCCCTGTTTATGTAGACAGATGGGCTATGAGTGGGGCTAATACCACACTGGTAGGCAAGGAAGGTACAGCAGCAGACAGTGACATTGGAAGTCAGGTGGCTGCCATCTGTAGCAGCTGCTCAGTTTGAGACCATCTGTTCGTTCTTGGCAGGTAGATGACTGGGTCTCAATTCTCGGGGAAAGATGGATAAGAGCTAGACCTTACTTAACTGGACTTCATTTGAGCAGACTTGAAAGAGACAGGGGAATTGTCATGTAGATACTGGGAGAACAGTTTTCCAGGCAGAAGGAACCAAAGATCAGTGATTTGGAGGAAGGGATGTATCTAGATGATTCAGGGAACATCAGAGGCCAGTGAGTGGCTGGAACAGAATGAGCACTGCTTTTAAATTTGAAAAGTACAGCTACATATATGAAGTAAATACTCAGATTCCTCAGGCAAGTAGACAATGGCTAAGACCAAATAATTCACATGAGGACAAATGTAACCTCAGATCAACATTTAGAATATTTATATATCTTACTTGCAGAAATCAAATATTCAAGTCAGGCTTTCTTCCCAACATGTTCCCTTGCCATACACCTGCCATTGTAATTTCCTATATCCCCAAGCAGACTATCAGTTTTGTGAGTGAAAAAACTGTTTTCTGTATCTGTTGTGTTTACAATTTTCCTCTGGAGTCTACCACCATTCCTTGCAGTCATAATGGCCACTCTTGGACATCTATCAAAAGAATAAAATGGCTTTTTTTTATATGGTGCTTAGCCAAATTCCAGGAACAATTGTAAACATTTCACTCGCTTAATCTTCACAGTATACTTTCATGCCTTTGTGATAGGTGCCATTACTGTGACCAATTTTGATACAGAGTACTGAGGCACAAAGAAAGAAAGTAACTGAGAATTTGAACCCAGGCAGTCTGGTGCCAGCATCCTTAACTTAAACTAGTATAGTATCTTTTTATAAATGTGCTCAGGTATTGCACAGTGTTTAAATTGCTTATAATTTGGAAATTAAGTTTCTCATGGCTGAGATTTCTAACTAAAATATGACATTAAAGCTAATGGAAATAATAAGGGAAATAATTCTGTATACAAAGAAAGTAAGATGCCTGTATTAAAAAAAAAAGGAAAGTGCTAGGAATGGAGATATTTTTACTGAGAAAAAGAGACTTAGTTAAAAAATGAAACTGGTCATTTTTGAAATGGACGATAGAAGAAAATGGGAAAGTAAAGTGAATCTGTAGAAAGTTTGTGAGAAAGGAGTATCTTAGGACATAGGCTCAAGCTGGGTAAGGGCAAATAAATTATTAGAAGGATTTTTTTTAATTAAGCTTTAGTATTAGTGACATACTTATGGAAAACCAAATTTTAATTTCTTTCCTCTGCTAAAAGACAAAAGTATAGTGATACGATTAAAACTATGCTTTTAACAGCAGATTGCAAACTGTTTAAATAATCTGAAAACCTGATGCTTCAAGGCCTATGGTTAGTTCAACAGAAATCTAGTTCTTTTTTTTTTTTTTTTTAAAGATTTATTTATACATGCACTGGGTACAGTCAGAAGGCGGGAGGGTGAGAGAATTCACCAGAGCCAAAGCGGGGAACAGAAAAAGCAGAGTGACAAAACACACTGCTGAGGGGAGCAGCGGGCATGGCAGGAGAGGTCTGCGAGCCATGTGGGACCCTCGCCAGGCGGCCGGGATGGAGCCAGCGCTGCAGTGGCTGCAGGCAGCTTCGCAGCCCAGTGCTCAACCGCTGCGCCACCGCCACCGGGGAGGTCCCAGAAATCTAGTCCTTTAACTATTGCCTGGAGCTGAGCCTTGTCAGAGATACAGTTACTTTAAAAATTGTTGTCGCTCTGGGTTATTAAGTATTAATATGAGTGTTCTAAAAAATCATGTGAAACTTCTTAAAAGTCTGATAAGACTTGTGTTATTACTGGTCAATTCTCATTATTACTCTAAAATATTGTATGTCACAAAATGGAGCAAACTTCCTTTTCAGTTGTGTTTTAATCAGATCTTTAATTATGGTCATTTTCCTGTCTTTTGAAACTTAAAGAAGTTACCTATTCTAATACTCTGTATTCAGAGAAATTCATGGAAAAGTGTTTTGCAAATACTGTAGAAATACAGATGTCACAGGTAGATATGAAGGTGGAATCTTGGCATGGTCCCCATCCCTGAATGACCATTAAGAGTTCATTCTAAGGGGGCCTCCCCGGTGGCGCGGTGGTGCAGCGCTGGCTTGCGAAGTTGCGAAGCTGCCCGCAGCCTGTGCAGCGCCGGTTCGATCCCTGGCATGCCCGCAGCCTGTTCAGCGCCGGTTCGATCCGTGGCTGCTCCCCGGCCACCGGAGGAGGGTCCCACATGGCGCTCAGACCTCTCCTGCCGCCCGCTGCTCCCCTCAGCAGCGTATTTCGTCATTCTGCCTGTTCTGCTCTCCGCTCTGGCTCTGGTGAATTCTCTCAGCCTCCCGCGCTTCTGACTGTAACGTGCTTATATAAATAAATCTTTAAAAAAAAAAAAGTTCATTCTGAGGGCCTCCCCTGGTGGCGCAGCGGTTGAGCGCTGGGTTGCCGGGCAGCCTCTGCAGCGCCAGTTGGATTCCAGGCCACCAGCGAGGGTCCCACAAAAAAAAAAAAAAAAATTCATCTGTCCACCCACCATTAGGATTGCCCTGCCTGATGAGGCACCTGCAGCTGTTACATTGTTGTAAGCTGTGTTGTTTACTTCTGTGGGCCATGATTTGCAGTATTGAGATAGTCACCTAGAGAAGCAGATGCAGGAGAGAGAAGGGGAGGAAGAAAGACCGAAGATGAGAGAGAGAGAGAGAGAAGCCCAGAGTGAAGACTTGCGAGGAGGGGCGGGACTTGGAGGCCTTCAGGCCTTCTGGCCCTGGGCTTCCCTGCCTGTCTCTTACCGGGTTGCTGCTCTGCATGTAAAAGCTCAATAAAAGCCTGAGAAACCCACCAAGGGCTCCAGGACTCTCCTTTACTGGGTCTGCTCAGGTCATAGATAACCTGCACTGTGCCCATCCTGGCACAACACTGATGAATAGTTTCAGCAAAGCAAATTAAAAGTCTGTATGTTGGGGGCCTCCCTGGTGATGCAAAGGGTTAAGTCTCAGCATTATGAAGCGATCTCTAGCCACTGCAGTTTGATCAGCAGCCAGGGAGCTGACCCACATGGTGCAGCAGACCTTTCCTGTCTCTCCTGCTGCTCCCCCCAGCAGTGTATTTCAGTCAGTCTATCTGTTCTGCTCCCACGCTGTCTCTGGTAAATCCTCTCTCACACACACCCCCCCACCTCTGACCTACACCCCAGGTCTTATATGCATAAATAATCTTTTTAAAAAGGAGTCTATATGTTTATTTTTTGTTTATTATGTTTATACCCAAAAAAGGCCAAGCTTATTGGAATTAGATTTAATTTTACAAATGAATATGACAATAATTATTGGATAGAACTGGAGTGACTCAAAGTGAAGAGAAAAATGTTTCAGTAACACACTTTTTGTGAATATCAGATTCTAGTCCTCTGAATCATTTTGAGGTTTTTGTTTGCTAGCTGTAAACTGGACCAGATCCTGAATTTTTCTAATTGACTTTCCAAACTAATGTTTCCAGTTTTTCTCCCAATTTGGCCTGGATTGATTGAAAACTAAAACTTACTTTTTCTGAAAACATGCAAGCTAGAAATGGAGAATTTGGCATCAGCTTCAGGGAGATCACCATGAGTGGATATGCGTGAACATTGCTCATAACTGATGCTATTTTCCTAAATGCCTGATGACAGCAAACTGCTAAGAGGAAAAGCACTGCCTTCCCTCATTCCACCTGAGGATGTTTTGACCACGAACTTCTAAAAGTCTTCTTCATTGGCTTCTCTCAAGACTCCTTACTAGACTTACTGTTTGCTTCAATCTTTAACCTCTTTTTCTTTTGATGCCATAAGTGCCTGTTGTTATTTTTGCTTCATAAAGGCTTGACTTTGGATGCACCTACAGCACTGCCTGCAGAAATTGGACACAACTGTTCAATTGGACTGATCTATCTTAGGAGCAAAAGACTGGTTATAGGGGATAATTAACAACTTATGAATTTGGAACTTCTTGAAAACTTCAGAAGGTAGGACTGTCGAGGGGCAAAAATCTGCCTCCCTAAGATATGCCTTTTTGACATTTGATTTCATGGGACAGTTTCTAAAGGTTGAGTAGAGGTTGTTTTTGAAAAATGTATTTACATATAACCTTCTGTAAAGATACCTACTAGGACCATCTAATCTCCTTATCCCTTTTCAATGGAAAAGGCATAATTTACTATGTATACTTTTGTCTATTGTGCCTTCCCTGGTAACCTCCTAACTGACCTTCCCTTTCTCTCCACCCCTCCCCCAAAGTTCTTCTATCTTAGCTAAGCCATTTAAGATGGTGCCTAAGGCCACATGGGCAAGTTACCCAGTCCTACTGGGTCTCTCCCATGTACACAAGAGGGATTAATGTCATTATTAAACTTCTTTTTAACACTTTCTCTTATCAACTAATAAATAAGTAAAGGTGCTTCATAATTGTCAGGTATGAGATAAAACTTAGTATTTATCCAATAAACCAATATAAAAGGAATAAAACCCTTTGTTAGAGAGGCTGTGGGGAAGCAAGCATAGTGGTCCATCTCTCAGAACCCAGGAACTAAGATTCTTTGTGTAGAACAGTCTGCACAGGTGTTAAGAAACAAAATTCACAGTTTTACAGTTAATTACTTTATTAAATGATTCATGAATTGATTAGCATCCAATCTGGATACTGCCACTATTTACACAAAATAGAGGGTATTTATAGCAGAAGGAGGGTGTGACAAGGTTATTAGCAAAAGAAAAGATTGTTTGAGGTAAACTCTTCTTCCTTTAGGGTAAGACAGGGGCGTCTTGTACAGATGATCTCACTGGGACTGGCTAGGATACTCCTGCTTGATTGGTTTGGGATTACACTTCTGGGAGACCTTGAGAGTCAGTAGGTATTAAGTCTGGGGGGAGGAGGGGCCTGGCATGAAAGACTCCATTTTGGGTCTTTTTTCTATTTTTAACAATCTTCCTCTTCTTGATTATATTCTCAGCCTAACTGCAGTTTTGATCAAAATCTAAGGTATCTGTGTTTCTCCCAGCTATGGCTTCTCAGTCTTTGCTGATCTTCCTGTGTGGGGTTTGCTGGTCTTTTTATTACTGGGCAGGGAGAGGGGCACCCCAGACCCAGCAAACCTGCCTGCTCTAAATAGGTTCTGCCGTCCGCCGCATGAACACAAAACATATGAGACTTTAATGGGAAGGAACTTTAATATAATTACGAAACAATACAGGAAAGGTAAAGAATCTAGTTTCTAAATCAAGCACCCAAAGTTACCCGTCCCCTCGTGGGGAAAAGTCCATCCAAATGGGATTGGCTCAGAGCAAGGCCCCAAAGCCTGCCACAAGTCTAAACCATCTTCCAGTGGGGACCCACAGAGAAGGGTTAGAAATAACCAGACAAGTCTGGAGGGAAAAGAGCAAAACCAAAACCAAGACAAAAACCACCATTGTCACCTCCTCACAGGTCTCTCACCACGTCTGTGTCACCCAGTCCACGACCAAAAGGCAAGCGCGGTTTCTCCACGTATCTCTAGGCTCCATGTGCCTCCTCCAGGTCTCCTCTTGGCTCATCCTGCTTCCTTCCTTCCTCAGTCTCCTCTGCAGCTTCTTCGCTCTCTGCTCTGCTCCACCCTCCTTTGGGTGGGATAGGAAACCTGGAACCTCCCGCTTTCCTGGGAACCACCCTGTTACAAGTTTATATCACAACTTCAGATTGATGTTCTTTTTTTTAAAGATTTATTTATTTATGCATACAAGAGCTGGGGTGTTGGCCAGAAGTGTGGAGAGTGGGGGGAGGGTGGTGAGAAGATTCACCAGAGATAGAGTGGGGAGCAGAACAGGTGGATCTACTGAAATACACTGCTGAGGGGAGCAGTGGGCAGGGCAGAAGAGGTCTGCTGTGCCATGTGGGTCAGCTCCCTGGCTTGGGATCAAACTCATGCTGCAGTGGCTGCCGATAGCTTCATAGTACTGAGAGTTAACCCCTTGCACCATCAGGGAGGCCCAGGTTCACGTTCTTTAAGTCAGTCCTTCTCCCTGGGTCCAGTCTCAGGGAAATGTTTTGAGTGGTGGTCAGCATCCGCAAATATGCATTTACTACTTTTGAGACAATACAATGTGCAAAGGTAGAGGGTAGGAAGGTTATTTAAACAATAAGTAGGATCATTCTCGATGTTGTAGTATGTTTAAAGTCAGGCTTCCTAGGACTCAAATCAATCAAAAAAAGACCCAGTAAAGGAGTCACCATTTTAAGCCAAATGACTTATTCAGTGATCTTCTGTAACTGATTTTTAACTTCTTCAAAAGTGTTAATCCAGGTTTAGTGTATAGTATAGTTTGCAGCATAGACACCTCTTTGCCTAGCTAAAAGACAGCCAAGGTCTATAGCAATTTTGGCCTGAGCCTAAGGATTTATTTGTTGGACAGTTAATGCTTTAGCAGCAGATTCTGCAATGTCTTCAAGTTACAACTACAGCAGTTACAACTACGGTAGTCTGTAAAATCTGAGTGTCACTTACACAGGTGGTTTTATTCTGCATACCTCGCCTCCTTTTCCCTATAAAATACTGAGATGCAAACTTCCCTGGTACTGGGTTTACCAGAGACAGGGAAACTGACCCTCTTATAGTCAGCACCTACTGTTAGGGGGAAGTGATGTCCTGAGTTAATCCCATACAGGTTTTGTGGACTCCACCCCCACTCCAGACTAAAGCCATCAAGACTCTGGGAAAGACAAATCCCATCACCACCAAGGGAGGGTGGCTGGGACCTGAGGGTGGAGTTGGGCAGCCAGGTTGGATATAAAAAAACCAAACACGTGGGCCTTGGGCTCTCTGGCTCGCGATCGCTCGCCTCCTGGCTTCACCGCTCCTGGCTGGCGGCCAGCTCTCAGAGCGCCATTTTGGGATTCCTAATTGGCGGATCGGGTAGGACTCATTTAAAACTTTGTCTCCCACTTTTCTCCCAGAGCTGTACATTTCCTCATTTCCCCTTCCCTTTGTAAATAAACCTTTTATTAACCTTTCACGTGTGCCTGCAGTAGAGCATTGATAAGTCCTTTTAAGCGCGCGGGTGTGGACCCACAGTCAGGCACCCCGTTTTGTATCGGGGTTGCTCTACAACACTACCACAATAGAGAAGGGCTTGTTACAGAAAGGAATTGTTACAGAGTTTTCTCCATAAAAGGGGAAGGTTCCATGTTCCTTGCCCCACCTAGTGAAGGGTGGAGCTGAGCTGAGGGGAAGCTAGAAGAGACTTGGAGGAGACTTGGAAGGGGAGACAGGAGGAGGCACATAGAGCAGGGACAAGTACAGAAGTCCTGCTTGCTTATTGGCCTTGGACTTGCACCAGGAACTTGGGGGACATGGAAGAAATACCTGGGTGAGGGACACATGGGGAGAACTGTCTTTAATTTGATTTGTACTTTGACTTTGCTCCTTTCATTCCAGACTTGCCTGGCTTTGTCTGCCCCTTTCTTATGTTCCCCACCAGAAGGTACCTTAGACTTGGGGCAAGTTTTGAGGCCTCAGCAGCTTCACTTTGGGCCGACACTGTTTGGCTGGGCATTTGCCCACAAGGGGATGGGTAATTTTGGGTGTTTTATTGGGAAACTGTTATCTTCTCTTCTTTTCTCATTCCATGAACACTAATTCTATTAAAGTTCTTTTTTGATAAAGATCTTACGTACTAAGCCAGTCCACTAACAGGCTGAGTTTGTTCCAGAGAAACTGGAGCCTTGGAAATCAGGAAGAACTTGTGCCAGGCAAAACTACACTCAACGTGGTGGGAATTTTAACAGTCTGAGGGGTTACCTCCCATTCTTAGCCAAGGTCAGAGGGATTATCTAGCCAGACCAGGGCATTCTCTTGCCAGACCAAAGCCTAAGTAAAGGAAGGTAGAGGGAAGGAAAAGGAGTTAAAATATGAAATCTTTATCAAATGTCATGGTGGACGGGGTCTATATTGATGTCAGTGACTTCTGTTCCTTGTCAATTTGCTTTATAGGTCTCTAGTGTCTATAGAGGACCTGAGGTCAGGTGGAGTTTCTTTAGCTGTGAGATAAGTAACCAAACTGTGGAGTCTTTGAAGTTTGGCTACTCTCTGAATAGTCAGGAGGACCATATATAATTCCACCTGAGGAGATTCAAGGGAAACCTTTGTTCTTGGTGATTCCACATCGAGGGTATAGGAACTTGGAAGTGAGAACTTTTGACTGTAGATTCTTAGCCAGCTGTTTGAGGAAACTTGAAGGATTCAGGATCCAGTCTAGCTTATAGGTACATAATAAAACTTAAAAGACAGCATAATTGGAACCTTCCTCTCTCCTTTTCTCCCTTCCTTCCTTCCTCCCTTCCATCTTTTCAGGGAAGTTACTAAAAGATTTACTCCCACCAAAATGAATACACAAAGCTAAAGGGGAAGAGAGAGATGGGGTGGTCTATTTTCATTACAAAATGTATGTGACCAGATGCATGTGTACCTTTGATGAAAACAAATCCAAAAGATTGTTCAAATACAATGAAAGCAGCACGTGTAATCTTTTTCAAGGTATAACAGAACATTCTGCTATGTGAATTATATTTTAAATTTAACAAATTTTTTAAACTAAGTACATTATAGTGGACACTGAAATCTTTCTTTTAACTAGACAAAATAATCTATTTATAATCTAAAGTTTATTAACTTATACAGCTTTATTCTCATGAAATATTTCCGCCCAAAGTAAAAGTTGAAAAATATTGAACAGTAATAACTGGCATAAACAAAAGAGCTTCATAAATGAAATGATGGAATAAAAACCTGTTTTTGTGGATTACATAAGAAAGAAACAAAGTCTTAGCAGCGCCCTTTAGTAATAAAGTTCTTCTTAATTCCAACCATCCAAAGAGAAAACTGACCACTCCAAAAACTTTCCAGAAAAGGATGTTCTGCAATCTTCTTTGTCAAATGATTTCACCAAAACACAAATGCAACAGAAAACAGACTGAGACAAAGGAGAGACAGAGCTGAAAATGGTATGTAGTTGAATAACAATGGAAAAAAAAATCTCTCCATGACTGCAGGATATTGTTGCCTTATTATATTCATCCTTCCCATGGCTATTAAGCAGATTTAATCAATCCTAAATGTAATCTCTAACACGACTCAAAAGTGTGTGATGCCATGGTAGCCAGTTTTAATAAGTGTCACTAAACAATTTAGAGAATTACTGCAAAAAAAAAAAAGAAAGAGAGAGAAGATATTAGATGGAAAACTTCCCAACTTTGGGATAAATTTTTAAAATAAAATAAAATATTTTCATGTGCTCTTTTTAAAAAAAAAAGATGTTAAAATATGCAAACAAATTATATACTTGTGTTTTTGGTGTTCACACAAAACATTATTTAATGGATACAGGCAAGTTAATGAGAAAATACAACATTAAGATCATTAACACATGGCAGGATTATTTAGGGACTGAAATGGCAGATTTAATTTAAACATTATTTGATTTTTTGAAAATAAATATAAAGCTTATAAAATGTTTAAATTCAAAATTAAGAAGTATTCATTATTAAAGCAAAAATCCAAAGTCAAAAGCCCTAAACTACACTTCTGACAGCTGGAAATTCAGGCAACAGACTCAAGTGCAGTGGAGATAGTGGTGAAAACTAAGCTCCCCAAGGCAGTAAGCTTCACCAAGAAGAAAAGCAAAGACACGAAAAACAAGATTCCCACACGCGCACAAAAAACCTAAGGCAGAAACATAACAAAAGCTGTACAGTGAGCAAGGAAGGGAAAAACCAAGAGAGAACAGTGCTCTTCAGCAAAGAGCCAGCAAAATCTGAGGCTAAATGAAGGTCAAAAAGAATAAAGATAAATCAAAACCACAGGGGGAAGCGAATGGTCATAGTGAACTGGTTAAGATGAACTTTTTTCCATCCCAGCTGGCAAAACTAAGAGTTTATCTTGAGAGGAAGAAGAGAAGGGTATGAATATTTGGAGGAAAACAAGTTTAGGTTGCATTCTTGCTGTCTGTAGTGCAAGACCAATAAAAAAGAAACTTCCTAAATGATTTGTTTCATCTTAAAGGCTACACTGACCAAACTGTAGAGGTCCTGTGCTTCCCCATTGACAGGCACACTACACAACTTGCATTCCATCCCTGTAGCCAATCACATGAGCAAAGGTAGTTCATTCCCAGTGTTTGTATTTCATTAAATTCTAGATTTCTTGATGTATCATTCAAATCCTCATTTTCAAATCTGACCTAGACGGTTTTCTCTTTTTTTTTTCTGTTAACCTGTGTTTCATGACAAGCCTGTGGTACAACATCCTGTAGAAAAACCACAACATGTTTCACACAGAACTGCTTTGTGACATTCTGAGGGTGAACCACAACCCCATAGTACAACGTCTCAGTTTCCTGGGGGAATCTGCTGTCATGACTTCATTCACAAAATCAGCCACCCCACTGGGAAAGGCCAAAACTTAAAATATTTCCAAATTGCAATCATTGTTAAGAGACAAAGTCCTCTTAAATCCAGTTCTGCTTTATAATCTTAAAAATTAATCAGAAACCTGCATTCCAAAAAGTGCAGAGTCCTTCCCATGAATCCTTCAAGGTGAAGTGCTTGAGTTGGTATACCCTTGCCAAAACAATAGCTGCAAATGACAAAAGCAAACACATGGATTAGTGGAACAGACTCAAAAGCCCATAAATTCAGGTACATATCAACACCTAATTCATGATAAGACTATACAATGGGGAAAGAGAGTCTCTTCAATAAATGGTGCTGGGAAAAGTGGGCAACCACATGTGAAAGAATAAAGTTGGATTACTCTTTACATGCACAAAAATAAATTCAAAAGCAATTAAAGATTTAAATATAAGATCTCGGGGGCCTCCCTGGTGGCGCAAGGGGTTAAGACACAACCTATGAGGCTGTCAGCAGCCACTGCAGCATAAGTTCAATCCCCAGCCAGGGAGGAGACCCACATGGTGCAGTGGGCCTTTCCTGACTTGCCCACTGCTCTCCACTGCAGTGCATTTCAGTCAATCTGCCTGTTCTGTTCCCCACTCTGTCTCTGATGAATTCTCTCACCCTTCACACCTCTGGCCTGTGCCCCAGTTCTTGTATGTGTAAATAAATAAAGTCTTTAAGGAAAAAAAAAAAAAAAAAGAAAGAAAATAAATAAATAAATACAAGATCTTCACAATAAAATGAAATGGAAGAAAATTTTGGCAATCTGTTTCGTGATGTCAATGATAAATGTGTTTCTGGAGACTTGATCCCCAAGGCAAGGGAAATAAAAGCAAAAATAAACAGTTGGAATTACCTCAAATTAAAAAGCTTTTATGCAGCAAAATAAAATATAAGTAAATTAAAGACATTCCATTTAATGGAAGAAAATATTCACACGTTATGCAATCAATAAGGGGTTAATATTTGAGATATACCAAAAAAGTGCGTTCAATTTAACAATTTAACAAAAAAGCCAATTATCGAATGGGTATCAGGTTTGAGCAGACAGTTCTCCAAAGAGGATATCCAGAATGTCACTAGATATATGGGAAATGTTTTTCATTGATTTTAGGAAGGAAAATGCACATCAAAACCACCTGTAAGAATGGCACATGTTAAAAAGATCCTCAATACAGTGCTAGAGAAGATGCAGAGAAAGAGAAACACTATTACACTGTTGGTGTGAATGTGAACTGTTGCAACTATTTTGGACTGTGATCTGGGTTTAACCTTTAAAAATCTGAAAATGGAAACCCTGTATAACCCAGCAATCTCACTCTTCTGCACCAACCAAAAATCATGAAACTATCAACTCAAAAAATTATATGGTCTTCTGTTAACTGAAGCACTGTCTGCAATAGCTATGTGACAGGGTAGGGTGAGGAGCACCCCAGAACCCCCAAACCTTCCTCAAGCACTCAAAGTAACCCATCCTCTCTTGGGTAAAAGTCCACCCAAATGGGACTGGCCCAGAGAAAGGCCCAAAAGCCTGCCACACATCTAAAGCACCTTCCAGCGAGGTCCCATAGAGAAGGGAACAGCCAGACAAGTCTGGGAGGAACAGAGCAAAATCAAAATCAAGATAAAAGCTGCCTTTGTTAACCTCCCCACGGATGTCTCACCTACATTTGTTTCAACCAGTCCAGGACCAAGAAGCAAAATTAATCAAGTTTTTCTTATACCCCTCTGAGCACTCCTCTCTCTCTTCCTAGGAGAATCTTCCTCCAAATATCCATGATATGTGGCTAGTGTTAAAGGTTTTATTCTTAGCATGCCTTTTTTTGATTTAGATGATCTTCAACATTTTCATTCTCTGGGGACAGCTTCAAGTATTTGTGCTGATGACTCATAAATCTACATTTCAGCTTTGTGTTTCAAAACCAAAGTGCTATAAAATGCCCAGCTGCTTTCTAGATATTCTCAGGCATTCAAATTCAACATGTCCCAAACATGCTTCTTTGTCAACATTTACTCCTCAATTTTCTAACTCATTTAATAGAATCATCATTCTCTCAAACATCTAGCTAGAAACTGTGCTGCCTTTAGTCTTTCCCAATGTTTCTATTTACTATACCATAATAGGTATAATATATATCTCATATTATACCTTGAAGACTTCTAAGAAGTTGTATGCTTGCGTCAGAAGAGAGAGTGAGGCAGGAAGAAGCTGGGAATTAACTCTTAATTCTCAAGGGGTGTGTAAGGAGAGGCACCTGGTGAGAAAGTGTACTAGTAGTCACTAATCAGTGGAGTGCAAGTCCCACTGATAATGTCTCACGTGTGTTTTTGTCTCTTCCTTTCTGACCACATTGTACTTTTCTCCTAGATTATTATAATAGCCTCCTAAATGTAAGATCTTGGGTTGTTTTTTTTCCAAAATTTTACCTACACAAGTCAAGAGGAGAGATGTGAGCACACAGTGGAATATAGCAGCAGGTAAAGCGAGAGGGAAAGTGGGTGGTTAGGTGACAATTAAAGAAACATGAGGGAACAGTGTGAAGTGAACCTCAATTAAGTTATGTGATCTTGGATCACACTGTAAGACCTAGAACAAAATTGGCAATCAGACCTCTGGTTGATGGGTGTCATGGCGTTGGAGCACTGACTTCTGCTCTTGAATAACACAATAACTCATAGCCTCTACTTTGTCATCCTTCAGAAAAGTGAAGGGTCCAAAGATATATCTCATGAGGAATTGTTGGCCAACATTTAACCTGAAGAAAACACAAGGGAATTTCATAGCAGTCTTCAAATATATAAAAGACTGCCTCATGGAAATCTAAAAACTTCATCAGTGTCAGAGTTATCCTGAGATGGAAGGCATTTATTTCAACCAATATTTACTGCGTGCCTACTCAGTGCTAGGGACTAAGGCTACATGATAGACAAGACAGTCCGTAGGGCCTCCCTTGTGGCGCATGCAGTTGAGCGCAGTGCCGTGAAGCTGTCCGCAGCCTCTGCAGTGAGGGTTTGATCCCCGCCGGCCTCAGAGATACACCCACATGGCACAGCAGACCTCTCCTGTCTTGCCCGCTGCTCCCCTCAGGTCGGTCTGCCTGTTCTGTTCCCCACTCTGTCTCTGGTGAATCCTCTCACCCTCCTGCATATCTGGCCTATACCCTGGTTCTTGTATGCATAAATAAATAAAAATCTTTAAAAAAAAAAAGTCCCTACCCTCATGGAACTTGAGTTCTAGTCTGACAGATGAGGAGCAAATAACCAAATAAATGAATGAATAATATAACTTTCAGGGAGTGATGGGATAAGCTGCTGTAGGAGATACTAATGCATCTGTTGCTAGAAATATGTGAGCTTAGCTTTGGTGACCACTTAGTAGGAAGGTTTAGGAAGAGTTTAGATGACTTTTGGGGACCCCTTCAAGATTTTATGATTGTGCCTTTCTACTTTCATTTACCAAGTTAGGACAGCCTCATAGATATGCTAAGGCTTAGACAATGCAAATTCCTTGCTCTTCCAGGAACAAGTGCTGTGCTGACGTTAGTGAGTCAACAGACAGTGATTCAGTGTATTTGCCCAGGTGGTTCCTTTGCTTGGAGTGTCTTTCTTAACTTTTCACCTCCAAAGCCCTCCTTGTTCCTTAAGGCTCAAGTCAAAAATAAACTTTTTAACCAAGTTTTCTGGATACCACTGAAATACACTGGTCTCTCTATCTGGGCCCCTTGTTACTTATAGAACTATTAAAACACATACTATTTTATTTGAATTGGAGTTCATTCACTATTTCTCAGTCTGCTTCCTTATAAGCTTCTGATTTTCTTGAGAGAAGGGACCATATCATGCTCTTTTTATGATGGTCCATAGTCCAAATGTCCTAGTCATTTCCTTGCACTCAAATGACGCTCAACAAATAAAATGAGTGTAACATCAGGAAGTTTACTCATTATTATCTGGTGTGAATTGGACATGATTACTGCTTAAAGTAGGAAAAAGAAAAATCTATTGGTTTAACTTTCTCTCTCTCCCGCTTTCTCTCCCGCTCTGCTGTATCCCTCTCTACTTACTAGCTATGTGGTTCTGGGAACACTGACAAATATATTCATGCCTCAGTTTCTTCATCTATACAGTGGCAATAATAGTATCTACTCATAAGTCATTGCAAGGATTAAGTACAATTCATATCAAGTACTAGGTCAGCACCTATCACATCATTAGCCTCACTAAATAATATTTGTAGTAGGCATCATTGCCCTCCAATACCATAGTAGTTTAAAGGCATGGTTTAAGGGTATGAAAAAAATAAGAATTTTTGAACAGAAATTATAAAAGAAGGCAGATTTTGAATTTCATCTTAGGTAAAGTTTCCATCATCCTATCAGGCAAAGATAATTTGTGATATAAAATTAAGAGGAAAACCTCTACTTATATTGGACTTGAAAATAATATAATAGAATAACTAAATATAGTCACCAGCAATATAACCTCACCTTTAGAGATAAAGAGATGAGTCAGAAAAGGTCAATGACTTGCCCAAGGTCACATAGCTGAGGGTCAGAACTAACCTAAACCTTCCAGGTCTACTTGCCCTTTTAGCTTCTCTTTCCGCTGCACCCTGTTGGCTCTCAGTTGCATGATTGAGGCCAACATAGATTGGAGATGCTTTTTTCTCCAAAGCCTCATAAGCACCAAGATTTCATTGCTAGAACTCTATGAGCAACAGGCCTAATTGCAGACTGTTGGGACTGAGGCTACTGATGTGGCCTTAGGGAGAACTGACTCACAGGTTCAGGCAAGCTGGGGCCTACAGGTGGAGGTTATGTGGGGTTCTTTATGTGAAAGACTGGGGATATGGCAAAGGTAGAGGATCTGAGGACTGCCTGAGGGTAACAGAGCATGACATTGTCTGCATTATGTCAGGAAGACAAACTCTGGAATGAATCATACAGACCCTAAATAGTAAAGTCAAGCAAAAAGGATTTTCAATCTATGCTAATGTTAGGGGGAAAAGAA
Source organism: Talpa europaea (assembly GCF_964194135.1). Classification (NCBI taxonomy): domain Eukaryota; kingdom Metazoa; phylum Chordata; class Mammalia; order Eulipotyphla; family Talpidae; genus Talpa; species Talpa europaea. The sequence continues at coordinate 101,342,298 of NC_140070.1, read as the reverse complement.
TGTCCTAAAGCTAATTTCATACAGGCTTTGTAAACTCCACCCCCACTCCAGACCAAAGCCATCAGGACATTGGGAAAGACAAATCCCATCACCACCAAAGGGAAGGTTGCAGGAACCAGAGGGTGGAGTTAAGCAGCCAGGTTTGGTATAAAACCAGACACGTGGGCTTTGGGGGGCGGCCTTTTGGCTCTCTGCCAGAGGTCGGGCGGGTCGGGTAGGACGCATGTAAGATTTTATTTACTTATTTTCTCCCTAAGTTGTACATTGCCTCATTTCCCCTTCCCTTGTAAATAAACCTTTTATTAACCTTTTGTGTTTGCCTGCAGTAGAGTATTAATAAGTCCATTTTAAGCTCACGGGTGAGGACCCACAGCCAGGCAACCCGTTTTATATCTGGGCTGCTCTGTAACACTTAGAGAAAGAAGCAAAAATCAGAAAGGACAAGGCTTGTTCCTTGAGAAGTGGTATAATATTAACAAAAAATTGAAAGGAGTGAGAGTCTCAAGCAAGAGAATAGTGTTCAACTAAAGAGGTTAGAATAAAGAGAAAAGAAACTGCATAAAGAAATAAAGCAAAAGCACAGAAAAAAATTAATGAAAATAAACACTAGAAATCTGTAGAACTAAGGCTACCAGAGGTGGAAGGTGGGAAGGTAGGGAGGGGCCAATGGACTGTGGTGGAGAGCTATTGATGCTCCAGTTGTGGACGCTGTGGTAACATACATTTGAAGAGGAATGACCCTGTACCCCTAAAACTTACACAGTGTTGTGACATGTTACCTCAATAAAATAAATCAATATTTTAAATACCCTCAAACATTTTATAAGCAGTAATTTATATTCAAATTCTTAATTCATGAATTATAAGTGTTCTTATCTATTCATCAAAGCAGATGTGGAAAGTTGATCAATCACATTTTGAATTACATATGTATTTGAGCATTTACAAAACTTCCTTTGATTTTCATTAACAATGTTCTTATAATCAAGATTTTTCCTTCATTCCCCCCCCCCTTCCTGCCATTTGCAACAATCAGTAAGGTTTAAATCAGTAACCACCTCCCATTTTCGACCACAAAAACCTTCTAAAGAGGTGTGGTTTCCTAGTTCCAGTTGGGCAAGTTGTAACAGGGTTATTATACCATGCTTCCTAAATAGGGTTACCCTTGGGATGACCTTGCTAACTTCTTTTCAGCAGAGAAAACTTTGCAAACAATAACTTGATGGACCATTCCCCAGGGAAATGCTGACATACCTGTTAATCATTTCTATCCCTGAACCTTCATTATATTTAGATGGAAGATAATTGTCACAAATTTCCTTCCAAAGCCAGTAGAATATGAGTTTGCATATTAATCCCTAGAGTTAGTGAATTTCCTATTTAGAGGGTGGTTAATGCTACATAAAGGTCATTTGCTGTAAACACAGTATGTTTATAAGGGTGTTGAGCACCCTTGCAAATTCTCAATATTGCTTCATGCATCATTCTCCCCATGCCACTCTTTTCCCTGGGTACTGACTGGTTCTACTCATCCTGTTCCAGTGCTTAGGACCAGAGGAACAAGTTGTGTGGGAATAGGAAAGCATGTTGTCTTGGCCACAGTGGAAGGATTGTGTGTGGCCTTGGGACTATTACCTCAGCTCTCTGTCGCTTTTGTTTCCTCAGCTATGAAGAGCAAGGATTGGATAAGCACCATTTTTCTTGATACCTGCCAGTTTCAATAGCACCTGCTTCTGCAATGTGAAACAGGAAGAGATGAGGTGGGAAAGGTGGTAGAGGCTGCTGGATGAGTGACAAGGATGGGGAGTTGAAGGAGGACTTTTTGTCTCCCAAATTATTTTTATTGAGGTAAAGTATGTTTACATCTTTGTGTCTGTTCTGGGAGTTTTAAGTTTAAACCTGTACAAATGTATACTTTTTTTTTTTTAAGATTTATTTGTTTATTTATTTATTTATACAAGCACTGGGTACAGTCAGGAGCACAGGAGGGTGAGAGAATTCACCAGAGCCAGAGCGGGGAGCAGAGCAGGCAGAAGGACCGAAGTACACTGCTGAGGGGAGCAGCGTGCGGCAGGAGAGGTCTGCGCGCCATGTGGGACCCTCCTCTGATAGCCGGGGAGCAGCCGGGGATCGAACTGGCGCTGCAGAGGCTGCGGGCAGCTTCGCAACCCAGCGCTCAACTGCTGCGCCACCAGGGAGGCCCCAAATGTATACTTTTACACCCTGCCGGCAGCAGTGCCCCAACATGCGCCAGTGGGCTCCTCCCCTCCCCCACTTCCACCCCATCAGCCTCCCCATCTCAGTCAAAACCAAACCAATAATAAACTCTTAACATCTGGAGGACTTTGAATGCAAAATCGAAGAGCTTAGATTTTCTATGACAGAAGAATCAATTTATGTTCCTGAGCTGCTGGGTGAAGTGATCAGAGTGGTGTGACAGTTAGATGAATCTGACAAATGTGCCAGATGTGCTGAAGTAGATTTAGGGATGTCACACATACAAAATAAAGCAAAGTGAAGTCAAACATCTCCTCATTACTTTTGCCTCCCAGAAGGAAAAAGATTTCACTTCAGTGTTATTAAAAAGCAAATTAAATAAGAAATTATAAGCCCTAGGAAAAATTCAGGACTTCATTTTTTGTTATCTCCCAATAATCATCCTTACCCATAGTCCCTACATGAGTATAGGTCTTTTTAAAATTTTCAGTTTTTATAGGTATTATATAATTTATCCTCTCAAAATTAAGTATCTTTCTACATTGGAAATAGTCCCGAGTCAGTCAAGAAACACAGATTCTCTTAGGCAGCCTGGCCACAGGAGCACTTCCCTATCAAAGGTTGGCTCAGCTGATGGCTACTCACAGCAGATAGTCTTTCGCAGTGCACCGTGAGTAGCAAGGCCTGAAACTTCACCTTCAAGGGGTCAAATGAGTGGCAAAGTGGATCCCAACCTCCTGAGAGCCTCATGAGTGTACACTGACTGAGTTATGCTGCCTAATCTCTTGAGAGATGAAAGTACCTTCTTACAGTCAAGTGCTTGCCAGGATCATTATCTCCTCTTCAGAATAATCCATGATTTTAAAAATTTTTAAAAAAATTTTAAACTGAGGACTCCTTGGTGGCGCAAGGGGTTAAGACACAACCTATGAATAGCTGTGCGCAGCCACTGCAGCTTGAGTTTGACCCCTGGCCAGGGGGCTAACCCACATGGCACAGCAAATCTCTCCTGTTTCACCCTCTGCTCCCCTAGCAGTATATTTCAGTGGATCTGCCTGTTCTGTTCCCCTCTGTCTCTGGTGAATCCTCTCACCCCCTACACCTCTGGCAGTTCTTGTATGCATAAATAAATCTTAAAAAAAATTTGTTTTTGTTTTTTTTTTTACATTGTTATTCTTTATTATTTTTTTAAATAATAAATTTTATTTTTATATTCCCCCATACAATTGCAAACCCCCCATTCTGACCCCAATCCCTCCCCTCCCGCCCCCCACCCCCCATTAAAAAAAATTTTTAAACCTACTTAAGTTTTAAATAACCTGACAATTCGTAGTGATGGGTAATTTTTACTTAAAGTATGTTGGTTTGGAAGGACCCTATGACTGAGTTATCTATTATTCATGCTTGTCATGGGTACAGTTATGGGTACAAAAAAAGAAATAAATGGTGCCACAAGCCCTCATTTTTGTTGTGTTTGTCCTAAGCTTTAATACTTCGGACTTAGCACCACCATCCAAGGATTTCCCTTTACCAGGTAGTTTTTGATTCTTCAGGATATTAAGTTAGCACAATGTGCAATAGTAATTGTAAGTATTTTGCTTACAGCACAGCTTCAGCAGGTCCCTCATCAACTCTAATACTCATCCCTAATATCTTCTCCTCCTTTGCCATCCACAATGAAGTTTGTATTTTTGGCAAGTTATTATTCGGCTGTCAGCGAATCATATAACTTCTTCCTAAGCAAGGTAATCCTATTTTAGGCAGGAACAGGGAGTATGTGGGGCCTCTTTCATAAGTTTTCATTTGGATGCCAATAGGTTATGACCTCTATATTAAAGTTCAAGGAAAGGACCCAGTCTTATAAATGGGTACCTGGCAATGGCATCGAAGTTTGTCCCCACATTCTCTGCATCCTGTGCCACTTAAAAAAAAAAAATCTATTAGACTGATGAGGCTTCAGTCAATATCTAATAATTGCAATTTTTGACTCATTCAGTTAAGATAAATTTTAGTGTGTCATTGCCAAAATCTTATAGATTATCACTGTCCTTGCAAATGCACATGTCAATGTGGATTCTTTTAATATGTGTTTTTTCCCTGAAGGAGATTCTAAACTCTTGCTTAATTTTCCATTATATTAGCAAGTAATGCAAATCTTAATTTAGAAGAATACCTATCTCTGTGCCCAACTTTTGGCTTCCAGAGTGATCATCATGTTGATCTCAAGTTGCTCCTTTAAGGCAGTATTAGGGTTAGGACAGTTTCTGTTTTGCTTCCAAGATAAACATTATTACCCCCATATCTTCTTAGTGTACTCTTATCTACCTCTAACCCCTGATTTCCTTAGCTTTCTTTTTTTTTTCCCCAAAGATTTATTTATTCATTTATACAAGCACTGGGTACAGTCAGAAGTGCGGGAGGGTGAGAGAATTCACCAGAGCCAGAGCGGGGAACAGAACAGGCAGAGTGACGAAATACACTGCTGAGGGTAGCAGCGGCCGGCAGAAGAGGTCTGCGCACCATGTGGGACCCTCGCCTGGTGGCCGGGGACCAAACTGGGGCTGCAGAGCTTCGCAGCCCAGCACTCAACCGCTGCGCCACCAGGGGAGGCCCTTAATTATTCTTTTATCCATTCAAAATCACCTCCATAATTCTGACTCTACATATATATAAAGAACTCAAATTACATCCTAATGATAAATATAATATCCTTTTACAGTCTTTATAAAATTGATATGTATATTACTACTTACCCTCTTGAACTTTTATTTTTATTTCTGTATTTTCACATCCCTTCAAAGTGAGGGAGTCAACATCTCAACTGTTCTCTAATTCTTTTTCTCAGATGCTTCATTTATTCTTACAGAGTTGTGGAGATAATCCCTGTTCTCTTGATATAGCTCCAGATTTCCTTCTAGACACTTGCCTTGAATCTCCAACTGCTTTCTGATATGACATCTAAATATCATACTGAAAAATTTTAACTAAATAAACCTAGAATGGCCTGGGCTAACTATAGTTTTGATTTCCCCAGTGTACTATCCCAGTTTTTCATCTTTAAAAAATTTTTTTTTTGTAAAGGAATTCCTCTTCCTCATGAGGAGTGGATTTGCAAGATGTCTGGACAGTATTCTATTTTCCAGTTTAGCTCCCCCCTGAACATGGTGTGTGTGTAATTTATATATATATATATATATATATATATATATATATGTATGTATGCATTTCTTCATTTTCTTGGTATTATATGCTTCCTGGAACTAATAAAGAACATTTATAGCCATTTATTCACTCTACAAATATTTGCTGATGGTCTTCAATGTATATAGCATATGTCATATACCTAGTCTAAGTCTTATACCTTCTTTTATTTATTTATTTATTTATTTATTTTTATATAGAGGCATGTTTTTTCTTTCTTTCTTTATTTGTTTGTTTTGTTTTTGTTTATACATGCACTGGGTACAGTCAGAAGCGCGGGAGGGTGAGAGAACTCACCAGAGCCAGAGCGGAGAACAGAGCAGGCAGAAGGACCGAAGTACACTGCTGAGGGGAGCAGCGGGCGGCAGGAGAGGTCCGCGTGCCATGTGGGACCCTCCTCCGGTGGCCGGGGAGCAGCCGGGGATCGAACCGGCGCCGCAGAGGCCGCGGGCAGCTTCGCAACCCAGCACTCAACCGCTGCGCCACCGGGGAGGCCCAAGTCTTATACCTTCTTAACTAGACTAAAATTTCTCTTTCTGTTGCTGATAATTTAACATAAATTTTATTGTTTCTGTACAGCCATTTTGCACATTGCCACCATACATAATCAACATGGTTTTATGAAAGTTATAACTTTATGATAAAAATATTTCCTAAGGGGCCTCCCTGGGGCGCAGGGGGTTAAGACACAACCTATGAAGCTATCTGCAGCGACTGCAGATATGAAAAGTTGGTTGGTGTCTTGATTTAAAAATATAATCCTATACACAAGAATATTGATAAGCATTTCTATATGCCCTAAGAAACATGGTCAGATGTATGGCCAAGTCATGAATAGTCAACAAGTTTAAAAGAAATAAATACAGTTCTAGGTAATGTATTTAAACATTAAAATGTGCTGCTGTCTAATTACAGGTACTGCTAGGGTAAGCTAGTAAACTGTGACTACCATCACAGATTCCTACACACTTGAAAATGTTGACAAAGGAAAAATTAATTAAGATAATTGGCATCAGGTGGAAACATCTACATTTGGGGGTTGCTTTCAAGTACAATGTCCTTTTTTTTTCTTTTACTATTTTATTTGTTAATTTTTTTCAAGTACAAAGCCTTATCATTGTTTCCAACCTTGGAATTTCAGAGCTAGAGAGTATGTAATTAAAGCAGCTTGCTTAGTTCTTTTCCTCATGCTAGAGTGCTGACGTTTCCCTAACTCTTGCAGCCATTTAGCACATTCTTTTAGATTTTTCAGTGAAGAGCAGTGGGTCAAAGCTCTTCTGTGCAGGATTTTTCTCATGTCTCTTCTACTTGCAGAGAGCCAGTTCAATTTCTTTACAGACCCTTTAAAAGACATTAAATATCAAATTCAGTCCATCTTCTTTTTCATACAATATTTGAACATATCACCGTTTCTTTAATTGAGCACAAGATGAAGAATTGCATTTAATTTGCATTTGTGAGTCATGATATAATAAAAATATGCCCTTATATATTAAAAAAAACTATCAGTTCCTTCAGTTTTGTGAAATTCTCACAAAAAATAAGGAGCATGTGACAATGGGGGTTACAGAATAAGGGATTAGCGGCTTTACTTTTCACATCTCATATTCTGTATGAACTGAAACCATAATTATGATGTTATTACTAATGGTTTTATCATCTATATTTAATTGGCTCCTGCCTTTATCTATTGGTGTAGGACGTCCTCCTCCTTGCAGAGTCCCCTGTCCAGAATTTCTATGAGCCTTAGAAAGTGTCTATCATGGGCTCAAGAAATCTTATCTGTGGCCCATGGATGTCTGCTGCTGAGATTTCCATTGTCTTTGAAAACTTCTGGTACTCATCAAGCCACCACCACCTTCTACAAACATTTTCATTGTCTCCATTGTGCCCCTTAAGGAAGCAAAATGCTCTGTGTTTCTGGAGCTTCTCATATTGCAAAATTATGTCATTATTTCCTGCAGAAGTGAAAACTAGCTCCAAACATTCATCTTTGGACATTTGTGATATAATGAAGATTTTAGTGCATTCCTATTTCTGTTTATGGTGCTTACCAGGGAGTCCATGGAGGGAGGCTGCATGAAGCTATAAATCTTCAAGATAGGTAAGTATTATCCCCTATCTAGGAGTGACTCCCAAAATAGGTTAATAGTTGGCATGGCATGGACATTGACAATCAACACTGGCCGGTGTAGCAGAGCAAATTGATTGAAAAATAGTTTAGCCAAACCCCCTCTTGGAGATATGCACAGTTCTTGGCAGCTTTCTGCCCATACATACCCTATGCAAATCACCTCTTGGCAGCCTAAACCCACTACTTTGCCAGGTATGCCAAGATGTTTGAACCCCAGTAGTGGACAGAGCTTTGTCCAAGCTGTGATTCTTTCTGCTACATTTGAGTGAATCTAATTTTTGAAAATTAATACCCAAATTACATTACAGCAACATAAATGAAAAAAATTATTTGTTAACAACAACAAAAAAAAAAAACCAACAACCAAAACCCTTAGAAAACCAACAAATTAATAAAAGAACTGTTTTTATTTTGGACATTTTCTGAGTGCTTGTTCATATGCAAATATTTAAAAAGTTGTAATCTTGATGGTTATTTAAATTAGGCTTCACTTTTTAGTTGCAATCATATTACTCGTTTTACCAATATTTACTGTGCCCCATGTGAACATCCTCTTTTAACAACTCCTGATTTTTTTTTTTCCAATTGACAGTACTTCTGGTGTTTATTAGTACTTCACTTTAATTCCTCTCATGTTAAATTGAAAGTTTAATTTCTGTAGACCTGTTTTCTTACTTAGGGTTCCAGCTGATTTGGATCTGTAACAGATTTGTTTTTAATTTTAAACAGGTCCCTTGATCTTGAAAATACTTTCAAAATGCAGTTAGGCTTTAAAGCATATACAGTTTTCTTAATTTGCTGTAAACAAATGTGTCTCCTAGTAGAATCAGGATATTCATGTGTCTTTTCATGTGTTTTCCAACAGACTAGCATAATTTATAAAATCTAATAGAATTACAAAGTGTTTAATGATAAAAATTAAAGTAATGGACTTTTGTTAAAAGTTAATATGAAAACTATTCAAGTGGTCAGGAAGTGTTACAGTAGAGATTAATGACAAGAAGATATATTCAACTGTTTCAGACGTGTTGATTCTTCAATAGGAAAAAAATCTGAATTACTTTTTTTCTGAGGCTTTTGAATGATCCTAAGAATTAAGAGTTACTTAGGGAAACAATCGTTTTTCTTAGATTATTACTTTCATGGGAGAACTACGGGGACTACATCTGAGAGGAGAAATCAAATATTGTTCAAAAATGAACAATGATGCATGAAAATAAATTTAAAATTAAAAAAGTTACTTTCAAGTACTGAACTCTGTCACTCCTATCCAATTTAATTTATAAGGAACAGCCATGGCAAACTTTTACTAGGTTTACAAAACTGAATTACAAACCTCCAATGAGAATCCTTTTGGTTCTGATTATCTGGCAATTACTATCACTGCCTGATCAGGATGTTACATGGAAACACGCGTTCTTTGGGGCATTGCACATTCTCTCCCACTCCCTGTTAGGATTCCATCCTACAGGGCACAGCAATAGAAGTCAAAGCAATGATGCATCTCGTGGCTATAATCCAAATGAAATTGGGGTCTGACTAAGGAAGAACTTCTGTCCTTTCTGCAATTCCATTTTGGATAAATATGGGACTTCTTAATTTTTCTCCCAAGTTTTCCAAGGCAAGATAGTCATTAGCTAAAACACAAAACACCAATTTTCTTGTCACACTCACCATCAACACAATACAGATGAAAAACTTGAGGACTTGTATTCTGAGAGATGTGAATCCTATTTTCATGTAAAGAAATGACCACTTTTGATTTATTGCTTGTCAATGAATTCCTAAATTATTTGTTCCAGCTGAGAAGTTCTCAGGCTCATATTTATTACATTTTTTCCCACCCCTCACCTCTTATTTAATACATTTTTAATGCATATAAAATAAGGCTGAATTATCTAGAATTTGTTGTAAGGAAGTACACTTAAGTCAAAATATTCAGTCAAGACTACTTATCTGTATATATCTTCAATTCAATGTGAAAATATTTATACTTTTGTCTATAAAAGTTCTTTTCAAAAATGGAGTAAAAAGAACAGTGAAACAATCTAATCGATATTAACCACATGATTATATCCTTTTAGAGCAAAAAAATGACAAGCATGAAAAACTGAAAGGATTCAAAAATATTTGTTTTTTGTTTATCTTAGATAAAACCACACTTACTTAAATGTTAAAATGGGAGTATTTATATACTCTGTCCAGGACTTTTTTTTTTTAATTTATTTTATTTATTCATGCAAGCACTGCGTACAGTCAGAAGCGCGGAAGGGTGAGAGAATTCACCAGAGCCAGAGTGGAGAGCAGAACAGGCAGACTGACAAAGTACACTGCTGAGGGGAGCAGCGGGCGGCAGGAGAGGTCTGCATGCCATATGGGACCCTTGCCAGCAGCTGGGGATCGAACCGATGCTGCAGAGGCTGCGGGCAGCCTCGCAACCCAGCACTCAACCGCTGCACCACTGGGGAGGCCCTGTCCAGGACTTTAATATAAACAGAGTTCACCTCATAGTGGTAATGTTTCAAACACTCTCCTCTTTTGGGGTAGTCAGCCATTACTTTCCCATTTGGGCACACTTCATTGGTTATAAAAAGCATGACCAAATATGCTGTGTCTTGTTATCCCAGGCAAATTCTCAGCATCAGGGAAAAACCTATAGTATGAGTTATCGTAGAGGCTTTCCTACAGTGACATCATCTAAATACCTGCTAAAATACCTCATTAATGTTCTGTGTACAAGACAAAGGCCAGTTTTCTTGGATGTAACATTCAATATTGATAAATCTGACCCCAAACAACTTTTAAACCTTATCTCTCATTAGTCTCCTTTGTCAGCTTTCTGTTCCAGCCAAACTGGTTTTCCTTCAGTGATATGAACAAACACAGTCGTCCTTAATTGCTCTGATAGTTCCACCCACCTGAAAGTTTACTAAGGGAATATTCTGATGGGTTGGAAATGAAATAGTGGAAAATGACTTCCTTTCTCCTGTCTTCATTCCCAAATTTCACTACTCATACTTTAAAATCCACTTCAACTTGACATATCCTCTACTCACCTATGATAAATTAGTATGAATAATTCATTTGAGTACATGAGTAACAATCATGTTAGCAAATTATGTTCTCCCTCACAACTGTTTTATGGATTCAGAATGTGATTGTAGATTTAGATTTCACATGGTTGTTTCCCCAAGTGGTAAGTTTCCCAAAGGCATAGACACTCATGTAGCTTACTGACTACTTTATGTCAGGTTCTTAACAGCTATCTTGCATACAGTATATGCCCAATAAATACTGACTAGCTTTAATAACTTATAATCCATCATAAAGAATTATCAGTACAAATATTAGTGTTGGAAAGTTTTGTAGAGAAATTTGTTGGAGTTGTGGAAAATTCCATGCAATCAGAAGTTTTCTGAGGATTATGTGAATCCTGAAGAAATAAGCTGTTTTGGGGTCAATTTCCTTTGGAAACCAAACAGAAATTTATTGAAAAATACTAATGAAAACATCTAACGTGAGTATTTTCACCTACAAATAGCATTAATTTGTCTTTTCAATAGAATATATGGCAATATACAGTCTGAAATTTTCTATTTTTCAATTAGTATTATTTGAGTTACTATTAGTGTTTTTGTAATTTCTACTGACCAAATAATATGGAGTTAATGTAATTATTCAACTACATTGCTATTATCGGACATTGGTTTTCCTGTATTTTCCCTAGGTCTAGTTCTTATATAATACGTAATTTTAAACTATCTCCAACTCTGTGAATACCTTGTTACATACTTTTCCAACATTGCATAATCTCTTCTCTTTGCCTGGAATGTTTTTCCCTTTAGCTATCTAGAAAACTCATCTTTGTTTAAAATGGTAGTCTACAAACTTTTTTGATATTATATTCTATTAGAAAAAGTGTTCATTATGCAGTTTCAATATACTCCGCATATTTTAAAAACATACACTCTTGAATTAATGATATGCACATATAAGACATACACAGAGATTGGAAAAGAAAAGACCAGAGCAGAGGTACAGTGTACATTATTTTAAAAATAATTTTTATTATTTAAGGCCCACACCTTTTTGTTCTAACCTCCCCTCCCCAAAATTATTAACTGCCCCAGATGCACAGCCTTTAAATTATTATAATTGTGAAGATTCACACTGGCATTAGGTACATCTCACTCATACTAAGGGTAAGCTTTGGTTTTTTTCCTTGCCTTTGTTCACTTTCTTTTGCACTATTAGTAAAATCTGTAATCTATATTTTATTTGCAGGACTCATTCTCCATCTGTGAGGATCAGTTTAGTTAAAAATCAAATAATGTTAACTTCATAGTCTACTATCATCATTATTAAACCTGCCTATATATTCTTGTAGTTTCATTTGCAAATGCTAAATGATACTGAGCAAGTCGCTTAATTACTCTGTGTAGTTTCCTCATTTGTAAAAATAATAATAGTTTCATAACGTACTTGTTCAATTCCATAAATACAATAGTACTCCTTAGCTACAAAGTGCTAAGGTTAATACTACAGAATATACTAAATCAGTTCATTTTGCATTTTAATTCGTAACTATTATCTTGTGGATACAACCACCAACCTCCTTTTTTTTTCATCCCTATTTAACTACCTGTTCTGTACTACCCAACTTTTCCACATTTACCTTTTTCTAATCCTTCGGTTTGTTATTGTGGCTTATTTATCACTGATGTGTACAAGGGAATATTTGATGAGCCTTAGAGGAAACTAAACTGTTAGAAACCAAATTAGGTTATATATTCAAAACCACACACTCATAGGTCAAAGTATAAGGCTTAGACTTTATAAATCAAGATGTATCAGGGAGGTAGGGAGGACTGTGTTAGAGAGAAAAATATGAGCAGAGGCCAAGAACAAGGAATCTGAACCTCAGTTCTGCTACTTAACTAGCAGCTACTTTAGCACACCTTTTAGGCCCTCAGTTTCCTCATCTAAAAATGAAAAGGATAACCCTACTTCATAGATTGTGATAAATCTGAGATAGTGTGAAGCAATTAAGAACAGTATCGGGAACATTGTAAACACTCAGTAAACATTAACTATTTGTTATAAACTGATAAGAAGTTGATAGGTGGAAAGGTAAACTAACAGTCTGAAAGTTCACGGAAACAATCACTGAACGTTAACTTCGGTGGTTTTGTATTCCACAAACTTCTCCCTCAAGTCCTAATTTTTATCTGAAATACATTGTTTTTTCCCCTATAAAACTTACTACTTCCTTTGGACAGATTTTTTTTTTTTTTTACAACATAAAATGAAAGTATTTGAAGGCAGTTAATAGTAAAACTATTAATGGTAACCATAAGGTATGCCGGTTTATATACAAAAGAAGTCATGTTTCCAAGGTGTATAACCTAAGCATTTGTTAGTCACTTTCCTGATGGTACAATAAGGGATAGGAAGTAAAGGGGGAGGGCAGGATTTAAAACTTTGCCTCACAGCATTTTAGGGACTGGTGGCTAAGGTCTTTCATAACAGTGCTTATGGAGAGGCCAATTTGCCAGATGCCCAGTTTGCTTTTCCTCCTCCGGTGACATCTAGAGACCTCATGCTCTCTTTTAATTGCCTAGAATGTCTTTACTATTTTGAGATTACCAAATGACTGAATGTTGGTTACATTTATCCCAGGATGTTTTTAATTTGACCTTCAGGGTTTTAAAAATATTGGTTGCCGACACTTAAATCCAGCTTCATGTTTTCCCTTGGGAGAAAAAAATACAGACTACCTCGGAACACTGGACCCACATTCCTGAGGGCAGCAATCTGCTAGGGCTGAACAGCTGCTCCCTTCAGTTAGCGCAGGAACACTCCGATTTGTCACATCCTCTTCACTCCGCATTGTCTTACAGCAGGCTGATTTCATTCGTTGTACTTTTCTCGTCCCTGTAGACATTTCCGCCTGCAAACGGTATCAAGAACGATCCTATCTCCAAGCAAAGCTTATTTTGTTCTGCACCAAGCCCGTCCCTCCCCAGTTTTTCAAAACAGCAGCGAGGTAACCTCACCACCCGAGTCTTTTTACACGTGCTTTCGTATTTGAACAGAAAGGGATGACTCTGCAGGCGTTAATTACAGGCACCGCGGGATCACAGTCCATTCTCCTTTTCCTGCCGGCCTGACGTGGCCAAGCCTCCCTGTCCTCAGGCGAGCAAGGGACTCGACTCCCCGGGTAACAATGAACACGGGAGCGCGTCCGAAACCGCCTGCGCCAGCACTTCACTGGATTTCCCTCGTTCCAAAAGTCCAAACGCCACGAAGGGTAATTGGTCTGACTCCCCGCATCTTCCGCGGCTTCAGGATATCCGGCCTGACCGCATTTCCCTCACCTGCTCCCGGGGCCCGCGCGGGGCCGGGCGGGCGCGCCCTGAGAAGCGCGCGCATCCAGCATGAGCTCATTCCTCAGGGGCGTTTCCAGAGGCCGGGCCCGGCCGCGCGCACGAAGCGCAGCCGGCCTCGCGCTACCAATGGCCACCTCGGCTGGGTGGGGCGCGGTGGCCCCGAAGGGCTGCCTCCCCGGGCGCTTTGTCCCAATTCGGCTCGAGACGCGGCGCCCGGCCGGGGAGGCGCCCGAGCTGGGCCCGTCCGGCCCTCTCGGGGGAGACGATGGCCGTCGGGGCGCCGAGGCGGGCGCGCCGAGCAGGCTGCGCCCCGCCGACAGCCCCTGGCGGGTGGGGAGAGGCCCTACACTCTGCGCGCTCGAACGCGCCGGGCCCAGCCCACCGACCACAGCAGTTTCGGGCGGGCGGCGTCGGGGGTCCGCTCCCTAGCTGCGGTTTCCACTCGGGCTGGGGCGGCCGCAGGCGACTCCGTCAGACCTTCCGCCACGACCTCAGGCGAGTTCCTCGGCGCGGCTTCCCAGCTCCTGGGACCGCCGCCGCAGGCCGGCGGCCAATCACAGCGCAACCAGGTCTTGCGACTGGACGGCCACGGCCGCCGATTGGCCAGCGCTGCGGGTTTCGGTTCCCCCCTCCCCTTTACGCCTCCCCTCCCCAGCTCCAGCGCTTCAGGCCAATGAAAAGGCGCTTTATAGACGCCCTCCCTCCGCTTTTCTCTTCTCCCCTCCTTGGGCAGGGACGAGACGTCCTGACTGGCCGGAGTGACCTCGGAAGCCCCAGCCCCTGCTCCAATCACGGAGGGAGCTAGACTCCCGGCGGAGTTTTCGGCCAATTACAAAGCGGCCGCGACGCCCAACAGTGCGGTTTCACCAGCAACTCTGGGATTCACCGTCCTTAACTCGCCAAGCTTTTCCGTGAAGGCCGGCGACTCTGATTGGCCACTATGGCCAGGGGCGAATTTCTTCTCTAGCCAGCCACAGAACAAGGCGTGCCCACTTTGCGGTTCGGCTGTCTTCGGCATTTTCCGCTTCTGGGGCGTGACTTTCCAGCGACACTTCTCATTGGCTCTCCAGCCCGATCGGCTTTTTCCGACAGAAACCGCAAACAGACGACGCCCGTGATTGGCTCCGCTCGGGCTTCGGCTCCTGAGCCGAAGCGGGCGGGCGCGGGGCTCGGCCGGCGATTCCCAGACGCCTGTTACGCGGGCGGCCGGGTGCAGGGCGGTGTAAGGCTGGGTGGGGGAGGAAGGAGGCGGAGGACGAGTGGGGGGGGGGAGGGGGAGTGGAGACGAGCTAGGCGGCTGCGCAGACAGCGCGCCTCACACAGAGCAGCCCCCGACCCGGGCGAATGCGGGCTTGTGCTGCTGCTGCTGCCGCCAACGCCGCCGCCGCCCGGGCCGAGTGACAAAGGAAGGAAGGAAGGAAGCCAGGAGGAGCCGGCCCCGCGGCCGCTGACAGGGCTCTGGGCGGGGGGCAACGCGCGGACACTTCCTGAGCGGGCAGCGACTGAGGCGAGGGGCGGGAGGGCGGCCGCGCTGGTGCCGTGGACGGGGGAGGGGGCCCCGCGGGACGGACTCGGTTGCCGGGTTCCCATGTCCCCGGCGTATGGGGAGCAGCCGAGGAGCCGCTGCCCGGGGTCTGAAGGGAGCTGCCTTCGCCACCACCAGCACCGCCGCCGCCGCCATGGCCGCTGGATCCAGCCGCCGCCTGCCGCTGCTCCTGGCGCAATGAGGAGAGGAGCCGCCGCCACCGCCCGTCGCTGACTGACTCGCGACTCGCCGCTCGCCCGCCCGCCGGCCCCGCCGTCAGCCCGCCGGATCCCGCCGCCGCCGCCGCCGGAGCCGCAGCGCCGCCCGACGCAGCCCCGAGCCGAGCCGCCCCTCCCTCCCTCTCCCTCCCTCCGCCCATCCCCCTTCTTCTCAGCGTGGACTCGTGATCCTTCCGCCGCTTCCCTTCTTCATTGACTCGGAAAAAAAATCCCCGAGGAAAATAGGATATTCAGAGTGCTTATTTTCAATCAAGTATTTGCCCCCATTTCACGTGATATATTTTTTTAGGCCCCCCCCCTTTTCTCCCCTCCAAGGCAAGCGAGGGGGAGAAACTGTATTTTTTTTTTTCCTAGCCCCCCATCAGCTACATGTTAACTCTCCGTCCAGCTCTGTCTTGAAGGCGAAATATATACATCGCTCGTTTTTTGTTTTTTTGTTTTTTTTTTAATAGCTATACAAAAAGGAGTGGAAAGCCAAGAGGACGAAGTCTTTTTGTTTTTCTTTTCTTTTTCTTTCTTTTTTTTTTTTTTCCTGGTGGGAGAACTTAATGCTGCATTTATCGTTAACCTAACACCCCACCATACAACAAAAGGAAGAAAAGGAGGAAGGAAGGAAAAGAAGGTGATTCGGAAAGAGAGTGATCATGTCAGGGCGGCCCAGAACCACCTCCTTTGCGGAGAGCTGCAAGCCGGTGCAGCAGCCCTCGGCTTTTGGCAGCATGAAAGTTAGCAGTGAGTATTGATTTTATTCTACACCCTTTCTTCGCTTTACCCTTCAAATAAGCAGCCTTGAAATACCAGGGTCTTGGAATCCTGGCCCTCCTGATGGAGCAGTCAGAGGGAATGGAAAAGGGCAGAACCTGCTTTGAGTCAAGGATGAGGCAGCTCCCTGCTTTCTCTGCTCAGATCCCCTCCCCCGATCTCATTAACCTTGAGTTGAGAGAAGACGCTTTTTATGTGGACAATTTGATTTGAAGCGTTTTTCTTTGCTGCACTTCTCTTGCTGTTGGTCGTCTGCTTTATCGAGTGCTTGAGTATTTCCACGGTGCAGGCGTGAGCGTGCTCAACCTTTTGAAGAAAGGACAAGACTTGATGCATGAGCCGCTGGGTACTGAGTGTATGCGTTTTGGAACAAGGGCTGTTTTACATAGTTCAGATCTCAGGGTTATCGTAGTTTTGTGCACTTCAGAGAGACCCCGAATGTTACAGACTCCTAAACATTTTTCTTGTCTGTGTGACAGTCATACCAATTATTTGTTCTTAATCCAGAGATGAACTTGCTCAGTAACCAGCATTCACCTTTCCAGGCAAGCATTGATTCCTCCCCGGTGGGAGCTCATAGATCACCAACAGCCATAGTATCTCTACGTGCATTGTCTTAAATTGGATAAGTGGCTTAATATGCTATCTCAATCTCCCCGTTTTGACGTGGCCAGTCAACCACGATGTAATTTATGTTTGCTCAAAAGGTAACTTGGAAGTAGGTCCAAGTTTTGATTGAGGTTTGCATTGTCATATTGCCAAGTACCAAGTTAATGGTGATTGTCACTGATTCGTCATTTAAACTCAGTTTTGGGGTGCTATTGCCTTCGGTACTGGTTCAATGATCAAGAGTTCAGGGAACCCTTCTAGGGTCTATTTAAAATATTTTTGCATTGGTTTCCTGCCGCCTTTAGATAAAACTGAATTTCGTAATAATACGGATTTAGATCTTTCAGTTTTTGCAGAAGGCTATGGCCACGGGTATAATAGGGCTATTTGGGTGTGTTAAGGGCTGTCGGTAGACTCTTGTTCCAGATTTGTGCCGAAAAGTCTTATGTTCTTGAGGTCTCCAGTGTTCCAACCTATTTCTATTTACGGATATGTTTATGTGATATTTAATGACAGTTTATTTAAATCTACTTCCAGAATTTGGCAAAAATATCTATATTGTTTCCTTATTCTTGGACTAGGAGGCATGGTGAGAGCAGAGAGAAACTATTTTGCTGCCTAGAATGAGAGCAGTGAAGAACTGAGATTTAAAATACATATATATAAGCTGTTACTTGAAATTGTTACATCCTTTAACAACATAAAACAGTCACTCAGAATTTCAGTTCATATTGACTTTTGGAACTTGCCTTAAACAGGGTAGCCTAAGGTAATAGCTGAATGAGAGATTATTTTTGAAAGTTTTTTTTTTTTTTTTTTTTTTTGGTGACTAGCTGGTACAGAATGTTGGGTATGTGAAGAGCGAAGCTGATGATGCATCTTTCAGGGAAGTGTCACGCTTTCTAAGCACTTCATGGGGTCATTTAAAAGAAATATTTAAAAATTCTCATATAATTTTCAGCTATGATGAAGCAAATCTTATAATAGATACTTAAGAGCCTCTTGTACCTGGAGTGTTTGTGTGTTTTTCATCTTGGTAATAAGTTTAAAAGCCACTTGAAGTCAATTTTGGGTAATTAATTTATTACATCCAGTTCAGAAAGCAGAATACAATGGCTTGTAATGATAAGTTTTTGGACTTTTTCATTTTGATTCCAAGATCTTCTTTGAAAATCACCCCTTAATTCTTGATATGGTTGTTGAGCATGCACTAACTCTTCTAGAGTGTCCGTTAAAATGTTTTAATTTTACGTTACTGTAAAAGTTAACCTTCAAAAAGTTGTTCCGTCACTGCTAATAAATGTGTTTTTGACAATCTTGATTTTGAGGACATTTTAAAAGGGCAATCATTAAGCATTTGTTATAGTGCTGGTGTTCTAAGGTGAGAGATACATGAGAAATTATCATCCTTGGCCTCAAAATATTGTTTGTTGTAAAGTTTCATTATGGGACAAAATATGAAAATAGCATGGTGACTTAAAGTTATAAATACAAATAGAATACTTCATTCACAGAGACAAAGGGGTGAGGCAGATGGGGGCGGAGACTTCTTGTCGAGAAAATGTGTTTTAAGACAGGTGTAGAAGGAGGCAGTAACTTGAATTTATAAAGAAGCACAAAGGACTGTAGATGGAAGGAATGGACCGAGGCACAGAGATGGAATTTTTGTATGACAGTTAAATAATTTTTGTATTTACCAAACCAGTTGGTGAATTTGAATTAGAAGGACCTAAATAGGAAAATAAGAAGAGATGAAATTTGAGAAGTTTGTTAATACTTGCTGGTGGATAGTAGAAGGGGATCTTCTAAGATCCTCTTAGCTGAGAGTTTGGTTGAGATTTATGAGAGTTTGGAATTCACTGTTGGTGGTTGTACAAGATATTTAAAGATAATTTGGGCAACTAGGTTGATAGATTAGAGACATTAGAACCCTTTTAGGGAGAACAGTATGTTGAAAATAGTGAGGAAATAAATGTAAAATTGGGGTGCAAAGAAACGTATTTGAGGGACAGTGTGAATGAAGGACTGGGAGGACTTAGGATTGGATTGAAGGGAAATATTTGTGAAGTAGTCAGTAGTTAAAAATAAATTCTGATGGTGTTGGTCTGGAAGACTTTACCATAGAGTTAGATTGTTGATTATAATGGGAAAGTTGAGGAAAGTGCTGAGATGAGAGTAGAGGAGTTCACGTTTTAGAAAACTTGCTATATAGTAACTCCCCTTGAAATTTGGACAGCAGTTGGCTACTGGCAATAATATTAACTTTCCAGTATTTTAATTGTACATTTTGTAATTTTCCTATACCTGAAAATGTCAGATTAATTTTTGGGAACAGGAAACTACAAGTTTTTATTTAAATGTTTCCCATTAAAGTGCAAAATAATATATTTATGTAGATTCAAAAGTCTCACACTTGAAACCTAGTTAGAATTAATAGCACTGTGGTAATTTAAACACAATAAAATATTTTTTAATTAAATTGTGACTTAGATTTTTAGATATATAGCCCTAATTTAATCTTTCATGCTTGCTTACAACTTGTTTTCCTATAAAATGATTATTCTTACATAAATCTTGTATTTAAACAGTCATCATCATCATCATCATCATAATAATAAATAATAGCTGTTTTCACTTGGTGAGGGTTCCAGCAGAATTTTTGCCATTTTCAATAAACTTGTACCAAGTTTAAATCAGTATACTTAAAATATTACTTACTGATAAAATCTAAAATTTCTTTTTCATTCACAAACAGATTTAACCATAAATGGTAATAGTGATACAGTTCCTTATAAATGGTAATAGTTATACAGTTTCTTCTGTAGAATCACATGATAATTTGACTGAAAATAGAGAAGGGTACTGTGGCGATTTTTGTTAAAATGTTAGTAATAAAATCTTTTGGTATACTCTCGGTTAGAATTGAGCTAGTTCTGTAGATTTAATGCTTAAATAAAAGTTTTGGAAAGAGAAAAATAAGCTAATGAGTATCACTTAAGTTATTTCCTCATGAAACTTTTTTAGAGAAAAAATTTTTTAATGGAGAGGATAATTAGTAGTAGTTGAATATTTTTCTGTAGTGTTAGTCTTGTGATTAAAACCAAAGAGTAGGCATCAACTTAGAGTTCTTCTTTTTCCTAGGGAGTTTAATCTCTTTCTGGACATAAAAATTAAAAAAAATTAGGTTATTAGAATTTAACCAATTTCTAGATTAGCCATCTCCACGGGGAAGGGAGCCCATGTATGAGAATAAAAATCAGGATTTTATTTTCATTCCCTTCCCAACCACACTTACCTAGAGTTGTTAAAACACTCAGGCCTTCCTATAAGAATTGTGTGCGCTGTTGTTGGTTGCATGTGTTTGTAAGATGCTAATTGTGAAATGACCTTAAGGCACAAGCACTAGGGAAAAAAATTAAAGGGAACCTAGAGAGTCACAGATGAATTTATGACTGGTAATTGCATTTAAAAAATGAGGTGACATCTCATTTCACTGGCATAGTTCAGCAGAGAATCAGTACTTGCATCCTGTGCTGTTTACCCCTTGTGTTGGACTTTAGTTGCAGATGGAGAGATACTATTTTGGAGAAATAGCAAGAGTGGGAAAGCCAGGATTTTTGTAAATGTCAGCAGCAGATTCTGAGACTAGGGTAGGTCTATTTTTGTATGTGCTTTATGCATAGAGAAGACTGAAATACGTATGCTGACCCTGGTACCAGGTTCCATAATCTTTAAGAAGATCACTGGGATTGTGAGACAGGGATGGGGATGTGCAAGACATGATACTGGTGATGCTCCACCCTTTCAATGGAGAATGAGGGGCAGAGCACGTGGGTGTGACAGGAGTATATGCTGGTAGTAACAGGACCAACCTGATTTCCTGGATATTGTTTTATTAAGAATATAATCACCATGGGTATATGAATTTGTTGGCACATTTAGTGTCCTTTTCTAGCTTTTTTTTTGTGAGGGGGTGGGGTATGGAAAGGGAATCTTATATTATTTCACGGATAGAAGCTTTTTCGTGGTTCATTCATTTTAAATAGAGGTTTCGAGTCTTCGCTACTGTCCTGCCTTGGGGTGTACAAATCTTCCTTGGTGTAACATTTAATTGTCTTTGAAATTGGTTGAATGTGATGTAGAAATGTGTATTTATATAAAGACCTGTGTGAATAGGACAGGAAATAAGAAATTACAGAGTTAAAGGACATCAATTTAATTTTCTCAAAAGTTCCCTCCCATTATATTGATAAAAGGATACTGATTGTATTTTTTTTTATTCTAGCTTTTAAAAAATGATTTAATATTTAGCACATAGTAGACATTCAGTAAATTATTTCGGTAATAATACTTGTCTCTGTGTTCTACTTAGTATGGTACAAGATGTAAAAGATATGACTGTAGATTTGGATTCTTAGTTTATAATTCCCCTTCCCATTTTTTGCTTATATTTTTGGTGAAAGGTCTACTTTCTCAGAGTATCCAAGTTAAAATTTTGTAAATGGTTGAATCTTAAATTTGTGTTGAGTAGTTTCCTTAACAATTTTGGTTTGATTAAATTGAGGGAATGATGTATTGTTTTTCTTGAAACTAATTCTGCCAAACCAGCTTTTCCTTTTGTCTCCAGAGTACTGTAGCCAACAAAGGCATATATATGAACTCTCAATGTGATCCCTTACACAGTCTGGAGTTGTTAATTTCTTGATTCTTCTTTCACATCAGCTTAATAATAAGTAGTAAACATTTCTGATGAAGCAGCAACTTTTTCTAGAAATCTGCATTTTAAGATGATGTTATATAATTTAAATGTATTTACAGGCCTACAATTGAATAGGCATGCTTTAAATCCAGAAAGGGTGACAGGCAAAAATATTAGTAACATTGATACAAAGCAGTGACATTAGTACTCCATTTTATCATTACCATTAATTGTGTATCATGTGGAAATCTGTGGCTCCAGAAGCTAAAAATAAATAGATTGCTTTAATAGAAAGTGGCCATGAAAAATAATATGACATGTGATGCCTACTGAATATTTACTATGTACTAAATACTCTGCTAAGTTCTTTATATGCATTATCTCATTTTAGTCATTATATCAGCTCTACCAAATAATAATAGTTATTTTTGCTTGATAGGTAAGGTAAATGAGATTTAGAGAAATGAAAAGTCCAAGATTACCTGGCCAGAAAGTTGCTTAGTTAGGCTTTAAACCCTGGGGTTCTGATTCTACAGCCTTGCATTTATTGTATATATTATGGTGAACAAATTGCTGTTATCTTAACACTTGGTTACCAGAAATAAGCTAATGTGCCTTTTTTTTTTTTTAATAGAGGCATGCTTTATTTATTTGTTTGCTGGTTTGTTTGTTTGTTTTTTGTTTTTATACATGCACTGGGTACAGTCAGAAGTGCGGGAGGGCGAGAGAATTCATCAGAGCCAGAGCGGGGAGCAGAGCAGGCAGAAGGACCGAAGTACACTGCTGAGGGGAGCAGCGGGCGGCAGGAGAGGTCTGCGCGCCATGTGGGACCCTCCTCCGGTGTGCCTTTTGCTTTTAGGATAGTCTTTAGGGTGTGTGTGTGTGTGTGTGTGTGTGTGTGTGTGTGTGTGTGTCCCCTTCATGAGTAGAACTGCTTTTGATTTAATTTCAGGGACACCAAAGCTGTATTTAAATACCTACATTGGAAAAAAGTCCTCAATTCTTTTTAAGATTTCAGGGAAAGCTTTTAAGGTGGACATTGAAAACAATCAGGGGTTATGCTAACACAAAAAGAAAAATAAGTAATGTATGTCTTTTTTTTTTTTTTTAACCATTCAGCCAGAGCAGTGGGTTTTTTAATTGAATAGGATATGTACAAA
This sequence comes from Talpa europaea, assembly GCF_964194135.1. Classification (NCBI taxonomy): domain Eukaryota; kingdom Metazoa; phylum Chordata; class Mammalia; order Eulipotyphla; family Talpidae; genus Talpa; species Talpa europaea. The sequence continues at coordinate 101,319,363 of NC_140070.1, read as the reverse complement.
TGGTACATATACTTTGCTCATAGGTTGATTTTCAGACAGTTTAGTGTTCTTTATTATTATTTAACACGTATTTCTAATTTTTTAGCTGTCTGATTTTTCCTTTTTTTTTGTCTTTTAAACCACAAATAAGAAGGGAATGAATGAATACTGATGTTAAGTATTATACTTCTTAAAAAGAATAGCAATTTAGGAAAACAGGCATATTGGGATTACATAGTGTAGTCTCTCACAACTCCAGGGAAAGTCATTTTGATAATTGTTCAAAATGTTGTCCTAAGAGAAGGTTAAATTATACAAATTATCTCTCTTTTAAATGGACAGGAGAAAAGTCTTTTTTGCATAGCTGGCGTTCTGCAGTAACTTCTCACTACATTAGACATTCTGTAATTCTCTAATCTTGTTGGTCACGAAATGATGAGAAAGAGAACTGGGTCATCTCTGTCTAGATTTCAGTGATAATGAATAAATGCCTTTAGTATGCTAGTTTGGAGTATTGTTTTCAAACTCTTTCTCCCATTGACCGTGTACATTTATTACTCTATGACAGCGTTTATCTGATTTAAGATTTGTTGTCTTGTTCTTTTTCTTCTGTGGTGTAGCGTTGCTGTTTGGAGTTTGACTTGTCCATCTTTTCTGTTTATGGAATGCTTAGAAGGCACAACATGGAGTCATTTAAGCTTCTTGTGACTTTTTTTTTTTAAAAGATTGATTTATTTATACAAGCACTAGCTACAGTCAGAAGCGCAGGAGGGTGAGAGAATTCACCAGAGCCAGAGTGGGGAACAGAACAGGCAGACCAACGAAATACACTGCTGAGGGGAGCAGCGGGCACGGAGGAGAGGTCTGCGCGCCATGTCGGACCCTCGCTGGCAGCCAGGGATCGAACTGGTGCTGCAGAGACTGCAGGCAGCTTCGCAGCCCAGTGCTCAACGCCTGCGCTACCAAGGGAGGCCCTTCTTGTGAATTTTGATTAAAATTTTAGAAAGTAACTTTACTAAATACACTTATGGCCTATGTAATGAGTATTGAATATTATCTAAGGAAAAAGGATATTTATGAAAGAGTATAATTTTTTCTGTTTTGCAGGTATGAGAAATTCTTAGGGACTTCACTCACTGATATAACTAAAAATGTTAGGTGTTTGGGATTTCTTTTCCAGGAAGATTTAACCTATCACTTAATACATGTGACTATACCTCTATCTACTCTCCTTATTTCATAAAAATCAGTTAACTTAAAAAAATTGATTGAGGGCCTCCCCTGGTGGCGCAGCGGTTGAGCACTGGGCTGCGAAGCTGCCTGCAGCCTCTGCAGTGCCAGTTCCATCCCTGGCCACCAGCGAGGATCCCATGTGGCGTGCAGACCTCTCCTGCCGCCCGCTGCTCCCCTCAGCAGTGTCTTTCGTTGGTCTGCCTATTCTGTTCCCCGCTCTGGCTCTGGTGAATTCTCTCACCCTCCTGCACTTCTGACTGTACCCAGTGCTTGTATAAATAAATAAATCTTACAAAAAGAATTGATTGAACACTTTCTTCATGAAATATTGAAGTTTATTGAACTGAGTTAAATAAATAGCTTTTTTTAACCTTTTTTATAGAGGTAGCCCACAAAGAATTGTAGGTGCCTGGCATTAGACTGATGGCATTGCAGGTGCATTTGCTGTCATCAGGATTTCAGTCCTTTCCTACTCTACACATTATCTACATAAATATAGTAAAGCTGTATGTTAGAAAATTACATGCTTATTTTACTTACATATTTTGTTTTAAAAATAGAATTACACGTGATTCAAAATTTTATAAGGTATTCCTAGATGTCTTCTTCTTTCTTGCTCCTGCTCTGTAACTTACTGATTCTCTTTCCTTGAGACAGCCAGCATTTGATTTTTTGCTTTCTTATGTGTTTTTCCATAGATATTGTAAATCTTTTACAGGTTCTTTCTGTGATCAAATTATATTTTTTTTGTATACATACCTAAATCGACACTGGTATTAGTATTTTAGTGTTAAAATTAAAATTTAAATCAGTTGTTCTAGAAAATTGCTGTTGGTTTTTATACTAGTAGATTATTAAATCCTTATTTTTCTGAATGTGAGTTATCAACCGATCGGGAATAACTACAAAGATGAGAGGGTACTTTTCTTGGCAATTACAGGTGAAATCATAATCATAACCAATGAGTACTTAGTAGCACATTTATTATATTTCCCAGTGTGTATTTGAGAAATTAATCGTAGTGTCAGGTAGATAACATATGTGTTCTTGCTGGAAATAGTTGTTTATTAAAGAAAAAGAAAATACAATTTTTTTTCTGTTAACTTTCGATTTTCTAACATCTTAGATATGAGAAAACCTGTTCTCTTGAGAGATCAGAGGCGCAGAGTGCATCAATGTCAGTGAAGCCTGTGCCTTTTACCTCTTTAAGAGCGCACGTTTTTATTCTCCTTAATGAAGCACTCCTTAGTCTTTCTTCTTTTTAAATTCTTTTATAAAGTAATATATTCATATGACTTAAAGAAATCAGTGCAGAAAGTCTTAGTATTGAAGGCAGTGTTCTGCTCCTCATATCTACTTCTCAGAGGCAACCTTAACTATAAGAACAGTTTTTTCCTAGTACTTTTTGTCATATTTAACTAGTACATTTTTAAAAATTAGTTTTAAATGTATATTATCTCAATAGATATTATTTGTTATCATCCCCATCTTCCTTTTGCTATCATACTAATATAATTATGCCATTATTTTAAGAATATGTAAATTATTTCAATGATTAATACTAAGTATCTAGACATTGAGCAATGGTTTTAAAGAGAAGCAAGTAGTGTACAATGATCACATATTTTTATAAACAACTTTATTGAGATATACTATAAAATTCATTTAAAGTGTATAGATCAGGGCCTCCCTGGTGGCGCAGGGGTTAAACATAGCGCTATCAAGTTATCACCAGCCACTGCAGCACAAGTTCAATTCTGGAGGCCAGGGAGGCCAGGGAGTAACCCACATGGTGGAGCAGACCTCTCCTGCCCGGCCCACTGCTCCCCTCAGCAATGCGTTTCAGTACATCTGCCTGTTCTGCTCCCCACTCTCTCTGGTGAATCCTCTCACCCCCCACACATCTGGCTTACATCCCAGTTCTGGTATATATAAATAAATAAATCTTTAAAATAAATGAAGTGTATATACTTCAGTAGTTTTTAGTATATTTTAGAGTTGTATAGCTGTGGTAGTGTTTTACCAGTCTAATCTTAGAACAGTTTTATTAGCCCTGAAAGAAACCCTTTACCCATTAGTACTTATTTCCCATATTCCCTTATCCCTCTAGCTGCTCTATACAACCACTAATCTACTTTCTATGGATTTGCCAATTCTTGACATTTCCTATAAATGGGGTGATACACTTTGTGGCCTTTTGTGACTGGCTTTTATGTCACACAGTGTCTTCTAGCTTCATTCATATTGTGTTATTATTAGTACTTCATTCCTTTTTTGTTACTGAATAATACTCCACTGTATGGGAATGCCTCCATTTGCCTATTTTCATCAGTTGATGGACATTTGGTTTGTAACCTACTTTTTTGCTACTATGAATAATGCTGCTGTGAACATTCATAAACAGATTTTTGTGTAGACATGTATGTTCAGATCTTTCTGGTATATACCTAGGAGTGAATTGCTGGATTATATGGTAATTGTTTAGTATTTTAAGGAACTGTCAAATTGTATCCAAAGGGTCAATCACATTTCCTTTGCTTTTAATTTTTTTTATACTTTATTGTTGCCATCTTCATCCTGTATTGTTCCCAGTTATTACAGTTTGGATCCCTCCCCACCCCCCAGTTTTAGCAGGTCTCTAGATTCTGCCCCACCTTCCCCCCCCCCCCCGCCCTTGGCGTGTTCTCCTCTCTTCCCTCCCAGAGTCCTTGTCCTTCTAAGTCCCAGTGTGCAGCTGTCATCTTCTGACTTAATTCATTGCTCTTTGGGATCCACACTCCTATTTCCTGAATCCCATGTTTGTACCATTGAGTACTTCTTATCTAGCATAATTTCATGGCATAAACCAGCAGTGCTCAAAATATAAACTGCTTGGTAAATGTATCTGGGGAAGTTAGGTTTTTTTTTTTTTTTAAGATTTATTTATTTATGCATACAACAGCTGGGGTCTAGGCCAGAGGTGTGTGTGGGGTGGGTGGTGGTGGTGAGAGGATTCACCAGAGACAGAGTGGGGAGCAGAACAGGCAGATCTACTGAAATACACTGCTGAGGGGAGCAGTGGATGAGACAGGAGAGGTCTGCCATGTTGGTTGCTCTCTGGCTGGCTGGGGATTGAGCTCCTGCTGCGGAGGCTGCGGATTGCTTCATAGTGTGGTGCTTAACCCCTTGCGCCACCAGGGAGGCCCTGGAGAAGTTAGTTTTATTGCTTTTTTTTTTTTTTCCACATTTACTCCAAAGGGTATTTAAGAAGCTAATACACTTTTTGGGCAGGTTTCTCATTTTTTTAAGTATGTAGACACTGAGGCATAGATTTTGAAGGTTACTTTTTTCATTATTAAGTGATTACCATGCCAGCATGTAGCCAGTACAGAAATCTGAACAATATTAATATCAAGCAATTGTTTAAATCAGAGCTATTCAGTAGAAATATAATTACTTTGTAAGCCACAAATGTGAGTCACATACGTAATTAAAAATTTTCTAGGAGTCACATTAAAGAGTAAAAAGATAGACATATATTTAATTTTAATATATATGTTTAGCTCATTATATCCAAAATATGATTATAGATAATCAGTATAACATTTATTAATAAGATATTTTATATTCTTTTTTGGTACTAAGTCTTGATAACCTAGTGGATAGTTTACCCTTACAGCACATCCTAATTTGAAGTAGTTACTTTTTAAGTGCTCAGTAGCCACTTGTAGCTAGTGGTTATTATATGAGTTAGTTCAGGTTTAGAATTTTGTCCAGGAATTGTGTTGTGCATTTTTGTTGTCAGTCTATCTAGTCATTATAGCCTATTCTCAAAGAACAGGAAAGGTAACTGTGGTTTAAAAATACTTCATTGACTTGTTTCATTATTTTGTTTTGATTTTAGTCATTTTCACTTTATTTCAACATTTCATACCACATTAAAGGAGGTTGAGAGATACATGTTCTTCAGAAAGATACTTGCTCTAGGATGTGATTCCACCCTTCCCCCCCTGCATATTTTAGCACAAATGTTAAAGTGTATATTGAAATTTTTTTTTTTTTTAAAGAATTACTTATTTATGCATACAAGAGCTGGGGTACAGGCCAGAGGTGTCGGGTTGAGAGGATTCACCTGAGTGGATTCACAAAGTGAGGAACAGAACAGGCAGATTGACTGAAGTACACTGCCGAGGGGAGCAGTGGGTGAGTCAGGAGAGGTCTACTGCGCCATGTGGGTTGCTCCCTGGCCATGTGGGGGATTGAACTCGTGCTCCAGTTACTGCGGATAGCTTCTTAGGTTGTGTCTCAACCCCTTGCGCCACCAGGGAGGCCCGTATATTGAAATTCTTAATAGGCTTGTTAAATGTTGTTGCCTTGATTGTCCTGGTCCCAGTATGGTTTTATCAGTTTAAATATTTTTTTTCCATATATTCTCACCCCTTACTCTTTCAAAGAACTACCTAGCTTTCAGAATCTCAAATGTTACCTCAGACACTAAGACTTCTGTGCTTTACCCCAAGGCATGAAATTCACTTGCATGTAACTCCTGTATTATTCCGTAACTATTCTAATATTTTGTCTTGTGTTCTAGTTGACCAGTCTTGTTTTTCTCTAGGTGACTGTGAATTCCATTATGGTAAAAACTGTATTTTACTCAGCTTTATATTACTGTTTTATGGAGCATAATGCCTTCTATATTGGGTTACTTAATACATATTTGAGTTGAAGTCATTTTGTCTTGGTAGTTATGTGTATACAGTATGTACTAGCTACATGGCATTGAGTTTCCAGGTTCCAAATTATTAGTAATGTTTCTATGAACATTTACGTTTTGATATAAGAAATCAATTTATAAAGTTAAACATGAGTTTTTGTTTAAACATGACAGAGTAATAGTAGAGAAAGGAAAGAGACACAGATATAGATACATAATATGTATCAATACTTATCACTGAGTGGCTCTGAACTGCTATGAACTACTTTGGATGGATATCTAAACGAATGAATGAAACTCCACTGCTTGGAGTTTGAGGAGTTAGTGAGAAATGTGTATTTGTTAGGACTTCTAAAATGGAAGCAGGTGGGCTAATTTCTGGGGTGATAGAAAAGAAAGATCCTCAGAGGCAGAAGCCTCTGACTCTACTGCCTTGTGTAGTACAAATTGTACAGCCTATCAGCTGTCTATAGTAATTTGCTAGTAAGATATTTTTTAAAAATGCAGCTTAGCTTTATGTCACAATTTAAAGAATCCAAAAAACCATCCTTTTGTTTTTCACATATACCTGAAAAAGCCTGTGTACTTTATTAAGTGTACAAAAGAAACATGAGAAATGCTGCCTATAAGAGTGAGAGCTGGGAAAGAAGTTAATTGAAGTTTTGGTTATGATTGGTACTGAATTTCCCCATTTACTATTGATGGTAGCCTAGATCTGAGAACGAGAGTAATTGAAATTCAGCTACCGTTTGAGTATGTACTATGTGCCAAACTGTCATTTCATTTAACTGTCATAATGCTTTGAGACAATATTTTATCCCCACTTAATGGATGGAGTAGCTAATTTAAAAATACTTTATTTGATTTATTCAGCATCTTACAGATAGGGAGAACTAGGTCTAGCATATTGAACTCGGGTCTCTAGAATTGAGGTAAAAGAAAAAAAATTTTTGAATATGTAAAGTAAGTCATTGCACTGTACAATTTATTTCTGTCTCTTTGAACTTGTTCACTTAACTGCTGTACTACATAACCATTATAATTTGGAAAGAGAATAGGGAAATTGTGTGAAATTGATCAAATCAAGATTTTTTTTAGGATAAGGATTACGAAAGAACTGTTATTTTTTTGTAGTTAATACCAAAGTGAAAGTTAAACAAGTAAATTGTTTTATCCTTTCAAATAAAGATTTTAAGAGCAGATACCTTGCTTTCAAAATAAATGCAGACTATCTGTGATACAAAATAGCGTCTATTAGAGATGGGTAAAAAATACAATAGAAATTCATATTGCAAAGTCAAATCCTATTTTTTTTTTTTTTAACTAAAGGAAATTGAGAGGTCACATAACTTTTGCCAAGGTATCATAACTCCCCAGAGCCTGGATTCACCAAGGTAATTTAGTCTTGAACTCTTATTTTCCACTCTTTAACTGTTACAAGATAATGTGGACAATTGTGCAATTGTTAGCCACAAGGCTCTGATTTTTGAGCCTGGTTAACACATCATATAGCTTGATTCAAAGGCAAGTGTTAGATTTCTGCTTCTATCCTTTTTGTTTCCTGTGCTTATTGGTCTTAGTATTTTTTGCTGTTGCTTTGTATTATTTTTGTACATGAAAATCCCATTGTGTAGTTGGCATTTAATAAATGTCGAACGTTGGGGAAAAAAATGTTGAAGCTTAAGTATAGTCAAAATTTTAATCAGTGCACACTCATGTTTTTCTTAAGTATTTTTGTAGTTTTTGAAGGTAGTTAAATATTACATTAAATTCAATACTAAATTAAGTTAAATAATTAAAAAGGTTGGTTTTTAATTCTTATCACTTGGAGAAAATTTTCCGTGCTTCTAAAGAACTATCCTTAGTCCATGAGTGTTTTAAATGTCAGATTACAATAAATTCCTGTGACACATAGTTCAATACAGTATATTTGACTAGTGTGCCCTGCTTTATAGTCTTCAGGTCAGGGACCAATTATTACAAAGTGTAATAATTATACAATTTTAATGCTCTTCTCTATTCATTTATCTACTCTGTAACTGTAAGATTAGGAGAAAAATACAGATTTTTTGATTACTTGCAATAACAAGCCCAGTTTTTCATGCAGTTGGATTTTTCATATCATACTTATAAGAGGATGTCTGGGCTTTAATATATACTATTTAATAAATGGGATGTTCACATATCCAGAAGTCACTTATTTGTCAGCTCAACTATACAGAATTAAGGCAAGAGTAAATGGATTAAAAACGAACACCTGAGAGCCAAAAGATTATAGAATCTGAAGCAAAGTGTTTTTTTTTTTTTTTTTTTTAACCTGTGTGAGAGTCCTCTGGTCGGTGTTTTCTAAACTATTACTCTAGTAGTATTATGCTATAATAGATATTTTCTGGCTATGGAAGTTTAGGAACTACTGCATATAAGATCCCTTGAAGGACTGGTGTTCCTTGTATCACACTTTGGAGGCTCTGCCTTAGGTGTTTGGACTTTGCTTTTATTTTAGAAGGGAAGGGAAGGGAGCCAGCATTTCAAGAACATTACTCACAGGGCCTAGGTGATTATCTACATTTTACAGACAGGGAATCCAAGGCTGTTGTGGAAGGTACAAGACACAAAACTAGTAATGGGCCAGAACTGGGGCTCGATCTCTAGTCTCTCTGATTTCTAAATCTTTGCTCTTTTGATTTTACCATGCTATTGTATGATTGTAATGAGCTGCCCATTTGGATTTTACTCCTTAGAAACAGCAATTTAGCAGTAAACTGCCTTACTTTAAGGAAGAAGGAAAGGATAATGAATTGAGTAGCTGATATATAATCCCACTTCTTTTGGTTTGCATAGGTGAGCTCCATGTTCCAAAGAGGAGGGTTTCAGAGAATAACTGCAAATTAAAGTGCTTTTGAGTGAGATTTGGTATTATCTTTAGCTTTATATCTATTTTTGATACAAGGCCAGAACTCATAGTGAACTTAATAGACAAGTTACTAACTTCTTATAGCTTCACTTTTCCTTACCTGGAAGTAGTGATGATAATACCCACTGGTATTATTTCTGGGTGATCATAAAGCTTAAAGGAGATAATTATGTATGTAAAGTGCTTGTCACAGTATCTGGCATATAATAATCTTAGCTGCTGTAATTATTAACACTAACAAAAAGATGTAGGTTCTTATTTCTGTATGTTGTGTGTGTGTGTGATTTTTAAATTGATTTAACATTGATTTAAAAAACTATATGTTTCGGTAGTATAACTTCACATAATGATAAATGTATATATCACACCAAAGTTCTATATTATTCACTTTTTTTTTTTTTAATGGGCATGTGTAGGGTAGTTATGAGGAAAACCTCTAAATCATCTAAAAAGTTTTGAGCAGAAATCACTAGATGCTTTATAAAGTAATGGAAATTTTATTTTGAATATGTTTCATAGGGCATTAAAAATGTTATTTCCGTTAGTGACCTGATACCTTTTCAGTGAGTACTAGCTGAAATCTGCAAATATTGACCTACTGGCACCTCTAAAGTTTTTGTGTTTGTTTTGTATGTATGTATGTATGTGTGTGTGTCTCTGTGTGTGTGTATACACACACACACACACATATATATATATATATATATATATATATATGTATTTTTAACTTAGTTAATATAGGTACCTCCCAATCAGGTATTATACCACTATATAGTGCACCCACCATGTTTTTCATTTTAAATGTCAGTGTTTCTTTAAGTAGGTCTGATGTCATGTAGTCAATTCTTTTTAGACTGTATATTTTTGTTCTGAAAGCATTTTCAGGCTAGTCTATATGCAGTGACAGTTGGGTTGCCTTGACCATGAGGCATTAAATGTTTCTGATGAGGACATCAGATTACTATGGGATGTGAAGATCTACCCCTTCTTACTCGCCCCTTAAGATACTGCAGTCCTGTAAGTAGTCTGAGGTGCTCTCAAAATTTGGAGAACTGTTCAAGACCATTCAGAACCATTAAGGCTATTAACTATGCATTCAGTTAAGCACAATACAATATGTTTTTTCAATATACTATTCTTACTCCTCCTCAATTTTGAGGAAGTCATAGAGAGAAGCTACCCTTACCCGAAATTTTCTTCTCTCTGACTTTATTTCTTGCTTTGAAATAGTTAAGATTCTTGGGAACTCTTAAGAACATCATATCATTTTCATAGTTTGAGTAGAATGATTTCCAAATCGTCTTTGTTTTCATTGGTGTGTTTTTTAAAGGAGCAGCTAGCAGCACCTGGCTACTTGGTCACTTACTAGGGAAAGGGAAGAATGAATCATAGGTTCCTTTTTTCCCCTTTTCTGCTTCTCTTCTCCCTTTCCCTTTCCCTTTAGCTATTTAAAAGTACTGAACTTGGGCCTCCCCTGGTGGCGCAGGCGGTTGAGTGCTGCGCTATGAAACTGTCCGCAGCCTCTGCAGTGCGGGTTCCATCCCGGCCGGCCGGCCGGTGAGGGTCCCACATGGTGTGGCAGACCTCTCCTCTCCTGTCTTGCCCCCTTGCTCCCCTCAGCAGTGTGTTTCGTCAGTGTACCTGTTCTGTTCCCCAACTCTGTCTCCAGTGAATCCCTCTCACCCTCCCGTGCATCTGGTCTGTACCCTGGATCTTCTATAAATAAGTAAATAAATATATCTTAAAAAAAAAAAAAAGTACTGAACTTGACTTCATTTTCTTTTTTAGGGAACCTAATATTCCCACACAGGTGAATATTTTTCCATTTGGAGGTGTTTATTTTTAAGTTATACAAATTATTAAAGCAGCTTTCAATTATATAAAAGTAAATAGAACTGTATAATGAATCACTATATAACCATCGTCAATTACTGTAATTATATGTGGGCAATCTTGTCTCATCTGTACCCTCATTTCTACCTGAAATAACTTTTAAAGCAAGTTTTAAATATGGTTATTTTTTGGACATACTATATCTTTTTAAAAGATGAGGATGCTTAAAACATCATTCAATCTTATAAATATTGTAAAACTTTCTTAACATTGTCAGAAGACTAGGGTTCCTTGTTCCTTGATGGTATTTTTTTCCCCTGAAAACTTTTTAGGATCCAAAACAAGGTCCATGTGTTACATTTGGTTGCTATTTTAAAATCTCCATACAGTGGAGTTTTATTTCCTTTTCTTTTTCTTATTTATTTACTGAAGAAGTTAGATCATTTGTTTTTTGGAATTTCCCACATTCTGAATTTCTTGATTTGTATCCTTGTGGTTATTAAGAAAGGGTGATATTTCTTTGTCCCCTGTATTTCCTGCAAACTGTTAGATTACCTGATGTTATTTACTATTGCATAACACCGAGTGGCAAATATGTCATTTTTTTGTGATGTTATGATTGAGCATTGGGTTTATTGTCAGCTTGATTCACTATTGTGTATAGTTGCTTTTGCATTAGAAAAGCAAATTGGGTTGTTAAGATAAAGACTATATGACCTGCAAAGCCTAAAATATTTATTGTCTGGTCCTTTATAGAAAAAATTTGCCAACCCTTATTTAGAACATTATATTGTAAGAAGTTGCTAGCGGTGATGTTTTCATTCTTTCCATTTTATTTGCCCAAGTTCATCTATTAAAAAAAAAAATACCCTCCTTAAATTACTTATTCTGAGGAACAGCAAGATAAATACTTGATTTTTCCCTAGTTGTTGGTAGAGGTGGCCAGTTAGGTTATTTTCCCCTGTCCTTTCCTTTTTTTTTTTTCCCTTTTCTTTAGAATATGGTTTTGTTTTGTGAATCTTGCTTTTGAATATATTTGATGTTTTACTCCATTGTAGTTATTCTTTTTAATTCTCAAATTGTCCCATCTTTAGCCAGTGGGAGGAGAGCGCCTTCATGTTGGCTCTTGTATCCTTCCATATAACTTTAGAAGCCTTTGGTTAATAACCCTTTTTTCTAATATAACAACGTGTTGCAGGCTTATTTGTACATCACTTGCCTCAGATCTACAGATTATTTCTCTAAGGGGTTCTGATACCTTTCTTTCAGTGGAGAATAGTATTTAAAGACCATAAAACAGGGTCTTTGTTGCTATGGGTTGGTTGTTGTGTGTAAAACCCTTTTAGTGGACAAAACTAAGGTGTGTGTGTTTTCTTACTATAGTAAAATATAACATAAAATTGACCATTTGAATCCTCTTAAAGTTTAACTCAAAGGCATTAAGTACATTGATAGTATTGTGTATCAAACACCACTAATTCCATAGCCTTCCTACACCACAAAAGGAAATCCATAATCATAAACAGTCACTCTGCAGTGCTCACCTTCTCTAGGCTCTAGAACTAATTGCTTTCTGATTATGGAGTTGCTTATTGTGGACAGTTCATGAAAGTAGAATCATACCACAGGTGTTTTTTTGTTACTGTTTTCAAGATTCATCCATGTTGGAATGTGTGTCATTACTGTATCGCTTTTTGTAACTGAATCCTATTATATTGTAGGAATATACCACATTTATTTATTTAGTTGAGGGATATTTGGGTTTTTTTCCATCTTTTGGCTATTGTGAATAGTGCTGCTGTGACCATTTATGTACGTTTTTGTTTGAACAGTTGTCAGTTTTCTTGGGTATTTACCTAGGAATAGAATTGTAGGGTCATACAATAATTCTGTGTTTAATTTACTGAAGAATTGCTGTTGCATTTTCCACAGTGGCTGTGTCATTTTACTTTTCCACCAGCAGTGTATGAGGGTTCCAGTTTCTTCCTAGCTCCAGCACTTGATGTGTCCCGTTTTCTGATTATACCCGTTCTAGTTGTATGAAGTGATACTGTGATTTTCTTTTTAAAGATTTATTTATTGGGCCTCCCTGGTGGCCTAAGTGGTTGAGCGCGGCCCTGTGAAGCTATTTGCAGCTTCTGCAGTGCTGGTTCGGTCCCCGCTGGCAACAGAGCATCCCTTATGGCGAGCAGACCTCTCCTGTCTTCTCCCGCTGCTCCCCTCAGCAGTGTATTTCGTCAGTCTGGCTTTTCTGTTCCCTGCTCTGTCTCTGGGGAGTCCTCTCACCCTCCCACGCATCTGGACTGTACTCCGGTTCTTGTATAAATAAAAATAAATCTTAAAAAAAATTATTTATTTATACAAGAACCGGGGTACAGGCCAGATGCTCGGGAAGGTGAGAGGATTCACGAGAGACAGAGTGGGGAACAGAACAGGCAGACCGACCGAAACACACTGCTGAGGGGAGCAGTGGACAAGACAGGAGAGGTCTGCCGTACCACGTGGGTATCTCCCTGGCTGGCTGGAAATCAAACCCACACCGCAGATGCTGCAGACAGCTTCACAGCGCTGTGCTCAACCTCCTGCGTCACTGGGGAGGCCTGATAATGTGAATTTGACTTGCAGTTCCTTATTGCTGATTGACTTTGAGGAACTTTTCATGGGCTATTTAACCATTTGTATGTCTTTGGAGAAATGTCCAAATGTTCAGATCTTCTGCCTTTTTAAAAATTGAGTTTTCTTGGGCCTCCTCTGGTGGCTCAGCGGTTGAGTGCAGGGCTGTGAAGCTGCCTGCAGCCTTTGAGCACCAATTCGATCCCCGGCCCCCGGCGAGGGTCCCACATGGCGCGCAGACCTCTCCTGCCGCCTGCTGCTCCCCTCAGCAGTGTATTTCGTCACTCTGCCTGTTCTGTTCCCTGCTCTGGCTCTGGTGAATTCTCTCACTGTCCCGTGCTTCTGACTGTACCCAGTGCTTGCATAAATCAATCAATCAATCAATCTTTTAAAAAAATTAAAAAAAATTTGAGTTTTCTTGTGGTTGAGTTGTAAAGATTCTTAATATATTCTGGATTCTACGCCCTTATCAGATAATATAATTTGAAAATATATTCTCTCATTTTGTGGGTTGTTTAATCACTCTCTTGATGTATACTTTGAGGCACAAAAGTTTTAAATTTTATTTGAAGTCGTACCTACTTTCCTTTGTGCTTTTGGTATCCCATCTAAAATCCAGGGTCATAAAAATTTACCCATATGTTTTCTTCAATGGATTGTATAGTCTTATATCTAGGTCCATGTTCCATATTAAGTTAATTCTTGTATATGGTATGAGGTAAGGGTTCAGTTTTTTAAGCTCCATTTGTTGAAGAGCCTGTTGATTTCCATTGAATGGTCTTGGCACCTTTGTAGGTTCGTGGATTATTTTAGGACTCTCAATTTTATTACATTGACAATATTTCTGTCTATGCTAGTGCTACCCTATCTTGATTACTGTAGTTTTGTTAAGTTTTAAAATTGGGAAGTTTAAGTAGTCCCAGTTACTTGTTTTTAAAGCTTGTTTTGACTGTCTAGAATCCTTTGCAACTCCTTATGATTTTTAGGAATTTTTTTTTTATTTCTGTACAAAAGGCCTTTGGAATTTTTATAGGGATTGTGGTGAAACTGTAGATTGCTTTGTGTAGTATTGACACTTTAACAATATTAAATCTTCTAACCCTGAAAACAAGAATATCTTTCCACTCTTCTAGATCTTCTTTAATTTCTTTCAGTAATGTTATGTTGTTTTCAAATCTTGCACCGTCTTGGTTAAAGTTATTCCTAGTGGTATTTTATGTTATTGTGAATTGAGCTCTTTTTATACTATTGTAAACTGAATTGCTTCTCAATATCCTTTTCAGACTGTTCACTCGTGTATAAAAATTTATCTGGTATTTGTGTGATCTGCAACTTTACTCAACTTGTTATATGGTTGTTTAATTGATGGAATACACTTTGAGTTCATACCAGTATTTCAAAATCTGATATTATTTTAAAATGAAGGGTGCACCTCCCTGGTGGCGCAAGGGGTTAAGACAGCCCCATGAAGCTATCCGCAGCCACTATAGCATGAGTTTGATCCCCGGCCAGGGAGGTGACCCACATGGCTCAGCAGACCTCTCCTGACTCACCTGCTGCTCCCTTCAGCAGTGTATTTCAGTTAATCCGCCTGTTTTGTGCCCTACACTGTCTTCTGGTGAATGCTGTCACCTCCCACACCTCTGGCGTGTACCCCAGTTCTTGTATGCATAAATAAATTAATCTTTAAAAAAAAAGAAGGGTTTAGGATAAGTTGTTCCCTTTAGCTTTCTTATGCTTTATATTTACAGCTGTTTTTTAAATGTTGTAAATTTTGAAAGTAGGATTTACCTGCTTTATATTTAGGCATCCGTGTACATAATTAGTATTATTTTGAAATTTTCTTAGAACGTTGCTAAAAAACATTTTAAGAATTCTTGCTATTAGTGTAAATTCTACTAGGGATTTACAATCGCATCACAGTTTGAGTATCATTTGAAATGATTTTTCTCTGTGGTTTAGCTATTTGGTATATAGTTAGTTAAATTTGTTCATTTTGCTGTAGATTTTGGGAAATAACCAATTTTCATTATGATTTAATTTTTTATAATCATGTAAAATATTTATATGATTCTAAAACCAGAATTACAATATGAAATATAATTAAAAAATCTTTTGTTTCTCTCTCACCTTTAGGTAATGATTTATTATTATTTCTAGATTAGTTCAGAAAAACTGTAGTGTACGTATACTTATTCATATTTCCCTCTCCTCCTTCAGTAAAACTTACACTTTGTTACGCTGCTTGTGTTTTTTTTTTTTAACCCAGCAAAAACCCTAGAAATTTTTCTTACTATATGGAGTTCTTCTATATTGATATTAGGAATTACATAAGGAAATTTTGGTGGGACCAAGTGCCTGTTTCTTCTCTGGTTCTGAAATTTAAATCACTTTTCGTTTTTATCAAAGAAGATATTATTCTGTCACAAATATTCAAGCAGTATAGACATGCATGCAATAAAAAGTGTCGTTTTCCCTAATTCCCATCTGTTTATTCTTGTCTCTAGAAATTACTACTATTAATTCTAAGCATTTTTCTAGGAGTATATAGAACATTCACATGCTAGTTTTAAACAAATGAGGGTTGTATCTTCTGTGTTCTGCACCTTCATGTTTTAATGTAATATCAATTGAGCTTTAAATTTGGATAATGAAATCGATTCCTGAGTGTGATAAAACTTTAAAAAGTGATTTTGAGTCATCCCCCTTTTCTTTTATTAATGTATTTTGTGAATATATATGTCTAACTTCCTAAATTTTTTGTATTGTATTAATAATTTCTGCTTTAAAATTCTGAATATATGTGTCTAACTTCCTAAATTAATAATTTCTGCTTTAAAATTCACAAAGTAGTATGTGACTATATTCCTCTTTACTTCTTGAATTCAAACTTACATTTGGGAAGAAACTGAGAAAAATTTTATTGTTGTAGTCTAATGTGGTTTAATACTATAAGTTCACATAAAGTTAGCGTGCACATTAATTACTAGGATTCAATGTGAGCTCCATAAAAACAGGAAAAAATCTTGCCTGTCTTTTTCATCATTGGGTCCCTAGCACCTTGGACAGCAGCTTGCTCTACAGACTTCTCACTATGCAACATTTATTTTGCCATATAAATTATAAATGGATCACACTATACAAATTGCTATATGTCTTTTTTTTCCACTTGTTAATATAGCATGGAAATTTCTATGTTAATTCTTACATGTCTATATTAATCCTTTTTGTTTCAGTGTGAAAATTATTTTTTATTAACTTTTTTTTTATTGAGGTAACATTGTTTTACAACACGTGTATGATTTCGTGGTATAGGTTTATACCTCCTTAGATGTATATTACCACATACAACATGCCTACCACCAGAGCACCCATAATCCTCTACCATAGGCCACTATCTCCCCTCCCCCCTTACTCTGCACTTCCCACATTCCCTCCTCTAGTTGCATCAGTTCTGCAGTCATGTTTGCAGGTTTTGTTTTAGTTTACTTTTTCTGTTCCTTTGTGTTGTTTCTTTTATATTCTACATATAAGGGAAATAATTCAATATTTTGTTTTTTTCCTTCTGACTTAGCATAAGCTCCTCTAGTTCAATTCATGTTGCAAATGTCAAGATTTCATTTTTTTGTTATAGCCAAGTATTCCACTACTCCACTTCTTCATCTTTCTCATCTGTCTGTTAGTTCCATAGCTTGACTGTTACAAATAGTGGTACTATGAACATAAAAGTGCATATATCCCTTTGATACTTTATTCTTTAAAAATAATGTAGTGTGGATATTGTAGTTTATATATATAGGGAGTTTTAAAGGCTTTAATTTTAGCCTTAGACTTTAAGCTGCTTAAATTTTGGCACTAGTGTTTTCTTTTTAAACTACTGGTGAAAGACACTTGGTGGAGGGTTTTAACGGAATGAATGTACATAACTTCTTCCTTTAAGTGTAAAAACAAACATTTTTATATTGAATGGCAGTGTATGTATATATGTATGTTTAAAGTTTATAACATACTTTAAGCAGATCTAATATATGACTGTTATGACGATGAATGTTGGAGTAATGCACTTTAAAACATGTTGACAGGTCACATACAGAGAAATAAAAATAGTGTGTGGAAGAATGTTCAGTTTAGTATAGTTGAAGAAACAAAAATAAAATGAGATAAAATTACACTCTTATTGCTCCCCAATCAAATTGGCAAAGATTAGAAATAGATTATTATTTGCTGATAAAGGTTTTGAGAGAGATGTTGCTGAAGGAAAATAAGTTTGTATATTCTGTCTGAAGGCAAAGTTTGGCAAAGTTTCAGAATTTCTTTTGGGAGGTTAAGGGAAAAAGTTAGGGATTATGTTCATAAAATACAGATACACTTTTATATAGTTTCAATCTTGGAACTAATATAAAAGTACCTTAATAGCACTGTGATACTCATGGAAAGAATTAAAAGCGATGATATAGAAGTAAATTTCTAATAAGAATGAGTGAAAACAGCACATTGCAAAGGAGCATGTGTAGATTGATTGTGTTGACTGAAACAAAATATAAAGTAGAATGTTCTTCATACTGTATTTATAATCCTGGATTATATTTATAATCCAGTTATTCAAATATGTTTTCTTTTCGCTATCTTTATTTATTTTCTAGTTTTTCTACATTCAACATATATTCTCATCTAACAAGAAACCTGAGTTATTTTTTTCATGAAGTGTTTTGATTTTGCAGAAGGATTTCCTTCAAGATGACTGCAAACAGTGAAATATCTATATACCTTTAAAATGGAATCCCTTTAGCAAAAATTAAGCCTATAAGTAACTTCTGGTGAACATACAAAATAGTGGGTAATTGGGAGTAGGGGAGGGGGAAAAGAGAGAAAGGTGGAGTAGGAGAGGGAAGAGAGATTTGATGGACTTGAGTTATTTTCATGTTATAATCAGGTATTTTTTTTTTCTATTAGGAATTTAGTAACTCTTATAATTATTGCTTTACTCTCTTAAGAACTGGTCTCTCTCAAATCTTCTGAGTTTTATATTTTCAGTCTTGCTCCTACTTTTTTCAGGATTTGAGAGAATGAGTTCACTAGGTTACTGTTAATGAATCTCATCTAAGTAGATTTAAATTTGGGCCAGTTCTCTGTGGTGTTATCTTTTATACCTTGTTAAAATGTTTTTCTCTGTGAGGCCTTCTTTGACCCCTTATTTTAAAAATTGCAGCTGCTGCCTCTGACCCTGAACTTCCCTATCTCTGCATTATTTTTCATTTTAACAAATTATTTTGTAAAATATGATTTACTTAATTTGTTTGTGTCTGCTGTTCCCTCCTCCCTTTAAGATGTAAGCTCCAGTGAGTGGAGGGATTTTTATTTCTTTAGTTTATTGTGTAATTCCAGAGCACAGAACAATGCCTTGTACATGATGGATATTCAGTAAATGTTTTTTGAATAATGAATAGTAGGAACTCAGTATTTATGGATGATTGAATGATCTATTTGGCTGCTGGAGGTGAAATTTACTCTTAGTGTTCACAGATTAGGGTTCCATAGTTGTTTTGTGGTGTAACTGTTTCATTGTAAGTCTACAAATAGAATTAATAAATTTATACATTTTCTGAACTTATTTCTGAATAGCCCCAGAATAGTGATTAATTAATTGCTAAATGAATATCAAAAAGGCTAATAAGGTGAGTAGGAAAGAAACCTTTTAGCTTGCTGTGAGATTCTGGATTCTTGGTCCTTGTGAGAGAAGTGGACTAAGGTTTAGCTTTTGCTCTCATGACTTTCAAATTCATTCCAGGGACTTTCTGTTTTTAGCTATCTTTCTTTGGAAAAAAAGTTGTGAGGAAGTGAGTTGGATAAAACTTGCTGCATGATTGCCTATTTGAAATCAAAACTGTTGTTGAATGTTAATTAGCACCACAGTTTTGTGTGAAGGCTTTTAGACTTGTGTGATAATGAGACTCATTAGAGAGTCAATGTTAGGTGTTTCAAGGTCGCCAAGTTTTTTCATCCAAAACTTAATGCCTACTACTACATGCTAGACTTTCTGCTAGACTCCTGAGGAGGATGCAAAAACCAGTTTAAATTAATTTCAATTTACATTGCAAGTGAGAATGAGCATTAACTACTTAGAAAAGATGCATACTTACAGCATAATTTTAATAATTTTCTGTTGAGCTACAATTTGTATGTATGTCTTTTTTGAAGGTACTAGCATTTATTAATTACTGTATCTTACACTCTTTACATGCTTTATTTCATCTTAGTACTTACAACAATCCTGATAGGAATTATTATCAGTAATTTACAAATAAGAAAATAAAGTTTCAGAGAGGTTATGTAACTTGCTTAAGGTTGATAGCGTGAGAGTTGTGGATTTTAAAATAGGTCTTTTTATGCTAAAGTTCATAAGCTTTTTGTAACACTTCAAGCGCAAAGGAAGCAGATAATTTTTTTAAATTTGTGGATAATTAACAAGATGTATGGAATTTGAAAATTGTAATTAATTTTTTTACCCCAAATAGAATCTCTTACTTTGAACCAGGGTATTTCAAAATATTTTATTCTAATTTAAAAAGTAAAATATATTTATTATAGAAAAATTATTAAGGTGAAGAGAAATGAAAAAACAAAATGGTAGTTGGGATGGGGAAATAGTTCAGTTGATACAGGTCATATGTAACATATTACAGTTTGAGTTTCAGAGTCTGAGACCTGGTATTAAATACAGGTTCCACCACTTAATGGTTTTTTGATTTGAGGTTTTCATGATTTTGGGGCAAATTAAATATCAAATTAAATAATCAGCTTTGCAGATGAGAGATTAAGATTTAGAAAGGTCAGCCTACATCAAAGAGTTTTGAGGTTTAAATGTGATGAGAAAATGCTAGGCACACACCAAAAATTCCAGGCTCATCCTAGTTCTTTACGTATAGATATATTACCTTTTACTAAAATGAATCATCAAAAATCATAACTATTTAAAAACTCTTTAAAAATCTAATTCATCAAAGATGCATTTACATGTGATCACAGTATCTTAAATCATCAGATAATAACTAATCCACACAATGGAATGTTTTAATTTACTCAACCATTTTCTTGGTAGACGATTGTAGTTTCTAGTTTTCTACAGTTATAATGTTTCAGTGAATATTAGTATATCAGAACTTTGCATGTTTTTATCCTATCAGGATAGAGTTAGAGATGGAAAAATCTGTATACTTTTAAGATTTCTAAACCATGCTGTTGGTTTGCCTTCTGAGAGGTTGAGACTATGTACATTTTTAGCAGTAATTTATATGGTTACCATTTTCCTGCAGTAGTACTGGAATAGATGTTATCATTTTAAAATGTCACTATTTCATCAGTTTTAATTTATATTGCTTTGATTACTAGTAAGTAGGAAGGTTCTTTTTTATATGCATATTGGCAGCTTGTTTGTTACACATTTAGTTGCAAATTTTCATAGCTTCATTTTCATTTTGGAGGGTATTTGTCTTTTCCTTAGTGGTGTTGAAAGAGTTCTTCATATATGGATATTATGAACCTGTTGCTGTGTCTTGCTGTGTCGGGGCCCAAACCTGAACATCCGGGTTCTTGCCTGAAGCAGGTACTGAATGTTAGCTCCAGTGAAGGTTTTCAAGTTTCTATATGGATATTATGAACCTGTTGCTGTATGTAGTATTTTTCCCCAAATTGTCAACTTTCCTTAATTTTAGAAATATAGGTGTTTAAAATATTTCTGTTAGTGTCTGTTGGTCTTTTAATTTGGCGGTCATGCTTAGAGAAGCTTGCCTCTCCCCAAACTGTGTCAATTGATAGCTATTAACGTTTTTTCACTCTTAAATAAAAACAAGCGCAAAGAACTATTTAGGATCCCAGTGAGTGCTTTTTTTAAAATGTGAATTACACAGTATATAGGTATTTGCCGCATTAGAAATTAAAACTGGGAACTATATAAATATTTATTAATTTGTTACAAAACAGTAAATCCTTTACATGATAACATAAACATTTTAAATGGAAACTTAGTTTCCAAAATAAAAAATACTGAGAAATATTACACTTACAGATCTCTAACTTAATACAAGATAATGGAATTGCTGTATTTGTCTCTGCATTTAATCTCTTTATCTTATTACATGGCATGTTTTCTCTGAAAAACATTGTACACTGGAGAGAATCATAGTGAAAAAGGTCATCCTATTGTTAGGAAAATAGTTTAGACATTGTGGACCACACAAAGGGATCAGATCTGACTGATATATTCATTTATATTTTTATGACTGAATTTAAATCTGGATTGAACTTGAATATAAATTTTTAACACTGCCTCATCTTTACCCAGCATCTCACATCTTTTGATGAAAGATCCATTATCATGTAAATCATTGACAAACTGACTGTTAGGAAAACATAAACCTGTCCTCCTTTCTTAGTTATTACTAGGTGAACTTTGCTGTTCATTTAAAAGAGTAGTCTTAGTATTTGCTTCATGTTGTATCTCTGTTTTGGTATATTCTCTTAGGTTTCTGATGTATTCTCTCAATCCCAACTTCCATTTGTACAACATGTTGTTTTAAAAACTTATGAACTTTTCATTCATGTTGATTGTGGCATTTTGCTTTAAAAAATAGTTTCCTCACCATTTATGAAAGTGATACATAAACATTGTAGGATTTTTAAAAGGTACATAGAAGCATAAACAAGAATATTTTATCACTGTGAATGATCAATGCTGGTAATATGCTGTTATTGCTGCACTGTGATGGAAATTATTTCAGTATTGAAAAATGCTAGCAAGTTGAACTGTACACAAGTTCCTTTTTTGCTGTAAATAAATTGTATGCTTTTTGATGTGTTGCTTAGCTTTTTGGGATTTCTTACTCAGCAGACTTATGTTGACTATTCCTTGTGTTTCTTACGGCTTTGGATTAAAAAAGAACAAGACATAGTTTTCCATGTCACTGTATTTTCAGGTTAATGAAGAAAATATGCATTTTTTTTGATAAGTGCTATGATAGCCATAATGTATAGCCATATGTATTTTAATATTAATATTGTGAGAGAGCCTAGGCAAGCCTTTATTGAGAAATGTTGGGGGAGTGAAGAGAAGAATGTGGATTTGAAAAGATTAAGGTTGTATAAGCTTCTATGCTGGCTGAATGGAGGGGAGGGAGGCAACAATGACTCCTAGTTGTTTGACTTGAAAGCCTGGGTGCATAATGATGTTTACTACAATAAGGACTACACTCCTTTCACACAACGAAATAAAACCCCCGGTACCTAGAGGAGTTCTTTTGTGGCCATGTTGAGTTTGAGGGGCCTGGAAATATTCAGGTGGAGATGTGTGGGAGGCAGTGGAAAGCTGCCAGGAGAGTTGTGTGGGCTGCAAGTTAGCAGTGTAGCATAAGTGCTAGAACAGAGGTTAAGGCCATCCTTTGAAAATTCTTAATAGGGAAAAGGTGGCCAGGGACATTCCAGTATTTGGGGGGATAGAGGAAAATGATTCCAGCAAAAAATGAAACAGGTAAAATAGAAGAGTAGTGGTGTAGTAGGCAGTGGAACAGAATTTAAAGAAGGAGGGTAAGGAAGAAAGGCATCTGAAATCTTAAATCCTTCTAGAAAGGATAAATAAAACTTGAAAATTATTTATTAGATTTAGGAATAAGGAGGCATTGATGACTAGCAAAAGCAGCTTAACTGGGAAATTGCATATAGAAGCCATTGCAAACAGGATAAAGGTGGTGAAGTAGTAGTTGGCTATTCTGAGAAATGTATTTTGAAGCTGGGGCCGGGGGTATGAGTTAGATAAGAGCATAGGGATTTGAGAATGTTTGTTTTTTTGTGATACTTCAGTTGACATAGATATCAATGACTTTACTGTTGAAGGGTATAGTAAGAGCTCCATTCTAAAATATAACAACTTAGGGCTATCTAATATAATCATGTAGCTTTTTAGTAGTCATTTTCATCTTTTTCTCTCTATGTATATGTTTGTTACCCCACCCCAACCCATTAATTTGGTTGTTCCTCGAAGTAACACCACCTGTTCCTACAAATGTGCTGCACCTAACTGTGAACTGGGAAGTCCATATTAGTAATTTGTAAGGGAAATCTGGAGATTGCTTCTGTGAAGCTTAGTCTGTGATATTTATGGTTTTTTACTCATATTTCACTTCAAGAGTGTAGAGCTCTACGGTTACACTGTTTGAGAACCCTAATTTCAACAGTTATTAACTCTTGAACGAATGACTTTTTTTTTAAAATTTATTTATGCATACAAGAACTAGGGTGTAAGCCAGAGGTGTGGGAGGTGAGAGGATTCACCAGAGAGAGTGGGGAGCAGAACAGGCAGATGTACTGAAATACAATGCTGAGGGGAGCAGCGGGTGAGGCATGAGAGGTCTGTTGTGCCATCTGGGCCATGTGGGTTGCTCCTTGGTCAGTCAGGGATTGGCTGGGGATTGAACTCATGCCCCTAACTTGATAACACTGTGTTTAATCCTGTGCCACCAGGGAGGCCCAAATGACTGACTTTTAAAACTTGACTTCATCTTTAAATGATGATAGTAGTACTTACAGGGCCTCTCTTATGCTGTGTTTAACCCTTGTGCCACCAGGGAGGCCCAAATTACTGATTTTTAAAACTTGACTTCATCTTTAAATGATGATAATAGTACTTACTCACAGGGACTCTCTTGTAATGCATGAAAAGCAGAGTTTGGTGCAGAGAAGGTAGATTCAGTAAATATTAGCTGTTAATAATTATATCTGGTCTATCTCCAGGGTTTTGATTTTTGCAGCTCGATGTTTTTGGAAGTCTTGATTATTGGGGTATTACCATATTTGAAAAGGGAATAGATTGAAGTAGTTGTACTGTGGATTTTGTGTGTCTGGGAGGACAGTGGGGAATTTACAGCATATTTGAAGAAGGAGACTTATTTCTTGAAATAGGTTTGATTGGTTGGTATAGCTCTTTAGGGAAGGTTTTTCTTTAGAGGCATTTGGAAATACTGCATTTCTTGAGGTGATTCTGTAATCACTTTATTTTTGGATTGAATACCAAAAAGTAGGTAAAACTGAGAGGGTTTACAAGATGACCTAGAATTGTGGTATGAGACTTTCTATTTGGGGGGAGACAGAGAAAGAGCAAGAAGGAGGGAAGGGGCTGTTATGAAGTAGCTATTTTAGGACAGGAAATTAATGTAACCTGGTGAAAGTCATGAATATTGCAGACTTAGTATCAAAATTACAGGGTAACCTGTAATTTAACCCAGGGCAGCACTGAACAGCAGAAGTTTGGGTTTGTGCCATGATCTGAGAAAGCCTATATACACCTCTTTACATGAGATTTGTGCTTTTAAAAGAGATAAAATACTATCTAGCTTGTTTGTTAACCTTTAATCATTCTTTTTTTTCCTTCTATCAAATAAATTGTACTATCCTTTTAAACATTTTGAGTCCTGTTAAGAATTTGCATCTTTTTGGGCCTCCCCGGTGGCGCAGCGGTTGAGCGCTGGGTTGCGAAGCTGCCCGCGGCCTCTGTGGCGCCGGTTCGATCCCCGGCTGCTCCCCGGCAAACGGAGGTGGGTCCCACATGGCGCGCAGACCTCTCCTGCCGCCCGCTGCTCCCCTCAGCAGTGCACTTCGGTCCTTCTGCCTGCTCTGCTCCCCGCTCTGGCTCTGGTGAATTCTCTCACCCTCCCGCGCTTCTGACTGTACCCAGTGCATGTATAAAACAAACAAACAAACAAATAAATAATAACATGCCTCTAAAAAAAAAAAAGAATTTGCATCTTTTTAGCATAGTAAAATGTTAATGGATGGAAAATCCTGTTTTGTAGTTTTTGT
This sequence comes from Talpa europaea, assembly GCF_964194135.1. Taxonomy (NCBI): domain Eukaryota; kingdom Metazoa; phylum Chordata; class Mammalia; order Eulipotyphla; family Talpidae; genus Talpa; species Talpa europaea. The sequence continues at coordinate 101,294,251 of NC_140070.1, read as the reverse complement.
GAATGTATGAGTAAATTGGCCCTCACCATTGAACTTCTCTTAACACCCACAGACCTCCCCTTTATAAAGAAGAGGAGCATTAATATGTTTAAAAATAGTAAATTAAATTGTTTCCTTCTGAGAATTTTTCTGAATGTGTTACTGGTATTTAAAGTTTAATGCTGCTAAACCCACACAGCAATTTTCACTTGTTTTAAATGCCACGAGAACAGATTTTACTTTTATTGATAATGGTTTTGTAAAAAGACCATGTTAAATTCAGGAGTGATTTGAAAAATTATTAAAGGTTTCATTATCTCTTAAAAAAGTGTACTTGCACATCTCTCCATGTCTGCAGTCATGCCAAATGTCTCATTAGTTCCTTGGTTCTTGCTTTGCATACAGAAATAGTCTTTTAATAATAATGAATGTGTTGGCACTTGACCATTAAAGCAGTAACAGTTTTTCATTGAGGGAAAAGAATAGATGAGTTATCTGTCATCTGTTGAAATATGTTATATGCTTGTCAGTGGGGAGGTCAGTTTACTATTTCTGACTTGTCGAACTAAGGTTTTATTGCTTTGTGTTTGAAAGTTGCTCTTACTGTATGGTGCTTTTGAAAATTAAGTCACAGGGGCCTCCCCCGGTGGCGCAGTGGTTGAGCGCTGGCCTGTGAAGCTGCCCACAGCTTCTGCAGCGCCCGTAAGATCCCCGGCTGCTGGCCAGGGTCCCACATGGTGCACAGACCTCTCCTGCCGTGCCCGCTACTCCCCTCAGCAGTGTATTTCATCAGTCTGGCTGTTCTGTTCCCCGCTCTGGCTCTGGTGAATTCTTTCACCCTCCTGTGCTTCTGACTGTGCCCAGTGCTTGTATAAATAAATAAATAAATCTTTAAAAAAAAAACAAAAAAGAAAAGAAAATTAAGTCACAGTAGTAATACCTGGCAAAATTAGAAACCTGTGGTGAATTTCCCTTAAATGAAGAAAGCTAATTCCAGTTAGCCATAAAGAAGGATTCCTTCCATCTACAGTCAGTTGCTGTCATGTGATAGTTTTCCAAAGACAAGCTATGTGTAAAATATGCATTTATATTTTTAATAGTTTTAAGTTGCTATAATTTTAGGGAAAAGGGTAGTGGTGATTTAGTAGATGGGTTTTCAAATCCCTGATCATAAAGTAACTTTAGGCATTTAATAGTTCAGTTTTCTTTAAGTGTAGGCAATAATTATAAAAACTACACCATACTGAACAGATTCATATTTGATCACATACTCTAGCTTTTAGGCCAGATTAGTGACCTTTTCCCTGTCATTACTACTGTCATTATTGTGTTTGTTAGCTACGCTATATAACAAAACTTGGTTTACCACAGCCAACATTTATTATTGCTTATGAAACTTTGGATCAGTGGGATAGTTCTGCTGACCAGGGCCAGGCTTAGGTGACCTTTGAATGGCTTGCCTGGATTTCTTGTGACTTACCTCCTAGATTGCCCAAGGCTAACTTGACCAGAGTGGTCTCATTCTCAGTGCTGAGAAGTTTGCTGGATGTCAACTGGGGTAATAGGTGTGTCGGGTCATGTGTCTTTAGATAGTCTGCAGTCTGAGTTGGTCTTGTTCCATAGTGGCAGAGCATATTTCCAGGAGAAAGGTGTGAAAATATGTAGGAGTTCTTGAGGCATAGACACAAAGCTGGAAAAATACCATTTTTCAATGCCTTCTTTTGGTGAAAGCATGTTACCAGGCCATAATTCAGATTCAAGAGGTGGGGAAAGACTGGAAAGTAACATAGTGAAAGGTGTAAATTTGGGAGAACTGAAAAATTGGGGAAACATTTGTAGTTGATCTCCCACATTTACTATCATGCTTTTCACAATTACCCTGTCACACACCTTTTGAAAAAGCCTTTATTAGTGATAAGTACATATCTGCTCTACTGTCTGTGCTGTACTATATTCACAGCAACCTTTACTTCCTCACAGTTACACCTTTTGTATATAATGCACATGGGTTCCCTAATTAAACAGTTGAACTGTGTTCTATTATAGTTCAGAAAACTAGAAGAGATGCCTTTAGTTATCCTGTTGTCTATTTTAATCTGATTAAAATTTTTTCCTTTTCTGTAAAGGTTTTTTAATAATGTGGTTTTGCATAGTCCATTCATTTTTATTTCCCAGTGTTCTGTTCTCTGACTTGCCCCCTGATTTTTCTCCCTGTCACTCTTAAAAATTGTGATGAAATTGATATAACAAAAAATTAATCACTTTAAAGTGTGTGTGTCAGTGGCGTTTAGTACATTCACGAAACACAGCCACCACCTTTATCAAGTTCCAAAAACATTTTCATCACCTCAGAAAAAAAACTCCATATCCCCTTAGCATTGCTTCCCATTCCTTCCTTCCCTGAGCTCCTGGCAACAACCAGTCTGCTTTTTTGCCTTTATGGGTTTGCCTGTAGTAGTATGTAATTTTTAAAAAAAAATACGCATCTGTTTATGTTCTTTTGCCTAGGAAATCATAAATCTATTACACCTATTTCAGTGTTTGGCTCTCTATTTTTTCCCTTCTCACAGAGAGTATATACTATAATCTAGCTACAAAGACCCCCTTAGCACTTTGCTACACTGAAAACTGCTCTCCTGTCTCAGATTTTTCCTTCTCAGTCTTTCTGTAGAGTGGAAAAGCCTTCTTTTCTTTCCCCTTCCCAACAATGTTTCTATTTTTGACCCCACCTCTTTGTTCTTACTGCACTGCCTTCTTTCTGGGTGATTTTCACTACTTCCGTGACCAAATCTAGATCTCTTCAGAATTCTACACCTGTTGGATTGAACACCTGAATGTTTCACAGCCTTGTCAAACTGAACATGTTAACATTGAAATGATTGTCTCTTCTCTCTTTCATGCCTTCCTTAAAATGAAACCTCAATATTGCTCACCTTCCTATTCTTTATATTGGCTAATGGTACCATCATCCACAGAGATTCCTGGGTTTGATCCCAAGATCTAGAGTTGTTGTTTCCTTGTATCTAATTCTCTAGCTGTAGCATACTTTAAGTCCATCTCACCCTCTAAATTTTCCTAGAATCTATTTCTTTTCATTTCTATAGTCATTACTTGAATACTTTATCACTCTACATAGACAGGGGTTCACAAACTATAGTCCAGCTGCCTGTTTTCATAAAATCAAGTTTTATGGGAATATATTCTTACTCATTAATTTAGGTATTCATTACTGTAGCTGCTTTTTAATGCTATAAGGTCAGAGTTGTGTAATTGTGATAGAGACAGTGTGGCCTACAAAGCCTAAACTAACCTTTTGTAGAAAAGATTTGTCTACCCTTGGACTATTACTGATTTTCTCTCTCTAGTATTATCTACCCTCTTCTCCTAGCTCAGGTAAATATTCATGTCTGACAGTATGTCCCTTTGGTGAATCTTTTATTGCTTATTCATATGACCCCTAACTGATTAATTGATGGCAAAAACACAAACAAACAATTAAAATGAAATACAGAAGAGGAAAAAAATGCCTACATATGACAAGGGAGGAAAGCTATAAAATTAAGGCAGAGTAAGTTCCTTTTTAACAGGCTTAGCTTGACAGTCTCAGTTTGACGAATATCCACTCTATCCAAAAGAAATCTTGGTGTCTCTTCACTTTATTTAAGGACAGCTCAAACCAATAATTTAACCAATATCTGTACCTGGTCTGGATATTAGTATTTCCCTAGAAACAATCAGAGGATGGAAATGTTGTCAGAGACATCATTCCTGCCCAGACGTACTTGTTAGGAAGAGTCTTTAAACAAAATCAACCAATTCATTCTGTAAACAAACATTTCTTAAAGGAGTATTCAATGCCCAGCTCCAGAACAAGCCCCAATTGGTTTTAAAGTTCACTGAGGAAATACTGTTAAATAAATAAAATTTCACCATGTGTATTAAGTACAGCAAAGCATGAGAGAATAATCTGTAGTATCAGAAGAGTCTTCAGGAAAATACCTTCTCTGCTAAAAGTTGAGAAACAGATAAACTTACCAAAAAAGAAAAAAAGAAGAGGGCCTTCCTGGTGGCGCAGCGGTTGAGCTGTGGGTTGCGAAGCTGCCTGCAGCCTCTGCAGCGCTGGTTTGATCCCCAGTTGTCGGGCTAGGGTCCCACATGGCACGCAGACCTCTCCTGCCGCCCGCTGCTCCCCTCAGCAGTGTACTTCGGTCCTTCTGCCTGCTCTGCTCCCCGCTCTGGCTCTGGTGAATTCTCTCACCCTCCCGTGCTTCTGACTGTACCCAGTGCTTGTATAAATAAATAAATAAATCTTTAAAAAGAAAAAAAGAAGAAGAAAAGAAGAATTTCAGCAGAGGCAAAAGCATATATACCAAATGGATATATCAAGATATCCTCTAAATAAGAAAATAAGCCCAGAAAGGCAGACACAGGGACTTCATACCTACAGTGTAAACTTTCTTTTTCTTTTTCTTTTTTTTTTTTTTTAAGATTTAAAAAAAATTTATATATACATGCAAGAGCTGGGATGTAGGCCAGAGGTGCCGGGGGGTGAGAGGATTCACCAGAGACAGAGTGGGGAGCAGAACATGCAGATCCACTGAAATACACTGCCAGGGAGAACAGCGCGTGAGACAGGAGAGGTCTGTTGTGCCATGTGGGCCACCTCCTAGGCAGGCCGGGGAATCAAACTTGCGCTGCAGTGCCTGGCGACAGCCCAAAGCACTGTCTTTAGACACTGTGCCACCAGGGAGGCCCCTAGAGTGTAAACTTTCTAAGGACTTAGTTTTGTTCTTATTCTATTCCATTCCTTAGTGTAGTACCTGAAATATGGTAAATGCTTGACAATTATTTGTTGGATAAATTTATTAAAAATTACTGATTGTCTACTATAAACGATTTATATGGTACACAGGTGCTGTTTTACATATTAGTTACTGAAAATAGATGATAACTCTTACTAAAATTTATGAGTCTGACATTGAGCATGTTATAGAGACTGATTTTAAGATGAGGAAATTGAATTGTTTTGGCATTAGGTTTTTTGTCTACTGCTCCTTTGCTCATAAATATTAGGAACTACTGGAGATTTGCTACCAGTGGCAGCCTGTCTACTGGATTGCCTTCTTGAGAGTACCTGGCTCCTTTAGATACCTCAGATTCTTAACTTACACACTTGATGATCTTTTGAATACTTCAAACAATTATACAAGACTAAATGCCTTTGCTCTAGTTTAGAGAATTGTGATAGAAAAAGCATTAGCTCTCTTGACCAGGTGGGGACACTTGAACTGTGATTTATAGGTGTCTTGTAATTTATAGGGCATTATTTAAAACACTGAAAATTCTGTTACTCTATCTTAAGAAGCACGGGGTTTATAAATCATTTTAGTTCAAATTTATATTCATGTAGAGAAGTTTCAAGGTGAAAGTGACCATTGTCTTTTGCTTCATGCTCTTGTCTGTCAAGCTTACATTTTACATTTGTAGAAACTGGGGTGCAAAGAAGTTATTTTACATGCTAGTTTAGTGTAAAGCAGTAATCAAACTTGCATCATGTTGACGATAGAATCACGTGGCTAGTTTTATAAGCATACTCTTGTTAGGGTCCTCCTCCCAAAGGCTTTTATTTTTATTAGATTTGGGATAGAGATCAGGTTTATGTAATAAGATAATGAAAAGAAAGCAAAACAAAAACTCAAAACTACTCTGTCTTCAAAATTGTAATAATGAATAAGCTTCCCATGTATCAGTAAAGTTACACACACTACTTGGCTTACAACCATTGTGCCATAGTACCCCCCCCTTAAAATGAACAGATTCTTAGAGCAGTTTCAGATTTACAGAAAAACTGAACAAAATGTATAAATTGCATGTACTTCCTCACCTCCTACCACATTTCCTCTGTTTTTAAAATCTTGTGATGTGATACATTTGTTAAAGTGATAGCCAACATTGAGAGATTGTTACTAAGTTCATAGTTTATTAATTATAATTACCATTTGCCCCCCCCTTTAATTAGATAGTTCTGTGACTTTTGACAAATGCATAATGTTGTTCGGTTTTATTTTTTCCAGAATGTCATATAGTGGGATGATACAGTATGTAGCCTTTTTAGACTTTCCTATTTGACTTAGCAACATTCATTTTTAAGGTTCCTGTATCTCTTTGTGGTTTGATAGCTCATGTGTTTTTATTGCAGAGTAATATTTCATTGAATGAATATATTGAGGTTTATCTGTTTACCAGTTGAAGAACATTTTGATTGCTTCTATGTTTGGGCAAATATGATTAAGTTACTGTAAACATTTGTGAGTAGATTTTTGAGTGGATATAAGTTTTCAGCTCTTTTGGCTAATATCCATGAGTACATGGTAAGAAATGTATAGTTTTGTAGGAAACTGCCAAACTCTATCAGCGAAGTACAATTTTGTATTTCCAGCAGCAATTGCATTCCTGGTTTTCCATATCCTCACTAGTTTTTGGTGTTAGTGTTTGGATTTTAGCTATCCTGACAGGTTTATAAAGGTATGTTACTGTTACTTAACATTTGCAGTTCCTGAATGACATACGATGTTGAGCATCTTTTCGTATGCTGATTTGCCATCTGTATATGTCTGTGAGGTGCCTGTTCATGTCTTTTGCCTATTTTTAATTGTGTTCTTTGTTTTCTTATTGTTGAGTATTAAGAATATTTTGGATACAAATCCTCTATTAGGTAAGAATTTTTCAAATATTTTCTACTTGCCTATGGCTTTTCTTCATTCTTTCTTTTGCAGAGGTTTTTAATGTTAATGAAGCCTAGCCAATTTTTCTTTCATGGATCATGATTTTGATGTTGTATCTAAAAATTCCTCATCAAGGTCATCTAGACTTTCTCATGTTATCTTCCAGAAGTTTTGTAAGTTTGTGTTTTACTTTACATCTATGATGCATTTTAATTTTTTTGTGAAGGGTAATCAAAAGAAATCATACGTAAAGAAGTCAAAGCTTACCAACACATTAATGAACCTGGAATACATTAAGTGAAAGAAGCCAATTACAAAAGATAAATGATTCGATATATAGGAAGTATTCAGAATAGGCTAATCTAGAGAGATAGAAAGTAGATTCTATAGGGCTAATAGGAGTGGAGGGACTGGGGAATAGCAAAGAGGTGCAGTTTTTTTTGATTATGGTGATGGATGCACAAGCCTGTGAATATATTAAAGTCATTGTATTGCACACTTTAAATGGATAATTCTATGTTGTATGAACTATAACTTAATAAAACTTAAAAAGTTCATGTCAGTTCATATTGTTATTTTGTAAGAACAGGAATACTTCATTCTAGGGAATCATAATAATATGAATATTGAAATAACTTAAATAGATGCTATAAAATGCCAGATGAATGGAATAGATCTGTGCTGTCCAGTAAAACTTTATTACAAAGCACAGATTAACATCTCAATTCAGATTAACCACTTTTCAAGTGTTCAGTAGTCTCTTTTAGTTGGTGACTATTGTACTGGACGTTGCATTTAGATTGAACAGATTGATTTTCTGTGTTAACTGTATGAAAAATAATTGTTGATTAAAAAGATAGTTTAAATAATAATATATTTAGGACATTATTTTTAGAGATAGCATATTTTATTTTATTTTATTTTTCTAAAGATTTATTTATTTATGCATAGAAGAACTGGGGTATAGGCCAGAGGTGTGGGGGTGAGAGGATTCACCAGAGACAGTGGAGAACAGAACAGGCAGATTGACCAAAGTACACTGCTGAGGGGAGCAGCTGGCAAGTCAGGAGAGGTCTGCTGCGCCATGTGGGTAGCTCCCTGGCTGGCTGGAGATCGAACTTGTGCTGCAGTGACTGTGGACAGCTTCATAGGTTGCATCTTAACCCCTTGCACCACCAGGGAGGCCCAGAAAGATAATTTTTTATAGTTGCAGAGTCTGGGAAGTCCAAGATTGTGGTGTCACTAGATTCAGTGTCTGGTGAGTACCCACTGTTTCAGCTAAGATAGCTTATTTTAGAAGGAAGAATAATCATTGTAGTTAGAATGGTTAGGAAAGGTCACAGAGGAGATGATTCTTGAATTTATTTTGCTCATTCATTCATTCATTCATTCACCAAACAAATTTTGGATTCTTTACTGCATATGACAACTGTAGTGAACAGTGCACACACCTTACCTCCTTGTGCACAATATGCTAAATAGCTGTAGTCATATAATTAATTAGAATAGGTTACTTAAAAATATTTGCTTTGGGGTCTCCCCGGTGGGTTGTGAAGCTGCCTGCAGCCTCTGCAGTGCCGGTTCCATCCCCTGCCTCTGGGCAAGGGTCCCACATGGCTCTCAGAGCTCTCTTGCCGCCCCGCTGCTTCCCTCAGCAGTGTACTTTGATCCTTCTGCCTGTTCTGCTCCCTGCTCTGGCTCTGGTGAATTCTCTCACCCTCCCGCGCTTCTGACTGTACCCAGTGCTTGTATAAATAAATAAATAAATCTTTAAAAAAAAATTTGCTTTGTAATAATGGGTAACTGCATTGTGGGATTGGTGGGAATAAGTACAATATGATATGTCCAACACTGTACTTGTCAAGTGCTTAATAAATACTACTTTTCTCCTTTCTCCCTGCTTCATCCTCTCTTCCTTTTTGAATGGATGGGGCTTGGGGAAAGATTTAAGATACACCAGAGACAAAAAGCAGATGGACTACCCAGGGGCTTCAATGAGCTCTTAACTTTTATATCCTCAACTCCCTCCCCCCTTCCCCCTTCAGGAAATTCTGCTTTCTGACCTCAGAACTTGGGTGTATACTACTTAGGCCTATCTAATTGGTGTTAACTGTTTAGTGCTAACTAATGATATTAAGGTCTATTATAGCTAGTGTTAAATAGGATTTTGTTGGCTGATTTAACAATAGAAATTAATGATTTTTCTGGAAAATTCTATACTTCATGATAGTTGTTTTATTAGTGAATATTTGGAACTCTGCTGAATTATTATCTGTCGTTAATTTAGATAAAGTGTTTCAGAAATATTTTGTAAGCCACATTACCTCAGTAAACAGCAACAAAGTATTTTGAAAAGTGCTGAAATGAAATATCTCACACCTCTTTTTAAAAAAATCCTGACCTCCTTTACATTTCTGAGCCTTGTAATTTTTATGTTGTGAGCTACCTTTAAACTTGACCCTATGTTTTACAATAGATTATTATATCTAGTTAAGTATTCATTGTGGTTGCATTATGTTTCAGGTGAGTTGAAGGGATATTATTGTGTATTGAACACTGGCTTTAGATTGGGCACATCTTGATTTTTGTGTGTGTGTGTGTGTGTGTGTTAGCTGTATGTGTGACTAAACTGATTTTTACTTAATTTAGATGATATATTGCTGGAGTCCAGCTCCGACTGGGGCAGGGTCCCAGCGAGGACGAGATGGTGTGGGTGAAGTGGAGGGATAAGGGGAGGGGGGAGATAAGGTAGGTGAGGTAACTGACACTTGATCAGGGTACAGACTTCTCCCACTGATAGCCTCAGCAGGGCTTTATTTATACATCAGAAATTGTTCTTTGATCATTACATCATGCGATCATGATTGATTTCACTTTTGCATTGTTTTAGAAATTATTAATGATCGTTAACAGTGCACAGTCCTTTTTTTTAATTTTCCCAGTCTATGATTAACTTGGCCGCTTGGTTACATTAACTTGGTTACAAATTTTCCTAGGTGATGTATGTTATTCAGAAAATAGAAGCAGGTGCTATACGCAACATTATTTATTGCAGTCAAGCTAGGTAACTAAAACAAGGCTGAACAGGCATTGTAAAATTGAGGGCAGCCTTCTATTTCCTATATAGAACCAAAGGGTCCCGGTACCATGGGAACAATATGTGGTGTGTTTCTCTCGGACCATTTCGCCTCCCGGGGTGCCTCAGGGCATTCTGAACTAGTGGGGACTTTTACCGGGCTCAGTTCCATCAGTTCTATTAAGTGTGGTTTGTTAGAAAACTCAGTGTTACTCATGGTAACTGAGTTACAAATTGGAGGACGTGGAGAATTATTGGAAATCGTTTGATTATCAATCATGTTGGAAAGTACATTTCTCAAACTACTGAAGTGAGTGTGCATACCGAAACTGGCATTGATGCCAGCATTCATTGTGTTATTCTAAAGCTTATAGAAAATTTCCATGGTTTCAATAACTGCCACAAACAAATGAAAGGAAGTAGCAGGAGCCAGCTATGGAGCTTTCTGACTTTTCAGAAATTTCCCCCATGCCCGGACCATGTCAGACGGCATGAGTAGCATGGCCTGCGTCAATATATTGTGAATGTTAATATGGTTAGGACATTGCTTATGTTATTTACAAATTATGATAAATGCTTTGAAGGAACAGAATGGTTACTTAGAAGACCATTCTAGAGGAAAAGTTACATTGCACTGTATAGTAATACAGAAAGTATCTTTGAGGAAGTGATATTTAAGTTGGGAGTTCCTCCCTCCCTGGTCCAAAAGGTAAAAAGGTGGAGATGGAAAAAGAACATTCTCAATAAAGGAGAATAGCATATAAAAGAGACCCATGGTGGTAAAGAGCTTTGGGTGTTTATTAATTCAAAGAAGCTATTGGAAGTGAATGATACTAAGGGAAGACTTGGATGAATTGAGAATCAAACCAGACCTTGTGAAACATGTTGAAACCTTTCAGGTAGTTTCAGTCAGTGGAACGAGATAGACTGGTATAATCCTAAAGTGGAGAAATGGTGCTCTCTACTCCCAATTCTAGACAGCCACCTCTTCTTGTGCAGTGCCAGGGTGTCCCTCAGACACCATGGTGAAGAGTGGAATGAATGGATTTGGCCAGATTGAGTGTGAGGCTTTTTACTCTGGCAAAGTGAATATTGTTGCCATCAGTAACCCATTATTTGACCTGAGTTTCATGGTGTACATGTTCCAGTATGATTCCACTGTGGCACATTCAGTGGCACGGTCAAGGCTGAGAATGGGAAGCTTGTCCTCAACGGAAAGTCCATCTCCCATCTTCTAGGAGTGAGATCCTGCCAGCAATTGGGGTGATGCCAATGCTGGATATGTTGTGGAGTCTACTGGTTACTCCACTATCTTGGAGAAGGCTGGAACCATTGGACGGGTGGGACCAAAAGGGTCATCATCTCTGTCCCTCTGATGCTCCTGTGTTTGTGATGGACATGAACCATGAGAAATACAACTCCCTCAAGATTGTCAGCAATGCCTCCTGCACCACCAGCTGCTTTGCCTATTGGGGCAGGGTCATCCATGACGACTTTGACATCATGGAGGTACTCAAGACCATGGTACATGCCATCACTGCCACCCAGAAGACTATAGATGGTCCCTCTAGGAAGCAACTGAGGGCCCTCCTAGAACATCACCCCCACTTCTAGTTGTATCATCAAGGCTGTTGTGGGTAAGGTCGTCCCTGAGCTGAATGGGAAGCTGACTGGTATGGCCTTTATCTCACCATTCCAATGTGTTGGCTGTGGTTCTGACCTGCCACCTGAGAAAGCTGCCAAATACGATTACATCAGAAGGTGGTGAAGCAGGTGCAACTGGCCCTCTCGGGCAGCCTGGGCTACATTGTGGAGAGGCTGTCTTCTGTGATTTGAACAGTAATACCCACTCCTCCAACATTGATGCTGGGGTTGGCATTGCCCTTGATGACCATTTTGTCAAGCTTATTTCCAGTGAATTTGGTTACAGCAGCAGTGTGGTGGACCTCATTGTCCATAAGGCCTCTAAGAGAGTCAAAGCCTCCTAGACCACCAGCCCCAGCGAGAGCACAAGAGGAAGAGAGGCATCCTTAGCTGCAGGGGAGTCCTTCCCCCACTGGTCCAAATACACGGAAAATACCCTCATCTATCACAGTTCCACCCCAAATCCCATGGAGAAGAGGAAGGGCCTAAGGAGGCCTGCGTGGTCATGTAACATCAATAAAGTACACTGTGCCCAGCATGCATGCGTGCAGAAATAAGCACGGCAGTAGCTCTCAGATGATAGCAATTGAGTAATTACCATGTATTTAAAGTACTGGGAATGCACATGATAATTGGGAGAGCATAGAGACGTAAGAGAAAGGGATTCCAGGACCAGTCATAGAAAACCTAACATTTAGAGGTTGGTAAAAGAGGAACCAGCATAGGAGGTTGGTAAAAGAGGAACCAGCATAAGAAATCAGGGTTTTGTTGTGTTTAATGACAGTGGTTCCTGAAATGGCAAGAAGGGTATTTTGCAGTGTGTGGAGGAATTTCAAATTGAATAACCTCAGGCAGTGGGATTTATGAAAGTAGAGTCCCTTGAGGAAGTTATGTTACTCTTAAAGTCAGAAATTTGAATCTGAATACTGATATAAACTTTTAGGAAATAATTCAGGCATACATAATTATAAGTAATGCCCTGTCCATCTTATTTTCTTGTTACTCTTCTTTATTGAATACAGGAATCAGTGCTTAATTGAAGAATAAACATTGACGTGAACGAGGCACTCAGTTCTTCTCTTTATTGTGCTACGCAGTTTTAGAACTAAGCATACATCATTCAAGAAATGGACATTTGCTGGGTTTTATTTTAAACAGTTCCTTAAGTATGCTTGCATTTTTTAAAACCTAGTGAAGAAAAATGTTAGATTTTAAGAGTAACACATTATGAAAAGAATATCTTATGAGAACTTAAGCAAATCAGTCTTAAATTTTTTTACATCCTTGATTGTGCAGAATTTGGCAATTATAAAGAAGTATGAAAAAGAAATTTTTTCTGTGTTCTCACTATTTAAAGTCCTGTTTACTTTTTTATCATTTCTTGTGAAAATTGAGTTCCCACATTATATATAGCTCACAGCCATTTTCATGTAATCTTGTATCATGAATATTTCCTTATAACCTTAAGTATTCTTGAAAATGTAGTTTTAATGCTGCTTGTACTGTTCTGTTCAGTGTGAACATATATAATAGTTTACTTGACAAATTTCTTACTGGGCATCTAGATTGTTTGCTATTTAATATCAAATATCTGTTTGATATTTTGTATAGTGCTTCCATGGATATCTTTGTAAATCAATCATCTCTCAGTTTCTGATTACTTCTTCCCTCCTTCCCCAATATTCTTAAAGGAAAGTTATACTTTCCTATACTTAAGGAAAATTAATTAAATGGCACCTCTTATTTAGGCCTCATATATATGTATATATTTGTGGGAATGGCATAATTTATTGCTCTGTTCCCACAATGTTTGGTATGTGCATAGATTTAGAGGCCTCCCTGAAATAAGACATCTTTACAGGGTCTTTTTGACTTGTATATTTAGATTTACTATTGGATATTATACACCTTCAGTTCTCTCTCACACTTTGTCTTTCACTGCTCTTATACCTAACAAAATCCTTTATTCAATGACCTTTTAAAATAACATCCCTTGCTTGATATTTGGGAACAATCTTAACATATGAGTCTTCACAAATTGAGAGTAAAAGTGTAAGCTGATAAAACCTTTCTAGAACTCAGTTGGCAAGAAACTAATTGAGTTCAAGGGTGCCTAGTTTTATTATATCTTTGTTAACGTGATTAATTTTTATTTTTTAATATTTGCTTATTTGCTAGGTAAAATATGATAGCTACATTTAGGGGTGAGAGGAATGATTGAAATAAATTCTTTCCCAAACTAACTGAATAAAAATTGGAAGGTGAAACCTACATCAAAAAAGATAAACTCTTGTCATTTGTAGCAACACAGATGAAGCTGGAAGGGATTATGCTTTGTGAAATTAGTCAGAAGGAGAAAGGAAAATACTGGATGGTGTCACTTATATGTAAAATACAGAGAAACCATACAAAGGGTCAGATAAAGCCAAACTCTAAAAACCAACCAGTGAAAGCTAACTAAAGAACTGAGGCACTTAGAGAGGCAGGAGATGAGGGAGGGGCATGCATAAAGTGGAGAGAGAGCATAATGGACTATGGGTGCTTTGGTGGCTATTATCATAATAGGTGACAACACCTGAAGGAGGGATCTTATGCTTCCAGAATACAAATAGTGTTATAAACAAATGTTACCTCAATAATTTTTTTTTTTTTTTTAAAGTCAGTGTTTGAGGGGACTCCCTGGTGGTGCAAGGGGTTGAGACACAACCTGTGAAGCTTTCTGCATCTCTGCAGTACAAGTTCGATCCCTGGCCGTCCAGGGAGGTACTCACATGGCGCAGCAGACCTCTCCTGACTCGCCCACTGCTCCTCTCGGCAGTGTACTTTGGTCAGTCTGCTTGTTCTGTTCCTCACTCTGTCTCTGGTAAATCCTCTCACCCCCCACACCTCTGGCCTGTACCTCAGCTCTTGTATGCATAAATAAATAAATCTTTAAAAAAAAGTCACTGTTTGAAATTTATACTCTTATCTGACTGCCATGGAATCATACATTACCAAAGCTAAAAGGAATCTAAACATTCATACTTACTCAGTCCTTTCAATTTACAGATAGGGAAACTGAGGTCTAGAAAGGAGGTTTGTTGACTTCCCCAAGGTTATTACAAGTCAAACAATAGAAGGAAACAGCTTGTCCTGTTTTTTCATCATTAATCTATTGTTTATTTTTCACAAATGTCTCCCATTCTCTTTTCCCTAATTTTTTTATGTCTGGATACCTGATAGAATCTTTTTCATCCTTGAGTTTAACCAGGATACTTTCATTATTCTGAGATAGTCCTTTCTAGTATACACTGTTCCTTTTTTCCTCTGCTGATACAGTTCATTTAATTTCAAGGAAATTTGCATCTTTGAATACTTATTTTATTCATATGTTGGATTCCACTTTAGGAACAAAACTATTCTTTATGTAGAATTGTCTTTGTTTTCCGCATTTATTATCTTCTTCAGAGTTACTTTCATCTCTTCATTCCCTCTGCATAACTATGATTCCCTCCTTGTATTAATTTAAAATTTTTTCACTATGTCTCCTCTTGGCTGTTTCATTGTTTTACTAAGCAAAGAAACAAACAGGCTGGAAAATGCCCCTCTATTCGCCCCTGCCTCCATATCCATGTCTAATTCCAGTAACCTGTGAATTTTGCCTTATTTGGAAAAAAGGCTCCTGCAGATTGAGATTATATTAAGGATTTTTTTTTTTAAAGATTTATTTATTTATACAAGCACTGGGTACAGTCATAAGCGTGGGAGGGTGAGAGAATTCACCAGAGCGGGGAATAGAACAGGCAGACTGACGAAATACACTGCTGAGGGGAGCAGTGGGTGGCAGGAGAGGTCTGCGCACTTATATTAAGGATCTTGAAATGAGATTTCCCTAGATTATCTGGATGGAATCTAAGTCCAACCACAGGTGTCCTTATAAGAGATACACAGAAGAGAGCAGATACAGACACAGAAAGGAGGAGGCTGTATGACTATGGAGGCAGGGATTGGAAAGATGCACTCTTGAGGGCAGAAATCAAGAAATGTGGACAATGACCAGAAACTAGAAGAGGCAAAGATTAGATTCTCTTCTACAGCCTGCAGAGGGAGTGCAGTGCTGCTGGCACCTTGATTTCAGACTTTCGGGCATCAGGATTATGAGAGAATAATTACCAATTTGTGGTAATTTGTTTACAGCAGTCACAGGAAATTAATACAAGGACCAAAACAATTTTCCTTTTTTAATCTCTCTGCTGTTTTATGACCTTATCTTTGGATTCTTGTTTTATTTATTTATTTCATGGTCTTATTAATTCTATAGCACTAAATTCTTTCGAAGGAATTTTTTTTCCTGCTCTTTAGATTGTTTTCTTACAGATGCAGTTCTTGATTTGGCTTTTGCTTATTTGTCCTATTGTGTGTTTGCGTCCGTTTTTCCATCTGTTTTTTCATTAAATTGGACAGCTCTTGCCACATCTTTTATTTTTATATAATATCCATCAGTGAAGTCTTCCTTTTTTTAAATCTTATTTTGGGCATCTTTGTCTTCTGAGTTATGTGGCTGTTGTTTTTAATGTACTTTTCTATAACCAGAGGGATGTGGTAATAGGGAAGACCTTTTTGAACTTTTTTTTAAAAAGATTTATTTATTTTTATGCAAGAACTGGGATACAGGCCAGAGGTGCGGGAGGGTGAGAGGATTCACCGGAGACAGAGCGGGGAACAGAACAGGCAGACTGACGAAATACACTGCTGAGGGGAGAGGTAGGTGAGACAGGAGAGGTCTGCTGCACCATGTGGGATCCTTGCTGGCCAGTCGGGATCGAACCAGTGCTGCGGAGGCTGCGGACAGCTTCACAGTGCAGCGCTCAACAGCCTGCGCCACCAGAGAGGTCCCTTTTTGAACATGTTTTCTACCACTGAGCTGGGGTACATTCTACTTTTGTTGACTCACTGAGCTGGGGTACATTCTACTTTTGTTGACTTCTGTTTCTTCCCTCAGCTTAGATTACTAAATGGGAAGATGGCTGCCTTTGTGGAGAGTCATAGATGATGTATAGAAGACTTGGGGCAAAGCATTAGCTGTAGACTTTCTTTGGGCTTTGGGCTTTGGACTTTCTTTCTCCCCTAACTTCTTGTTCCTCTCCATAACTGCCTGCAGCACTTCACATTCTACTTTTATTTTACTGAGGAGTGGCACAGAGAATTCTCACTATTTTTTCTTCTGTATTTTCCCTCAGAATTGCTTCTTGAGACAGGCACAGTTGTTGGGAGCCATGCTACGCTGCTTGTAGCCTGAAAATTTTCTGTGTTTTTTCCCTTTGCTCTTTTTTTTGGTAGTTTATAGCAAAAGCTTGTTCTATTCATTGGCTGCTGATGGTGATTTTTAGTAATTAAAAAACATTTTTCCCCTTATTAATTACTGGGGGAGAAGTAGTACTAATATTTATTCATTTAACTTTCTCAGATGACAAATTTTTCAATTAAAACAATACAGGTGTTTTATTTTCATTGGTGGTCATTGTTTCTCAAAATGTAGCATGACAAGGGCCTCCCCTAATTTACTGAGTAGTCATTATATGACAAATATTAAAAAAAATTGCTTACCTTATATTATTTAATCATTACAACACCCTCGAAGTAGCAGCTGTCTCCATTTTATAGATATTAAGTGGTAGAATGTATGCTTCAAACCTTGGTATACCTTCAGAGCCCAAATTTTGCACCATCATGCCTTTCTCTAAGGATGAAAACTTAATAGACTTATTTTTTCTTAGTAGAAATTTTATACTTCTTCATTACTTATGCTTGTTAATCCAACTGGCTTGGTATCTTCCTGTGATTAAAAATGTGGTCTTATTGTGCTTTGTAGGGCATTGGAGTCTTTCTGTCTTATCTCCATCTTCTGCCATGTATTTTTCTATTTCTAAAGTATGATATATAAGGAAACATCTCCAGAAGTCAGCCCACATATGACATCTGTCCATTTTATTTTCCCTGCCTCTCGTTTGTTTGCTTTTCCATCCCAAAGGAAATTTAGTAATTCTTTTGTTGTTTTGTTTTCCTAATTCTGTAGGTAGGATCATGTGGAAAGGAATGGTATCTAAGGAAAAGACCCTGCAAGAAAGATTTTTATCATATCAAGGTTACATAGAAATTGTTCTAAAAAATTTCTCATGTTATTAATCATTAGGGTTGATTCGACTACTTGGTTGGTTTCCCTTCTTCATAGCTTTGCCCATAGATATTACGGCATTTGCACTCTGGGTAGAATTTTCATATCTGAGTAGAGCCCCTATTTTATGACACGAGTAAGTTTATTTTAGGATGTCTGATTTTTGTGAGACAAAAATCCTTTTTATTTCTTACACTTAATTAATGCTGTTTTTGTGTTTCTTTTTTTTTTTTTTAAATTTATTTGTTTATTTATTTATACAAGCACTGGGTACAGTCAGAAGCGTGGGAGGGTGAGAGAATTCACCAGAGACAGAGCGGGGAGCAGAGCAGGTCTGCGCGCCATGAGGGACCCTCCTCCGGTGACTGGGGAGCAGCCGGGGATCGAACCGGCGCTGCAGAGGCTGTGGGCAGCTTCGCAACCCAGCGCTCAACCACTGCACCACCAGGGAGGCCCTGTTTTTGTGTTTCTAAACTGTTTCATTTTCGGGAGAGCATCTTGTGTTAATAGATGTTCCTTAGCCAGTTCCTTAGGGTAGAATTTGATTTACAAACCTGAAGCTTTGACAGTGGTCACTGTTTCCTCTTCTCACAATCTTAAGTCATGGCTGAAAATAAGGTTCTTTTTGTTTTTTGAGTAATTTGTGTAGTATTTTTCAATAGTGTTACTATTTTGTTGTTAAACATCTAAAAAAATAGCTATTATTTCTCTTACTGATAAAGAATAGGCAGTGCTATTTTCCCTATATTAGCATTGTTAGGTAAAAAACTATTGAAAATATTTTGTATCATCTGTGTAGAGTCACAGGTGGTATGCTGAATTCTATGTTATTTGTAGTAGACTTAATTTTCTGTTATTTCTTCATGGAGACATTATTCTTGAGTTACAGGAAGATTTCACAAGGATAGTTATTGATGTGTTTAATTTGTAATAGTGGTGTGATTTATTAATGTTTCTATCAAGGCTTTCTATTAAAAGTGTTGCAGTTTTTTTCTTAGCTCAGCATCTTAGGAACTGTCATCCTTATGCAAGGAACCATCAAATTAAATGGCTAACATATGTTCAATTTGAAATTTATCATTCATATAAAATTAGAATGTCGGTGTCAGAATCCTCTTAACTACTAAAGATGCTTGAAGTGGTCTTTTGGGTTTGGGATGCTCTTTCTACCCTTTGGATGTGAACCATTCTCTGATATATCATTTTTTCATCGTGGGATGAATTGGTCTGAGGAATGACTTCAGAAGACTTTAAAAATATATCCACAATGTGTTGCTTATAGATACAAAATTATGTTGAGAGATTAAGAACTAAGCTGCCAAAAAAAAAAAAAAACAAAAAAACTAAGCTGCCATGTATCAATTTGGGATATTCCTAAGGCTTTTATGATAATTGATTTCTATTCTATATATTTAACAATCTTCAATAGAAAGTGGTTGTTCTGTTATGTACCATCTTTCCATTGCTTCATGAGGATTCTATTGTGGTTTATATGTTTAGGATTTATATATTGTGGCAAAGAATAGGGGATTTAGTTCCATATTCTAATTATAATAGGAAATTCATACCACCTGAGTGAATTTTCACTACAATAGAGTATCCCATGAGTCTTCTGGCCAGAGAGAGGGCCAGGAGCCAGGCTATTCCCACTGCTCTGCTGTTACTGCTCTGAGAGATAGTGGCATATTTTGGAAACCAATTTTATTGTAAAGAGTATGAGATTCTCTATATCTTGCATCCTGAGCAATTGAGTATTGGGCAAAGTGGTGATTCTTTTTTTTTAAAGTAGCATTCTTGTTAGAATCCCTAGTTTCTAGCTTTTCTTGAGGATTTTGGTTTTTTGGAAGCAATGCTTACTGTACTTTGCTATGATAAAATCCAGAATTACCTGGTTTCAAGTAAGAAATGCTAAACATCTTAGAATTGTTTTACATTTTTTTTGTTTCCCATATGACTTTGCTTTGGGATAAGTTTAAAAACTTAATATTGTTTGGGGAGGAGATGATAGTGTTTGAGCTAAATCGTTCAGCTATAGTAGCAAGTTTGTAAAATATAACAGAGGTGTATAGCATGAGGCAAGTAGTAAAGAGTTCTGTTACTGTTAAACTTTATGATATTGGGCAAGTTAATATCCTTTAGTTTTACTTTACTTGTTTGCCTAGTGAGCACAACATACCATATATTTAATTATATTAGGGTAGATGAAACAAAGAATTGGAAAGTTCTTTGTAAACAGTGAAATTTTATACAGCTGTTAATTTTATTGCTATGTCAGCAGATTACAGTGCCAAATGGTGACATACTTTTCCTTGGCACACTAGCTGCTGACTGTTCCATGTGTTACTACTGCTCAAGCCAAGTCATACCCAGTATTAGCTTGTCATTCTTTATGGCTCTGCAATTTGATTTCTCTGGTGGAGCAATTTAAAGAGCTTGATGACTTCTGAACAGAATTTCTGGGATGCTTGAGTTAGAAAGCCTGACAGCCATTATTCTTAGCATATTTGGGTTTTCATATTTTAATAGAGTATAGCTTGTAAGAGTGCTTAGCAGTTTTTCTAACTGCTCAAACAAGAATAATTTCTGCTAAATGTTGTGAACTATTATTTTATTAGATGTGCAAGAGAACAAAAGGACTGATACTTGTCTGTATCCAGTTGCAGTTTAAAATTAAGAGACTGCATAAGTCTTGTTCATTTATAGCATTAATAGCACAAACTTATCTTTCTACTCCACTTTTGATATTTCAGCAGAATCATCTCATTTGTATTTTTTCCTGTGTACAAGTCAAAATTCTAGGTAAGATTTTCTCAGACTTAATAGATAAGGTTGAAGGAGATGTTAATCCTAGAGTTGTGATGGCTGTCTTTCACAACTGATTGTTGAACCCATGGAACCATTTTTCTGAAACGTGAAGGTTTTAAGAAATCCATCCTGAGAAGGCCATTACAAAAGCTTTTATTGCTTAAGTTCTCTTACCAGAGCAAGTACAGAACCATAGCTGCTGTCTTCTTCATTGAAATAAAGTTTACAGTAGACACGAATAATTTTAGGTTATACCCCCAAACAGCTTTTGCTTTCAATTTAAACAAAAGCCACTTACGCTCTTAAGATATTAACTTATCTTAATTAAAAAACAATGACTTTGTTTTTTTATTAGACCTGTGATATTTTATAAGTGACTTGCTCTGTAGAATTACTAATTCACAACTCTTCATTCATTCATTCATTTATTGTGCTATGGTTTTGATGGGAATGCTCTAGGGAAAGTCAGATTGTTTGAAATCACCTCTGCTATTTATTTTCTTTAGGACAATTGGATTAGAAGAAAATGTATCTAATACATTGGACTTTTAATCTTTCTGTATCACTTCATTTATAGTTTAAGTTCAAAAGACTGATTTTGTCTTTAGGAATACTGTAATGCAGGTAAGGAGAGGCTTATTTTATAGATGAGGAAGTAAATAACTTAGAGTAGTTAACCTGAAACAATGTTAAGAGTAACACAGTCAGAAATAAATGTAATAAGGATTGTTTTTTGGGAATGGAGCATTATGATTTGATTGTTTTTTGGGAATGGAGCATTATAATTTGAACTTGAATTAGATTAACTTAGTTTTTTTAGCAAATACGTTTAAGATTTATCTTACTCGGAGTGAAATGTCAAGAGAGCATTTGAAAGCTTTGAGAGCTGTTATCTGTTGACTTGTTTGGGGGTTTGTATGTACTTAAAGAATATGCAATATTGTAAGAATTGGTTGATTGAGGAGATAGCTGACCATGATATAATATACACTGCTTATCTTATGCAGGAATCAATCATTGTGGTATTGTCTGTTATGAAGACTGTCTTAGAGAATTCCTTAATCATAGATACTACTTATTATTTGTTGTCTATATTAATACTTCTGTGAACTTAAATGTCTATAGATATTACAGTATGACATGAGTATTAATTTATCTGGCAATTTTATATTTGGTAGGTGAAAAATACCCAACTATTAGAAAATTGGATAGTTGTATTTTTGATCTTTTTATATGTAAGATACAAATGACTAATCTTGACTTGGTATCTAGAGTTAAATATATTATTTTTTCTTTAGTTAGTATGAATCTAGATAACATTTGAAAAATAGGATTGATATCATGGAAGAATAGCAGAGGAGAAAGTGCAGGTTAGGAAGTGAGCCTAAGAACTACATTGTACTGAAAACTAGTTTTAGAATTGTTGAACACAGAAGAAACATGATTCATAATTGTTAATCACAATGGTTGTAGTTACTAGTCTGTATTCTGAAATCACTTAGAACAATGTAAAACTCTTTAAAATTAGGTGCTAGGTATAGCAGAGCATGGTTAAGAGTAGTATAAGAATTCAAAAATTGTGATTTGTGATTAGTTACATAGGGGGTGGCTTTTGAGCTTGAACTGACGAATCTTTGGATTGCTTCTGGGAATGAGAGAAGGTAAAAAGTGTAAGTAGAGGGCCATGGGTGGGCAGAGACCCCAGAGCCAGTAAGCTACTTGTGAATGATGCTCAGTTCAGAATAGTTTCGATATTTGTTTTACTTTTCTTGTCCCCCAAATTAGCATTCTTTCTCATGTTCCTTTTCCCCTATCTGAACTTTTTTGGAAAGGTATGCCATTATTAAAGAGAGATGGAGAACAAACAACCAAAACATAATCTTCCTAAAGGCAGAGTGCTCTGAATACAGTGAGCTTATTTAGAAATTTTAAGTTGCACCTATTTTATTTTCAAGTAACATAAGGAAGCCTTGAAGAAAGGACTAGAGCCTTTGGAGTTGGACAAATAAGGATTCAGACCTGCTGGGTCTACCATTTAAATCTTGGAAAAATTTATCAGTCTTCCCATTACCTTTAATAAGGGAACAGCACTATCTACTTCATGAGGTTTTTGTTTTCATTAAATGAAGTCACGTCTATAAAGAAATGCCTTGTCTGTTAAATGACTGAGTTATATTGTGGTTTAAAAAATTACTTATAATTGAAGCAAATGATTGAAGTAATTCTATGTGATAAACTAAAATGAGCATTTACAAATACTTTGTAATAAAGAATAGAGTCATTATGTATACTTTTCTCTGTTTAATTCTGTACAGTTTTCATTATTCTATCCCTTCTTTCCTTTAGGAGATAAGGATGGCAGCAAGGTGACCACAGTGGTGGCAACTCCTGGGCAGGGTCCAGACAGGCCACAAGAAGTCAGCTATACAGACACTAAAGTAATTGGAAATGGGTCATTTGGTGTGGTATATCAGGCCAAACTTTGTGATTCAGGAGAACTGGTTGCCATCAAGAAAGTATTGCAGGACAAGAGATTTAAGGTAAAACCTTCGGTATTTCATGTTTTTTATTTTTTGTTGTTGCTATCAGTATATGTAAATTACTTAATTCTTTTTTCCTTCAGATTTTATATATTATGCAATTATATGAAAACCACTGTAACAAGTTTATTTTCATTGTGTTTATAGAGATAAATTTACTGAAATGCAATATTTATTTTCACATACTGCTATGAGTGATTTATGTATTTATATGCTGTGACAGGTAGATTAAAATTTTTTAAAGCTTTATTTATTTATTTATTTATTTATTTATTTATTTATTTATTTATTTATTTATTTATACATACATACAAGCACTGGGTACAGTCAGAAGCGCGGGAGGGTGAGAGAATCCACCAGAGGCAGAGCAGGGAGCAGAGCAGGCAGAAGGACCTAAGTACACTGCTGAGGGGAGCAGCGGGTGGCAGAAGTCTACGCGCCATGCGGGACCCTCCTCTGGTGGCCGGGGAGCATCCGGGAATCAAACCAGCGCTGCAGAGGCTGCGGGCAGCTTCACAACCCAGCGCTCAACCGCTGCGCCACCGGGGAGGCCCTAGATTAAAATTTCTTAATTGATGCTTTTACAAAGTGACCTCTCTATTCCTTGGATCTTATTGCTGTAGGAAACCAGAGAAATAACTGTTTGTTGCAGTGATCATTTGACATGGTTGACTATGCTTGCTTTCTTGAAAAATTTCCTTTGAATCCGTGATTTAGCATTATCATTTTTGTTCTCTATAACTGACCTTTGCTGTCTTCTTTTATGTCTCTTAGAAACACAACTCCCAAAGTTGAGTTTATTTTCATTTCTTATACCCTCTCTTTAGCGCACACTGTTGATGGATGTTCAGAAAGTCCTTTTCACGTTAAGGTGTAGTGGAGTCAAGAGAGCTGGGATTCAGTCAAGGTTGTGCCATCAGCACGTTATCAGCTCTGCTCACTTCCTTGCTCCTCCCACCTCTGAAACATTTTACTGAATCTGCCATGTATTGGCATAATGTGAAACATTAAGAGATAAAAGAACAAATAAGAGGTGAGCACAGCTCTGAAATAGCACACAGTCTAATGGCTATATCAGCATTGTAAAGACTAAATTTTAAAGTCTTTGTCTCCAGTTTTCTTCTCTTCCAAGCATTACTCCCATGTTGCCAAATGCCCACTGGATTTTGATGTCTGAATATTGTACTATGCATATTGACAGACTTTTTACCTAGCCCTGACTTAACTTTCACTAGCCAGTGGAACTCTTTCTTGTTGGTCAATGGAAATCTTTCCTATTGGTTCCCGTAGGAAATTTACTTTTTCCTTCTCATGGTTTTATCATTCACTTTGGCATTCTCTCCTCCTTTATATCTAATCATTATCAAACGTGGTGGTGTCTTTCCCATTCCCACCCACAGTACCTTGTTGATCTCTACTTCTTTTCCTTTCTCATCATCAGTATTCTAGTCACACCCTTGTCATTACTGGGTTTAACCACTAATAAATCTCTGATGTTCTCGCTTCATTCCCTTCTATAAACCGACATTAGAACAGTTCCCCAATTGAGTTTAGTCATGTAGTTTATGTTACATGTAAATTGATGGTTCCTCATAGTCTAGATTATAAAGCCTTCCAGGTTCAATTGTACTTTCAGGAGTGTCCATTGTCTTGCCCTATCTACAAATACACAGCTTCCCAAACCTCTGTGTCACGTTGTGAAATAAAATGGTCTTTTATGGTTTCTCTGCTTTTATTCAGCTTCCTTTCATTACTCTCATTGTGAGCATAATAGAAAGACCCATGCCACATTCTTCCTTTATGAAATTCCCCCGGTGATTCCAATCAGCCATATGCATTTTGCTATTCTAAATTTCTTTAGCTCTTATTGCCATAAACTAGGACATTCTGATTTTTTTCCCCCAAGGACTCCATTTTTATTATGTTTGTTTCCTGAATAAAACCACATATTTAATGTTTTTTTGTATTAGTTGATGATAGCAAATACTTACCAAATTGTTATTATTTCCTAGGTGATCTATTGACATTTTACATGTGTAGATTTATTTGAGCCTTACCATTAATACTGTGAGATTGGTACTGTTATTATTGGGGTAAGGAAACAAAAACAAAGACTAAGAGAGGTGGAAGTATGGATAAGTATTTGAATCCAAGCAGTTGACTCCAGAGTGCTTTACTGTATCTTATCATTATATCAATCCTAAATTTTATGTTCAGAAGGTATTTGGATTAGTTCTTTTCCTTATTTTTTTATTTTAATTTTTCCCTTTAGCATAGTTGGGTTATTTATTTGAAATAAAATTTTATTCATCTGTTTGTGTGTTTATGGCTTCTTAGAACTTTACCTCCATTCTTTTAGACTTAATTTTTTTTTAGATTTTAGTCTATGAAACATTCACTTGGTTCCATAAGTCAGAAATACATGTGTCATTTCATCTTTCCTCAGCCTTGTTTCTACTTACTCCCTACAGATAGCTAATTTCATTATGTTCTGATTTGTTCTCTAGTTTTCTCTTGCACAAAGGAGGAGGGGTGTGTGTGTGTGTGTGTATGTATGTATTTCTTTCATACACAAAAGATCATGTGTTAGAGACTCTTTTCCACTTTGCTTTTTCTCTTCATTATATTTCCTGGAAATCATTACATAGCAGATCAGAGATTTTTCTCATCCTTTTTTACAGCTACATAGTATCGCATAGTTGTTTCAACCTTTGTCCTGTGTATTTGTTTTCAGTACTTTGCAATTTCCAGCAGTGCTATTACGGATAAACTGCATGGTTTTTGTTTTTGGGTTTTTTTTTTTTTCAGTTATTTTTACTAAATTTGTGTCTTCAGGATTACATAAAGAGAAGTAAGATGGCTGTATCAAAACATAAACACATATGTAGTTTTGTTTGATACTGCTAAATTATTGTCCATAATGGTTATATCAGTTTGTATTTGCTCCAGTAAATATATGAATGCCTATTTTCCAATACCTTTGACAATAATAATTCCTCTCCTTTTTCAGTTTTGCTAATCTAATAGGTGAGAAATGGTATCGCATTGCAGTTTTCATTGTAATTGTATTATGAATATAGTTTAATATTTTCTTTTTTCTGAAGTATTCATGTAAATGTCTTTATTACTACTTTTGCTTTCTTCTTTTTTTTAATTTTATTTAAATTTTATTTTTATATTCCCCATACAATTACAACCCCCTTATTTTGATCCCAAGCCCTCCTTTCCCCGCCCCACCACCCCTCATAGAGTGTCTCTGGTTTGTAGTTGTTTGTTGATTTTGATATTTTCTTTCTTACAGTTACTCTTTTTCCTGGTCCCTTATTTAGGTTTTCTAGATTCCTGCTATGAGTGAGACCATCCGGTATTTTTCTTTTTCTTTCTGGCTTATTTCGCGGAGCATGATCCCTTCCAGCTCCATCCATGTTGCTGCAAATTGTATGTGTTTATCTTTTTTGAATGCTGAGTAATATTCCATGGTGTATATGTACCACATCAAGAAGATAGTTTAGTATTTTCATTTGTTCAGTCTTTTCTTTTTGTATGTGTATCAATTGTCCACTTTTTGGACCCATTTTTAAAATGGTTTTTTGGGCCCGCCCTAGTGGTACAAGTGGTTAAGTCTCAGCACTATGAAGTTATCAGCAGCCACTGCAGCATGAGTTTGATGCCCAGCCAGGGAGGTGACCTACATGGCACAGCAGACCTCTCTTGTCTCACCCGCTGTTCCCTTCAGCAGTATATTTCAGTCAATCTGCCTGTTCTGTTCCCACTCTGTCTCTGGTGAGTCCTGTCTCCCACACACCCCCACCCTTCAACTCTGTCCTACACCCCAGCTCTGGTATGAATAAGTAAATGAAATAAATCTTAAAATGGGTTTTTGATCTTTTGTGCTCAACCCTGAAGAGTTCTTTATTATGTTTTAGCCCTTATTATTGAAATATGTAATATATTACTTTGCATGTTCTTTTTTTTTTTTTTTTTTGCCATATAAAAATCACCCCGCCTTCACATGCAGTCAATTTTATTGTTCCCCCCTTTTTAAAAATTCATATCTGGGCTTTGAATTATAATTAGAAACTCATCTTCAGGTGCCTCCCTGGTGGTGCAGGGGTTAAAGAAAGCGCTATCAAACTATTGCCAGCTATAGCTAGCAGTAGTCCACTGGCCAGAGAGCTAACCCACATGGTGCAGCAGACCTCTCCTATCTGGCCCACTGTTCCCCTCAGCAGTGTATTTCAGTAGATCTGCCTATTCTACACTCCACTCTTTCTGGTTAATCCTCTTACTTCTCACACCTCTGGCTTACACCCCAGTTCTTGTATGCAAAAATAAATTAATCTTTTTTAAAAAAACTCAACTCAGTTTCTTATAAAGTTTTTCCTTAATAGAAAGTCTTTTCCTCAGGTTAAAGAGAAATTCATTCATATTTTCTTCTAGTAGTTGTAGATTTCACTTTTTACATTTATATCCCTCTCCCATTTGAAATTTATTGTATATAGAGTTTATTCCTGTGTATGTTATGGGTTGTCTAATTTTGTCCTTTCTAAACCATTAACCAATTGTCTCATCACAATTTATTAAATAGTGTGTCTTTGTTCCAGTGATAGGAGATGCTTCTGTAATTCTATGCTTAACCTTCACATTTACTTGGTCTACTTCTGGGTTCTCCATTCCATTTCACTAGGTTGTTTGCATATTCCGATGTCAATACTACACTTTTATTGTAGAACTTTATAGTATCTTTTAATATCTGGTAGGGCCCATCTTCCCTCGTAGCCTTCTTTTAACTGTTCTTGGGTGATTATTTTATTACTGTATGAACTTTGATGCCATTAAATCAAACAATATTTTTAATTGGAACATCATTAATTTGGCATATTAACTTGGGGAGAACTGATACATTTATGATTTGAATTGCCTTTTTCAGAAATAAGAGATATCTTTCCTTTTGTTCAAGTCTGCTTTTGTGTCTTTTGGAGTTTTACTTAAATCAGCTTTTGATGTTTGTTAAGTTTATTCCTAAGTATTTTACTGCTTTTATTGCTGTTGTAGTTTTGATTTTGTTTCCATTTTTCCATTTTTTTCCTCCTACGTATTAAAAAATAGTAGGCTGCTTACAAACTCAAGTTTTTCCCCCTATTGTATCACCCCCTTTTTTGTGGGACTTTTTTTTTTTAAGATTAATTTATTTTTATACAAGAACTGGGGTACAGGCCAGAGACACGGGAGGGTGAGAGGATTCACCAGAGGCAGATCAGGCAGATGACAGAAATACTCTGCTGAGGGGAGCAGCGGGCGCAGTAGGAGAGGTCTGCCGCGCCATGTGGGATTCTCACCATTGGCTGGGATCGAACCCTCACTGCAGAGGTTGCGGACAGCTTCACAGCGCGGCGCTCAACCTGCTGCACCACTGGGGAGGCCCTTTTGTGGGACTTCTAAGTATTCTTTCATCTGCTTGCTAAATGTTATTTAGGAAATTTTTTTTTGATACATTGACTAATTTACATAATTACCATAAAACGTAGGAACATTTTGACAACTTAAAATTCTGTAGTATAGCATCTGTGACTTACATAGCTGCTGCCTAGGATTGCATTAAATAATTATGTATTTCTAGAAGTAGGTTGGAATAGGGTCTTGCTCGTTGCCCAGTTAATAAAACCAAACTGCTGAGCCTGTTTGGTCAGTTAGAGGCAGTTTGTTTTGTGGGGGGGAAAAAAAAAAAAAAAATAGAGTGGTCAGAGATTTAAAAAAACAAAACAAAAAACCCCATAGCAATAATTATCCCTTTGTTAGTAATTCCCATAATATATAGCTAAGACACTGAGCTTTAAAAGGAATTTCTGACATAACAAGCTTCATTTCCACTAGCACTTTATGATTTGAACATCTTTTTTCCTCTGTGACCTTGAATCATACTGTGGCAGATTACTTAAATTATACTCTGTCACTTGACCAGTTTGGAAGTACCTGTGATAGAAAATGCTTATGGTGTTGCCGGGGTAAAGTACAGTTAGGTTCTTTAGTAGGAGACCATTGATGTTAGAGCAGGGAGAAGAGTAATCAATCCCAAAAGCTACTGATGGTTGGTGAGACTGATAAATATTTTTTTTTTTTTGTAATTAACATTTTAAGCAGTTTTATTGCCTTCATTATTCCAGAGAGGGGGTAGGGGAAACAAACCAGCATGACACTTATTCTGTTGTTCTTATTCATTTCTCTGTTGGTTTTGGCTTCAGGACTTCTTGTAGTGTTTTTTGGAGTGGGGGGTTAGTAATAATGAATTTCTGGAGATTCTGTTTGTCTCAGAAGGTCCTTATTTTTTTTTTAGATTTATTTATTTATTTATTCATATAAGCACTGGGTACAGTCAGAAGCGCGGAGGGTGAGAGAATTCACCAGAGCGGGGAGCAGAACAGGTAGAAGAACCAAAGTACACTGCTGAGAGTAGCAGTCGGCACGGCAGGAGAGGTCTGTCATGTCATGTGGGACCCTCACCCGTCGGCTGGGGATCGAACCGGCGCTGTAGAGGCTGCGGGCAGCTTCGCAACCCAGCGCTCAACCGCTGCGCCACCGGGGAGGCCCAGAAGGTCCTTATTTTTCCTTCATAGAAGAAGGAGAGCTTTTCGGAGTAAAGTATTCTTGGTTGGCATTTGTTGATTTGGAGTTTGTTGAATGTGTTGCTCTATTACCTTCTTGCCTGTAGTGTTTTTTCAGAGAAGTCAGGTGTCAGCCTGATTGGTTTTCCTTTATAGGTTATCTGTTCGCCCTTGTTAGCTTCATTTTTTTTCCTTGTCTTGGACTCTTGGAAGCTTTGCTGTTACATGTTTTGCTGTAGCTTTCCTTTCATTGTGGTAATTTGGTGTTCTTTTAGCTATTTTCATCTCTTTCTTTATGCTTGGGAAGTTCTCTTCGATTATCTCCTTAAATAGTTTCTCAGTTCTTTGGTCTGTCTCCTTACCTTACGGGATGCCCATAACTCTTGTATTCCTTTCCTCATGGTGTCAGATAGTTCTTAAAGTGTTTCTTCATTCTTTTTTCCATCATAATTCTCTTTCCTTTTCTTTTTTGGTTCTTTTTATATCTGTATCTTTGAGAGTACTGATTCGTTCTTCCATTTCATCAATTCTGTTTTTGTTGCTTTTCCCAGAGTTCTTTAGCTCCTCCATTAATCTTTTAATCTCATGTGTTTCCTTCATTTCCTTCTTTAAGGACTCAATTTCATTCTTAAGTTAATTATATTTCTCATAGCATTCTTTTCCTTTTCGTCATCTTTTGTTTTTTAATCATGACGATTTTAAATTCTGTAACAGGTAGAGAAGTTCTTCCATGTCATTGTTCTTGAGTTCTGGTGGCTGATTTTCTTTTTAGTGGTGTGTCCTTCCCCTGAGGGTTTGCTTGGTTATTGGTATTTTTCCTTCTCTTTGTTGTTTGTTCTATGCATTGGGCCATTGTGCTTCTGGTATTGATGGGCATCTCTTTGGGGTCCTCCTTCTGGGATGTCGTGAACTGGTGGCCAGACTGAGTCTGGCACTGTTATACCACAAGGGTAGTGATGCTGTGAATATGTTGATGGGCACTGTCCCTGAAGATACCCTCTTCTTGTATTTACTCAGATCCAGAAGGGGATTATGGAGTCCTGGGCTTCTAACAGCCCCACAGGCAGACCTGCACTTTCCCGGGGACCCACAATTCACCTTGGTGGCAGAGCTCTCCCTCTCTCGACTCAGTTCCCAAAGGGGAACATGGGGTCTCTAGGTCTTACAATAGTGCAGGGGCCCTACTCTCTTGGTGCCCTCTCTCTACCTTCTTCCAGAACAGAGCTTGGGGCCTGCAGCAGCCTTGCTTGGCGCTCACTTTCCTGACACCTTTGTTTGCAGAGCCTTCCCTTTCTCTTCTCTTTTCCAGAAGGGGATCATTGGACCCCTGGCTTCAGGTAATGGCACAGGAGCTGCACTTTCCCAGTGCATTCTTGGCCTTTTTTCACTTAAGTATCCCAGGGTCATTTCAAGTTTCATGTGTCCCAAACTGAACTCATTCAACTTCCTTCCTTTCAAAACAGCTTCCTACAGCAGTGAACACTGCCGTCTTAATAGCCACCAGTCAGAAGCTTAATCACTATTACTCTGTCCTTCCAGTTACCAGTTCAGCAGTAGATAATCAAATAACTGTTCATCTGCCTCTCAGAGCCATCTTTTTCTTCCATTTTCATGGTACCTGTCTCAGTATAGGCCCTAGTTTAATTTATCTTCCCTCTCATTTGTTCCCCCACAGCCAGTAATCTTTCCCAAACAAATCCCTTGCTAACACATCAATGATTCTTTATGGCTTGTAATATTCAAGCTTTTTAGCTTTGTATTTAAGACTTTCTCCCTGACCCTATCCCAGAAATTTTTAAGTAATGAGCAAATTTTTCTTAGTGCCTGTCTCTGTTTACTGTCTCACTTTTGGAGTGAAGTAG
Organism: Talpa europaea; assembly: GCF_964194135.1. Lineage (NCBI taxonomy): Eukaryota > Metazoa > Chordata > Mammalia > Eulipotyphla > Talpidae > Talpa > Talpa europaea. The sequence continues at coordinate 101,262,864 of NC_140070.1, read as the reverse complement.
TCTTCTCACTTTGTTTTGTAATTTTTGTTTGCTTACCCATTAGGTAGAACTGGAAGCCTTTAAGAACTGTGATTTTTGTCTATTCAGAGCCCTGGCATTTTACACATGGTTGGCTTTAAATATTTGTTGTACACATGGAGTTATTTTGAATTGCTCTTTTAGCCAATGTAGGGTCTTTTAGTGCATCCGAATTTTCTACGAACTAAAAGAGTCACAGATGGATTCAACACTTTTTTAGTTCTGGTGTGATACTAAGGAGGGATGGTGGAACTTAGGATAATCCTCATTTTTTTGAAGAAGATATATTTGGGGGAAATAGTCTTTAAAGCAAAACTTTTTAAGTGAATCCTGTTTTACTAGATCTTTCAAAAGTAGAACTTTCTGTGGTGGGGGAAAAGATCTGATAGAATGAACTTTGGTGAAGAAAAATAGATGATAGACAGTCATGCTGCCTACTGTACACCCACAGTATTGAGCTTGCTGGTTGTTACTTCACCCAGAAGATAACTTTTCTTTTATTGAACTTTTACGTAAGGGAACAGAAAGTACTCCTCTGGGACTCCCTTGACTTTGTACTTTTAAGTTGGGAGAGGCCCCCCACCCCCCTTTTTTAGTGTGAAGTGCCAATGTTATAAAAATGAACAAAAGCTTCTTTCTAGTTTAACTGTGGGTATATGTTAATAGTTATTGGTTAAAACGAAAGGATACTTTTTCCTTTATATGTGTCATTTCAGCTTTCTTTTCTGCTAAAATATGTATATATTTTAAACCCAGTTAAATTTTAAAAAACTAACCATAGTTTTAGAATTCTGTACACATACTCAAAAAGAGTATAGGAGTATTATATTTATTATTCAAAATATTTCTGAGCATCTTGCCAAGTCTGTACTAGGTATTAGAAGCCAGTTCTCCAGGGAAGTCACAACAGGAACTAGTTGTCTAACATCCTTTCTTTCCAGCTCTGTCTTGTACCATAAAAGCCTGAATCAACAAGAGTAGTGCCTCCAGGACTGAGAGCTCAGGAGGAAGTGGGAAAAGGGCGATTCTATTCAGAGCTTCAAGAACTTCCAGGATCCTCCCTGTGAATGAGGTTTGGAGCGTCACTAAACTCAGTAGAGTTTCAATCATTGTTTGGTGCTCTTAGAAATATTTAAAGGACTCTGGAAATAGAGCTGGAAGAGAAGGCAAATGGAGTAGAGTTATGAAAGAACTTATGAGGCTTGCTTCTAGATTTTAGTGGCTTGTTCCTAGGTGCTAAATTCTGTCTGAAGTTCTCTGCACAGCACATTACCTTCTGGAATTCTCCATGTGCAGTGTGGGCAGGCTCTGGAACTTCCCAAGGAAGAGGTGCCCTTTCAGATTTCCTTATATTGATGTGATGTTCTTTCTCTAGTAGTCGTCTTCTTTTTTTGTTTTAATGGGATTGCTTATTAAAAATCTAATTTACACCTACATTTTTACCTTTTCTCTTGGCAGAAAAAATTATAGATAGGTGGTTCACCAGAATGAATTTCAAATCTTTTAACAATACTACTATAATGAATATATTTTAAATTGCGTCCAGTACATAGAAAACGTGACTAAGACAAGTTTAATGAAAAGATTTTCTTGCTCTTACTACTATAAAATTCTATTCTGTTCTATTCTCTTTCCCCTTTCCCTTCTCAGTGCTGATTGGCTGGGGTTCTCAGTTTGGAAGATATTGATCTACACCAAATTTTAAGATAGAAGTAATTACAGAAACAAAGAATTTATCTGTGAAAAACAGAGTTGTCTGTTTTGAAAGCTCTGTAAGGTAATATAGAAAGATAAAAAATATGGCTTTTGTTTTTAAGACACTTAGAGTAAGCTAGTTGGACAAGTTTATGTGTGTTTTTGTTTATTCTCAATGCCTATAATACCTGATTTCTGTGGCTTTTGAGAAACATTTGTTTAAATAACAAATATTATAAAACAAAAGTTGTAAAAATAAAAAAATCAAGAGTATATAATAAACTCAAAATAATTGTAGGTGATGTGGGAATTTAAAGATTATAAATAATTAGTATGGGCCAGAGCAACTGGGGATAACTTGGTGAAAGAATTGTGGTTAAATAGTAACTTCTTAGATAGGTGGAATACCTTTACCCCCTATGTTTATTGCAGCACTATTTACAATAGGTAAAACCTGGAAACAACCTAAATGCCCAAAAATAGATGACTGGATCAAGAAGATGTGGCATATATACATAATGGACTATTATTCAGCAATCAAAAAAGATAAATCATGCCATTTGCAGCAACGTGGATGGAGCTAGAAGGAATTATGCTCAGTGAAATAAGCCCGAAGAAAAAAGAAAAATATCAGATGGTTTTACTTATAGCAGGAATATAGGGGAACCAAATAAGACATCAGTGTAAAAAAAATAATAACAGTACAAAACACAACAAAGCAAAAACAGACAATTATAAATCAGAGACATCCTGCAGGGGAGGAGGCAGGAGAGGGATCAGAGGGAGGGAGGGAGGAGCACAGGGGACTGAGGTGATGGTGCACGGGTGCATTGGTGAAGGAAACTCTATGGGGACTACACCCGAGGGGGTGGAGGGAAGCAAATATTGTTTAAAAATGAACAATGATGTGAAAAAAACTAAAAAAAAAAATTAAAAAATTGAAAAAATATTGCGTAGCAAGTCTTACTGATGTTTAAATGAAATTGATTTAGTGAAAGTGAAAATTAAAAACACATTCATCAAAATATACACAAATAGAAAATTCATGGAGCTTGAAAATACTGTTAATTATACCAACTGGTTATTTTAAAGCTTAATAATAATTTTAAAATAGTGACCTACCATTTATTTACTCATTAATATGATTATTGATAATTTTTAATTATTACACAAATGAAATCTCAAAAGAATTTATATATTTTCATGTTTAAGTCCATTATTGTAAAAATTGAGGAAGAAATTATTTATCATGAAATGGGGAAAACAAGTATTTTGTGTATATGTGACATGCCAGAAATCAAAGTATTTGTTTATGGTGGAGTATGGGTGGCTTGGTGGTGGTGTGATGTGGTAACATACATCTGAAGAGGTGTGAACCTATACCTCTGAATTGTATTCGGTATTGTAAACCAATGTTACCTCAATAAAAATAATTGTTTAAATTAAAAAAAAATAGATGGGTGGAATGTCTGTAGGTGGAATGTCTGTAGGTGTCATTCCAGTGACAATATGTGTGATCAGTGATTTAAAATTGGAAATGAAGTAATATAATTAGGAAGAGTGAGAAGAGGAATCTAGACATTGATCAGGGGTGGAAGACAAAATTAAGTTGTTGAGGAGATGCTTTAATATTTTTCAAAGTGATATAGATGTCCTGTATTTAGCATGTGGGAATTTCTCTTTCTCAAAATCAGTGTGGTAGTGATATTGCCATCGCAGCTTATTTGGGTTTCTGTTTGCATTTTGTATATATTTTCTAACCTTTTACTGTTAAGCTATTTGTCTATAGTAGAGAGACTGTAGTCGAAGCTTTCTTTGTTACCCATTTTGATAATCTGACTTTTGATTGTGTCCTCAGTTAATCATATTTTATGTAGTTTTTGAAAGGTTATAATTACCTGTGTCTTGTTATTCTTGTTTTTCTGTGTCATGCTACTTTTGTTCTTCTGTTCCCATTTACTGCTTTTCTTTGTGTTGAACAAATCGTTTTTTAGCATATTATTTCATGTTCAGTGTAGATTTTTAACATAAAAATGTTACTTTCTCAGTGATTGCTTTAGTAATTGCAGCATGCATTTCAGTCTTTCACAGTTGGCTTCAGTTAATACTGACATAATTCTCGTAAGAAAGGTTACATTTTTTCCACTATAGCTTCATTTTCTCCTTTGTCCTTTGTCCTATATTTTTGCCATATATATTGCAACTAGTTATATTGTAAACTGAGTAATACTATTATTATTTCTTTATACAATTTGTCTTTGATGAAATTAAGAGAAAAAAATTTATGCAGTCTCCTGTTTTTCCTGTTATACCCATCATTTCTCGTGCTCTTTCTTTCTCCTTATGGCTTTGCATTATATCCTAACCCTATTCTTTCACCCTAAGAGATTTGTTTGTGTACATCTAAAGATAGGCTTTTATTTAGAATATTCTCCATCATCATCTTTTTTTTTTTTTTTTTTTTTTTTTTTGCTCAGTTTTTTTTTAAATTGAGTAACATTGGTTTACAACACTATAAATGATTTAGGGAAAATAGGTTCACAGTTCTTCAGATATATGTTGCTACACCAATACCACCACTAAAGTACACCTGATACTCACCATAGTCCATAAGACCCTTTCCTTGTTTTGCCCCCCACCTCCACCCTCCCATTCTCGGAGCCTCAATTTGTAAATCAAATTTCTAGGGTTTGTTTTAGTTTAGTTTTATCTGGTCCTTTTTTTCTTTATATCACAAATATGAGTAAAATCATCGGGTATTTGCCTTTCTTCTTCTGACTTATTTTGCTTATAATCCCCTTCAAATCCATCCATGTTATGTTAAATGGCATAAAATAAATAATATAAAAGATTTTGTCTTTTTAAAAAAAATCATTACTATCCCATTGTGTATATGTAAACCACACCTTCTTAATTCACTTATCTGTTGTTGGGCATTTAGGTTGTTTCCATAACTTGGCTATTGTAAATACTGTTGCAGTGAAATTGGAGTATATATATCCCTTCAAATCAGTGTGGTTTTTGTTTGTTTTTTATTTTTTTCAGATAGATACTTAGGAGTGGAGTTGCTGCATCTTATATTGTGTTCTGTTTTTAGTATCATATTATTTTCCGTAAGGATGGGACTGTCTACATTTACATTCCATCAATGGTATACAAGAGTTCCTTTTTATCAATACCACATGAACACTTGTTGTTTCTTGTCTTTTATATAATGTTGATTTTATTTATAATCTTATTAGTTTGTTTTCCTGAATTTTGTTGTATCTCTGATGAGGTTTTCTGAGTTCTCTCGTATCGCTTTAGGTTGCCTTTCTGTGTTTTCTTCAATCTTTTTGAATTTCTTTAGTAAAATAATTTTGAACTCTCTGATAGGGAGATATAGTCATCTTTTTTTGTTGTTGAGTTCTGAAAAATTGTTCTCACCTTGTAATATACTCTTTTGAGGTCTTGCCTGCCATGTGTTACATGTTTTTTTTTTGTCTGCCCATTTTTTTACTTGAAGTATTCCCTCCCCCCCTTTTTCTAAAATTAATATCCATAGCAGTAACTTAGAGGGTTTAAGTAATTTTACTTTCCCTGTAGGATATGCTGAAGTTTGGCTAATTTTATATTTTGGGTCTTTGTGTACTTTTGTATGTACTCAAATCTATTTTGCAGTTCTTGGGTTAGTGGGGTGGGTAAGCTTTCTGGAGGTGTCCAGTTTGTCGAAATGAGCAGGAGTGTTGACTTGAGTTAATGGCATGGCCAATGTGCCTTCTTTCTGGCATTCGGGATTTGACACTTGGCATTCCTTATGCTCTCAGTGCATCTCACATTGGCAAGCACCAGTGCCAGAGGGTTGGGAAAGTGGTGTGCAGACCAGAATTCCTACTCTGGTCAAATATTAACTGGGGACCCTACCTGTGCAGAACACTTCAGCTCCTCTGCAACGTTTCCCCCTCATTGAAGGGTGTAAGCCTCCATCCCAGACCACAGCTTCCAGGCTTCTATCTCCATTCATAGGCTGTTTGATGAAGCAGGACTATCCTTAGTGTCTCTCTCCTCGGTGGAAGTCTACACGAGTCTCTGATATCCAAGGGTCATGAGGTTCCACTTGCAGCCACTAAGCTCTTTTGGTATAGTGTTTTCTCCTGTTAGTGTTTCACCTGTTAGAGAGGGAAGCCAGGAATAACTTCTTTTGCTATCTTGGTGACTTCTGGTCCACCTTTTGGAATAGGCCTGGCCTCCTATGCAGGAGAAGATTCACTGCTTTCCCCAGTAACTGCTATTGCCACCACTGCTTTTATAATAGTTTACTATTCTCTGCTTGGAGAACTGTAGCTAGTAGGGACTAGGACTGCTGCTGCCTTGCCTGCTCCCCCACTCTCCCCACTATTTTTTAGTCAGGAAACATCTTAATTTAATTTTATATACTTGAAGACTACTTTTTCTGTATATAGCATTCTTGGTTGACAGGTTTGTTTGTTTTTTTTTTTTTCAATTCAGCATTTTGGAAATTTGTCATTGTTTTCTGATCTCCATTAATCTGTTAGTCATCCATTACTTTTACTGTTTTCCCATATAGGGGAGGAATCATTTTTCTGTCAGTGCTATTATGATTTTTTTTCTTTGCGGTTTCACTTTGAATGTGATGTCCCTTGTTGCATTTTCAAGCCCAGTGACTTAAGAGTTTGCCCTCATTTTCTTCTAAGAGTTTTATGGTTTCAGGTTTTCACTTTCTTTGACCATATTAGCTGCTTTGCATTCTTGTCTGGTGAATACAACTCTACCTAGGGTCAGTTTCTATTAGGTGGTGTTTTTAAAAGCTGAAATTGGGTTAACTCTTTCTGTTGTTTGCACGTTTCAATAATTTTTTTTAATAACTGAGCATTTTAAATAATGTATCATCTCTGGATTCTGATTCATTTTAATTCTCCTGAAGGTGTAGGTAGTTTTTTGTAGTTTACCTGGATCTAATCTGTAGTCTTTACCACAGTTTGAAGCCCCGGTTTGAATTCTATCTTAAATTTTTTAATCCTGATTTTTCTGTTTCCCTGATTTTTTAGGGGTTGATTCTTTTATCTGTATAGTTTAGTGGCCAGCCAGCTGTTGGTTAGGGATTGTATTCAAACATCTTGAATTTATACCGCTTTCATTATTTTTTAATGATTTTGTACATGGGTCAGGAATACATTCAAAATCCAGGCAACTTTTAAGGTGGTAGGGGAAGGTAGCATACTTGGCAGAAGACCACTGTCCTATTTACAATATCTAGCAGATTTTCTTTAATAACTGCTTCTTGACTAGTTTCCTTTGGTTGATTGGCAGAGTCTTGGAATGGTTGTTTTCTATGGTGTAGTCCATTTTTATAGGTGTTTTGTGAGAGTGAGTTTGCTGATCTCGTCACTCCTTTATAGCTGAAAATCTCAACTCCTAGATAGGTATTTCCAGCCCCAGCTTCTACCTTGTGCGTTAATGGATGTCAAATAAGGATTTCTAAAAAAACACAACCCTCGATTCACTTTCGGCCTCATAGCATTCTTTTCAGTTTCTAAGGATGATCTTTTAAAAAGGTATAGCAAACTTTGTCATCTTCCTGGTCAAAACTTCCATTGACTGTCCTTTACATTAAAAGTAAAATTCAGTTACCATGATTAATAAGGGTTTATATAACATTGTCCTTACCTACCACTCTGAATTTGTCTCTCACCACTTTCCTTTTACTCTGCATGTTAAAATTATGTGATCCTTTTAGCTGTTTTTTTGCTATGCCAAATCTACATTTGGGCCTTTACATATGGAGTTTTTTAATAACTGCTGTGTTGTTCTTCTTTGTCCTCATAAGGTTTTCATCTTTATGGCGTTCAAGTTTGTGTCCAGATCTTATCTCCTTTGTGAGGAAAACAACCTTTTCTACCTGTCCTCTTTCTTTACATGAAAAATACATTGGTATTCCTCCCTGTCCTTCATAGACAGGAACTCTGTTAATCTTCATTGCCATATCCTTAACATTGTGAATGATGCCTAGTGCAGAATAGGTGTTCTTTTTTCTAGAATAACATTGTTTTCTGTAGAATTAGTATGCCACTAGTGAACTAATAAGGAAAGACTGAGTAAAAATGGGTAGGTTTGGGATAGTTGTATATTTGGATGCATTTCAGATGTGAAGTTTGCATAATATCTATAAAGTTGCTCTATGACATTTATATTTTGGATCTTACAGAGAATTTTAAAAATAGAAAATTTGAAGACTCTTTTAAAAAGAATAGACTGTGGGACCTCCCCTGGTGGCGCAGTGGTTGAGCACTGGGCTGCGAAGCTGCCCGCAGCCTCTGCAGCACCAGTTCGATCCCTGGCCACCAGCGAGGGTCCCACATGGCATGCAGACCTCTCCTGCCGCGTCCGCTGCTCCCCTCAGAAGTACTTCGGTCCTTCTGCCTGTTCTGCTCCCCACTCTGGCTCTGGTGAATTCTCTCACCCTCCGCGCTTCTGACTGTATGTACCCAGTGCTTGTATAAATAAATTAATTAAAAATAAATAAAAAGAATAGACTGTGGACAGACGAGTAAGAGTGAATGAATGTTTAGGTTTAGGTAGTTGCTTCACCTATGCATTCTTTTTGATAAAAGATAGCATGCATAATCTAATATAGCTTCTGTTATCTGGGAATTTAATAGCTCTCTGTAACCTTGATTACATGAGTGTAGAAAAGTAGAATCTATATATCCAGAGAGTATGAGTCTTAGTATATTAACAGTTCTCCCATAAAACTGCTAAAGTATAAATGTACTGTTGTAATAGTTTCAGTTTGGAATGGACACATTTTTGAAATTGGCGTTTTTTGTGTCTTTCTCTGCAGTGGCCAAAATTAGAGTCTGCCATCAGGTATTATCTTTGTTAAATGAATTATCCCGTACTGCCTTAGTTTCTGTTCATTGCTTTAGCTGTAAACATTTTTAAACATGCAGTGGAAAGATTGATTTCTTATAAAAGAATTTTTATTATTACTGTATAGATAAGCCTAGCTCTGATAATCAGTTTAAAGAGACAGAAGTGTCATCTTGAGTATTCTAGTTTCCCTGAGAAGACATGCTAAAATAGTCATTAGAGTCTATTGGAAGTTTCCATGTTGCAAGAATTGAAACTAATTCTGCTCTATGACAGTTCTGCTTATTAGGCTCTTTCCCCTGTGCATCTGCCATGTACACAGTATTTTGGCCATTTTCCCCCCTGTCTATGTACTTTGAAAGATTTATTTATTCATACAAGACCTGGGGTACAGGCCAGACAGAGGGTCCACCAGAGGCAGAGTGGGGAACAGAGCAGTCAGACAGACTGAAATATACTGCTGAGGGGAGCAGCGGGTGAGACAGGAGAGGTCTACTGCGCCAAGTGGGTTTCTCCCTGGCGGCCGGGGATCAAACTCGTGCTGCAGAGTCTGTGGATTGCTTCATAGTGCGGTGCTTAACCCCTTGTGCCACTAGGGAGGCCCCTATCTATGCACTTTGTTTTATAGTCCTCCTAAATCCTTATTTTCAACTAAAATTTTATATTTCCTATCCACATAATTAGTATTTTAGTATTCTTTCTGTTATATAACCTAGCCGTTATTAACCGTATTTCTGACAGTCAAGCATATTGTTGAAATGTATTTGCTTTGTCTTCAAATTTACTACTGCAAAATTTATGGGGTTAGGAAGTCATTATTTAATGTTTTCTTTTCATAAATTATGATCATAACTTTGAAACTCTTCAAAGGAAAAAATATTTGTACTGTCTATAAATTTGTTTGAATGTACAATTTCTAAAATGCCGTATTTAACTCTCTAAAACTTACCATTTGAGCCTTTTTTAATAGGTTAACGAGTTTTCACTGTATTTTGAGAAATAATAGGACTTGTAAGAGTTTCCTTTGTGTCCAATTTTTTTTTTTTGGTGAGAAGTTTGATTTTTTTTATTATTGTTGCAAAAAAATTACACTAGTAGCAGTTCATTTCAGATATCTCTTATGTAATATAGATCAGTGCTCCTAAAGCTCCTTGTGGTGAAATACTGGCTTTTAAAATTTCCAATTAATTAAAGACTAGTATTTTCATAAAATGTGATACAAATTATTGGAAAATTGGTGATGTATTATTAGAAAAGTAAAATTAAAAAACAAAATATAGGTTCCATTTTTTAAGATTCATAGATAGATATAAAATTATTTTTTCAAATTGCTATAAAAGATTCTAAACATTTGTTTTCAATTTCTGTACTTACTGCAGAGTAGTAACATTGGTCATGGACTAGTCACACATAGTTTGCATGTTAACTTTTAAAGACTGTACTTTTGTCTATAGCCTGCTGTTTATAGTATTTAATGTTTTTTTGAAACAGCTTAGTCAATATGATGAAAAGCAGTTATTCTTTAAAATACATATTTTCATGTGTTTCCTTTTCAGAACCGTGAACTTCAGATCATGAGAAAGCTAGATCACTGTAACATAGTCCGATTGCGCTACTTCTTCTACTCAAGTGGTGAGAAGGTAGGTCTTACAGAAAGTATGTATTGAATATTGTGAAAGACTTGTAATAATAGACCCTCGCTCCTGCTGCTCCCCACCCCCACAAGAATTGTGGTAGTTCATTGGAAGAATTCAAAAACACCGACATTACAGATTCAGAGTTCAAGATATGATCCTTAAATATCATTAGTTATATTTGGAAAATGTCTATGAGAAGATAAAGGGAATGGATTTTAAGAATTTTCATTTTAAAAAATCTGTCTTCAGTTCTGCAGCAAATTTATATACTTGTTTAAACTTTCTGCGTTCCATATATACTACTGGAGCTTCATGGTATATAGTTCATCTATTTTTTGGAGAGGGGGAAATAATGTCATTTTGTTATGTGGGAGTATTAGAGAGGAAGGGTAAGCAGTAAGACTTTGGTAGAATCAGAATGAAACCTAAATACTGGGAAACAAATTTAACAATCCTTGCCTATGGAAAAAGTTGGAAGAGACATGTTACAAGAGTTTGTTATCAGTGCTCAGTATTTATGATCACATTAAATTCCATGAAAGCAAAGGATAATGAAAGACTTTGTACTGTGAATCCCCACCTCGCTACTCCCCCTAACCTTCCCACCCTCATCTCTCTCTTCAGTAGCTAATGTCATTGTACTAATTAGAGTGAGAAGCATAGAAGAATCAGTTTCTTCTGTTTCACCTTTTTCTTCCTTTTTGCCTGTTCACGCTCTTTCCCATATTGAATCTTTCCTTATATTTTTTCCTTCACTGGTTTGAACAGGTAGGGCAAGTAAAAAAAATCTTAATTTTTTTTTGCTAAATAAATGTGAATTTGGATTAGTTCATTAGACATTTTGGATCTCAGACTTCATGCATATAATATCTAAAATCCTTAGATCCCTGATGCCTCTTGATTTCTAACCCAGTGTACTCTATTTCACATAACTGTTTTCCAGTGTACCACTGTTTAATATTAATTTCCATTAAATTTTGTTATAATTATTTTCTTAGCAATTCTTGCTTTTCATGACAGAGCATGTTACATGGGATGTTGCCCATGTATTAAAATAGCCAGGATTGTGATATACATGTCTATAGAGAAATAATTATTTTATATGTACATGTGTGTAATAACTAATGTTTTAGCAACCATATTTAGCAAATTGACCCTTTAGTGACACTTGTTTCTCAAGACTGAGAGTGTGTGTGGGTGTGTGTGTGCACACGTAAGTTTAAATGATGCTTTTGCTTGTATTAGGAACTATAAGCCCTCATAAGTTCTTGCATTCTTTCATTTCTAAAGACAATCACTTGGCTTGTGGTGCTGTGCTTTTATTTTTAACCCTAACAAGTGGCCTGTTAATTGTCTTTAATCTCTTACCTGTTTTAACATGTCTTTAATTTTTCCTTTCACTTCCCAAATGAAACTATGGAGTGTCTATTATGTTCACAGGACTTTTATAATGGAAATTTGAATCTTCATGGCTTTTTTTTTTTTTTTAAACAATAGATACTAGACATGCCCCAACTAGGGAAGTAAAGGTCAGAATTAATTATTCCATGATGCCCTGGAATGCTTATTGTTCCTTTGCAAAGGCTTCTTTACAGAGTTCCTAAATATTTTTTCTTCATTATTTTAATTTATATAGCATCCCCTGTATGCCAGGCACTGTTTTGTTGTTTTACATATAATAACTTAATTCATATGAAGATAAAAAGCAAAAAAGGGGGAGAACAGCAAACCTTTTAAATTTAGACTCTACTTGTGGCAGCACCTAAAGGTGTACCTGTTTAGGTTTGGTGAAAACATCCATTACAAGTCTGCCCTCATCCTCATTTAATTGTGTCTCAGTTGTGACAATGTATGGACTAGTATCTGTGTGTTACCCTGGAGGATGATCTCCATGCTGCAGTTAAGAGCTGCTTATTTATCTTCAATGATCTTATAAAGAACAATTGAGAAGTCATTAAGGGAAGTTATTCAGAAGGTCAGTTAACCTCTGTCTATTATTAAAACTAAATATGCCTCTAATATTTTATCTCAGAATTTTCTGTTAAGCATTATAAATTTTCAAAAGTGGAAAAAAAGACTGCTTGATTTTGGATAGCTCCATTAAAAAATGTCAAAGTAAAATTGTGATATATTACTGGAAATAATGATCCTTTCATATCAAAAAAGGGAAAGTTTTCTGAAAATGTGTAGAAATACAGAGTTCCAGAGCGTCCCACCAGAAATATAATTTCTTGCTTTATTCACAATCTCCTTTCTTCTGAATTGTCTTGGTAGGACTAACATATCATTCAGGAGACCAGGTAGTAAATTAGTACTTTCCACATGCGAAGATGGTTTCTGCTTTAGAATTCTTATCAGTTCTTATTCTCCAAAAATACTTATGAGTAAACTCAAAGCTATTGTTTAGAATTAAATGTCCTGTGAAATTTTCACAAATCCTTAAAGATTGTGTCTCTCTGAATGTGATGGTCCTCTAAGCAATAGATCTTTCTAATAGAAGCATTATGTAATCCCTATGTCTGTATCACAGAAGAGCTTGGGGGGAGAAAATAATAAATTAATAATAGTTTGAGATGTCTGTGGGACTTGTAAATAGAGATGCCCAGTAGTCAGTTACATATATGACATCATAGGTAGTGGTGATGGGATACTAAATAGAGAGATGATATTGACAAGTTTGAGTAGAAAGGGTGTTAGAACTCTTAGGAGTTCAGAAAGGAGTTTGGAGAGGTGTTTTTTGAGGTCAGGACTGTTAAGATTTTGCCAGTGTTGCCTTCTGGCCCTAGAATGTGTTGAAGGGGGTAAAGCAATCTATTTTGAGAGATTCACAAGGAAATCAGTGCCTTTGGCTGGGATCCAGGTTTTGTTTAGGGCAAGAAAGTAAAAACTCTCAATGAAGAACTGGGGTACAAAACTCGATACTTTCTTTTGGGGTTTCAGAGAGCTTTGGGCAGTAGATGGGCAATAAGAAAATAAGCCTAAAGAAGGTATTAGGAGGCATCTTGGGGGATGAATTGATATCACGAGGATGAGAACAAGAATTATAAAGTGTATCAGTAGTGTAGATATGAAAGACTTTGTTAGGGGTCCAGGATGGATTAGTTCAATGTCTGACTCTTATCATTTTCTGTCATTATGTGTCTCTAAGCCTTTTCATTCTGTTTTCTTCAGTCTTCATTGTGTCTCTTCTTCCTTCACGCTGATTCTGATTTCCATCTTCCTATATCTCGATTTCTATCCCTCTCTCAGGCTATGTCATCCCTTCATATTTCTTTTCGCTAACTATCGTGCCTGTCTGTATGTCTTTTTGTCTGTCTGTTACTTCCTCGACAAATCTGTATTAACTTGTTTCTCTGCATTTCTGTTCCCTTCTTTTGTTTCCCTTCTACCTATTTGACTCTCTTAATCTCTGATCCTTTCTGAATCTTTGTATGAATTCCCATTATGAGCCTTTGTCATTCTCTTTCTTAGTATTTCTTCTCTCTGAGCCTTTACTGCTCCCCTTTTGGATTTTTTTTTTAAAGTTTTTTTTTTTTAATAGAGGCATGTTTATTTATTTATTTGTTTGTTTGTTTGTTTGTTTTGTTTATACATGCACTGGGTACAGTCAGAAGCGCGGGAGGGTGAGAGAATTCACCAGAGCCAGAGCGGGGAGCAGAGCAGGCAGAAGGACCGAAGTACACTGCTGAGGGGAGCAGCGGGTGGCAGGAGAGGTCTGCGCGCCATGTGGGACCCTCCTCCGGTGGCCAGGGAGCAGCTGGGGATCGAACCGGCGCTGCAGAGGCTGCGGGCAGCTTCGCAACCCAGCGCTCAATCGCTGCGCCACCGGGGAGGCCCTGGATTTTTTTTTTTTTTTTTTTTGTGGGGCCCTTGTCAGTGGCGGGGGAACGAACCAGCGCTGCAGAGGCTGCGGGCAGCCTCACAGCCCAGCGCTCAACCACTGCGCCATCAGGGGAGGCCCACCCTTTTGGAAAATTTTAAAGAAGAAATATTAAAATCTCACTCATCCCCACTTTTTATTTTAGTTCTATATCTTTTTCTTTCTGTACATGTGTTACATGTTTGTGTTAATAATTATAACTCATAGAAACTTGTTGCCTCTAGTATTTGTAGTTCTTGGTTATGTAATACCCTATTGAGTTGTTTTACAGTAGTCTCTAAACTAGTTCCCCATTATTTTTAGTTCTAGAATTAAAACTAAGCTATCCCAGAACTTCATCATAATTTTTATTCACAAGTATTTTTTAGCTCTGGGTGAAGTTAAAGTGGGATTGATGTAATATTTGGCAGATCTTTCTACTGACTACAGTTTGACCAAATGGCATGTCTGTTTTGGTTACATTCTCTTTATTGTGATATACTGTGCCATTTTAAAGACTGTTTTGCTCTAGGAATTATAAATAATCAGATTTCAGCCTATAACTGGAGAAAGGAATAGTTAATGTAAAGAGGAATTAAGTCAGGACAAAGACTAGAGATGTGACCTAATTAGTCTTAGTTGTAATCTTCGTGGAATTACTGGTGTTTGTTATAATCACTAAAGCATTACATAGCTAGGATATAGGTTGCAGAAAAGGTTTTAGTAACTCTTATTTATTTCAGAAGAAGTAGTACTCTTTTCCTACAGTCAGGAAAAAATGGAATTTTTGAATGTTTTGAAGGCCTGGACTTAATACTTTGTGAATCCCAAGTATCCAGTAAAGCTTTTTTTTCAGTATTAGTATTTGTCAGTAGAAATCCCTTTCTCCTCAAAGTTTTATCAAACACACCTGTTCTGTATATAGATAGAACAGATAAAAAGCAGAGTTGTTCTGGTTGAATGTGGGTATGGGACTAGCAGACTTGGCCTTCTTTGAATAGAACTTGGACTCTGAAGGAGGTAGTCTGTAAATCATGTTGTATCTTTACAGGATGCTTACATTTAAATTGGTTAATAATTTTCTCTAAGAAAAATTTCTGTAAGTAACCTTATATGTAAAAATATTTTATCTGTGCTTCCTCATGGATCAATACTTGAATAATAGAGAGCCTCCTTTAAATAAAACTGTTCCTTCTGCTTGACATAATGAGAGAGAATTTAAATAAAAAGGATGGCAGATTGCTTTCATTCCTCATACCAACTTTGTTCTATTGATAGTAACTGTGTGGAGGGATATTTACAGAAGAGGAAAATTCTACCACAGTCTCTGTGATAGGGAGAAAAATGCTATCCTTGATTATATCTCTGCCGCTAGTCCTGGAGAAGAAAGCGTAGGCAGGAATCCATTCTGAAAAATAAAGTGCAGTGGCTATGTAGCTAGGAATATTTGAGTTTACATTCTGTCACTTGATAGTATAACTGGGTAAGATATTTACCTTTGTAAGCCTTTCCCCCTATACTGTAGGAATTTTGTAAGGAAAAATATAATGTTTATTAAGTGTTTATCATAGCACCCTGCATGTAATTAATACTTTAAACATTAACTTACTATCTTGCAAATTATTGCATTTAATAATAGCAAATATATTTTGCAATTGCTATGCATCAGTCATTACTTAGATGCTTTTTTTCCATAAATAACATTTATTATGTTCCATACTCCCTTATATGCACATACCATGTTAACTCATTGAATCCACACCTGTGAAATTACTACTGTTTATGTTACATTTTAGAGATGAGGTCATTGAGGCATATAGAGATTGAATAACTCTCCTGTGCAATATCATATAATGAGAAGGGGTCATAATTGGAATTCCAATTCATGCATCCAGCTTAGAATCCTTCATTAAACCCACTCTCCTTCACTGCCTCCTAATTATTGGCAGTTTATGTGCCCTACAGAAATTGTGACCATAACTCAATCTTTCTGTGAAAGGTTCCTAACTGACTAGCATAAACAGCAGTGTAGATGCTGAATGCAAATATTTTGCTAGATGCTTTGCATTTCAGGTAGCTAATAGCAGGAGGCATATCCCTGATTCTAGTCAAAAGACCAATCTTCTAGTTGACCATCATGCTAGATGAACTAAAACCTTTCTTTACATGTACTTTATAACTAATTTAAACCTCACAACAACCCAGCAAAAACTAGATACTATTATTATTCACATTTTGTGGAGGAAGAAACTGAGACAATAACTGCTAAGTATTCCAAAGTCATACTACTAAGTGGCAAAACTAGGAGTCAGCTTTAGGCAGAATTTGTCTAGTATGCAATACTCTTTAGCGTAGTATGTAGATTTTCCCAGAAACAGTATATTAGAAAATGTAACATCTAAAAATACCTTAGTAATGATTGCTGAGGTGGATACAATGTCTATTTTGGAGAACTGTTTGAAGATAAAATAGCTTGCAGCTTGGGTCTAGGATGAATGTATGTATTTGTGTATGTATAATGTCTTAAGTTTTATATTTCCTTATTGCTGTTCTATCTAGATATCTTATCCATTTATTGAAAGTGGTATATTAAAGTCTCCAAATATTATTGTAAAATTGTCTCTACTTTCAGTTCTGTCAATATTTAATGTGTGTATATAATAGTTAAATCTTCTTCATGAATTGACCCTATTATCAAAATATAATGTCTTGGAAGCCTTTTTCTTTTTCTTGTCCTGCCTTGACTAAAACCTCCAGTAGTGTTGAGTAGAAAAGATGAAGGCAGAGGTTCTTGTCTTGTTCCTGATTTGGGGTGGGGAGGAAGGGGAAAGCATTCCATCTTTAATTTTTAAGTGTGATATTAGCTCTGGATTTTTTGTAATGTTATTTGTCAGTTTTAGGAGTTCTGTTCCTAGTTTGTTGAGATTTTTTGTTGTGTAAGGGTGATGGACTTTGTGACATACTTGTTTATTAAAATGATTGCAGTTTTTTTTTCTTTAATAAGATGTTTGGTGTTAAGTTAGATCTACCTTGTACTTCTGGAAATAATCTTACTAAGTAATGATATATTGCTGGGTAGTGTTTTCTGGAGGACTTTTTCATCTGTATTTATAGAGAATATTGTGTCCCCCACCCCCTGATCTCCCTCATCCCTAGTATGTAATATGTGTTTCTTTTTTTCTGTTTTGGTAATTTGTCCATTTCAACTTTCTTATCTTTGAAATAAAGGTATTCATATTTTTCCCTTAGAATTCTTTGCATTTCTGTCAAGTCAGTTGTGATGTATTGTTGTTTTGCTTGTGTCATGGACCTATCAGCCTCTTAATTATGCTCCATAAAAGGTCTCCATTGTTTTTAGATAATGCCTATACAGTTCTTCCTACTGTTACAAGTATAATTAGTTGGAGTCTCTCTGCTGAGCACATAGCCTGCCCTTCCCTCTGGACAGAACCTGTGTTTCACTGCATTAGAACTGCAGTTGAGGACTGACTTTTCCCAGAGTATCAAACTTACTTTTTAGAGTATGCAATGGAGGAGAGGCAATGGCAGCCCCTGGTCTTCACTGATTGCCCTCATCAGCATGGAAGCTCCACCCTATAAGAAAATTGGGGTTGTGACTGGAATGTTTGCTGTGTCTGAAATAAGGCTTCTTTTACCTTACTACTAGGGAGTAGGTAGGGGAAGGCAGAGATAATTCTCTTAGCTGTACCCAATTGGCATAGATCTTTTGCTTGCAACTTGGGACTAGGATTAATGAGGGACACTGCTGATAGCCTTTTCCTCCAAGGATTTTAACCATAGCCCCACAAGAGGAAGGTAGCGCCTTTATTCTTGGCCACGACTGTCTGGAATAGAGTACCAGGTAGAGCTTTCCAAGCCTGGAGGTAGGAAGGCACGGCTATAAATGAAAAGGTCCTTGCTAAAATACCACAGATAGTCACTCTTCTTACTTAGATCTGTTTCTTAATTTGCTGTGTGCCCTAAAAACAATTTCCACATAGTTTAAGTGATTTTTTTAAAATTGTTTTACTAGGTAAACTTTTGCTTTGCTGAGGAGATCTCCTAAGCTATTCTCCCCTCTTTCCCTCTTATTATTTTCTACACTTTGTTCATGGACTACTTAGTGAAACTATTAGTTAGATAGAAAAGATGAATAAAACAAAAGTTTCCAATTATATGAGTACATACTATAGTGTACAGGGATAGACTGATAAATAATGATTGAACATATGCTGATTGATTGTATACCCATCAGTAAAAAATTTTAAGCAAGCACAATAAGTACCATTGCACTTATACATTACAAATCATATACCAAAATATTCAAAAAATTAGTGGTATATGTTGATATATATGTTGTATATGGTGTACTACCTATATATTAATTTTTATCAGATTCAAATCTTAGAGATAATCTTTTAATTAACTTTAGAGATTATTATTAAAAAATGCCTTAAATCATGAATAAAAATAAGTACTGACCTTTCTTCTAAAATCTGATTCAAAAAGTTGTTTCTATCCATTTTTTTAAAAAAACATCAAAAAAAAAGATTTATTTATTTATTTATACAAGCAGTGGGTACAGTCAGAAGCGTGGGAGGGCGAGAGAATTCACCAGAGCCAGAGTCAGGAGCAGAACAGGCAGAAGGACTGAAGTACACTGCTGAGGGGAAACAGCTGGCGCTGCAGGAGAGGTGTGCGTGCCATGTGAGACCCTCACTAGTGGCTGGGGATCGAACCCAGTGCTCAACCGTTGCGCCACCAGGGGAGGCCCTGTTTCTATCCATTTTTTATTTAATCATGATAACAATGTTTTGTAAGTTTTGTTATTGAGAAAATTGAAGTGTGATTAAAGAATTTGTTAAATGTTGCATAGTTAATCAATTCTTAACGTTCATTTCATACTGGCACTGTATAGTATTTTAGATGCAAAAACAAAGCTTAAGATCTCTGTCTAAATGAATTAGAGGATAAGAAAAGAAATATACTGCAGAATGATACATGGAGTAACAAGGAAGGAGGAGAGAGGAAAGTAATGAAATACCCAGAGGGGTCAGCAAGGGAATGAACAGAAGGACAAAGAAGAGGTGAGCCTTCACTTATAATCAGGGAAATGCAAATCAGAAACCACAATGAGATACCATCTCACACAATGAGAATGGCACATATTTAAAAAACTGGCAACAACAAATGCTGGCGAGGATGTGAAGAAAAAGGATCCCTCTTACACTGCTGGTGGGAGTGCAAACTGGTCCAACCACTATGGAAAGCTGTGTGGAGGACCCTCAAGCTACTAAAAATGGAGCTACCATATGACCCAGCAATACCACTCTTGGGATCTACCCAAAGTTCACAAAAACTTTAATCCAAAAAGATACCTGTTTATTGCAGTAATATTTATGATAGCTAAGACAAGGAAATAACCTAAATACCCCAAAACAGATGACTGGATCAAAAAGATGTGGTATATATTATACACAGTTGGAATATGACTCAGCAATCAAAAAGATAAACTCAAGCCATTCACAGCAACATGGCTGGAAACTGGAAGGGATTATCTTCAGCGAAATAAGTCAGAAGGAAATTTTGGATGTTTTGACTTACAGGAGGAACATAGGGGAAGCATACAAGGGATGGGGAGACAAAGCTAACTAGCAGGCAAGCAACAAATCAGAGACATTCAGCAGGGGAGGGAGAAAGAGCAAAACAGGGCAGGGAACGGGAGAAGAGACTATGGTGATGGTTCATGACTGTCTTATTGGTGGTAATTTTATGGGGATTCCACCTGAGAGAAGTCAAACAATGAACAACAATGTAAAAATATATATAAATAAAAATTAAAAAAAAAAGAGGTGATACTTGTTCAGAGTTTTCAAGGCCAAATAAAAGCTGTTTAATACTGCAGAGTAGGTGTGTGTCATGTTTGAAGCACAGGATGTTTGAAAGGCTTGGTGGAGTTAAACAGCCTAGTCTGTATGGAAGATAACATGATACATGTTGAAATTTCTAATACATGAAGTATGTATGTTAGTATATGAATAGTAGTGGGAGAGTGAGGCTGAGATAGTAGAAGTGGGTTTTTAAGTAATCTGGGTAAAGATAAATTGACATTTATGAAAAGGGTTTTTTGTTATTTTTAATTAAAGACCTTTTTTTAAGATTTATTTTTATTTATTTATACAAGCATTGGGTACAGTGAGAAGCGCGGGAGGGTGAGAGAATTCACCAGAGCCAGAGCGGGGAGCAGAGCAGGCAGACTGACGAAACACACTGCTGAGGGGAGCAGCGGGCAGCAGGAGGGGTCTGCGCGCCATGTAGGACCCTCCTCCAGTGGCTGGGGAGCAGCCGGGGATTGAACCGGCGCTGCAGAGGCTGCGGGCAGCTTCGCAACCCAACGCTCAACTGCCCATTTATTTTTAATTAAATGAAATCCCAAGTTATAGAAACAGTATACAAATGAAAGGCTCTGCAAAGTTATACAAAAATGTGTACATAGGTCAAGTTTATAAAATGTAACTTTTTGTTTCCTTTTCCCTCCACCTTCCATTACTGTATGAGAATCAATAATAGCAGAAAATTTTATTCACTGAAATAGGTTTGCCTAACTAAGATCAGAAATTAGTTACATTGATTTCTCTTAAAATGGTATATTCATTATCTGGATAAAACTTTTACTGATGAAATGGTAACATGTTTTAGGAAATGAATATGTCGGTAGTGCAAAACTCTTGAGGTGTAGATGATTTGTCATGACCTCAGAAATTAAAAATGTTACTGCTAGCAAATGAAATAGTAACTGTCATCTGCTTCAAAATGTGAATTCTGGGAGTTTCTTTTGAATATCAATTACCACCTTTTTTTTGTGTCACTTTAATATTTTAGCAAAAGTAATATATTGTTACATACATATTGAAATATAAACTATATTATTACATGGATATTGTAATATGGACTACAGTAGGACAATGGATATGAGTAAAAACTTCATTACCCTAGTTCATAAATCTCCAATTTCCTTTCTATAGAGGTGAATTTTCTGTATGCATATGTGAATGCTTATATCATATGTAAGTATAATAACATTTTAGGGAGCATGTCCCCCACTTTTCCAACAATATTAACAGTAAATCTCTTTGTGTTTATATGTGTAGACACTGTACCCAGTTTCCTCTATTGTTAATATTTATATTCTTATATTTGTTACAATTAAGGAACCAGTGTTAATACATCAATTTAAGATTAGTTTAAGATTTTCTTAGTTTTTACATAATGTCATTTTTCTGTTCTATGATATCATTTAGAATGCCACATTATATTTAGATATTATGTCTCTTTAGTCTTCTTTTGACTATGGTAATTTCTCAGATTTTTTTTTGGTATGTGACCCTGACAATTTTGAGGATCACTGAGTGGGACATTTTATTTTGATCACTTACTATTGAAATTTTCTGATGTTTATCTCATAATAATCTGGGGCTATAAGTTATTGGAGAAATACCACAGTGTCATTTCCATCACATCATATCAAAGGTACATGTCATCTACGTGATTTGTTACTTGTTACTAACATTGATCACCTGACCTAGCATTTTTCAGTTTTCTCTAATATAAAGTTACTGTTTTTTCCACCTTTTCGTGCTGTGTTCTTTAGTAAGAGCTCGCTAAGCACATCCCCACACCTAAGAAGGGGGAGATTTTTATTCTCCTCTTTAATTATTCTTCTCCTCCTTAAAGGCAGAGTATCTACATGTAGTTTTTGGATTTATTTTATACAAGACATTGTCTCTTCTCTCTTTATTAACCTACTTAGTCATTTATTTATATCAGTGTGACTTGTGCATACTTATACTTGGGGTTATGATCTAATACTACTTTATTTTATTGCTCAAACTGCTCCAGCTTTGGCCATTGGAGCTCTGTCAGTTCTTGTGCTCCTTTGACATAACCCCCAGTAATGTGGGCATTTTTGTTGGTTTGATTGCTTCTGAGCATGTCTTTATTCTCAGGCTTGCAGATTATTTTCAGTTTCTTGGTCAGAAACCTTACCTTTTGTTTGTTCTCATGCACACACAGAATTTTTTTTCATAGATTTAATTCCTAGAAATAGTATTGCTGAATCAGATTGGGTGTCTGTGTCCTCACTTTGAACATATCAGCTGCTGACTTCCCAAAAGCTTGCACAAATTCATATTTTCACCAGAAATGTGATGGTGTATATTGGACAATGACCCTTGTTTCAGTACTTAGTTTTAACAGATTGAGTTTTCTTTCCAGTTTGATAGGTGAAATTGGTATGTTTATTACATTTTGTTATGAATGAGGTTTGAACATCTTTCTGTATTTTTGTTGGCCATTTTTATGACCATCTGTTCATGCTCCTTTCCTTTTTTTCTGTTTGAATGTTGATCTTTTTAAATTGGCTTCCAAAAGATATTTATATTTTCAACAAAAACAAATTAGCCCTCTGTCATTTAGTAAGCAAGAGGTATTCTTTTTCACTTGGTTGTTTTTAAATAGTATAAAAGTTACTTTGTTATATAACAAAATTGACATTATTTTCCTAAACAGCTTATAGTTATTTTATTTGACGGTATGAGAATAAGGATGAAACTTGCCATAATCATTGTTTTATGCTAGGTACTCATCCCCTTCCCCCACTCCTTCCCCGAATCTTCCAAACAAAAGAGTATTTCTCTTTTTTCTAATCCACACCTACTTTGCTGTTATTATAGTAGTACCCCCTTGTCTGTTATTCAAGGTTATTATCCTTATTCTAATTTATTAATTAAACTATCTTGAATTTGTATGTATAGGAAAAAACATAGTATAAGGTAAGGTTCAGTCCTATCTGCAGCTTCAGGTATCTACTTGATATCTGAATCAGGGGTCTTGAGCTGTATCCCCTGAGATAAGGGGGTACTCTAGTGTTCCTGTTTCTGGCACACACCTAAGAGAAAAAGTGTTTATTTTGATTATTTTCCCCTAATCTAAGTCTAGAAAATCCAATTCTGGGGAAAACACCATGATGCTACCTTGATACCTTCCTGAATATCTTACTGGATTTTCTGATATGCTGCTTTGCATACCATCAAATTTTTAGAATCATATCATGATTCTATTTAACACTGTAGCCTCAAGCAGTTATGTTTCCTTGACCTTAAAAATCATCTGGCCTATGATCGAACCATCTTAGCAGCATCTGTTTTCCAAATGTAAAATGAAGTTATCCCAGCTCCTGTTGAATTGTTAAGTATGATCAAAATTTTCTCATTAAACTTCTTACTCAAAAGTGGTTTTAGAGTGGAGTTGATAAAGGAATGGTTATCTCAGCAGTTAGAGAGCAGTTTCATAAAAATGATAAGTAGGAAAATTGAACCATTGTGAGAAATACTTGCTAGATTGTAAATTGTGCTTTATGTCAGTATGACACAGAACCGAGTATATGCTAGAAAACATGCAGCAAACTTTTTCATAGATGTTTGGTTTTGTGGGCTATGTGATGTCACAACTTCTCAACTATGCTGTTGTAGCCCAGAAGTAGCCATAAATAATACTTAAAGTGAATGAGCCTCGCTGTATTCTGGTTTAAGACTTTATTTGTAAAAACATTCATTGGGCCTTTGCTGTTGCTTCCTTACCCTGGTGTTAGTGAGTAAGGGTTATGATAGATGGTAGAATTTATGTTGATTATGGAGGGGAGAGAGGATAACATGAAAGTGAGGATCTGTGGAAAGGTAGTAAAGGTCACTGACATGCTATCTCACTGAACTATTTTCTCTCTTCCTGAAATGCTCTTTCATACTCAATTTAGATTCATCTCTCTTATAACTACATGCTTACTTCCTCTGTGGTGGCTACTGACATATAGAAAATGCTCAGTAAATGCTAAAAATTGAAATTTTCTACTTCAGTCTGCTAGGTAAGATGATTTCAAATTGGGAAGATTGTGAAAGTTTGTTTACCTGCAGTTTTTCCCACTCAGCTTATTCTAGACTTGAATACAGTGATTCTCAACTTTGTTTTCTGCTTCAGTTTGCCTATCTGATATTGTTCACATGAGCAGGGTAAGGGTAGTGCTCTGTTCCTCTTTCCTACTTGGTACTTAGTTGGAATTCCCTTCTTTCTCTCCACTGATCTTGGATTGGTGTCTTTGTGCTGCTGAGAATGGATGTTTAAACATATGACCTGCAGTAAACTTGTGAGTATGGTAACTCGCTGCCTTCTAAGTTTTTCTTTTTCTTTCAGTTAATTGTAGAAGACAAGTGGTGGTCCTATTTATAGACTGTCAGAGAACCATAGAATCTTTTTGTCAAGGTTAGAGAAATTTTGCATAACACCTAGTCCAGCTTTTCATATTACAGTTAGAAAACTGAAGCATAGAGAGACTAAGTGATTTGCATACATCAATTAGTAGCAGAGATAGGGCTAGAACTTCACATTTATTTGGCCCCTAATTCAGTACTCATCCTACTGCCATCATACATTTTCTGATAAAAAAGAATTGATTTTCAAACTAGAAAATGTGAAATTTTACGGCAGGTTATATCCACTAAAATAATTGTAGCCAAAACACTAATTTAAGTATGATTGGAACTCCTTAATGGTGTTGAAATGGCTATATTTTTTCATCAAATTTTTAGTAAAAAGGTGTAGTAGATTGTTTTACTATTACAGTTGTATTAATGACTTGTTTAATTAAATTGAACACATGAATCTAAAAATCTGAATAAGTGCATGTATAGAGAATTTAATTTGTATATTAAAAAACTACTGTCTAATCTTGTTCTTTTGTTTGTTTTTAATAAACTCTTTCAGAAAGATGAGGTCTATCTTAATCTGGTGCTGGACTATGTTCCGGAAACAGTATACAGAGTTGCCAGACAGTATAGTCGAGCCAAACAGACGCTCCCTGTGATCTATGTCAAGGTATGTAAAAATGAAGCAATTCACCAATTTAGAAAGTACTTATTATGAGCCACGGGAGAATGCTGGGTGTGTTTTAACTATTTATTGCTTGTAATACTGAGGGATGAAGAAGGTATTGTTAGTGCTTCATTAAACTCTTGTAAAATTTTAAAAGATTGCGAAGCTAAAGTTACTTACCTTTCTGACACCCAATTTCTAAAGCTAAAGTTACTTATCTTTCTCGCATCCAATTAGGAGTTTAAATTCTTTTAATTTCTGATATCTTTATGGTGCCACATGGTAAATAGCAGACATATGTAAAGTTATAAAGAATTTTTAAGTATGATCAAACTCAATGTTTTTATTGCCATGTATAGAGCTATTTATGGTGTCTGTAACTGAAGTTTAAGATTTGATAATTTTTAATAGGCATACCAAAGTGTCACTTAATTTTCAGTATGTCTATCAGTGTCATCTTGTTTATTTGATGCATGACTAAGAATTTATATAGCATAATTTTGATTAAAGTTGTGGTACATGATTAGAAACAAGTGATTTATTAACTGTGACATTGTGAGAATTAACTGGGTGTTAAGTTTCAAAGTTCAGATCTCTAAATATGTTTTTTGCAGTTTACCCTTAAATAGAAATGACTGTAGAAAATAAAATGACTTAACATCAGATTATTTCAGTTTTAACTCATTAGTTACAGTTTTACATTTTATAATAATACATGGGCAGCAAAGCCCCACTTGGGTAGCTAAATGATTTTGGCAAGAGCCCAGGATTCCTGTTGAATTCAGCACTAAGAATTAAAAAAAAATTGATTCCAGTTTAGTTTTATTTGGGCTTACAAAACTTGGTGGATGTTATGATTAAATTGATACAATGGGAACTAGAAAACACAGGTTTTTTACTATAAGTTTGCTTTAGTACTTTATTCTGGTTTTAAAATAGCAGGTTCAATTCAAGATAACCAGCAAAGTAGTTTAAATTACCTCAGTCTATATTAATCTTTGAGTTTTTTAGTTTGGAATGATGATATTATTCTACCTACCTTGTAACTCCAGTGATGCAGAGCACTGACACATTTATGAAGCAGAAAAACCCTGTATTTAATTCCTGAGGAATTAGTTTTGAGACCCAACATTGCTACTTGTTGGTAAAATTGTACTGAACAATATAGCATTGTTGGTCTATAAGATGAACTTGACATATGATGAAATATTTTTGGGACTGTAAAATAAAAGTAATAGACAATTTTTGCACTGAATCAAAAAATGATTTGTGGATATGTGATAAGAGGTGCAAATGCTAACAGTTTTCGTTCTAACTCTAATTCAGCAAATAAACACTAAGTGATTATAGAATAATGTGAGTGTAATAAAATATTTCATTCTTCCTCTAATAAGAAAAATCTATGCAAATTACTATTAAAACAAAAACAGTGTTATAAAAAAGTGTTTAAAGTGTCATGTTTCTTTGAATTGGCAAAATTTCCTTGGAAAAGAGATGGCTATACAGTACCCTTGTTGAATCTACTCTCCAAATTTACTTGCCTTTTAGCAGATCTGCATTGATCCTTAGCTGTGCAACACCTGTCACTTAC
Source organism: Talpa europaea (assembly GCF_964194135.1). Lineage (NCBI taxonomy): Eukaryota > Metazoa > Chordata > Mammalia > Eulipotyphla > Talpidae > Talpa > Talpa europaea. The sequence goes on along the minus strand of NC_140070.1, from coordinate 101,236,271 downwards.
TAGCATGAAATGTGCCAAATGGTTTTCTTTTCCTGTATCTGTTTGCAGAAATTTTTTGCTTATATCAAGACCCCTGTATAGACCCTAAATATTTGCTACTGAAGACTGCAAATACAAATAAAAGTAGAGAAAATAGAGTAATGAACTCCCATGTATACATCTCACAGCATCAGTAATTAATGGTCACTCTTGTGTTATCTATGCCATGTCTGCTCCCCACTTCATTTATTTTGAAGCAAATCACAGATATGGTTTTCATCTTTAAGTATTTCAGATAGATATATAAAAGATAGGGACTAAATACATAAGTGCAATATCACTGTCTTGCCTATACAAATAAATAACATTTAGTTAGTGCCTTGAATATTCAGTTACCATTATATTCCTGCTATATGTTTAATTTATTTATTTAATGTATTCATTCATTCATTTAAAGTTCCTTTGTTTAAATTGGGATCCAAGTGAGATCCATAGATTACATTATAATTGACTGATTCACTTCTGATTTTTCTTTTAATCTATAGGTTCTTTTTTTCTCTCTCAAACTTTTAAAAAAAAAACCTGGGTCATTTAATCAATAATTTCTTGGTCTGGTTTTCACAGTAGTGTTATTAATATATTCCTAAGTATTTTGCTTTGTCTATAAATTGGTCTTTTTAGGTATATATTTATAGAAATCAAAACTATTTTGTATGTAAGATAGAATGCTTTTATAAGGAAGAACATAACATCTTCTTTTTTGTGTAGAAAATGGCTTATGACCATTAATTTATCAAGGGTTATAAACTGTTGATACTGTTACTATTCCTTTTTAATTTATACTTCCATAAAGAGAAATTTTCTTGTGTCAACTATTTGTTTCTCCTAAAGCACAGTTTATATAAGACAAGCAGTATATATATTTGATTAATTCCCTTTATTCATGAAAATTTATCATAATTAGTTGTTTCTGCAACATCTTCCAAAAGCTAACAATGTGGTATTTTGTTCCATGTTTTTGTTTTAATGTTTCTTGTGAGTTGATAATTTTTTATAACTTCCTGGCTTTCTAGCATGGATAGAGATTTAGATTCATCTTTTATATTTCTTCCATAGACTTGGAGTCAGCCTTTTCTTCAGAGACCTTATCCTTTTACTGGAAAATAGCACTTAGAGACCACAGTGTGACTGTTAGTGGTGCAAATTGCCACACTATTGATTATTGTTTCTGGGTGGTGTGGTTTTGTTTTTGTTTTTTTCTTATTTTTTTAAGGAAAATACTAGGACAAGCTAAAAAATGTATTTTTTTTTTCAAAGATAAAATATAACACAGGTGAATTGGTGGTGGGAATTCCACGGGGACTATAACTGAGATGAGAAAGCATACATTGTACAAAAATGAAGAATGGTGTTAAAAATAAACAAATATTACAGTGAAAGAAAAAATATATATATCTTTTTTTTTAATCCATAAGTTCACATTGATATTTCTAATTTAAAATTGTTGGAAGGTGGTTTAACTGTCTTACATCTGTATTTCTGTTCTTATATACTAAAAATTCCATTTTTCAGTGATAGTATAATTGTTTTATCCCACACTTTATATACAGTAATCCTAAAATAATAATCACAACACTTTACCATCAATTGAAGATAATTAAAGAACTTTTGGAGTCTCTATTTATTTCCATGGTGTATCACATTAGGGGTGAATAAATTTTTTCAGTTGTTTTTTTTTTTTTTTAAAGATTTATTGAGTGATTGATTGATTGATTTGTACATACATACATACAAGCACTGGGTACAGTCAGAAGCACGGGAGGGTGAGAGAATTCACCAGAGCCAGAGCGGGGAGCAGAGCAGGCAGAAGGACCGAAGTACACCGCTGAGGGGAGCAGCGGGCGGCAGGAGAGGTCTCCCCGCCAAGTGGGGCCCTCCTCCAGTGGCTGGGGAGCAGCTGGGGATTGAACCGGCGCTTCAGAGGCTGCGGGCAGCTTCGCAACCCAGCGCTCAATCACTGCGCCACCGGGGAGGCCCAATTTTTTCAGTTTTTAAAAAAGCTAAATAATTGAATAATTCCCTGTGTAATTATGCCTCAGTAAACATTGTTTCATTTAACTTTTTTTGGTTCAGTTTTTAGTTCTTTTTTTGTTCACTTTTTAAAACTAGATTTTGTTTGACATTTTTCAAATTAATTTTACTTTTATTTCAAAATTAATATATTTACATGTTTTCAAAGTAAAAACTATAGAACAAGCTAATGCAGTCAAATAAATTCAACTTTTATGCCTGTTCCCTCTGCCTTATCCCTTCCCTTTCCCATAGTTAACTACTAAAAATATCTGTATAGTATATCCTAAAATCTATCATTTTTAAAATAAGCAAATATGTATAATTATCTCCAGTGCCTCTTTTTAATGTAAATGGTTACATAATGTATACATTTCCCTCTATCTTGCTTTTTTAATTAAAAATACATCCTGCAAATCACTGTACTAATATGGATAAAGATATTTCGGCTTTCTTTTTATAGTTGCATATTTATCTGTGACTGTACTGTAATTTATTCAGCCAAACATTTAATCATAGTTAGATTGTTTTTCCTTTCAGTGTTTTAAATCATTATTACAAATAAGTTTGTAATAAAGAACCAGGTACACATGTCTTTTCTATATTTTTGATAGCATATATTTGGACCCAATTATCTGGCATCCTGTATTTTAAACAAGAAAATAAGATTGTCATGCATATTAAAGTTGACATACAAAGCAAGCCCTAACACATTCTTGTGCCTGGACATTATTCTTTGAGGACACAGATAAGTTTAAGGGCCTAGAAATGAAACATTGTCTGGAATTGATGTTTATCTCATTTGCTTATTTATTCTACATAGTTTTATGAAAACAGGTTTTTTTTTTTTGTGGGGGGAAACGCTTTGAAATACAAGGATGGTCTCATGGATCTCACCATCTCATAACAACTTGTTTGACATAAATATTGTCAAAATGGCAACTGCATTTCTTTATAATTGATTAACTTTTACTTTTTCTGGGGGCAATTGTGTTTTGTGACCTTATTGTTTTGAACCTCATCCTTTTTATAGTCCTGGTCATTTTGTAGTTGATATTAGTTAAAAATGTATAAAAAAGTTTTTGAATACCTTTACTTTTCTAAAGAGCATCTTTTATAACTAACTGGGTTTTAAAATACAATTCTAAAACAGATGTGTGGCAGATCATCATTGTGAACTTAAATGTTTTTAATTGAAAAGACATGTTTAAGAACAGTCTGAATACATTGGAGAATTGGATGCATTTTTGTGAATCACAAACAAAATTGTTATTATTTGTATAAAACAGAGGAACTAACACTGAACTTGAGTAAAATTTGATAAATTTGCTACTGTGTTCAGATTGCTTTCAACTCATTGATTACCTCGCCTGTAAAATGAGGATAAATTTATATCTCACAGAATGATTGCTGGAATAGATAAAAATGGGTGAAAGTACAAGTTAAATAAATCTCGAATTATAGAATATGCGTACTACCTCTGAGTTTCTAAGGCTTTATCCTTCTAGTCTTTTATTTAGTGATCACATTTTTTTAAAAAGATTTATTTATTTATACAAGAACCGGGGTACAGGCCAGGTTCGTGGGAGGGTGAGAGGATTCCCCAGAGACAGAGTGGGGAACAGAACAGGCAGACTAACGAAATACACTGCTGAGGGGAGCAGCGAAGAGACAGGAGAGGTCTGCTGTGCTGTGTGGGACCCTCGCCAGCTGGCTGGGATTGAACCGGTGATGCAGAGGCTGCAGACTGCTTCACAGCGCGGCGCTCAACCACTTGCACCACCAGGGAAGGCCCTAGTGATGACGTTTTTTAATGATTACATTGTTTTACTTTAATAAAATAAAAATATGGTGAAATAAAGTAATCATAATTGAAGAGGCATTCTTACCTTGGCCACTACAAAATACTAAGTATATTATAATAGACAAATTGCCTAACCTCTCCATGCCTCGGTTACTTTATAAGTAAAATAGAAAACTTGGGAGTATCTGTTACATAGTGTTAAATGAAATAATGTGTGCAAAACACTTAGAAAAGTGCCTAGTACCTGAAAAGTCATTTTTTTCTCATTGTTGGTATCCTTCTAGTTAGTAAAATAGTCTCTTTTCCTTCTATAGAAAGTCTCGGTTTTCCTTTAAATATACTTTTACAGAGTCAAAGAACCATAAAAAGATATAAAACAGTATATTTTATTCTTGACTTCAAAATATAAAGTGTAGTGAATGGAGATAGATCTTTCAGATGAATAAATACAGTAAAACGATACCTTAGCTTTGCTTAATCTCTTAAGCATTTTTGACAAAGAAAACACTTATCCCATTGATTCTTGGTAATACTGATTCTTAGGATGCTGACACAGATTTAGTAGACTCTTTCCTTTTGTTTTAAAATAGTCTGAACTCAATTTCCAATGGGAGCTCATTTTTGTAGTAGTAGTAAACTCATAAAACTGAGAGTAAGCATAAGAACTTGAACAATGATTCTGTGAGTAATGATATAATAATAGAATTATAAAGCTTTTAAATTTATAACAATACCTTAATTTTAAATTCCTTAGTTATAATTTTGGTGGCAAAATGTTGACCTTATTGAAGATCTTATCTATACATTTTACATTATGTTCCATTTTTAAAATGTCTTACCCCTCTAGTTCAGTATATCATTAAGGATATACTGAAATTCCACTGTCTGCAGTTTTCATCATGGCTACCTAAGGGAAGGTAGAGAATGGTGCCCTGTGTCAATGCTTTTTCTAATCTTTAACTGTCTTTATGTTAGTGATGTTATTTTACCAAGACACTGGTATTTTTGGTTTAAATAATTCTAAAAATTATTTTTCCATGGTATATAATTTTTTAAGATTTATTTATGCATACAAGAACTGGGGTATATGCAGGAGGTGTGGCGGGTGAGAGGATTCACCAGAGACAGAGTGGGGTACAGAATAGGCTGATCGACTGCAATAACATTGCTTAGGGGAGCAGTGAGTGAGACGAGAGGTCTGCCACGCCATGTGGGTTAAGTTAGCTCCCTAGCTGGGGCTTGAACTCATACTGCAGTGATTGGCAAGCTTGATAGCACTGAGACTTTAACCTGTGCGCCATCAGGGAGGCCTCATGGTATATAAATTTGAGTCAGAAGGTGACTATACTGAACCAGAATACTGAACCAGAATACTGACCTTGGGATAAATAGAAGATTTAAGGTAGACATACTTTGTCATTAAATTCTCTCTGTTTCCTAGTCAACAGTTTGTTTCTTCCATGCAGATCTAGTTTTTCAGTGTATCTTTTTTAATAATAAAATTTTTTAATAAAATTGAAACATACTTTTCTTTAAAATTTGATGTCAGTAGTCCAGCAGGATTTGTTTTTAAGTATTTTAAATTCTTGTATTTCTGAAGAATATGAACAGAATGGTGATGGCTATCAACAGGGTTATTAATGTCTTGACACATCACTGATGACTAATTTTTTTTTTAGTCCATATGTTTTCCTAGGTATGAGTAACCCCTGGGACTGACATCTCAGAAAAATATTGTTTTAAAGATGAAATTGCAAATATTTTTAAGGAATGGTGAGCTTAATAAACAGAAGACTGGGCTTCTGGTCTTCACATGCTGCTTACTAGTCACATTATTTGGACTACCTCTCTGAGCTTGTGTGTGTCTGTGTGTGTGCTTAAAAAAAAAACAAAACTTTAACTGGCTTGTGGTGAAATATGAAATAGATGCTAGTAAAATAAAAATTTATAAAGTACTCTTGTAAAATTTATTTTTCTAGGTTTTTAAAGGGTGCATCTATAATGTGCTTAATGAAACTTTAGCTAATAATAAAACAACATGAAATTTGTTACAGGAAGATTGAATACTGATAATGCTTAGTTTTTCATGTATTCTGTTCTGAAAATCTGTTATTTACTACTTAGGATTCTGATTCATTTGGGAGCAAAAGTATTCAATTTATTTTTACTATTTATTGCAGTTGTATATGTATCAGCTATTTCGAAGTTTAGCCTATATCCATTCCTTTGGAATCTGCCATCGGGATATTAAACCACAGAACCTCTTGTTGGATCCTGATACAGCTGTCTTAAAACTCTGTGACTTTGGAAGGTAAGCTAATTCTCTTTTCTTCTCCGTTCCTTTCCCTCTCTCATCTTTCCCTATCTACTCTTTTAAAATATATTCCTTTTATGATGTCAGTTTTAAAATATGGTAGATTTTGTTTAGCGAGTATAAATGAATACAGTTTCTACTTTTGGTAATTTCTGTCAGAAGTATAAATCTGTGTAGTCTTCCATTGAGCAGTTTAAATCCTAGAAATTACTCCCTTAGAAATGCTTCTACATTTGTAAAATAGTACACATATACATGGGTTTTATCACAGCATTTTCTATAAATGTCACAGTAGGAAAATAACCAGATAAATTATGGTACATATACATTTAATGTAATATACACAGCCATGAAAAAGAAAGAAGCAACTATGAATTGAAAAATGATCTCGGGCCTCTCTGGTGGCACAGCGGTTGAGCGCTGGGTTGCGAAGCTGCCCGCAGCCTTTGCAGCGCTGGTTCTATCCCCGGCTGCTCCTGGCCACCAGAGGAGGGTCCCACATGGCGCGCAGACCTCTCTTGCCGCCCGCTGCTCCCCTCAGCAGTATACCTCGGTCCTTCTGCCTGCTCTGCTCCCCGCTCTGGCTCTGGTGAATTCTCTCACCCTCCCCGCGCTTCTGACTGTATCCAGCGCTTGTATAAATAAATAAATCTTTAAAAAAAGAAAAAAAAGAAAAAAAGAAAAGAAAGAAAACAAATGATCTCTAAGAAATATTAAGTAAAAAGTAAGGCCAAAACTGTATAGTATGTTCCCTTTTATGTTTTAAAAACACAGAGTATAATCCGTGTATACAGATAGATGTTTAGTTTATTTCTGAAATAATACATAATAAGCCCATAAATTGATTGCCCCTAGGAAGGGAAGCTGGAAATACACTAAAAGTAGCTTGGGAAACTTTCTTTTTTATTGCTTGTACTTTTGTATTGTTTGAATTTTTGTTATGTATCATATATTCCTTACTTAATACAACTAATTTTAAGAAAAGAATGACTGTTTCGTACTGCTATGTGTCTTTTTTTTTAACTTCATAGTTAACTTCAACTTAGAAGAAGGTAAAAGATCCAGCAGCAGTATTTTCTTCCTTTCTTCTGTAATGTAGTCTCTTATTCTCCCTTGTTTTCTGAAAATTCCAGCATCCTTTGTTTTCTTAAACTGATTCCTTGGCAATATATTGTGTAATAAGACTTCATTCTTTTCATTTCCTTAGTATTCAATATCTTGTATTTCTCTGATCTAATCTGTTAACATGAAATCAAGTTAAGATCCCTATTAACTAAGGCAAATAACCTACTTCCTCTCTGGTATAATTCCCTTATAGAAATTTCTCTTCTCTCATTTTCTAAGACACCTCAATATACCTTGCATCTCTCCAGGTTTGTGGGTTTTTTTGTTTGTTTGTTTTGTTTTGTTTTTTTCATTAAACAAGCACTTCTTTTCCATCATGAGTTAATTCTTTCTTAGACCATCTCCTTTATATAGTTTCTTAGCACTTACCACAGGACCCAACTCATTTTGCAGATATAGATGTCCCTTCAACCTTCAGGAAGGGTGAAGGATATTAAATTAAAACTCTTTGAAGTTGATGTTTGTAACAAAGTACCACTATTTAACTGTCTCTAAGACAAACTTTCCAAGTCAGATGAGTTTTATTGTTATGGGTTGTCTTAGCCACTGAGTGACTGACTGGTATGTTCTATAAAAAGACTATGAGACATCATGTTTAGTAGAGTTTCTGTTCTCACCGTGATATCAAATGCTGTTGCTGTGGACCATTCTACTGAGATACAGAGATTGCTTTGTTCTAGTAAGTTTGGAATACTTTACTTTTCTGGTCATAGCTCACTTATATAAACCTGATAACAAAGCTGCTGTTTTTGTTTTTAACTGTTATTTTGGGCAAGCAGAGTTTGAGATACATTTTAGACTCTTAGTATCAGGTTAGTGATGACCTGAACAAAATAGTATACCTTTCTTGTTATACTTGTTAGTGGATGAAATATGGGGTCTGGAAGTAAGTGAAGGGCTACTTGGGTTTCCTGGACTGTAAATAAATAGTGTTGAACATCCTCACTTTCAATAGGCAGGGAGTTGCAGATAATCTCACCTGAAGAGAAAGAAGGTAGTTCTATCAAGTAGTGAAAAGTAAAAAATTATGGGTTGTAAAGTTTGCAATATTCTTTTATCTTATAGTGAAGTTTCTGACTATAACTGGGATTTATCTTGTTAATTAAAAAAAACCCTTTAAAAGGTAGAAAGGTTTGATCATTTTAGGCTGAAAAGGTGTCTTAATTTTCATGCAGTCTAAAAATGAATGAATATTCATTTAAGGTAGTACATGGGGAGAATGTTAAAAAATAAATTGGTCTTCCACTTTCAAAACTTGTGATGAAGGAAGGAAAGGTTAGGATAAGAATTATCATGGATCAGACATAAATGAAAGAAAGCCCAGCCTTTAAAACTCTTGTGAATACTTTTTAATCTGTCTGTGTTTTTCTTGTTGCTTACTTAGTTTTGATTTTGTTTGCATTTATTTCCTGAATTTATCTTTGCTCTTATTGTACATCAAAGTGGCTAGCAACTTGATCAGTTTATTTCAGTTTGTGTTTCAAGTATTTGAAAGTCATTGCAAAACAAACTAATTTTAATTTTACTTTACTTTTCAAAATGCAGGCCACAGAGTATTTTGAAAGGTATCTTGGATTAAGAGAACATTTAAATTCAGGACAGCAAAGTTAGAATTCATAGGGTGTGAATCATCTCTACTCTAAAGGAGAGTGCTTTTTTATTGGTAATGAATTTTTAGACAGCCAGTAAATTAACCAAGATGGTAAAAAATATTCATTGGTTCTGCAAACCTTGGGATAGTCACTCTGAGTCAAAAGTATAATTTTAAAAGTGGGCAATTTCTACCCTCAAAAGATGTATATTTTCAAGTACTTATTCTTATAATTAATTACTATGGTGGGGGAGGTACTGCTTACTTTTCTGCTCTTCTTGATATTTAGAGATAGAATTCAGGAGACAGAGAAACAGATGAAATAAAGAATTTATCCTTATGACTTTTTCTTTCTCTTTCTCCTTAGGTGACTGTTAAGAATGCATTCTTTAAAATTTACTATTCTTTTTCAGAGTAATGTGCTGATGTTACAACTTAATTTTGTTAAAGATAGTTATGGTTCACATATTCTTTTTTTGTATATTGTTGGAATTTTTTTGAATCTTAGACAAACATTCGTGTTACAAATAACAGTTCATATTCTTTCAAGGTTTAGATTTAAAGAATTTCTGCTTTTTATCTTTTTTATTAGTGCAAAGCAGCTGGTCCGAGGAGAACCCAATGTTTCGTATATCTGTTCTCGGTACTATAGGGCACCAGAGTTGATCTTTGGAGCCACTGATTATACCTCTAGTATAGGTAAGTACTGAATCTGAATATACAACTTATAATTATAACTTATATCTTGCTTTTAATAATTTATTATTGCTCATCTGTACTTTCATTTAAATGTGAATGTGCCCTAAAATATGTTCTTTCTCAAAGATATGCAAAAGAAGTGTAGAATTTCTAAAATTTGAACTTTAAGAATTTAAGGTGTATTTGCTACTCTACTTGGTCTATCAGAGAGAATAATAGTTATTCATTTATTACTATATAATATGTTTGCTTTTAGCTTTAAAATTTCAAATAAATCCTTCAGTTACATTTACTTTCCTTTTTTTTTAAATTCCACTGAAATACCATTTCTGAGCTTGCTCACTACTCACCAGTTAGAGAGTTTGCATCCCTTAAGTTGATGATGAAATTTAGGATGGTCATATTTTGGTATTCCTACTGTGCTTTCATTTGCTTATTTAATTTTAGTTAACTCAAAATTTATTTTTTTGAATATTTTTCCATTAATATTTTGGTTAAATACACATGAAAGGTTTTTAGTGATGAAAAAAATTGAATAGAGAGAATCTGTTTCAGTCTCCATTGACCTCCTTTTCTACTCCATTTATTCCATTAGTGGGAGTGAACATAGCATAATCAGCAGAACATGAATATGAAGCTAAGAAAGGAGGAGCAGCCTTAGACTAGGTGTGCAAGTGGAAGTCAGAGTTATTTTATTGTCATAAGTTGTTATTGAGGAGAATGCTTTAGTCTAAAAATAGAAACAAAAGCATGCAAATATAAAGGAAACAAAAAACCACAGTAATAGAAAACTAAGAAAAGCTAGGATGCAGATAGCTTTTGTCTTGATACAGGTAGAAATTCTCTGATTTGCACAAAGATATCGCAACAGAAACACGTTGCCAAAAGGCATATAGGGCATTTTGTACGAAGGGGCCAGCAGTTTAGCCGCCATTTCTTGTGCACCATCAGCAGCAAATGTCAATACATTGAAAAAGACAGTTAACATCTTAGTGTTCTTATGAAAATAGCTTTACCTGTCAGGAACTCTGAAAAGTTCTGGGGCCTATAATTCTGCAAAGCATATTTTTTGATACCTGCTGCCCCAGATAATAGAGAGTATAATATTGGGAGCATGGGGAGAGGAGGAGTGGATGGTGTGTGTCTGTATGCGCATGAGCAAAACAATTGTATAGCATATGTTAGGGGACAAATAGGAAATCATGAAAAGGACATTTTGCTTGGAATAGAACTGGATATAAATTCTAGATTTATTATAATTTAGCTAAGCTGTAAATTGGACATTACTAACAATTTTGCCTGCCTTTATGAGTGATAGTGAGGATTAAATAAATTGTCAGTGAAGGTGCCAAAAAATAGCATAATATTATTTTTTGGTATTTGTTAACTTGCATATCCTCAAGAGCAAGTGTCAGCTCTTTATTGTTGGAGATGTCATTGGATTTTCCAGCTGCTTTATATTTTATTTACAGGTATGATTCTGGTTATTTGCATCCAGATACTGGAATGAGTCATGACGGAATTACCTAAAATTGATGCTGTTTGCTTTTTAAAAAATATGACCAGATTATCTGATTATGATCTGACAATGAAAACATGTTGACCTTTGACCTTGTTGAGAGAATATTACTTCCATAAAAATGCTTGTGACTACCAGTTCTTTGGAATCTTCTCACAAAAGAAGGGCAATATCGTTTGTTTTCTCTAGTAGAAACCAGTTCACAGATTGTTATGAGTACCTGCTTTCTAGTAACCTTTCTTTACATGGCTAAACCCAGATTCTGATTTTACAGATTTAGGGGTTACTATATAACACAGATTCAACTTGGGTGTTATGAACCCTGAAAGGCCTAGCTTTGGTCTCCCTTGTGTTTAGATTTAGGATACTTACCTCTTAAGACTATGGAAGATTTGTAAATGGACAACAAAGGTCTTAGAAGTATGCTAATACTGGGTATATTTTAGAAGTATTATTAACAATGGTGTTTTCTTGAAGTGATAACAAAGCTAGTACTGGCTAGATTATTGTCATATTTAAATCTAGTCAGAGCAAAGGCCAATGACTAATTACATTCTCTTGATGAGAAATGGGAGATTAAGAACAAATGGCTTCTTTAAGATAAGGAATTGATTCGACAGACCCTTGAAGAAATCTCTCTGACAGTGAGACAATTAATTCAAGACAATGGTTTCTTGATTGGGAATTAAACTTGGGTCCCAGGTACAGCTGTTATTCAGTAATTTTATCTTAAACAAACCATTGAGCTTTATTGTGCCTTAATTTCCTTACCTGTGAAGTATCTTAAACTACATGGTGTTGAAAGATCACTTTTGCCACAAATTAAGAGTTAAGCGTATAACAGAATGCTGTTTTGGCTCAACCCCCAAATAACCAGAAAATTCAATGAGCCAAAGCACATGTTTTTTTTGGTGTGCCTTCTGTTTACTTCTGTTTTGTCCTGTTTGAAGAATTGATTCCATTTGTCCTGTAAAGTAAGAACAGAAGAGGTTTGGTGCCACCCAGAAAGTGAAAGACATTTTAGTAATTTGTAATGAGTTAGTAATTTGCCTGAGTTTACTGTGAATTGAAGATCACAGTATGGATGCCACCTGATTCTTTTGATTATTAATCTACTGTGGCAACTACTAAGCAATAGTTTTCCTTATATTTTACTCCTTATCTCCTATATCAGTAACTAATCTTGCATAAGAAAGTGTTCCCTGTGGGGTCCTTTTTAATAAAAGTATTAATATTCACCTGCCATTTTTCTAGGCGTGTCTCCTTCGGTGAATTATTCTTCATTTTAGGGGAAAGATGTAAATGCCTATTACCTTCCATCTTATTAGCCTAGGTATAGGGATATGTTTTAGCCTAGATCAAAATGAAGCATTTACATTAACGAGAAATAGTTTTTCCATCTGATTTTAAGAGTATTGCTGTTGGCTTTGATGTGAAGTAAAGATTTCCCAGCAGGTTTTCATGTTTTCTTTTTAAAGCAATTTCCTGATATATCAAGGAGGATTCTCTTAGTCTCTGTTTGCAAAATAGGTGTCTTTGCTATCATTGCTTGGGACTGGACAGTATCAACTTGAATTTATTAAATAAATATTTTATCATTTTTCTAGGTCAGTAAGATATAGACACTGGAGCAGGGATTTCCATTCCCTCTTGACTTAAGTTCATCTCCCTAGAACACTTGATTGCTAGGACATATAAAACTCAGTAATCTGGGGCAGCTAAAAACTGAAAATTAGCTTCTCCTTGTAGGAAGTTTTAATAGTGGGCTGTGAGTAGAGTGACCATATAATTTATCCTCTCATTTGGTGATAATTTTAAGAGGGAAAGGCGATACTACTAGTAACCATGCCAGGACAGTAGATCTAAACTAGGACTATCTTGGGTAAGCCAGAATGTATACTTTAAATTATTTTTTAATTTATTAAATTTACAAATTAATAAAAGTTACTAAATTGTTTTTAGAACTTTTCTGTAAGCACCGAGATTCCCACTTGGAATTAAAAGTGAATTACTTCTAATTTGTGAAATCTCTCTTTGCACTTAACGATGATAATATATTTAAGTGCATTTTTCTGTCAGTCATGTTACAACATAAAAGTCAGCCATTTAAAATCTCAAAATTTTTTTCTCAAAATTTTCATTGACTTAAAACCCTGTTTCTAGGAGATTGAAGCCTTGCTTGCCGTTACTCTGTAAGCACTTAGTAATGTGCAGATGTGGTGTCACTTTGACACATTTTTAATTAGGATAAATAATCATGTCCTATGTTTTGGTACGATAGCCTTGTCTTGATTGTTGAAGACTTGAATACCTGATATTTGATATTAAATAGACTTTGCCTTTTATTGAAATAATTTCATTGACCTTGTTTAAAAATTTTAAAATGCACTAATTTTTATGGCTTTTTCTCTCTGTTCTGGAATATATGATCTTTAGCTTGTGATAATATCTGTCTGAGCAAAGTAAAATTAGAAATGAATATAAACATTTTTCCATACAGCTTATCCACAAGATCTTCATTTTACTTTATCTTTAGATGTATGGTCTGCAGGCTGTGTGTTGGCTGAGCTGTTGCTAGGACAACCAATATTTCCAGGGGACAGTGGTGTGGATCAATTGGTGGAAATTATCAAGGTGAGAACATTGCATTTTTTAACTAGAAGGAATTTTGTTGCTATTTTGAGACTCCATATCACACGAATACCAGTAAACAACTTAAAAAATGAAGAAAATGATCCAAGATAATATAGCAAGCTGAAGCATAGACAAAGTATGACAGCATGGTCTTTTGGTTTCTGTTGAGTTATTTTTCTGTTGTATCATCAAGGGAAAGGTGTTTTGGATATCTGAGTCAGGAAAAGTATATATCTGTTGTTTAAAATATTTAAATGTTTAAGATCACTAGAACATATAAAATGAATAAAAGCAGAAGCTATGTTTATTTTTGCTTACCATTTTGTTTCTCATACTCTGCTGTATACATTGGAGATGCTTGTATTCATTCAATATATAAATATTTACAAAATGAAAAAAATGAGTATTTGCGTATAAGAGTAGACACTGATAACAATAGAATTTTGACTCCCATTTCAATGTATTTCATCAGTCAACACCTTTATTAGCAATACCATATTAAAAATATTGTTATCTTGGAATATTGTTTTTTTAAGAACATGTAGGGCTGAGATTTTGAGTTTTTAGCATTTGAGATCTTAAAGAAATTTTCCTCTTACCTCTTCCTAAAAAGTCTGGTAGGTATATATTTAGACAAAAAGATTGTTCATTCTAAGGTTATACTTAGGCTAAAGCAACAATCCCTACTGTCTTTTGCACTTTATTCCTGATTTTTCAAATATTTCATGGGTAGTTTTGAAAATCTCCTTAGAGGTCATTTCATTCATTCCATCATCCAATGAAAGAATCTTCTTAGTTTCCTGACAGTTTTTCAGAATACTTGAAGCATCAGATTGCTACTTTGGGATGAAGCCTGTTTCTATACCATGGCAACTTAGTTTTTATTGTGCTGCACCAAACATACCTCCTTGATGGTTCTTACCATTTGTACACATGACTATGACTAAGTTATTTTAAAATCCTTGCCTTCTGTAATAAAAATGTTAACTTTGATAAGTGATTTTGCTGGATAGCTGTATTTTCAAAAATGATTGAAAGGAGCTGTGTGATCAAGAATCCTCACTATTCGTGCAATTTCTTAGATTTTTGTCTCTGAGATCACTGGGGTTTGCTGTATTTTATTGGTAACCATCTTACAGTTTCAAGTCAAACCTTTAACTTTTGCTCAGCAAACTTACTTGTTTGCTGATCTCTACACTGCACAGTAATCTAAGTTAAAATAGTTTGATTTCTTGTTTCCTAAAAGCCTATGTATTCCCCAATATCCAAATTAATGTTTTGATACAGGGATTGGCAAACTTTTTCCTGTTAAGAACTACATAAAATAATTTAGGTATTGTGGGCAAAAACATAAATCAAGCTATACAAGAAAAGTGAAAACAAATTTTCATTGATTACAGTAGAGCACAACATTTTTGTAATACAGGTCTACTAATTAGAAAAGTAGAGTTCTTTTGGGGGTGGGCTACAATGGTTTTCTTAGTTGGGGTTCAAAGTTAGTGTTCCCTTTCATTAAATTGATTGAACTGATTATAAAATCATTTCTTAGTTCATGGTCCCTACAAAAACAGGTCGGGTCTTAGCTTGCTGACTCCTGCTTTCTTATAACCTATTCAGCATTTCTTCTGTCCTCACACTTTTCACTTGCTTTACTTGAGCTTGCCATACTACAATTCTTTGGATATATTGCTATTCTATTTGTCATATAGATTTAGCTTATTGGAATTGTCTTTTTTTTTTTCTGATTATAGTTTAGAATTTTGTGATGATTTTTATCATTAACTCATACATGATGTAAATGAAATTGTTCAGGGATTAGGGGATATCTGTGATAATAAGCCATCACAGCTTAAAAACTTCAGAACTTTTCCCAGCACTCTTTGTAATTCCATTTTCTGCAAATAAAGGTTTGTACATATTTAATAGATTTTAGTAGAAACTCGGTTTAACTAAAGACTTCATCTAGTGCTTATTTATTGTAAGTTGGTCCATGATCAATTGGTAGAAGTAAGCCAACTCTGAAGCAAAATAATCTCTTTCATGTGTTACTGTCTTGAAGTTAAACATAAGGAACAGTCTTCACCCAACTGTAGGGTCTAAGATTATTGTCTATAGATGTGAAGGTGATATGAGATTATGGAATTAGCATCGTAGAGCACTTTAAGTTCCTTTTACGGTCTTAAGCATGATTGCCAAGGATAAATGAACTATCAGTACTGGTTTACTATCTGTTTAGTGATTTGAAGTTATACATTACATTGAGGTTAACAGACATTGTATTGTGGAATATGAGAGAGAGAAAGGTAGTTAGTTTATAGCTCTATTTCTTGTTGATTATATCTGTTCCTTGAATTTGAATATATGATATGTCATTGAAATAAAAATTCATAACTAATTTTGAAGTAACTATTCCAGTTCTGTGATCTAAATTGTAAGTCAGCAAAGAGAAGTTGTATAGGTTAGCTTTCAAGTTAAATGCTATTAAGACATATATATTTTGAACAAGTAATGTCATTTCTGCTAACCAGGGTTTCAGGAATAGATTTGGATTGTGAAATGTGGTCTCATAGGTGCCCAATTCAATAATTTATTTTGAGGTGATAGTCATAAATCCTTAATCCATGTTAATCTGTTCTTTCCTGTTCTTTTTCTGCTTTCTCTCTTGAAAATTTCATGGGGATTCCTCTGGAGTATCTCGGCGTAGCAAATCCTCCAGTTAAATAGGTATCTCCCCTCTGAATTTGAATTTATGTAAAAAATGAACAATTATCCAACACAGTTCATGAATTTTATACGTGGTAGACACATAATTACATTATTTTATAAACTTTCTAAGCAGGGATTTTATTGTTGTATTTTAATATCCTAGGTCACCCAAATAGTTTTTAGTAAAATTGGAAAGTGAATTAAGCTTCTAGACCATTATTCATTCATGAATTTGGAATTACCCTGAAATTAATAAGTTAGTGATTATTGTAAATATTGTTTATTAAATTTTACTGACCCAGATTTCCACACCAGTAATTTACAACATGAGTTAGAATTTTATAAACCTAGTTAACTTTTTCTCATACTAGTTAACCTTTTTCATCCCCTACCCTCCAATGAGAAGCCTTTTGCAAAATATTTAGAATACAATTCAAATACATCATCTTCAGAATAAGTTAAAAATGTAAAGCAGAATGTAATTGAAAGTCATGCAAGAGAATTTTTAAGCATGAAGAACACTTAGCTTTCTTAGGTTGATTTCATACATAGGGTTGTCAGAGCAGCATTTCATTATGGCAGTTAACTTTGGAATCAAAAAATGCTTGGATTTTCAAAACATTTGTAAAAAAATATTCTATTAGGGACTTTTCAGATGATAATATTTTTTTCCTTAAATTCTTCCTTACAATACTAGTTACAATAACCCCAAGAAATATCTCGTGGTTTCAGATACCTAGTGAAAAAAGTAAACATTGTAGGGGAATCTCTACCAAGCATAGGTTTAAATAACATAAATTGCCTTTTGGGATTTTTTGTTCTTGGTTTCAGAAATTGTATTAAGCTGAAATCTTTTGCTAGAAGTTAGATAATTTAGAAAGACGATTCTTTTGGGGCCTCCCCAGTGGCGCAGCGGTTGAGCACTGGGTTGTGAAGCTGCCCACAGCCTCTGCAACGCCAGTTCGCTCCCCGGCTGCCGAGTGAGGGTCCCACATGGCACGCAGACCTCTCCTGCCGCCCGCTGCTCCCCTCAGCAGTGTACTTTGTCAGTCTGCCTGTTCTGTTCCCCGCTCTGGCTCTGGTGAATTCTCTCACCCTCCTGCGCCTCTGACTGTACCCAGTGCTTGTATAAATAAATAAATAAATCTTTAAAAAAAAAAAAAAAACCAAAAAACGATTCTTTTGAAGATTTAAAGAAGGTGATAGTTTTTTTTAATTGATGATTACTTTTTATATAATTATATATACTATGATTTTATATGCTCATTGCAGAAGACAGAAAACATAGACGTGCAGACATTCAAGTTCTGGCATATGAAAAACAAATTTTACAAATATTTTGACATACTTTTCTATGAGTCTATATATTTAAACAAAAATGCCATCTGTTTTGTAGACTTTTTTTTAACTAATATTGCTCATGTAAAGAAGTATTTTGACTAAGTGATCTCATTCATATTTCATCTTTATTGCATTGATTTTGAATTACATAATTGATTCAGAGAAGAATAATATTAAGGTAAAGTGATATATCACTGCCAATGAAAAGAAATTATATATTTGGCTTCTCAAAGATTTGATCATTAACTTTCTTATATAAATAACAAATGTACCCCAGAATCCCCAAATGAATTAAATTTGATGCAGTTGAGAAAGTTCTGAATCTGGGAATGCTGTAAGTTTTACTAGTAATTTCTTTTTCCCCCTTTCCAAATTTTAAAATACAAATTTCATGTAAGGAAAGATGAGCTTCAGCCCAGTGTTCAATTTTTGTTTTAAATTATCACAAAACTAAAAGTTTGAAAGAAACCAACTATTTTCTGAAATTGCAAGTTTTGCATGTATTTCTAAAGATATACTTTCATTCATTTCATAAGTATTTACTTAGGTTTAGTAATAATTTGAGCATTGTTATCTAATAGAATAGTTTTAGGGCAGAATTAGTCAGAATCCCATCTCTTGATGATAGAATTTCATCATTATAGCTTCCATAGTTTTAGTAACATAAAAAATGGGTATCTGTCTTTTAGAAAAACATATTAGACTTGTAGCTACTTAAATTCTTTGCAATAATATAGTTGTTATAAGGCAATTAATGTTAATTTCTCTTGTAAAACAATATTACTAAACTATTGTTTAATTTTCACTTAGTATCATTCTATTTAAATATCTATAGATAGCTCTGTCACAGGTATGAGCTCATAAAATTTAATCTTTTGCAGAAACTAAGAAATTTGAAGTTGAAAACAATAAAATCCCAATGATCATTTGGTCATGTTATTACAAATAATTAGAAAGAATTTGCTTCTTCTGATGTCTTATCAGTTGAAAAGGATTTAGAAGGAAAAAGATTTAGCATGGAGAGAAGATTTGAGAAGGAGAGAAGAGGATTTTTACTTTTACTATTCTGTGATGTTGAATTTTTTTTAAGTCATATCTTTGTATTCATAGAAACTGAAAAAATAGTTTGAAAAATTGCTTTGTGCTGAAATCTTTTGTTAGCAAATAAGTAAAAAGTTACACAGTTAAGAACCATATTGTTACAAATTCTGGTCTGAATAATTGTTTTTTTAGTTTAGATTTGACTGATGGCTGTTAACAGTTTAATTTAGACAAAGTGATCAGTGACTTCCTGGTTTCTCAGGCAATCTACATTTCAAATATTGGGAAACTACTGATAATATAAGCTTATTGAAACCTTATTCTGTGATAGGCAATGGATTGAGCAGCTTATGTATTTACCACATTTAATCCTTATGTTAATTCTAGGAAGATGAAGATGATGATGATGATTATCATCACCACCATCATATCCAGGAGGCATTGGATAATAGAAAAAGCACTTGTGATTCATGTTTTGCTAAATTGTTATCTTCTATTCGTGGAATTTTGTAGCTCTGGGGAAAACAACCTGATCCTTAATGTTAATATGTAAAACCATTGAAATCATATTTATTATATATTAGTAGTTTGGGAGACAAAAAAACCTGATAACAAATTAAAATAAACAACCCCTAAATCTTATAGTGACTATACCAAATCAGCTTGAGATGTCTTTGGACTAGGTTTAATTGCGTTTCATTTAAAGCAATCAAGATTGTAATGGTGGATTCTTCTGTTAATACTTTAAGATAAAACTCAACCTTATTTTCACCTTTTTTGTTTAGCAAAAGTTTTAATACTTTTATCGTATCCCCATATTATGGTTTGTGCCTGCATACTCCTTTCCTAAAAGCACACTGAATGCTATTATTTAAAAAATTTTCTTTTATTGATAGCTTTGGTAAAGGAAACATGAAGGAAATTTTGGCTTGTACTACTAAGTGTCATTTTCAAAGGAAGCAAAAGCTGTGTGATATATGTATGTTTAAAATGTTAGCATGTCTTAAAATTTGGGAAATAGTAGTTGGGGGGGGTGGTTAACCCAAGAGATTCTGATTCCCCTTTCTATTTTACTTTAAAAGCATTCATTCATTCATTCATTCATTTATTTATTTATTTATTTATTTATTTATTTATTTATTTAGTGGAAGAACTGGGGCGTAGGCCAGAGGTGTAGAGGGTGAGAGAGGATTTACCAGAGGCAGAGTGGGGAGCAGAACAGACGAATTCACTGAAATACACTGCTAAGGGGAGCAGCCAGCAAGATAGGAAAGGTCTGATGTGCCATGTGGGTTGCCTCCCTGGCCAAGGATCAAAGTCAGGCTGCAGCAGTGGTAGCACTGAGACAACCCCTAGGCCACCGGGGAGCCCCCCCACCTCTGTTTTATACTCCCTTCTTGAGCATGCCATTTTCACTGAGATTACCTAGAAGAAAAGGTCTTTTTATTCCTGTAGATATTAACCCTTCAAGAATAACTTTTACTTTATGATAAATGTTTTGCATAGCCAAAACAATAGTTACCCATTGGGTGGGAGGGAGGGCTTTAACTCAGGAATCAAGTAACCAGTAAAAGATATCTTTAAAAAGAAAAGTTGGAGGACTTGTAATTTCCATTTTTGAAACAATATATAGCTACAGTAATCTAGACAGTAGATATATAATATTGATAGTATATTATTCTGCCGTGAGAAAGCAGGAAATCCTACTGTTTTGTGACAACATGGATGGATGGACCTTGCAGACATTATATTAAGTGAAGTAAGCCAGACTGAGAAAGACTACTATGTTGATATCACTTACATATGGAATCTGAAAAAAGAGAGAGAGAAAAGCCAGAGTCAAAGAAACAGAATAGAATAGTGGTTACCTTGGGTTGGGGAGCTTGAGGAGAGGCTGGTTAAGGGTATAGACTTTGAGCAATAAGGTGATAAGGTCTGAGGGTCTAATGTAAAATGTGGCTGTAGATGTTGTTGGGAGTTAGGGAGAGTGAAATTGTGAGCGACTGCTCATATGTACAGTATATGAACATGTTCTAAAATTAGATAATAGTCATGATATCTTTGTGAATATGCTAGAAAACCATTGAATTGTATATTTTAAAGAGGTGAATTTTATGATGAGGGCATCAGTTGTTTTGAACTATTGATTAACTTTGTTGTTTATTGTGTATTTTAAAGAAAGCAATGAATTCTGACAATAGTGCTTCAAAGAATTCTAGAGGAATTCTTAAATTTGTACTTCCTACCCTCTGGCCCCCAAAAGGAATGGGAGCAGATCAAGTTAAGTAACAGATGGCACATAAAGGGACTACCCTACTCCTGTATGAGTTCATCTTCCTAGTCTAAATAAGTTAAATGAGCCAGGGCCTCCCCTGGTGGCTCAGTTGGTGAGCACTGGGCTGCAAAGCTGCCTGCAGCCTCTGCAGCGCCGGTTTGATCCCGGACCTCCGGTGAGGATCCCACATGGCGTGCAGACCTCTCCTGCCATGCCCGCTGCTCCCCTTAGCAGTGTACTTCTGTTCTGTTTCCCACTCTGGCGAATTCTCTCACCCTCCTGTGCTTTTGACTGTACCCAGTGCTTGTATAAATAAATAAATAAATCTTTTTTTTTTTTAGAAAAAAAAAAGTTAAATTAGCCAATCATTGTAGTTATGTTTAAATAACACAACAACTTGCTGCTCTTCACTGAAATTAATAGCATTTTAAACTTGTTCCTTTATAGCTGCTGCTGCTATAACTTTTTGCTTCTTGCCCTTTGAAAACCTAGAAGGGAAAAGTCAAAAGAAACATTGTATACCACACAAAAAATGCTATGAAAATTTTAACTCCGTATTGTATGATACTGGTAGAAATTGTATAAAAGTCTGCTTGTGTCGAGAGTTAAATATTTTTGCTACCTATATCTACTGGGTTTTTAAGAAGACCTATAAATTATAGGGACATACTAGAAGGAATAACATTTTGTATCAGTCATCTGGAAGTGAAAATGTATGGTAGTGATTCCAATGTCATTAGAACTAATATTTTGAAATAGAGTAACTCAGTTTTCTAGTTTCCTAATTAGAGAAATTTGTCAAGTATATGGTATAGGACTAGTCATCCTGATATCCAAATTGAACAGTTCTTTTATGCAGAAAAGAAATAAAGATGTTTATTTAAGGATGCTACATAGTATCTCTTCTTCTATGCTATACAGTTACCAGTATTTTAAAAGCTTCTTTTGAATTCATTATAAAATTAGCTGACCATGCATTCCTTTTATCTTTCCGAGTTACATACCTCTTTAACACCTTAACATGTATTGGTTTAGTGAATGATTTTTGTCAGATGATTGCTCTCAAGGAGTTCAGTGACTTCATTGAAGGAAGGTGGTGAACAACTAACAGCAAAGGAATAGGCAGGTTTTATTCCAGAAATCTGAGCGGAGTACAAAAGCAGAAGCATTTTATTTGAAGATAGTGCTATCTGGAAAGGCTTCATAGGAGAAATAACTCGAACTGAACCTTGAAACATGGACAGGTGTGGATATTCACCACTTAGAGGAAGGGAATGGAGGATATACCTGCTAATTTGGACAAAGATGCTCAGTGATACCAAGTTCTGTTGTGTTTTGATTTATGAGTGTAAGCTTAAGATTCTGAATTTTTCAGGAGAGAAAAGGCTGGAGTTGTGGGCAGTGGTCAGGCCACATTACCCTTTAGGCAGTTGGAAAATGTAGCAACATTTTAAGCAGAGGAGTAATAACTTTCTACTCAGATTTTTTTGCTTTACCCTTGCTCTAAAGACAACTCAGTTGCTAAGGTTTGGTGACCTCTGGTGTTGAAGTGTTAAAATGCAAGTCTGTGAACGAAATACCTGGATCACAGAGCTCTTTCTTGTCAGATTCTAGGCTTTATTTCTAAATCATAATTCCTGATTATATTCATAGGTCTCTGATAAATCTTTAATTAAATGGAAAAAAATGCTAACAAATGTGGATGGATCAAGTAAAAATGAAAAGAAAATATTTAATCATAAAGTGTAAGCAGCATCCCTGAAGGGATGTGGAAGGCTGACCCTCTGATTCTTTCCATCCCCCCACCTCTCATGATATTCTGGTATGGAGGGCTAAAGAAAAGACATGTTTTTACAATAAATGGGAAGGTTTTATTCTAATACTATCAGTAGATAACTGGAAATAGCTACTATTTTCAATGGTGTGATAATTTTTTAGATTGTCCCCCTTTTTTATTGTGCAAAATATTATACTTATGAAAAGTGCATAAAACATTTATGTGCAATTTCATTATCTTTAAATCACAGACTCAGTTTTTAGAAATAAGCATTATATCTATATACATATTTTTAATCATAAAAGTTAAAAATAATTTGTTCCCTCTCTATTCTCAAATCCAGAAGAACTGCCTAATACTTGTTTTGTGTCTGAAATGGTGAAATCCATATCAAATATCTTTATCTATAAAATGAAGAATTTCAGTTATACAATTTCAAAGATTCCAAACACTTTAGTTCAGCTAAAGTAAATAAGATGGAAATGTACTCTAACCTAATAAAAGTAATATAAAACCTAGAGATATTTTGAGAAGTAGGATTTGTTAAAATGTCTGTTTATTGTATTAATTGCAGGTGGTGATGCATTCAGAATCTTTGCTATTCCTAATCTCACTCTTTTGCCTTTCAGCCTTTATATTGCTGATATTCCATTATCAAATCTTTATTCTTGTTAGCACTCAGCTATTATAGTTATCTAATCCACACTGTTTTCTACTTCATACTTAATTATGCAAAGAATATGCTGATTCTTTCACTTCCTTGATTCTTTAAGTAAAATGAGCTCTTGACTATCTCTAGATCCCTTTCCTGAACCCCCCTTCCTTACCCTATAACAGTGTAGCATTTTCACCTGACACGTAATTATGCTTATTTTGTTGTACTGATCTTGGCTGATTTTAGTTGTTTTATGTACATGCCTCTTTGCCCTAAAGGGTAGGAACTCAGTAAATGTTTAGAATGAGTAAATGACATGAGAGGCTGGAAATTTTTTTTCAAATGCTTCTGGATTGTATCTTACTTTTGCATTCTTACATTCCTTTGTATCTTAAATCATATCTTTGCTCTTAAAGAGTGTGTATGTTTATAAAATAATTCTGATTTTAAGGTTTGGTAGACTTTGATACTTTTACTATTAGCCTTAAAATAGCAATTAAGAAGAATAAGCATCTGGTTGTGTTTTGAGTAGTAAAGGCAACCCAGATTTCTTAATGGTCTGATTACTCTTTACATTAACTTCACAAATATATAATCTACATACAATAAAATATACCTGTTCTAATAAGTATATAGTTTAGTGAGTTTTAACAACATTTATATTTACCATCCTGATTTAGAACATTTCCATCACCCCTTCTAATGTGGCTAGCCTGGATAATCTTCAAGTTTGCCCAGTACTGGGTTTGCCATGATAGTTATGCACAAAGTAGTACAGTTAAATACCCTATTCATGCCCCTTGTAGTCAATGTTCCATCTTCTTTCTCAGGTGATCGTTGGTCTGCTTTCTATCACTACAAATTAGTTTTTCCTATTCTAGAATTTAATATAAATGGAGTCATATAGTACATTTATTTTATATCTGATCTTTTCTATTTAATATGATGTTTTTGAGATTCATCTATGCTGTTGATTTTATCACCTGTACTGTTTGTACTGTTCTAAGCTGTTATACTCTGTTACGTGAATATACAACAGTATTTTTTTTTTTTTAACCTATATGGGTTCACCTATATGGGTGAACATTTGACATGTTTGTGTCTTATGGCTGTTATGAGTAAAGCTGTCACTGAATGTTTGTTTACAACTATCTTTGAAGACATGCTTATATTTCTATTGAATAAAGAACTAGGACTAACATTACTGGCTATGTAAGTATATGTTAACTTTATAAGAAATTACCCAACTGTTTTCCAAAGGAGTTTTACTCTTTCACTCACATGAACAACATATGTGAGTTTCACTGTTCTACCTTCTCATCAATACATGATTTTTAATCCTATCTGACAATTTCTTCATTTTAATTAGTGTTTAGACCATTTACATTCAGTGTAATTATCAATATAGTTAAGTTTAAGAAATCCATCTTGTTTGTATGTTTTCATAGTCCTATTTCCTTTTCCTCTTTTACTGCCACCTTATGGATATAATGAGTATTTTTAAAAATTTTGTCTATTAGCTTTTCAAGGTATACCTCCTTGTTGCTTTTTTTTAGAGATTATTCTGGGAAATAGACATTTTTATTGCAATCTACAATTAATATATACTACTTTCCATATGAAGTGCAGTTAATAATATACCACTTCACATATGAAGAGAGAACTTTGTGACTCTAATTTTTCCATTTTCTCTTCCTGTATGTACATTTTACATCTACAGCACTTTATTGTTTTGCTTTAAGCATTTGGTTTCTTCTAAAGAAATTTAAAAACAAGTGGAAAATGCCATACATTTATCCAGATATTTATCATTTTCTGTGTCTTTATTCCTTTGTGTAGATACGAATGTCCACTTAGTGAAATACTTTTTCATCCTGAAGTACTTTCAAGTCTCTTTAATTTTTTAAACTTTTGATTACAACCTAATGATATTATAAATTCTTAATATATCTTGCATAACTCAAAGGTTCATCTTTCATTTTATGGTTTATCAGTGGAATTTATGAAATTTTTTTAAGCTCTTTAAAAAACTTTACCTGTTTCTGCTATTAATATTGGGTAGACCATTTTAGGGATTCAGCTACACTTGCATTTTAATTTAATATCTACCCTTGACAGACTGTAACTTTGAGATGCCAGTTTACCTCAGGTAACCTTAAGTTCTTTAAATGTAAAGTGGAGCAAGGAGTATAAAGTTTAAATGAGGCGCGGCTGATACCAAAATTCTATGCTGCTTGTGTGGTAGGAAGAAATAAATATGTAAGCTCTGCTATCAAATATAGATTAATAAGTTTCTTCAAACAAAGCCATTCACCAACATGTATGTCCATGCAGTACAAGTAGTCCCTAACTATTCTCCCGTATACATCTTGGGGTACCTTGCAAGGATTCACTAAACTACTATTATAAAGATTCTAAGATCTTCTTAGTTTATAACAAGAACAATTCTCCAACATGGAGCAGAGCTGAACCTCTAAATTTGATAAATTTAGAGAACAGATACAGAAAAGAATAAAATCAGTAGACATCCAGATGATGAAGAGATGAAGTTCCCAAAAAGTCCAACGGAACATATTAACCTAATTATTTGTACATTTCTATGGACTGAAAGTTTGTGTGCCTCCAAAATTCAAAATATTGAAGACCTAACTCCCAGTGTCACGATATTTAGACAGAGAGCCTGTGAGGACATGATAAAGATTAAAGGAGGTCATAAGGTGGGGCCCTAATCTGATATGACTGATATGCTTATAGGAAGAGGAAAAGACACCAGAATATTCTACCAAAAATTACAAAGGGAGAAGATGACTTCTGAAAATAGTGAAGAGAACGCAAAATAAGAAGTGCACTGGCATCTTGACCTTGAATTTCCCAGCCTCCAGAACTGAGAGAAATAAATTTCATTGCTTAAGCCAAAAAAAAAAAAATAAAAAAAAAATAAAGTTTAAATGAAAAAAGAGAATTAACATACTTAGCACAAAACTTTTACATACTGGCTGCTCAGTAAACAGATTTTTTTCCCTCTTTATTTTCTCCTATACCTCAATGATGTAATTTTTGAAAGAAGAACTTACATATACTATCTTCACTTAGTCATTTTAGATGATTACAGTGTGTTTGTTCATTATGACTGACCTGACCAACGTCAGCAAGGAATTCTTCTTGGCTAGCTGCGGTAAACTTTGGACTGTCTTTTACCTGGCCTGAGTGTGTCACAAGATACCCACTTCCCTGTCATTTAAATGTTCATTGTCCTTTATCTGTGGATTCTTTTCCAACTTTTTGGAATTCGTCTTCTTTTAAAATTTCCCCTTTCCATATATTTTGTCCAGTAGCTGTTGATCCTCTGTACTCTTCTCCTTAAGTCTGCTTTACCTGTTAAGCCTTGTTACAGCCACCTAGCACCTGTAAATCAAGTACTAGCGGAGCTGTTTTTTCACCTCCATCTTTTCTTCTACATCATCTTAATTAAAAAAATACTTTATTGCTAAAAAAAAAAAAAGCAAACCATCATCATCTGAGCTTTCAGTCAGTTCTTTTTGCTGGTGGAGGGTCTTTGCCTTGATATTGCTTGCCACTGATTAATCAGTGTAGTTTGCATAAGATTGGGTGGCTGTGGCAACTTAGCAAAATAAGACAATAATAAAGATCATCGCACTGATTGACTCTTCTTTTCATGAAAGATTTCATGACATGCTGTTAGCATTTTGTGCATAATAGAGCTTCTTTAAAAATTCAAAGTCAGTCCTCTCAAATCCTGCCTCAACTAAGTTTATATAATATTCTAAATCCTCCATTGTCATTTCAGTAATGTTCAACAGCATCTTCATCAGAAGTAGATTACATTTCAGGAAACAGCTTTCTTTGTTCATCCATTAGTATAAGCTCCTCAGAGTTTTATAATGAGATTGCAACAATTCAGTTACATCTTCAGGCACTACATCTAATATCCTAGCTTTTTTATTACTACTACCACATCTACCATTACTTCTCCACTAAAGTCTTGAACCCCTGAAAATCATCACAGAATCTGTGTAGGTGGTATAAGAGGAGAGGATTCTTTTCTTTTTTTAAGTATAAAAAGAAAAAAACAAGTGCAATATATTTGAAATTTTTCATTATAAAATTTTGGGTAAAATGTTTAGCTCTAAGTGACTGTGAGACAGAATTTAGGAGAACAGTGTAGGAGTAAATGTACACAAATAAGACATATAGTAAATCTTGTTACTATAAGTATTGTAATATTTAAATAATTTCTGAAAGTTTTATTATTGGTATTGTTTACATATAATAATTGCACACATTAAAAGCATATAACTTGACAAGTTTTGACATATCTATATACCCACAAAACTATCACCATGAAATCAAGATAATGAACAACATTTATAACCCCCAGTAGTTTCCTGGCACCTCTTTGTAGTACTTTCTTCCCTCCAGCACCTCATAACCATGGATCTTATTTCTCTTGCTATGGACGAAAATTTTCTAAAATCCCATGTAAGTGAAAATATACTATAGTTGCTCTTTTGGGTCTTTTAATCAGTCTAATTATTTGTAGATTTCCATGTTCTTTTTATTAGTAAGTAGCATCCTACTGTCTGCATTCACTACCTTTTTTTACTTACTCACCTACTAATACACACTTGAGTTGTTTCTACTTTTTGACATTCGAAAAAAGATGTTATGTACATTTGGTTACAAGTCCTTATGTGACTACAAGCCTTCATTTCTCTTGGCTAAATATTTAGAAGTGGGAATGATGAGTGTATGGGTAATATATGGTTAACTTTTTGCAGACTGCCACAGTATTTTCTGAGATACCTTACCATTTTATATTTCTGTTGTCAGTGAATGAACATTTCAGTTACTCTGTATCCTTATTATGACTTGGTATATATATAATCTTTTGAATTTTAACCTTCTTGGTTTCTGAGTTATACCTTACAGTTTTAATTAACAGTTTTCTAATAAAAATGATGTTGAGCATCTTTTTATGTGCTCATTTGCTCTCTTTGGTGGAGTGTTTGGTCATATTTCTTGCCTATTTTTATTGAGATTGTCTTCTCACTTTTTAATTATAAGAGTTCTTTGTATTCCCTAGGTAAAGTTCCTTTGCAAAATACATATTTTGCAAATGTTTTTATCTATAGCTTGCCTTTTTGTTTTCTTGAGTATATCTTCTGAAGTTTTTAAAAAACAAGTTTAAAATTTGATTGAATTCTGAAAAACTTAATGAAGTCTAAAAAATTAGAATGAACCAAAAAATTCTGAAATTCTTATTTTATCTTGATCATGCACTAGCTGTGACACAAATCTTAAGGGCTTATTTCACTTCTCTGAGCAACTATTCTTAAATTGTCAATGGCTTAATATTTTATTTTAAAAATTTTGTTTTATACCAGACCCTAGAATCATAAAGACAATAGTATGCATTGTCTCTCTTCAGAATGCTCATTTTTAGGGCCTCCCCGGTGGCGCAGCGGTTGAGCGCTGGGTTGCGAAGCTGCCCGCAGCCTCTGCAGCGCCAGTTCGATCCCCGGCAGCTCCCCGGCTACCGGAGAAGGGTCCCGCATGGCGCGCAGACCTCTCCTGCTGCCCGCTGTTCCCCTCTGCAGTGTACTTCGGTCCTTCTCCCTGCTCTGGCTCTGGTGAATTCTCTCACCCTCCCGCGCTTCTGACTGTACCCAGTGCTTGTATAAATAAATAAATAAATCTTAAAAAAAAAAAAAAAGAATGCTCATTTTTATTTTTTAATATATCTTCCTGGTATCTGTCTTGTGCAGCCAGGTCCATATACTTTCCCTCTCCTGGTGTCTACTACAGCTCTAGAAAATGAAGTGCTCTGTGTATTTCCATCTTGTATTGTTGTTATACTTCTTTTCCACACCGGATATATAAATTTGTTATAGTAGGAACTCTACATATATCATAGTTCCTTGCACACAGGGTACACTGATTAAATTACTGATGATACTGTTTCAGTAAGATTCTCTTGACTAACTTATTGATAAAAATAAATCTTTGGCTGTACTACACTAAATGAATAAAATATATTCATATTTCAAGTGTCATTGCAATAGATTACTTTTCTATATGGAATGAAGATGCTGGTTTTTACTTAAATATTTTTAGGTGATTTTTTTTTTTTTAAACACAATCCAGATTTAACTCTACTAAGATGAAAGGCAATATAGGGTAGTACAGCATGGACTTAGTAGTCAGTTAAATTAAAAATCTTTAACAAAGGCAGTTCTGTTTAACAAGCTATATGTTTTATAACTTTTGAGTTCCTTTTTCTAATGAAACCAGTATGTTAAAACATACAAGACTTTTTAAGTATATAGAAAATTTTAGCAAAAATTTGCTTAATTTTTCTAGGTCCTGGGCACACCAACAAGGGAGCAAATTCGAGAAATGAACCCAAACTACACAGAATTCAAATTCCCTCAAATAAAGGCACATCCTTGGACTAAGGTGAGTCAAAATGAGTTTTAAAAATGAACATTAAACAATAGCTAACTAAAACTGGGGTCCTCATTGTTCTTGACTAAGCTATTTTGAGACTAATCACTGCCTGTGTACAAAGTACACATCAGTTCTGCATGTAAAAATAGTTGGGTAGATGTACGTAAGCATTTCCGTGATTGTATATGGTTTCATCCCTATTGATTTCCTGTAGACAGTTTCCAGCCCGGGTTTTTATTTGTAAGGGAGGAGGGTGTACTTAGATCAATAAAATACAGAACTTCATTAGGAGAAGGATCTTACATGTAAATTTGACTACTTAAAATTCAGAAGTTAATTTCCTTACATAGTGTTTTTAATTGGCTCAACATCATATTAGCATGTAAAAACATACATTTTATGTATTTTCTTTATTCTTAAATTATTAGTACATAGATTTTGCTATAGATAACAGTGTGTTTTACTCCTCTAGGTTACTTTCCTTTTGGTGTTTTGGGAGCAGGAATAAAAGCAGATATGATCTTAACCTTAGGGTATGCATTGGAAACAATTGATGGGTTTAACACATCACCAGCCTATCAGAATCCTAACCTCAACATTAGATGGAACCAGTTCCAAGACCAAAAGTACTAATTTACCAGAAGACTTTTATTTCCTTTGATACTTTAATTGAAATGATTTTAAAAGATATTTTTTCAAAGATTTTTTTGCATTTCAGTTTAATTTGTGTAAACATGCATAGGGAAAAAACAATATCTTAATAGGGTTTATGGCTATAGTGAATCGCTAGCTTCCTAATTTTATGAGGACTTCTGACCAAAGATACCAAGTGACTTATCCAAGAATTCATAGGTGATTTGTGACAAAGCCAAGATTAAACTTGTGTGTGTGTGTGTGTGTGTGTGAACTGCTAAATCTTTTAAATGTCTACTTATGTGCCATGCACTCCTCTCCCCCTTTTATTTATATTTCATTATGTTTTTGTGGGTTTTAAATGTTTGAGTTTCTGATACTCATTTCAAGGTGATACTTTAATTAAAAATGTATGTGTAACAGGTTGTTTTGAACAACGGTAAGTTCATTTACTTGATTATAGATGTTTTATAATATGAGGTGAAGTAATTTAGGACTGTAGATGAACTAATTTACATTTACCAGATTCAATGCATGTCTCTTTCTCACTCTAATTATATTATGATTCCAGTTACTTTCTTTCAAGTTCTCACCATCTTGTTGCCTCTCTTCATTTCGGAAAATCTTCTTGTTACTAATTATTTATTATTTAGAGTCAAAGACCTCAGTAGTATAGTCATGCCAGAATATATATGGTATCTTTCACTGATCAAGAAATGAAGATGTTATTCTCTGCTTTTAAATTTTGTAATGAATTTTGACTAGTTTAAGATAAACCACTGTTTGATCTTTGTACTTTAGATTCTTTTTGGATTTGGATTAGAAGATACCTAGGGTCTCTCTTAACTCAGATTTCTAAGTGACTTACTTGGATTTGAATACTGATTTGCAAACTTGAATCATTAAAGTTATTCCAAGTTAAAGTATTTGTAATAGGTGGTTTCTAGTGTACTGTGATTTCAACCATGTTAAGTAAACAACTAAAATCAACAAGAGAATTCTATGTAGTAAATAAATACAGGGAAATGTTTCAAAGTGCTCACAAGTAGTTTGGATGAGATGCATGTAGGTGATACTATTTTCTTGGTTCTGTGTTTCCATTTTTCTTAAATATGCACCTTTTTATGAAGAAAAAAGTAAAGCTCTTTCAGTGTAATATAAAATAAATATACATCACACATTACCCTTAATAGATTTTCTAACCAATATAATGATGAAATTAGGGTCATAAGTCCCAGTACTTATGATTTATATCAAGATTGCCATCAATATTAGTATATGTCACAATTTGCTACTACTCCTCCCACCTTCCCCACCTTCCCCACATTGTCTCTCTTCAGTTTAAGTGTTAGCCAGGATGGAATGTAAAAAATGATTAATTATAATTAAAATAGAAGCCAGCAGAAGATTTATGGTAAATTTGTATGCTTTATGCCTTCTTTTGCATTTATGGATTCTTGATGTTTCTGTGTCTTGCCTAATGCTTTTCAAATTTGAATGATCTGTAGAAAACCCTTTGACTTGCTTATTAGGTTTCCATTCTAGTACCACATGTGGAATAATGACTCAATTTTCCCACCTATTTTGTCTGTTAAACCTACATAATTTTTCATGTAGGTTGTCTTGACATAATTTGATTTTCACTTGGAATAAATGCATTTACCATGTGATAAGTACACTTATGTTAATTTCTCATTAGAACACAAAACTAGAGTGGTATTACTGTGGTCGTAAACATAAAACCAAATTCAGGCAGAGAAACTCCATGGAACTACTTCATCCAGCTAGATGATTCAGAATATGCTTATTGATTTTTAAAAGACAGGTTATTATTAAATGCACATGCAAATTTTAAAGTTCTGGAGGGAACCTAGACACCTGAATCTTCATTATGATTGAGGCAACAGCTTGAGAATTATACTCTTATGCTAGGTAGCCAGTAAAGTTTTTTAAAACATAAACAATATTACTTTCTAAAGAGATGGGCTTATTTCCTTTGAATGGCCAGGCAAACAAGAGTCTGGAAACAAAAGCTGATTTGCCTTAATTGCAGTCGTGTGTTAGATCCCACTTAAATGTTCAGTAGAGCTCCAGACATGTGAGTTCCCTCGTTTTCACTGCTGCAGTGTAGTCAGCTCTATCTTCAGGATTGGACACTGGTGTTCTCAGAAAAGGAGGCAGTCAAAGATCATGAGACAAATGTCTTCTGTGGAAACACTGAGGTGAGAGGATACAGATGTGTAAGAAAGATAGCAAAACAAAACAATGAGATGATCCTAATGTGGTGCATGGCAGGAATCTTGAGAATTTAGAAATCCAATGAGTGGCCCTTGCCTATTACTTAATAGCCAGAGCAACATAATTCATCGATAATGTAGGAAAGGACTTAGGTGCTATGTTTTGAAACACAGACCATTACTGGGAGTGGGTTTGGGAAGAATAAAGATCACTGCATTGGTGTATGCATGTACACTTCAAGGAATAAAAGCCAGATGGAAAACAAAAAGGAGGTCATGCAAAAAGTAGAGCAGGTATTAGTTAGAGAATTAGAGAAGAGATTGGTTGGAAGAAAAGAGGAAGCTTAAATTTTGCATTTAGCACATGGAGAGGCTATTTAAATGACAGTGTAAGGTTCCAGTTTAAGCATTGTTCTTACTCCTTCTGCCTCGAGGTTTTTCTTTTGTAAGATAACAATTTGACTATAGTGTCTTTTCTCTGGGTTCTTTTTAAAAGGCAGCCAAAGTATGCATCTAAAGGATTATTTCCTTTTAATTCTAAATAAATGAAAAGATTCTACCTCTAGTATAGTTCTGTGATTGTCCTCCTTATCCCCACTGCCCTGACTTAGATCATCATCATATCACAGAATTGTTAAAACAGTCTCCTACCTTCTGATTTCCTGTGTTCAGTTTCATGTATTGCTATCAGTGTTAGTTTTCTTAAAAGCACACATGATACTGTCACTCATATTTAAAATTCTTCTCTGATTCCTCATTGCCATTAGGAAATTCACCATTTATGTTAAATGTATATCATTGTATACATATGAAAGTGATCATAGTAATATAGTTATTAATTGCATCCCTTCATTTAAAAAAAGTTCTCATTTGGATGACAGATTATACAGTCTGTTACTAATCTTTTCTATCTTTCCTTTACCAAAAAACCCAAAAGATTTAATTCTTACTCTGCTCCTAACATTCCCTGAGGCATCTAGTCCGTAGAACATGCTCTTTCCCATTTTCTCCAGCTCCTCTGCCGTTAGGGTGCATGCAGTCAATGAATGTAAAAGACTTTTAGAATTTGTATGTAGGTAGTTAGGTATAGTTAGAATAGGTTAAGGATTTCTAATAAGCTTATATTGTGTTTTCTATGTACCCTTCCTGCCCTCCCCACCCCATTTGTCCTGTTTCTGCTAATAGGACAAGTATTTCCCCTTTATCCCAGTAAGAATTGTGTGGGGTCAATTAAATAACACAGATATTTCTATATATTCTTTTAAAATAATGAAACTTATAAATGATATGGGTGGTTAGTGAAACAAAGTTGATTAGGAATCCCAAGGGCCTGATCTCTTTCAGTTAGATTAGGGCTCTTTAATATGTTAGCTACATATGTGCATATTTTCCTACATCTAGCTCACTTTAAAGAAAAGAAACCATGCTGAACTTCTTGTTCTAATGAAACTGTCCTCCTGATTGTTTCCCAGAGAAACCATACTCATTTCTACCTCTGGCTACTATCTTTTTTTTTTTTTACACTTAGAATGCTCTTCATCTCTGTTTACCAAGTATTAATCTATTCTTAAGACCTCACTTCTCCCATGAAATATAATTATTTCTCCATGATTATTTCACCACATAACTCCTGAAGTCCAAGTCATAACATATGTATTATAGCAGTTCCTAATTTCTCTTTCGTAATGGTTAAATGACAGTCTATTCTGTGTGAAGTAGATATCAATTAACTCAAAATGTTTATTGCTAAGTTTTTGGCATACAGAATAGTTTACTAATAGTTAAGTGTCTATAGGGTATGTGAGACCACAGATCACTGGTTAGGTATCCCAGAAAGCATTGTCCACAAAAATCAGTCCTTCTGTACTTGATTTCTTAGAATACTGTCTAAATATTTAAAAATGAATGACATTGAAATTTCCAACTAGCTAACAAGGTAAGCAGAAATTTGAGTATGAGATCGTTTCAGCTATCAAAGGAATCAGACTAGACTGAATACGTTACATTTATTATCCTCTGTGCTTGAAACTAAAGGAAATCTTGCTGTACTATTTTTTTTAACATTTTCTTCAAAATTTGACATTCCTTTCAACACAGGGTTTTTCAGAATTTGGTAAACACATCTGTTTCAACTATAGTTTAACACTATCAAAAATGCCTTCAGAGGGTCCTAGAGTGTGGGGAAAAAATTGCTGTCAAGTTGTTGTTTTTGGTTTTTTGGGTTTTTTGCAAGTTCACTTTATCTACCTTTCTTGTCTTTCTGCCGTAACTCATTTTGTTCACATGTATTCCAGAAAGCATGAAATGAAAGTTGGAAATTTCTGTTGGTCCCTTAAATTGCCACTTTTCTGTTGCTTATGTAGATCAGTTTTTATATATTATTCAACCTCCTCTGCCCTGAACTTTCTACTTACACAGTATCACTCGTGACATATATTCACTATGGTCTCTACTGAACTTTCTACCTACCTACATCTTTATTTAATGCTGTAATAATTACATCTTTTCTAACATCCATTTTCCTGTGTACAGGGTTCCTCCTTTTTCTTCTTATAATGGTTATATTCCTATCTCTTTGCTAGAAATTATATGCACTAAAATCCAGCTACTTGGATGGTTAATCCATATGTAAGAGGAATAATATTTTTTTGAAAATACTAAGACTTAAGTTTCAAGACACTTGTGGAGAACAGAGGATAGGGTTGGGGTGGATGGGAAAAATCTATTTTTAACATCATTTGCTCTTTAAAACCCTTTATCTCCTATGTAATTAATACTATGCCGGCTACCATAAAAGGATGCAAAAGAAGTAAAGTATATGTTCCTTGTCTTTTGAAAAACTTGCTGGTGATGGACTCTGTTAAAGCAAGTATTAAATAATATAATACATAACCATATACTTCATCATGTGCTGTAGGTATTCAGAGGTATTTCACATGCCATAGGTATTATAAGTTTGTCTCCAGTAAGGGATGTTAGAGGGAAAGAGGAAGTCTCCTTAAAGATGATGGAAACACTATTATGAGTGTGCTGTTGAAGGAGGATTTGGATTTGCTTGGGTGTAGAAAAGGAAAGGAATTATTGTGTCTTCAGAAAACGTCCCATAAAATGAGGAGCTGGGATGAAAAGAAAACAATCCTGTATTCTTGGGAAGGTCAGCCTGGCTACAGTCTTTTTTAAGAACAACAAAAGATTAAATTGGATAAGTAGATTTTTAGTAAGTCACTGTTCTATGTGAGCCTGTAATACTGTCTTAGTGAATGATACCAAAGGGAAAAATTAGGTTGCATAGTTAGATACTGATATCAGCTCACATATATAATGTGTCTTATGGGTAGTAGAGCTCAGTAAAACTCAGTAAAGCTTTTATTTAGTGCAGCTGAAATTTATTAAATGCTAGCTATGTTTTGGCTAAGGAATTGATTGTTTCTTATAAATTATGGACAATATCTCAGCACTTAGGTAGACTTAAATTCTTTTCTTAATTAACTTGATTAACATAATCATTCAACTAATCCATGGGTGGCATTATCTTTCTTTTAGTGGTGAACTAAGATTTACAGATTGCAAGTAATTTTAGATGATTCATAGGTTATTTGAGAGTCAATATTGGGGTGGCCTTCATGAATGTTCATGGTTTATCGGTTTTTAACATTGGGTGCTTGTATATTTTGTGTATGATCCTAGAATGGTGTCTATGTTGTACATTAATACAATGCAAACTAGAGCAAAGTAGCTATTTAGAACAGGCACATTTGTTCTGTGTTTCTTAGATTAATTATCATTGCCCATAGTCATTTTTACATTGCTCTGGTTAGCCATTTATTGTAGTGGAATTGTTGAGTACTGATGCTATGATAATCAATCATAGGGCTTGAATATGATATTTGACTATTTATAAACGCTAATTTCAAATGGCTTAAGGTTCAGTCATAACAGTTAGCCTCAGGTTGTAATTTGATATTTGATGGCCAAAGGTCTTTTCTAGGATATATAAAGGGGAACATTAAATCTCTGTAGTTTATGAGTTATCCAAATGCAAATTTATTTTTAATAATTTTTCATTAAGGACTCATTTGCATTTGTTCAATACCACAGAGACTTTATTTCTAAAAAAATTTTTTTTTCTATTAGTTTCTTCTATGGATTAGTATTTGTGATGAGAGTTTCTTTCAATTTAAGAAAATGAGTTGCTGCACAGGTGAGGTAGTATTTGAATATTTAAAAGTTCATGTCAGTGTTTTGGTTCTTTACAATTTTTCCTTTTCTCTTTGCTTTTTTTTTCCTTTTGTTTATTTACTTTTTTAATTTTTTGCTTTGTTCTGTTGCTTTATTTATTTACTTTTGTTTAAAGTTTTTACAGGGGGTGTTTTGGGCTCTTCATGGCCTTGCTGCATACTTGGCTGGCCATATTTAGTCTGCGCACTAATTGTTAGTTGGCCCAGTTGACTCTTACTTTGTGCTCTCAGTTCTTTCAGTCTGGTTTTCTATTTTTGTCCACATGGTTGTGTTTTAGTTCACGAGAGATTTTTATTCTGATGGGCCGGATTTTAATCCGTGTACTAAATTTTAGTCTGCAGACTAAAAGTAATCCGCGGATTATTTATTTTTATAAAATATTTAATTCTCCCACTGGAAACTATCCTAAAAGAATGTTAAATTCTCTTAGAATAGCCAAGGGAATTCACAGCTACTGGTGAGTTCTGCCAATTTTTGTCCTCAATACCTAGACATAATAGACCCTACAACCTCTCAGGCATATTTGGCTCCTTTGTGCCTAGGTGTTGGTGTACATTATTATGCATGTCACCTGTAACTGTGACTGTCCCTTAGTTGTATTGCTTATTGTATATATTTTTGTTTAGCTTTTGGTGGGTGAATTGGGCATATTTGCAGATGGAACTGTGTTGAATTTGTAGTGGTCAAAGACATAGGATTTTTTTTTTTTCAGTGAGTTTTTCCAAAAAGGAAAGAATGTTCTATTTTTATTTTTCCTAAGTAATGGGTGCAAGGGTATGAGGGGGCAAAGCCCACAATAGAAAAAGTAAGTTTATATACCCTCACTCCTGAGGTGATATGTCAATTTCCTGAAGAATCCTAAGATAATGAGAATGTCAGCAAATATCTTTTAGCAGGGAAAGTCAATCCAAAATGGAGAATAATCCGCGGTGGCCTGATCCTTTTTAGCTCACATAAATTGAAAATATTTGGCTTGCAATCGATAGTAATACAATTAAATTTATTACATTCCTCTCATTGCTAATAATTTAGCAAAAAAATGTTTATACTGTGTAACTGGAATATATTAATAGAGAAAAATTAGCGTATTGGGAACTCCTATCTTTAAAAGCAGGCAAATATCTCCCCTCCAAGCCATGTCAATGGACTATGATTCCAGGTCGTAGAAGACCAAACACTTTACTTTGGGAACTTTACTTATAGATTTCATTTTGATTTTAACTTTTTTTGGTTTTGTATTTTTTTAATAAACGCACTGGCATTGGAACATAATAAACTAAAATTAAAATGTTTCTTTACTGTGCCTCACCATTGCGCAATCAAACAATTTTTTTGCATACACTGTGGTGAAATAATTTTTAAAACTTGGACTTGCTACTGTGGAGACTGATGTTTAAAGTTTATAACTGTATAAACATTTTCTATGTCCCCCCCCCAACACCATGGATTTCTTATAACATTGGATATATTTTTCCTTGCTGGACTATTCTCTTTTGGATTGACTTCCCCTGTTTGGATTATTTCACTGCATTATCATCTTTAGGATTCGTCAGGAACAGGACATTTCACCTCAGGAGTGCGGGTATGTACTTAATTTTTTTTTTCCCCCAAAATTTCAGGGCAGGTCTGTAGAATGAAAGGGAAAACATTCTTGAAACGCTAAGCAGTTATTCATTCTTAAAATTAATAGTAAAGACAATGTAGGTAGCTGTGATTTCTGTTTTCATACACTGTGTGGTGTAGGCTTTGCTTATGGTATATTTAAATTGTCAATCTCCTGAGTGATTTAATGATATCTAGACTATAGCTAAAGAATTGTGGGGTTTTTAAATTATTATTTTTGCAAAAATGAATATTAATGAAGATCCACAGAATCAAAGATTCTAAGTGTTAATTTAAATGAGTAAGAATGAAATGGCAGCAGAAAATTATTCATCAAAAGCCAAATTTCAGTTACTGGTTTCCTTTTCTTTAGCCACAAAGATAATTCAGAAGTTATTTTCTAGTTTGGTCTGTAATTTTTTAAATTTGCCTGCTAGCATACCCTGTATTATGGTTAGAAATCTGAACTTTGGGAGATGCTGGGTTTTGACCCCATGTGATATTCACTTAACCTTTTATAGAATATTAAACCCCAAGACTTTTCTCATCAGGAATCTCTCAGAGGGTTGAAAATAATAACGGATAATTTTTTGAAATGCTGATTGCCTTGATTTTACCACAGATTTTTCTCTTTATTGTTTTTAACTCTTTCATTCCATGAGTTAGCGACTCCTGGTAAAATGGGTTAATCTGTACATTAGTACCAACATCATGGTCACCTATAACCAGTAAGATACCTAAAAGATTTGAATGCTGTTTTGTGTGTTTTTTTTAAAAAAAAAAATATCAGATATAAACTTATAATACTGGTTTATTAACAACTGTTACACAAAGTATTCATTAATATAACATGAAATTTTTCAATTTTAAATATACTCATTGTTACCCTACAGTTGAACGTTATCAGGAGATATTTATTTCTACTTTTGTTGGTACTTCTGCTTCTACTTATGTGCTCCCATATTGATGCAGAAGCATTTTTGATTAGATTTAACAAAATAAATTTATGTGCTGTTAAATAAATGAAGTGCCCTCCAAGACAGAATATGTCAGTAATGCTTAAACTTTAAAAAAAAAAAAAATTTTTTTTTTCTTCAATTTTCCTTCAGTTTTTTTTTTTTTTTTTTTTTTTAACATTTTGAGTTTGATTATGGAGCTGACTATGGAGTGATAGAGGAGAAAGTGACTAAGAAGCAGTGGAAGATCTAAACATTTCAAATAATATAATACCTTAAAGGTTTCCTTGACTTGAGGCAAGTCAGATTATTCAAAAGCAGTGTTGTTTTTTGGTTTTGGTTTTTGTTTTTTTGCCTTACAGAAGGTTTAAGATCCTACTTAAACTATTTTTCAATTTCCATGGAAAAATCCTTACTAATAATAAACTAATAATAAACTTTACATGAATATGAAAGCAAAAAAGTGTAGAAAGTACTCACTGGAGAAAGTACTCATAGTATCTTAAAATGTAATGAACTCTGTAATGGTAACTAGTTTTCCTAACTTTGGCCAAAATGATTAACGAGATGTTGTATGAGCCATTCCATTCTCATTAGGAAACCTTAGCCTCCCAGGCTCTCCTCCATGCTTTGTCACAATCTAGTTGTCCTTTCCTCGTTTGTGAGTCTATTTTCCCGTCCATTTATACGTCTTCTTCTCTTTATATGTATGTCTACTTCTACACATTCTGTTTGAATCTAAGTTGTTCCTATCAAAAAATGTTTCATTTTAAAGTGTCAGAGGCTTTCTATCCATCTGCTTATGTTTATTTCTTCCCCCCCTTCTGCTTTTATTTTGTAACTATTCATAACTTAGAACAAAATATATTTTCATCAGTCTGTATTGATTAGGAGTTTTAAGACATATGTGTCTTAAATTTCTATCCTAAGTAAATTAATTTGTATTTTACTTAAATATAGCCTTCAGTTGAGTTTTTCTGTGAGCTAATGGCTCCTAATGAAAGTACATTTCTCTCTCCTGATTAAAAGCTTAGAGTATCTATTCAAATAAGGTAATTGGCCATGTTCACAATAACAGCTACTTGAGAAAGCAATTTTAGGCATTTTGTCAAATTCCGAGCATTGTAAAATCTCTTTAAATTATGACAGGTTCAGTTTCTTGAAGAGGTAACTGCAAATCCCTAACATTTATAGACCTAGATGAAACAGCTTTCTTTCATTTTAAAAAGTATTGGTGCTAATTTGACAGTGCCATTATCAATAATTGTTCTGCACAAATCACACAAAAGAGGCAACATTTAATTGCCACAGCAGTCAAAACCTTAAATTTTTTTTTACATTTTAATTATGACCTCCAGAATCCAGCCTTTTTCATGTACATATTTGATTATACTGCTTTATGATTCGCATGTGCTGATTTCCCCCCCATATCCCCTAGTTTTTTCTCTGAGATTTTTCCTATATAGTCTTTAATTAGTAGTTCACCCCAGTGTGGTGAATCATATACAGTTAACGCTTTTCATTCTAGAAGGCTCCTTTCCCATATGCAACCATGTTTTTGTACATGGTGGGAATTAACTGAGTATTCAGAAGTTACTTAGCTAAGATTCTTACAATAAGGCATTGATTGTTCTTTTCCTTTTTTATACTGCAGGTCTTCAGACCCCGAACTCCACCAGAAGCAATTGCACTGTGTAGCCGTCTCCTGGAATATACACCAACTGCCCGATTGACACCACTGGAAGCTTGTGCACATTCATTTTTTGATGAATTACGGGACCCAAATGTCAAACTACCTAATGGACGAGACACACCTGCACTCTTCAACTTCACCACTCAAGGTAATTCCAAACACAGTTCTCTTACTTTCTGGGAAAACTACTTATAGATGTAAAGTGACACCTATTAACTAAAATCCGTGGCGGACAAATGTGGGCCTTTAAATCTTTATGCAGTAGGAAGCATCCTTTATAACCTCTTATTTAGGCAGCTACTTACATGGTTTTGAACAAAACAGTAGCAAATAAAATTGTTCAAATAGGCATAGTGTCTATAATTTTAATAAATGTTGGCAAATGAATCATCAGTAGAGATTTCATTGACTGTGGTTTTACTAATGAGACTAATGTACAAATTAACTTTGAGTTTTATATCTGAAACTTAGAATATTAGCATTTCTTGCTTTCCAAGGATTTATATAGTTTTAAGACTTGGAAATAAATCTGACTATATTTGTGTAAATTCAGATATTTTACAAATGGGAGAACTGGAGTCCATCCTGTAAACCCTATAAAACTACTTCTAAGACCATCTTATAAAAAAAGGAGTAGACATAGATTCTTTCTCCAGTCTAGAAAGTTGAAGATAGTAGGAGAAAGTCAGGTACCAGGACACATTTAGGCTTACTGTGAAGACTTCAGCTTCTGACTCACATAGAGATGGAATAACATTACTGATGAATCAGTGAAGAAGTTTTTGATTGTTTGACAGTGGAACAAGTTGTTTTCAACATATTGATCTCTGTACCTAGAAATGTTCAGGAAAAATCTGGGTGATGTCTCATTGTAGATAAAATTACTCCCATGGGTGGAAGGTTAAATCTAGATACTCTTCGTGCCTTTTCCACAAACGTCTATAATTCCGTGTCATACAAGTTTTAGACCTCTTGAGAAAATAAATTTTGTTTTTAATTCTTACTGCTTTAGTTTTAATCAAGGAGGATACATACAGGTTGAAGTAAATGTTGAAAATACAGAGAAAATTAAAATCACTATACCAGTTCAATTACTTTTAGTATTCAAAATATCACTCTGTAGCATTTTATGGTATAGCTCTTTTCAGTCTTTTTCTAACACCTTTATTAATAATCCTTGAATATAAAATGATCCTGTGGTTTCCCAATTAAGTTTCCAAGAGGGGTTTTTGGCTAACTCAAATGTATTTAAAATTATTTAATAAAGTTAATATTAATTTAGAAGTTTTACTTTTTTTATATCTCAGATTTCATAAAATATTCAAACTCTATACACATATTTTATGTCTATCTTTGTAAATCACTACAGCTATTTTAGGGCCATCTATCATAATTTTGTAGGTTACAGCCCCTAAAATTTGGATTTAAAGCACTTTTTGAATCAATGAGTCCACTGTTGGGAATAGTGTACCCCTTTACATGTGTTTTTTACTGTTGTACTGTAGGCATATGTTTATTATGTGTGTGATATAATTATTTACTGGATTGCTTTTTAAAATTAGTGATCTCTAAAAGACTTGTATATAGTGATGCCTAGCTCTCAACTGAGAAGAGTAGGCAGCATAAACTAAGTCAATGTTAAGTGTTTTTTGCCTCTTTTTTT
Organism: Talpa europaea; assembly: GCF_964194135.1. Lineage (NCBI taxonomy): Eukaryota > Metazoa > Chordata > Mammalia > Eulipotyphla > Talpidae > Talpa > Talpa europaea. Next base: position 101,193,250 of record NC_140070.1, on the reverse strand, counting down.
AATCCCTTCTGTCAGGTGACCTTAAAGTTTCCCGAGTTTTTTCGGTGTCTTCTTTGAGGACTTAGTGTCACAATAAATTTAGAAATTCAGGATTCAGTTTCACGGTTCACATGTACCATTTTTGAAGTAATTGTATTTTATTCTTTAGTCAATGGATAATTTTCATTATTACCCAAGAAAATGAAATTCAAAAAATGTTGTAGTTCTTATTTTATGAAATTCTAAATAATAAAACAAAATTCACATAAGAGGAACCTTTTTTAAGTGATAATGTTTCTCTTGAAATAGCAATGGTTTACAACATTGTATGTATATTGGGAGTAAATATGTAAAATTCAGAAGTATGATACAACACTACATCTACTACCAAAGCATCTATAATCCTCCACCATAGTCTATTTGGCCCCCTCCCCTTTGCTTTCCTTTCCCCACCCCTTCCCTCTGGTAGCTTCACTTCTGCAGTCAGATTTCAAGGGTTTAATTTAATTTAGTTTTTCTCTTCTTTGTTTTGTTAAGATGAACCATTTTTAAGCAAACAGTTCAGAGCCTCCCTGGGGGCGCAGGCGGTTGAGTGCAGCTCTGTGAAGCTGTCCATAGACCTCTTCTGTCTCCCCCACTGCTCGCCTCAGCAGTGTATTTCGTCAGTCTCCCTGTTCTGTTCCCAACTCTGTCTCTGGTGAATCCTCTCACCCTCCCGCGCATCTGGCCTGTACCCTGGTTCATAAATAAATAAATCTTAAAAAAAAAAAAAAAAGCAAACAATTCAGTATTCAAGTGTTGTGCAACTACCACCACTATCAAGTTCCAAAACATTTTTATTGATCCTAAAGAAAACTTTTCATAAAACTAAACATTAAGGGCCTCCCCAGTGGCGCAGCGTTTGAGCACTGGTCTGCGTAGCTGCCCGCAGCCTCTGCAGTGCCGGTTCGATCCCCGACTGCTGGTGAGCATCCCACATGGCGCAAAGACCTCTCCTGCCACACCCGCTGCTCCCCTCAACAGTGTATATCGTCAGTCTGCCTGTTCTGTTCCTCGCTCCGTCTCTGGTGAATTCTCTCACCCTCTCGCGCTTCTGACTGTACCCAGTACTTGTATAAATAAGTAAATAAATCTTTTAAAAAAAAAAAAACTAAACATTAAATTCAAAATGCCATAATTTTGAGATAAAGCCTTTTTTTTTTTTTTTAGTGTTAAAATGTACTATGTTAGCAGCCATTCTAAAGCTGAGCTATGATCACATAGTAGTACTTTCTAAATCAATATTATATTTGAACAGTATTTCTAAATAGGGACATGATGTTTATTAATTCATGCAACCAGCATTTTTTTGGCATTTCTGATGTTCCCTGCAGTTGCTATGAAGATTAAGTATTTGTGTAAAGTTGTGGTATTGTATAAAAGTAAAGCTTACAATAGAGCTAACTACAACTTGATGTTTATTACTATGAATAATTACTATAAACATTACTGTGAACAATTAATCATAAATAATTAGTATTACCTTCACATAATTAAAACAAATACTTCTTTCATCAGCTAGAGGGAGAAGAGAGATGAACAGATAGGGAACAGAAACCTTTGAGATCCTTCTGAGCTCCTGCATCTGTAACTCAGGAGAATACTATTTTTCTGGCATTGGAGCTTCAGTATTCTAGGACCCTTCCTGACTGGCAGTGTTGTCTGTACCCAGGCATTGGTAACCAGGACAGACCTTTGATACATCCTCTTCTCTCCCTTTCCTTCAGTTATTGACTCTCAAGAGTTAGGACATGACTGAATCAGATACTAGGCAACATGTGGAATCAGAAAATCCCAACAGGAATCGATTTTTTAATTCACTAATTTTTTGTCTAGTCCAAGACTGGAATGATTGGGGAAACAAGTTATTTTCTATCTTCAAAGATGAGTTTCCAAATAACCCTGCCATGTACATCTCCAGTGCCAACTTTCTACTCAAACTTTGTATGGTATTTTACCAGGTAAAATGATTTTGCCAAACCTTATTCCCCTGAGGGCGTAAGGCAGAATGGGGATTGGACAGGAGCGACTAAAGGTTATCAATCTGTTTGCATAAGTATGATTTAGTTTACAGACTCTACTGCTTAGCTGAATTACCTGAAAGAATGGTAGCTATGTGGAGAGATGAGGAGCGGTGGCCTACTGGGTAGGTCAGAAGGGGAAACTGATTAAATTAAAGTTAAAATAAATAAAGCTACATGCAGGAATACTTGGATATGAGGAAACACATGATGAGATGAAAAAAATCCCTGTAAAATGGCTGTGTGAGACAGTAGACTTGAGAAGTCCATTTTCTTAGGAATGAGAGGTAGACCTGTTTATATTTATCAAAAGATAAGTTAGTATAGTTTATTTACTTTGATAGCTCAAATATGGAATACATCTTTTTATTTGTAGTATTCATCATGGGCTCCAAGAGACTTAGGATTATTGTTTGTTTTGCATCTGCTTTCCTGCCAACATATTTAAAAATATATCAGACACTGGGACACCTCAATCCTGAATATTTTAGTAAGAGTGTCTCTAATAAACAAGGATCTTTTTCTATATAACTATTTAATAAGATGAATGATGAGTCCCTAATATTACTTAATACATAGTCCATACTCAAACTTGCCCAGATAGAAACCAGTTTTTTTTTCCCCTCCACCAAACCACCTGTGCCAATACCATACCTGCCTCTCTCCCCAAAGTTTTAGTTGAGGTAACTAGAGTGCTAGGGACAAACAATGTTGACGATATTCAAGATTTTAAGATCTGAATTATCAATTATTTGTGAGGATATTTTCACTGAAGTTCTTTGGTCCACTTTGCTGCTTTGGTCATACTGCTCCAAAGGATGTGGAATGATACAGAAACAATCAAAAGCTAAATTTAAAATTCTGTATGTAGTTGGCATAGGTACCCTTCCAAGAAGACCAGAACATTAGTGGTATCTGATACATAACTAAGACAATAAAGATTGTCTATGAAAGGAATAAATCTATAGTTGTAGACTTCAACCAAGTCATTATGTCTCCCTTTTTATATATAAAAAGATGAGGTGGTTGTAGTAAAGAATATTCAAGGATACTTCCAGCATCAAAATTCTGATTACAAAAAAATGAATAAACTCCAGAAAGACAAAAAGCAATGAGAAATAAAGCTAAAACTAGAACACAGTAGAGTGGGATTCATAAAATCACAGTATAAATGGATGAAGAAAAGAAAAAAACAGAGCATGCCTTATTCCCCCAGAATGCAAAATATTAGAAGTATTATTTTTAAATGCCCCCAAAAGTTGTTCTCAAATGGATAAAAGAACTCCTAGTAATTGCACATTTATTACACTTTAACAAGAGTGGAGTTCTGATGTTAAGAATTTCAGGTTATTAAAGCATATTGTTTTTAATAACTAGAACTCTTAAATGCTGACTTTTAGCTAGATAACTTCTAAAATATATCCCTACTATAGATCTCCCTGGTGGCATAGGGGTTAAGTCTCGGCATTAACACTGCAGGCTGCAAGCTAAGTTTGATCAGTACCAGGGAGTTAATCCACTTATGGCACAGCAAACCTCTCTTGTCTGGCCCACTGCTCCCCTTAGCACAGTGTATTTCAGTAGTTCTGCCTTTTCTGCTCCCACTCTGTCTCTGGTGAATCCTCTCACCACCACCCCCAAACCTCTTGTCTACACCCCAGTTTTTCTATGCATAAATAAATATTTTAAAAAATAATAAAATATATCACTACTATAAATGTAGCATACTAAATGCATTTAGGCATTTTTGGGTGACTAGTGTCAATTGAGATGCTCCCTCTTTTAAGGCAAAGTGGTCATGGATTTGTGCAGATATCAAATAGTCCTCACATGTAAGTAAGATCACCAATATCGTGAAGCACAAAAGATAGCCTTGTAATTTGTTTACTGTTTGATCTTCTAATTAGCATTTGTTTAATTTTCTGAAAGAATATCGAATATGTAGTCAGCACTTGGAACTTGGTCAGTGATTTCCTAAGCACTTGAAAATTGTTAGCATAGGAGAGAAACAGTTCCGATGGCATTCACTTGTTTATCTAAAACAATACGTCCAAAATGCAATGTTAGAATTCAATAATATGTGAGATTAAGGTGAACTACAATGTTATATTTGGAAGAATAGAAAATTTAGATTAAGGGAAACCTCAGGTTTTGCCAACTAGATTTAGGTTTTATTTTGTTTTAATATTTTTAAAAGATTGTTTTAATAGTCATTTGGTATGACTGAGTCTATTCAGTTTGTCTTTTTGTGGAAATTTTTTATTTGTAGTTCCCAGTTATAAACAACAGTGCAGAAAAATTTTATTAAATGAATTTAACCTTTTGGTTGATTGAGACCTCTCTTGGTTTATTGATATCTAAATTGTGCATTAAAATATTTGGTTATGGAGCACATAGTGATTCATGTACCATCAAAACATTTTTAATGTTTGGGCCTCCCCGGTGGCACAGCAGTTGAGCACTGGGTTGTGAAGCTGCCTGCAGCCTCTGCAGTGCCAGTTCGATCCCTGGCCGCAGGGCGAGGGACCCACATGGCGCGCAGACCTCTCCTGCCGCCCGCTGCTCCCCTTAGCAGTGTACTTCGGTCCTTCTGCCTGTTCTGCTCCTTGCTCTGGCTCTGGTGAATTCTCTCATCCTCCCGCGCTTCTGACTGTACCCAGTGCTTGTATAAATAAATAAATCTTAAAAAAAAAATTTAATGTTTTCTAATTAAATTATTATGTAATTTTTGATGTGTTGTTTCATAGTATCTGCAATTCTTTGTCATGCATTTACTTTTCTAAAATCTTCTAGAACCTCTTGCCATGTTTTCTGAACCACATCTCTGTATTATCTTCCAACTCTCAAGTCTATCTTCCAACTCTTCTAACTCTCTAACATGTATTGAATAAATATTAGCCTATTTTTCTTTATTTTTACATTTTAAAATGACAGGTTTATTAGGAAAAGGAGGGAAAAGAGAAGTACCTGAATAGTCACAGTTGGGCAGGAGAGCTGCTAGCCTACTTTTCATTTTTAATCTCTTCTATACTCTCTCTGCCTTTAAAGTGCATACACTCCCTCATCCTGAAATTAATTTATTGCTTTGCTGTTCCTGCCCTCCAAAATGCCATCCTTTTATGCATTCTTTCATTCTGGTTTGTATCCACATATACTGCCTCAATTTCCTCACTACTCATTGACATGGATACAGAGGAAGATTGGGAATAGTTTGTGAATGTTGTGGACAAAAAACAATCACAACTAATTTTGGACTAGCTATGAGAGCCCCATGGGAGTACTCATAGGTCTGTCCCCACAAAAAGGACAGACTTGTATATAGAATGGGACTATACACGAGTACAGGAGGCTTCCTCATTCACATAGGAAAAGCTGTAACAGTTAACAAGCTTTCTGAAATAGAGAAAGCTAATCAGTGGAAAGCAAGGGACTTACGGAATGCCTACAATTAAAGAAGAGGAGGAGGACAATGGAGTATCATGTGGTTAGAGGGACACATAGAACCTATAAGTGGCTGCCTTGTTTAGAATTCCTTAACATTAGGATGTTTGATTCAAAAAAGTTCACAAAACCTTTCTCCCCCTATCCAAGACCACTTATTGGCAAACTTGTCTTTTTACTTGTTTTGTAGACTTTTCTTACTCTTCTCTTTGTCTTTGGATATGGTAAAGCCTCCAAGAACCCCATAGCTTCTCCTTTACTCACTTATTTTCTTCATTTTCCACCTACTTTCCCTTCATTAATTAATCCCTTCTCCCTGCTCAATGGTAAAATGACTGTTTAATAGCTAGAGAGAAAACAAGATTGATTTTTCTTTTTTTTTTTAAGATTTATTTATGCCTTCAAGAACTGGGGTACAGGCCAGAGGTGTGTGTGGGGGGGGAGGGTTCACCAGAGACAAAGTGGGAAACAGAACAGGCAGACTGGCTGCTGAGGGGAGCATCGGGCAAGACAGGAGAGATCTGCTGTGCCATGTGGGTAGCTCCCTGTCTGGCTGGGGATTGAACTCATGCTGCAGAGGCCGTGGATAGCTTAACAGTGCTGTGACTAACCCCTTGTGCCACCAGGGAAGCCCAGGATTGCTTTTTTCAAGTCCTGCACCTGTGCACAAACCTCCCCTCCCTTCCCCTCCCCGCTCTCCTCCCCCCTTCTACCCCCCTCCCCCCGCCCCATACACTCACAGAGACACTTAGAATAAGGCACAGAACCACCATGGCTCTACAACCAAGCATGCAGTTACATAGAAAGATAGATAATCTGGTGAAAGAGACTAAATGAATGGTAGGAAATGAATAGAATGAGCTGTAAGTGACCACAAACCACTGATAGTTTATTTGAAAGATTGTCTTAAAAGTAGCTTGGTCAAAATGTCTTATTAAAATATCTGATCTGGGCCTCCCCGGTGGCGCAGCGGTTGAGTGCTGGGTTGCAAAGCTGTCTGCAGCCTCGGGAGTGCCAGTTTGATCCCCGACTGCTTCCCGGCCACTGGAGGAGGGTCCCACATGGCGCGCAGACCTCTCCTGCCGCCCGCTGCTCCCCTCAGCAGTGTACTTCGGTCCTTCTGCCTGCTCTGCTCCCAGCTCTGGGTCTGGTGAATTCTCTCACCCTCCCGCACTTCTGACTGTACCCAGTGCTTGCTTAAATAAATAAATAAATAAATCTTAAAAAAATATATCTATCATCTTTTTCCTTTTGTTTTAGATGTTAGGTACTTTTAATTTGAAAATTCCCTTCTGAATAGGTTGGATGCCTGGATGCCTTTCTTGCCAGCTTGTTTATACAGTTGTCCTATTTTCTATTTCTGGTGATCAATGACAATTATCTTTTTGTCTCTCTATCCTAAGATCTAACACACTGTTTCATGCTCAGTATTCATGCTCAGTATTTCATGCTCAGTATTTTTAATCTTCATTGGGATGGTTATCTGTCTGATGTTTAGGTTAATGAAGTAATTACGACCATACCCTGCATTAATTTTTATTCCCAGAACCATAAAAGACATTAGTAATGGTGATTCCTTGGCATTCTCTTGCTTTCCTTGGTATAAGATTGTGAATTAAAGTTGGTCTAATTTAAAGTAAAACAACATAGGCTCTTCCTGTTGCTCAGTGGGAACCAAAACAGCCACTACTGCTTATTATGAGAAAACAGCATCTTTTCTAACCTGATTTAAGGCAGTGGTTTTCCAGCTGTCTTTCCAAGAAAGACTATTATTTGACAAGCTGGCCTAAAAATCTCCTCATTCAAGGGGGAAAGGTAATAAAGAATATTCTCTCCCTTTTAAGCTTTTCCTCTCATTTTTTTTTCATAAATCTATTGTCAACTTGTTCCTTTTTGCCAGAATCTGATGTCAATTAGGATTTAATTTAGTGCAAAATTTAGATATTTAGGTACCAATTTGAATAAATCAATATTACCAGGAACTATGCATCAAAAAAAAGCTTCTGCCGTGCCCACTGCTCCCCTCAGCAGTGTATTTCGTCAGTCTTTCTGTTCTGTTCTCTGCTCTGTCTCTGGTGAATTCTCTTGCCTTCCCGCGCTTCTGACTGTACCCAGTGCTTGTATAAATAAATAAATAAATCTTTAAAAAACAAAACAAAACAAAAACTGTTTCTCTTACCTAGGACTGGAGGGAGGGACAAATTGGGCATGACTGCTTAACGATTTCCTTTGGAGGTGATGAAAATGTTTCGTAACTAGATACTGGTGATGGTTGTACAATATTGTGAATGTACATTACACATGTTATAATGGCTAATTTTATGTTACTTGAATTCTGTTTAATATTATAAAACTACCATATCCTAACTGGTTTATTCTGTGCCAATGTATCTATGAATTTTCAAAATGTATGCTATAACTCAGAGGATAATTATCTTCCTGTAGCTAATACTGTCATATACAATTACTCTTTAGAGTTTTTACACTTAGTGAAAATGAACACTCATTGGTTAAATGCTGAAATATCAAGAATAAACCAGGTTTATCTCTGGCAAAGGGGAAACATATTACCTAAAGCTAACACTAGATGCTTACATGTACAAGCTCACTACCTCTCCTGCAATCTGTCTACATCATTAGATCCAGTGTCTACTTAAAAGGATTTCTCAGAACTCATATGATAGAATTTGAAAACCAATCTGTATGCAGTTGATAGAAACTTTTCCCATGGAGGTAAAAAAGATATATTTTAGACTTTAAAAAGTAAAATCCTTATTGAATTAAAAAGCAGCTTAGAATCGAATAAAGACTTTTTTCTTTAAAGCAAGGAAACTTTTAAATCAGTGTTCATTAAATCCTGTTTCCTCTCCTGTTTGAGTAGATCTTATCAGCCATTGACCCAAACATTTGGGTAGGTTGGTCTGTGCATGTGATCGTGTATTCATACACACACAGACTACAATATTTTTCTATGATACTATCAATCTCAATTTCTGTAGTCAAATACTGTCAGATTAGTATGGGGAAACCTAATATATTTAAGTTAATGAAAGGTGGAAATTGATTAATATGCTTACTTTCAAACTTCTGGCCAATATTTTTCTCCAAGATGTCTTCCACTCTCAAACATACCCTAATTTTATCAGATAGTGCTTTTGTTATGTATCAGAACGTTTCTGCTGGCTTTCTCTGTAAATTGATTACTAAGCTCATTGATTTTCAGATGTGTATTCATTGTATTCTTTTTTGTGTGTGTGTTAAACCAGTGTCTTAATGCAGTATCTTCTGTTTATTGTTAACATAAAATAGTGTTACATACCCCCCCCCCCACAAATGTAGACTCTAATATGTATCTTAACTATTTCTCTAGAACTGTCAAGTAATCCACCTCTAGCTACCATCCTTATTCCTCCTCATGCGAGGATTCAAGCAGCTGCTTCAACCCCTACAAATGCCACAGCAGCCTCAGGTAAGAAAAGTCTCTTCTATAAAAACACATTGTCTTGTTTTAAGTCATGATTTACCTTCATCTTATTTCATCTGATGAATGTGAACATTGTATACTTTCCAAGTATCAAAAACAGCACAACCAAATAAATAAATGTGAATAAAATGTTGCTTTACTTCCAAAAAGCATAAAAGACCTCATAGTTTTAAGATGTAAATGCCTTATTATAATGTTACATTGTGTTACCTTAGTTATTATTTTAAAAGTCATACTTTCCATATAATTTCTTGATCAATATTTGTCAAATGAGGTAGCAGAAAGTAGTGTATATAAATGTAATGTTATTGACTGTAACTCACTTTAGTTCCAGTACCCCGAAATGTAAATTATACTAGTATACTAGAGAGGCAAATTTTTGAGAAACATAAAATACAGATTGGTGTAATTTAATCATTTGAAAGATCTGAAACTGGAAAGCACATACATTGAAGATTTAGATCTGAATGTGACTAAAACTTCTCTAGCCATAAAAAAATTTAAAAGTGTGTACAGAATCCCAGATTAATGCTCAGGTGTACTGCTGACTCCATAGCCAGCTAATAGTGGGGCCTAAATCAGTGAGTATTACTGTCATTACTGATGTTCTGAAAATATTCAACCCTTGAGTGAACTGAAGGTCTTCCAAAGAATGACTGGATGCTGTATACAATGAATTTATAAATATAATAGGTAGCACAGTTGGGTTCCAAATTTGGTGCCCTTTTATTCCCTTTACAAAAAACAGATGTTAAAACCCGACTTTATTTTCATTAAATCATCTATTAAACTCATTGAACTGAGTTAAATCAGACCTATTTTTGCTTAAGGGCATTTATGTTGCAGGAGATAAAACCTTTCATTACTAGTTCCTATCATTCACCAATAAGGTCAAAATCCATCTCTTTTTGTCTGACATAGAGTTCTTTGTTCCTGTCTAGTTTTTATTTTTTAGAACATTGCTAATAAAGATTAAAAACATGTTCTTGTTCATGTCCATCCTTTGTTCTAGAAAGTCTGGAAAGAAAGGTATATTTTATAGTTCTGGTTTCATCAGCACATGCTATCTTAAGAAATTTGAACTTTTTTAGTGTCTTACTAAGTTTCTCACTGCAAAATGAACAGCATTGCTCCTCTAGAGTAATATTATAAAAATAAAATATGTACTGAAATGTGTTTTAAAACTTTTAATGTAATAAATTTCTTTTAAAACTATGACTTAAACAAAGAATTGTTGAGATGAGCTATTAAGAAATGTAATAAATAACTGGGGTTTGATTACAGTGGTTATTCAAAACATGAAATAGACCTAAACCCTGAACTAATGCATTTATTTGTTGAACCAATTTCCATAAATATTGTTAGAATTGCTTGAGACTGAATAAAAAGATGAGTTATTGATTGGTAAATTTTGGGTAATTTTAAATAAGGATTTGGCAATTTGCATTATAATCTTTAGTAAGGCATTAAAATACATATGCTCTCTATTATCTTTCTTAGCTTAACCTTTCCTTATCCACAAAACAGGAAGAATAAATGCTAACAGCATACAGTTGTAAAAAGTAAGATATAAAGTATAGAAAGTGCTTAGTTAGCATTTTGCCTCGTTGCCTGGTAGGCCTTCAGTGAAAGGAAACTGCTATAATATTTTTACTATTGTTATTGCCAAGTGAGGACAGATCCAAACATATTAAAAGCCAGTCATGTGGAAGGCAGGGTTGACATTCATCCTCTTATGAAAAAATAAACTATGACTTTCCTCACCTGGATAAATGGATACCCATCTTTCCAGTGAGGGAATGTCTGTAGACACAGCTTGAGCTTTTTTCATAAAACATTTCTGGGTCTGCTTCAGGATGCAAAGAATAAAGTATTAATCTACAAAGCTCCAGACCCTAAAGATCTGATTCTGAAAATTTTCAGATTTAAAATTTTCAAAATCAGAATATTTCATTCCTCATGCTGTGGCTAAAGCCATAGCACCACAATGTAATATCCCAGCATGGCCTTGGATGAATTGGTTGTAATATGTACCTCTAAATTACTAAATAATTAACTTACTAAATAATTAATGTACCTCTAAATTACTAAATATAAGTTAAATTAATGGAGACTATGTATAAAAACAGTTTAGAACTGGGACCACTTTTGGGTCTCCGATGGTGGCCTAGGGAGCTATCAGCGCTGTCACTGCTATAGCCTGAGTTCAATCCCTGGCCAGGGAGCTAACCTCACATATGACACAGCAGACCTCTCCTGTCTCCCCTATTGCTCCCCTTAGTAGTGTATTTCAGTAAATCCTAAATCTGCCTGTTCTGCTCCCCACTCTGTTTCTGGTGAGTCCTCACCCCCTACACTTCTGGCCTATACCACAGTTCTTCTATGCAAAAAAACAAACAAAAAAAAAAACGAAAAAACTGGGACCACTTTTAGTTAGGACAAAACCATGCAACAAGAAGCAGAATACCTATTTTCATAGTCTGAGAATGTGTGTCTAGTCATCTAAAAATGATTTGACTCACTCAGGTACAAATTCAGAAGAGAAGCATAACACTGAAATTATCATCTGACCTGTTAAAATACCATTCCTACTGATGCTCAGCACCATTATGAGGTTCTTTCAAACATTTTTGTGTTCTGAATAAGCTCATCGAACCCAGAGGCACCTAGATGACTGCCTTTGAAGCTTTTTATGTTGTTTATAGCTGACTTAAAGAAGAGTGGAGTTTTCCAGCATCTATGTTCTCTGGAAGCAAAGCTAAATCAGTAGATGGGATAAAAGCAGAAGAATGAGGCAGATTAATGAATATGCCATTAATCATAGTCAGTCTTCTACCTTTGGATTTTAGTCAGTTTATCTTGGCTTTCAGATACTAGAGCTTGTTAAATTTTAAATGCATTGTGAACAGACATCTTAGATTTATTACCTATATTGTTGCTACTGGAAAAGCAAAGAAAATAGGTTTTTCTTACCCAGACTATAACCTAAAGGCCATATTGAGATTACTCTAGAAATAATGTCGTTAACTATTATTCTATAGCCTTTTTAAAGAACTTTGATCAGGACAAATACACTTTACTCACCTTCCTTGAAAATGGTAAAGATAGTGCATCTATCAAGTTTGATAGTATTAATACCAACGACTAATAACTTTGCAAATGTTTTAAATACTCTTCTGTTATTTTTGAGGTTCAGGCAGTGACTGCAGCTGATTATTAATAAAGACTTGTTAAAAAGTATTAGGATGTATAACGAGGGTTTTTTCCCTCAAAAACTTTTACTTTTTTAAAAAGAAAAACAAAAGAAACACCTTCCACCATCCATTATACCCCCTTAACCCTTACTCCCATTCACACCCCCACCCTCAATTCAGTAATCATATCCAGTAATTTGTTTTTATTTTGTTTTTCACATTGTTTCCTTATATTTTACATATAAGTGAAACCCATCCAATACTTATCTTTCTCACATACTTTTAAAGTCGTTTTTAGAATACCTCATTATCTGGGAATTAGGTGATCATTGCTAACTAAAGTGAGAAACTCTTGAAAATTACATGTGTTACTGTCAGTCCATAAAATGTAAGAGTGTATATGTGTGTATTCTGATCTTTCTCCACATCCACCATTCCACTTGGGAGTCCATTCACCTACGCTATCTAAAGTAACAAGCCTTAAGAGATAGTTTAACTAATCAAATATGGACCACTTAGGAGATCATTTGGTCTAATATCAGATGAGTTCAGTATGACATGGTGGGAATTTGATCTAGTAATTTTCTCTCATGTTTTTTGTATATCAGTCTTCTGGGTACAGTTTTTTTCATTGCAGTAGTTCTATTAAAATAAATTTTTAAACTACTAATTTCAGTTCACCTCTCGTTATCTACTGAGAACTGGTCATCTCATATGTAAATATATTAAGTAGCTAGAAGTTCATCACTGCAAATGTCAGTCTGTTAGAAAGTTTTTCCCCTTTTTGCCCTGAAATTTATCCCCTATGTTCCTTCTACTCAGTGATGCTACTCTGGGGTTATACAGACCCAATCTAATCCTTATACACTCAATCCTTCAAATTTTTTTTTTCCCAATCCTTCAAATTTTAGTGGTGGCTAATGTGCCCTCCATAAATTCTAATCCAAGATACATTCAAAAGTGTTAGGTGTTAGGTTTTCTATGCAATTTTATATCTAGACATCTATCTGTACAATAGATTATATAGATACATCTATTTATATATTGCACATTTCATAAAATAAATTTTTTGCCTCTGTCATAGAAACTAAAAATATGTCATATTGGACAAACATACCTAGAGAGTTTTGCTGATACTGAAATTACCGATAATGTAAATTAAGTGGGATTAGGCGAGGTTTACTTTAGTTATTATTCTGGTCATCTCTAAGTGATTGGTTATTCCTTTTGTTTGCTTAGCTACAGACCAACCTTAAATACTCAGTTATATAATAATGTTATTTAAAAAAAACTCTGTAAGATACTTTGGTGTTGTCCAGAAAACTTAGAGGTATTTTTCCATCAAAAAGGGGTATCAAAAATGGAAATTAAAAAATTTTTAAGGCAGGGAAATATATGGTGCCTACGTATTTGTGAACTGAATTTCTGTAATCCATTTTAGAATTTGTTTATTGAACTATAGATTCTGGGTTTAAAAACATTTAAAATGTGTAGCTTGCCCTCACCTTCCTTGGGCTGCATTTTGTTTATTAGGATTTTTGTTATATCCTTTCCAGGTTGAAAACCCTTCTAACAGAAAAGGGAATCATGATAGGAGTTGGACAAGGTCTGTCTTCTCTGTCTTTTTACCTGCTCAGGGGGCTTAACTGTTTTTTGATCTTGCTTTGAAAACCTTTTGCTGTTACCATATTTAAGCCAAACCTGGCCTGTTAACAGATTTACATTGTTATTTTCTATTCTTCCACAGATGTGTGCCCTTAAAGTTACGTATTTTTTTTTTAATTATGAGCTTGTCAGAGAAAACCCTTTTAATTGGTTTCTATGATCTTCTCCATTTACTTCTTCATTGAATTATTTGCAATTGCTTGATCAGAATTTTTTTATAATTTTCTACTTCTTGTCAGTATTAGCCCCCTTTGAAGACTAGCCACAAAATTATACCTGTTTAGTCTCTGACTTTTTGAAATACATTTTGCTAAGGTCATGGTTCAGATTTAGCCAGGGCAGTGATTCCTTTTCCTTACTAATAAAGTGTTTTTATCCCAGAAATCCTGTCACCTTCTATATCACTAGCCAGTTTTTTTAGTTGGGCAGAATTAAGCCTAGAATAATTTCTACCATTTTTTAATTGTTTCCATTAATTTTGGGAGATGAAATGTTAAATTAGTATATCTAATGCTTTTGTAAAATGATAGTTACCATTCCTTCATCCCTCCTCAAGTACTGTTATCCCATATTCCTATGCCACTTTCATAGTGTGCATTGGGATAGCTGTATCCATGTTCTCTCTAGAGTAGAATCTGCAGTGTATGCAGATTTTGTCCTTTTTGTTTTCTCTTTTTCTTAATCCAAATGTGTGTTCATAAAAGTATGGTTTTTTTTTAGTTTTTTTATAAAGCTTTTTAAAATGTAGTTTTTCTTTATTAAAAGCACAATATATAGTTATTCTAGAAAGTAAAAATTTCTCATATCACTTCCAAAGATAATCATATGTAACATATTTTAGACTATATGTGAATAGACAGGGAAGCATGCTCTTTTAAAAAGTTTCATGTTATTTGGGGAGTAGGAGTATGTGACCATAGTTACTATTCATACTACTCATATAGTACTATTAGTACTCTAAGACTACCATAATTTATTTAACTAATTCCTTATTTTCGGGCATTTGGGTTGTGTCCCAGTTTTTAGATGTCGAATTGCCAAGTCCAAAGATAGGAAGAATTTTTCGTTTTTTGATATATGTTGTCAGATTACCTTCCAGAAAGCTTATCCCAGTTTGTTTTGTCCACTGGTAGGGCACATATTTTTCTGTTTCTCAACTACCTTGACTCTAGTTAGTCCAGAGTGGGCCAGAGGGAAGCACAGTGAGCGGGCTCACACATGACAGTTCTATGAATTACCAGAGAATGTGGCTATCTTACTGAGGTAAAGTGCTCTACCCGTTACCTCCTCTTGGTTCTGTGTTTGAATTAACAGACTTCTGCCCATATACACCAGTTTGACAAAGTCACTGACACCAGTGAGCAAAAGCAGCTCACTCTGACAATCTACTGCTTACTAGTTTCAGGTTCACTTGAGTATATAGATATTCAAGTTGAAGTAATTATATAGTCAGGATATATTCAGGATTCACGATATCACTTAAATGAATAAACACCTACCTAAAGCGCAATGAACTAGGTCATTATTTTCACCAGAATAAGTGTCACTTCTGAGAAATTGTTTCCTTTTATGCAAAAGATGTTTTTGCCTATTAAGTAAAAATTTGTACTTGGGATTCCCCCTCTGAATGAATGTGGAATCTTCTCGATTACACTTATGATGTTCTGTCAGATGGTCTTCTGTGTGTCCTCAAGTATTATTCTCAATGACTGACCTGCAGCCACTTGCTTTTACTTTATATTCCTGTTATTAGTCTTTATTCCCCCATTAGGTGTTTTAACTTAAAGGAAAGAAGACATTGTGTCCCAAGTGCCCGTTGCCCAGTTCCCACCCTGAGTAATAACAACCGCTCTTCACATAGAGGGCACCTACCACTGAGCTGGCAGCGCCCGACACCTCTCTGCCCCTGCCAGTCTTGGTAACGAGCTCTCCGGGTTTGCTGCTGGAATGCTTGGCTTGCTGGGGTCTGACTCTCAGTTCTACTTTTGCAGTAAAGTGACTTACAGCTATCTTGATGTATTACGCCACGCCTTTTCCTCAGAATAAATGAAAAATGGGGTGATGATGCTCTGCTAAGGGGGACGCCTCTTCTTCCTCATTAAAATTGTCAAAATTGGGCCTCCCTGGTGGCGCAGGTGGTTGAGCGCCACACTGTGAAGCTGTCCGCAGCCTCTGCAGCACGGGTTCAATTCCCACCGGCCGCAGAGCAACTCACATGGCGTAGCAGACCTCTCCTGTCTCACCTGCTGCTCCCCTCAGCAGTGTATTTCAGTCAGTCTGTCTGTTCTGCTCCCCACTCTGGTGAATCCTCTCACCCTCCCATGCCTCTGGCCTGTACCCCAGCTCTTGTATAAATGAAAAATAAATCTTTAAAAAAAAAATTAGTCAGAATCATAGGCATTATAAAATGAAAATCAAGTCTTCCTTATAGGAGATAGTTTGATTTTATTAACGCAGATTTTTATTTCCATTTAAATATAAATATACTTTTAATTCTCTGTGAGTCATGATCTTGTTTGTTCATGTGTCCGTAAATACTAACATCTGAAACATAGTTTTGTAGTAGCTTGGAGCAGCTTTAATGGGAACATCACGAACATTATGACTTAGTATAGATGGTATAAATAACATACCCCAGGCTGCCAATTTTTTTTGTTTTATAAAGGAGTGACCTGCCATGAGACATTTCTAACTTTTATAAAAAAGAGTATAATTGGTGAACCAGAAATACATTAAATGAACTCAGGAGAGCATAAGTAAGGAAATAGAGGTTCTCATATACTTTTAAAATACATATAAAACATAAAGCAAAAAAGTATTGGCTATATCTGAAGCACGCTCTTTTACTAACATGCCAGTAATAAATATTCTTAAAAAGTAATGATTTTGTATCTTTTGAGAACTTGAAATTTGTTTAGAGTTAATAAGGAATAAATTTTAATTTTTATATTGGCTTCAATTAAATTTAAGTAACTATATAACTAGTAGCCACCATATTAGAGTGTGGATGGAACATTCTATCATTGCTGCTGGGCCAGACAATGAACACTTGTGTCAACTAGAAGAAGGCTTTAGGGCCTCCCTGGTGGCAAAATGGGTTAAGACACAACCTATGAAGCTGTCTGCAGCCACTGCAGCACGAGTTCAATCCCCAGCCAGGGAGCCACCCACATGGTGCAGCAGACCTCTCCTGACTCGCCTGCTGCTCCCCTTGGCAGTGTATTTTAGTCAGTCTGCCTGTTCTGTTCCCCACTCTGTCTCTGGTGAATTCTCTCACACCCCACACCTCTGGCCTGTGCCCCAGTTCTGGTATGCATAAATAAATAAATCTTTGGGGGGAAAAAAAAAGAAGGCGGCTTTAGACCACAGTTCTGGAATGCAGCTTCATGGTGGCAGCTGTTTTGGAGCTCCACCACCTCTGTTTATTCTCTGTCCTTTCTTCGCATCCTGTTTCCTTATTTTCTACTCTCTTTAAATGCTTTATAACAACTTATAAATGTGGAACCTTCTATTACTTTCCTTACCATCACCATTTGCACATTTGATCATATTTGGAGGAAGAGTGAGAGGATTGGTGATGTATTACATGTGGTTGAGAAGGGAAAACGAAGAATAAGGGTGAGAACTGTAGGTTTATAACCTGAGCTAGTGATGCGGCTGATTCCTCAGTATTGAGACATCTGGCCATCTAATTCATGACTTGATTATCTTGTGGCTTTTACAGACCTCTAAGAATCTGGGGAAGTAACTGTGGTCCTCTCTAGAAAAAAAATTGTATGTCAGGTTTGGGGATTTTGCACATAAAAATTTATGTGCAACATTTATGTGCTAGGACAAAATCACAGCCTCAGAAACTGTGGGGAACCCAAAAACTTAGACCATCATCCTTGGCTTCACTTGGGATTGCCCAACTTGTCATTTTTACCTCTGAAGTCACACAGACTAACGTTGGTTTCAATATATATATATATACATACTCTCTTTTGCCACATCCAATACAAAAGCCGTAGACCACAAACTCTTCTTAGAATTAGGGAAAACACAATTGCTAATCTGATGTAGTTTTCCTCATCTTGTATAGTTTATTAGGAGCATGCCTAATAATTGTAGAGGGACTTGGCTAGTGGCACTCACATTGGCCTTGTGAGCATAAACCCTAGGTTGCATTTAAGTTCTTTGATATAGGGTCTCCCCTGGTGGCGCAGGCTGTTGAGCACAGCACTGTGAAGCTGTCCGCAGCGTCTGCAGCGCTGGTTCGATCCCGGCCGACTGACGAGGGTCCCACATGGTGCAGCGGACCTCTCCTGTCTCGCCCGCTGCTCCCCTCAGCAGTGTATTTCATCAGTCTGCCTGTTCTGTACCCCGGTTCTTATATAAATAAATCTTTTAAAAAGTTCTTTGATATTTATGTATATATTAGTTGCCTATTGCCTACATGTCAAGAGATTCCAAAACTTAACAGCTTAAAATGATAGTAAACATTTATTATCTCACATATTGAATAGTTTCTGTAGACGAGGTCAGGATGTCTCTTGAGGTTATAGTGAAAATGTCAGCCAGGACTGAAGCATCTGAAGGCTTGCCTGGAGCTATAGTATCTACTTCCAGAATGGCTCGTTCATGTGATGAGTAAATCCATGCTGGCTGTATGTAGGAGGTCTCAGCCCCTTGTGATGTGGTCCTTTCGATAGGGCTTCTTGAAAGTCTCTCCTGGCAGCTGATGCCCTCTAGACCAAGTAATCCAAGGAGGAGGACAAGGTAGAAGCTACAGTTTCTACTATGGCATATCCTTGGCCATCACCCACCATAATTTCTGTAGTATCCTAGTTGTTACACGGGTCAGTCTCATCACCAGGGGAAAGGACTGTATAGGACATG
This sequence comes from Talpa europaea, assembly GCF_964194135.1. NCBI lineage: Eukaryota > Metazoa > Chordata > Mammalia > Eulipotyphla > Talpidae > Talpa > Talpa europaea. The sequence continues at coordinate 101,174,549 of NC_140070.1, read as the reverse complement.
GACATTTAGAGGCGTAGCTCAGTGAGGCCATCTTGAAAGATAAATCATACCACAATGTATATATACAGTCTTACACTTTCTTCCCTAAAGCTGATTATTCTCTCCATTCTCCCTCAGGTCCATCCATGGTTGGTTGGTTGGTTGGTTGATTGGGTGTTGATCTGTGGCAAGAAAGGTAGTAAGTAGGCATTGGTTTCTAGGGGGCTTTGAAGTTAGTGAATTATCAGCTTTATAGTTTCTTCCAGAAACACTTGTATCTCTGTATACTCCATACAGATTGTTTGAAAATTAGAAAATAAAGTAACTTATTTTAACCATTCTTGTAAATTTACTGATCTATTTTAATTTAATAACCCTTTTAGATAATAAAAATACATTTTTAGCTATCAAAGTAGATTGTATAGGACGTGAATGCAAGTCCCCTTAAGCTTTTTTTCCTCCCTTTGCTAGGAAATCTTTTTTGCTGTCCTCTCATGCCCATAGAAATCTTTATTCTCTTCTTTGTTCTGTTTGTGCCCAACTCTCCCAATAGACCTTGGGCACATTACTGATTAATCTCTTTGTGCCTCCATTTTCCCATTTGCAAATGGAGATAATCCCCCGTTTCTTGGGGATTGAACATTTTTATTATATATGGCCGATACTTAGAGTAAATCATGTAAAATAAATTTACACAGCTGGGAGTGGAAACAAAATAAACATGTACCAAAAAGAATTTAAGAAATCTGAGGCAAACAGCAGGGGAGGGAAAGAGAGAGGGGTCAAAACAGGGAAAAGGAAGAGCACGAGGGACTGTGGTGATGGTTCACGGGTACAGTGGTGGTAGGAGAATTGTGGGGACTACACCTGAAGGGAGAAATAAAATACTATCCAAAAATTAACAAAGGTGTAAGAAAATAAATTTTTTAAAAAGAATTTAAGAAATAGCGTTTTGTTCAATTAGGAAGGCAATTAGTCTGTTGCAGTTACTGCCGAGTTTACAGAACTTCACATTTGGTGTGCTTTTCTCCTCCCTGTATTCTTTGCCTCTGAAAAACAGAAAACTCTTATTCTCACCAAGACATGAATGATTTGATTTTAAGTGGAGTTTATTGCTCTACTTAGAAGTTTTTTATTTTGTTTTATTGAATAAGTACATATAGGGTAAGGTAAAAAATGTATCAGGCTTTTCTGCCCTCCCGCCATTAGGATTGATGATAGAACCCTGTGGTTCTGAATGCATGCCTGATGGCGGGCACCTGGAGTAGGTTGTGGGCAGATGTAAGTGGGTACACCTGGGCTGAGAGACTGGGCTTACAAGGGCGGTGTCACGGAGATGCCAACAGAGAGCGGAACAGCAGAAGCAGAAGAAAGAGAACAAGGCCACGAGAGAACTCCAGAGAGCCCAGAGAGAGTGAAGAGTGCCAGCCTCCTGGCCCCCCGGCACCCTTGCCTTCCGTGTACCTGATAAATCCCAAATAAAGCCTGCAAAAGCCACCGAAAGCTCTAGGACTCCTCCTTTACTCCATCTGCTCTATCAGAGAACGTGCTCCATCCCTTCCTGCCGTTACAGTGCAGTACTGTGACTTTAGGTATCAAGGATATTTATAATCAAAATAGCTTAAGATTTTACTTATCAAGTGACTTGGAAGTATTTCTAAGAAGAAAAAATATTAGATCATTAAATTATAAACCCGAGGAGCATAAGTTTCTTTTCAAACTTTATTATTCAGAAGGTCAGTTTATTTCTGGTCATATGCCTACTTCAAAGGGTTGTGCTATTGTGATATTACAGGCAGCCTTTGAATTCATCCAAGGAAAGGGAAGCTAGTTTTGGGACTGTCCTAAACTCACAGCTAATAAGCAGTAAAAGGACATCTGCAGACTAGCATTTTACCAAAGAGCAAATTGTCATAAACAGACAGGCAGCCATGAAGATGAACTGTGTTGGGCGTTGGCTGGTGCAACATATAGCTGCCATGGTCAGACCTGCAAACAGTGCAGGTATGTGTGCTGATGCGATGGACAAGCAAGAACTTCCCAATGATTGGTGAAATCTCTTAAGTCCTGGGGAAGACCAGAATGCAATGATTTTGCCTGTCGTCTTCACATGCCTAGAAGTGAGAGAGAATTGCTCTTTGATAATGACCGTGCATAGATTCTGAGTGTCATCCAAAGCCCGGGAAATGCTACAGTAAGCATGGATCTCTGAGGAACAGTGTAATCCTGAAGAGCTCCTTCTGTGCTTTCTCAGAACTGTCTTTTCTAAAGCAACCTGTGTCTAAATTACGGAAATGAATGTTTCTTCCTAAGAAAGGCTTACAAACTTGGGGTCCACCTAGGAACTATGTTAGGTTATTAATGATGCATGGAACTTGGATGATTATTGAGAATAAAACTCCCACTAACCAGAACTTATCCAGAAGTCATGAATAAGGCAGTAAACATAGTTAATTACTGATTATTGGAAAAGGCTGTTTATCTTCCTTTGGAGAATAGATTCAGTGTATCATATGCCTTCTCCTGCCAGTTGTCCATGTGCTCTGCCAACAAGTGACTATTACTCATCATAGGCAATGCAAACTAATACATGGACCCTGATGCCATATTGTCTGCACTTACTACATGAAAACAGGCTTAGAACAGCTACCGGTGTTTTGAAGGAAATTAAACATAATTATTCAAATTAAGACACATATAAATTATTTTTTCTACCAGAGGCCAAGCTGATGATAAGTAGATTGTTTTGAAGGCAGGATGATCAAAAAATTTAGAAACGAAGTATAGTTTTTGTAGAGTGGTTATAGAATGAAAAATTAAACATGTAATCCATAAATACTTTCTGTGTATCCTTGGGGGTCTTTGTTTCTCACTCTAATTTAAAAATTAAAAGATGCTGCGGGCCAAATGTTGTGTTGAGCAGTGACATTGTTTGATCTACTTATAATAGGATATAGGAGTGCTTGTCTCTAGAGAAATAGAACTTCTGGGTCTGTTTTTTTTTTTATGTCACCTGCCCTATTGGCCAAGGGTAATGTGGCTTCCTGGTGATGATTCTTGGAAGTTGCTCATCCCAATCAAGCTGCCTCTCTTCTTTACCAGAGTTTAGCATGCAGTGTTTCAAAGAAAAATTGTCCTGCAGTTTATTTCCAGTCGTGTGTGAGGACAAGGAGGCAACTAGTCAGCCATACAAACAGCAGTCTGTTAACTACCAGAGATGAAGAGCCAATCTGAATACAATTAAATGTCTGCTTAAATATTAATGGATGTTATAAAATAATAATGGCCCTCAAAAATTGGGAAAGAAGTTAAAGTTAGTTGTAAAGTTATACATATTTTCAAATGACTAGAAAAGTCAGTTCAGTACCAAGATGTGACTGCAAAATGCTTTGTTGAATTAAATAAGTGAATTGGTACTATAGCAGCTATTTTTTTGCCAGTTGTTTTCCATTTCTGTGAATAATAGACTGTACTTAAAAGCCATCAGCTGAGTATTATTTGCACATAGTGTTTCTGCCTGTTAAAACTGATGATCCATATACTTCCAATTCTGTACCCACTCACCCACTTAAGCAGACGGCATATTAGAACAGGGTTCAAAATTTTTAACAAGTTTTCCCAGCTGTACACTCTTCATTTATTTTCGAGTAGAGCTAAACTCCAACTGAGTACTCATGTACAACTGAGTGTTCACGAAAAGTCTTTGGCTCCCTGCCTCTGTAACTTGAATTCAAAGATACTGTCTTCCCCGCACCAAGAACAAGCCAAGGCACTGACTTAGCTATAAGCAGAATTAAATTCAGATCTCATAGTATTGGCAATATTTCAGAAAACACCTCAACTACATCCTGGAAGCCCGCACAGTTCACAGTCTGCAGTCGAGGCAGTGTGCTTTTCTCTTTGCAGTATTATAGCGTTGCTCATGCTCTCTCTTGGGACCTTTGATTTACAGATGCTAATGCCGGAGACCGTGGACAGACCAATAATGCCGCTTCTGCATCAGCTTCCAACTCCACCTGAACAGTCCCGAGCAGCCAGCTGCACAGGAAAAACCACCAGTTACTTGAGTGTCACTCAGCAACACTGGTCACGTTTGGAAAGAAAATTAAAAAAGAGACAAAGAAACCTATTCATTTTAGTGTTCAATTTTTTTATTATTGTTGTTGTTCTTATTTAACCTTGTAAAATATCTATAAATACAAACCAATTTCATTGTATTCTCACTTTGAGGGAGATCCAGAGGGTGGGGTGGGGTTCTGGGGGTGGGGGGGCGGGAAGCGGAGCACTAGAACACACAATCTCTCTCCCACGACAATCCTTTTTTATCAGAAATCTGCTGTTGTATACTTTAGAAACAGGACTCCTGCCTCATGCCCCTTCTACAAAAGGAGAAAACTTTGTTCTGTGCTGAAGTTTTTTTGAACTTTGTTTTCTTTTACAGTCAAGTGTAAGACTTCAGTATAGTGCACAGCTTGAAATTGGTCGGGAGCTTTGAAGGTGTAACTCTTGTAAATGGGGACTTAAATTGTCACTTGTAAAATTAATCCATATCCTCGGGTATTTGAAGACTTGCCTTTGGCATGTTGGTGGCAGGTGTGGCAGACAAAAAAGGAAATGTAAACCCAGGGTGGTCCATAAATTTTGAAACTATAAGGGGAAGATTGTTAATTGATTGAAGGTTTTGTATTGTTCTTAAAGAGTGCTGGTGGTGAAGAAACTTCTGTAGGCGGCTATCAGAAGAGGAGCCTGCATGCTCTGCAGGTGGATCTTTGCCTGACCAAAGGTTCTCTGTTAGTGCAGTTTTAAACTAGTGACCTAGGAGAAAACTGAAAAGGGCGATGAGCTGGCCACTCTGGCTGCAGAGATCAAAAGCTGATGAGCCTGGAGGAAGGGGACAGGCCAGGAGCAGATCTCACCACTGTGAATGAATTTGTCCAGATTTTTTCTAAAAGTACTTCCCTTGGAAAGATACACTTGAGAGGACATTATAGTTAAATAAATAATGTGAACTGTAACAGTCTACTGGTTTATTTTTCATATTTTTAATTGCAAATTGAGCTTGCAGAAATTGCCACATTCTGCACATAGTTCTAATTTTAAATCCAAATCTAGAATCTATTTAATTTTAGCTTTTCTTAATAACCTCATGCTTTTTAAATTTTATTTATTGATGCATGTCAGATAGACCATTACGAATATTTTAGATGGTAGGAATATTAAAAACTACACATCAAAATTATATAAACAGTCACTTGTACCTGCTGACATTGTAGGAGAGCTGATTATATAAATGTATGTATATATGTTATATATACATAGACTCAGTACTGCCTTTGTGTGTGTGTGTCCACAGTATCAAAATTGGCTGGTTGAAGCATGAGAAGAAGAATGTCGTGTCCTCCCCTTTCGTCCTGCCCCTCTTCCCTGAGTAGTTTTAATTTCTGTTTTCTTTGTGTATCAGTGAATGGTGTCAGAATCAGTCTTTGTGTTTGACGAAAAAGCAATATTCCTTGGAAAGCAAGGAGGATTGAAGGATTATGTTTGCAGTGAGGAAAGAGATTTTCACAACTAGTTTGTTTTATACTTTTAAGGTTGACATCTATGTGGGCCTTATATACTCTAAAATGAACCTTAGTCACCTTGGTGCTTATGGGCCATTACTTGACCTATGAATTTTTAAGGCACAAATCAGTTGTATTTTACATGTAAAGATCACTCGTGATGGCCGCCTTTCCCTCCTACCCGCTCCCTCCTCACAGACCTTCCGGTTAGTTGAAGTTAGCTGAAAACCATCGGGCTGCAGAGAAAAGCCCTTGATTGTGTGTGACTTCCCTTCACCCTCCTCATTGCCAACTAAGGTCTCCTTAGGGGTCTCTCCCTCCCAGGCATTTGGGTTCAAGTCTCTTGACCCTCACCAAGCTCCCAGCACCCTGTCCTCCTCCTTATCCAAGTGTGTGTGACTCCAAGAGAGTTACTGCCTGCTGAAGTGAACCAATACCCAGAAAGGCAACTGTGAGCCATCTTAGTTTCACTCACTGTTTAGCTGAGCGCTTAGGCCACCAGAGGGGTTTCTCAAACCTCTGCTCTTACCGGAATTCATGAGAAAGAAAACACTCAGTCAAACCAACTCAAATTGAATTTTACTTTTCATAATGAGCTGAGAGCTAATTAAGATTTGAAAGAAGTGTGAAATCAGAGTATTCAGCAGCATAATTCCTAAAGGGAATGTTTCAGTTTTGATAGACCATTTTCAAAAAGACTTTGTAAAGACGCTGAACCAGCAGGTCTGTGACAGACGTGGACCTGCTTTCATACCCAACTGCCCAGCCAAACATTTGCACACAAGACACTACTCTGGACTTGGTATACTTACTAGAGTCCATAAATATCTGTGCTTGTTTAGGAAACACCTCCCCCATCCCACCCCCACAAATGAAGAGCAAAGTGGGATGCTTTTCTTTCATTTGTGTGTGTGTGTGTGTGTGTGTGTGTGTGTGTGTGTACGCGCGCGTGAGCGCTGAGGTGCATGATTTTTCTTTCTCAAGGATCATGGCGGAATCACAGAACTCTTTTATACAAGTGAGATCCAGGTCTCTGAATATCTTTTTGTAAATAATAATAATAATAATAATAAAAAGCTCCTCACCAAATTCAAGCTTGTACATTATATTTTCTTTCAGTGTTTTTAAATTTAAGTTTTATTGTTTTGTATGTAAATATGTGGACCCAGGAACTGTTATTAATGAGCAAAAAGTTACTGTTCAGGGCAGTGATTCTGTTTAATAATCAGACAAAATGTAGACGAGCTTTTTAAAGCCATATAGTTTTAACTCTGTACAGTAGGTACCGGCCTGTATTATTGTAACAATAACTCTAGCAATGTATAGTGTATCTATAGTTTGGAGTGCCTTCGCTTCCATGTGTTTGCTTTTGGTTTTCTTTCTTTTTCTTTTTTTTTTTTTTTTTTTTAATTTAATTGGTTTCTAGCCACGTCTCCCTGTCCCCCCCTGGTCCCTTTGAAATAATAGCTCACTCATAACACAGTGTCCTAGCCCCTTCCACACTTAAGCTTCAGTGACACGGTGCTTAGGAGTGGAAAGAGGAAAGAAACCATGTTCATAATCTCATTTCATTCAAGCGCTGCCTTTGTTTTGGTTGTGAACATCTGTTTCCTCCTCAGTAGCAGTGACCGGTTTCATTTCATAGTTAGTCCATCCAGGGACCTAGTGTAGTGCCGGGGGGCCCTAGAGCTGGAGGATATCAATCAACTAGATAAGATTTTGCTCGTCTCTTCCCCAAACCTTAACCTTGGGTCTTAAAAACAGCAGATCCCAGGACCCTTCCATACTCTCTCCTCTTGCCTATTTTGCTCCCAAATTAGAGCGAGAGAGAATTGGTTTGTAAAGTCAATTTCTTAATAGTATCAAGTTTTTTGATATGTCAGTGGTCTGAAATGCTACAGTGCAGTTCTAGCAGTTACTGCGTGGAGCGGGGCTGTGCCGGAGGACTTGTTTTAACAAGGGCACTCTGCTAGCCTGTTCTCTCCCTCCCACCGCCACCTCTGCCCCCCTTCAATAAATGTCATTTTAATTTCTTTTTTTAAAAAATCAGTTTAATTCTTACTGCGTGCCCATCCTGAAGGCCTTTATTTGAAAGAAGAAAAATCGAAATTATTTGCCTCCAAGTACTCCATTTGAGATGTCTTGAGTAGGAAAAACAAACTTTACCAAACCAAAGGTTGCTACTTTTGAAACATCTTGTGTTCGTTACAGTTAAGGGAGAAGACAGCACCTTCGTTTCAGTGACATGTCATTTTAAGTCCTTTTAATTTTTAGGCACATTTTTTGGGTTGTGTTTTAACAAAGCCTGCCTAACCAGTCATCTTGTGTGCACCAATGCAAAGGTTTCTGAGAGGACTATTGTATTTTCTGCCCCTGTGTTTATAGACACTGGCCTTTCGTTTCTTTTTCCCTTTCCTTTTCAAAGGATTTAACTTTGGATTTTCCCAAAGGAAGTTTGGTCAATGCCAGATCCCCAGGAGTTTGGGGTTATTTCTTTGTTTTAAACCAAAATTGTATCTGATTCCTGTTGTTCATGATGTTAGTGATCATCTAATCACAGAGCTGAACACTTTCTCCCCTGGTCTCGAAAAAGAAACTTAGCATGCTTTACAATAAAATCTTTTTCTGGTAGAAACCTGAGCCACTGAAAATAAGAGAGACAGCTAGAAGAAGCACAGTAGAGTCCCAGATTAAGGTCTATGAGAGGCTTTGGAAGTAATCCCTTGGGTTTGGATTATTTTCACAGGGGTTGTGACATTTTATTCAAGTTTGTTGCTCCGTTTTGCACCTCTGCAATAAAAGCAAATGACAACCAGTACATAAGGGGTTAGCTTGACAAAGTAGACTTCCTTGTGTTAACTTTTAAGTTTTTTTTTCTTCCTATATCTGTCTACAGGCAGATACAGATAGATGTATGAAAATGTGCTTGCCTGTAAAATTTGCATTTATAAATGTGTTGCCGACGGATCATTTGGGCCTGTACACATATCAATTAGCGTGACCACTTCCATCTTAAAAACAAACCTAAAAATCAAAATTTATTATTATATATATATATATATATATAAAGGACTGTGGGTTGTATACAAACTATTGCAAACACTTGTGCAAATCTGTCTTGATATAAAGGAAAAGCAAAATCTGTATAACATTATTACTACTTGAATGCCTCTGTGACTGATTTTTTTTTTTCATTTTAAATATAAACTTTTGTGAAAAGTATGCTCAGTGTTTCTTTTTTCCCCTTTTCCCCATTCCCTTGTAAATACATTTTGTTCTATGTGACTTGGTTTGGAAATAGTTAACTGGTACTGTAATTTGCATTAAATAAAAAGTAGGTTAGCCTGGAAATGAAATTAAAATTCACAAGTGTGTGGTCTTTATTTCAGTACCCAATCCTCTTTCCTTCACTCTATTTTGCCGCCACAATATGTAGTCACATCACCGTCTCTGTTCCTCCAGTCAGAGAAACATGAATCTTTGTTATAAGAAACAAAATATGAACACTAGTTCTCGTTCTTTCGAATGATCATATTCTTTGTATAGCCCCAAGAGGTGCAGCTTCCATCTTGGAAACCTTTGGACTTGATGTACAGGAAGCTTTTGAGATACTGCTTTGGAAAGAAAACATCCCTCAAAGAGACTAATTTTTAAAACATGTATAAGCTGCTGTCTTTGATTACTGTGTTCATGGTTTGGTGTAGCTGTACTTTCTTTTAACTTTCATCCCATTAGTACTGGTCTTTGGGAATATCTGTAAAATATATGAACACCACAAACCGTGGGGCTGTACCTCCCAGGTAACCAACACATGTTGTGTTTGAGTCTGCTCATTTCCAATACTGGATGATGTATGTAAACATGTTTGTCTCTTAGTGCAAAAAAAAAAAAACCAACAAAAGACATTTTTTTAGGACTGGCTCACTGTCAGGCCTACTCTAAAGGCTAGATATAAAGTCATGTGACTGCTGCTTCAATAAAAACAAATTTATATTGGATAAAATCTGGTCCTCTAGTTATTTTTATGGGAGGGGTGGTGGTGGTGGTGGTGTGCGGGTGATGCCTAATTCCACTAATATTTGTAAAGTAGTTAAGACACATCAGGATGGGAGGGGGTTTTGGCGATGGGGGTTCCACAAAAACATTGAAGATATCACTTGTGGGATGGGCTTCTTGTGGGCATTGTAGAGCATTTGGGATGTACTACTATCTTGTTTACTTCCTGCTTATCTGAATCAGGATTGAGTTAAACCATGTGTTAAATGTCCTATAAAATATCCTATTTAAAATCTTGAAGACTGCATTTAAAATTTTTAAGGTCTTCTAAAAAGTCCTCTTGGTGTCATTTCGGGAGAGCAGAGAGAGTGCATGTTAGGTGTTCTAGAAGAGGAGTTAGTGAGGAAAAGGAGGGATTTTGTTGCAGATACATCTCATGGAGAAGTTTGTGAAAGTAAGAGAACAAATTTCTGGAATGGTCACCCATTTCTGAGGAGTAGTACAATTCCACCCACCTATCAGCACAATCAGATTTAGAACTGGGGGTGTCAGGGGACACAGGCTGTGTGGAAGAGGGCATAATGAGGCCCATAAGTTGTCAGAAACTGGGAGGAGACGCTCATGTATTTTCTCCTTACAGCCTCCTTTCTCCAGAAAAGAGAGGCCATCCACTCTGGGCCTTCCCACAAGAATTGTTAATGTCAAGGCTTTAATTCCATCCCTAAAGTCTGGGCCATGTAGAGCTTGGCTGCTGAGTGACTCTGAATAAAGGGGGTACCAGAAGGTAAACACTAAGGTCTTTCTGCCTGGAGACTAACTCCATCAAGTTAAATTATGTACTTTGAGGTTCTTCTATCAGCAGTCTTCAGATGTATAAAGGCTAATAATAAAATTAGTAAAATAAATAGAAATAATACATATTATATCTATAATATACAATAGTCCACCTCCACATTTCTTTTCTCCCCAGAAAAGAAATTAAAAAAAAAAAAAACCAAAAATCCACTAGCCAAAAGTTAATTAAATCACCATGTCTTGATTTGACATTAAACTCCTGAACATATTTGCTAAGCATAGTTCTTAGGTATGGAATGCCCTGTGTAAAATTAGTTAAAATTTGTGAAAAAGGCGAAAATCTCTTCATTCAAAATGACTATAAGCCAAGTAGACAACTTTCATACTCTTTAATTTTGAAAATAGGTGTGTAAACCGAACATGCAGTACATTCAATTGGTTCTGCTCTAGCTTGTCTCCTGCCAGCGTAGCCTGCCACAGAAAGCACCCCCAGAGTGGACCCCCAAGAGCAAACTCAAGTCCTACCTCAGAAGGGAGGAGACCTGTACCAAGTCACACAACTGTGCACACAGTGCCCTTCCTCCCACAGACATTCTGGCAACTATCACTTGGGTCCCCCAGTGCACAGAAGCCCAGCGTGGCTCAGCACCGACACACGGAAACTCCCGCGCTGGCTAGCTCACCCATCACTTCTTTTGACCAACTTTTGTGTTTCTGCTTTGTTTCCTTTATTGAACTACAAACTTTTTCCAGGTTCTGGATCCACTTCTGAGTCAGGCTGAGTACCCCACTGCTGGCTGCATGCTCGTCCTTAACATGGGTTTGAGTGACTACAAAGACACAGAATGCGGTGCCCAGAGGGGAGAATATATGCATAGAGAGATCATGATGAGCTTCTGATATTTAGTGCAGGCCTCTGGCTTCAGTATTCCCACAGATACCAATGCACAGGCTGCTGGACACAGTGGACCAGCGTGGGGACAGGAGGCTGGGACCTGGGGATGGGTGGGAAGTAGGACCCTAGGGTAGTAGAGAGAGCAGTAAAAGTACCCAATAGGCTAGTGAACGTGGGTGTGAACATAGACCTTCAGACGACCTTTTTCCCTCTCCCTCCAGGAACTAAATCCCCAGACCACAGGGCCTTTTCTGAGGGTTGGGTTGCCTTGCCTCTCAATGGCCTGACCTGTAGGCCATCACACTTTCCATATAAGGGTTAATGGCTTCTGTCTCCACCAACTGAGCTGCGGTGTGAGGGTGAGGAACACCAACCAGCCATCGTCACAGCTGCCATAGGAGGCTGCCTGGGGAGGCGAGACCGGCAGGTCACTGTGGGCGCTCAGCAGTGTCCATCTATATAACCCCAGCAGTGGCAGCTCCAAGGCTTCTGGCCCTGGCTGCCCCGGGGGGACTTGCCCCGGGGCAGCTACTCAGCCATCCGCCATGCTGAACAACTCCCGCATGAGAGGGGTGGCAAAGGGGTGTATGTCCTGGATGCGCAGCAGTCGCTGGGTATGCTGGGCGTTGATGCTGCGGAGCTCGGTGAGCATGGCCATGATCTTCAGGAACAGGAACCTGCAGAACAACCAGAGGAAAGCTGGGGGTGTGCCTTTGCCCTGGCCCCACCCCACCAACCCTGGGACGCCCCCTGACGTTGCACAAGTTTGCGTGTTTTCAACTCAAGACATCTCCAATCAGCAAAGAAACAAAACTCAGTTAAGTTCCTTAAACTTCTCTTTCAGCATGCGGACTAGAAGAGCAGAACAGCCTTCAGAGACTCAAGGGGCGGGGCGGGGCGGGGCGGGGCGGGGCGGGGCGGGGCGGGGCGGGGCGGGGCGGGGGGGCCTATACTCCCCACTACCACCTCCTCCTCGGGACTTGAGTCCTCATACACAGCGATTTCAGTGGGAATCCCACGCTTTGCAGGTGCCCAGTGCATAGGTCAATTTGGGAATATCACCCCCTTGGCTAATGGTTGTGCGTCAGGAATGAATGAAGTAGTGTGGAGGCAGGAGCTGCCGTCAGCAATCCCTTCCTGGACCTAGCTTGGGATCTAGTGTCTCAGATGTACTTTGTGCCTCAGTTTTCCCATGATACCAAAGGACTGAGCAAATCAAGACTTGCCCTCACCCCCCCACCCCCCCAACCCCCACCCCCACCCCCGCCCAGCATCCCTGCATGCTGAGCCCAAAAGCCAGCTAGAGAAAGCCAACTAAAGACTTGAGGCTTCAAGTGGATACCCAGTGCTGGCCTTGGCCTTCACCCGGCATGGCCTGGATACGTGGCACTTTACATCACAGGGACTGCTGAGTCCCAGTGAAGGGCTGGAAGCCCCTGTATGGCCAAGCCCTGAGCAGCCTTCCTCTGGGTAGTGACCAGGACGAACTTAGAGCTTCCTGTCCCCTTTTGCTTGTGTTTTTCCTGGAAGGCGGTTCGGTGGTGCTCAAGAGCGTGGGCTGTGGACCAGCCTGGGTCCACCTCCATTCCACTGGTCTGGCTGTGAGCCCTTAGGTTGTCACCCTGAACCTCAAGTCCCTTGCTGGTTGGTTGTGGCACCCACTTCATGGGGTTGTTCTGGCACTTCTCAGCTAATGGTAGCTGTTATAGATTTATTTGTTCTCATCAATATTGTTCTAATGTGTTCTTTATTGCCATGATAGTAATTGCTGGTTATTGCTAGAATACCCTGTGGGAGTCTCAGGGGAGCACCTAACTCTTCCCACCCTGAGAGACTGGGCAGACGTGAGCTGCCCTCACATCAGGGAGCAGGTATCCTCAGGCCCCCTCAGGCTTCCCTGTTGTTGGGCAGGAGTACAGGTAGCCTCGGCAGGAATTCGCCAGGGGAGGTCACAGATCAAGGCCCCCAAAGCCCTGGTGACACAAGGGGTTAAGATGCAGCACTATGGAGCTATCCGCAGCCACTGCAGCACGAGTTCGATCCCCGGCCAGGCTGCTGACCTACATGGCGCAGCAGACCTCTGCTGACTCGCCCGCTGCTCCCCTCAGCAGTGTATTTCAGTTGATCTGCCAGTTCTGCTCCCCACTCTGTCTCCGGTGAATCCTCTCACTCCCCACACCTCTGACCTGTACCCCAGTTCTTACATGCATAAATTAATAAATCTTTAAAAAAGAAGAAGAAGAAGAAGGCCCAAGGCCCTGGTAATCAGAGACTGCCCCAGGAATCACCAGGAATCACTCTGGTCTGCTCTCCCAAGAGACCCAGGACAGCTGGGAGCTTGGAGGGCAGGGCTGCCCAGAGCCCCTCTCTGCCACACTCTTGTTGCTCACCTGTGGGCGGGCTGAGGCCGGTTGCACTCGATGTAGGCCTTCAGGGTGACAGCAAATCGCTCCTGCAGCTGGTCCACCATCTGGTACTGCACCACACCCGGGCGGTCTGGCGGGAGAGGAAGGCTTGGTGTCAGCAAGGCCGCAACGGGCAAAGACCAGCTCGGCCCAGCCCAGAGTGGACAAATTGCCGGCTGGAGACACCAGGGCAGGGAAGTAAGGGGAGCACTAGGAGGACAGCGTGCCGCCCTGTCAACCCGAAGGGAAACCAGTAGAGTCCCCAGCCCTCCGTGCAGTGACCGGAGAGCAAGGCTGTCAGCTGGGACCTTCCCTGGGGAGGGGCTACTCCTCCTGCAGCTAAAGCCAAGGGGGATCAGCAAGCCTGGGGAGGGTGGGAGAAGCCAAGCAGGACGGGTGGGGCCGTCACCTGGGGAGAAAAGGGAGATGGCCTGCATCAGCACGTACTCCTCCTTGTGCAGCTGCAGCTTCTTCAGCATGTAGTGGAACTTCAGCACCGGCTCTAGGAGAAGCTGCTGGAAGCCACCTGTGGGTGGGGATGGGCTGGAGTGGCAACTTCCAGGAAGCTGACCCGAGTCCTAAATTTCCCTGCCGGAGGGACCCATACTCCCAGGACGGGGCACCTCCCCTTCCTCCATGGCTGTGTTCCCCTCCTTTTGCCAGGACAAGCCGGCACCTGCGGGGTCTTCCAAGCAGTAGGACAGCCGGCCACACTCCCAGGTCCCGGTCTCTGCGTTGAACACTGTGTTGAATCTGAGTTGGCACAGCTCAAAGGTGGCCCCCTTCAGCAGGGAGATCTGGTCCTCGATGGGCAGGTTCCTGGCAGCGGGGATAGGGAGAGGACGCCAGCTGCCTGGGGAGCACCCCAGGCTGGCACCAGCACCCAAACCCATAATCCAGAAATCGGGAGCAGGGAACGGAGGGATGAGTGCCTGCTCCCCAAGACTACTGCGGTTTCTCCCCGTTGCTTCCAGTCTCCCCCTCTGCCACCCAGCTGAGCCGATGATGCCCCCTGCCACCTTCCTCTGTGGACCTATGTCCTGGCTCCTGGGCTGGTGCCTCACACCATCTGCCTCAGTTCCTCCACTTGGAATGATTGCCCCATTAGCTTCCCTTGAGTAAATCCTGCCAGTCCTTTAGCCCAAGCTGCCTCTTCCCTCTTCTACGTCTTCCCAGAGCAGTCCTGCCAGTGAGTTTCGTGCGGCAGGACTATTCGCTTCCTGTGTCCAGCGCGTGTTTCTGCTGTTGTGAATGCTCCTTGTCTCCAGGAGGCCTGCCTGCCTTGGCTCCCTCTCCCAGCAGCCTTGACCCGGGGCTGCGTCCTCTGATACTGGTGGCGACATTGCTGTCCTTCCCATTCTGAAGGGACTGTCTTCTCCCCACCTGAGAGGGGCCCCCACTCCCCACTGAAGCAGTCTCCGGACTGGGGGTCCAGGAGAGAGTGAGAGCTCGTGAATGGCTCTTGAGGACGCCCTCTGTGTGCCTGTGATCTTGGGAATTCAGCCCCTTGTTTTCCTCACACTCCCTCTTCTTTTAGATCCAGCCCTGAGCTGCAGATGCCTCTTTCGTCTGTGACCCCCGGTTCCCAGGCCAGGCCTTGGCAGGTAGTGGCTCTGAAGCCTGCACTCTGTGCTTCCAAACTCGGCCTCTCTGATTGACCGTGACCTGTGCACACGCCTTACCTCGCAGACCTCGGAGTTGTAGCTGGAGAATGAAGGTGATACTAGCGCCTGCCTCCGGGGCTACTTGTGCATGAAACTGGAGGTGACGAGAGGCAGCAAGTGACCTCCCACCCTCTTGCTAAGTCGTGGGTCAGTACAGGTCAGCGGGGATCTGCCTACGTGCCTCTCATCCTGCTCCCTGGACCAAATTTGCCAAAATCCGCCCCCCACTCCAGTCTGTTGCCACCCTCACCCCACTAAATGAGTCCAGTATGTCACCCACAAGCCACTGGGAACCTGGAATAGAAACTGCCCTTCTGTCTCCCGATGAAATCAGGGCTTCTGTTGTCTGTGATTCCGCTCTAGGCGACCAACCCCAGGAAAGATCCGCCCAGGGTCATCTCCAGCCCTGGAGGACCACATATGATGGAGGCGGGGCGGGGGCGGGGGCTTTGGCCACCAGCCGGCTTCTTTTTCCCAAACCTCAGTTACCCTGTGGTGTTGCCTCCACACCATGCTCTGGCGGTCCTCCTCGGGGCCTTCTCTGCCATCCTCTGGGTGACCAGTCACCAGAGACCCAGCATCTGCTCGTGCCTCCTACTCCCTCAGGATTCCCCCCTCCTTCCAACTTCTGCTTTGCTCTGGAAATGCCAATTTGTGCTTCCTGCCCCTTGTGGAGGAACAGGGGAACCTGCCCTCTGATCGTCCGCCACGTATGTGCTGCTTGCTCTCACATGTTTTATTTCTCATGCAGCCCTGCATTGTAGGCACTATTGACTCCCTGCCGAGAAGGGGCTAGGTACCCTGGCAGGTTCACGATCCGTCACGAGCCCCACAGAGGGCTCTATTCCTGGCACTATCAGGTGCTCTGGGGGTAGAGAGAAAGGAGGCTCTTTGGCACAACATCCCAGATTCACAGGGATCTACCTCAGACCTGCTGGCCATCCCCAACGCCTTTCCACACCCCTCCACCCTGCATCCGTATTCCTACCTGAAGTGGGAGATGACTTTGGCAAAGTTGATGATGCCTTTGAACATGTAGGTTGACAGGTCTGCTATGTGAGGCAGCAGGGAAAAGATCTCTTTCCCGTTGCTGGCTGTTGGGGGTTTGTAATTCCAGACGCTGCCATCCTCCCCCTGCAGCTGCAGAGAGACCTTCACAGAGCACAGGTCTTCCTTGATCTGGTGCCACTTGGCAGCTTCCTCTCCTGATGGCGCCCAGAGAGACTCCGGATTCTCAGAGCTGCCGCTAAGCACCTCTGGCAGCTGGGACAAAAGCCAGAAGGAGGAGAGAAGAGGAGGCACAGCATGTATTCTCCACAGCAGGTTCCCACACAGGCCCCAAGCAACAGGAGCAGCCATAGCCACAGCCTGAGGGTCATGCATTGCACACACACCATGTACATATGCGTGCATGCGCGTGCGTGAGTGCACACACACACATACACACACACACGACATTTACGGCACTTGTTTTTCTTCTTGCTAGTCTCCTGTGAGTGGTGTGCTTTCCTGGATCTGTGAATAAATGCTCTCTCCCGTTAGCTTGGTCACAGATGGGTTTACTCCCTGCCCCAGTGGAAGGTGAGGGGTCTTCACTGAGGGTGTGCCCCAAGCATCCCAGACCATGGGCTATTAAAGATGAAAAGAACAGACTTCTGGGACTGCTGTGCTTGCCACTTCTCTGAGCTGGTTGGGTCACAGAGGGGGAGGAGGGCACTGGGCTTGGACACAGCTGAGGTTGCTGGGACTGCTAACCAGTTCCCCAATGTCACACGCCCCCAATAGGTCCTGATCCTGTCCTCACCAAGCCCTGAAAACCAGCACCCTGGCACTGCAGCTTTCAAAAGCGCTGCTCATCTCCCAGGCCCAGCTTCTGTCTGTGGGAGAAGAGCAGCGATTTTCAGGCCTGAGCTGTAGCAGAATCACCTGGGGGGGACGTGCTGAGCCCAGACTGCGGGGCCCACCCTCAATTTCTGATTTAGGAATTCTGGGATGACCTGAGAATTGGCATTTTAACAGATTCTCAGCTCATGCAGCTGTTGCTGGCCCAAGTTCCTTGAGAACCCCAGGGAATGAGATTGGGGGTCTGAGGAGCTAGTGCAGGAGCTGAGCCAGCACCTGTCTCATACCCGGAAGTTCCTGAAATGGGAGAAGGTGGTGTCAAAGGTTTTCATCTGAGCATCCATCAGCTCCCTGATCATCGTCTGCTGTTCTTGGGTCAGACCCTTTGTTCCTGGGGGCTGCGAGTCACCCCGTTCTCTCTTCTTCCTCCTGATCAAGGCGCGCCTCTGCTCCACGGCTGCATCCGACATGATCACTGCGGGGATAGCAGGGCCGCTCAGGAGCCTGTGATGGACTCTTAGGCAGCCGTAGGGAAAGTGCTGGTGACAGGAAACCCCACCCCTTTCCAGGCCTCAGGGGGAAGCCTGGGTGAGGACAGCGGCATGGGGTGCCACCACGGCAAGTTTGCAGAACAACAGGAGAGTGAGGCTTCAGAATCCAAACAGCCTGGGTTTAAGCGATAGCTTTGCCGCTGACTACGGTCACCTTGGGGGGGGGGGGGGCTTGCCTCTCTTGCCCTCCGTTTCCTTCCTTGTGATCTGGAGGGGTTCATAGTGCTCCCTGCACACTGCAGTTACTATGAGACATTTCATGGAAGCATCTGATACAGCGCCTGGCACTCAATAGTTGTTCAGTAAAAGGTAGCTCATGTTATTCTTCTCTGGTGGATTAGCTACCAGCCAAGACTCCTGAGAGTCCCTCAGGATTTAGCAAGAATTATCAACTCCAGTCACTTTCTATGTAGCCTGGAGCCCAAAGACTTTTGATGGGTTTCTGGAGCAAATTTGTGGGGGTCTTTGGAGAGGACGTCTGGCAATGGCCTCATTCACAGCTGTCTGCCCGCGTGCCAGGGATTTGTTCCCACGGCAGGGTCACGCTATGATTGATAAATATACAATGGAAGCTTCCAGTCTTGCCCCATACATTTCAGTCTCAATCGTACCTGGGAGTATGACTAAGCAAAGCTCAACAAGTAGAACAAGAACGTCCTATGTCACCTGTCTGCAGACAGTTCCTCTGTAGGATGCCAGGTCCGAGGCAGCTGGTGGGAGCTAGCAGCTGAGATGTTGGGGGTCACATCACATCATGTTGTCTCCAGCCTCCCTCCCTCCAATTCAGTCCCCCAATTTGGCTATACGTCGATGAGGACAATTAATGAAGGGGACAAACAGAATCACGCAAGGGGCAACTGAGGGGTGGCAGGGCATGACTCTGGCCAGAGGTGCCCACCACCCCTCCCAAACCATATAGCAAGGATGCCCCCATCTCTCTTGTGCCTCTTGCTCGTCCTGGACTGGAGGCTGTAAGCTCACCTGGGCTGTAAGCTCTTTCTCCACGCACCTGCCTGTTGTACAGGCCACAAGCTGACACAGGTGCACATGTGCGTTCACGTCCCCACGGCCCTTTCCTCATCCCCGGGGACGCCTGTGTCAGGCTCACAGTGCCCGTGACCCAGTCCACACCCGCCCAGGCTTCCCGCGCTTACTCTCCTTCTTCATGCCGCTCTCTAGGCACTTCCGCAAACGGCAGGCCTGGCATTGCCGCCGGGTCTTCTGGGTGATTTCACACGTGCCCTTCCGGAAAGGGCACCTCAGCCGGACATTGCGTTTCATGGCCCTCCTGTGAGAGAACAAAGAGCAAATTATGTAACGGGGTGTGCATAGGGCCTGACTGGCTCCGTGGTTAGGGCCTCCAGTCCTTCCTCCCTCCCTCTCTGTTACCTCCCACAACAGGGGACACTAGGCACATCCTTATGGGCCCTGCTTTTGTCTCTGAGTCAGGTGGTGCCATAGGAAAGGTACAGGTGGGGCTGTTTAAGCTTCTGTCTTTGGGTCTTCCCTGAAGGCCCAGGAGTTGGCTGAAGGAGGGGGATCGGAGGAGAAACCTTGCTCTAGGAGGCCTGTGGCCTCGGTCTATGAAGGGCCCAGGGGGCATGGCCTTCTCTAGCACCTTCCTTTGCCTCCCCTGCCAGTCTGGGTAAGAGGCCCTGATCCTACTGAGGGTCCACCCAGAACAGGTGAAGGGAGAAGGAACAAAGATTTACTAACTGGGCTGAGGACAAGATGCCGGGCCAGGCATTTGACAGTTTTGCAGATTTAGTTCTCACAACTCTACGAAATTCATCCTTGTTATCTGCCTAGTGCAGACGAGGAAACTGAGTCTGAGAAGATAATCACTTCTCCAGATAAATGGCAAGCTGAGTGTGAACCCAGGTCTGCCTGACACCTGAATCCAAGTCCTTACCATTTCAACGGGCTGCCTCCCTCTGAGAGTCCCAGAACAGGGACTCTCCTTAGTAGAGGGGGTACAGCAGGGACCCCACAACCCAAAGCAGTCTACACAGATGCTGTGGCAGATCCAGAAGGGGCGCCCATGTCCGCCCTCTCCCCTGAGGGTGTAGGGGCGCCCCACCTGTACCTTTCCTATGGCCCCACCTACGTAGGGGCATAGGCCTAGTTCTTTGCTAGTGACTCATCCAAGAGTGGGCTTGGGGCCCCGGTTCTAGCCTGTGTGAGGGGAGGGGTCTCCTGGAAGGGTCTCCTTGCTCTTAGAAAAGGGTCTCCTTGTTCTGTTTCTTGGCACAATATTGTAGTGAGGTATCGTGCTGCTGCTCCCCTGCCCCCGTAACTGCGAGCAGCCTGATAGAGCTGTGGAGCAGGAAGAGAAAAAAGAAAGAACCAAGCTGCTGAGCTTACCCACCCTGAAATTTCAGGCGCTGGCTGAGTGAGCTAACCTGGGCTCCTCACTGCGGAACCACTCTCGGGGGGTCTGTTACTCCTAAACTGCCCATGTGTCTCGCCTGTTATAAGTCAGGCCACACAGACCTATGTCCCCCTCTTTCTTTAGCTCGGTTAGGCGAGCTCTCTGTCCAGGCTGGCCTTGCAGTTAGCTGAGACTTTCAGTGCTTAATTTTGGACCTCTGTATCTGTTTCTTGATGAGACTGTTCTATCATATTCGTTTATTTTACGGATTTCTTTCTTTAAATACTATTCCGTAAGGTTGATTTGGACACTTGCATTTTTGGATCTTCAATCTCTTTCCTCCCTTACAACTGATTTTCTAATTTATTCAAGGATACATAGAAACACAAAGGTGTGTCTTAATGGAAGAGCACCTTTCCAGGTAGACAGATAATGGATTACTCTGAGATATAAATGGCTCTCCTGGGACTAACGAGGAGGACTATGGATGGGCCACCAGCCCAAACTGAACTGGGGAGAGAGGTCAAGCTGAGGCTCTGAAAAGATGCCCAGTGGAGTTCATGGCAGAACCCCAATTAGATATGAGTGGTGTGTCAGGGGCAGGTGGGTGAGATTTGACAGATGAATCTACCTGAAAAAGCCCTTGCAGCCTTCACATGTCATGACATTGAAGTGATAACCAGTGGCCTTGTCCCCACATACACGGCAGATTTGGGGACCCTCATCTCCCTCATCCACATTGATGACGGACTTTCCAGAAATGGTGTCTGCTTCTTTGCCGTGTGCAAGGTCAGCATGGTTCCAGCTTTCTCCAGGTCCCACCTCCAGGTTTACTTCTTCCAGGCCTCTTGGACTAGAATTGAGAAAACCACAGGGACTGAGAGGGCTGGACGGGGTCTCACTGTGCACGCTCGCAGCTGTTCTTTGGACCCAAGAGCCAACCCCTTGTGGAAGAAATGGGGGTGAGGGTTGGAGTTGTTAAGAGGAGGGATGTAATCGTGTCATTTTGTAGTCAACAATAGGGTCCTGGAGTTTATCATGTTTTCATGATAATGAGGACATGGGAGAGAGAAGGACAAACAGAAGAAATGAGGAGGAAAAGAAAAGCCTCCCCAGGCTGGATAAAAGTGATGTGGAGGCCACGGGCTGTTCAAAGTTCCAAGCAAAGAACAATCTTGTTCAAGAAGACTTCTGGGACTGGGAAGACTCCAGGGGCCTGACCTGTCAGGTAAATCGTGGCCTAAGCTCCCAGAGAGAGCTGGAACAGCAGAAAGAGAGTTTCCAGACAGGGAGAAAGATGTAGAAGTCAGTCTCATGAAGCAGGGAGGCAATGGCCGGGTTCCCATGAATCTGGGCGTAAGGGAATAACCAGAGACCTTGTGTCCACGACTGGGGCTCCACTCCAGGTGGCCGCCCCAGACCATCTCTCTGGACAGGGGGACTTAGATTCTACTTGGAATGGGCACTAAAGATGATGAGTAGAAATTAGGAGAAGTCCTACTCACTACTGCCAAGGCCCACCACACCATGGAGAATATTGTCTTTTCCAAAACCAAAAATAAAATTTCTAGTAAAATTTCAGCACAGAAATTTGTTTCCAGTAGCATGAAGGTTCAACCTGACAGTTTCATTTGTAAAGACAGATTAGAAATTAATCTGTATTTCCCAACCCCGAGCCTCCAGAACACTGTAAATAAAGTAAGTTGACTGAAAACTTCAACTGAGCAGGTCTGGGGGGTCTCCCCCTGATTTTTCAAATCACAGCCCTGACCTCATCTAGGTTGCAGACAAAAGGTATTCTTTGGGTGTTCACAAAAAACTCAAGTCAAGAATTTGATTGAAAATGATGTTGGGTTGCTTGTGCTCCCAGCCAGTCACAGAAGCAGGTGCAATTCCTCCTCTCTAGAGAGCTCACTTTCCATCTAGGCACAAAGATAGGAAATTTTCAAGAAATATGAGCAAAAGCTCATGAATCATAAATCAAAAGACTAACGTGGTACCATGAGCAATAGCCAGCAGAAATGACGTACAGCAGAATTAGACATGCAAAGACCTCCTGACTCATCAAACATAGAATACATTTAAATAAAGACCAGATGAGTTTGAAGTCATACGCGCAAATGACCATAAAACTGATGAGGCAGATTTGCAAAATGAATAGAAAATTGACTATAAAATCTGAGCAAAAAATGGCTATATAAAGAATAATAAATCTGCCTTGAGAGTTAGAAAAAGCAAAACACAACTGAAATATACAACATATAAATCAGAGGACGAATTATCGCCGTGCAAATTTTCTATGGTTATATATTGTCGAGGGAGGAAAAAAGAATAAATAACTCAGAATTTAATACACTAGTATGCTTGTTAAATATCCCGGAGAACCCCTAAAAGTCTAGAAATAGAGTGCACAATTTAAAAAGGAAAAAGTGGAAGAAGGAAAAAAAAATCCAACTACAGAGATTTAAAAAAAACTGAACAGTTCATACAAATACAAAACACAAGCTGATGGAAATAGCAAATATATTGATAATTCAATGTAAATATATTAAAAGTTCCCATTAACAGACACTGGTTCCAGCAAATGTTTTGGGCTATTTAAGGTTCAGGATTAGCATATTGGGAGGGGGCAGACTTTGTGTTGGACAACAAGGGATGTGACGGGCGCTAAAATGGTAACTGGCAACTGTTGAAACTCAGGATTCCAGGTCCTTTGCGAAAGGTAACTCATTTGTTCATCTTAGCAATTATCATGATATTTATCAAGCACTTGTTGAGCATAGTAGATACTCAATTGTGCATGGATCCTTTTGGGTTCTACAGAAGCTGGAAGTCATTCTCTTAGCAAACATATAAAGATCTTTAACTGTTTACAGACACGGAGTGTTCCAAAAATCTAAGAACATCACAGGAAGAGACAATTTTATGAATGTACATTGGAGGAGAATAAACCTCTTTCGGCTTCCAGCATCACTCCGGAACCATTAGAAGAGCAGAATATGGGACTAGGAAGGGCATCTGCAGAGATCCTGCATATAAATTATAAATATCAGGCAGCAGAAGAGAGTGAAATGGGGTTCCTCACCAATCCGTAAAAACAATGTTCCCCAGCAGGGACGTGAGTAGCACAGTATGTTCCACAAATCCCAGGAGAAGCTCAGTAGATAAGACACCAAGGCAATGAAAGAAATGTCTCCAAAGGAATGTAGGAGAGGTATTTACCTAAACTGCCTCTGATGAATACATCCCCCAACTCCTTCACAAGGAGGTATTAGAACTAACGCCAGACTCTCACTGCACAAAATTTGTATAATTTTTTGTTCTACCTGACTTTGCTGTTAAATAAGCAGACTCAGGTCCATTCCATAGTCCATTTTCTCTTCGCCTAATGAAGGCCAAGTTAAAGAACCTATAAGATGAGCCTTAGTAAGCCCCATCTCTTGGCACTCACACCCTCGAGCAGCCCCCTCCCGGGATGAATCCAGGATGGTCTGGACGTACTTTCACTAACAGAATGTGGGAAAGCGACACTGCCAGTTCTGGGTCCTAAGAAGACCTGGTAGCTTCTGTGTTGGCCTTTGGGGAACCCTAAATCGCCATGTGAAAAAGTCTGATTACCCAGCTGGAGTGACCACCTGCAGGGACCCTGGCCAGTAAGGCCATGTGGAGAGGGGGAGCCCTTAAATGATACAAGAAGGCAGCTCAGGGCCCCAGGCTTCCAGCTGCCCCACAAAGCTCAAGAGGTGTGAGACCTCCTAACATCTCAGCACAGTTAAGTCTCCACTGGATGCCGTGTGGAGCAGAACTCTCAGAGTCTACACAAGGAATCATGAGAGAAAATAATAGGGCAACTGATTTAGCCCAGTAAGTTCTGGGGAGGTTTGTTACACAGCAACCCCCGGAGTTCTGTAAGAAGCAGACCTGAAGCGGGGAGTTACGCTCTTGCATCAGTCCTAAGGATGGTGCCCTGTGGGCAGGAAAATGACAATGAGTGCTCTGTGCCAGCACCATCTCTCTTTCATGTGAATTTAATAAGACCAATTAGATGTGCAGCTTTAATTGAAGCCAGCTGTGTTTAATCGGATGGTTGCACCTGCTCCTCCCCGTGCTTGGTAATGTGTGAAATCCAGCCAGCAGAGGGTTGAAATGACTATAGTCAGTGAAAGTAAAACAGTTCTTCAGTGAGTCTTTGCAAGAATAATTAATTGGAAGATCTGGGATTCAGGCTGAATACCAAAGAAAGGCTATATTTTCCCCAAGGAAGCGCCATCCATAACAAATGAAGTAAAAATGTGGTATCTATGCATGATCGGGGCCTGCTGCTCTCAGCTCACGTCCGCTCTGGGTATGTGATGAGTTGACATCGCTTAGCTTGTAGGAGGCAGAGCCAGAATTTAAACCCAGGTCAGTCGGACTCTGTACCCTGCATCCCTAATTCAATGTGATGCTGCAGCCTTCACAAGATTTGTTTCTGAATAGGGAAACCATCCATGAATCTACCATCATTTATTTCTGTGCCAGCGTTTTCCAAACAGTTCATTGCCGCATGCCTCCATGTCGATTCTTTGATAGAGCTCCGTGTTCTTGGGCAGAAAGTGGTTTCCTGAGGTCTTCTGTTTTTGTCACCTCACTGCTGGGTCCTGCTGAAAGGACCAAGGCATGAGGCTGCCACATCAGACCTCTCCTGTCTCCCCTGCTGTTCCCCTCAGCAGTGTATTTCAGTGGATATGCCTGTTCTGCAACCCAGAACTCTGGCTTGGTCATGGGCACCTTTGAGAGCTTTGGGGTGGGGTACATATTTAGGATGTTTCCACACTGTGCTCCTAAGAAATTGCTGAAATTCTGTAAGCTCAGCCCTGTGTACACACAGCAGCAGCCTTGACACCTGTGCAGTAGATACAGATGCACCCGTACACAGAGACACAGACACACTGCATAAATGGTGACATACACACACGTGCATGGTTACTTCCTTAGCTAAGGGAGGAGATGTCCTCCGTGACTGACTCACCTAAACACATGGGAATGACTAAATGTGACCCAACAGGACTGGCTGTCCCCTGCCTGCTGGAAATCAGAGGACTTTGGTTTTTGCTCCCTGGGGCTGGAGGTGCAGTGGCCCCTGCCACTGACCTTGGACTCACTGAGTCTGCTCACTAACACCTCCAGTGCCCAGGATCCTCACAGATAAGACAGAACCTGCTGGGAGAGGCTGGCATGGCCTACAGTATGAAGAGGAACAGGAGGGCGCACTGTTATGGGGCGGGGGCTGTTGTCACGGGCAAATCTGACAGTGTCAGGGCAGAATTCTGTCAGGGAAGCAGGCATTTCTCAGAGAGGAGGAAGGAAGCTCTTTATTTACGCCTGCCCAAAAGAAGATCTTTCTCCCAAGTCTGAGCCCCGAGCAACTAATTTACAAAGTATTTATTGACTAAAGCAAGGGGTACAGTCATCTGAAAATGCATGAATCAGGGTGTGTGTGGCCTTGAGGGCGCTAATCAGCTGTTCCCTGAATCTTTCAGCCTACTGAAAGTTATTCCCAACTTCAGCTAATCAACAGGTCAGCCTCACATTTTCCACTTCAAAAGGGCAGAAGTGAAGGAAGAGGAGACCAAGAAGGGACTGAAGCGGCAGGAGCCACTCAGAAGGTGCAGCAGGGGAGCCCCCACACCCAGCAGGAGACAGCAGGCATGTCAGAGAAGGCAAGTTAAACTTGGGGAGAGATTGGTAGGAGAGAGATGCAACCTAAGATGAGAATGGAGGGAAATTCTAAAGAAAACACGCATCAAGTTTCTGCTCTTGAGGGCACAGGGGTCCTTAGGAGTAAGAGAACAGCGGGAGTGGCTGGGAGGGGAGGCTCGAGAGGGGAGGAGCACAGGCCTGAAAGAGGTGAAGGACTCAAGGAGGGGGAGGAAAAGAGGATGCGGAGGCAGCCCTAAGGGCGAGAAGCACAGGAGCCCCACAGAGGGCTGTGCCCCGCAGAGAAGGACGATGAGCTGCAGGGGACACTTGCAGACCCCATGCCATGTGGGGGAGGACACAGGAAGTGAGCCAACTTCAGATCCAGGACCTGGGATTCCTGATCCGCTGGGGACTAAGCTGGGAGACGCGGCCCCTCTGCTGCGATGACTCGGTGATGTGGGCGAGATGCTGCTCGGCTATAAACTAGAAGGAAATCAGAAAAACGGATGAATATGTCCACTCATCTCGCTGCACAAGGAACAGGTGAAAGGGACAGACTGAGGGGAAGGAGCCAGGCAGAGACTTTATGCCTTGAGGGCAAGTGAGAGGTGGGAAGTGAGTCAGAAACCTTTGGTGTCAAATATTTGGACTATGTGTGGGAAACAGGGGGGAGTGGAGCTCTGGATACATCTGGGCCACTGGCCAGAAATCCAGTATAGACAAGGAGAGTGGTCGGGTTTATGAGCCAGAAAAAATAACGTGTTCAGTGGAAGGTCAATGATACTACCCTGGTAGGTTGCAAAGTTCAGCAGAGATGTGTGCTGAGGACAATTCCCCTGGCTCAAGAAGAGCAAAATGCCAGAAGAGAAGGGCAGCTCTTGTCAAGGTTTTGGGATTTTAGTGGGAAACCGAAAACTGAGGAAGCAGGAATGCTGGTTGTGGTTTAGAGTCAAGAAGAGTGCAAGTAGTTCAAGCAAAGCAAGGAACCTGCCTTGTCCAGCCACACGGGTTCGGGGATGGGAGGTGTGGGGGGACATTTGGAGATGAAGAAGGCAGCCTCTTAACCAGAAGAGGGGCTGGTTAATGCTGAGGCCAGAAATGAATCACGGAGGGAAAGGCAGACAAGCGGCTGCGTTGTAGCCATAAACGAGGGGAGGAGAGCCGGTGAGCTGAAGAGAATCATGGCAACTGCCAAAGCAGATACGTCCTGTTTTCTGCCCTTCCTCCGCCCCAGGCCCCGAGCACGCGCAGCTTGTCAGTTATTGAGAGAGGCCCCTACAGCGCGTCTACAGGGTGCTCTTTGCTCAGGTCAGTGACTCCCCGGGGTCACAATCAGAAGGAGGGTCACTGTGTTAGCAGGTCGTCTCACAGTCTGCACCGCACTGGTCGCCCAGCCAACAGCAGACCCTCCCCAGCTCCAGGTGGAGACATGTCATCAAGTTCTCATCTTCATCTTCATCCATGGATGAGTAGGTCCCATTAGTCAGCGTATGTGGGGGCTAAGCTTATACAGTTAGGGGCTTCTTTAAGGAAAAAAAAATACAAAATTCCAAATACAAAATTGGTACCAAAGAGAATATGTCCTTGTGAGAAAGAATGGGAAAAGAAATCACAATAAATCGCACATTTTAAAAATTTCAAAAGTAAACAAAAAGGAAATTTCAAAAATAAACAAAAAAGAAATTCTACAAAATCCAGGGTGGGCAAAGTGGCACATTTCTATTTATTAATTACCTGACACCGCTGTAATCTTTGTCCCTTTGAGGGAGGCGGGAAAATGACTCCCAAATACACCCCCATTCTGGAACATGTGAATGTATTTCCTTCCTTGGCAAAAGCAACTTTGCAGCTGTGATGAGGGGTACAGACCCATGATGTCCAGAATTATCCAACTGGGACTAATCTAATCATAGGAATCCTTTATATAAGGGAACCTTTCCTGGGTTTGGGCAGAGAAAGAGATGTTTTCTTCCCTTAGTGCAAAGAAAAGGGGCCTGATGCTACATCTCTGGCTTTGAATATGAAGGGAAGGGGCCATGAACCTGGGAATACAGGGGGCCTCCAAAAGCTGTAAAAAGTGGAGAAACAAATTCTCTAAAGTCTCTAGAAGAAACTAGCCTACTAACACCTTGATTTTAGCTCAGACATCCAGAACTGTAAGATAATAAATGTTGTATTGTTTACATCACTAAATTTGTGGTAATATTACAGTAGCAATACAAATGAATTCTACTCCTCATCTAACAATTTTGTAATATCATTTTTAATATGAAGAAAAACATAAAGTTTTTCCTTTAGCACCACTGATCAAAATTTGCTTTTCATTTTGAGAATGGTTGACAAACTCAAGGAAATTTCCATCAGGTTTCTTTCATATAACTCTTCATATTGGGAAGAATTTTCTGTGGCTAACGTTCTGGACCCACTCGTTTCAAACCTTGTTCTCTTCCCTTAGCCGGTGTGGGACACCACAGGGTGTGGGGTTCTGGTCACGCACCTCAGCCCTGACTGCACCTTCCAGTCTTGAGAGTGGATGAGCAGTGGGGAGGGGGGAAGAGAAAAGAGTTGGGAGCATTCCCAGATGTCTACACTGACTAGCAGTAACTCTATTCTACACACAAGTAATTGCAGGCAAACAGAACTGAATTTGAAAACACCCAATTCAATGTATTCCCAGTTCAAGTTCTCTTTGCCTGACATGCCCATGGTCGCTCCATCACCACCTGGACTACGGCAAATGTGACAGTGGAGGGGCCTCCCTGGTGGAGCAAGGGGTTAAGACACAATCTATGAAGTTAGCAGCCACTGCAGCATGCGTTCTATCCCCGGCCAGGGAGCTACCCACATGGTGCAGCACATCTCTCCTGATTCACCCGCTGCTCCCCTCAGCAGTGTACTTCAGCAGTCTGCCTGTTCTGTTCCCCACTCTGTCTCCTCTCACCCCCCGCACCTCTGGCCCGTACTCCAGTTCTTGTATGCATAAATAAATAAATCTTTAAAAAAAAATGACAGTGGAGGTAGATGTCGTCTAAAAGCAACTAGTTAAATATCTTACTTTTGGAAATTTTACTAAAGCATATGACTGTGGGAAGGAGCCCTCTTAAGTGAGGGTCTCAGATACCTGAGCTTCATTAGCTTAAATCCATCTCTGCCTTTGTTCTCTTGTACCTTTAAAACTAAGCTACACAAACTGTCAGAGTCTCTAAGGGCGATGATTTCTTAGACCAGCAGACAGAGTCCTCTCCCTTCAGTCTCCTGTCATGACATTTCTATGCTGATGTCAGGCCCCGATCTTGAGAAGAGTGGTAAAACAAGAAGTCTTCAGAGACACCCTCCAACTAATGGGACAGTGGGACTGCTTGGCTGTACTCGACCCTGCCCAACCCCTTTGCTGCTCTATTAACTCTTTCATCATGCAGAGTGGCAGGAATAGAGGCAGTTACTTTCCTTCTGGCAACTTTGAAGGGAGAAGAGTGGACTTTGACCAGAAGACAATGGATTGTCAGAAGGTGGGAATTAAAATGAGATCTGGGGCTTTGATAAGAGCATCAACAGGTAACATTTTTGCTTTTCATTAGTATAGGGATCAAGGAAAGCTTTTGATAGAAAAAATACTACCCTACCCCCCACCCATCAGAAGAAGGCAGGGTGTATCAGATAAACTGCCAACTTTTGTGGGGCAATTGCATGAGGGGACAAATGGTTACAGAGAGTATTCACAAACCCACTCTCTATTCCTGTAAAAGACTCTTACAAACTCACCAGCCCAACTAGCAGGCAGAGGCTGCTCTGTTGTCTGCCGCCGCGAGCAGCTGCCCTCGAAGGGGGAACCGACCCAGACGTCTGAACAAAGAGTCCATAGACTTTCTGGAGGCCAGTGAGGGATGGTGTAATTGTTCAGGGACAAATGATTCACTGCGTCATTCATGTCTTCAACTAGAGAATCTGAATGTCAGATGAACAGACAGAGTCAAATTAAAGGCCTGATGGCTGGGCTCTGCCTAAGAGGTCACTATTCAAAGGGCACTAGCACATTGCTGGAACAAATCAGAAATGAGGAGAGCCATAAGTCGCCCCCTTCCCTACCAAAGTAGTCATCACCCTGTGGTTGAGTGCAGACAGGTCTCTGTAGAGTGGTCGGGGCACTCTGCGTCCCACACAGGCCTCTCACAGCCAGCCATCCACTCTGAGGACAAGTGAGGACAACCCACTCCATTGGCAGAGTCAGAAATAGAATAATGTGTGGTTCAGGGCAGACCATTTTATTATCTAAATGCAAACATGTGTTCCAAGAAGTTGTCTGGTTTGAAAAATTGCACAGAATAAATTCATTATTTTGACCATGGAGTACACGAAACACATTTGTTTTTTTTTTTTTAATTTAAAAAGGATCACTTGCCGACACAGGAAGAGATGCTCAGCCTCACTAGTCATCAGGGAAATGAAATCTTGCCGTTTGCAACAACATGGACGAACTGGAGGGGAATATGCTAAGTGAAATAAGTCAGAAGACGAAAGACAAACACTGGATGGTGTCACTCATATATGGACTATAAAGAAACAAAGGGGAAGACAAAACTAAACCAAAACAAATCCTAGGGCCTCCCTGGTGGTGCAGGGGGTTGAGCACCGCACTATGAAGCAATCCGCAGCCTCTGCAGCACAAGTTCGATCCCCGGCTGGTCAGGGAGCTGACTCACAAGGCGAGCAGACCTCTCCTGTCTCGCCCGCTGCTCCCCTCCGCAGTGTATTTCAGTCAGTCTGTCTGTTCTGTTCTCCACTCTGTCTCTGGTTAATCCTCTCACCCCCCGCATCTCTGGCCTGTGCCCCAGCTCTTGTATGCATAAATAAATCTTTTTTTAAAAAAATCCTAGAAATCTGACTGCAGAATTGAGGCTGTCAGAGGGGCAGGCTGCAGATGGAGAGAAAAGGGGCAGGGGAAGAAGCAATGGTCTGTGGAGGAGAATTATGGGTGCTTTGGAAGTGGGAGTGGTGACATACATTTGAGGAGGTATGAACCTACATCTCTTAAATATATACATTGTTGTAAACCAATGTTACCACAATAAAAATGATTTTAAAAACTGTGCATCTTTTCAATGTATACAATTATGATTTAATTGTATACAGTTATATTTGCAATTATTCCTCAATAAAATTAAAAACAAAAAGTAGAATGGTCTTTGCCAGGGGCTGGATGGACAGAAGAACACGGAGATGGGGAGTTGTTTAAAGGGTGTAGAGTTTCAGTTTTGCCAGATGGAAAAGATCCAAAGGTTGGTTGCACAGCAATATAAATATATGTATTACTGAACTGTACCCTGGAAATGGTTAAGACTACAGATTTTATGCCGTGTGCATTTTACCACAACTTAAAAAAAATCATTTGTCATTAAATAAATGATGGAGTATTGAAAGAATATTAAAAAGGAAGTCAAAATGTTAGGCTGCTGTCAGGGCCCTCATTTCTCCGTCCTGCCTGGGTGTTGAGGAGAGCAGGCAGCAGGCAGCCGGGAGAGCTGTGAGGATGCACAAGCTTGAGACAGAGAAGCCAGAGGGAAGCAGCAGTAGTAGCCAGAAGCACTTAAAAATAAAAACAGTTGCACAGAATAAGTGAAGAATAGTGACTCGTGAAGGATAAGAAGATAACCAGGTCAGTTATGCTGCATATGATCCTGAAAGACCTTTGTTTTGGAAACTGTGTGGTCTCTGGGAGGCCTGGCCATTGCCGGCTTGCCTCTCCCCCAGGGCAGCTTCGGAATCCCCACCAGAGCATGCTTCTCAGCTAAGCCAGGGCCTCTCCAGCTGAAGAGTGCACCCAAATCACTGGGGACCTGTTGAATGGCACCTTGCAATTTTCTTGGTCCTGTGGGGCAAGGGAGTACTGAGCTCCTTCGTGCATTTCTGGCAGCCTTCAGGTGAGGCTGCTGCCACCTGTGGTCTGCAGCCCACATTGGAGCAGCAAGGACCTAAAGAATCAACAAGCCAGACATAAAATCAGCAGTACACGAAGAGGATGTAGAGAGGAAGACAGGTTGGCAGGCAGAGGACGTAGCAATAAAAACAATGTTTAGATTCAGGAACATAGAGATTCGTTATTTAAAAATCAACCATGAGTTTTTTTTAAGATTTATTTATTTGCGCATACAAGAACTGGGGTACAGTCCAGAGGTGCAGAGGTGAGCTAGACAGCCCCATCCCAGGAATAGGGGCGTGGGGAGGAGATGTAGCTTTTCATCTTTGAATGAGTCATCAAAAGCGCTGGAATCAGGTCAGTGAGATTATGGGGAGGGAAAAGTGAGCATCTTAGGAGTTGCAGCAAAAAAGAGTTAAAAGGCATGGGGTGAAATGGTAGAAAATCATGATCACAAGGGTAGAAACTATTGGAGACAGCAGGATCATAAAATATACATATATGTAAATATGTATCATGATTTGCAGACACAGGTGTGTATGTGTATGTAACACAAGTGACCAGAGGGGAAAACATGGGTAAAAGGAAAACTATCTAAAGACACTGAATTCCTCAGACGTCTACAGTGAAGCTTATACAACTGTTGGCTTTGTTTACTGAAGGGGGGAGCTTGCTAAATTTATTAACTAACATCGCACAGGTTATGCTGTTTACAAAATGATTTCAAAATCACCACTAGCTGTGGAGGTGCCTGTGAGGTAACAGGGCTTGTCCCCAGTTGAGCAGGGGTCACAGTTCATTATCCCTTTTGTAAATCAGGAAGTTGGGGCTATGAGATGTGTCCAAGGTCATGACGGCAGAAAGTGGTAGAACCTCTCTTCCTTTTATTCTGATTCTTCCTATAGTGCAATTAGCTATACTACCCAAGTTTCACATTTATCACAAACTCATAGGGATAAAATGTGATCATATGTCTAAAATATTTTGGAAATGGATTGAACAGTGAGAACAAAAGTCTCCCCCTCCTTAGTCCTTAGTCTTCTGGGCAGGTGCCCAGAGAGAACTCAGAGAGCAAAGATCACATCGTATGAATTAAATTGTGAGAAATCAGCTGTTATCTCTAGCTGGTCATAAAGCACAAATGACCTTTGTGCTTCCCAGGACTCAGTCATCAGATCCAAGAGGTCAGAAGGCTGATGCCTACACATGGATTAGGGTTAAGAGCTGGTGTCAGCCCAAGTCAAAAGTACACACTGTACCCTCGTCCAGTATTTAACAGGGCACAATAACCTCTGACGTAATTGTCTCTGATGAAGGCATAGGCAATGCCTGTGGTTTTATAGTGTGAATCTTTGTTTGGAGTCAGAGATGCAGGGGAACTGTGTGTATATTACTTGAGGGACTTGGATATGTCTCTACATTTGAATTTCCATTTGGATGTTCAGCTGATCATTTCAGTGTTTCACAGAAGGTAGTATGGCAGGTAGATCTACAAGTACTAGATGGCAGGAAACTCTTTCCAGTTTCCTTAGAGTCATATCACCTACATTAAGGCACCTGAATGCATGAGGAGGCCTCCCACCCTCCTAGTTTGTCCCCAATTGTGACCAGACTGGGACACACTGAGGAGTGAAGTCAATAATCTGATGGCTCAGTGCATACAACGTGGTAGCCACACTAAGAATTTGAATTTTGTCCTCATGAATTTATTGTCCATCTTAATGGAAAATCATAGTTCTATATTGTAAAGGTCCTCATACCTTTTAGGGCATCTCTGTTCCTCTCACCCTTGGGATGAGCTGTCTAATTAAGAGCCCACTACCTACAAAAATAACTTGAGGAAATGAGTAGATACTGAGAAGCATTTACTAAAAATCAATAACTACTCATGATTTAAAGATTCTAGGTTAACCACAAGGACTAGAAGAGAACTTCATTAATTTAATGTAAGTTACCAAACACTTTTATTCATGTCTTACTTACTGGAGAAGCATTAGAACAATTCTCTTTAAAGTCAAAAATAGAGAGTTCAGGGCCTCCCCTGGTGGCACAGGTGGTTGAGAGTCGTGCTGTGAAGCTGTCTGCAGCCTCTGCAGTGCCGGTTTGATCCCGGCCAGCCAGCGAGAGTCCCACATGGCACGGCAGACCTCTCCTGTCTTGCCCACTGCTCCCCTCAGCAGTGTATTTCGTCAGTCTGCCTATTCTTTTCCCGGCTCTGTCTCTGGTGAATCCTCTCACCCTCCCGCACATCTGGCCTGTACCCCTGTTCTTGTATAAAATAAATAAATAAATCTTACTAAAAAAGAAAGAAAGAAAGAAAAAAAATAGTGAGTTCAGTGCTCCCTGGTGGCTTAGGGGTTAAGTCTCAGCAATACCACCACGATGGCCCTCTGGCTGCCTGAGTTTGATCCCCGGCTAGGGAGTTAACCCACATGGCACAGCAGACCTCTCCCCTCAGCAGTGTATTTCAGTTGATCTGCCTATTCTGCGCCCCACTCTGTCTCTGGTGAATCCTCTCACACACCCCCACCCCACACCTCTGGCCTACACCCCAGTTCTATGCAAAAATAAATAAATAAAATCTTTTTAAAAATTAAAATATATACAGAGATCTCATTGTTGGTGCTCTGATACAGAACGTGTTTAAAGAAAATCCTCCCCTATATCACACTTGAAAGTACTGAGTTATTTTTTAGATATTGTATTTAGTGCAGGTTTGAGCTATTAGGAAAATAAGGGAGGCCTCGCAGGCCAGAATTTGTAAGAACATGCGAGGAGAGAGTTGTTAGTCACGGGAGTCACAGTTTGCCCTGGGTCACCTGCAGATCCTTAGCAGCCACAGCAAGAAGAAGTCAAAGCCTGGGGCCCACTCAGAGCAGGAGTTCAGACCACAGACTTCAGTATAAAGTTAGGATCCCATCAGTAACATGCTCTGTGGATGCCCAGTCAGGGAGACAGGGTGATTCATGGCCTTATCAGCCTTGGCTCTGGGTGGAGCAGAAAAAATTCCTTTTGAGGATTCCTAACAACAAATCTACATTGGCTTATAGTTCCTACCACTCCTGTGACTAGTGAACCCTAAGCCTACAGTGGGCCCAGTTACCGCTGTCCTTAGGCTCCTGGCAAACATAAATATAATTCCTCTGGAGGAAAACAGTTTCAACTCCAACCTCAGAGAATTCCCCAGGGAAGCTCCCAAGAAATGCAAGTTCACAGTATGAAACAAAATTGGATTAAACTTAGAAACACGACAAGAATGCCTAAGACATATAAGTATTTGTGAATGATATTCCCTAGAATTGTGCAGTGTACAACCCACACAACTGTATACATCTGTCCCGACACTATCTCTGTCACAACTGTTACTCAGCATTGTGCTAGAGGGCCAAGAAAAGGCAATAAGACCAAAAAAGTTAATCTACATAATTAGAAAAGAAGGATCAAATCTCTCATTATACATATATCATACGGTTGTCTACTAAGAAATCCCAAATGAGTCAACTGGAAAAGTTTTACAGCTATCAAGAGAAATCACGAAGATGACCAGACAAATTACAGAAAACAAAATAGATTGTCTATATATCATTGGAACATCAAACAGTAAAGATAAAGCTATGGTGTAAATTGACTCATGAATAGGAAATACATACAAGAGAATAGAGTATCCAGCGATAGACATGTGTGAAAATTTAGTACATAATAGAGGTGACATTTCAAATGAATCGTAAAAAACAATCAATGCTATTGGAATAATTCACGGAATAAATTCTAAGTGGACTAGAGACCCTTTTTAGAAAAAATGACAAAAGTATTAGAAGAAAGTGTGCCAAAATATCTTAATATTCTTGGGGTTAAGAAGGTTTTCTTAAATAAGACCCAGAGCAAACTCCATAAAGGAAAAATGGATAAATTCAACTATATCAACATAACAATGACATCAACAATAATAGAAAATATATCTGTTGCCTAAAAACACAATGTCAGTAAAGTTAAAAATAAAACAAGTGACAGACTTAGAATATTATATGTATAGCAAAAGATCAGCATCAAGAATAAATGTTAGACTCTTCCATATGAGTGGGAGAAGATTACCAAATGTCAGACAAGCTAAGGACACAAACAGGCAACTTAAGAGACAAAATACAATGACTAAGAATTATATAAAAAGATGTTCACCCTCACTCATTGTTAGGGGTTAAATTGTGTCCCCTGTTACCTACAAATGTGACTGTATTTGAAGATACGGCCTTTAAAGAGATGGTTAGGTTCACATGAGTTAGTTATGGTCGGCCCTAATCCAATTTGGCTGTCGTCCTTCTAAGAAGAGAGACACACATACCTTGAACATACACACAGAAGAAAAGCCACATGAGGACACAGAAGGTGGCCGTCTGTGAGCCAAGGAGCAAGGCCAACACCCTGGCTTGAACTTCTAGTCCCTACAACTCTAAGAAAATAAATTTCTGTTGTTTAAGCCATCCAGTCTGTGGTATTTTGTTATGGAAGCTCTAGCAAACAAATATATTAGTAATCAGGAAACTTTAATTATTAAAAAAAAAAATGAGCTACTATTTTCAACTCACCCAATTGGAAAAATAATAAAATGTTTAATAAATAGCAAGTATCACCATGTGGAAAGGCAGTAACTAAGGTTCTCAGCTGGTGGGAGGATAGCTTGGTTCAGGCACTGTAAGGGGTGATGTGACAAAATGAAAAATTAAAATGCTGAGATGTAGCAATCATCTATTCAGTACTTGCTCTAGAGAGGTACTTGCACGTGGGCACCAGGAGGTATTACGAGAAAGCCATTCCAGAGCTGTTGGGAAGAATGAAAATTGGGAACAGCTTACACATCTATCAAAAAGGAAATGGGCAAACAAAACATTTTACTCTGAAACACTATGGAGCAGTTAAAATGAATGAGGCAGAATTATATGGTATGAAAAGTCTCCGAGTCATTTGAGTGAAAAAGCGGGAAGAATAATGTGACAACACACAGCTTATTAGGGCACTTGTGTACAGGTGACTGACAGCAGCCACCTGGCAATACGCACACCAAGATGGTTGTAACTGTTACTCCTGGAGAATGGGGTTTGGTGCTGGCAGGATGGCTAAAGGAGAATTTAGCTTTATCTAAACTGTTTTTTCCCTTTACAAAGAACATGTACTTATGCACTACACCTAGAATTCTAAAAAGTTAGTGCTTACTAACAGTAGTCAGTTTTGTGGTTGTCTTTTATATTTATTTCTTAATAATTGAGAAACAAATTCATAGCTTTAGGTAAAGAGTTGGCAAACACTTTCTGTAAAGGGCCAGATAGTTAATATTTTAGGCTTTGGGGGCTAAACTGTCTCTTTTACAACTAATCAATTCTGCAGTTGTAGGGCAAAGGCAACCACAAATGATCTATAATGAATGAGCAGGACTATGTTCCAATAAACGTTTATTTATAAAAACAGCTGGTAGGCCGAATTTGGCGTGTAAGTCATAGTCTGCCAAAACCTGGTTTAGTCTTTTATCATACAACCAAAATGCGTTTTAAAGAAGTATTTTTGTTGTGTGGAAAAATAATCTTGCCTATTAACCAATTAATATAATAAGTAGCAACCTCTGGGGCCTTGTGTAGAATATTTTACAGTCTGACCATATCATTAGAGATCATATGCCCATCCCAGTGGAGGCGCTCTAGTCTCTCTGCTGTCTGGTGGTGACCACCAGTCTTCCCAGCAGCAGAACTGCAAAGCATCTGTGTGGGAGCTGCCATGAATGATGCACTTAGTCAAGATGCAGTGGCCACAGAGGTGAACTGCTGCCCTCCCCAGACACATAGCTTCCCTAAGGCAAAGGTCAAGGGCACAGGATAGGCCAGGTTGTGTTGTGATGCAGGAAGAAGGAGGGCTAGGTGGTGCTAAGCACATGTAAGGAGGCTCAGTTCTGTGGGAGAAGGTGCCACCCTTCAAATGAGGTAGAAATCCCATGATCCAGGTCCAACTCAGTCACAGGGCTATATAGAGGCGTGGGACTTCCCCCCACCATGCTGAGTGCTCAGGACCTGTGACTGTTATCTGCTGGGTCTCAGCATTAGCTGGGGGTGGGGGGCTGCCAGCACTAACCTTGCAAGCTAAGAGGAGCGGGGGCTTTTTCCCAGCGCCCACAGTGCTGGATGTGGTATTTTCTCAAGGGAAAAAAGATGTGGGATTTTCTCACATTCTCAAGAGAAAAGAGACTCCAGTCCAACAACAGAGAGGGAGCTGATAATATGAATGACTCAAGGTGATCGTTTAGGACGAAGTTTTCCACAATCATTACTTCTCTAGGAGGCAAATGTGGCATGGGGACAGAACTAATGGGGCTCAGTATAGATGATCGTCTTTGGGGTTTTTTCCAACCTGGAAATGAGGAGAGCAGCAGGAAATCTGCTACACAACCCACCACGATTCCGACCTCAAACATAAAATATACGTGGGTCCCCACATTTCTTTTGCAAGTTGCTGAAGGGCAGTTGACCCTCAGCAAGAGAGAATGAAAAAACATACCTGCTTGGTGGAAACTTGACTCTGACTGCTTCTATGGGGTCCACTTCAAACAATCAAGGACAAAAGAGCAATCAAAATATCAGCACATCTGAAATAGCTTCCTTGTTAGAGGCTGGAGGATTAGCTTCACCTTTTGCTTTTCACAGACGTGAATGGAGAGGCGGAGGCTTCCGCTGAAGTAAAGGCAGCACTTCCTGTCCAAGTCAGAGGTTATTATTTCCCAGAATACGAACCAATCTTGTCTCTCACCTACATTTCAGTGCAGGTTTGCACTTAGTCCCGGCTCTAAATGGGCCCCCACCTGGCACTCCTGAGTCCCAAGTCCAGCACCTGAACTTGCAAATGAACAGATTACCGTATTTACTCCCATTATGTGCTCCCCACATTTTTCCTCTCAGCTGTCTTCACTGTAAAACACAGGAGAAGAATGTTACTAGTATCTTCTTTGGGTCTTACTACTTCAGAGCAAATTTCATGCATCTGACGCTCTCTGCGCTTTAGACACTGAGGCAAAGTTAGTTTGATCTTAGATCTCCTATTGCTTCTTCCTTTGTCTAACCTGCCTTCCTGGACAATGTCACTTGCTGTGAAAGTCAGGGGGACAGCATATGAACAGCAACACAGGTTATGCAAGGAGAGGGAGTGTGAAGTGAGGGCATGAGCACAGTTCATGACTGTGACCTGCCCCCCAACCTCCAGAAAGGTGCCCACCAGGAGGAGCAGGGAGCCTGGACCAAGGGAGGAAGGTTCTATGACGCTCTCCTCACAAGGCCCTGCTAGAGCCCCAGGTCCTCAATCCTCAACCTGACCCTGCAGGCTCCCAAGCAGCAGCTCTGCTGGCTGCTCTAGCACTCCTGGGGGTAGAACTGGGAAACCCTAGGGGGGGGGTTTCATAGGATTAGTCTCTTTCTTTTGCTTTGTTTTAAAGGCTACTTTATGGCAGATGTGGGGAGTGGAAACTGCTCCCATATAAAATGCAAATGAAGCGCAGGCTTCTGAGAAGAGTAAAGCAGTGTCATCTGCTACAATGAGAAAGGCAG
The DNA here is from genome assembly GCF_964194135.1 of Talpa europaea. Taxonomy (NCBI): domain Eukaryota; kingdom Metazoa; phylum Chordata; class Mammalia; order Eulipotyphla; family Talpidae; genus Talpa; species Talpa europaea. The sequence goes on along the minus strand of NC_140070.1, from coordinate 101,135,317 downwards.
AGGGAGAAGGATGGAGACGGAGCAGATAGGTGGAGAAGAGAACTGAGGAGTTCCAAAAAATTACCACAGTCATCTGCATGTCAAATTTTGGGTTTCTTAACACTTATTTCCTGATTTGATTGTTTTTATGTTGAATTACATGTTTTAATCCAGCCCTTCTGATGATATAAGCAAGAATATCTAAGGTTTGTGGTTTTTTTTTTTTTTTTTTTTTTTTAATTTTTTAGCTAAATTGGTTTCTTCTCTTCCACTCAATTTTCCCCTGGGGGCGGGGCGGGGCGGGGCGGGGAAGAGGTGGGAGGGAAGATTTCAGTCTGGGATTTCTAAGTGTCATCATTTCTCAAGTGGTTGCTGGCTTGCTCTTCCCAACCAAATGCAAAAAATAAGATGGCTTGCACAGCTCACTGCTGGGCTCTGCCGCCAGCAGTGGTGACCAGGACCCATGGTCCGGGGCTCCTTTCTGTCAGTCAAGTTTCAGTCTGTCCACAGGGATCCTGCTAGGGATGGGGAGCATTGGATTATAACTTCCACTGGTTGGGAGGCTGAATTGGACCTTGGCAAGGAGAACCTAGAAGTGAAATGCTGGATTTCAGTTCCAGTAGAAGCAGCCCGTCCATGTATCCCTAGTATAATGGGGGGATACATGTCACTACATATTTATCCAAACCCATGCAATGTCCACCAAGAGTGAACTCTAAAGTAAACTATGGACTCTGGGTGATGATGTGTCCCAGTAGATTCATTGATTGACAGAAATGTGCCACTCTGGTGGGGAATGTTGACAAGGGGAAAACTGCATGTGTGGGGCGTGGGACAGAGAGAGAATCTCTGTACCTTATCTCAAGGTTGCAGTGAACTAAAAACTGCTCTAAAAAATAACAAAATCTTTTATTTAATAAACTAGGGCTTTCTGTAAAGACTGGCATTTCTAAGCTTAACAAAAAAAGGCCAGCATCCTAGACTAGGGCAGCTTGCCAGAAACCCTTGTGTTATGGGTAAAATATATAGCTTTCACCATCTCTGAAATGCCCTCTCTCTTACAAGGACCCAGCCTTCTCTCTCTTTAAACAATGGTCAATTATTTACAGCAGAAACAGGACTATAAAACCACTGAGGCAAAGACACTGTTGGCAGGCTTCTGCAGGGATCTTCTGGATTCCCTGTCCTCTGGGTCTGTCAAGTGTCACGGGCCAGTGGACAGGAGACAGGCTGCAGGGCTGCCTGGCCTCTTGAGGCTATAAATGTAGTTTTCACGTTAGCTCCAAGCTCAGAGAATACACTCAAATTATTAAGGGCAGCACAGATGAGAAGTAGGTGAAATTTGAGTCCCCAACCACCATTTTACACTTTATTTTCTCTTGCCAAAACCAGAAACGTGGCACTCCTAAATCACTCGTAAGCGACAAGTAGATCTGATAAGCTTAGGGATTTTCCTTAGTGTGATTTCATTTATGTTTTGCCTTCCTACAAGGATGACCTAGATGAAGAAGAGTCAACTAAAGGAGTGATGCACTAATGGGATAAACTAGGGGAAAAGGTACTTATCAACCAATCAGGTTGTCCTCAAAATCTGTTACCACCCCACTGGGGTATGCTCTTGGAGGCCCTCGGAGGCTCCTGGAACAGGGGATTGCCAAGGCCAGACACGGAGAGGGGCTTTGATCCCATGAGGACACCTTAGAGGAATCTTCTTGCTTGGACAAACATAAAGTATGTACAACTTCATTCAATAAATACTTACTTGGAGAACACCATATGCCAGAGTCTGCCAGCACCAAGAATAAAAAACAACTGAAAACAAGAGGCACAGCTCCTGCCTCCACCTCAGAACTACAGTTACAACCAAGTGTAATATGTGATGTTGGGAAGTCCAGGTATTACAACCTTGCCCTGTATCACTTTTTGGCTTGAGTAAGACAAATGTCATTAAGACCTGACTGAAAATATGTCTTCCATGGCAAGTCTCTGTGTGGTCAATACTTGGGGAGGGACAGTTTCCTTGTCTGGGAGCTTTGCACTTCAGGAATCTGGAATCTCTAATAATTTCATGCTAATGGTTGCTCATCCCAAAGCGACTTTTACTGCCATTGGATTTTACATTGACTGTTGAGGCGAGGCACTGCCTCTGTAAAAAGGCATAAATCTTCACTACTCTTGATTATGCATCTATGCGAAATTTTTTTTCTCTACCTCAAAAATCAGGCCGTTGTAATTGTGCAGTGCTGTTGATTGTATTAGTCTAGCCCTAATCCATTACATGTCTCCAGTTGCCATGATCACATGGCTTTAAATATGAGCTTTGCTCATCACTCAATGTGTCTCATTTTCCCAAAGCAACAATTATGAAAGTTGGGGTGTTTTAAGTCAAGGCCTGATAAGTAGAGTCTGCCAGTGTATCAGAAAAGTAAGTGTTTTCACCTCCTTGAAAACTTCTATTATTCAATGAGAATTCTGGAATACTTCATAGTTTCCGTTTTGTCTAAATAGAAAGCTTAGATTTAGGAGTCTATATAAGGATGATGATTTAGAGACAATATTTTAAGTTTCATTACATTATTTATTAGAAATTACTTTAAATCACTTTTCAAAATAAGATTTAAATTGAGTTCACTGCGATATACCAGGAATGGGCAAACAACAGCCACGTGTGCCAAATCTAGCCTGCTGCCAGTTTTTGAAAACAAAGTTCTATTAGCACACAGCATGTTCATTCATTTGTGTTATTCACTGCTACTTTCATCCTGTAAGAGTAAAGTTGAGTAGTTGCAACAGAGAGCAAGGGCCTGCAAAGGTTAAAATAGTTACTATCTGGGTCTTTACAGAGAAAGTCTGTTGTTCCCTGCTGTGCCAGCCCCCCCACAACCCCCAATCATTTATCCTATCATCCCTAACTCACCAATCATTGTGTTCTTGATTTTTTATTTCACAAGTGAATAATATAACCTTTGCCTTGTTCTGGGGAACATTTTTTTTTTTTTTATAAATTTTATTGTTATATTCCCCATACAATTGCAGCCCCCCATTCTGACCCCAATCCCTCCCCTCCCGCCCCCGTCCCCCTAAAAGTGTCTCTGGTTCATAGTTTTTTGTTGATTTTGATTTTCACTTTCTTATAGTTATTCATTTTCCTGGTCCCTTATTTAAGTTTTCTAGATTCCTGCTATGAGTGAGACCATCCGGTATTTTTCTTTTTCTTTTTGGCTTATTTCGCTGAGCATGATCCCTTCCAGCGCCATCCATGTTGCAGCAAATTGCATGTGTTTATCTTTTTTGAATGCTGAGTAATATTCCATGGTATATATGTACCACATCTTCTTGATCCAGTCATCTATTTTTGGGCATTTGGGTTGTTTCCAAAGCTTAGCTATTGTAAACAGTGCTGCTATAAACATAGGGGTGCAGGTGTTCTTTGGAATTGATGTTTCTGTGTCCTTTGGGTAAATACCTAGGAGTGGAATTGCTGGGTCATATGGAAGCTCTATGTTTAGTAGGTCCAGAAATCTCCACACAGCTTTTCTGGGGAACATTTTTAAAGAAAAAAAATTCAATGGCCCCTTATTTGTGCAGTACTTTTGCTAGTGATCCTCAAGGGAAAAAAGTTTCGATCTAGTTTTCCTAGGACATTGTAAATTCACAAATCGGTAAATTTTTTTAACTCAGAATATTTTTTATTATAACTTTATTGTTTCTATTTTATTTACTTCTATATGAATTCTTTTTTTATTTTTAAAGATTCATTTATTTTTATACAAGAGCTGGGGTACAAGCCAGAGGTGCGGGAGGGTGAGAGGAATCACCAGAGACAGAGCGAGAGAGAGTAGGGAGCAGAGCAGGCAGATGACCAAAATACACTGCTGAAGGGCGCAGCCGGCGCCAAATCTAGAGGAGAGAGGTCTGCTGCACCGTGTGGGAATCTCCCTGGCCGGCCTGCAATCGAATCGGCTCTGCGAAGGCTGCAGGCAGCTTCACAGTGCTGCGCTCAACCCGCTGTGCCGCCGGGGTTTAAAAAATGAAACCAAAATCTGGTTCTTTGAAAAAAAAAAATAAACAAAATAGATAAACCTCTAGCTAGACTAGAGAAAACTCTAGGGAAAAAACTCTAATAAGCTGACTCAGAAATGAAAGAGAAGTTTTAACAGACATCTCCAATATAGAGGATCATAAAAGACTACTATGAACATCTTTATGCCAACAAATTGGAAGAGCTCATCATTTTCATGTTTGTCCTTTCCTCTCCATCCCATGCCATATGACTTAACAAATTTGTCAGGAAAATTGTAATTTTCTGTTGTGATAGCTATCTTCTTAACTGTGCATAAATTGATGTCATTAGATTTTTAATCTCTCTGTATTTTTTTCTTCTTAGCCAGTCTTTCCTTTTTAGCCTACACCTGGTCTGTTTTTCGGTCTTCTCTGTGCTTACTATTCTCTGCTTCATTTTCCTAAGAGACCATCTCCTTTTGCCTCCTATTAGGACCAAGCAGATAGTTTCTGAAGCTTTTCTTGTTTTCTACAGTAAGATGTTTTCTAAGATAGGTTTTTTATCTGTCTTCAGGGTAAAATACATTTTCTTTTATAAACTCTTTACTATGGGTCCCCATTGATGCTTTTATTAATTGTTTTTCCTACTTGTTGAGCTTTAATTAAGGAGGGATTCATTTCACCCTAATGTTGTCAACACACAGGATGGGCAGATTGCTCTCCAACAGTACTCTTTTTATGTTGCATGAAAATACTTCCCAGATCTAAGGCTCAATGGTGCACTGACAGGCCCCTGAATAGATATACCACAATTAATTTTTCATTGCAGGGAGCTCTCATGAATAGTACTGCTCGTAACATTCTTCCCCTGCCTGTTCATGCACATACTTATGCATTTCTATTGGGTATGTATCTAGGAGATGAAATGCTGGGTCATGGGTTATGCATATTTTCAGCCCGAGTAGATAATACAATATACTATGGCTAGAAAACCAAAACTACTTAAGAAATAATCAGTAATAATTCTTTTTGTTTGATTCAACAAGCTAACATAACCTCACATTTAATAAAATGTTAAAACGAGACATGAGAAAACTTGTAGTAGAGCATCTAGGAAACATGACAAGGAATAAAACTCCTTTTGATTATTATTACTAAAAATCATTTCAAATCACTGGGATTTTACAGAAAAAAAAATCTCTTCGCTCATGAAGTACACATTGACAAGCTCATGAGAGCTGCACATCCTGGGAAAAGCAGAGACTACTGGAATTCTTTCTGATGATTTATACAGCTTTCTTAAAAAAGATCACAATCTGTAAAAAACAACACAAATGTTTATGATTATGTCACCTTTTTAGAAATCATCATCATCAGATCAATTCATTTAAAAAAATACTGTGATACAATTACACAGGGCCCTGCCTTTGAAGTCAGACAGCCCCACCCAATATACCATGCATCCATACATTCATACATACATATATGTATTTGTATTCACACACATTTCTAAATTTTATTATCAATATGACACATAGAGGGAAGTACAGAAAACCAATGTGCAGTCTAATTAATGTAAAGTATCCATCTGTGCAACTACTATTCAGGTCAAGAAACCCCAGAAATTGGGTTACCCCCCCGCCCCATCACAACCCTCCTCCCCCTACCACCTAAAATTAATCACTGTTCTGCTTTTTGTTGATTTTTATAGTAATCACAGTCTTTGCTTTTCTAAGAATGTACTCCTAAACATTAGAGTTCAGTGCTGACTCTGAACTGCACATAAATAGACATGTTCTGTAGATATTTCTTAGATTTGGCTTCTTTGGATCGTCACTGTATTTATAAGATTCAGTCATGCTGTTTTGTATTTAGTTCTGCTTTATTCATTTCAGTTGTGAAGAGTTGTGAAGACTCACAAACTTTTTCTGTAGCAGGCCTGCTAATAAGTATTTTAGGTTTTGTAGGCCAAAAGACAAAGAGAAGGATATTATGCATTCAAATGAGAAAAGACAAATTTTCACAAATGTTTTATTAATAAAATTCAAAATGTGCTACTAATATGGATGAACTAAATAAAATAAAAGTACACTTTTAGACTATAAAACCAATTAGTGATTACCAAAGGGAAGGGGAAGAAGGGGTGGATAAATCAGATAGAAGGGGTCAATTATGTGGTGAAGGATAGAATTAGCCTTTTAATGGTGAACGTGATATAGCATATACACATGTTAATTTTTAATGATGCCCACCTGGAACTTATATGATATAATGCAATGTTATTTCAATTAAAGGAAATAGTACTAATAATTACAGTTTTTTGTAATACAGGCCCACTAATGAGAAAAATGAAATTCTTATTTAAGGGATAACATTTTATTTAATTGGGGTTCAAATCATCAAAATCAACTGCAATTGTTCATGTGTTAATAGCAATGAGAATTCCCCCCATTTTAGCTTTGAGAATGTCTTTCACACATATTGGTCCTACCAATATTGATACTGGTATATTTTTTAAATTGTGGATATTTGTTGCTTAGAAGGCATTTATAGGATTTCATTAGTTTCCTCCCTTGATATTTGCCTTTTGGGAAGTTATTATAAGGCAGATTAATCACTTCCGATTAAAGGTTAAGTAGACATGGCTCCATTGCATAATCAGATTTTGAAATATGGAAATTTCCTTTCAACTTATGTCAAGATCCAAGAACCACTCCTGAAAACGTAGTTAAGATCAGAAATTAAATTTGTTGCAGATATGTGTGGGAATGGAGAGTTTGCTTCTTATTTCAACTTTTGACAGCACAGGAAGTATGTAAAACAATTTCACATTGCTTGTAATTCACACAATGCTAGTTGTCATTGAAATGACTTTACCATAGTATAAGTGCTGCATATAAGTTCTGCTGTGCCTTGAAATTTTAGGCTGGATTCATTTAAAAAATTACCAATTCTGTACAAAAGCTAATTTCCATAGTCATTCTGTGTTTTAAAATTAGTGGTTAAGGGTAGCTTTCTTAAAGAAACTTGGCCATTGTTAAGTCATTGAACACAAGTGTGGCAGGGAAAGTCAGGATATTCAGCTATTTTTGAATAGCTGAAAATAGCCACACATTAAAAAAAATTTTTCCATGGAAGGATAAATTAGCAACAGTTGAATCCATGAGACTGAATGAAGATCACCATTGACACTGCTGGCTAATTTCTACAAGACAGATTCAAACTAGTGAAAGGGTACCTACCAAAAACCTAAAACGGGGCCTCCCCTGGTGCCGCAGGTGGTTAAGCGCCGCGCTGTGAAGCTGTCCGCAGCCTCTGCAGCACAGGTTCGATCCCGGCTGGCCAGTGAGGGTCCCACATGGCACGGCAGACCTCTCCTGTCTTGCCCGCTGCTCCCCTCAGCAGTGTATTTCATCAATCTGCCTGTTCTGTTCCCCGCTCTGTCTCTGGTGGGTCCTCTCACCTTCCCACGCATTTGGCTTGTACCCCGATTCTTGTATAAATAAATAAATCTTTAAAAAAAAAAAAAACCTAAAAAGGACATTCTGTGGGGGGAAATGTCATCTTTTGGCTGGGTCACAATCCATTGTCCTACTCCACACAGACTTATAAAGTTTTGTTGGTTTCTCTTCCTCTTAGTAAATAAAATTCCTCTGCTTTTCATAAGCCTAATTCTTAGCAGGTGCCCATGCTCAGCCAGTGCTCCCAGGAAGAAAATAGCCAGCAGCCTCAGGCCAGTTAGGAAAGACTCTGTCCTTGCTACAATTTAGTTTACCTGGTTCCCTCTATTCCCACAGCTCTGTAAAGCCTTTAAAAAGATGGCATTTATAACATACCTATTATTTTCCCTAATCTGTACAGCTATCCTACATAGAATCAGAAGACACAGCTATTTTAATTTCTGCTGTTATTTTTTATTTTATTGTTTCCATCCTTTTATTTTTGCTTTGCCATCTAATTTCTCGAAAAGGATACTCCGTCTTATTTTCACCTTATCAAATATCACTTTAAGATTATAAAGTGCCATAGTAGCAGCATTCCACAAACTTGACACATAGCATTTTTGTCATTTTTCTGTTCAAAAATATTTTCTAATTTCTATTCTGATACTTTCTTTAATGAGCAGGTTGTTTAAACCGGTATTTCTTAATTTCAAATATATTGGGATTATCTTGTAAGTGATTTCTAGCTTCACTGCATTTTAATCAGAGAACGCAGTTCGCATGATTTCAATTCTTTGAAATAGCTGAGACATGCTTGATGATAACGTATTGTCAGTTTTTGTTAAATGTTCTGTGTATGCTTGAAGGGAATGTGCATTTTGCAGTTATTACATTCTATAAATGTCTATCAGGCAAAGTTTCTTCAATATGCATCTCAAATTTTCCATTTTTTACAGTTTATATTCTGCTTACTCCATCCATTCCTGATATATAAAAATTTCTCAGCATTATTATAGATTTCTCTACTACACAGTTATGGCAAAGCTAGTCAACATCCAAACCTTCTGAATGCCAGCCTAAAACTTCTCTGTCAACTTTAGCATCTTCCTGTCGTCTGATAGCACCGTCAGGCCACAGTAATGGGCACCATGTGCCTGCACCATGAAAGGACTGAGGGAAGAGTTACAGCCAAAGGGTTTATTCCTTTCCCCCTTCACAGGAGAATTTTACTTTTAAGTGACTCCCTGTGGGTCAATGAAACTACTACTAGGCAACACTGCTTAAGGTATAAATGACCCCTAAATGCTACCTCTAAGTAGCATCTGACTGGAAAGAATTACGGCTACTAAGACTTACTAGGAAACCATGCCTTTAAACGCTCCTGAGTGCCTATTTTTGCGACTGGGTAAATGCAATCTGAGGACCCTAGAAGCGCTGCCTATGGAACTTTATAAGAGATACTAGTCTCTGAAGCATATAAGTCAGGGCTGTCCTTGCACCCACCCAATCTGATTCTCTTTTCCTTGCACCTGAGAGCTAAAGAAAATATATTCTGTGTGTACAAGGTCTCACAGGGAGAGAAAAGCCTGGCACTGCCCTGCTGGAGCAGATTGTTACTCAAATCATACCAAATGTGGCCTATGGTGGGTAGTCCCATGAGTGTGACTGTTTAGTTGAGACCAAAACCTGGTGGGCACTGCAGAAATCATCTGGACGAGGACTGGGCAGACTGTGCTTAGAACCAGCACAATGCGTTAGGCAAGATATATCTTCTCTACCTCCACAGAAACAAGTTTTCTTACAACACAAACATATTCTATAGCTATATTTGTGAAGGAGCACAGCCACATGCTAAAAGAACCTATTAAAAAATAATTTAGAGTCACAAAAGTCCAACTGGTATAATATCAATGCTATACTCTAATAATTTAAAGTCAATTCCATCATCTAGATGAAAAGTGCCAATTTGAATGGGAGAGCTTATTTTTTTCTTCAGCAATGGACAATCTGTTCACATTATGATTGTCAGAGTTCAGCTGAACAAGGTAGCTTGTCCTTTCTTCCTCTCCTTTCCTCCAGATAAAAATCAAACTCACCTTAGCTGCTTTCCTCACTTTGAGTTCCTTTCTCAGCTTCTTGAGTTCCTTCCTCATTTTGCTGCTGTTCAGCAGCCGCTCTGATCATGGCTTCCGTGTGCCTGTGGATGATCTCATGGGCTGCAAGAATATGCTTCCGCTGTGCGTTCCTCACTGTACCAAAGTGACAGAAGAATGTTTACTCTGAAAATCTGAATGAAATCATGCCCAAAGATTTTCAAGGAGTGATGACAGAAATTGTAATTTTGAAAGCCACATATTCCCTGGCTGATGGCTGACTAGGTTATATAAGAACAACCTGCTCTCCATTTTAGAAGAGTACCTTAGGCAACCACACCCAAATCGTATTACTGCTGTACCCTCTGTTCCCACTCTTTGGTTCCGTCCAAACCTATTCTTCCCTACAGACTTGGCTCCACTCCACTTCTCAGCAGCTTCCTGACCTGGAATGCCTGCACCCCAAATCCTACCCTTTTTGCAGAGCCCAGGTCAAGTTCCAGCTCCTCTAGGGAGTGTCCTCTGACATGTCCGCCATGTCTACATTTGCTTCACTCTAGTTTCTACCAACCCATTCAACATCCAAGGACTGCATCTGAGTTATATTTTGCTTTCTATCTAAATGGTAAATGATTTAAAAGTACAGGCATTGTCTCATACTACTCTCTGGGCCTTAGTTCCTAATACGGAGGATACTTGATTGACGATGATTTTCTAAGTTCATGGGTTTAAGAGGATGGTCCTAGCTCCATATTTTAAAAATATTATCTGCATTTAGTACATTAAGCTTCCCATGTCCCCTGAAAAGGGGCAATCATGATGATGATATTAACAGTTAGCAATTGTCCTTTTTTTTGTGCCAGTCCTGTTTTAAGCAGTTGGCATATAATTATTCATATAAACCACCCACATCCCTAAAATACAGCATTACTAATATTCCCATTTTCAGATATGGGATATGAGATCCAGAGAGATTACGTAATTTGCCCAAAATCATAAAGCTAGTAAAGAGTGGTAAAATGTTCTGCAAATTCTGTGCTGTTCAGGTATTAGCTAGTCTCCATGAGGTAAATCAGTCAGCAACCCATAGAGCCTAACAGTAGTATAGCTGAAAAAAATGGGGGTTTGAAATTATACAGATCATGGTTCAAATTTGAAAGTCATATAAAGTCCTTAAGCAATAATTTCCTTAACAGAAAAATAAGAACACACAGCTGTTGTAAGAAACTGAGATAACGTCCTTTTTTCAAACACTTGGTACATTGTCTGGAACTTAGCATACGTTTAAATGTTGGCAGTTACTGTTATTTTACATCTACACAGGTCTCTTAAATGTTTGTTTTTCTAATCCAGCAGCTTTCAAAAATTAGACATCTTAAAATGGCCTGTATGCAATATTATCTTAATTTTGGGTAATATAATATGTATGGTTTTATTATATTTGGTAAGAGAAAGAGAGGGTCCTAGTGTGTATCCCTGCCCATTTGACTTCCTTGATTTTGCAGAAGTACAAAGGAAAAAGGCTAAGGACTTGTCCAGATGAATTCTTTCAGATTCTTCAGATCAACGGCCCCCTCTGGCTCCTTCCCTGCCCTCCTAGGAGCAACTGGGGAAAGTAGTTACAAACTAGTAATTATTAAACTATTTCCTCCTCTCCTTCAATTCCCTCAAGGGGAATTAATCTGAAGCAGGCTGATATTACTTCCCACCTAGAAGTAAAAAAGGTTGCATAATTTCTCAAGGATCTGGTAAACACAAGATCACTTTAATAATATAAGGTGACACAGAAATGTTATTTGATCTAAAATTTTAATTTTGTTAATAAAGGCACTATCATGTACTTGTGATGAGAACATGAATTAGAAAAATCTTTTTTATCTTTTTTATGTGGGTAATCTAGTAATCTATCAAAACATGAAATGCCCAGCATTATATTGCTAGGAATTTACTTTCAGAAGCATGACCTGGATATGTGCAAAATACATGGACTGCAGTACTGCTAATTATAGGAAAACACATCAAACTAAATGCTTATTACTAGAGGCTACTAGTTAAAAAATTACAGTATAATCAGTTAGTGGGAAAATAAGATTTCTTTTTTCCCTTCTAATGTATTAGAACATCACCATTCCTTTATCCTGGGTTGGGTGATCTGATACATTACACACTTTTCTTGTAAACCTGTCCACAATGCCCCTGTATAATTCTAAAACCTTCTGAGCTGTTATTTACTTCAGTTTGGATCTTCTCCTGGTTGCACCTTCTTTCCTTCTGGGATGAAATCTGTACCAACAGTCTGAAAGTTCCAGAAGAATATCCTTCTTTCTGCTGTTCCTATTTTTTTAGACATATTTTTCTCTCTCCCTTCTCTATTGACTGGAAGCATCAATTTTCAAAAACATTCCACTTTCGACAAATGATGGATGAGGATATTTATACTGAGATACAATCCAGCAGCAAAAGACGATGTTCATGGCACCAGCTGAGCAGCAGGGAAGATTGAGGCCCTCCAGGCATCCCAGCTCCTCAGCACCCACCCTGCGAGTGCTATGCCTCCTCCAAAAGGATGCTAGTTTCAAATTCCTGCCTGCCCTCAACATTTGTTCTTTGCTTTAAAAAATTAAATCACAAAACACACCTCTTCTGGAAGCTTGGCACTGCCTCTTAAAGAAGGTTTGGACCTTGAGACACTGTCAAACTTGTTAGACCAACACCCATTTACTTTAGAGGTGATTATATTCTGGAATCAGACAGCACGAAGAGAACTTGACAAACGTCAAACAGAAAACAATGATTCTTCTTCAGAAATTTTCCTAACTTAAAACTGCTCAGTTATAAATCTCTTAGTTACTAAAAATATATCTTGAAAAAAAAATCTTAAAGTGAAGCATTTACATTGGCTTACCTTTTTCTTTGACAAAGGCCTTCTGTACTTCTGGGATCAGGAAACTATAAACCAACTCAGCAACAATTTCCTCTGACTGAAGATGAGTCCGACTGAAAAATGAAGCAACAAATTAAACCACTGCCTTTGTTGCCTTGTTTGAGCTGCTGCCTTATTCTTAGACCCTCCTTGCTTGTGTAATATGTGCCATTGCTCAAATCCCACCATAGTCTTTGTCTCAATTAGGTGATCTGAAATCTCAAATTCCTGGTGAGCTTGGTTAACTCCATGGAAAATTGAGATTTGACCATGTAATTCATTTACCCTGCCTGACAGGGAAGGATGTTAGCGATAGAACTTAAACACGGACGCCTAAAACACCAGGGTGAAATGAAGTCCAAGTAATACTGCACATACAGTTTACTGCTGCCATATAGGATTTGGCTCTAAAGAAATACACTAAAAACGAATAAACAAACAAAAAACACTGGCATGGGATATTTATCTTTCTACTTGATGGTCAAATCTCACATTCTTGAAAAAATTATGAGTAACAGCAAATGGACTGTCCATTCTGTTCCCCTGGTGCTTACCGGTTTTCCATTTCATAAGCAATGTCATTGATTTCCTGAGCTATCTTCTCAATTTCTGCCCTGGCTTGTTCTTCTGCCGTATTCTCTTCAGTATTCAGTATTATGTCTTCCAAATAGGATGTTATAGTACTTTGGTGCACTTTTACCACCTACAAAACCCCACAAAAACCCCAGTTATTGAAAATAGCAATAGTAAACAAAACAATAATAAACAAGACCCCAAAATGTACAAACATTGGTTAAGCTTTTTTTTAAGTGCATCAATTTCCTTTATTGAGTCAATGCTGTCCTCACTGATCTTTTTTTTCATCTTAACCATCTATCCAGTCTGTTTCTGATTCACCTACATATTCTGAGCAGCCTCTCCCCACTAGACGCCCCCCGCCCCCCGACCATCTACCCCATTTCAGAATTGCGGTTCTTCCACCAGAAGGTGGGCAATGCAACATGGCAGGAAGGTTCAGGCTTCAGAGTCAATGGCCTTGCCTCAAGATCCTGGCTTTGCTCTTGTCAGCAGTGGGTCCCATTTGCTTCCTTCATGAGAGTCAACACACCTTCTAATTCTACTCTTATCTGCATGGTATATGGTAGTTACGCTCCAGGACAAAAGTGCTCACGTCGGGTTTTCCCTCCCAAGGATCCTACAATGCCTTTGTGTATTACCTAGCCTATACACATTTACTGAGTACATTCAAAAACGACTGTCATTTCATACCATGCGTTTCCTTCGTTTTGACTCCTTACAAGCCGCTCCAGTCAGTGTAAGGCAAATTAGTTTTCAGGGTTTTCTGCCCTCCCACCATTAGGATTGCCCTGCCTGATGGGGCACCTGCAGTTGTTATATTATAGTGCTGTTTACTTCTGTGGGCCGTGGAGGAGTATTGGGATAGTCACCAAGAGAAGTAGGAGAGGAGAGAGGCAGGAGAGAAGAGGAGAGAAAGGAGCCAGAGAAGCCCAGAGTGAAGACTTGCCTGGGGCCTGGAGGCCTCCTGGCCTCGTGGCCCCCCCAGCACCCCTGCCTGCCGTGTACCCGGTTGCTGCAATGCATGTAAAGCTCAATAAAAGCCTGAGAAAGCCACCGAGGGCTCCAGGCCTCCTGCTTTACCCAGTCTGTTGGGTTCATAAAACCTGCTCCCCGGTGGCGCAGCGGTTGAGCGCTGGGTCGCGAAGCTGCCCGCAGCCTCTGCGGCAACGGTTCGATCCCCGGCTGCTCCCCGGCCACCAGAGGAGGGTCCCACATGGCGCGCAGACCTCTCCTGCCGCCCGCTGCTCCCCTCAGCAGTGTACTTCGGTCCTTCTGCCTGCTCTGCTCCCCGCTCTGGCTCTGGTGAATTCTCTCACCCTCCCGCGCTTTTGTATAAATAAATAAATAAACAAACAAACAAACAAACAAATAAATGACTCTTTAAAAAAAACAAACAAAAAACCTGCCCAGTGACCACCCTGCCCCTATAGGCAACCAGCGGCACCCACCGACCTGCTTAAATATCTCGTCCTCTTCCCGCAGGCGCCTCTGCTCCACCTGGCGCCGGCCGCTCTCCTCGGCTTCGCGCATCCTCCGCTGGCGCTCGGCCAGCATGGCGAAGGCGTGGACCCGCCGCTCCTCCTGCAGCCTCACCAGCTCCTTGGACAGGAAGTCCAGCATGTCCGCCAGCACCCTGCCTTCCAGGCCCGCCAGGTGGTTTTCAACAAGGGACACCTTGAAAATAATCATATCCATTAATGGAACAAATTCCATGAGAGAATATGTATGAGAAATTTTGTGCCATACATGGTAATCATGAAAAGCTGAGAGAGATTTTTCTTGAAGTATATTTTAAATAAGAGTAAGCTAACTTAATTGTGGCATATTTTAAATAAAACCATCAAACTTGAAAAAAAAAAAAAAGAAAGGTGACTTTTATGATGAGGTGCTGGGTTACCCAGAGCTCTTAACAGTGATTTTTTTTTTTATTTTTATTTTTTTTTTAGATTTATTTATTTATTTATTTATTTATTTATTTATTTATGCAAGCACTGGGTACAGTCAGAAGCGCGGGAGGGTGAGAGAATTCACCAGAGCCAGAGCAGGGAGCAGAGCAGGCAGAAGGACCGAAGTACACTGCTGAGGGGAGCGGCGCACGGCAGGAGAGGTCTGCTCAACCGCTGCGCCACCGGGGAGGCCCCTCTTAACAGTGATTTTGCCATGCGCTTAGTTTTTATTAGGAATACTGTCTCTGGACTGGCCACGTCCCAAGGAATCTTACTAGGAAAACTTAGGACACAGATTGAGACATGAGAAATTACATTGCTCAGTCAGCCACTGATGGATTCTATCTGCAGATTATGAAGAGTGCTTAGCAAAAAAATCCTTTTAGTAAACACACAAAATGTCTTTCTTTCCCCTTTCAGTCTTATCCTGAAAGTAAAGTGTATTTGCCCAGACATGAAATATCAAGGCTTTTATTAAAAGATAGTATTGGAATGTAATAGAAATTCACTCATGATTTTTTTTTTTTTTATGCTTGGTCCATTAGTACAAGTTTGGGAAATTTTAAGAACTTGAATAACATGAAAGTAGAAAATTATGGACATTTTATTCTTTCCAATGACTTCAAAGTAATTAATTACCTTTGAAATAGGAAAAAGCTTATGTCTATAGATCGCCGAGGTTAACCAGGGACCTGGTGTTCTTATCCAGAAATAAGCCCCAGTATCTACTTACGCATCACTCTGCCCTGGCTTTGACATGGAGAATAAAAGTATTTAAAAAAAAATTGTATCCTTTGTAAAACCTGGAAACAACCCAAATGCCCAAAAATAGACTGGATCAAGAAGATGTGGTATATATACACAGAAGAATAAACATTATTAAAATGGCCATCCTTCCAAAAGCAATATACAGATTCAATGCTATTCCAATCAAAATTTCAATGTCATTCTTCAAAGAAATAGAACAATTATTGATGAAATTCATATGGAATCACAAAAAACCCCGAATAGCCAAAGCTCTCCTGAAAAAAAAAGAAGGGAATGGAGGCATCACACTCCCAGACTTCAAACTCTACTACAAAGCCATAATCATCAAAACTGCATGGTATTGGAACAAGAACAGACATACAGACCAATGGAATCGAATAGAAAATCCAGAAATAAACCCACAGATTTATGGTCAACTAATCTTTGACAAAGGAGCAAAGAATATGCATTGGAGCAAAGAAAGTTTGTTCAATAAATGGTGCTGGGAAAACTGGGTCGCTACATGCAAAAGAATGAAGCTTGACCACTACCTCACACCATACACAAAAATCAACTCAAAATGGATTAAAGAACTAGACATAAGACCTGAAACCATAAAATATATAGAAGGAAATATAGGCAAAACACTACATGACATGCACCTCAAAGACATCTTTACAGACACATCACCCAA
Organism: Talpa europaea; assembly: GCF_964194135.1. Classification (NCBI taxonomy): domain Eukaryota; kingdom Metazoa; phylum Chordata; class Mammalia; order Eulipotyphla; family Talpidae; genus Talpa; species Talpa europaea. Next base: position 101,118,911 of record NC_140070.1, on the reverse strand, counting down.
AGCAGTGATAGTGAAGGCAAAGATAAACAGCTGGGACTACATCAAATTAAAGAGCTTTTGCACAGCAAAAGAGACAATAACAAAAACAAAGAGAAACCCCACCAACTGGGAGAACATTTTTGCACCCAACACTAATGATAAAGGACTGATCACAAAAATCTGCAAAGAGCTGATGAGACTCAACAACAACAAAGAAAATAATCCAGTCAAAAAATGGGCAGAAGAGCTAAAAAGAAACTTCTCTGAAGAGGAAATGCAAATGGCCACCAGGCATATGAAAAAATGTTCAACATCACTTGTCATCAGGGAAATGCAAATCAAAACTACCATGAGATACCATCTTACACCAGTGAGAATGGCACATATTAAAAAAACTAGCAACAACAAATGTTGGCGAGGGTGTGGAGAAAAAGGAACTCTTCTGCACTGTTGGTGGGAGTGCAAACTGGTCCAACCACTGTGGAAAGCTGTGTGGAGATTTCTGGACCTACTAAACATAGAGCTTCCATATGATCCAGCAATTCCACTCCTAGGTATTTACCCAAAGGACACAGAAACATCAATTCCAAACAACACCTGCACCCTTATGTTTATAGCAGCACTGTTTACAATAGCTAAGCTTTGGAAACAATCCAAATGCCCAAAAATAGATGACTGGATCAAGAAGATGTGGTACATATATACCATGGAATATTACTCAGCATTCAAAAAAGATAAACACATGCAATTTGCAGCAACATGGATGGCGCTGGAAGGGATCATGCTCAGCGAAATAAGCCAAAAAGAAAAAGAAAAATACCGGATGGTCTCACTCATAGCAGGAATCTAGAAAACTTAAATAAGGGACCAGGAAAATGAATAACTATAAGAAAGTGAAAATCAAAATCAACAAAAAACTATGAACCAGAGACACTTTTAGGGGGGCGGGGGCGGGAGGGGAGGGATTGGGGTCAGAATGGGGGGGCTGCAATTGTATGGGGAATATAACAATAAAAAAAATATATAGAGAATAAAGCAAGAAAAAAAAAAAGAAAAAAAAAAAAAAGAAACCTTGACGAACCAAGGAAGACATTTGTCCATTGAGTTCCTGCAACCTGATGCTTCTAGGGTACTAATTGTGCTTCCTGTCAGGATGAAAAAGCAGTTCTGCCTCCATCATTTCCAGGACTCTTGTAACTTCAGATTCAGAGACTCCAGTGTCTACACTTTCTTTTTTTTTCAGGTATCTTTACTATATTTCACAGTCTGTGACTTTCTTCCTCTTCCTTCTTCCCCTATCCCAACTTCCCAAAAGTCAGCAACAATCCACAGTCCTGCCACCATGTAAATGATGGCATTGTACCCATTTTCAAGCTGCTTACCTTTTATGCCCAGTTGCCAGCACAAGTGTTACATGTGTTACTAAAGTTGGGTCATATTAACTTTGCAATAAATTTACTTCTTAACAACAGTAATCTCTGTGCAAATTGATTCTATTCACACTGATTTTTTGATACATGAAGAAGGTAGTAAAAGTGCATCTACACTGTAGTCAACAACAACAAAATCTGGATAGATATAAACAAAGATCAGAAGAGAAAAGGAAAAATTTTTGCAGTTGTTGGGTCAGAGATGCAATTACCAATTGTTATCAGGAGTCTCAGAGCCGAGAGGTCATGATGAAAGTCACAGAACATTCTGAGATACTAATATATTTAAAATGCAGTTTGACCAGCATGAGCTATAGACAGCTCCAAAACTTATAAGTAAGCACTGATATTTTAAAATAAATCTCATTTCTCATTTTTTATTGCTTTTATTATTCATTCTGTTAAGCTCCCACTAACTAATATTTAGATTCACCAAATATTTAAGAAAAATTCAAAGGGAAAAGCCTTCTAAAAGGTGGGTTTTTTTGCAAATAAAGGAAAAAAGACCAATCGAGTAAGGGTACATACCATTCAAATATTGGCTGCAGCAACATTGTTTAAAAATGTTGCTTTGTAGAACAACCACATGATCTAGTAATCCCACTTCGAGATTTTTACAGAAGAATATGAGAACAATAATTTGAAAAGATATATATATATATACCCTTGTGTTAACTGTAGCACTAGTCAACAAATGGTGATTTTTGTATAGAAAGACAAGGGACTACTACTCAGTCATCAAAAAGATGAAATCTTGCCATTTGTAACAACATGGGTGGATAGTAAGGTGATTATCCTATGTGAAATAAGACAAGGAAAATACTGTATGATTCCACTTATTTGTGGAATATAAAGAAAAAGCAATCAAACAAACAAAACCTTATTCTAACAACACAATGGTGGTTTCTAAAGATGAAAAAAGAGGAGAAGGAATAGGTGGAGGGGGGCAACTGGCCGGTAGACGATGGTGTAAGATATGTAGTTGCTGAGGTGAGAAGCTGTACACTTGGAACCAATACAGAGTTGTAAACTAAAGTTACCTCAATAAAAAGGAAAAGGAAATAATTGTTGAACGTGATAGAGCCACAGGATTATGGGGGACATTTCTTTCGTGTCATTTCATTTATTGTTATTATAAGAGTGAGAAAATGTAATAAGAAAGTAACAAAGCAAAGAACCTTGTGTTCATGCAAGTTCCTCTGCCGCTGTAAAGCCAAGGTCACTTGCTTCTCAGCTTTCTTCACCAGCCTGTCATCTTCTTGTAGTGCGTGGCTGGTGCGCAGTTCCTGGATCAGCTCCAGTCGCTTTTCTTTCCCTTCAAACATCTGTGTCAAATCAAATCAGAGAGATTTGCAAATCAGCCTCCCTTGCAGCAGGCACTAAGATTTGCCTGCAGTGAGCTGTGAGGCACTTGTCAATAGTGGGTTCCACACTGCCTTTTGGGACCACAGCAGGTTATTTCTCAGAGCTCAAGTTCAGCCCCCTTTTTACACCTTCAACTCCCATGAACTTAGTTATCAGCTCTTTATTCGATTTTCTTAATTGCCCCTCAAAAACAGGGAATGACTATGGGGTCACACTAAAAAACTAAAACCTTCCCCTCATTTTTGTGTTCCTTCCCTAAGAAGAGTGGGATAATACATGTTTTGGTCATGGTTTCTTTTCCAGGGGCTCTGCCGCTGGTCTGTAATACACAATATGCTGTCTGAACTTAACTGCGGACTTCCTGGGAAAACACTGAAAGAAGAGTAAATAATGCTGTACACAAGAAGCTTGCCCATCTTTCCTGGACTTTCTCATCATAAATGAATCTCTTAAGAGTTATAGCTGTCTGGGAGAAGATAATATCGTAGCTAGGGGTTTTCTGTCAGTCTGTTTCTTAAATTAAAATGTGCTTGCTCTAACACCAAAATTAATGTGATTAAGGCTTTATAGTCAGGAAGACCAGTGTTGAATTTGGGGGTAGTTAACATAATGTCTCTCTGACGCAGACCACCTGTCTCTGAAAAAGAGTTACTGATAGGAAAGAAAGTAAGATGAGATATGTCAAGCAAAGAATGTCTAATGTGGACATATAGTAGGAGTCCAAAAATAGTTCATATTATTTAGCTATCTCATTTTAATTCAGGTGTTACTGGTGCTACACAAAACTCAAAGAACTGTGTTATGACTATGTATAAAATTAGGGAATATAGGAGCCTCCCTGGTGGCACAAGGGGTTAAGATGCAATCTATGAAGCTATCTGCAGCCACTGCAGCATGAGTTCGACCCCCAGCCAGGGAGATACCCACATGGTGCAGCAGACCTCTCCTGCCTTGCCCGCTGCTCCCCTCAGCAGTGTTTTCAGTCAATCTGCTTGTTCTGCTCCCCACTCTGTCTCTAGTGAATCCTCTCACCCCCCCCACCTCTGGCCTGTACCCCAATTCTTATATGCATGAATAGATAAATCTTTAAAAAAAAAATAGGGAATATACACTTAATTTGTGATGCTTTAATAGTCAAAGTTCAGATAAGAAAAATGCTGGATTTAGTAATCCCAAGGATTAGAAATTAGGTTCACAATGCTTTAGTTACAACTGGCAAATAACAGCAAGTCCTTCCTCTTTTCTCCTTGACATTGTGCCACCTAGCTGGGCAAACTGGAAGGGAATGAGTAGTTAATTTAAGAGTGTAGTTCCATGGGACAGCAGAGTGCAAGAGAGAATTCACTTCAAGGAACCAAGCACAAATGCAGTCTACAAATCTATTCTCAAAGGAGAAACTCTGGGCCACTGGTTGGGCCCTACAAACCATGTTCTGAACAACTCTTCCCCGGAGTAACTTTTGAAGGTAGATCACAGCCATTTCTATATCTTCTTCTTCCTAAAAGAACAAAGACAGAAGCAAGCAGTTTGAGAACAGCAGCAAAAAGCATCATATAATTTTTGAAGACTTATATCAAACAAAAGACACTATGCTAGTTACCAGAACAATTTAAAGAGAAATAAAACACTATCCCCACCCTCACTGAACATATAGCATTTTATATGTCACTTGCTGTACCATTAATATTTATTATTTTTCATCATAAATATCATTAACAAATCATATCAAAAGCAAAAAATTCACCCACTGTCATGCAGTAATACCTATAAATTAAGTCATTTTTGTATTTTATACTTCTATTCTCCTTTTCAGCAAAATCTTTATATCATCCCTTTTGCAAATGTTATTCATATATTATCATGAGCAAAGAATACTGCTAGTCTGACAGAGTCTAGATTGTCTCAGAAGCATTTAGCTAAGCTGGTAAAGTCAGAATATAATAGGTAAGATTAGCCATTCACAAAAATCACCTTATATAACTATGTGAAAAAAGCAAAAGAACAGTCTGCAAATCAAATTAAGTTGCCTCTGAATGCGAAAGAAAGCAACAGTCATATAGTGATATTAATATATGTAAGAGGGGTCAGCACAGAGTCTAGAAAGGGGGGTGCTGTCCAGTCTGTGGGGGCATTCCAGAACCTCCATAGAGGTGATCTATCAGAGGCATTAGTGAGATTTCCCTCCTTCTGGCAAAGTCCCACAAACTGCTGAATACAATTTGGCTTTTGTAAAAATTGCCTGATACTGGGAGCTCATGGGCTAACCCGACAGGCTTATAACATCCCCTTTACAACTGCTTTTGTAAATACATTTTTCATCACAACAAATACGCTGTGGCATCTCTAGCCGTTTCCTCTATGTTTGTTTAGTCTTAGTCAGTCCTTTAAGTACTAACTGACTGATACATTGCCCAAACTGAGTCTGAGGATGTATAGGTGAAGGTCTAGCCCTGGTCAGGGTGACTCTGAGTGAGCCCTCCCTCAGAGGCCAGCCTGGCTTGGTGTCACCTCTAGCGTCTCTTTCCTCACCGACTCTGGCTGTCAGCAGCCACCTCCCAGCGTGGGAAGATAGTGATGGTAACTGGTCATCAGTTCATCTTCTTATTTTATTGACATCTGTGTAGATTACCTTCTGATGCCCATTTTTCTTGGGAAGATTGTTTTTTCTTTTTTTTTTTCAAAGATTTATTTATTTATTCAGACAAGAACTGGGGTATAGGCTAGAGGTGCAGGGGGTGAGAGGATTCACCAGAGACAGAGTGGGGAACAGAACAGGCAGACTGACTGAAATGCTGAGGGGAGCAGCGGGTGAGACAGGAGAGGTCTGCTGCGCCACGTGGGTAGCTCCCTGGCTGGTCGGGGATTGAACTTGTGCTGCAGAGGCTGTGGATAGCTTCACAGTGCTGTGCTTAACCCCTTGTGCCACCAGGAAGGCCCAAGATTGTTTTTGCATTGTGTTTTTATTCTTGAAAAGAATTTGGGCTTAGATTTCATTTCATTTTGTAGGCTTTTGTGTGTGTTTAATGTTTGAGACATAAGAATAATGGCAACAAATAGAGATCTTGAGAAACTAACACTATTAAATTAGGTTTGTTTTGAACCCAAACTATCTGAAGAATAAACTGAGAGCAATATTGAATTTAGCGTTTCAAACGAAACGTTTCATACTTACATTGGAACTCATTTCCAAAGTTGGGGTTGGAAGCCGAGGTTGAGGTATTGGTTTTCTTTGAAGAAAGCGCAGAGGTTTACTTGGTTCAGGAACCTTATTCCTCTTATCCAACAGTGCCTGAAGTAACACCAACTAATGTCAGTTCTCATCTTTATTTTCCCCCACTGCGACACCACAGATCAGAACTTCAATAAGATATCCTCTATGGCTATGCTCAGAGAAAGTTGCTACAATATTCTTAAGGATAAGTTAACCACTGAATAAACACAGTACAGACTGAAAGTGTGTCTAGAGGGGAGAAAGAATGTAGGGCTAGATGTTGAGAACCATGGGACACTGCTGCCCAAGACAAAGTGCAATCTTTAGAGTGCTGTACCCGCTGCAAAAGTCCTACAAGAAGCATTTTATCTTCCAGCTAAAGATGATACCTTATGAACTTCTGCCAACTCATGGTCCATCCTTGCCGCCCTCTTTAGGAAACCAGTTTTGGTAGTTGTGACTTTGGGTTTTGGAGGTTTGATTCGGGGTTGTGTTACAAAATCTGGGAGACATGACTCAAGTTCAACTAATCCTGTGGAGAAGTACATGTTTTTAGTATCTGGCACTTAAATTTACCATTTTGAAAGTACATCATTAATTTTATTTTTTTTAATTTTTTTTTTAAGATTTATTTATTCATGTGTACCAGAACCAGGGTGCAGTCCAGATGCATGGGAGGGTGAGAGTATTCACCAGAGACAGAGCGGGGAACAGAACAGGCAGACTGACTGAAATACACTGCTGAGGAGAGCCGCGGTGAGACAGGAGAGGTCTGCCGTGCCATGTGGGATTCTCGCTGGCCGGCTGGGATCACCAGCGCTGCAGAAGTGGCGGAGAGCTTCACAGTGCTGTGCTCAACCGTCTGCTCCACTGGTGGGGGTGGGGGGATGTCCTATTGTTAATTTTAGTAACTGTTAGCCAAGTGGTTTCATTTGGAATTATTGCTAAATTGTATCTTATATAATTGAATTGTCCCCAAACTGAAAAGCAAATTTCTATATAATTATATCATCTTTTCAGTAACTTAGTATGTAAAATGAGAAATGCATCCAAAAATGAATACTGTCCTACAAAAAAGGAATAAATTTCACAATAATATTCAATAGAAAGTTGATGGTCGTGTGATACAAGGCACCACCATTCTACAGTAAGTATATACTCACTGCTCTGAAGAAGGTCAGTCAGAGCTACAAGTTCAACAGTGTGGTCTTCAACTCATGATCTTGGCTATGTGATGCTTCAACTTGTTAAGTGAAATTTAAATAATTTAAATAAGCCTCTCTTGGCATGTATAATAGGTATTTCCCTCTCCATAACTGTATCCCTGGCCACCCAGTCCCTCGTTGCCCCCTAGCTTTCTGGCATTTCTCCTCAAGGGCTGGCTTCATGATATATTTCTTGTTTATTTCATAATCTAATATAAATGCTTTTTCTATTTTATTTTTGCATAATTTTGATTATTAGTGTCATTAAACACTCTCAAATGTTGATTGTTGACTATACACCTTGATTAAACTGTTGAATAGTATACACATTTATTTGAGTGTTAGTAGTTTTTACTTGTTTGTATAAATTACTTGATGAATAACATTCAACGTGTTTGCTACTTCTTGAAAATATTTGTATCTGTCATTTAGTCTTTAAATTTCTAGATTTAAGATTTATTTATCCATTTATCATCATTTATATTTCTAAGCTACCCTCTTATTTGTAATTATGTAAATAGCTTACCTTCATAGGTGTTGAGATAGTGGTTTTTCACTACAAATTCCTCTGAGTTGTTGTCTGGGAAACGGCCGAGGCGAGACAGAGGTCCATAGACCTGCGATGCATAATCAGTATAATCCTTGATGATATTTCGTCTCTCCAACTTCCCTTCTATATTCTTTCCCTTTGCCACAAGTTTTCTGATTGCTAAAATAAAATATACCACCATGACTGTCTCCAAAATTTTGTTTTGAATGCTCCAAACGCAGAAGAGTAAACCAGTTTCAGTTTCATTCACAGGGCAGCTACTGAACTGTATAACTTTCATGGTCATCACTCGGCGTAGCCAGAATATTAACACTGAAAACAGAGGCCTGTTATCTGTGTGGCCTGGGTTGTCATGAAATAGGCTGAAGGAAGTGACAGAAGCTGGATCTTTAAGTGTCCTCAACTGTTATTAATCAAAAATCTCTCAACTGCATTCTAAGGTTTGGGTCAAGAAGAGGAATTCATTAAAAGTTTGTTAAATGAATGAGAGAAACTCAAAAGAACTGTGAAATACAAGTTCAATGGAGATAGGACAACTATTCTCTCCTAGGAGAATAATTAAAAGGGAAGAAAGACTATAGGTTCTTTAATAATCTCTGTTCATCTTGGTTATAACCAGAATATATCCCAGTTTATAGCTTTTGGAATTGTTTGGCAATCAGAGGGAGAAGGTTAAGCAGGGCATATTACGAGTGCACTCACATCAGGAGTCATGCTTATGACCACCTCCTGCTCCTTTCATTTCAATCCTATCCAGACCCATCCCCATTTGAAGGTTCTACACTGTGACTCTCAATGAGTGTAAAATCATATTTCAAGATTTGAAGTCACATTGCAAGAGCCACTTGCAAGGCAGCTTCCACTGCTGCCTTGTGGATATTGTTTATATTTAATCCTCACTGCTTCTGTGTATGATGTGGGGTTTTAAGATTAAATAAAAAGGGTTTACATGTCATCATTTATTCATAAAAGTAAATATTGACAGAATACAAATGTATAGCCAGCAGCTAGTTAGGAGTGATTTAATCACATGAAGGAAAAGTTAAAAGTTTACTAAAAATAGCTTTTAAGGAATTAACTTATTTTTTTGCAATTGCTTTACTTCTGCTAGAACAATAATAATTTGAATTTTTAAAAATGTGCTTTAAAGATAATATACATAGAGAACCCCAAAAACTCCACAGAAAAACTAATTCAACTCATCAATCAGTTCAGTAAAGTGGCAGGATACAAAATCAAGACGCAAAATTCAGTAGCCTTCCTAGACACAAACAATAAATCTGAAGAAGAAGAAATCAAAAAAACCATCCCTTTTATTATCGAAACAAAAAAAAATCAAATACTTGGGAATAAATCTAACAAAAGAGGTAAAGAACCTATACAAAGAAAACAATAAAACACTGTTAAAAGAAATAGAAGAAGACACAAAGAAATGGAAAGACATCCCCTGCTCATGGATCGGAAGAATAAACATTATTAAAATGGCCATCCTACCAAAAGCAATATACAGATTCAATGCTATTCCAATCAAATTTTCAATGTCATTCTTCAAAGAAATAGAACAATTATTGATGAAATTCATATGGAATCACCAAAAACCCTCAATAGCCAAAGCTCTCCTGAAAAAAAAAAGAAGGGAATGGAGGTATCACACTCCCAGACTTCAAACTCTACTACAAAGCCATAATCATCAAAACTGCATGGTATTGGAACAAGAACAGACACACAGACCAATGGAATCGAATAGAAAATCCAGAAATAAACCCACAGATTTATGGTCAACTAATCTTTGACAAAGGAGCAAAGACTATGCATTGGAGCAAAGAAAGTTTGTTGAATAAATGGTGCTGGGAAAACTGGGTCGCTACATGCAAAAGAATGAAGCTTGACCACTACCTCACACCATACACAAAAATCAACTCAAAATGGATTAAAGAACTAGACATAAGACCTGAAACCATAAAATACATAGAAGGAAATATAGGCAAAACACTACGTAATTTGCACATCAAAGACATCTTTACAGACACATCACCCAAAGCAGAGATAGTGAAGGCAAAGAAAAACAGCTGGGACTACATCAAATTAAAGAGCTTCTGCACAGCAAAAGAGACAATAACAAAAACAAAGAGAAACCCCACCAACTGGGAGAACATTTTTGCACACAACACTAATGATAAAGGACTGATGACAAAAATCTGCAAAGAGATGATGAGACTCAACAACAACAAAGAAAATAATCCAGTCATAAAATGGGCAGAAGAGCTAAAAAGAAACTTCTCTGAAGAGGAGATGCAAATGGCCACCAGGCATCTGAAAAAATGTTCAGTGTCACTTGCAATCAGGGAAATGCAAATCAAAACTACAATAAGATACCATCTCACACCAGTGAGAATGGCACATATTAAAAAACTAGCAACAACAAATGTTGGCGAGGATGTGGAGAGAAAGGAACTCTCCTGCACTGTTGGTGGGAGTGCAAACTGGTCCAACCACTATGGAGAGCTGTGTGGAGATTTCTTGACCTACTAAACATAGAGCTTCCATATGATCCAGCAATTCCACTCCTAGGTATTTACCCAAAGGACACAGAAACATCAATTCAAAAGAGCACCTGCACCCCTATGTTTATAGCAGCACAATTTACAATAACTAAGCTTTGGAAACAACCCAAATGCCCAAAAATAGATGACTGGAGCAGGAAGATGTGGTCCATATACACCATGGACTATTACTCAGCATTCAAAAAAGATAAACACATGCAATTTGCAGCAACATGGATGGAGCTGGAAGGGATCATGCTCAGCGAAATAAGCCAGAAAGAAAAAGAAAAATACCAGATGGTCTCACTCACAGCAGGAATCTAGAAAACTTAAATAAGGGACCAGGAAAATGAATAACCATAAGAAAGTGAAAATCAAAATCAACAAAAAACTATGAACCAGAGACCTCTATGGGGGGTGGGGGGCGGGGAGTGGAGGGATTGGGGTCAAAATAAGGGGATTGCAATTGTATGGGGAATATAAAAATAAAATTTATTTTTAAAAAATGTGCTTTAAAAATGAACAGTTTAAATTACTTTAAATGTGATTACATTACTATTCTTAAATGTGTATATAAATTGATAATTTATATATATAATTACTATATCATTTTAAAAGTAATTAAGTTATATTACATTTTTAAAGTAATAAGTTATATTATAAGCTAATCAGCAAATACAGCTATCACATTAAATGCTAATAAATGAGAATTTTTAACTTAAATTTAAAATATTTATTTAGTCATTCTTAATCCTCCACTGACTTCTCTTCACATATAAAGTAAAGATATTGGGCCTCCCCGGTGGCGCAGCGGTTGAGCGCTGGGTTGCAAAGCTGCCCGCGGCCTCTGCAGCGCTGGTTCGATCCCCGGCAGCTCCCCGGCCACCGGAGGAGGGTCCCACATGGCGCGCAGACCTTTCCTGCCGCCCGCCGCTCCCCTCAGCAGTGTACTTCCGGTCCTTCTGCCTGCTCTGCTCTCCGCTCTGGCTCTGGTGAATTCTCTCACCCTCCTGTGCTTCTGACTATACCCAGTGCATGCATAAACAAAACAAACAAACAAACAAATAAATAAATAAATAAAACATGCCTCTAAAAAAAAATAATAAAAAAATAAAGTAAAGATATTTATAGTACATAAACAAATATACTGCATATCTTTAATATTAAAATTTCATGGAAGTGGGTGAAGTCGGAAATAAGATGTCTCTTTTAGGAGGCAATAATGAAAAAAAGGCTGAGAAATGAATGTGGAGAGACCAAAATCTAAACACACACACACACACACACACACCCCATAATCTCAACAACTTAACTGCATGTTAGAACATGATCACTTGATTTCCTTCTATTCTTCTACCATTGAGAAATAAATCATCTCCCATCCCTTACCCATTTGGTAACACTAGGATCAAAAAAGAATTATGTCATAGTTAAATTAGGTTTGGTCAAAGATCCAAAGAAAATAACTTTTTTCCATTCTCTTTTTTTTTTTTTAACACCATTACCTGATACATGTTTGTGTTGAATTTTAGCCACTTTTGCCTCCTTTGCTTCCTGCAGTTTAGACCATTGGGCATTCAAGCGTTTCATGTTCACTTCATTTTGATTCTCATCACGCTTCTTCAGCAGCTCTTTTAAAACTTCCAGGCGAATCTCCTGTAGTCTTCAAGTACATGGTAAAACATAAAGAAATATATGTATTTCAAACAGACTGTTCTACTAAAGAAAAAAGGAACACCTGCTATAAACAGGATCTTCTCTTTGGACTGATATCATATTCATGTATTTTAAAAAGACTACTGTGAGCAACAAGAGCAAAAATAAACAAGTAGAATTACATCAAACCAAAGAGCTTCTGCAGAGTGAAAGAAAGCATCAACAGAATGAAAAGATAACCTACTAAATGGGAGAAGATATTGGTAAATCATGTCTGAAAAGGGGTTAATATCCAAAATATATAAAGAGCTCATACAACTCAATAGCAAATAAATAGCCCAATTGAAAAATGGGCACAGGATCTGAATAAACATCTTTCCAATGAAGACATACAGATGGTCAATAGGTGCATGAGAAGATGTTCAAAATCACTAATCATGAGGGAAATGTAAATCAAAACCCTAATGAGCTAGCTCCTCACACCTAAGAGAACAGTTATTATCCAAAAGAAAAGAAATAGCAAGGGTTGGTGAGGATGTGGAGAAAATGCTGGCAAGAATATGGGAATCATGATGCACTATTGATAGGAGTGTAAATTGGTGCAATCTGTATGGAAAACAGTATGAAATTTCCTCAAAATTTAAAGCATGGGCCTCCCTGGTGGCACAAGGGGTTAAGATGCAACCTATGAAGCTGTCCACAGCCTCTGCAGCACGAGTTCGATCCCCTGGCTGGGAGCAGCCCACATGGTGCAGCAGACCTTTCCTCTCTTGCCCACTGCTCCCCTCAACAGTACACTTTGGTCAATCTGCCTGTTCTGTTCCCCACTCTGTCTCTGGTGAATCCTCTCACCCCCATGCCTCTGGCCTGCATCCCAGCTCTTGAACGCATAAATAAATCTTAAAATTAAAAATTAAAAGCAAAACTACCATATGATCTAGCAATTCTACAGCTAGGTATTTATCCAAAGAAAACAAAAATATTTGCACCGCCATATTCAATGCAACATTATTTACAATGGCCAAGACATGGAAGCAAACTAAGTTTCCATCAATGGATGAATGGATAAAGAAAGTGTAGTGTATGTGTGTGCATGTGCACACATATATGTATGCACATACAAGGGAATATTATTTAGTCATAAAAAAGAATAAAACCTTGCCACCTGTGACAGCACGGATGAACCTCAAGGAAATTTTGCTAGGTGAAATGTCAGAGAACAACCAATACTATATGCATATAGTATATGCTTATGTGTAGAATGTAAAAAAGACAAAAACAAAAAAATCAGGCTCATATATAGAGACCAGATTGGTGGCTGCCAGAGTTGGGGGACAACGGGGCTCAAATGGTATAAAGTAATAAGACATGAGGAAATGATGCACAGCCTATGGCTAATGTTAATAATACTGTATTGTATATTTGAAAATTGCTAAGAGACTAGATCTTAGAAGTTCTTCTCACAAGAAAAAGAAACTTTTGTAATTTCGTGTGGCAACGGACAGTAATTAGACTTACTATGGTGATCATTTTGCAAAATATATAAATATCAAATCATTATGTTTACATCTAACATAATGTTATATGACAATTATACCCAAACAAACAAACAATAAAAAATGACCATTCTAACAAAAATGTGACAGATGAATTGGAGGTATACGGGAGGCACCACAATTATAAGTCTCTATATAACAGGAATGTATATGGGTATAGTTCTAAAGGATGAAGGAGAGTATACCAGATAGATGGGGTGGATCGGCCTAAATAAACAAGATGTTTGTGCACAGTTGCAGGTTGACTGGTATTGCTGGAGGATGAAATAATAGGAAGAGTAAAGAGAAGGTGTGGTGGGGGCACCCTATCTTAAGCAGGGAATGTGAAAAAAAAACGTTGGTGTCTGCACATTTGTTTTCTTTCCCCTTACATCACCTTGTTGTCCCAAGGCTACTTTGCTAATAGGTATACAACCGTGTACAGATGACCTCAAAATCTGTACCTCCAGCCTAGATAGTTCTGAACCAGAGTTGTCTACTTATATCTGCAGCTATCACAACCTCAAAATAACCCACTCATTTTGTTCCTCCGGAAATCTACAGCTTCTCTTCTATCTTTTTCCCTCTTCCAATGACTGCTCCTCTGAAACACTTCCTGCATCCACCCCCTAGCTCATGTTTTTGTCACTCCCTCCTAATTTGGACTTTTGTTAGTCTAATCTCTCCTGGTTCCTATCTTGCTCTATACAGCTGTCAAGATTTTCCTTCCTAAAATAGATATGAATATTTTACTCCTACTTAAAAATTCATACATTAATTTATTCAGTCAAAAAATGTATTCAGTCACTTATTTGTCAAATATTTATTAGGAGCTAGCCATATGTCAAGGCAAGGAACAGACACCTATTAACCCGTACTTACCACACAGACAGATAAACAGCAGACTGTGGGAGAAGAAATAACAGCACACTTATTCCCAGTGGACTACGGGGACGATGGGGGATAAAGGGTCCTTAGACAGTAGTTCTCAAACTCAAGCATGCATCAGATAACCTTGAGGGATTGTTATGATATAGATTGCTGGGTCCCAACCTCCTGATGCATCAGGTCCGGGAAGGGGCCTGAGAATCCGCAACTCTAACAAGTTCCCATCTAATGCTGATGTGCTGGTCTTTGGGCCACACTTTTGACTTGGAGCACTGTCCAGAATATAGTAAGCACTCTGTATGTGTTACATGCTTTAAAAATGTCATCATCATTGATATTATCATTTACCTGACAGCTTCTAGTCACAATTAAACATCCAGATCAGAGGCAGCCCCTTTTTTTACTTTCCCCAAATTTCCATTTATCTCAATCAGAACTAATTGTTCTCAACTGCATTTCCCTGGCTTTATGTATATAGAGAAGTGTTAGTCTGAGAGTTGTTAGTCTGAAAGTTTTGTCCCATCACCTCCCCCACTGTTGCCCCAATGAACCAGGAGAAGCTCTGTCTGGGCACAGAAATTTCCTACTCATTCCTTTTTCCCTCACTCACAGCACAGAATCCAGCACAAAGGAGGGACTCAAAATATATTTATCAAAATTATCCTCAGCTTAAAAAGTACTCAGTTTCTCAGGTGATGTCTTCATTCTGATCAGAAGCATTTTAAATATTATTAATCCTTCTCACAAGAATATACCTCTCCAAATTATAGCAACAAATTTAAATTTCAAGAGACAGGATTTTTGCTCCAAACATCATTTTCTGCCAAACTGCAAACTTTCATCAAAATGGTCACAACATCTGGATTCACTGTCAATCAGATGATGTTGACAAAGAAAAACATATTTTGAATTCAGAACCAAGCTGAGTCCCTAACTTTTTGATTCCTAACTTTTTAGTGTCTAAGCATACTGCCAGGGGCCCTGGTAGCATTGCTACAAGCACAGCCTGGAACAAAGGACAACCTCCACAAATTCCCTTCCTTTCTTTCTTGCTAGGGACTTGTAACTTGTTGGATCTCATCACTTCTATATATTCCAGTGACAAATTCATTACTAAAATATATCAGTTAAAATAATTGAAAACAACCAGAAGTACTGAAGCATATTGTTATTTAGATGCTATGAGTTCTCTGTTGATTAAAGAATTCTATAATTTGGAAATGCCCAATTAACTGTAGCTAGAACTTTTAAGTGTCCTGACTATGAATCCAGCACCAGGAAGATTAGAGATGGGGTTGGTGAGGAAACTGTTGGAAGGATATAAATAGGGTCAAGGCCCAGGGGTAGTGGCACTGGAAATGACAAGAAGGGAACATTTTTCAGAAATCAGTGGAATTCTGACAGTCTAGATTAGATACTACAGAAAAGGGGAAGTGTCAGAGATGTCTTGAGAAATTGTTCAAATCTGGGTTCCATGTTGAACTTTACATGCAAAGAGGGCATTATACATTTTTGTACTACTGGTGAGAAAATTTGGAGTTTTTGTTTTTGAAGGAACCAGAAATCCAATTTCTTGTCCTTACAGGTTGAGGATTACTTTAAACCTATACATTTGGGAAAACACTGTACAGATAAAATGAGTTGTCTAAGTGACTAAGAACCTACTTTTCAATTTCCTGCTCTCTGAAGGCCCATTCCTTCCTCTCCATTGCATCCATCATCTTCCTCCTTTTCTCAAACTGGGAGGTGTCACTCAGAGATGGAAGAGTGGCTTCCCAAGCACGCTTCTCCCGGGCTCGTTCTATCATCTCTATTTCAGCTTGTCCTGCAGGGAGACCTCGACCTACAGGAAGGGTGATGCAAAAAACACGTTAGAAATATACTGACAAACTCATACACCTATCATTATATAACCTACTCCCTTTCAGTTCCTGTCCTTTTTAAATTCAAACATTATGAGAAGATGAAATGATATTAGGAAAGATCCTTCAGATGTACCTCACAGCCTGTTAACTGTGCCCTGTACTGCTTCCTATTAATAATTCAGACAGAGGACCATTTTAGTTGTGTATAAGATGAAAATAGGTTTGTGAAGAACATTATGAGATTACTGAAAAATGACAGCTTGGAATACTCTGTATTTGATAAATGTCTATTGTGAAATAAAAAGAAATATCAAAGTTACTTGCAGAAGGCCATAGCTGATAAGCAGTGGAAATCAGGATCTGAACAATGCAATCTGACCCTTGTGGTTTTATGCACTACACTATACTCCTCTCTAATAAAAACAGTTGTGAAAGAAAAAAATGAATGATACTGACAAGTTAATATCATACTGTACACTAAACAGTTGAAAGCTTTACCTCTAAGATCAGGAGCAAGACAAGGATGCTTACTCTTATCACTTCTATTCAACATATCACTGGAAGTCCTGGCCAGAGCAATTAGACAAGAAAAAGAAATAAAAAGCATCCAAGTTGGACAGGAAGAAGTGAAATTGCCACTATTTACAAATTACATGAACTTTTATACAGAAAACCCTAAAGATTTTACAAAAAAAAATTTCAGATCTAGTAAAAGATCAATAAAATCACAAGACACAAAGTCAACATACAAATATCAGCTGTGTTTTTATATGCTAACAACTACTTAAAATTTTTCTGGATATTGCCAAATGTTGTTTGCTCAAGCCCACTGAGATTCTCCTGATCCTTCCTCACAGACACACTTCCTCACTTGTCCCCAACTAGCTTCTACCTAATCTCAACTGCTACAAATAAAAATTTCAAAGTTTACAGATTATAAATATACATATATGTATACATATATATACACATGCACATATATAAATCTCTCAGATACACTGAAAATGAAATTTCTGGGAGTTTTGTTGTTCTTGTTGCTTTCGTATATTTTCTGGGAAAAAAACGGTGCTAATTTTCATGGTATGGTTATACTGGGAACAGAGACTTGGATTATAATTGCTTAAAGGTATAAAATATTTTATATCTGAGACTGATTTTGGTTTGTATTGTAAAGTAGGAATCAAGAGGGTAGGTGAGTAATCAACAAAACAAGAACAAAATTAAGTTGAAATAAAACTTCAGCTTCAGGAGCACAATAAACCCCCTCTTAGTGAAAAGGGCCTAACTCTCACTCCTTGAACAAAAGTATTATAAAAAGTATGAATCTATGAAGTAGCTCTGCTGAGCAAGATATTTTAAATATCACCATTTTAAACCACTGTTGTTTCCATGTGTGTCATTTCCAGGAACTAAGTAGCACACATGGTTATGAAGACTGTCATCTGCGAATGCTTAAGAGAATTACCAACTCACCCCAAGTAAGAGTAGCCAGAGTCAAGAGCTCAGGGATTGAGTCCTGACATATTACATATTCTGGAGAATACGGATCTGTTTGAACTTCAGCATCCCGATAATCAGTCTGAGTGCCCACTGAGGACTTCATAAGGATGGGTGGGTACTGAGCAGGAGCAGGAGGAAAAGCATATGGTTCAACCCTAAAAAAATTATTTTTAAAAATTAAGACCTGATATAATCACTTATAATGCTATATAATTAAGGAGAAATAAGTCCTTGAGCTTCACTAAGTCCACTTATCCTTCAAAAATTCACAGGCACAAAGTTAGTTATCTGGTAGGCAGGATTATACCCAATAATCTTGAGAAAATTACCTTATTCTTACTTCTGCTGAGAAACTGAAGGAGTATTAAAAACGTACGTCTACTCACCAAAGTGCCTATCTTTCTGTGTATAACTGGGAAGACCTGTGGCACAGAGCTATAAAAGGGGCATCCTAAGGTATCAGGCAATTGCTTCTGAACCTGTTCAGGATAGCTACATTCCCTGGTTTCTTCCTTCCCTATTTTTGTTACACACCTAATTTTAGCTGCTTCCCTTCAGAAAAACAGTAGAAAAGAAAAAGAGATGTTTTCTGATTTTTTTAAAACCAATCCTTTTTCTGAATAGGTGAGTCAATAATTAACCCTGAGATCACTTGACTAATCATGTAGAAGTCACCTTGTGTGTTGCACAAAAAAATCACTCCAGATATTTTAAAATACTAAATGTGAAAGTAAAACTATAAGGAACTAACAGAAACATAGGAAAATATTTATATCATCTTTGAGTGAAAACCATACCATTAAAAGGAGTATATCTTACATCATTCCTACAATATATATATGAATATATGTATATATCTACCCAAAGGAAAAGTTATAAGTAAAAAACAACTTACCCTCAATATGTCTAATGCTTTCAATTATTTTCTATTCTAGTTCATTTTTTTAAATGTTGCTTATGAACTACTAGAAAATTCCATGACCTTCTAATGGGTTGTGATCCACAGGTTAAAAAATTGAGGGAACTATCTTCTGCAGACAAATTTGGAAGCATACAATAAATAAATTGGTAAAAGTTTTAAAATAATGGTTACTTACTTGGTTTCTGAAAAAACAATACCAAATGGCATCTGTTCATAAAATGGAAGGAGAGGCCTAGGGGAGAAAGGAAAATACAATGTGTGAGACTTTTGAATTGTGTGCAGTCTGAACTTTCTTCACCTCTAGCATTTTCCCTTAAAATCAGTGAGCTTGATTATCCAATTTATGAGTAATCCTCATTGGGAGTGGGGAGATTCTTCTTTAAATACAAATCTCCAGGTCTAGCCAAGGAAAATTCATCAAATATAGGTAGAGCCAATGAATCTGCATTTTTAAATGAACATTCCAATTTTTCTGTGCAGATGGTAAACAAGCCACACCTTAGAAAGCTTGAGCTTTAGCTGGCCTTTAGCACCCAGCAACTTCTCAAGTTCCCTGAGACATTCTAAAATTCCCAATAATTTAAGTTTAAAAGCCCCCACCAAAATGTCTAAGAATTGAGTACACTAAGAATTTAACATTACTGCAAAAACGTTAGCATCATAAAATTTCCAAAAGGAGGTTGCTCATAATAACAATGTGGATTATAAATTTACTTCCTCAAGGAAGCTTATGCAGATATGTAGCAAGACTATTTTTCTAATTCAGATAATACCTATATGGAAATCCTTGTCTTATTTTAATTTTATCTGAGTATATTATTATTGTATGAGTATTAGTCACAAATGAAACAAAGTGAATCCTTTCACCATGTTGATTCTGGCAACACTAACACAAAGAGAGCAAATATCACCTATTTGTCCACTTTTAAAATTTTCCCATGACTGTCATGGCATCTCTGCTGTATCTCACTTTGTCTGATGACTTTATTTTGTTCTCAAATATGCATTCTTATTTTCATCTAATACCTCTGAAATCAGGAGGAATTAGCTGGAATCCTGGCTCTGTCACTGGCTATGTGACCTTGAGCAATTTACTTCTCATCTCCTCGTCTCAGCATTTTTACTGGTAAAAAAATGAGGATAATATATCCTATCCTACATTTCTATTATGAAAATTGATAATACATATGTAAAACACTTAAAATGGTGCTTTGCATATTTCATGCACTTAAAAATGACAGCTGTTATTACTATTATAAAGAGGCTCTCTAATAATATCAGGGTTCCTATTCATTAATAATTACTTTCTACCTTTCAAAATATTTATAGCGATTCTTGCCAGTAACCTGAGGATCTTCATACACTGCAGGCATCTGAAAACAGGTGTCAATTCTAAAACAAAGCAGAAAAATATTATTCAAGTCTGAAGTATTATTTCCAAATATAATTTCTATTTAATATTTCTACACCTATAAAGTAGGAGATATAATTGGCATCTTAGAATAAGAGCAAAGTCTTTTCTAACATGCATCTGACCTACATCTCAGACTAGATAACAAAAAATAGGAATTAAGATTTATGAATTCTCACATACAAAAATGCTCACTAAAGTGAGATGAATGGTAGCATTCGTTTTTAATATACAAGACAGAGCATGTAAATAATTAAAAGATGAAGGTGTTCAAAAGATTTGGTTCTGAAGTTGAAAATCTCCCCAAAAATAGACTTGCAAATTCTAAGATGGATCAATGAACAAATTCAGTCAACCTCTTCCTTTGGTGGCAAGTTGTCATACATACATACATACATACATACATATGTATGTATGCCAACCTTTGCGAACGTCTACTAACCAATAAAGAATATCTACTAAGCAATAAATCTATAACCACTGCTCCTGAATCAGGCTTGAGTTACTCAAAAGAGTTAAGAGAGATAATTTGGGGTCAATTTACCTAAGTAGAAGATCATAATTGTACCTTTTAAAATAATAGAGAAAAATAAATACAAATTATTTTTTAATTTTTTTTAAAGATCCATCTATTCATGTATACAAGAACCGGGGCACAGGCGAGAGGTGTGGGGGGGTGAGAGGATTCACCAGAGACAGAGTGGGGAGCAGAACAGGCAGACCGAATGAAATACACTGCTGAGGGGAGCAGCGGGCCAGCCAGGAGAGGTCTGCTGAGACATGTGGGTAGCTCCCTGGCCAGGGATCGAACTCGTGCTGCAGCAGCTGCGGACAGCCCCATAGATTGTGTCTTAACCCCTTGCGCCACCAGGGAGGCCCAAATACAAATTTTTTAAAAAGAAAAAACTCATTAGAAACATGAGATTTTTTCAGTAGCTGAAGGTACGTAACACATACGCAGCAAGTTGCTGAAGAGCTTCTCTGTGTTTCTCTTCAGGTCTCTTCCATTCCCGACTGATAAATTGTGGCACGGGGTCTGACTTGCTCAAATACAGAGAATATCTCGGATAATGGATCAAGTTACTGAACATGGTTCGGAACCTGGGAACTTTCTTCTAATGTTAGGAAAAGGAGGCAGGGAGGAAAAGCACAAACTTATACCATCAGACTTTCTAAAGCATTTCACTTATAAAAGTTTATATTGTAAACTTTTTTTAAAAAGTTAGAAAACAGTATATACTGAATAGAAAGAAGGGTTGTTGGTATGTGCATGGACTCTCTCTAGAAAGATACCCAAGAAACCGATGGCATTGGCTAATTATGTGAAAGGAGCTAAGAATAGAATTTATTTCATACTATATATGCTTTTGTATTACCTGAATTCTTTCAACACAGGCATATGTTACTTTTTCCCACTGAACTAAATTAGATTCTAATGAGTCCTATAGTCCTTTAGTCCTATTAACATTAATCCACACTATGGGTCATAAATATACAGATGTCATGCCCCCTAATAATCATCGCAAAATAGTTTTTGTAGAATATAAAATTTAGTAGAGGTGTAGTGACGAGTCAATCTGATCAAACATGGTTAGGGTTCAAGGGAGGAAGTAACTTTTCCACTATGGATGTATTAGACCTACCAGTTTGCTTTGAATCAGGGTGACTTGGACATTTGCCTTTTTGTGGTCTTTCTCACTTGACACAGTAAACAATGGATCTATAAAAATAAATAAGGTAGTATAAGAAAGAGAATATATCTATTCTAAGACTGAAAATAATGACAAAGCAATAGAATTTTTTAATTGAACAACAAATTAGAAAATGCAAACACTGCTTATCTCTGAGGCATTCATAGCATTGTTTCCCTACCACCAAGGACAGTCTGTTAGTGCATTTATTTTCTGTGTATTCCAAAGTCAGCTTGTAGAGTTGGCATGGAAAAGGAGACCTAACACACTCTTTTGTCTCCTACAAACAAACCTTCTGGGTCTACGCAGACCTGCGTAGCTCAAGAAATACTCCAAGAGGAAACACCATGTATATATGCACAATGCCCGTTTACAAGTGAAAGAATCAATAAATTTGGGCATAACATCACATATTCAGTATACAGGGAAGATACAAACCTTAATAGCACCCCAGAATTGGTAAACATGGTAACAAAATGTTATTCTCTAACAAGAGATAAACAATATCAGCTATCTTCAGAATTCGCCTTTAGGTTTATAAGATTGTTGATGAGGGGACTGTTATTTCTCCAAAGTTCAAGACATTGTCCTGCTATTATAAGTGTGTCCTTGGTAGGTATAGTTATAAAATAACAAAGAATATTCATGACTGTCTATACCATCCCTTAAAAATCATCCAATTTGACATTAAATTCACAAGCAACCTTCAGGTACATACTTGATCTCTTTTATCTCTTTTTTTTATACATGACCTTAAATATAAAAATAATTGGTAACATTAAATAAACAACCAGGTCTCAAACTTTTCTCTGTACTAATTCACTTATTCTGTGCAACAATTCCACACTTGGTCTGTTTTTCAGATGAGAAGAGTCAAGTTTCAAAGAATTTGGTAAAGTGTGCAGATGACTTAAACTAGTCAGTGATAGAGGTGGGAATTAAACCTTGGCTTTCTGATTCTAAAATTTAACTCTTCAGCTGTACGCACTGCAACTTTGAGATAGTTCATATAATCGAGGGTTAAGAATTTTTTTCTGCACCACTATTCCACCACTATATCCTCTTTGTTTTTTTTTTTTTAATATTTATTTATTTATTTATACAAGCACTGGGTACAGTCAGAAGCGCAGGCAGGTGAGAGAACTCACCAGAGCCAGAGCGGGGAACAGAACAGGCAGAATGACGAAATACACTGCTGAGGGGAGTAGCAGGCACAGCAGGAGAGGTCTGTCGTGTCATGTGGGACCCTCGCCCGGTGAATGAGGATTGAACTGGCGCTACAGAGGCTGTGGGCAGCTTCGCAGCCCCGCACTCAACCGCTGCGCCACCAGGGGAGGCCCATCTTTTATCCTCTTATACCCTTTCCTCCTCCTCCCTCTTAACTTCAGAGCCTCAGCATGTTTACTGATGTTCACTGGTTTTTTGACAGTGTTTTAAATTATTGAATTATTAGCTATATAGATGTCTGGTATTTGTTTTTATCATTCTGACTTACTTTGCTACACATATTTCTCTCAAACTCTCTCCATTTTGTTGAAAATGTCTGCATTTCGTCCTTTCTTATAGTTATATAATAGTCCATGATGTGGATATACCACATCTTCTTAATCCAATCATCCATCAATGGGCATTTAGGCTGCTTCCATAACCTAGCTAATGCTGCTATAAACATTGTGGAAGATATGGAGTTTTATGTTGATGGTTTCATATTCTTTGGATAGATGCCCAGGAGTGGAATTGCTACGTCATATGGTATTTCCATTTTTTTTTTTTAAAGCTAAATCCAGATTGCTTTCCATAATGGTTGAACTGGTTTACACCCCCATCAACAGTATAGTAAGGTTCCTTTTCAACATATCCTTTCCAATACTTGCTGTTGAAGGTCTTTTTAATATGTGCCAGCAGGAGGCAACTTAGCTCTGATCTTCCCTGATCTGGTTTTAGTCTGTCCTAGTTGTATTATGCGTCCTATTCATGAATAACTGTGAAACAGACTGTTTTACTTGAACAATCCAAACTTTCATTTGACCTAAGTGGATTTTTGTTTCTTGCAAGGGACATTAGTAATCCCTCTGTAAAAAAAAAAAAAAAGAGAGAGAGAGAGAGATACTTTCAGTCATAAAAAAATCATCCAGTTTAAGTCCTAGCCAGAGCAATAAGACAAGAGAGACATACAAGGAATCCAAATAGGCAAGGAAGAAGTCAAACTATCACTATTTACGGATGATATGATAATATACATAGAGAACCCCAAAACTCCACAGAAAAACTAATTAAACTAATCAATCAGTTTAGTAAAGTGGCAGGATACAAAATCAATGAACAAAAATCAGTAGCCTTCCTATACACAAACAATAAATCTGAAGAAGAAGAAATCAAGAAAACCATTCCTTTTATTATTGAAACAAAAAAAATCAAATACTTGGGAATAAACCTAACAAAAGAAGTAAAGGACCTATACAAAGAAACTGTAAAACACTATTAAAAGAAATAGAAGTAGACACAAAGAAATGGAAAGACATCCCTTGCTCATGGATTAAAAGAATTAACATTATCAAAATGGCCATCCTACCAAAAGCAATTTACAGATTCAATGCTATTCCAATAAAAATTTCAATGTCATTCTTCAAAGAATTAGAAAAAATATTGATGAAATTCATATGGAGCCACCAAAACCCCCAAATAGCCAAAACCCTCCTGAAAAAATAATGAAGGGAATGGAAGCATCACTCTCCCAGATTTCAAACTGTACTACAAAGCTATAATAATCAAAACTGCATGATATTGGAACCAGAACAGACACATGGACCAATGGAACCGAATAGAAAACCCAGAAATAAACCCACAGATCTATGGTCAACTAATATTTGACAAAGGAGCAAAGACTATGCACTGGAGCAAAGAAAGTTTGTTCAATAAATGGTGCTGGGAAAATTGGGTCGCTACATGCAAAAGAATGAAGCTTGACTACTACCTCACACCATGCACAAAAACCAACTCAAAATGGATTAAAGAACTAGACAAAAGAGCCTCGCCAGTGGCACCGCGGTTGAGCGCTGGGTTGTGAAGCTGCCCGCAGCCTCTGCAGCGCCTGTTGGATACCTGGCTGCTCCCCGGCCACTGGAGGAGGGTCCCGCATGGCGCACAGACCTCTCCTGCCGCCCGCTGCACCCCTCAGCAGAGTACTTCCGTCCTTCTGCCTGCTCTGCTCCCCGCTCTGGCTCTGGTGAATTCTCTCACCCTCCCGTGCTTCTGACTGTACCCAGTGCTTGTATAAATAAATAAATAAATAAATAAATAAATAAATAAATAAATAAATAAATAAATAAATAAATCTTTAAAAAAAAAAAAAAAAAGAACTAGACATAAGACCTGAAACAATAAAATACATAGAAGGAAATATAGGCAAAACACTACATGACATGCACCTCAAAGACATCTTTACAGACACATCACCCAAAGCAGTGATAGTGAAGGCAAAGATAAACAGCTGGGACTACATCAAATTAAAGAGCTTCTGCACAGCAAAAGAGACAATAACAAAAACAAAGAGAAACCCCACCGACTGGGAGAACATTTTTGCACACAACACTAATGATAAAGGACTGATCACCAAAATCTGCAAAGAGCTGATGAGACTCAACAAAAACAAAGAAAATAATCCAGTCATAAAATGGGCAGAAGAGCTAAAAAGAAACTTCTCTGAAGAGGAAATACAAATGGCCACCAGGCATCTGAAAAAATGTTCAGTGTCACTTGCAATCAGGGAAATGCAAATCAAAACTACAATGAGATACCATCTCACACCAGTGAGAATGGCACATATTAAAAAAACTAGCAACAACAAATGTTGGCGAGGATGTGGAGAGAAAGGAACTCTTCTGCACTGTTGGTGGGAGTGCAAACTGGTCCAACCACTATGGAGAGCTGTGTGGAGATTCCTCAACCTACTAAAGATAGAGCTTCCATATGATCCAGCAATTCCACTCCTAGGTATTTACCCAAACGACACAGAAACATCAATTCCAAAGAGCACCTGCACCCCTATGTTTATAGCAGCACTGTTTACAACAGCTAAGCTTTGGAAACAACCCAAATGCCCAAAAATAGATGACTGGATCAAGAAGATGTGGTCCATATACACCATGGTCTATTACTCAGCATTCAAAAAAGATAAACAGGGCCTCCCCGGTGGCGCAGCGGTTGAGCGCTGGGTTGCAAAGCTGCCTGCAGCCTCTGCAGCACCGGTTCAATCCCTGGCTGCTCCCCGGCCACCAGAGGAGGGTCCCATATGGTGCGCAGACCTCTCCTGCCGCCCACTGCTCCCCTCAGCAGTGTACTTCGGTCCTTCTGCCTGCTCTGCTCCCCACTCTGGCTCTGGTGAATTCTCTCACCCTCCCGCACTTCTGACTGTACCCAGTGCTTGTATAAATAAATAAATAAATTTTAAAAAAAAACAAAAAAGATAAACACATGCAATTTGCAGCAACATGGATGGAGCTGGAAGGGATCATGCTCAGCGAAATAAGCCAGAAAGAAAAAGAAAAATACCGGATGGTGTCACTCATAACAGGAATCTAGAAAACCTAAATATGGACCAGGAAAAAGAATAACTATAAGAAAGAAAAAAATCAAAATCAACAAACAACTATGAACAAGAGACACTCTTTGGGGGGGAAGGAGGGATTGGGGTCAAAATCTGGGTTGCAATTGTATGGGGAATATAAAAATAAATTTTAAAAAATCATCCAGTTTAATAAATTCTTTGCCTGTCTTTACTGAAGATATTTATCACCATTCCCAAATTACCTTTGAAACATAGTGATATGATTATAGGAGTTTACTAGATTTATTTTATAAGATAAAACCAAAAGTGACTTTAGAAAACCACTATCCACAATAGGTAAGCAATGAATATATAGGCCCTATACCAGTAGATGGGTAACCTATAGATTTCCACCCAAAGGAGAAGAAAGCATTCCAGAGGAGACATGATGTGGTTGAAAGGAATGCAAGGTTCAAGTGAAGAGCCTAGGATGACTGAGGGCAAAATTGAAAAAAAAAAAGTATGTTTAATTGATTATAATTAAGTTCAATAAGTACTAATGAAGCACTAGCATCTGTACCAATACTGGACTAGGTGCTGAGAAGGCTAGAAAAATGTATAGAACAAGAAAAGATAGAACATAAATGGACAAAGTTTTAAAATAAACTGGGCTTTACTGTCACTGAAGGACCCATTGGACCTAGTTTTTATGCCATGTTTTGATGGATATAAGTTAAAATAAAAAATAAACTAAAACAAAAGATGGGATAAAATGGCACTTCTTTACCTTGGATGCCAAATTTGGACTTGCTCAGAGAATGGGGGCAGGAAGGTCATCCTGGCTGGGCATTTTATACAGTTTGAACGTGGGAATGTTGAGTGAATCTCCCAAGTCTGCATCTTTGCATACTTTCCTGGACACCAAAAGGCCTGAAGTAGATTTCAGGAAGATCTCTAGGGCTGTGAAAATAATCAGGATAAAAGAGTGGCGAAGAGTAAGGTGGCCCAGCGCAGGTGGCTCTCAGAGACACAGGGCTCACCTGAGGCTTCAGAGGAGCGCTACCAGAGCCCTACCACCAGTGCCCTACCACCTGGATGGCGCGCTGCCACCCACCCTTCACCTGCCCCAACAAAGGGCAACCGCGAGCAAGGGGTAGATCCTGAGGCCTTTCTTTTGTTCACCACGCCCCTGGCGAGGTCCACACTCTCCAAAGTCACCTGGTCCAGGGGTGGACAACTTGTGAGGGAACTCTGGGGTCTCCCTTACCGTACAGAAAATCATAAGGTCGACTGGAAGACACGTTGCCCGAGGGGGCCGGCCTCTCCGCGCTCGGAGCTTGAGGCCACTGTGGCAGGTCCTGGGTCTCGACGGTCACTACTTGCTCCATGGTGTCGGCTCTTCTCCCTTAGGCTAGTAGAGAAACAACTGCACCGGCCAAGCAGCGCTGTGCACTGTAGCTATGGTAACGAACGCTAGGGGCGGGACTTCGGGGCGGGGCTATAGGCGGAAGGGGCGGGGCTGAGTGGGAAGTGGCGGGGTGAGCCTAAGGAAGGGGTGGGCTGAGGCGCGGCCCAGGTTGCCTTGAAGGGGAAGAGCAGAGGGAGGGGCGTGAGGAGCAAGCAGGGAGCGGAAAGGGAGGAGGAGTAGAAAGAAGTGAAAGGAAAGGCAAAGAAAGGCAAGGCGTGCGTGAGGAGAGGAAGTAGCAGGGCGTGAGGAGAGGGGTGGCGACACCCTCACCGCGCACTCCACTGCAGAGACGGTGCCTCGAGCTCCTGCTCCTCACTCAGGGTCAACACTGGGGGAAGCCTGCTGCTCCAATTCAGTAGGGATTACAGAAGACGCCACAGACTCAGAAGTCCCTAGGCAATCTCAGAACATTCTAGAATAGTTGGGGTTTTCAGTTCAGATAGCCTTTACCCGCAGGGCTTGTTCTGCATGCTGAGGAATACAAGCTCATGAACGTGGTGCCTTGGCACAGTGTGAGCTATGTGATGCTAGCCATGCTGGCATCAGCATTAGGGTGGTCAGGGTGATCAGTAGCTCTTGATCCACCGAGCCCTGGGCATTAAATCTATTGAAGGTGATGTAGTTTAGGCACCCTTTTTTGAATATTTTAAAACACATCCCAGAATATTGTTTTACCGTAAATTAACCTACATCTCTAGTGAAACGGATTTTTTTTTAAAGATTTATTTATTTATACAAGATTGATTGATTGATTTATACAAGCACTGGGTACAGTCAGAAGCACGGGAGGGTGAGAGAATTCACCAGAGCCAGAGCAGGAGCAGAGCAGGCAGAAGGACCGAGGTACACTGCTGAGGGGAGCAGCAGGTGGCAGGAGAGGTCTGCGCGCCATGCGGGACCCTCCTCTGGTGGCCGGGGAGCAGCCGGGGATCGAACTGGCGCTGCAGAGGCTGTGGGCAGCTTCACAACCCAGCGCTCAACCGCTGCGCCACCGGGGAGGCCCTGAAACGGATTTTTAAAACATAATCATTATCAAATGTAACGAAATAATTTCCTCATTTCATCTAATAATACATATTTAGTTTTTCCTGGTTAAATCCAAGATGTCACTTAATAGCTGATTTGGTGCAATCAAAAGATAGGAAAAAGGTTCTCATTCCATTTTGGTATATCTTAGTCTTATCTTAGAACAGTGAATTTTTAATACTTTCTATATTCTCTATTACGTAGGGATTTTTTTTAAAAGATTTATTTATGCATATAAGAGCTGGGGTGTAGGCCAAAGGTGCAGGGGGTGAGAGGATTCACCAGAGACAGAGTGTGGAGCAGAACAAGCAGATTGACAGAAATACACTGCTGAGGGAGGCAGTGGGCTAGACAGGAGAGGTCTGCCTGGCCATGTGGGTTAGCTCCCTTGTGGGGTGGGGGGGGGGTTATTGAACTAGTGCTTTAGTGGCTGCTGATAGCTTCATAGTGCTGAGACTTAATCCCTTGTGCCACCAGGGAGGACCTATGTGGGGATTCTTTTACAGAGATTATAGAAGAAAGATTGGATAAATGCAGGATTCTTTCACTTTCAATTATCAAATTTCAGAGAAATTAGTTGTTGCTCTAGCAACTTTCAGTGGTAACCTATAAGTTTGTGGTGTTTAGTATCACACTGAATGCATGTATTTTTAAACATCTGATATTAATCCATTATGATTATTTTTCTTTATGATGCTCAAACTATCACATCAGTTTAGTGGCACAGCTGAGAACTGGCTTGTCTGTATGATGTACTCCACTTCCTGGATAAGCCTTTGACCTCTTATGTCTCTTTCCATATATACTCCTGATTTTATTTTCTTTACTCCTTGAATTTCTTGGGGTTTTTGCAAACCAGCCATATACTTTCTTATCTCCAAGTCAATTGCTTTGCCTAAATTGCTTTTCCATTTATAACCCCAACTAATCTAGTTATCCTTCAAGACTTAAAGGCTAAATTTTCCACCTTTATGTAGTTTCCCAAAATATCCCAAATAGAGTACAATTTTGTTCTTTCTTCCAATGCTATATAGTAGCATCAATAGCATTGACCATCTGTGTCAGTGATTGCACCTCTGCTTACAAAAGTGAGTTCTTAAAGGGACAGGCCTTCACATGGTCATTTTGTATCTGAGGTATCTGGTACAAGAAAACTTAAGAAAATGATTCCTAAATTAATAAATCCAGCCATTTATTAAACAAATGAATCATTTATTATGTAATAGGTGTAGAAATTCTGAGATAATTTGTACAGCCCACTGATGCTGGAGAAAACAGAAACAAATGAAATACAGTGCTACATGGTATTTTTTTTTCAGTCTGTGGTTATAGCTACATACCCCACTTTCTGTTCCTTCTTCCCGACATGTTTCTCACCCCACTCCCCATCGCCTCACTGTTGGCTCCTTTTTGAGTTCTCCGCTAAAATCTCCCCTCCTCAGAATGACTTTTGCTCTATTAGATAAATTATTTGAAGTGGCCAACTGCCTGCCCCCTCTACAAATACATTTGAAGTCACTAACCAATACTGTATGTCAAACATCATGGGAGGAAGCAAGTGGCCATGTTGAGGATCCCCATGTGGCAGGAACTGCAGGTGGCCTCTCAGAGCTGAGGGTGGCCTCCAACCCAGAACAAACAAGAAACCAAATATCTCAGCTCTGCAACTGCAAGAAACTGAATTTTGCCAACTTAAGAGACTGGAAATATATCCTTCCCTAATAGAAGCTCAGATGAAACCACAATCGCAACCAAAATCTTGACCACAGTCTTGTGAGACCCTTTTCAGAGGAGTCATGGTACCATGCCAATTCCTGACTATAGAAACGGATATAATAAATATGTAATTCCACTAGGTTTGTGATAATATTGTTACAGCAAGAAATAACTAATATACAACCTTTATGAAATTAGGTTTCTGGGTCTTTTAGTTTAATAGAAACTTTTGATATTGGTTTTGATCAGTTATGCTTTGCCATGTGGGAAGACAATTCCCCTTGGGTCTCGTGTTCTGCCTGTAAAAGAGGAAAGGCTGTAAATAATAAATTATCCTTCATCTCTGACCCAATAGTTTGCTAGCTTCTACCAGTATTCATGGAACCGAGCCAGAGAGTAAAATTTCAGATCCCTCAGAGTTCTTGAAAGGTATAGAAAATGAAATACAGCACATATTTACCTATGGAAATTAGAATTGTTTATTTTTAGCAGAGGCAGAAATGCAAATACTATACAAAATTACCTCTGAACCTATTAACTAAGCAAATGAAAATTTAAGCCTTGTAATTCTTCTCTCTCAGCATATGGTGTCACTCCTTCGCTACCAACCCCAGCTACCCATCCTTACCTGGTCTACAGACCTTACCCAGTCTACATACCTGGGATTAGTTAGACATAAACAATAACCAAAATCACCTTTATCATGGAAGGAGTTTAGAAATTATTTCCTTAGTTGTTACTTGTTACTTTATCAAGGCTGCTATGGTGTCCATAGAATAACTACTTGATGCCACTGATAGTCAGCATCACCATTCAGAACCATACATTAACATGTTAACTGTATTATGAAAAAAGCCCATTACAATCACCATTTCAAGTCTTGCTGCCTACCAATGTAACAATTATAGCTAACTATACATTTTATTGGTTGGAATAACAAAGAACCCATGGCATAAAATAGTAAAATATTGCTGGTTAAAGTCAGAATGGGAAGCTAAAACTTAATACCAAAAACTATTAATCAAACTAACTTTAGAATTCCCTCTATAAAGCAGATGACTCAATGCACTATTTTATTATTTAGTCTCCACATGCTCCTACTCTTAGTTTAATCCCTAATTACAGCTCTCTGGAATTTTCATGTTTTTCATGGGAAAAGTAGGCTTGAGATTGTTCCTTGGAATAGAATGGAAAGCCTAAATCTCATGTTTTACATTCCAACTTTTCCTTTAATACTGACAGGGCATCGCACAAGTCTAAAGGCATTTAGGCTGGGTAAGAAAACTAAAAATTATGTTAATGTAAAAACAAATAGTTGACCTTAAAGTTTGCTTATTCATAAATCAAAAGGCAGGAGAAAAAGTAATCCACGTGTTGGGGCTAGCTATACCATTCTGAAACAAGAGAATTTGCAAGGTATATAAATATTTCACTTTGGAAAGGAGTATTTTTTTGCTCTGCTTTTCAACAGTCACAGTGCTCAAGGAGGAAGGTCTTGGGGTGCCCCTCCTTCTGCACACTAACACTACTTCCAACTTCTGCACACTATCATTACTTCCAAAGTTATATGATGCTGAACACATCAAGTCCATCTCTGAACCTCAGTGTAATCAACTATAAATTTAGATATGTTCAACTGCAATGAGATTAAATGTGGGCTCACAAGCTCAACAGTTTCACTTGTATAAGGAAGATACGGTAGCTAAATATTTTGTTGTTATTTCAACTGCTTATACGTTCTCAGCGAGCATATTTTTTAAAAATTTGGCTTCTCTATTAAGAATTATCAGTGGCAATATAAGAGTTATGGTGGGAAAATTAGTTCAAACATTTTCTGCTTTTCTGTTGTTGTCCTTTGCTTAAGCGAACTCTTCCTTTGGGGTGGAGGAGGGAATACTTCTAGATTCTGTAAAGCAACAAGGCAAAATAAAGCTCTATGGCAATAATTTCTCTGAGTAAAAAGCATTTACACTGTGTCCACTATATACTGGCCACTGAGGGACCATAATAAGCATGGTCGTGTCACAGAACAATATCTCTTTATAAAAAATGATTATTTTTACTTCAAAGTTAAGGAAATGACTTAAGCCCTTAGAATAAAGCTTACTTTGTTCCACACTACCTAAAACTGCAGTGAAAGAAGACATTACAATATTAAATTCCAGTTCCACCCCATGAAGTAATGGTTTCCAAACTCTTTGGTGGCATGCAACTGACACGGCATTCCTTGTTTTCCAGGTGAGGATCATTGATTTAGTTAAGCTCCTCTGAAGATGACACATTATCTTTGATCCCAACAAGTTTACTTTTTAAATAATATTTATTCCCATTCTCTACCCCCACTTGCCTCCCTTCACAGGCAATTATTCTATTATAAAGCAAATCTTTTTTTCATACATGTATTCTTTTTTTTGGGGGGGGTTTACCTATAGGCTTTTATTATGTTAAAGTATGTTTCTTATGTTTCCATTTTTTTAGAAATTTTATTTTATCTTAAATGGAATTTGAATTCTGTGAACTTCAGTATATGATCTAGGGACACAAACTTCAGTCTGACATATTTGGCATACAAACAAATTTAGAAGGTATACTAAAAGGCAAGTTAAAAGCAGTATGAAGAGACAAAGTATCAGAAATAGACTCAAATACAACACAGGTATTCATGCATGTATTCTTATGTGTATTTTTTATTTTGCATTCTTCTTTAAATTTATATATGCACATATTTGACTATGTATTTATTCTCATCCTTTTCCCACTACCTATACTATTTTAAAAATTTATCCTTGTTATGGTTAGGGGTAGAAAAGGGCTCTCACACACTCCCAGACACAGCTGCATTTCTGCATTCCATATTGTAGGTAGGGCTGCTGCAGCCTAGTCTTAAGGACTGGATAAGATCTGGGACCAGGCAGCTTGGTAAGAGTCCAAATTTATTCTATCTAACAGCTCCAATCCATAGCTAAACAGCAATTATTGGCTGGGTTAGTTACCCTTTTCACAACCTTCTTTTTAATTGCATCTCACCATTTTGACATTAGTCTTTGTTCCTTCACCTCTGACCTCTGATGTGGCAGTTACCCCCAGTTACAATTAGCCTGGAATCAGGACCAAGCAAGGCAGCAAAGGCATGCATACATAATTAAAAGGGACCCCTCCCTAGAAGAAAAAGAAAGATCACAAAAACTCTCCTGCTTTACACCCTCTGGGCAGTTCTCCAGTTTTTCAGTGACCACCTGCTGCCTTATGCAGAGTACTTTATCTTACAGTTACCTTCTAAATAAACAAACTTTGGCGAGCTTTACTCCAGTACTTGGTACTTTCTAAAATTCTTTTTCCACAAGACACCAAGACCCTCTGGTGTCACCATCTCCAACATTACTTGTGTATATGATGCAATTTCTTATAGTTTGTGATCAGTGTTCCCTATTTCCCTTTCCATCTCCCCAGTAATGCATGCCCAGATTGCCTCCAGTTGTCTGCCACATAGAAATGCTGTGACAGTTATCTCCATACATGTTCCCTAATGGACTTGCTAGGAACTTCTTTGGAATATAGATCCAGGAACAAAATTGCTGAGTCACAGTAATTAACTAGATACTGCCTAATTGCCTTCCAGAGTGGGCACAGGCAAGAGCAGTCTACACTCTGGGAACACACTGTAAAATGTTCTGGAAATGACCTCCTTGAGCCGCCAAGAGAGCAAAGCCGACCTGAAGTCTGTGAAAAAGCCATGCAAAATTTGCTACCTGTGAGTAAAGCCAGTCCTTACCCGCAGTAATAACCAGGGATCAGGATAAAGAAGATTCCCTTTCTCCAACATTTCTGTGGGAAAAAAAAAAATCGCGATATTATAGTCACTGTACTGCAGACAATGTAGGCACCAGTTCTTACCTACCTAACTCAAATCTCAATGGGGAAATTTTTTTCGATTTAATTCCTGCTGAAATCAAATCTTTCGTAAGGAGGCTAAAAAAATGCCAATTACCTAAGGATTTAAACTATATGGGGGGGCCTCCCTGGTGGCGCAAGGGGTTAAGCACGGCACTATGAAGCAATCCGCATCCTCTACAGCACGAGTTCGATCCCAGGCCGGCCAAAGAGAAACACACAATGGTGCAGCAGACCTCCCCTGTCTCGCCCGCTCCTCCCCTCTGCAGTGTACTTCAGTCTGCCTGTTTTGTGCCCCACTCTGTCTCTGGTGAATCCTCTCACCACTACCCCCCCATGTCTGGCCTGTACCCCAGCTCTTGTATGCATAAATAAGTATATCTTAAATTTAAAAAAAAAAACAAAAACTACTTCCTAGGCAGCTATGAGAATTAAAACAAAACAACAACAAAAAAAAACTGTATGGGGAATAGGAGTGGCATGGGTGATTAACACGTGTGGACTAGTTTGTTAAATTGTTTTTTCAACTCATTTTTAACTAGGTCAGCGAAGCGCCTTGGGAGACAGGAACGAGGCTGATAATACCGCAGTGTGAAATAAGGGGAACTGGCTTGTTGCTGAAGGAAACTGGCTTTCACTAGTGGTTTTTCTTTAGCTTGGACAAGTCATTTCACCTTCATGCATTTTCTACATCCGTGGGGAGTAATGGGGTTGGGGGATCTTGGAACTGCCTTTCAGCTCTCATCTTTCTAGCCCTTCCCACGTTGCCTTACAGACTCCTGGAGCCCCTCCACCGCCTCTGCGCCTGCGCTGAAAAGGGGCCCTGGCATTCCCGCTATGCTGGAGCCTCTTCTGCGCACGCGCCTTAAAAAAAAAATACTTCCTCTTCCTCCCCCGCGTTGTCCCCCCCCAGCACTGGTCTGAGGAAGGCGGGACTTCCTGTCCTTTTTCAAAGCGACTGCGGAAGTGACTGCAAGCGAATCGCCGCTGGCACAGTTTAGGGTGTCTGAGCAAGTCGCTGATTTCGGCGCCAAACATGCCGGGTCTGGCGGCTGCAAGCCCTGCCCCGTCTGAGTCGCAGGAGAAGAAGCCGTTGAAGCCCTGCTGCGCCTGCCCGGAGACCAAGAAGGCGCGCGATGCGTGGTCAGTGCGCTGCCGGGAAGGGGCGGCCGGCGGGCCCCCGCTCCGCCTTCCGCAGCTTGTGTCCCCCCCTTGGGCTGGTCGTAGCTCCCCACTTTGCTGTGCGGCGCGCTCGAGAGTTATAGGGCCCCGCAGGCTGGGCGGTCGGCTGTTGACAGCTCTTCCTGGGAAAACGGTGGAAGGGTCACATTGACTCAGACTTGCTTCACCCACGTGCCCCTACTGAAGGTTTTTTGAGCCTGTATTACGTGTCAAGCACTGTGTAGGGTCATAAGACGTAGAACTGCATAAGGGTGCTACATTGCTTAAGAGAACTTGACGCTAATGGCGACACACCAATGTTTGTTATGCCACGTGGTAAGGGCTGTGATGTTTTGCAGATGTAGCGATCATGAGCAACCATTCAGTCAGTCTGTAAGGTAGTGCACCTGATGGACATGCTTTGGTATCACTGAAAAAGCCTTTTAAATTCCAAATGTAGAGAGTAAATGATTCTTATAAGTCGAGGGGAATTCAGTGGATTTGGGGGACTATTTAGACTTTCAAGGAAGGCAAGAAATCTTTAGAATCAGAATCATAGCCAAAGGAAGTTTAAAATGTTGGCGAGACCCAAAAATAAACATTTTCTGTTGTTTCTTCTCAATATATGAAGGTACTGGAACATAGGGTGCAGTCCTGGCAGTGCTGAAGAGTTCCCGTTCTTTTTAGATAGGTGACTTAAAAATCAGCCAGTCTACTACAGTGTAGTTCACAGTACTTAGAATAATGGTACGTGTAGATTACCATCACTCCGCAAAAGGAGGAATTTATATGCATTCTGTTGTGGAACAGTCTTGGTAAAAGGAATTTTCAGGTGTAAATGTACACTTCCCACCAGCTCCTTTTCCTCCTTACATAAAAAGTAAAGAAATCCTAAGTGGCATATTAGGGATAATACATTAGAGTGTAGGAGTTCACTGCTTTTTAATAATATTTAGTATTTTGCAAATCTCTCAACATTATGAAGGGAGAATTGAAAGGCTACCTTCTTTAACGAAATTGCTTCCATAGTAACAGTAAGTGCTTATTGAACTTTCTGATAGTGTGATGTATCATGATCCAGAGTCAAGGTTTGAGTCTAACCAAGACTTTGTGATCTTGAGCAAATTCCTTAACATCTGCCTCATATAACTCCAATGTGCCTAATAAAAGTATTTGCCTCCAGGATTATTGCAGAGGTTTAATGATTTAAACCACATCAAGGGCCTAGCACGGTATTTACAGCATTCAGTACAGGCCAGGGAATGCTAGTTATTTTCATAAAAAACTATCCCAGGAAGTCACTCATAGGCAGACTGCCCTTGAGCTATTGAAGGATGTGGAGGATTCAAACGGAAGAAGAACCTACCTATCTTTAAATTTCTGTTGCACTAGCTACCAACATATCTTCTCCCCAATTATCTCTAGTCAGGAATCAGTTTTTTTCTTGTAATTGAATTTGGTTTAACTTGATTCTTTGATGAAGTTACTTTTGCAGGCCCTAGAAATAAAGCTTGTCTCTGTGAATTTTGCAAATAATAAGTTCTTTGACCATGAGGGGGACTGACCAGGTTTCTCCTGGCCGCCAGATCTTTTTTGCTGTTTATGTTATTGGATGTCTTATGATTCAAGTAGATTTATTTGAATGTACATGTAGATAAATCAAGAATCAAGAATGTAATTCCTATGTGATAGCAGGCAGAAAATTAAACCTTTTCTCTTCCATTGAGCATGAATATTTTATTCAGTCAGTTTATTTCATTATAGAGTGATATTATTCCTTACATATGAACTAGAGGCAGTATTTGATATGCATAATGAAATAATGAATCAGTTTTCCCCCTTCCCGTCCCCCCTAACAAAAAAGTAGTTATCTTTGTAACATCTTTAGGGGCTTAGAAATATTACGAGTCAAAAACAAACAAACAGAAAAACAAACAGCCATTTGGTGTAATAGCATTTTTTTTTAACTCCAGCTACGTTCCACCAGGCTCATGTTCTACCTCACTCCCGTCACTCTTAACCATGCTTCTTGTTAGATAATAAGTTCATTTATTTTTGTAGCATCATCGAGAAAGGAGAAGAACACTGTGGACACCTAATTGAGGCCCACAAGGAGTGTATGAGAGCCCTGGGATTTAAGATATGAGATGGTGAGCATGTTACTTTCTGATTGGGAAAGGTAATAATATATTGGTTTATTGTTTCAGAATCATGTATTGCTTTAATGGTCATTGACAACATTCATTTTGTAGGGTAGTTCACCTGGTTAATCTAATATGCTTAAGTATTACTAAAAATAATTTTTCCATGTCTAATGTAGGAAGTAAATGATGCTAATAAATTGAGAGGCATTCAGTGGATTTGGGAAAGAGAATTCAGGCTTTCAAGGAAGACAAAAACCTTTAGAGTTATGTCAGAGTCTGAAGGAAACATAGCTGTAGGGAGTTTAAAATACTCAATTTTCTGACTTTTAAAGGAACTAAAAGGAAAATGTTCTCTCCTTATTTCTAATATTGGCCTTTAATAAGTTCATTTATATTGGTGTAGACGGCACACAGAAGTAATACTCTCTGCAAAACAAAAATGAAATTGTTGCTGTTTATTTTGGACCGTGCAATATTCTAAGAAAGCAAAAATCTTGGACCAATTTTTTTTTAAGAACCTTGAATCCAAATTTTAATGATGAAAGGGTCCCTGAGTAATGTGTTTACAACATACCAGAAATAATTGATTTTCTTTGCTTGGAAAGTGTTAATTCATTAAGCAACCATACTTACTCACTCATTGAGGTCTGTATTCAGAATATCTCCTTAGTAGAGAGGCTTTGCCTCAACACTCTATAAACAGCATCTCTTGCTGCCTGTCCCAGCAATATTCAAGAGAACTTTCTGTGATAGGTATGAAAATATTTCTGGACCTGCACTCTACTGTATGGTTGCCATTAGCTATCTGTAGCTGCTGAGGACTTGAAATTTGTCTACTGAAACTGAGGAATGGATTGTTTAATTATTCTTTAATTTCAATAGCCACATGTGGCTAGTGCCTACGGAATACCATCACCTGCATATTATGTGTTTATCATCTGTGTTGCTTTATTCCAACTAGAATGTAAGCTCTGAGAGAGGAATTTTCTGTTTCACTTCCATTTTCCCAGGACCTTTAACAGTGCCTGGTGCAGTAGGTACTCAGTCTATAGAAGAGTGCTAATTACATGATGAAACTCAGACGGACAGGTTTGAAATGACCCCCCAAGGAGGATTAATAGGATCAGAACTGCCTCTATCCAGGCAAACTCCCTCTGCTGATGCTCCTGCTCACTCCCCACCCTGCCTAATGTCTACAGTACATTGCCACTGTTAACTCAGTAGCTGAGAAATAATGCCAAAGCTACATATTAGTATGATAGTATTAGAAAGCCTGACTTCCTTCCCTTTTCACCTCTTTCCTGCCTTTTTGGAATTTCACATGTGGCCAGTCTTCCTCACTGAGGTATGAAAAAAAGGAGGGATAAGGAATCAGTCCAAAGCTGTTTAGAAGCATTGCTGTGTAAGTGGCAAACAGACTAGGCTGAAAATCCTGAACCTTAATCTTTGGTTCTTTTGATACCTGGTTTAGCTTATTTTTCACTGTGGATACACTTATTGAGACATTAACCCTCTAAGTTTTACTTTTTTCATTTCTAAAAAGAGAACCATAATATATTTTGTGGTTCTCTATATGATATGGTCTAGCTAGTCTGTATACATGATATACTTAAATGACTTTTAGAATAGATAGCATTTAAAGAAACCCAGGGGTGAATTGTTTTTGGGGAGGGGAGTGTGTTCTTAAAAAGTATACCTATTGATTGATTTTAAAGATACAGAATCTCAACATTTGTACATGGTTTCATTATTCATAATCTAACTCTCTTCCTAATCAGTTGAATAAGCTGTTGGCTAGGACTGAACCTGCCTTGTAAAAGAATGTAATTTTAGGATCATCAAAATTCCTCTTAGACTCTTTGGAGACGGCAGAAGTGGTACAATTGTTACAAGTACCCTGTGTTCACAAGCACCAGAAAATATCATGGGACAGTGAAACTGATTCCTAGGTACTTTATTTGCACATATAAGAAAGTACAAGAGCTTTTGGACTTAGTAGAGCTGATATTTAACTGATTATGTTGTCTTGGGCAAGTCCTTAACTTTCTGAACCTTAGTTTTCTTATCTGTAAAGTGACTACTTAATAGAGTTGTGAACATTTAATGATACATGTATAAATATACTTTGTAAACTAAAATAGAAACCAGAACACAATACCTGGGGGAGTTGTGGATAGCAAACATTAATTGAATGAAGCAAGAGTTGAATATATGGCAGATTATGGATTTTTGAATCCGGGTTACAAGAAGAACAATCTGAATCCATGTAGTACAATTCTAAAAATTCAAAATGTCATGTTTTCATTTTTGGTGTGATAATACTTTGGAAGAGGAATAGGTATCTGGGTCCTTGTAGGTCCCCAGCTACCATGGGGACATGGAGAACAGTGAGGACTTGGGCAAAAGACTTGCCCAAGTTAAGCGTTGACAGGGGCTGGAATTAAAACTAGAGTCTAGGTCTTTTATATTCTCCAAATCACTGGCACTTTATGCTTCACTCCTTGCACGTAATGAGATTTTACTGCCAACATACTCATTTTTAGGATTGCCTTTATTCTTGGTTGTCAATCCTAAAACATTTTCATGAATGCCAATTAGGAAGCCTATTGCTGAAATGCATAGGTGTGTATAACTTAGTAACCAGGTCACTGGCTGTAGGTAAAATCCAACACAACTGCCTATACTGTTACAAGGTAAACTTAACTAAGTAGACTGCATTGTTCTGAATAACTTCAGAGGAAAAATATTTTGCAAACTTTGATCTTTCCAGTAATGAACATGAAAGTTTCTTGATTCAAAAACCTTTGTAGATTTCATTCTCATTAAATAAGCTAGATCTGAAGTATACCTTTAATTCAGTGGGTTGGGACTTCATATAAAAGTAGGCTATATTCAGATTTTAAATCACCCAAACAGTATTTTCCAAAACTCACAAACCTAGGCCCTGATGTGCACATGGCGACTCAAGAAATGTCTAGATAATGTTCAAGTGTACTCCTCTTTAAGAACCACTGGTTTAGACTGAAGTAGTAAGTTTAATGCTAAACATAAACTGTCAGAAAATTTACATAGTAGCAAAAACTACTCCCAAGAAAAAATAGATGTGCTGGCATTGTTTCTAGACACTTTCTTCTGTGACAGTTTATTTTACTGAAAGAGAAACTGAAGCGACCTTAAAAAAAAAAAAAAAAAGAAACGAAACTGAAGCAACCTAGAACCTGCTTATTAATGCAAGAAGAAAATGACAACCAGTATCTTTCTGCCTTTAGGAATCACTAGAGTCCCAGTTTGGGCCCTAATATCATTGAATGCAGTTGAAGTTCTAGTACTGAGCAGTGGCGATTTTCTTTTATTAAGTTTAACTGAACTTAATAGTTGACTAAAATATGCTTAAAATATGCTGATTTCACATGCACACAGAAAACGAAATTGTAT
This sequence comes from Talpa europaea, assembly GCF_964194135.1. NCBI lineage: Eukaryota > Metazoa > Chordata > Mammalia > Eulipotyphla > Talpidae > Talpa > Talpa europaea. The sequence continues at coordinate 101,077,773 of NC_140070.1, read as the reverse complement.
ACAATGTAACGCCAAGAATATCCAAAAAGGGGACATTTCTGCTATTCAGACATTTGTTCACTTAATAGATACTTATTATTTAAGACCTTAGAAAATGCCAACCTGAGAAAGAGAAGGTCTCTTCTCAGAGATAAAACCAATGTGTGTGCACCCAGAGACTTTCAGCAGGTAACCAGCCCCTCTTCATACATAGTCTGTAGCAAAGGAGATAATACTTTGGACTCTACTATGTCCTGAAATGTGGACTGGCTTAATGTTGGGTTATCATTCCTGCCCAATCTGTGTTTGAGCCTTTTGGAATAGGGAGAGTTTAAATTATTGTGTTGTTTGAGGAGACTTATCTTCCTCTAAATTCAGGAATAGCTGCTTGAGAGAAGCACTTGCTTTAGATTTAAGAGATGGCTAGCCCAAATTATTACTGAAGTTATCTTTTAATTACAGCATGTTTTCTGACTTCCGGGATTGCTTCTGGGGTGGGTGTGGGTGAGAGCTGTCTGGAGAGCAGGCTGGTACTCACTGACTACAACAGCAGCCCTGTCCTCTAGTACACTTTCTTTTTTGATTGTTGCCCTTAATTCGTCCTTGGGATTAAGTGAGTAGCTTTCCACAGGAAGTGCTTTTTGTACAGAGCTGACCTTCTGCCTTCAGCTTCATGGGTTTTTGCCAAACATGCTTGGATCAGCCAGGAGTGATTAGCAAAATTCTCTTGATTAGCTATAAAATTAAAATGCCTTTTTTGGGAAAGTTATTTTTGAGAAAATATATAGATTACATAAAGTTTTTACTTCAACACACCTCTAAAGATTAAAGAGTACAGATTGAACAATTTTAGTGATTTTTTAGTTAGGCAAAACTAGAATTTAAGAATGTTTCATGACTGGTTTAGGGTAATTGTGGCAATTAGTAAATAGCACTAGTGGAGGCATTCATTTCCAGTGATGTTAATATTTCCTAATTTTATAGGTCTGGCATAATGTTTGAAATCTGACTTGCTGAAATCTCTTTCTGTAGGTGGTCTGCTCATTCCTGAAGAATGAAGAAGATTCAATGATTTTGGGAGTTCTTTGATGAACTTTGACAAATGAAAGAAGTATTTATAATTTATTAAAAAAAAAATCCCTGGTCAAAAATCTCTGCATGTGTGTTTGTCTTTAGTTGTTTGCTTGTTTTTCTTAAAGGGTATAGTGTAAACAAATCTTACAACATGTAAGTTTCTTATATTCTTGTGTCATTCCGGGGACTCTGAATATCTCTTGTAAGGAAAAAGCAGATAATGGTCTCATCCAATGAATCTCCACCATTAGGAGCTTAGAAGTAAGAAAATAACCCTTTACCAATTCAGAATGAGTACAGTAGCCAGGTCGTTTCATTCAAGATTTTTTTTTATTTTTAACTTCCTTAGAGGCAAGAACTGGGCAAGCCTTCTGTATCTGTATTTTAAATCAATACAGTTGTTTTTATTAGTTCTGACTTTTGGGGAAGTAGTTTGTTTAGATTTTAGATCACTTTATAGCCTCAAAGGTGTTTGGCATGATTAATCAGTGGCTAGCTAGTTTCATTTTAGAATTGACTAGAATCAAGTTTATTGCTTAAGCCCAGATAATTATCTCTTATTAGAATCTGGCTCTGCCATAGACTGAATAAGTACAAGTAAATTAATGAAATAGTTTAACAGAGTGATACCAGAATGTGTGGTTCACTTACTATAGCAACCCTGTGGTCCTATTAACTCTTTCTGGGCTAATTAACTGTATTCTGACTAAGTATACTAAGTTTCAATCTCAACAACAAAAAGGCTGAGGAATGTAAGATATATGTAGTATCTTGTGTGATGGGAAAATTGACTCTTTTATAAAGTGAAGAAGCTGAATTAAATAATTCCTTAGGGTTCCTTTCTCGATAATTTATTAGAACCATGGTTTTGAAATATAACACTCTTAGGTTCAACAGCTGGCTATGTCACCAAGAAATTCACCGCCTCTTTGGGCCTGGTTTTTTTTTTCTCATGAAAGAACAAAAGAATCAAGGAAAATAGGATTATCTAACAAGACCACTGAATACTAATTAAAATGATGTACATAAAGCACTGGCCACAGGTGCTAGCACTTAACATTGTTAACATTCTCTTAATTCTTTGGTACTAGATTCGTATTTTTCTTTGAAAATGCTACTTTAATTTTAAAGGACTTCAGGCTTTTCAGAACATTCTTCTAAATGAAGAATGGAATCTTCAGATATGAACCAGCTTCCCACCCAGAACAGATCTGTGGTAGTTACCCAAATTTTGCTTGAAAATATCCCGGGACTACAAAAGAAAATAAAAATATATTGTTTTATGATCCATTTGTTGTTGTATGCTGTTCCAACTTTTTCTTAGGCATCTATATATTTTTTAAAACAAAAAATGAAAACATTTTTCTGTTAACTTTTTTTTAAAGATTTATATGTACAAGAGCTGGGGTACAAGGTGGAGGTGTGGGGCATGAGAGAATTCACTAGAGACAGAGTGGGGAGCAGAACAGACAGATCTACTGAGCTACACTGCTGAGGGGAGCAGCAGGTGAGTCAGGAGAGGTCTGCTGTGCCATGTGGGTAGCTCCCTGGCCTGGGATTGAACTTGTGCTGCAGTGGCTGCAGATGGCTTCATAGGTTGTGGCTTAACCCCTTGCGCCACCAGGGAAGCCCCCTGTTACATATATATATATTTTTTAATAGAGGCATGTTTTATTTATTTCCTTGTTTGTTTGTTTGTTTTTGTTTATACATGCACTGGGTACAGTCAGAAGCACGGGAGGGTGAGAGAATTCACCAGAGCCAGAGCAGTACCGAAGTACACTGCTGAGGGGAGCAGCGGGCGGCAGGAGAGGTCTGCGTGCCATGTGGGACCCTCCTCTGGTGGCCGGGAAGCAGCTGGGGATGGAACAGGCGCCCAGAGGCCGCGGGCAGCTTCGCAACCCAGCGCTCAACCGCTGTGCCACCGGGAAGGCCCCCTGTTACATATTTTTAATGAGATCACAAAATTGATTGCCTTTCCCCCTTTATAATATTTTACTGTCCAGGAGTATAGTTCTATAATGTGATTTCTATTAGCTATGTATAAACTCATTCTATGGCTTACCATAATTTAACCAATTCCCTGTTGTACAATGGTTAAATAAATTAGTGTCATAGTCATTTCATTAAAGTAATTATATGTGTTCAGCATTATAGGAATTGGGTCTCAGTCTTTGTGGTGGGAGGGTGTCTGTCTTGAACTAACATACCAGATACCGAAATTACTATTATTTTTTTATATTTTGTGTTTTGATTTGATGGTAACATGAGAAAGAAATCACTTAATACCCAGCAGTCTATAATAGGACCACTTTTTGTTGACTTTGTCATATATCTTTCTCATATATACATACTTTTCTGACTACCTCAATGTCACTGCAACCCATGTGTAGGGTAAGGAAAAATGTCAGGCTTTTCTGCCCTCCCGCCATCAGGATAGATGATGGATCCTTGAGGTCCTGAATGCATGCCTGATGGCGGGCACCTGGAGTAGGGTGTGGGCATAGGTAGATGGGATTCACGTGGGCTAAGACTGTGCTTTTAAGGGCGGTGTCACGGGGATGCCAGCAGCAGCAGCAGAAGCTGAGAAAGAAGCCGAAGAGAAGCAAAGAAGCAGAAGCAGAGAACGCCAGAGAGCCCAGAGAGAGTGCGGATTTGCTGGGGGCTGGGAGGACTGCCAGCCTCCCGGCCCCCCAGCACCCCTGCCTGCCATATGCCTGGTGAACACCAATAAAAGACCTGCAAAAGCCACTGAGGACTGTGACTCCTCCTTTATCCGGTCTGCTGGATCAGAAAACCTACTCAGTGGCCATTCCCTGGCCTTACACCATGTTTCCATAGGGAAGTCTTTACAAGCATCCTTCACTATCACTTAGCTAAGGGTGAGCCACAGGGAACGCCTTTTTTCAAGGCTTTGTATGAGTACTGCCTGACTTAGAAAGAGTGCCAATTTGTATAAGCTTTTAGCAAGGTTAACTTTTTCAATCTTTGTCAGTTTGATAAGTTGTACTTCCTTTTTCCCAGAAGCCCTTCCTTTACCCCCTACTTTTTATATCTCATCGGTCACATGTCCATAAACCAGCTGCCATCAAGGGGAATGTTTTAGTCCCTGGCATCTGAAGGAGAAGTTCACCTTCCTTATTATGTTGCCCAAGTAAAATCAGAGTTCCAAAAATGAAGGTGAAAGGGGAAACAGCTATAGACTGGGGAAACAGCTATAGACTTGGCAACCAGCAGTGTATTCCTAAAGTCATGTTGGCAGTATGTGTCCACAGCCGAAAATCACACCTCTTCTATTTTAAATTCTGTATTAGGAAAGCATCACTCTGAAGCCCAATGTTTCTCAGACTACACGATGAAGAATGAGCTTTTTTTTTTTTTCCAGCTCACAGCTGTACAGGTTTTGATGAAATTCAAAGGCCCTAAGTTTCTGTAAAATTACCATAAAGTGTCTAAATACTCTAAATTTTTCTCTCCTTGTCATTGAACAGTGATAGTTCACCAACCAGCTGTACTCATCACCACACTTGGAGAGTCACTCTCTAGTTAGAGACTTCATAATTTGGCCCCAGCTTCCTCTCCTGCCTCATGCCCTGCTGTTCCCTTTGACTCACCTACAACAGCTGTTCCCTGTTACCAGAACATGTGATGTATTTTTGTTTTACTTCTGGATGTCACTTCATATTCTGTTCTCCCTTCCTGGAATGTCCTCCCCTAGCTGGGGGTTGTCTAATCATCTTTTCAGACCAGCTTAAATGTCACCTGTTTTTCCTGAATTCTTTGTGCCCCCATTGGTATTTCCTTTGACCCCCTGAGTATACTGACTTTCTTGGATTACAGTTGTCTCTGGGTTAGTCTCTCTCACTATACCAAAGTTTCCTTAAAAGGGGATAATTGTCTTGCTCCTCCTCAGATACCATGTCCCTGGCTCACATGCTTTGCTCTAAAATGATGTGACTTCTGTATCCTTTGTTCTCCCCAAATAGTTTCTACAGTGCTTTTGCCTACATATATGTTGATTTCCTCAAAATATTTTGACACACAAGTTTTTTCTTTCCTTTTCTATCAAATTTGAATTAAAAAAGAAGATAGAACTTTCCACTGTATTCCCATCATTGGGCCTATCCTACAGGCATCAATGTTACTGATACTGCCGCTAGCATGTGGGATTTAGGCACCCATTATGCAATCCCAGCAACATGTGCAAATACCCTGTAGCAATAAATGAGGCCGTGTGTTAATCATAGAAACTTCCGAAAGCACCTAGCAATGTAGTACAGCACCAACTGTCGATACATACAACTTAGAGTCACAGTGACCAAGACATTAGTCCTTATTCACATACGAGCTCTGTGACCTTGGGCAAGTTCCTTACTCTCTGATGCTGTTTCTTCCATTTAAAGATATCAATGGATGACGTAGAAGCCATAACCATTTGATGAATGTTAGTACCTTCTGCTCAGATGAGCACTGGGTTGATAAGGAAGGCGGGCTGAAAACTATTCAATAGTCCTCTGTCTCTTTAAAAGGTTAGGGCCAGCCCATCTCTCAGGCTTCCAGAGTAAAATGACCTGCTTTGAAATTCAATCTCCATCAGAGCCTTGGTTGTCTTCCTTTCTGCACTTCTGATTTTGATCAGCTAGCTAAGACAGCTACTCAGACAGCTCAGGGGTGTATGACTAAACAGGATAAGCAGCTGCTGCTTGGTGAAGTGGTGAGTTGGTTGGGAGGTGGGCAAGTGGCATAAAAGCAGCTTGGAAACCCCCAAAATCCACTGCTCAAATGGATCCAAAGCAGAGGAGGGGTGTGGGAAGGAGGGAGTGGTTTCCTTCTCCAGGCACTCCAGCAGTCACCCCTGGATTTTTCTCCCTTAAATTTAGAAAAGAGGGGACAAGATGCACATGGGTTGATCAGTTGATTTAAATTAAATAGGAAAATACCACTTTCTTCAACATGCTGTACGTTTTCATATCACTGTGCCTCTATTAGTGCTCGTCTCACCACTAGAAATGGTCTTTCCTTCTTTCTATCTGGTTAATTCAGCCCCTACACCTAAAATCAAATGTTAATCCTTGCATCTTCCCTCCTTTATCCCACTCTTCCTTCCAGGTTGCCACCTGTCTATAAAAGTAACTGTTATTATATATCACACACGGAATTGCCATTGTTTTTTTCATTTATCTTTCCCTTGATCCAATGAAAATTCAGAATCTGATTCTCTACATGCTTGGCTAAAGTAGGCAGTCAATAAAAAAAAAAAAATTGTTGAGCAGAAAACTTCCACTTCACATATTTGAAAATTTCGAGCAGTATAATAAAAGTCCCTATGGATTGAGCATATGAAAAATTGTTGGGTGTCCCCTTCTTGTCCCCCTGCACCTCCCCCCAGGAATGATAGTAAGTGCTAACCAGTAGCAAGAGAAATAATAATAATAATAAAGGAGTCGTTTAGAAGCTGGTGGGCATTTCTTAGTTAAATGTTGGCACAGTCCAGTTTATTTCTTGGTGACACAAACTAGAGCTGGGTCGGTTTACAGGTTCCTTGGGTGTCATCATTCTTCCTGGGAGGGGAAGCGGGAGGGGTTAGGGGTCATTTGTCAAGGCCAGGATTTCCACTGCTGCAAGCTATTTGAGTCACAGCAGTAAGTCTGATGACTAAACAGTATGTGTAAAGTACCGAATCTAGACCGGGCACTTCATAAGTGCTTAATGGATGGTGTTTTTTGGTCTGCCAAGGTCTCACCCTTTGTGTTAACCATTGCTAGAGCCAGATATGTGTGGGGAAAATCAGCTTAGAATTCAAAAAGCTGTTTTGCATAGCTATAAAATTTAATGAATGCCACATAAATGCCTAGTGATGTTTACAAAATGATCTAATAAAGGCCTTCAAGGGGTTTTCCTCACTGTTAGGAGTTTTTCTGATAACAGTCCCATACTTTCCTACTTTGATGTGTCTTTCTACCTCAGGAGAGCCCCGGCCCTCCCCTCAGGGAGCTCAGGACTGCTTCCTGCCTGAGGTGTTGTGGAAAATTCTGTGCTTGCTTATCCCTTGTGGGCTGCCCGCTCCCACATCTTCTCCCTGCCTGTCTGCATGTCTGTCTTGCTCCCCCTCCTGCATGTCCTCTCCTTCCCCCCCTTCACCCCCCACCCCCCAGCCTTATCCTGTCCTCTGTGGAGGTACGCTAAGTGCTCTGCCAGCCTGCCTGTGTGCCTGATCTGTTTTTTCTCACTGCCAGTACCTCTTGGATTCCAATTCCAAACATGGTATCCATCTGGGGTCACCCTTTCTTCCAGTGCCAAGAGAGACGCATTCCAAATGGAACACAAGTGTGCCTCCCATGCTGGACTCTCATTCTGTTTAGGGACAACAGAAGGCAGGATGTGGTTACTTTATCCCTCACTGCTGAAGTTTTCAGTTCCATGGCCCTATTTTTTCCTTGGGACAATTTAGTTTTCTTTTTCAAGAGCCAATTTGAAGACTGTCAAAAGAAACCTGCAGCCAAGGAACGTTGCCAGACCTCTACAGGGAGGGTCAGAGCCTTGCTGAGGGAAAGAGAGGGGAGAAAAAGTCTTGAGATTCTCCACGAGATGTACTATGTTCTGTCACTCACTCCCAAAGCTGCCGGAAGCATTCCTCCCAGGAAAGGTGGAGTCACTGGGGAGAAGCTGGAGGTGAGAAGACTCCGGGGAGGACCATTTCATTCTTTTCCTGAATTTCCTATGTGGGGACAGCCTTAGGGCTGGCAAGACTTTGAGAAGCCCCAAAGATGAGCGCAGACAGCAGCACAGTGGGCCAGCACCTCTGGCAGGGGCCAGTGTGCGTTGGCTGGAAGCAGGATGTGGAAGGAGCTATCTACCACCTGGCCAACTGCTTCTTGCTCCTGGGCTTCATGGGAGGCAGTGGGGTATATGGATGCTTCTACCTCTTTGGCTTTCTGGGCACAGGCTACCTGTGCTGTGTGCTATGGGGCTGGTTAGATGCCTGTGGCCTGGACATCATCCTCTGGAGTTTCTTGCTGGCAACGGCCTGCCTGCTCCAGCTAGCACACCTGGTGTACCGCCTGCGAGAGGATACCCTCCCCGAGGAGTTCGAGCTCCTCTACAAGACACTGTGCCTGCCCCTACAGGTGCCCCTACAGGCGTACAAGGAGATTGTTCACTGTTGCAAGGAGCAGGTCTTGACTCTGGCCACCGAACAGAACTATGCTGTGGAGGGCGAGACGCCCATCAATCGCCTGTCTCTGCTGCTCTCTGGCCGGTAAGCCACTCTGTCGCTGCCAGTATTTCTCCCTCAGCCCAAACTTCTCTTTTCCCAGCTTGTTCTTTTTTCCATTTCGTGGTACCTTCCGTCGAGAGAAGGATGTGACAAATCAGACCAAAATAGGTTTTCTAAGCTTGGGTTTGTTTCCTCTTTCTACGTATACAGTGCTTCATGGCTTGGCTACAGCAATGTCTCTGCAAGTTTTGGGAAACTGAACATTTCTTTAAGATTAATCCAAACCTGCCCTTATGCATTCAACATTTGCTAAGGGAACAGTACCAAAAATGGGTTTTCTAGAACCCCTGTTGCCTGCCAGAGAATCAAGGAAACACCCCCAATTGTGTTGGCAATATCCTGTACAAACTTAATGGTAAAGCCATTCTAAGTATAGCCATTCCCAGTATTCTATTGAGATTCTTGCAGAACTGTAAATGTGAGAACAGACAGTGAGGGAAGAATAGAGATGCCCACATATGTCTCATTGAGGATTTGGTGAAGATGCCTGGCTTCCCAATTGTGAGAAGGCTGGCTGACAGACAGACATTAGCAGAAATGGTCTAAGTTAGGACCCATGATTCCCAGTCAGCCTGCACGTGAGTGTTGCCTGTTGGCCGCTATCTTCAGCACAAATGAGATGGGGCTATTGCTGTGCTGTGATAGGGGATTGTGGATGCTTGAAATACGGCCATACTGGGTCTTGCATGTGGGACTGAACAGCCAATAGTAAACAACTTAATCTGGTCTACTTGGGCTGGCTCTGCAGAAAGCAAGTGTTTCAAAAGCTTCATTTCAATTTCCTTCCCTGCTTTCTTTAGACCAGGAGAACATGGTAGAAAAGATATGCTAGGAGTCAAAAGACTCTGACTGTAAGAAGAAAAAAAAAGAAACCAGATAAGGCTGCTAGTCACATAGAAAAAAGGAGATTGATGATGATGTTATTATGACAACTATTAATAGTAATGCACTTATATAATATAATGTATAGAATCCACAGTATATGTATATATGTTTTCATTTTGTTTGGGACTCAGAAGTCCTGGGTTCAGTGAACTATGAGGTTTTGTGAGCAGACATTCCATTGTAAACAATTGCAATTATTTATAAACAAATACATGTGTAAACACAAATACATTATAACTGTGGCCAAAATGTTTGCCACTTATAACTCATGCTTCAAATAAAAACAATACGGGAACCTTGATTGTTCATGAGATCTATGTAGTTATTTGCACCTCTGTTTAAAGGAGGAAATTGGGACTGCTGGGGGAAATACCTACTTCACCTGTGTGGTGATCATTTGCTGGAAACATATTACAATCATTGTTTGGAATTACCGTGAACTTGTATAAAAGCACTTTTCTGTGATGAGGAGAGGGGAATTAGTTCCCCTGGTGGGATGTTTCCTAGTGTATTTAGCATCAAAACCCGAGTCAGAAATAAACCATTCTGATTTTTTTCTTAGCTTTCAAGGTTTGGAGTAAAATTTTGTTATCTTTCAATGTTATCCCGGTGCTCCAGACCTCTCCTATTTTACCCGATGCTCCCCTCAGGCCCATGGCTCCCCTTAGCAGTGTATTTCAGTAGATCCATTTGTTCTGCTCCCCACTCTGTCTCTGGTGAATCCTCTCAGCCCCTGCACCTCTGGCCTGTACCCCAGTTCTTGGATGCATAAATAAGGAATAAATAAATAATAAAATGCTCTCACATGAAATTCTAATCACAAAGACTCCTGAGCCAGCAACTGCCTAAGCAATTTGTGTCCTGCCATCCAGGAGATCAAGAAGGAAGAAGAGGCTGGAATGGAAAGGACAGTGTATATGCACTCAATGGCTTCACAGAGCCACCCAGGCTCATGAGATGTTGCTCACACTCTGAAATGGAGAAAACTTACTAGATCCTAATCATTTCCCCTTTTTTTAATACATAGATTAGACTTGAAGAGGATTTGAGCAGCCATTTCCCTTCACTCACATGGTCTCTTCTCTCCCTTTGCCAGGGTTCGTGTGAGCCAGGATGGGCAGTTTCTACACTACATCTTTCCTTACCAGTTCATGGACTCTCCTGAGTGGGAATCACTGCAGCCCTCAGAGGAGGGGGTGTTCCAGGTAACAGGGAGCCCTGTGGCTCATCCCACGGTGACCCAGCAATAGCCCTTCCTCCATCTCCTCCCTCTCACTCCTGTCCTTTGAACCACTGCCAATAAGGCTGCTTGGGGTGGGAGGGCATCTCCTGTGGAAAGAGGGCCTGGGCTCCAGTAGACGTGGGGTGGGTAGGGAGGTGTGACCCCTGATAGAAGGGCCATGTCATTCCTATGCCTAAAGCTTTCCAGAGCATTAAGTGATCACAAGATAAAAACTCACCCTCCTTAGACAGTAACTTAGGACCTTTAGTGATGCCCAGTGTCCTCTCTAGACCTTCCCTCCTTCACTGCTTTTGCCCATTCCAGTCATGCTGAACTATTAGTTCTTCATGAACACATCACATTATTTGTAGCACCAGGCCTTGACCCCTCTGTCATTCTATCTGAAATACATTTCCCCTGTCTAGATGAGGCTATGGTGTCTTACTTCCTCTGAAGCCTGCCCAGATTGACCTCACTAGCTCCCACCCTGAGAGCCTATTGTTCCCGCCTGCATGTCTGTTTGATTCCTTTTATCTGTGCTGACTGGTACATATATTGCTCTCTGTTCTAACCATCTGGTTTCCTTTCTTTCTTGCATGGGGTGAGCTCTTTGAGTTAGAAAACTGGGCTTTTTTTCTCTCTATCCCCGACTTCCAAAGGACAGTTCCTTGAACACAGTAGGTATTTGATAAAACTTTCCTGAACTGGCTTGTCTGTGGGCAGCTGGTGTCTCAGCAGACCCCCTGGGGCACTTCACTTCACATGTAAAGCCTGATTATTCATCTCCTGCTCTCTTCTGTGCCAATCATCAGACTTCAGTTACTCTCTTTGTAGTTCTCACTTATCTAATGGCTATTGTATTTTATTTATTTTTTAGGGGGAGTGTTGAATATTTTTAATACCATGCTTAACAGATGAGGAAACTGAGGCTCAAAACCATCAAGTAATTTGGCTAAGGTCTTCATCTAAAAGATGGCAAAGCCAAATTGCTTAGCTCTACTATTTCTCTCTCATTTTTTTAAATCAGAGTGTTCACCAGGAAATTGTAGTTAACGCACACACACACACACACACTCACTATCATAGGGACTCCCCTCTCCAGATGGTTTGCCAGTACTGGGCTCCATGTGTCTCCTACCACTTCTATTAGGGAGTCCCTCAGGCTCGCATATGAGCCAACCCCAGAATAGACACATACCAGGCAGTGCCACCTGGCTGGGCCTACTTCCGCCCCACCCTGCATCTCAGCTCTGTAAACACAGATCCTGAGAGGCAATCCTGATTCCGTTACCAGGGCTACCAGCCACAGGCCCCCTCTAATGATGTTTCTCCCCCAAACAAACACACACACACACACACACACACACATACACACACACTCATACACTTATCCTCTCCAACCGGCCCAGAAAGTCTCCATTGAGAATTCCCCCAAGGCCATAAAAACCTCCAGGAAGGCTGTGTCAGGTCATAAGCCAGCCAGAACAGGCTCTGTTCTGACACTGATACTCAGGAACAGGTGGTGGATAAACCGGGTGTCCTCCCGTAAGTTATGCTTGAAAGGAAGGCCTCTAACCCCAGATGGCCTCTCAATCTAGAATGGTGGTATCAACATATTCCTCCTATTTTTATTTTTAGTGTGCACCTCTCTTGGAACAGTGAGATCCACATGTTTGCTATTGGCTATGTAAAGTTCCGTTTCCTTTTTGCAAATGTCAAGTGTTGTCCAGAGTTACAGAGTTTATCCTGTCCTTGCCTTGAATTGCATAGACTTTGTTGATTCTTACTGTGTTTAAAACAAATGAATCGACATTCCAGCCTATCTCTCAATAATTAGTTAAATATGAATATATTGATTGTTCATCTCTGTGACCCTCTCATTAATCATAAAGAATATAGCCCATAGGGGTCCCATAGAAATCACCATTATTTCTCCAGTCTATATTGTGTTTTACTCGACCCACAACTTCTGTATATATGTCCTCTCATTTAATCTATTCAAATAGCCTCTGAGATAATTAAAGAAAAAGTTTGTCATATCTTTATCACAATTGCAATGGACTAGTGAGCCCCCATGTATCCCTCAGAATGGGGGAGACACTGGAGCTGGAGGTGGGTGCTGTCACGGGAACTGTTTGTGGCAGCTAGGAGAGTCTGGCCCACAGCTGAGGCCCCCCACAGACTCCTGGAAGGTTGGTATGGGGGAGCATAAGGCAATGATCTCACAAAGGAACTTGGAAAGAGCTGGCAAAACTACAAATGTATTTACCCTTTGAGCCACCAATTCCCCTCTAGGAAATTGCTCTAAGCCTATACTTCTACAAGTACAAAACCACAAAGGAACAGGCTTTTCTCATTGTGGTATTATTTATAATGGCAAAACATTGGGGACAACGTCACACTCATTCATGACAAAATCTTTGTCACAGATGTGTGTGTGTGTGTGTGTGTTTAATTAACAGGTTTAAATTAACAGAAATTAACTGGTTTCCTGAAGACCTTTGGGGAAGGTTTTAAGGACATAAGAAAGTGATATTAGTTTGTTTTGAAATATTCATTCATTCACTTTAGTAATATTTATCAAGCACCTGTTATATACCAGGCACTACTAAAGGTTCTGGGAGTATATCTGTTAACAAAACAGATGAAGGTTCCTGTCTTTGTGCATTTATAGTCCAATAGAGTAGACAAAACATAGCTCTTAGACACAATGAATAAGTAAATGATGTAATATGTTAAAAGATTTTTATCTTTTACTTAACTTTTAAACTTTTACTAAAAAGCTTTTTATAAAATCTAGCAAATGGCAAAACACAACATAAATAACTCTTAGACTCTGAAAATTACAGTGGTAACCAGTGAGTGGAGGAGAGACGAGGGCACATAGGGAATAAGGTGATGGTGTGCTGGCACTGGAGCTTTGATGGAAGGTAAGCATGTGCACAGGTTGAAGTGTAAATTGTACTCATAAACATATATTCTTGCAAGCAAATGACAAATCAATAAAATTTTGATGGGGAAAAAAAGGCTAGAAAAAAATTTCAATTTTAAATAGGGTGGTTATAGATGACTTTGTTGAGTAGGTGACATTTGAATAAAGATCAAGAAAGGTGATATTGACCCCTGTGAATATCTGGGGGAAGATCATACTAGGCAGAGGGAAGAGCCAGTGCAAAGGCCCAGTGAAGGGAGGGGGTAGCATCTTTGAGGTACAAAAAGAAGGCCAATGCTGCGACAACAGAGAGAGGGAGTAAAGAGGATAGGTGGAAAGGCCCCACACTATGTAGGGCCTCTAAAGTACAGGCTATGGCAGATCTTGACAAGCACTTGCTGAATTTAGTCATGGACAGATTGTGAGTACTTCTTGCAGAATTCCTTCTCATGAGGCAATAAACTTGGAGAGATTATGTAATTTGTCTACTGTCCCAGCTGGTAAAGGGACAAAACAGGAGCTTGAAACCAGTTTCTGGTCTTGGTGAGGTAGTGCTGGGCCTTGACTTTAGTGCAGATTATTATGGGAGAAGAAACTTAGTGGATGAAATAAATGAAGGAAATGAAAGAGGAATACTGCAGAGGAGAAGGGAGAGGAGAGGAGACAGTGGGAGATGGGCAGGACTTAAAAGGATTATATGAAATCTCTGAGAATGCTTGGAATGTTGACTCTAACTTCAGTTAAATAACCCATACAAAGAACTTAACACAATGCCAGGCACATAGCCAGCTGTCAGTAATTGTTAGCTGCTGTCGTCATTGTTAGCTGCTTGTCTCCATCCACAAATCTGCCTTGTGAACTCTGCCAGCCTTCTCACTTTTAATGTATCACAGCCAAGTAAATCATTAAAAATTGTATGGCCCCCCCATCCCCTTTTCCTTTAGTAGCCTGGGTTTCCCAGTTTAACCCCAGCCAGATCACACATCAGTGTTTTAGTAAGAACTTATCAAGAACCTACTGCATGCTGGGCACATTGTTATTCACCCTGCAGTGTAACTTATCTTTGTACCATGGGCACATAGTGGGTGCTCAGAAATTCTATGACTAAATAGATGGAGAGTGGGGACCCTTCAACTTGAGCTCTGAAGAGTTCCTCTTCCCCGTACCTGTTTTTCTGACTTCAGATCCTGTTGATAACTTGCAGAGGCCAAGTCAAGAGCAACTTTATGGGCCTGAGTCCCAGCCAGTGTTTTGTCCACTTGATGTAGCTTGGCATACCTAATCAAATGCTCTTCCCTAATAGAAACTCTTTCCATTGCTTTTTTCACCCCCACCCCAGTATACTGTCCTTTTTATGATAAAATAAGCTGTCATCAATATCTGACCTTTCTTCAGGGCCCTAGGAGGCCCCTTCTCTCTTGGAATCACAATAGAATCAGAACCCTCTACAGTCACTAGTGATAACAGCCTTGGGACATAGAATATAAAAGCTGAGGAGACTGAATGGGAAACTGAGTCTCCAAGAAGTGAGGTCCCCATGAGTGAATGACTGATCCTAGGGCTTCTGACAACCCCTTACACCCCTCCCCCAACTCTCATATCACTAACACAAATAAAAGTCATTCACTGGGCCTCCCCAGACAAGGCCATGAAGCGGTACTCCCCCAGGTTCTTCAGTACACATACATATGTTTGCCATATATCTGTTTTTCTATGCTAAGTGTGGGCATGTTTTCTAGTTTAAACCTTCATTCTCTCCTCCTGAACTTTCTCAGGTCACCCTGACTGCGGAGACTGAATGTAGCTACATTTCCTGGCCCCGGAAAAGTCTCTATCTTCTTCTGACCAAAGAGCAATACATCTCCCACCTTTTCTCTGCCCTGCTTGGCTATGACATCTCGGAGAAACTCTATGCACTCAACGAGAAGCTCTTCTCTAAGCTTGGACTGTGCTTTGACATCCGTCTCCCCAGCCTCTACCTCGTCCTGGGTCCGGCTGCCCCAGATGCAGAGCCAGAGTCTGAGAAGGAAGATGAGGAAGTCTTTGAGCCAGCAAATCCCCCTCCTCAGGCCACACCCACATTTATCCAGCCAGAGACCCCTTACTCTCCTCCCCCAGGGGCCACTGACCCTCCTATACCTCTTTCTTGGGCCAGGATTCCCAGACCTGAGAGCGGCATCCTGAGTGAGGACTCCACCAGCCTGGTGCTGGAGGACTTTGAGGAGGTGTCAGGCTCAGAATCATTCATGGATTATAGAAGTGATGGGGAGTACATGAGGTGAGGCGAGAACTGACGTGGGCACAGCCACCATGCTTAGGATCTTGTGTAAGTATTCAGAAGCAGCTGCCACACCTTCCTGCCAACAGCTGGCCTTACCTTGATTTGAGAGAGCAAAAAACAAACAAACAAAAAACCCCCAAAAGCTGTCTTTTCAAGAGACTTCCAGAAAGTGTCATTGATTTAACCTTGCAGAGGATCACTCACCCCAGGTGCACAAAGGCGTGAGGGGATGTTTGAAACCATTCTTTATTGTAATTGCATTTGGGGCAGATTGATACATTGAGTAGTCAGGTCACTTACTAGAATTTGGGCAAGGTTTTGCTAACAGCTAAGGCCACAGCTAGATCTAAAAAGATTCTATTTGGGGCATGCATTTGAAAAGGAATAAAATACTGGCGTGGTTCTAATTCTTACTTTCCTCCTGGAGCAGAGTCAGCTCTGAAAAGCTGTCATTACTTAGCCTAGATTGGGCCATATCTCTATTAACATTGCATGTTTTAAAATGGTTTGTGGCTACAGGCTAGAAATCACAACCTCACTTTCCTTTTACCCAGGGGAGAATGTGTTGGTGGTTCAGGCATTGGGCCGCATGGCACCCTGCTGAGTGTCACTATGATCGGGATGGGCACACAGCAGCCCAGCTCTCCCACATGCCACACCTGTGGGAGCTGGAGTGGGGCCTAAAGTTACGTGCATGGTTTCCCTCACAGCTCGTGGGCATGTACAAGAAAGGCCATACTGAACGGTTCTGGGAAATTGCTTTCATGTTCCTCCTGTCTGATTTTGTGATGCTGTGACAGTTTCCTCTGGGACTCTGCCAAACCATTGTGGAGGCCTGACTTTTCTTGAAGAAAATCCCACTCTTTTAATTTGGAAAGCACTTCCAGCTGAGGGACCCATCATGATCTGGGAAGCATTGAAAGGTTAGCCCAGGGAGGAGGGCCTCCAGTAGTCACAAGGTGAATAAGGGAATGTCTGTCTATTTTGAAAAACGTATTATATAAACAAACAAGGCAAGAGAGAGTTTTTTCTTTTTTTTAATATATATTTATTGCATCATTCTTCATATTTGTACAATGTATGATTTCACCGTGAAATTCCCACCACCATTTCACTGTGCACCATTACCATAGTCCCTTGAAGAGAAGACTGACGAAACATGGTTTGATGTTTATTTTCATAGCTATGGAATTTTTAATCTTCTGTGGCACCAGTGTCCTAAGAACCACAGATGATGAGCTGATTCTGGGTTAATTTCATGGCACCCAAACTCACACTTTTGCATTGTCCACTCTCATCACCCCCACCTGGCTACAGACATTCACCTTCCTGATTCACCCCTCCAGACATATGAGTTATGTTCTATGGATCCCTGTCTTTGTCCAGCATGACTACCCAGCTGAACTCACAGCTGGGCTCATTGTTCTCATGTTCTTCCTGGTTCTATTTGTTCTCTTCTACTTTTTTTTTTAAAGATTTATTATTTATTCATGCATACAAGAGCTGGGGTACAGGCCAGAGATGCAGGGGGGTGAGAGGATTCACCAGAGACAGAGTGGGGAACAGAACAGGCAGACTGACAGAAGTACACTGAACAAAGCACATGCTGGACAAAGACAGGGATCCATAGAACATAACTCATATGTCTGGAGGGGTGAATGATCAGGAAGGTGAATGTCTGTAGCCAGGTGGGGGTGATGAGAGTGGACAATGCAAAAGTGTGAGCTTGGGTGCCATGAAATTAACCCAGAATCACCTCATCTGTGGTTCTTAGGTCACCGGTGCCACAGAAGATTAAAAATTCCATAGCTATGAAAATAAACATAGCAGTGGGGAGACAGGAGAGGTCTGCTGCACCATGTGGGTTGCTCCCTGGCCAGCCGGGATTGAACTCATGTTGCAGATGCTGCGGATTGCTTCATAGTGTGATGTTAACCCCTTGCGCCACCAGGGAGCCCTACTTGTTCTCTTCTTTCTAGCTCTTTCTGAACTCTTCCAGTCCTTGGTTGCCACAGCTTGTTTTTAAGAACAGAATCCTTTTTTTCTCAGTTAATTTCCCCTCTCCATTTGCCCTCTGTCACTTTCCCATTTTCTTGTTCACATGTTTATCTCTTTATTACCTGTCCCCCTGACTTTCCTACCTTGTTGCAGCCATTCTTCCTCAACTACCCTGTACTCCCGTCTTGGTTTTTTAATGCATATCCTTCCGTGATCAGTAACTTTCCCTCTGCCTATAAACACTCATTCAAGTGAAGGCAAAATTTGGAAATCCCCAAATTTAGATGACTACCCTTTTCATACATGAGTTTTACCAAACATTAGGAAGCAGGCAACATGGTAAAAGAGAAAGAGACAGTCCGAGTCTTTATGTCTGCCTCTGCTACTAAGCAGGATGTGACTCTTTTTTTTTGCAAACCACACAACCTCACTGAAACTTTCTTCATATGACACTGAAACTTTCTTCATATGAGTGTGCTGGATGAACTGGTTTGGTGAGAAAGCAAAGATGAGTTACTTTTCAGAGGAGCAGTGAGCCAGCAGCAGAGTGCATCTGTGGTGCAGGTGTAATCAGCTGCATTTTACCGATTTCTGCAGTGACTTGGAATTGTCTTCCAACCTGCTGAGTGGTGGGTCCTGCTTGCCTAGAAGTTCCCTCTATTCTGTTCCCGTGAGGAGTCTGTCAGCTCAGTCTCCAAGATCCTCTGCCCTTTATATGGTTATATGAAATACCACTCTTCTAATTCAGCCTTTTCTGAAGCTCAAGATGAGAAAACATATAATTTAACTGACTTTCTAAAGTATAATACAAAGAGAGTAGGTTTTTAAATTTGGTAAATAGAGAGAAAGGAGAAGCTGTTGTTTACTTCCATGTTTTCAGAACAACTTGAAACATAATCAAATGGGCAAAATTCCAAATGACTTTCAATTTATTTTGTGCTAATGAAATAGTTTCAACCAGAGATCCTTGTCTGGAAATGTGTGTTTGGCTTGACTTGTTTGTTATCAAACTCCTTCTAGGGTTATTGCTGTAATGAATAAGTACCATCTTTTGTGATTGGCTGGAATTTGCTACTGTTTCCTATATGAAGTAAAGCAAAATTCGCCCTCTATTCCCTGCCTGTTCAGTTACCAAAATGTTCAGCTCATTGCTACTCATCTGGCACTTACATAAGAGGCATGTGGATGACTGTTTTCTGCATCGTGGAGAATGACACAGCTTCATCACACTGACACCAGCCCTTGGCCCTCACATCAATCCAACTTAAGACCAACTAAAAATAGTCAGAGCTTCTACTAACACTCTTTTTTGAAGGGAGTACATCCTTTAGTCTGCGGGTGCCCGGAACTGAACTGCAAACAAGCACTGCTCTTGTTATCCAGGGCAAACAACGCTACTGGATAATGTATTCACACAGGTCTTACAGCTGCTACTCCTTAACCCTGACTTCACTAAAAATTTTCCATTTCACTCTACGAACCCTCTCCACGATGTCCCACTTCGTTTCTTATAGGAGATGCTCAATGCACACATCTCTGAAGGGGTCAGTTGAATCAGATAATTATCAGAAATTAATTGAAAAATTTCTAAAATTTGGCCAGATGTGATTATGTTTTCAAAACTCTGTGGTTTCCAAAAACTGTGGTTTAAAAGTAAAAACAATATATCATTTCCTTTCTCCCTACTATTTATGAAACAAACAAATGAAAAACAAATGACAATGTGGTGGCTAATTGTGGTCAGGGAAGGAGCCTGGAATCAGGAGAGGACCACATGCCAGAGAACCAGAGAATCTTGACCCAGTAGGTAGGATATAGTTCAAGCACTTTGCTAGGTAATTGCACCATGATTAATTATGAGTAAAAACTGAAAGAATGAAGAGATTTAACTGTAAGAGATGGGCCAGATAATATCTTTAACTTTCACAAAGAAGGGAAATAAGAATTTGCCTTAATTTGGTGTAGTTCTTGAGAAAATAAATTAATTAAAGGCTGAAAGCTTTAAGGAGGATTTCAGCAGTATTAACAATGGATCACCTCGGAGAGTAGTGACTTACTCATCATTGGTAGAGTTCAAGTAGGAACCAGAAGAAATCGCAGAAATTTTTTAAGTTGGGCCTCCCTGGTGGTGCAGGCGGTTGAGCGCAGCACTGTGAAGCTGTCCGCAGCCTCTGCAGTGCTGGTTTGATCCCGGCTGGCCGGCGAGAACCCCATATGGTGAGGCAGACCTCTCCTGTCTCACCCACTGCTCCCCTCAGCAGTGTACTTCCTCATCAGTCTGCCTGTTCTGTTCCCCACTCTGTCTCTGGTGAATCCTCTCACCCTCTCACGCATCTGGCCTGTACCCCGGTTCTTGTATAAATAAATAAATCCTTAAAAAAAAAAGAAATTTTATAAGTTGACTCAGGCTCTGCCTTATGTTTTTGCTATTAGTATTTCTCTGTGATTCTGTTTCTAAATCTGACTCTAGTCCTGCTACTTAACCACCATCAAGAACCTCCGTTACTCTGCAAAACAGGACTAATAGTCTAATAAGTAATTAATATCTACTAATAGGTAGACCGGTAGCTCTGTAAAAGCAGCAGTGATTAAGTTGTAAATCATTGGTTTCATGTAGAAGATACTTTAAAATTCCGCTGTTTGCAGAATTGTTTACTACTGTATTTCCTCTCTCTCTCTCTTTTTTCCTCTCTCTCCCCCTCTCTCTCATGACTTCCCTTCTTATTTCCCCTAGTCTGATTTCCAGGGAAGATGGCAACTGGCAGAATCCCCTGACAACACAGTGGCTGCTGATAGCTTTGGGTGGAGGCCCAAAGAAAACATACCCTGCTCCTCAGCCCCTGAATAAGCGAGGGATGATCTTACCCAATTCATTTTATTTTTTTAAAAGATTTATTGTTTTTTATTTATTTATGCATACAAGAGCTGGGGTGTAGACCAGAGGGGTGTGTGTGTGGTGGGGGAGAGGATTCAGAGAGAGAGTGGGGAGCAGAACAGGCAGATGAACTGAAAGCACTGCTGAGGGGAGCAGCAGGCAAGACAGTAGAGGTCTGCTGCGCCAAGTGGGCCAGACAATGCCCTCCAACCCCCATCAAACTTGTGCTGCAGTGGCTGCTGATAGCTTCATAGTGCTGAGACTTGACCCCTTGTGCCACCTGGGAGGTCCCCAATTCCCTGTATTTGATCAGGAGAAAGATACCCATCGCATATTATAATCAGGTTCTCTCCCTCTGAGGAGGCTCTAAGGTGTTTAGGTGGGAAGACTCTTGAGACAGAAAACCTGCTCTTGGAAGTGGCTTGGTAGGACCCTGGGGGTGTCTCAGGTTCTGATTCTATGTACTCTCAGGTACTCTCGGTGAGAGGCAGCAGCTTCCCCTGCAACCTGTGCTCACTGCCGGGTTATCCTTCTTCTCATGTTTTACAGGCCTCATTTACTCATCCTTATCTTTATTTTTTATTTATTTATTTATTTATTTTTTTTTATAGAGGCATGCTTTATTTATTTGTTTGCTAGTTTGTTTGTTTGTTTTGTTTATACATGCACTGGGTACAGTCAGAAGTGCGGGAGGGTGAGAGAATTCACCAGAGCCAGAGCGGGGAGCAGAGCAGGCAGAAGGACCGAAGTACACTGCTGAGGGGAGCAGCGGGCGGCAGGAGAGGTCTGCACGCCATGTGGGACCCTCCTCTGGTGGCCGGGGAGCAGCCGGGGATCGAACCGGCGCCGCAGAGGCCGCGCGCAGTTTCGCAACCCAGCGCTCAACCGCTGCGCCACCGGGGAGGCCCTCATCCTTATCTTTATAAAAATAAAAGATAGGACTCTTATAAAACTTACCATTTTTCTATACAGAATTTTTAAAGAACTCATTTCGTAGTGTTAACTAGGAAACAGAGTTCTATAAATTCTTCACAGGAAGCAAGGAAAGTTGATCTCCTGATCTTATCACCTATGAAATGACAGGACTGGACTAGAGAACTTCAATTCTACTCTAACACTCTGACTGGTCCTAATAGTCTAGAATGAAATGACTCAAAAATACAACTTCCCAAACCATGTCAGGCATTTAGTACATTTAAACATTAGGAATTATTTAACAAAAAACAACGAAAGGAACCCTGTGACATTGGGCAAGATGTTGAAGCCAGTAGTGCTGAAATCCTTCCTCTTTTTCTTTCCACAGCTTCTAGAACTCCTCTCCAGATAACTTAAGTCCAGGGGACAGGCCACCTTGGCTCCCACCCACACTCAGAACTTTAAGGATCAAAGGGCTATCCTTTCTGTGGCCAAGCTGATCTTCACAGGAATGTTCTTTGTAAACACACCCCTCTCTCCAGCACTGGGAGGCTCAGCTACAAGGACCAAGCACAAGCTGAAGACCCCAAACCATGGCTACACCAGGGTGACTTTTTGAAAGTCACCTTCACCAAAAGGCACCCAAAAGTCCAGAAGCACAGATTCCATCCTTTACAAAGTACAGAATCTTAGGCAAGTTACAGACCACTTTGAGGCTCATCCGTAAAGTGGAAATTATGAAAACCGCTCACAGGGCTGCCGTGAGGATGAAATGAACAAATTTAGGCAAAACGCCTAGGACCTGGCATGGCACCTAGTAAACACTCAATAAATCACTTAGTTTCTTTCCCAAGGCTGTTTCTTTGAACTCTCTGAAAGGATTGATGAAGTCAGCTCTCCAACAAGTTTTTACTGTTGTTTGTTCTTTTTTTTTTTTTTTTTACTGTTAAGATTTTTGGAAGTAGAAATATTAAACCCTATTATTCCTTAGTTTTTACAAATTTTAGATCTTAGATTTCTCTTGTTCTATTTATGAGCCTAGCATTAAACAATAGTTTTTAGAGGGGTCTTTACAAACATAACTAATTTCTTTAGGCATTTTAAAGTGGATTTTTATATGTTGTTTTTTATTTTTACTTGTACATTTAACATACATTCCAGTTATCTGTTGCTGTGTAACATTCATCCCTAAGACAGTGACTTAAAATCACAAACATTGATTTTGCTCATGATTGTGCACCTTCTCAGGTTTCAGCAAAGCTGTTCTCACTCAAGATTTCTCATATGGCATTCAGATGGTGGCTAAGGCTAGAATCATGACAAAGGCTCATCACTAGTCAGAGCCTTAATCTGAGCACTCACACAGCTGAGGGTTGAACAGCTGTGAATCCGTTGTCATTTTTGCCTCCATCTCTATCTCCATCTGTCTCTGTCTCCATCTCTGTCTCTGTCTCTCTCTCTTCCTTTTGTTCATTTTGATTTGTGTAGACCACTCTTACATATCACTACACAACCATTTATTCATTCTATTACTGATGATCACTTGGGTACTTTGTAACTGGGCAGTTATGGATCGTGCTCCTATGAACATTCTTGATATTATCTTGGCATAAACACATGTATTCATTTCTTGGGTATTCTAGTTCAGGTATTGGGTATGTTCAACTATAGTAAGTGCTACCAAACAGTGTCCCTGGGTGAGTGTACCAATTAATATTCCCTATATCAGTGCATGAGAGTTCTACTTGCTTCTCATCTTCCCCAACAGTTGTCATTGTCTTTTTTCCCCCCCCATTTTAGTCCTTTGGGTATATGCAGCAATATATCATTGTGGTTTTAATTCTCATTTCCCTGATTAATAATAAGGTTGAGTACCGTTCATATTTTTATTAGTCATATAGATGTCCTCTATTGTGAAGTATTTATGCTAGTTCTTGTCCATTCCTTTATTTGTATGTTTTTGCTTGTTGACTTAAGGAATTCTTTAATAATTAGACATTATTTAATCCTTTAATCCTTAGACATCAGGATTTTCCATCAGTTCAATAATGTCATCTATAAATAATGATAGTTTTATTCCTTTCTTCCTCATCTATACCTTGATATATCTACAAATGAACTCTAAGAAGTCTTTTGTGGAAAGCATTCCATGAGTGGTTGAAACTCATGAGTAGACATGATCTACATGAAAGACATGATCCACAGAAGTTCAGCAGATGCCACTTCCTAATTCTGGAACCAGGAGGGTTCATGGAGAAGATGACTTTGGCAGAATTAGTCTCTTTGGCCAAGTAGTCTCATTGTGGTCTTGATTTGCATTTCTCTAATAATAAGTGATTGTGAATATTTTTTCTGTTCTTGTTGGCTGTTTGAATGTCTTCTTTGGAGAAGTGTCTGTTTAGTTCTTTTGCCCATTTTTTTAAATTGGGTTATTTGTTTTGTTTGTATAGATATCAGACCTTTGTTCGATGTACAGTGGGCTAATATTTTCTCCCATTCAATTGGGCGTTTTTTTGTTTTAGGTTATGGTTTCTTTCACTGTATAGAAATATTTAGTTTGATGTAGTCCCAGCTGTTTATGTTCTCTTTTGTTTTCCTTGCTGCTAGAGATGAATCCCTAAAGACATCACTGAAGCTTATGTCATGAAATATTTTCCATACGTTTTCTTCTATGTATTTTATGGTTTCAGGTTTTTTTTTTTTTTTTTTTTTGAAAGATTTATTTATTTATTTATACAAGCACTGGGTACATTCAGAAGCGCAGGAGGGTGAGAGAATTCACCAGAGCCAGAGCGGGGAGCAGAGCAGGTAGACTGACAAAGTACACTGCTGAGGGGAGCAGCTGGCGGCAGGAGAGGTCTACACACCAGGTGGGACCCTTGTCCAGAGGCCGGGAATCGAACCGGCGCTGCAGAGGCTGCGGGCATCTTCACAACCCAGCGCTCAACCACTGCGCCACCAGGGAGGCCCTGGTTTCAGGTTTTACATCCAACTCTTTGATCCATTTTGAATTGATTTTGGTGGATGGTGAGAAATCATGGTCTATTTTTATTCTTCTGCATGCAGCTGTCCAATTTTTCAAACAGCATTTACTAAAGAGGCTATCCTTGTTTCAATGTATGTTTTTGGTTCCTTTGTCATAGATTAACTGTCCATATATATGTGGATTTATTTCTGGACTCTCTATTCTATTCTATTGGTCTGTGTGTCTCTTTCTGTTCCGTTACCAGGTTGTTTTAATTATTATGGATTTATAATATAGAGGTCTGGAAATGTGATACCTCCATTCTCTGTCTTCTTTGTCAAGATTGCTTTTGCTAGTTGGGCTCTTTTGTAATTCCATATGAATTTCAGTAGTATTTGCTCCAGTTCTTTAAAAAAAAACTCCATAGATATTTTTATTGGGATGCATTGAATCCATTATTACTTTGGGTAGGATGGCCATTTTGACAATGTTGATTCTTCCAGTCCAGGAGCAGGGAATATTTTTCCATTTCTTTGTGTCTTCTTCTATTTCTTTTAACAATGTTTTATGCTTTTTCTTTGTATAGATCTTTTACCTCATTTGTTAGGGTTACTCTTAAGTAGTGTGTGTGTTTGTGTGTGTGTATGTGTGTATGTGTGTGTATGTAATAGTAAATGGGATCATTTTCTTAATTTCTTCCTCTTCTTTCTCATTGTTTGTATATAGGAAGGTAACTGCTTTATGTATGTTGCTTTTATGCACTGTAAACCCCATTTTAATGCAGCCAAATGTGTATGTTTGTGGGTGTATGTGTTTGAGAAGGCCTTCATTTAGTATGTGTGTGGGTCTGTGATTCTAGCTCCTGGCCTGAGAGCCTCAATTGTAGCTAGAGAAGCTGCCCTAGAGATTCTAGCATCCAGTAACGACTCATGAACATCCTTGAGTTTTCCATCCATGGTCAGTTATTCATCCTCCTCCCAACTTCCACCATGTCTGTGCACAATTCAATGTTTGTTGTGATCCTGCTGTAAGTATTCATTTAAAGCATGAGTCTCAATCCTGGTTGCATATTAAAATAAACCAGGAAGATTTTTAAAAATACAAGTGCCATAGAAAAAACAGTAATGAGAATTGATAATTATTGAAACTGGATGCTTAGCACTTGGAGATTCTTTATGCTAGCTTTCTTAATTTTGTGTGTTTGGAATGTTCCATAATTTATAAATGGTTAAAAAGTAAATATAACTATAAAAAGTTAAAAATAAATATATTTTTATTATGGAACATTTCATACATATATTGATATATGTATACTGGACCAATAGAGAATCCATTAAAATGGAATTTTGGGGGGCCCTGGGTTTGGAATTTATGGTTGTAAAAGGTGCCTGGAGACTCTGAGGGTGGAGATGAGTGCATGACTCAAGATGTTTAAAGTGATTGTAGGGCCTCCCCAGTGGCGCAGCGGTTGAGCACTGGGTTGCGAAGCTGCCCGCAGCCTCTGCAGCACCGGTTCGATCCCGGCTGCTCCCCGGCCACCGGAGGAGGGTCCCACATGGCGCACAGACCTCTCCTGCCGCCCGCTGCTCCCCTCAGCAGTGTGCTTCGGTCCTTCTGCCTGCTCTGCTCCCCGCTCTGGCTCTGGTGAATTCTCTCGCCCTCCCGCGCTTCTGACTGTACCCAGTGCATGTATAAACAAAACAAACAAATAAATAAATAAAAACAAACAAACAAACAAAAAAAAGTGATTGTAGTTGTTGCTTCTGGACTATGAACTTTTGATGACAGCCCCTAGAATACTTAACTCCTGGTTTGGATGATTGATCAAATGTTTCTAAAATGGTAACTAAAGATAATTAATTTACCATGTCATCTATGCTGAAATATTTTAAACTAAACTATAGACCACTAAACTGTATGACAGCTCTTTTTATTATTATCCTATTAAGGTAAGAGCTTCTGAAGAGAATATTCTTTTCTGTCTTGTCTGTATTTGCATTCTTAGAACTGAGCATGTGGCCAGTTACCTTGCTGTTACCAGCAAATATATGTTAAAGTACCTTTTAAAAAGAGGAGATGGAGTGACAAAAGCAGACATTGAGTTAGGATACTATGTCAGCATAGTGTAGGGTTAAGAATACAAAGTTCTGGCCTCCCGGTGGCGCAAGGGGTTAAGCACAGCACTGTGAAGCTATCTGCAGCCTCTGCAGCACGAGTTCGATACCTCGGCCTGCCAGGGAGCTGCCCGCTGCTCCCCTCAGCAATGTATTTCAGTCAGTCTGCCTGTTCTGTTCCCCACTCTGTCTCTGGTGAATCCTCTCATCCCCCACACCTTTGGCCTTTACCTCAGTTCTTGTATGCATAAATACATAAATAAATCTTTTTTTTTAAAGAATACAAAATTATGGAGCTAGGCCACCTGGATTCAAAGTTTAGCTCCGTTACTTTGCTTTGTATCATTCATTGTCTATTTAGTTAACTGCTCTGCACTTCAGCTTGCTCATGTATAAAATGGTAACAAAGAACTTGTCTCATATGGTTATTGTGAGAATTCAGAGGATGGATGATAGATAGATAGATAGATAGATAGATAGATAGATAGATAGATAGATAGAGATAGAAAAAAGCACTTAAAACCATGTCTGGCATATGCTAAGCATTCAACTAGTTGTAGTTATTATTAAGAGGATTGCCAGGCCTCCCCTACTGGCGCAGCGGTTGAGCTCTGGGTTGAGAAACTGCCTCTGCAGCGCTGGTTCGATCCCCGGCCGCCGGTGAGGGTCCCACATGGCCTGCAGACCTCTCCTGCCGCCTGCTGCTCACCTCAGCAGTGTACTTCGTCTGTCTGCCTGTTCTGCTCTCCACTCTGGCTCTGGTGAATTCTCTCACCCTCCTGCGCTTCTGACTGTATCCAGTGCTTGTATAAATAAATAAATACATCTTTAAAAAAAAAAAAAAAGAGGATTGCCATTAAAATAGTGCCTTACATATAGCATGCATACAATAAAAGTTTGCTGAATGAAGGAATGAGTTAATATTCTGGTTTCATCTCCAGTTTAACCTGTATTCCTACAATCTCTAGATAAGAAATACAGTAGAAAGCAGTTCTATATTAAATGTTCGATTGAGAGTCAAAAGGTATGATCTTGGGGTCAGGGTGGATTGAGTTTTGAGTCCAGACTGTTGAGTAAACACTGAGGGAATGTAAAGTTGAGAGGGCCGGTGACTATGAGAGAAAATGGACCATTTTTAAAAGATTTATTTATTTATTTATTTATTTATTTATTTATTTATTTATTTATTTATGCATACAAAAACTGGGGTGTAGGCCAGAGATGTGGGGTGGGGGGTTAGTAGGTAGTGAGAGGATTCACCAGAGACAGAGCAGGGAACAGAACAGGCAGAGTGACTGAAATACAGTGCTGAGGGGAGCAGCGGGCGAGACAGGAGAGGTCTGCCTCACCATGAGGGTTAGCTCTTTGGCTAGGCAGGGGATCAAACTCATGCTGCAATAGCTGGCAACAGCTTGGTAGCGCTGTCTTTAACTCCTTCACCACTAGGGAGGCCCAAAAAGGGACATTTTTAGAGGAGTCACTCTAATACCACTCAGAACAGGGGTATCTGCATTTGGGGCTATGCTTTTCAGGATATTTACCTAGATCTCTTTCTGCCTCTCCACCCTCCAATTCTTTCCAAAATAAGAAAGGCTTACAGGCTCAGACCTGGGTAGATCTTACAAGCTCAGAGCTTCAAGGTGGCAGCAGGAAGAAAGTAAATAATTACTCCAAAATCAACATTGTCCCTTGTTTATCTTCATAAAGTTATTAAAGCTCACTTTCATTATGCCTGAAGCACAATCCAGGTGTGAACATGCAATAAAAATGGGAGAGCAACTGTGCTTGTTGCTGGTCGTTGTTGGACTTTGGGCAATTCATTAAATCTGAGGCCTTGGTTCCTAACCCTGACACTCTGTGGTCTGCTGACCCATAATCTATATGGGTCATTTAAAGAACACTATAGTAATAACAGTAGTAGAACCAAACGGGGCTAAGATTTTCTTTTGAAAAGAAATCAAGGAAGAAAAAGAAAGATGTGGCCACAGAAGCTCCTGAATTCTGCATTAAGACATTAAGAAAGTCCTTAATCTAAGGCCATCACAGGGGAATCCACTGAAATTTTTGGAGCAGGAGGATGATTCAGTGTTTTTAGAAGGAATTTTCTGGCACAAGGACAGAGTGGACTGGAGGGGAGAGAATCTGGAGGAAAAGAGACCAGTTCAGAGGGTTGGTGTCAGTTCAGAGGGTTGTGTCCAAAGGAAGAGATAGGAAAGGATGGCTTTCAGACTCCTTTTGAAGAAATTGAGAGCGTAAATAACTCAAACGCTGTCGGAGGAAGAAGGGAATTTTTATTTGAGCATGTGAATTTCTGAAACAAAGATGACTCAGACTTGGGGTTTTGTGAGATGTTGATTTGGGAGGGATTGTTTGAGCTGTAGTGAGGGGAAGAATAGTCACATAGAGCAGTTACGGTTTTATAAATGAAAAGGCAAACGCTGAGGATTGGGAGGGTTTCAGGAAATTCAGAGGGCATGGCAGAATCAAATATTGGGATACTTGAATCAGCTCTGTGCTGTCCTTGAAGAGGAAAAATCCAATCTCCTCCTGGGTAGAGGTAGCACTGTGATGGCCTGGGGTGTGCCCAACAGTGGGGTCAGCAGAGTGCTTAAAGGTGGGAGAAAAAGCACATGTCACTTTAAGAATGTCACTTGGGGCACTCTGCAAAGAGATTAAGGGCTAGATAAAAATTCAGTAATTTGGGAAGTCGTGTTTTATTTTATTTATTTTTTATGTTTTTAAAGATTGATTTATTTATGCATACAAGAGCTGGGGTACAGGCCAGAGGTGTGGGGGGTGAGAGGATTCACCAGAGACAGAGTGAGGAACAGAACAGGCAAATCTACTGAAATACACTGCTGAGGGGAGCAGACCACAGGAGAGGTCTGCTGTACCATGTGGGCAGCTCCCTGGCCGGGGATCTAACTTGTGCTGCATTGGCTGCGGCAAGCTTCATAGGTTGCATCTCAACCCCTTGCGCCACCAGGGAGGCCCAGAAGAGTTATGCTTTAATCTATATACAACCAGAGCTTCCTCCTGTAGAGACTTTAAAGTTTAAAATGTAACACTGGCAGGTGAGAATTTAAAACAAGGTGAATAAATAAAGGCCATTCCTAAGATTTATGAAAAGACAGTAACCCCTCCTTCAATGTTAAAATTCTCTGTGCCTGGTCTTTTCTCTTTGCCTTTGTCTATATTTCTAGAATACTGTTTTTAATTCAATTCAGTTTATACTGCATGCTTACAATGTGCTGGACACAGAGAAGGAGAAAGCATAGCCTCTATCTTTAAGGACCTTTCAATCTCATCCCAAAAGTCTGACACACATGTAAGGCGCTATAACCCCCTCTCCTCCCCCTCACCCCCCCATGCTAGGCAGCAAAGCTACTGACTGAAATGACGCAGGAGGTCAGGCAGTTTAGAAGAAATACATCAGGAAGTGGATGCTGAGTGACTAGTGACTAGCAGATTCTGAAAGGGGGTGTTGGGGGTAACAGGTGCAGAGGCATGGAGGTGACAGATTATCCATATCACCACTAAGGCCTGAGTTCCATCCCCGGCCAGGCTTGGAACATACTGCACAGCAGACCTCTCCTGTCTTGCCCGCTGCTCCCCTCAGCAGTGTATTTCAGTACATCTGCCTGTTCTACTCCCCACTCTGTCTCTGGTGAATCCTCTCACCGCCACCTCCACATGTGGCATACACCTCAGTTCTTCTACGTATAAATAAATAAGTGAATCTTTAAAAAAAAGGAAAAGAAAATACTGTTAATATTTTTGCACACAGGGCTGTGTCAAAAGCCAAATTAAAAGTATAAGTTCAGGCAAACTCCAGTATGGTCAGTGAGGCATCAATACCACGTCAGTTTGATCTCCGAAGCCTAAGACAATTTGCACACACTTTGAAGCAACAAGCAGGAGGGAAAACTAAGGAAGAACTTGTGCTAAGCCACATCTCCTTGCGTAGCAAATATGTTAGAGTGACATGACAGAAAACGTAGCCTTACATGGCTCAGGAAATGGAATGAAGGGTTTCAGGGTGCAGTGAAAGAGAGGAAGGAAAAGAAAGAAGGGGATTGGTTTTGTGAAAGGAAAAAATAATAGGAGGTGCGGCTCCAGTGGTGCAATCTGTCAGCGCGGTACTTAGAAGGGAAAAAAAAAAGTGCTCTAAGCTGCATATTGGGGAAGCTTATTTGGACATGTTATTCACACAGTGCAGAAAATAGAAATTTATGTGAGTATCCACACCGCAACAGCTGTCCTTTGGTTGCATTTCCACGGTCTGGACCAAGGCTGGGGCTCTCTGTTCTGGTGACCAGGGTGACTTGACTCAGATGGAGCAATCACAGCCTGTTGTTCGTTCTGTTCCCTGCCTTTTCTGCCCAGAGTCAATCAACAAGTCAGCAATTTCCTTTCAAAGCACATTTATTTAGATTAAGAAAACGTCTTAAGCACACATTGGCATGCCAGTGTTTCCAGCAGCACTACTCACAATACCCAAATTGTGGAAGCAACCCAAGTGTACACGGATGATAACTCAATAAAACAAAATGTATTTTATACATACAATGGAATATTTTTTGAGATATAGTTGACATCAACAACAATGTATTTGTTTTAGTTTGGGATGATGAACAAGTTATGGAGGCAGATAGTGGTGATGGTTGCCTGAAGTACTTAATACTACTGAATTGTATACTTTAAAATTATTTAAGTGATTATTGAAAGATGCAAAGAAAGCCATTAAGTGCGGAAGAGTCCAGGCAGCACCTGGCTGTGAAGATGTGGACCATTTCTCTGTTGTTTGCCTACCCCAACCCTCCACTCTATACCCCACCCTTTCCTACTCAATCCCAGGCCAAATCAAAGTGCTTCTTGCCTCTGGCTTCTGGCTGGAGTAACTCAGTGGGGAGCACCAGCAAGAAAAAGAAGACCAAGAAGAATGAGGTTGGAAAATGATGTCCTTGCTTCCTCCCCCAGGAAGGCTGCCTGGAGACTGTATGCGTCCCTTGACAAAAGGCTCCTCTTCTTTTTCTGGCTCCGGCTTCTGATGTGTCTTCCACTTGCCCCTTCAGAAGAGACCAAGGGCAGGAGCAGCTCCCACAGCCACTAGCCCCAGGGCACATTGTTATCACTTCTAGTTTGCCCATGCCCTAGTCAAGAGTCACATACCATCTGTTTCTCCGTGGACTGTGGTTGATATAAGGTTATTTATCAAGATCAAAGTTTGGGAAACACTGATCCAAAGGAAATCTACCTTTATCCCCCAAAGAGCTCCCTGATCCCCCAAATCTTCTGCCTATCCAGAGAAGGCAATGGAAAGTGGTGGTGAATGGTGTCATCTTCTGCATCTCCCTGCATCCCCTTTCATGTTCCAAGCATTTCATTTCATTACTATTTAATACACACAATTCAACATCTGTTTTCTCTAGTCCCACAGACTGTAAATCACATTTTTTGTACATAACAGCACTCCATTCTAGTAAAACAAATGGTTCAGATATGCGATGGATATTAGGGCGTATTTTCCTTGTATATGTTTCTATTAAATCCTAAGCACAGATCTCCAAGAATATGGAGCAACTGCAGTTAAAAATGATTTATAAATTTGAAATACATTCTATATCAAGCTCTCCAAACTAACAATGAAGATAGAGCTCTGTAAAATGAACTATCTCTCCCTTCTAAGGTGGCTAATTTTGGGGAAAATTATCAAGGATTTGGCCTTCCTTCTTTGTAGTAATCATCTAGAAAAAGTTGAATCACCCACCTCCCAATTTCAGGAACACGTGTCCTGCTAGGGTTGTACTAAACACAAGTTATGTTCAGGTCATGAGAAACAGTCACACCTGCTTGCAGGGTCACTGGCTCAGGTAAGCAGACCATCCTTTTGCTGCAAAAGAAGAACAACAAGAGGGTATAGGCTCAGGGTAGGCTCTTGGTTGGCTGGTCAGGAGAGAGGGCTAGAAGTTGTGTGCACCTGTGTTTCCATGTCAGGTGAAAGGGGTCTATCGGTGGCTTTAGGAGCCTGTTGTCCCGGGCTGCTGAATAGAATGTGTAAATGCCCACAAATATAAATGCTGCTAATACAAATGCCTGTAGAGGGGACAGATCGGGTAGGGATCCTGGATCCACATGCATGGACATGATCAGTGGAGGCTAAGGAAGAGGAAGAAAGCAACCAGAAGTCTTTACGCTAATAAAATCTGATGTGAAACAAAATGAAACAGACATACCCCCCCCAACACACACACACAAATATATTGGGTTGTTGGAAAGGTCATGATGCATTTGTACATCATGACCTTTCCAGCAACCCAATAAATAGAGTTTTTTTTTTTTTTAATATATATATTTTTTTAATAGAGGCATGTTTTCTTTCTTTCTTTATTTGTTTGTTTGTTTTGTTTATACATGCACTGGGTACAGTCAGAAGCGCGGGAGGGTGAGAGAATTCACCAGAGCCAGAGCGGGGAGCAGAGCAGGCAGAAGGACCAAGGTACACTGCTGGGGGGAGCAGTGGGCGGCAGGAGAGGTCTGCGCACCATGCGGGACCCTCCTCCGGTGGCTGGGAAGCAGCCGGGGATCGAACCAGCGCCGCAGAGGCCGCAGGCAGCTTCGCAACCCAGCGCTCAACCGCTGCGCCACCGGGGAGGCCCTAAATAGAGTTTCTTACATAGAAGTGGGGATGAGAAATTAAAGCCCACTCTGACTTCCTAGCATCCCAACCCAAGATTGCACGGCAAGAGGCTTGGGAAAACCCTGGATCTTTGCCATTTCTGCTTTGAAAAAGCTAATCCCCATCATGGGACTGCACTTCAAGAAGTACCACATTTGAGGTCAGCATTGGTCCTTGTGGGTGTGAATGGGGTGGGGGTGTACAGCGGGGCTTACTTGTCATTGACGGGCAGAGGCGCGGTGCAGAACTTCCCAGCAAGGACAGTCTGGTCTTTTTTCCAAACCTTAAGTATGGAAGCCTTAAGCTTGAGTTTCACTTGGTTTATCTGGCAGGGAGGATTGGCATGGGCCATGACTGCTTTCCCCTGGAGCTGCTGTTTAGGTCTGCAAAGGGAAGGGATAGTAAGTCACTGTCACACTTTTTTTTCAAAGATTTTTTTTTTATTATTTATACAAGAGCTGGGGTACAGGCCAGAGGGTGGGAGGGTGAGAGGATTCACCATAGATAGAGTGGGGAGCAGAACAGGCAGATGAACCAAAAGCACTGCTGAGGGGAGCAGTGGGCAAGACAGGAGAGGTCTGCTGCGCCATGTGGGTTTCTCCCTGACCGGCCAGGTATTGAACCAGCGCTGCGGAGGCTGCAGACAGCTTCACAGCGCTGCGCTCAACCTGCTGCACCACCAGGAAGACCCCCACTGTCGCATTTTTGATCTTTGCTGCCTGTGGTTCCAGTAGGTCTCTGCTGGTGTATTGTTTAGCTGACCTACATGAGGTTTAGTGAGTTTAGCTCTCGGAGGTTG
Source organism: Talpa europaea (assembly GCF_964194135.1). Lineage (NCBI taxonomy): Eukaryota > Metazoa > Chordata > Mammalia > Eulipotyphla > Talpidae > Talpa > Talpa europaea. Next base: position 101,043,779 of record NC_140070.1, on the reverse strand, counting down.
TATCATCCTCACCAGCCCCACTGCCCACACCCCCAAAGCTTAGAAAATATCTGTGGATTGTTGTAAGTTAAGTAGTGAGCACTGCAGCAAAATAGTAATAGCTCTTGGAATTTCCCATCTGGAAAAATGTCCCTTTTCTTAGATTACTAGATTATCTGAAAGTAGAGCCCTCTTTTTAGTTCAAAGAATTTTGTGCAACGACTACTCTATTTTAGATTTAATATGAATGTGTGGATGAGAAAAAAATAAGCAAAAAACAGGTCTTAAAGTCAGACAGAGCTGGAGTGGAACTTGGTTCTGTCTTCCCAGCCATGTGGTTTTGGAGTCACACAGTCCTAGGTCTAACCCTAGGTCTAAAGCCTAGGTCCCCCACATGCCAGCTACAGAGTTTGGCAGATACTGACTGCAACATCGGGGGTCCAGAGTGAGAACAGAATCCCCCACTGCTTTATGAGATTTAAGCACCACTTTGAACTCATGTCCTCAGGCCAAGACGAAGGGAGGAGCTTGCAGACCAACATAGAGAGGACCCAGACAAAGGCAAGACCCAAGCGTGGAACAAAAGTTCTGCCATGAAAGTCATCTCAGAAGTCCTGGGTCTCCAAACTGGGCCCTGAGGGCCTCTGGAGGTAGGGTGGGGGGAGCAGGGAAGGAGCTCAGCAGAGCCACTCAGCCTCCAGTCTGGGAAGGAATTTGCTTCCTGTGTCCTGGTGTGGGCTGCTGACCCTTCCCAGTCCTCTCAGGCTTCAGAGGCAATAGGAATTGTGAGAAAGAGAGGGCCCAGGAGGCACTACCCCTCCTACCCCCAAGGTGGTATGCATTGTTCTAGGGAAGCTGTGGTTCAGCCAGTTCGGGTTCTTTTCTTTCCTGCCTGTGCAGAGTGATGAAACGTCTTCTTGTTATATGTTTAGTCATGTGGCTTATTTTTTTCTTCTGAGAACAAGATCTTGTATAACTTTGTTTAAAGTGTTCCTTTTTTGGAACTATTTCAAAGGAGAAATTAGGAAGATTGTCCCCTTTAAGAAGATACTTGGACTGAGGAGCTTGCAAACTAAAAAGGAGCATGTACACTGTGAGTGGGTGGCCTGGGGACTTGACGGGGTAAATTTTCTAATTAGAAGGAAACCTTGGGGTTTCACAAAGCTAAAGGAAGTAGGGGAAAGACCACACATAAACTCCCCTCTATTTTTTTTTTTTTCAATTTCTGTTCTGCTAGAAATTGAAGATAGTCATGTTCTGATCGCCTTCTTCAAAAGAGTAACATACAAATCTCTTTGGGAGATGTTGGCAGGCCTGACTCAGGAAGCCCTGGAGGCTACACCCTGACATTCTTCAGCCAGTAGCCTGGGGCTTGGCGGCAGGCGCTTCAAAGCTGTCCCCTGACTCTAATGTGCAGTGTGGCGGGTCACTGTCACAATGCCTTCCAGTGGTGACCCACCTACCAGTGGGCTGGAGAGGTCATAAAAACTCTCTTTGTGAAGTGACACAACCTTGAACTGATCTCATGAAAAACTTTCAGCTACAATCTACAAGGCTCACGTGGACACCTGAAAATCTGTGTTGGGGTCCTGATGGCCACACCTCCCCATGGGGTCTCAGTCAGCTGGAATTCTGCCTGAGACCCCAGCAGAAGGTTCTTCTCAGCAGAAACCTGAGAAACTCTGAGAAGTTTCTCAGTAGAAACTTCTGAGAAAGCACAACCAGTGTCTTAACGCCACAGCCTGAGATGTGTTCCCAACTCCGCACTTGTTGAAAATACCTAGTGGCTCCCCAAACTGCTCTCAGATAAAACCCCTATCCTGTCCTTCAAAACCCAGCATGGTCTGGGCCTGACTAACCTCCCAGGTCTCTGCTCACTGTGCTTTACCCCCTGATCTCTGTTCCCCAGTGTCTTATTCTCACTAAACCGTGGCCTGGGGAACTCTTACAAAGCCTTCAAATCTCTATTCTAATCTCATTTCCACACATGGGTTAGGTTCCCTCTTACTTGTTCTCAGAACACCTGTCACCTTGACCACAGCACAGTTCTCCATGTGTGGGCTCCGTCCATGCCCTTGCAAACCACATTTCTTAAGCTCCTCTGCCAAGCACCTTTAATGCACCGGCGTGCACCAGTAGGTCAGTGCTTCCAGAAGGGCTGTGTTTCCTCCCAGCTTCCAGCTCCTGCCAGTCAGCCTCCCATCACACACCCTCCTCCCTGTGAATCTGCTCTGTCAGCACCACCTTGCTCTGCCCTTTTAGTCCTAGGGTGGGTGTGGTTCTTTCTGAAGCTAATCTCTGCACTGCCTCCTCATCCTCCTTTTGGTTTTTTAGTTCTCCCAACACATTTGTGTTAGTTCCTTGTGTTAAATTCTTTTTAATGGACTATGGAATCGGGCTGTATTTTTCCCACTGGATCCTGACTCAGACAGTGACTTCTCTGCTTAGTCTGTCTCCTGCAGACGTGTGAAGAACTAACCAAATGCTTTAAACCTGAATCATTGCTGCTCTGTTCTTGTCTCCCACCACTGCAGCTCCCTACTCTTGAGGTTCTCAGCTCTCTCACCTCAAATCTGGTCCCACCAACTACAGGCCTAAGTGGGACAGAAATTCTCAGCTCACTTCCAGGCACTGGTTCCACCAGGCATCAAGCCTGCTGGCTCTCAGCTTTCATTCATTTGCTAATGACGCTCTACCTAGGGTTCTGGCCAGGTAACCCATCAAGTGGGATCCCCTCCAGGAGTGGGTGTTGCCCAGGCCCTGACCAGCCCTCTGTGGGCTAGAGGCTGAATTCCCTTCTACCTGCTGACATCCTTGATGGCCCTGCTGTACTGCGGAGCACCTTTTCCTATCAGGGACCCAATTTCCATGTTCTCACCACCTGTTGGGACACCCCACTACTGCTGCTTGTCTGCCTCATCTGCTTTTGTCTGAACACACTACTCTTGGATCTGGTGCTGGTCCCGAACCTGGGACAGTTGCCCAGCATGTCTGTTATACAGCCATCACCCCCCTGTCCCAGCCCAGGGCACTTGTCCCACCCATCAGTTATCACACAATGCCTGCCAGGGGACGTGTGTATGTGTGTGTCTGCATGTGTAAAGTGGGAAGGCAACTAACTCCTAGGAGATTGGTCATCCACGTGGGGCACTTACTTACATGGTGATCTTGACCGAGGAGGAGACATTGCCGCTAAGGAAGGTGACCTTAATGCTTGTGTCCTTGTTTCTTGGTTCCTGTAGGTGAAACTCCACAAAGCTGTGATGCACTAGGAAACCAAAGCAGAGCTGATGACTGGGCCAGAGATCAGTGGTATAACATGAAAAATATCCCAGATATTTTTCTGTGTGGTATGTGGTGAGGCATCTCAGGGCAGCCCCTTAAAAGCTGTGTGACCTGTGACAGATCACCTGTCACCAGAGCGCCTCAGCTTCTCAATGTGACCATATAGATAGTTCTCAGGACTGAATGAGAATTATTTTTTTTAAAGATTTATTTATTTATGCATACAAGAGCTGGGGTACAGGCCGGAGATGCAGGGGGTGAGAGAATTTGCCAGAGACAGAGTGGGGAGCAGAACGGCAGACTAACTGAAATACACTGCTGAGGGGAGCAGCAGGTGAGACAGGAGAGGTCTGCTGCACCATGGGGGTAGCCCCCTGGCTGGCCAGGGATTGAACTCATGCTGCAGAGTCTGCAGAGAGCTTCATAGTGTGGTGCTTAACCCCTTGCGCCACCAGGGAGGGCCCTGAATGAGAATTAAATGAATTACATATAAAGTTTTCAGGCAGCATGTGTGCCTAGGAAGATTTAATACATATTAATTTTGATTACCTTTAATGCTAGAATGTCCTAGCCCTCCCAATTTGGTCACATGACCCTGGTGGTGTGATTTTAAAAATGCTGTATCTCATACTAAATAACTAATTAAAAAAACATAGCGACATCCCTCTGACTACAAACACAGTGTCAAGGAGTCCATTCCCTGTGTAGGAGGTGACTAGTTCCCTCTCTGTGGTAGCTGCTGTCTATGTGGCATTTTGAGCCTCCAGGCAGCGTGGACACTAGGGCTCTCAAAGCCGGTGTTTTCCACATAGACTGGGAGAGCAGCTTGCCTCATGGGGATGTGACCACGCTGAACCCGCTGCCCCTGAGGCAAGAGAGGTTAAGGGAGGCCACTACTTCCTTAATGCCAGGACAGCACTTCTGGTGGCATTTTGCAGTAACTTTGGTCTCAGGGTTTTCACAGACTCATTGGGTGATTGAGATATAATTAAAGAGGCAATTCTTTACTTTTGCTCCACTTGTGCTTTTTCTATTTTTTTCTATTTTTTAAATTTTTTTTTAAAGATTTATTTACTTATTTATACAAGCACTGGGTACAGTCAGAAGCGCGGGAGGGTGAGAGAATCCACCAGAGCCAGAGCGGGGAGCAGAACAGGCAGACGGACGAAGTACACTGCTGAGCAGGCATGGCAGGAGAGGTCTATGCATGTGGGACCCTCACTGGCAGCTGGGGATCAAACCGGTGCTGCAGAGCCTGAGGGCAGCTTCGCAGCCCAGTGCTCAACCGCTGCGCCACCAGGGGAGGCCCTTCTATATTTTTTTAAAGATTTATTTTATTTATTTATGCACACAAGAACTAGAGTGTAGGCCAGAGGTGCGGGGATGAGAGGGGAGAGACAGAGGGGGGAGCAGAACAGGCGGATCTACTGAAATACACTGCTGAGGGGAGCAGTGGGCTATAAAGGAGCTGCACCATGTGGGTCACCTCCCTGGCTGGGGATTGAACTATGCAGTGGCTGGTGGCAGTTTGATAGCGCTGAGATTTTAACCCCTTACGCCACCAGGGAGGCCCCTGTGCTTTTTCATTTGTTGTGTTTCACAGGCAAAATTGGAGGGGACATCAAATGGATTGAGGCAGACTCAGCACAAAGTTGCAGGAGGGTTCATTGGGTTAGTAACAGAGAGGACTCGTTGACATTGCTAATATGCTAAGAACCAATGAAAAAAAAGATAGCACTATACACTGCCCACTTCCCCAGAGGAAAATATCAAATGCCACACCTCTTGTCTTTTACTATGGGATATGTATTGTTATGGTGATGGGCAGGGACTAAACTAGAGTGGATAATTGCAATATGGAAAACAAGGTCTAACCTTGTTTAGAGATTTTGGAATTTTATTCTCTAGGTTGTTTGATATACTGCTTCTTTCTTTGTCAATAGGTATTACTGATCAAGAAAATTTTCCTAAAGAAAATGTCTGCTTCTCTCTAGTCTGTATTTCCCAGGAGAGCCAAGTCTACTAATGCTGGGTGGGAACTGGTAGTGAAATAAAATGAGCATAGCAGGTCCTCCCCTGGTGGCACAAGCAGTTGAGTGCCATGCTGTGAAGCTGTTCACAGCCTCTGCAGCGCTGGTTCAATCCCGGCCAGCTGGCGAGGGTCCCACATGACAAGCAGACCTCTCCTGTCTCGCCCGCTGCTCCCCTCAGCAGTGTATTTTGTCAGTCTGCCTGTTCTGTTCCCTGCTCTATCTCTGGTGAATCCTCTCACCCTCCTGCACATCTGACCTGTACCCCAGTTCTTGTATAAATAAATAAATAAATCTTTTTTAAAAAAATGTGCACAGCATCTTGACCTGGGAAGCAGTGCTTGGAGTGCTGACGGCTAGTGAGGGGACTCGGTTCCAAGGTCTGACCCTCTGCTGACCAGCGGTGTGACTTTACCTAAGTCGCCAAATCATCTGTCCCTCCTCTGCCCACTCACCACAGTATGGAACCATGGAAGTGGTCAGCAGGTAGACTCTCACTTCCTTGGGCAGCGGCTCTACCTGGACACCACCTCGTTCCACCAGACCTGGAAGTAAAGAAGAAAATACAGCAGAGTCCTAAGGTGGTCATTTCAGGACAAGCTACATATTGATTTATTTGTGCACCCATTCACTGGGCAGGCAGATCCATTGTGCTAATCATGGACCGCACCTTGCAGTGCGGCAGCCAGGAACACAGTGCAGTGGAGGATAAACATTCAAGTAAACATGAGGTACGTAGTTCAGATCGTCTAGCCCAACCTCAGGAAATATTTAGAAAAAATTTGGGATTTCAAATTTAAGAGGGGCAAAATTGTCTCTGTGACATTTGTTTTAGTGACACTGGAAGCACGGGGAAGTATTTGATCTCAGGAACAGTGGTTGGCCAGTTAGGGAAGCGTATTCCAGGCAGAGAGTGCACTTTGGGCCAAGCCACACAGTGTGGAGAAACATGAAATACCCTCGGACATGCTTGAAATACTTGCAGCATCGCCGGGGTGGTCAGGGCAAGGGAAGGGGTGGGGAGGGGTGGGCTGAAGTGGTTGTTACACCAGCTCATTCATCACATCTGGGAGAACATGCATGATGAGCAAGAAGTAATGGTGGTTTGCTTGACTATGGGAAACTACCCCAACTTCCACACTTTGTCTAGTTGGCATCCATTTCATTCATATAAGCAGGGACAGACTGCTGCAGTTCTGAGTGGTAACCAAAGTGGGAAGTGGGAGAGGAAGGGAAGTTTACACTGCCCAGGAGTTTTTTCCAGAGCCTTTCAGCCTGGCCAACACCAGGATATTTGCAGCAATGTTCTGCCCGAGGAGAACAGAGGTCAGATCCCTCCCTCTCACCAGAGTGGCCCAGATCATCCAAGAATGTACCTGAGGTGGGACAAGGCACCACAGCCAGACACCTCAAAAGTAGGCCATGTGTGCCATTCTTGGGGACTCCTGCAAACACTTAATTGAGAATCTATCAGGAATAGGAGAATGGCAGGCCTCGCCAGAAAGACTTATGGCAAGCATCCCATAGAGCGGGGATGGGAGGTCTACACTATACCACTATTTCTAGATGATCCGGAGCCTGAGTTTGCAGGCGAGGGACTGAGCATGCAAAGGGTGTGTGAACAGAGAGTATGGCATCAGGTAGCAGCACAGAAGGTAAAGTGCGGGGCACAGAGACTCAATGCCATCTTTCAGGTAAGAACAGACTAAACATCTCATTGGTTAATTTCTTCATCGCAATGGGTAGATTTCTTGACCAAAGGTGGTCAGAGACTTGGATTTTCCACAAATTGTTAAAGAAGCCAAAAGGGTGGCATTTACCAATCCTTGGGCAGGAAAGCAGAAAAGGGTTAGTACAATCCAGACAGTGTCCTGCCAGGAAGTCCTCGTAGTTGTCGCAGGGAAAGGCCATCAACGGACAGGAATTCTCCAGGGCGCTGATATAGAGGTACACAGCCCTCATGTGATCACAGATCAGATAATTGTAGCCTGTATAAGAGGGAAAATAACACAACCAAGTTTCAGTTCAAGAAAATGAAAATTCCCTGTATGCTACTTACTTTAACTCTACTGAGTTTATATTCCAGCAGTATGTAAATACACAGGATGTCCCCTGAACCACATTTGAAAAATAGTAATGGATGTGGCTGCTGTGTCTTCCCTCCCTTTTTAATATGTCCTGAGATACCTAAACTTAATCTATCAGGAAGTTTTCCTAATTTAAGACCCATCTCCCATGATCATGCAAGGTCTCTTTCAGAAAATGCGAGTATACAGAGAACTGAAGATTCTGAGCCCACTTCTCAAAAAGAGTATCTGTCTTCACATTCTTACCTTCTTCATCATCACCCACACAACCACCTGCATTATAGCCACCCCAGCAATGACATGAGCAAGGGAGCCAGCAGTAGCCCACAGTCAAACTCTGAGAGTCGAGGTGCCAATGTGCACCTGTCAAATGACTGATAGCTGAGTTTGCCAAAAGTTGGTTTTCTTGTAATTGTTATATACTATTTTAAATTCTGCTTAACTCACATTGGACAAATCGACTGGGGCTAAAAGGTCTGTATTGAGCCACAACTCCAGGGTTCCGGAGGCTTCCAACTCTCCCTTCACCGTAGGAATCCTTCTCTAGGACCCACTACTCAGTCTGAGCTGTGTGCTGACTTGCCTTTCCCTCACAACTGGATCACTGTCTATGGCAAGCTCCTTCCAGCTGCACCAGGGGGCTGGGAAAAACATAAATTAAGCCTTTTCAAATTGCATTATGAAGAAAAAACCAAACATGAAACCAACCAATATGCCACAGGAAATTTCAGAAGTCACTAAAACCAAACTCTCCAATCTGATCAGAATTGCTGGAAAAAAATATAAATTGTTAAAAGAAACATGTTTTTGGAAAATCAGTGAATTTGGTAAATAAATTATCAAAAGAATCCTTAAAATGGGAAAAGTTTGATAAAGCCAGATAAAATTAAAAAGATAGTAAACAAAATCAGGATAAGGTTCCCAAATAAAATTCTGATAGTTGGCTATATTCATAGCACACCTATAAGAAGACTAAACAAGCAATAAGGATGTCAGCTTTTGACTAATATAATATTATTTAAAATGATGATAAGAAGAATATTATTCTGGGAATTTATTTTTTAAAAATCCAGAAGAATAGGGCTTCCCTGGTAGTGCAGGGCTTGGTCTCAGTGTTATCAAGCTATAGCCAGCCACTGTGCCATGAGTTGGATCCCCAGCCAGGGAACTAACCCACATGTGGTGCAGCAGACCTCTCCTGTTTCACCTGCTGCTCCCCTCAGCAGTGTATGTCAGTAGATCTGCCTGTTCTGCTCCCCAGTCTGGTGAATCCTCTCACCCCTGCACCTCTGGCCTACACCTCAGTTCTTGTATGTATAAATAAATAAAATAAATCTTTTTTAAAATCCAGAAGAATATACTTAGAAGAGAAGAAATGTATATTCATTGAAGTATTTGATGAGTATCTTGAGAATGACTTTGAGAACTACAAGTCTGGAAAAAAGGTCACACAGTGAATGGACACTTCAGCTCTCTAGCTAGCACTGGGTACAACGATCTACTTCTGCTACAATCAGGCTCTGCCCAGATGTAGCTGGTGTGGACCTGCCACAAAGCAGGGCCCAGGAAGAATAAAGGTTACTGGCTTGAATGATATTAGGTCACACACAACCTAAAGTGGGGAGGGCAGCATAAAGTATGGCACACCTTTTAATTGCAGACACACCTCCCTTAGACTTCTGGGATTCCAAAGACATCCATTCAGTAAGTGCAGAGCAAGATTTATGGGACACAGCTAAGGACACTGGAAGGAAGACTGTCTATGCCCCCACTGGCTGACTCTGCACTAAGGCTGTTGGTGAATTCTGGTTCCTGGGGTAGCTAAATGCCAACTCTGTGGCTTTCTGACCTGCATAAAAGTAAGTGGGACAGCCAGGTTGGTCTTGACCTCCATTAACGAAGTAATCCACGTGTCCTACAGGAATCCGAATACCCCAATCTGAAAGGAAACAAAACCCTGTTACCCTGTTACCTCCTTACAGAAGGGACATATGTCCCCATTGGCAGCAGGCCCCACACAGTGCTGAATGGGTGCCCACCTCATTCCTAACTGCTGTGAGGCTGCTGAACTGGCCCACAGACAGCTTTCTAAAGTGATTTTTCCATGTTGAACAGAAGCAAAGAGGAATACATTCATAAGATAATCATGTTGGCCTAATAAAGTCAAGAACAACGTCCCTTATAAATCAGTAAATGTTATAAGCTCCGTAAATGTTGAGTAGTTTCTATTTCGCTTCAAGCAATAGTTCAGAGAAATATATTTGAGCCACTTTCCTACAGTTTACTCATAACATATTTTTGTGCTCTCCTTACTGAGCAGAAATATGACCTGGTTACAAGGGATCAGTTTTAGAGACAGTAGCCTCATCTCATCATATGACCATCTCTGACCCCTCACACTGGGTTAGATCCAGCTGCCAAAGATACTTTCTACTTTATACAATCTACACTATTGTAAGCAATTGGTTGAGTATTATTTATTTAATGTCATCTATTCAGGGTTTCAGCAATGATTCAGAATTCACCCTTGAATATACGTTTTCCCTTGCTCCCTCCCTGCACCTATCACTAGTCTGGTCAACCATCTCCAAAATATGTTTTGAATATGAAGCTTCCATAAGGGGAGGGGGTGAACCTGGGGAGGGACAAAAAAAGGGGGAGAGGAGAAGAGGACAAAGGAATATGGAGATGGACTATGAATGTGTGTGTATATATATATATATATATATATATATACTGAACCTTTCTGCTGTCTATCTCTACTGCCACCACCTTTGCCCAAGCCATCATCATCTTTTGCTACCATAACAAATACCTCTAATGAGCCTCTAGGCTTCCCCCCCCAGTGCCTCCTGCAGACCATTCTCTATATAGCAGGCATGATCATCTTTTAAACAAATCCAAATCACCGCTCTACTATCACTGATTGTAGAACTCCTTGCCAAGGCCGGCCTGGTCTGCTCCCTTTTCTCCAGCTTCACTCACAATCTCATTCTCCATTCTAATGTCATGTTTCTCTTTCCCATGCCACATCTTTCCCCCTCACCCCTCATCTCCTATTCCAGGTTGTACTGACTACCTAGAATGTTCATTTCCTAGGACTACCAGGACTGACTCATTCTCACCACAAGTCTCCCCTCTAATATCCCACCTTGGACAGATTTTCCTTGATAATCCTTCTTGAAGAAGAACCCCTACCTAAATCATCCTTTAGCTCAAATCCTTCCTAATTGCAATTACCTTGTCTATTTCCTGGTACATGAGCTCCACAACAGCAGAGCCTTTGCCTGCTATGTCCCAATACCAGCATGGCAGCTAGCACATGTGAGTGGCTAATAAATGTTTATTCAAGGAGTAGATGAATGAGTACTTGCCCAATTAACCCATCATTTCCATGTGAACAGGGGCCTTATTTGATGCCTTGTTCAATGTGCCAGAGGAACAGTGAGGAGCAGCCTCTGAGACAGTGGGTGGTGCTCATGGCCAACTCAAGGTAGAAGGTGGAGCTTTCCAGGCCCCACCCCCTGAGTGGAGTCTGATGGGAAAGGGGGGTCTAGTTGGGGCTTTGGGCAGTTGAGTCACTGCCATTGAGGGGTGTCTATAGAGAAGGCACCCGCATTCCACTTGTGGTTTCAGCTTGGAACTTGTTCTCTGCACAGCAGATGCTATCTGGTGTAGGGCAGACAGCCTCTGGCCTGTGCCAGCCTGTAAGTACTCTCTCAGCTCTCCCTTTTCTACTGCCTCATCACTAAATCCTGTTACTGATTTTTCACCTGTATCTGATTTGGGGTCAAGTTCTGTGTTATTAAGCACATGGGTAAGGACCCACCAGCTGGGTCAACTCTGGTGCTCTGGGTTTGTCCTGTTTCAGTTGTATTCTCACAGCCTATTACATAGTTTAAAAAAAAATTGATTGTATAAATGGACAGGGTGGTTTTTGGTGGTGGTGGTTTTGGTTTTTGGTTTTGTTTTTGTTGTATTAGAAAGAGGGTCTAACTTTGAAGGGAGACTAAGAGGCCTCGCTCAGGACTCTAGTATATCATACATTTAGTAAATTTAGGGACAGATAACCTTATTAAGTATGGCTTAATTAACCCAACAGCTAGGCAGAGGTCTGTGGGCTTTGGTCGTCCACCTGTAAAATTAAGGTGGAAAAGAAAGTTGAGCAATATGATTGTGTTAGTTTCTTCCAAAATGATGAATCTGTAGGTCTTGGAGGCTAGCAGCAGGCTTCTGACCAACTGGAACAAAACAGGGAAATCTCATTAGAACTGCAAACTCTTCCGGTCAGGTGCAGATGTTATTTCTTCCTGCACCTCCCTCTCCTCCCCTCCTCTCAAGCACACTGAGCACAGGACCTGGGACAAACTTTATGGGCATTTGATGGTGAGTAGGAATGAGGAGGAATGCCCACTCCTTTTTCCAGCTGGTCAGAAGAAACTTAATTTGGTCATAATGGATTTCGAGATGGAGGTGGAGTAGGAATGGGGAAGGGTGGCTTTTATGTGCCAGTTGATTTGGGATGGTAGATTCTCATTCTTCATTGAACTGAGAGACTGGGCTTGTCCCCTAGAAAGGAAAGGAGACTTGACAGTCTTGAACATCTGTCCTGAGTGGAATCCCCCAACCCTCTGGGGGCACATTCACCCCAAGAAAACGGTCTGACTTTCCCATTTATGAAAAGGCCACAGTGTCTTCCCAGCACTACCGCAGCCCAAGGTTGAGTTGAATCAGAGACTGAATTTATGACCAAATATCTTGGACCCACAATGTTTTTGACCCTACTGCCTGCTGCTGGTTGACAATAAAACAATTCGTTTCAGTAGTCACAGAAGGCAAAGCTGGGGCAGCCTTTCAGGACCAGGCTGGGAACTCCTCATTGAGCCACAGAAGCTGAGAAGGGGAAGGACTTTGCCCATGGCCACATAGTTAGGTGTCAGCATCCTTACCTCCTGCCCTGTGCTCATTCTCCCACCCAGAAAGGTCACCCCAGCTCACTGTCAGTGTCGGTGTGGATGGCTTCCACGAAGAGGGCATCTCTGGCATCCAGACGCTCCTCCGGGCTGGCTCTGGTGTACTCTGGTCCAGCAGGGTCCAGGCCTGTGAGGACAGACCCATATCAGAGGCCCTTTTCTTCTTAACTAAAGGAACCTCATGTGCCCACTGCACACTTACCTGAGCAGTTTTTCAGTTCAGATCAGAGTCACCCATGGAGGACCCAAGAGAGAACTAGTTCAGGACCACAGTGCCCAGGAAACCCCACTCTGTTGTCTCTGACCTTTCAATGATCCAGTTTCTCTGCCTCTAAAGTGAGTTTAATAACACCACCCATTGGGTAGTGTGAGTAATATTAATCATCACATATTAATCAACACTAGCTTTACGCTTTAGGCAGTTACTATCTGCCAGGTCTTGTGCTAGGGAGTTTTATAAATTCTAGTCTCACAACGACATGGGAAAATAAATATTATCTCCATGTCTAAGTTGGATTATTTTCCCCTCCAAAAACAGACCCTGACACAGGGATTTATAATCAAATAACTTTATTGGGAGAAGATCAGCAATGTGAGGGAGTAAGAAAATGAGTCAGAAATTGGAGGAAAATTTTAATGGATGGATTATCACTTTGGGCAACTGGGTGTCATACGACTGGGGGCCTCTGAGGAACTCTGTATGACTGATTGTCCTGCTGGTGGGCCAAGAAGTTGGAGTGTTTACCACATGACTTTAGTTCCTTAAAGATTGAGGACAGCTCCTGACGCATAAAGCACCCTCCGATTCCACAATGGACCAAGGAGATATGAGCAGTTATATTCCATTTTACAGATATAGGAACTGAGGTTCAGAAGGACATGCATGGCCTCTTATACTGACATTAGAGATCATGTAATAGTAACACAATGCCATTTTATACAAAAGGGCCATGGTAAAATTTTTTAGTGGCAGTAGGTGACTTAATTAAAGAACAAAGAATCAATACTTACTCCTACTTGTCTTAGCAAGGGCATTTCCAGGGCATTTTCTATCTCTAAAACTGGAAGGGTGGGCAGAAAAGAATGTTACCTGTGATCCGTCCCAACTGGCCTTTGTGGAAATGTCCCACCATGCCCCCAACATGGGCCCCCAGGCTGACACCAATGATGTGGACTGAGGACTCTGACACGCCCAGCACCTACAACAGGACATTCAGAGAGAGTTCCATTTGGGACACAGCAACCCTTGGCCTCCCCATTCTGGGCCTGAGCCCTCAAATGATGCAGAAAAAGAGGGGACAATTCTCATTCCATTAAGCATTTGCTCTCTTTCAACCGCTCTACCTTGACAATCCCCTCACTTTACTTTCTGGCATCCAAAAATACACAGCCGTGCCCTCTTGCCTACAGAAGCCCTCCATGGCCCTCCCTAATGAGCATGCAGTGGCGTATTTTAAAAAGGAGGAGTGGAAGGTTCAGAGAGATTCACAAGCCGCCCAAGGTCAGCACTGTCATTAGCAGAACCGAGATTTGAATCAAAAATCAGCAAGCCTCCGGGTGGCTCCGCTTTTGCCCTAAAGCTCCTCTCTGTGTGTTGTTTCTTTCTTTCCTGTAAGTTGTCAAAACTCGCCCCCAAGTTGTTCTGCACCTACCAGAAGTTCGCTGAGGAAGCTGGAGATCTCGAGTCCCAGCTTAACCACATTTTCCACAGCTGAGAAGTAAGCAGCTGTCGAGCCGTAGACCCAGTCCACAGCAATCACATTAGCATCTGCTGCCCGCAGAAGGGTGCCAATTAATGTATCTATCCATGAAGGCTTTGTTCCTAAAGCTCTGGACACGGGGACAAGAAAGGATAGGAAAATTACCTGCCAAGTTAAGCTGCATTGTCCTGGTAACTTCTATAAACCTAAAAACTAGAAAAACTTCAATTTTAGGGAAAAGAGATATATGGGCAATGACTCGTATGTCACTTTGGATGTAGGAAGAACACAATCCCAAAGTGATCAGGTGTCTGCCAACACATGTGGAGCCCTGGGTAAATTATAAAAGGGTGCCCTTTGTTCCAGTTGGTACAACTTCTCTCCAGGGCTCCGAGCTCAGTCACACCAGGCCACAGTGAGGCATCTCTGTGCAATACACAAACTACACAAGCCACAGCACAGACCTGCTTGTGTTATTCATGGAAAAGAAAAGATGATTTTGTACCTTAGGATTCAGATTTACAACCTTAATTTTTTTAATTTTGGTGGAATTTTATTTTACATAGTTGTTCATTTTTTAAACAATATTTGCTTCCCCCACCCCCTCAGGTGTAGTCCCCATAGAGTTTCCTCGACCAATGTGCCCATGTACCATCACCTCAGTCCCCTGTGCTCCTCCCTCTGATTTCTCTCCCTCCTCGTCCCCTGTAGTATGTCTCTGATTTATAACTGTCTTACAACATTAATTCTTAAAGTATTGACAATTTCCTTGTTTTCATTTACTTGTTCATTCATTCACTCTTCCATTCACTCAATAGACTGACCAGGCAGTTTGCTAGGTGCTTTGTAAAAGATAAGAAAAATAAGATCTATTCCCAGTCCTCTGGAGTTTAGAGGATAATAGGACTTTTCTAGAAAAAGGAGAATGATAGAAAAATTTTCAGAAAGCTTTCCTGAAAGACTGGAATGAGGAAAGAAGTTTTCTTAATGACTCAAAATATAGGAACAATCAGAGCATGCTCGTGTGGACTAAGGAGCACAGCCTAGGTGTGTGCTGTGCAATGTGGCTTTGTGAGATTTATGAGCAAAAAAAAAAGGATGAGCCTGCTGAGCTCTCCAGCTCTATTAGCTATCCCTGGCATGGTATTTTACAAAAAGGGAGACACACTAAACATTGGGTAATGGTTGACACTAAGATTTGCTAGAGGAGAGACTGACACAAGAGTGATCTGAGATGCCTAAGGAAGGATATGGTGGGGTCCCCGGAGTTAAGGTATTTGAGAAGTAGAGAGAACTCAGAGATTAGGAAATAGTGATTTGTGCAGTGACTGTGTCCACCTCCCCATTGGACGCCCCTAACTCTAGTTGCTCTGTGGTGCTGCTGCTTCACCACATTCTCTTCCTTTCTCCTCCCAGCAGCCTCTCTGTTCCTATCTTGCCAGGAGGCTTTGCATTGGAAGGAAGTGTTGGAAGGATGGGAAATGATTGAACTGAGACTCAATGAATATATGTTGTAACAAAATTTGGTCTCTAAGGCATCAAAGAAATTAAAATGAGACCAACCTAACTCCTGAGGAACACTAACCTCTGAGTATGACGGAAGTAACACCCATGAGTTGGAGTTTCCTAAGTCATGAAACCAGGGAAGAAGTAAAGGAGAAATAAAACCTTTTATACAGACACCACACACCATGATCCCACAGCGATTATGCAAATCCTATGACCTCATTGGCTGAGATGAATCACACAATCCCCGTGTTTCAGGGAGGAACGGTTCACCATGACTATCTCTACAACATCGCTTTTATTCAGATATGGAAACCAAGACTCCATGTGCTGGAGTGACTTGTCCAGGGTCATACATATTTACTGCTTGGGTGTGTATGGACAGAACAAAGGGAAGGGATAACCTACCTGACCAACAAGAATGAACAACATAAGTATGTCATGACACACATTCAAAAATGGTCCAAAATAAGGGATGAAACATGACACTATCAGTCAACCAATTTCTCCACCTGCACCTCTCATTAATTTCCTGTGGCATTTTGGTTACTTTCTAGTTCTCAGCTGAGGTGGTCCTATCAGTTGGTTAGCTCCCACCTGAATCCATGGATAATTAGTTTGGTGTCCAGAGTGGCATTGAACCCAGCATTCTGGATATCACTGCTGTCTTCCACTAGCTGTCCACAAGTAGGATCCGAAGGGGTGAAGAGGAGAAACTGGACTTTGAGATTGGTGCCTCGGAGGAGATTGGCATTCTGGAAGTCAGCACATTTTGGCTGTGGGGCAGGAGGTACATCTCCTAGAGGGAAAAAACAAAACAAAGACGATTCAGATGATCTCATCTGTTCTTAGAAGGAAGAAAGAAGTTCTTGAAAGAAAGAAGGAACAGGGGTTTAGAGACATTATAAATCGGTGAGTGCAATAATCAGACTTACTTATTCCAGGCCACATCACTTCTGTAACTAAAATTTGTGATTTTTTTTTTGATGTGTAGAGATAAAATACCAGAGCAAAATTGGAATATTGCTCAACTAGCACTAAATGATCTAAAACCGCCTCCTCCAAGAGTCCTCTGTTTGCCCACCTATTACTTCCTCTGTTCCAGCCCTTCTCCTTCTTGCTGTTCATCACTGAAGATAGGTTCCCAAATGAGGGTCCTATGCTGGTTGTCCTTTCTGCCCAAGTCACAGACCTCCACATGGCTAATTCCTTACCCTTAGTAAATGTCAGCTCTCGTCTAACCATCTAATTTCATATTAAATATCAGCTGTCATCTAACCATTTTATTTAAATTGCAACTTGTCTGTGTTCCTCATTCCAGTTTGCTCTGTCTTCTTTACTCTGATCTACTTATATATTTTTACAACAATCATCATCTTCTAATCTACTATGGGATTTTCTGATTTATTATAAAATTTATTATTTATTATTTTCCCACATGATTTTTTGAAGGAGCAGCAATTTTTGATCATTTTATTCACTCTACTGCTTAGATAGTGCCTATCATACACAATAGACATCAGAAGTTGTTTCTTTGAAAAGAATAATAAATTGATATTTTTTTTAAAGATTTATTTATTTATTTATACAAGCACTGGATACAGTCAGAAGCACGGGAGGGTGAGAGAATTCACCAGAGCCAGAGAGGAAAGCAGAACAGGCAGAATGACGAAATACACTGCTGAGGGGAGCAGTGGGCGCCACAGGAGAGGTCTGCTCGCCATGTGGGACCCTCCCCCAGGGTCCGAGATCGAACCTGCGCTGCAGAGCTTCGCAGCCCAGTGCTCAACCGATGCACCACCGGGGAGGCCCAAATTGATGTATTTTTGACAAGACAAAAAAGAACAAAAGAGAGGAGTCTAAGTAAAAAATATAGAGAACACAACGAGGATATAAATGTAGACAGCAGGGTCATTGAAACCATGAAAGAATATGTTTATATCCACCCAACAAAACAAGGCATTAGTTGTGCCTGTGTTTAATTTGAATAGCTGATTTAAAATATTGTGTGGCCATGAAAAAGTTTTTGAAAAAACAAAACAAATACTGGACAATTTACATAGCAGATGATATGATAAAGTAAAAACTAACAAAAACTTATGGAGGCTAATAAACACCATGAAGGCTCTCAAATCATCTCCTATGGTGGGGGGAAAAAAGAGAATAAGTAAAAAAAATTTTAAATACTCAAGAGTCTTTAAAAGTCATAAAGTTTTGGGCCTACCTGGTGGTGCAAGAGGTTAAGATGCAACCTGCAGCGTGAGTTCGATCCCCCCGGCAGGCCAGGGAGCTACTCACATGGCACAACAGACCTCTCCTGACTTGCCCACCTCTCCCCTCAGCAGTGTACTTCGGTCAATCTGCCTGTTCTGTTCCCCACTCTCCTCTCACCCCCCACACCTCTGGCTTGTACCCCAGCTCTCGTATGCTTAAATAAATCAATCTTTTTTAAAAAAAAGTCATGAAGTTTTAAAGGGGGAGGAAAAAATTGCCAATACTTGTAAATGATAAAAACAACTGTCTATCACTCAGGAGTATGGAAGACAGCACAGTGAATCATACTCAGAATACTCCTCCCCCAACCCACTCCAACCAAATAATGACAAGGTAATGATTAAAAGAGGAAAGGGGGGGGGGAGTAAGAATTCTGTGCAGCAAAGTAATATCTCCACGGACAAGAACAAGAACAATGACAGAAATGCAAAGTGAAGCTGGCTTTCTATTCTGGGAGAAGGCAATGTTGTGAAAAATCACTGTGTGAGGTAAGTAGGCCCAAAGTGGCTTCATGTCAGAAGTGAAAGGCCAGCACCAGGCCCACCTGGACAGCCAGTGAGGCAAAGAGGGCCCCAACTCAGGAAAAGAAGCTAAAACCAAAAATCAACAACCTTAGCTGTTGACCTTTCACCTGGGGCTTCAGCTTTATTTAGCAAGAGCAGATAAAAAGACAAGGTCTCACCAGTGGGAGCTGAGCCAACTCATGACTGGAGGAGAGTCTGAAGATAGAGAACCCCAGGGTGGGGAGGCAGAGAGTCCCAAAGTGTACTTTTCATTGAAAATTAGAGTGAAATGAGCACAGGGGACTGTGGTGATGAAGCATGTGTGCCTTGGGGAAGGAAATTCTATGGGGACTCAATCTGAGGGGGTGGGGGGAAGCAAATATCAAAAAAAAAATAAAAAATGATAAATGTTAAAATAAAAAAATTAAATAAAATAAAATAATGCTACTGGAGATAAATAAATAAATAAAGTGACATGAATCTTTGCATGAGAAGCCAAGATAATAGTTATCTCTGGGGTGGTGGTGACTAAGAGACGGTACTGGAAATGCACTTTAGGACTCCAGTATTGTTTTGTTTCATGATCTGGATGATGGTTGCACAGGTGAATTCACTGAAAAACTATTCATCTGTATATTACTAATCTGTACACTTTCTGTATATATGTTGTACTTAAAAAAAGTTTACTTAAAAAGTAGCCTATGCACAAAATGTTTAAATATATAAGGAAAATGTTGACAAAGCTGGTCAATAAAACCAGAAAGTGGTGAAATCAGCTTTACAAAGCCTTTGACATAGACTTTAAAATAACTATGCTGAGAAAACACAAGGATAAAATAAAGACAGAGCATTAAAAATTATTAAATAAAACTTGGTATAACTAATACAGTAAGTATATAGGAGAGGATAATTAGTAAATTGGAAACAAAGATAGCTATTGAAATAAAAAAAGGAATCAATGCTACAATAGCTAGTACAGAAGTAAAAGAATATTTTAAAATACAAAAGAGCATGTAAAAATACAGACAATAAGTTGGACAAACCCCAACATTTATCTAATAGTTGTTCTCTAAAGGAAGAGAGTGGGTGAAGAAGCGATATTTTGAAAGATAATTGTTAAAAAATTTTCCATAACTAAAAAAAGATGAGTTTGCCAATCAAAAATTATACTCAGGATAATGAACAAGACAAAAAATAATCTCTACTAGGTAGATTATAGCATAACTGCAGAACATCAAGGATAAAAAGATATTTTTTAAATTCCCAGACAAATACATTGAAGAACTTAAAACAAATCAGCAATTTTCTTGGAAAATATAATTTACTGACATTAATTCAATCAGAAATAGAAAACCCAGATAAACCTGCTACCATCAAAAAATTGAATTGATGATCAGATACATTAGAACCAGAAGGTTTTATCTGATAATACCACTAACTTTCGCGCATAGATAATATTTTTCTTATATGACCTTTTTGTGAATAAAAGTTCATTTTATGAAGTTATAATGGGCTTTGTTATACCCAGACAAAGGCAATGACAGAGAAAAAAGTGATTGGTAAATTCCTTTGTGAACATATATATGAAAGATTAGAAATGTGATTATAAAAATAAACAAAAATAAAAATAAATGTTGGCAAATCAAATTCAGTTTTCTATTTAAAAGATACACCATGACCTAAGGATTAGTCCGTAGCGATCTTAATTGCTTTGGGCCAGTTCATGGGCTTTAGAGGAACATATACAGATTATCTTTATAGGAAAATTGCTTAAACAACACACTAGAAATACAAATCATAATAAGAACGAAGATGAAAATATAATGCTGTTTTTCCTATCAGACTGACAATATGAAAAACAAATTGTTGGTAGAGAGCTGGAGATATAGCATGCTCACAATCAAATAGAGTTGTAAATGCTGGCAGGGCAATTTTCTCACATCTATCAAAAATGTCTAAGCTGGTCCTCCTTAGTGGCGCAAGGGTTAAGCACAGCACTATAAAAGCTGTCCACAGCCACTGCAGCACGAGTTTGATACCCGGCCAGGGAGCTACCCACACGGTGCAGCAGACCGCTCCTATCTCGCCCACTGCACCCCTCAGCAGTGTTTTCAGTCTATCTGCCTGTTCTGTTACCTACTCTGTCTCTGGTGAATCCTCTTACCCTCCCGGACCTCTGGTCTGTACCCCAGTTCTTGTATGCATAAATAAATAAATCTTAAAAAAATTGTCTAAGCTATAAATCCTTTCAGATCTAGTATATACTGTTATGTCAATTTTAAAAAATTCATTTTTAAATAAATGTAATTAAATTTAAAAACAAGATAGCTCTGTACGTTGATATGAAAGGATTTCATACATATACACTCAGATTTATGTATATATAGATAAATAGCAATGCAATTTTATACACACAAATATTATATATACATATAACAGGATGTGAATTTTTACTATTTGCATTTACTTCCATGTATTACTTATATCTCTTAAAATTATTTGTCTTTTTAAATTTTATTTATTTTATTTATTTATTTTTTAAGATTTGTTTTTATACAAGAGCTAGGGTACAGGCCAGAGGCATGGGAGGGTGAGAGGATTCACCAGAGACAGAGCCAGGAGCCGAATAGGTGGATGACTGCTGAAGACACTGCTGAGGGGAGCAGCAGGTGCGACAGGAGAGGTCTGCCACGCCATATAGGAATCTCCCTGGCCAGGAATCGAACCCGCACTGCAGAGGCTGCAGACAGCTTCACAGCACTGTGCTCAACTGGCTGCACCACTGGGGAGGCCCTTTTTAAATTTTAACTCTCAAAGATTGCAATTTCCATTTGGGTATCACTTTATTTCCACCACATGCCAGGTTGGTCAGAGGGTTAGAAGCAGTAGCAGGAGGCATATAGCATTAAATTCTGACTTGTTCATGTCTGAAAAGAGCCCTTTGTCCTGATAAATGTTAAAGAAAGATGGCTGAAGACCCCATAATACCTACGTTTCTTTGGTGGAAAGTGACTCTCAGGGTTGAAACGCTTAGAGCTCTCTTCAGCCTCCCAGGCTGCCAGTGATTTGCATGGTTGAGCCTGTGTACTGTAATTGTTAGAAATATTCTGTAGTCCTGCCTGTATCTGTTTCACATGTGTTCTCTAGCTTGGTATCACACACATGCTTTTGTTTCATACAAGTTTTCTTTTCTAAAATAGTTGGGTGGTATGGACTGAGCCAAGAAGGGGTCAAGTGTGCTCTGGAGGACAGAGTGGGCTCAAAATCACGCTGGCCACCTTGTTATCACGTGTGGAGATGAACAGGAGCCATAGGTTGTTCAGCATGTGGCCTCCCTTTTCCAAGCAGCTCAGAATAACACTACTGGGTGAGAGGGGAGTGGGGGTTCCCACCCCCAGCTGACTTGAGCCTCACAACCCTCAGTGAGGCTAGCCCAGACTGGCCTTTGAGGGTCTGCCATTGCAAGCCGAATCCTAGCTGTTTTTTCTCAGAGGCCTCTGCCCCCTAGTTCAGCCTGAAGGGACCATGAACTTCTCATCACCACCTCTGCTAAACCTCAGCCTCCATGGCAGACAGTTCTGTTTTCAGATAACCTGTGTTGTTGATCAGTGTCACCGAAACGGGTGACACTCTTGGACCCCTTTTGACTGAAATGCTGTTTCAGGGCTAGTGTCATTGAACTAATCCACCATGATGCCACACAGTGGAGATGGAGGCCTGCAACTCCACCAATTTCTTCTAAGCAAACTAAACTCTTTCATTGACTGAGCACTCTCCTGTGTGCTTGGCTGAGGCTCTGGGGATTCAAGGATGAACAGACATCAGCCATCACTGCCTTTAGGGACTCAAAGTCTAGAAGTGAAAGTGAAAATAAGCAGGGACATAAGAGCTGTGACCGAAAAACTGCTGAGAGAACACGTAAGACAGTCACCTTCCCCAGATAAAGGAGGACTGCAAAACCACCCAAAGGAGAAGACCCAGGGTCAGAAATATGAATTTGATCAAGGAGGAAGCTGGAGAAATTTTGGCATCCACAGTCCAAGGAAATGGATGTGACTGACTTGTGAAAGATTATGCAGGGAGCCAGGCAGGAAAGCAAGCAGAGGCCAAACTTCCACACGGGCCCAAATGAGTTAGCTGTGGCCCTCCTGTGACGGGGATAATGTTGCTTAATGACACCTCAGTACTTCCTGAAAGTCCCTTCCTCATGTTCATTTGGTCTCTCTTTCCTTTCCTTTGTTCCCTCTCGGTCTCTCTCATCCTCTGTCTTCCCTCTGTCTCCTTCAGGTTCCAAGCAGTTACCTTCTTCATGCTCTCCCCTTTGGCTAGTGTCTAGCCCCCTGAGCCCCCTACATGCATACATGCACAGTGTATGTTTCTATCTCTGTCTATCTGTCAACTCATTTACTTCATTAACTTTTTAGTATGAATTTAAAAGTAAGAATGGGAGACATTATTTCAATAGATCCATCACTATTGACAACGAGCGACTTGGTAAAGGTGGGAAAAGAAGTAGGTGGAAGATAGAAAATGCTTCACCAGAGGGCATGTGTAGAGAAAGACATCAAACTAAGGGGATAGGGCAAGGAAACCCGAGGTCCTGCTAGCCAGTTATTTTAAGCCCACTTCCTGCTGGGGTAGCTATAATATTTCCCATGCATGTAGTTGGATCTGGATCTCTTTTGCCCTGATCCCAACTCTGTTGCCCGACTCAGGGTTTCTGAGCTCTGTTTATGCCTGAAGTCCCAGGTTTGCTGAGAGATGAAGTTCCAAAAGGCATTTGAAGGCAATTTGCTACCCGTCCTGCCATCCCTCAAGCTCCAAATCAGGACAACTAACAATTGCTTCCTAGCCCCCAAGCAGGATTGGAGCTTTGAAATGGGGGTGAAATAGCTGAGTCCACTTCTCTGAGCCCATAGCCTCCTTCTAAGAACCTCAGGACACCTGCCATCTTCCCTCCTGGAGGACACGTCACAGCTCCTGCTCCTTGCACTTCCATCAGCCCAGTGAACCATTCATTAATAATAACATCACCGCTGAATGAACAACTGCAAAGTGTCCTATTTGGGACACACACAATCACATTTAATCCTTATGGTATTTTTATCTGGTAGCTATTACCTTCAATTATGGGTTAAGAAACATATTCAAAGTCACACAGCTACCAAGAAACAGCCATAATTCAAATCCAGTTTAGTCTGACCCAGAGTCTCTGCTTAACACATGGCCTCCCCTCAGCAGGCATGCAGCAGCATTCATTGAGCACTTTCTGGGTACAGAGCCCAGTGCTTAATGGGGTAACAGGCAGAAGCCCCAAACTTTCACCTTCTGGGAAAGAATGATTGAGTTAGGAAAAAGTTACACATGAAGCTAAGCAGAATCTTTTCAGAAGCCACCCACTAATACAAATAGTGAAAACACTCATACAAATTGAATGTGAAGCAGAGAGGGGGTGCTGAGTAGAGGAATGAAGACATTGCAAAGAAGCCATGAATCACGGAAGTCCTCTAGGATGATGTGGACAGCAGAAATGACCGAAAAAGGAGAGCAGTCAGCTCCAGGCAGAAGGACACATAATGTTGCGGAATGGAACTGAACATCTGGTGAAGATGACCACAAAACGCCTGCTGGCAGCAGAAAGAGGGGGCTCTACTAGGGGGGTGCCCCAGCTGGGACAGGTGGGGCTCTTCACTGTCAGAGAACCTTAACTACACAAGAGGGCTTACATTTACTATATTAAGCAGGAGGGTGTGATGGGTGGGGTTTTTAACCAAGAAATATGCAGAATGCAAATGGCATCTCTAAGTTGTTCTAACGGCCAACCAGTCATCTGTGGTGAGCAGGGACCAGTTATCATAGTTCCGTCAGGAGGAACGCCAGACCTGACATGAATTGAGTTAGCAAGATTAAAAAGGATATCTAATAATCTCAGTGATTTTATTGGTTTGGAATTTTTAGACTTTAAAATTAAATGAATCATGGAACAGTGAGTATTTATAGGGTGAAAATGAATCATGTTAGAACAAATCCAAATTAATTTTCTTATAGAAAATTTACTTTCTTACATATATATATAAACGAAATAGTTTGATGAGGCAAAAAGGAGGAATACAGACTTAAAAAAATGAGCAAGGCAACCAGGGGAAGTTAATTTGATGACTTAAGAAAGTGTCCTGGTTAGCGTCATTCCCATTATGATTGTGGGGGTTTTCTCCGTCTTTTAAATTCACCTCAGGGGAGGACTTTTAGGGGACCTTCCAAAGGTTAGCACTGCATAAATGCGTGTTTGAGAAATAGAACTATTGACTGAAAGAATTTCCATCAAAGGCCCGAGTCCCCCCACTTACCTGAACTCCCAATAGCGAACCACAGAAGGAGCACCCAGCACCAGAAGCTTCTCTCCCAGAGGCCTGGGGGCATGACGACGATTGGAAGTTTTGGAGCTGGGGTGGCACTAGACCCCTTATGCGACATAACCCAGCCTCTCGCTGTTTCCAACACTTTACACCACCTTGGGTCTCGCTAATCATTAACTGGCTTCATGACCTGAAAAAGAAAAATAAACTCTCCCTATTTGTTCGACTTCTACATTTTTTCAGTTTCTTCTTCTTAATGAAAATAAATACCCTTTTCCTTTCTTTTCTTTTTTTTTTTAAACCAGGGTACACTGAAACACATTGTCCTTCCTCTCTGCACCAAACATCACCAGGAAGCTATTTCCTGTACCTCTCCCACTTCCCATTATAAAATGTTAGTAAAAACCAAAGCAGAAGTCTTTCATCCCTAGGTGATCCCAACACCCTCATTGTACTGGAATTGTCTTGGATATGTTTGTCTCCCTAGGAGGTTCAACTTCTTAAATTCACCAATAAAGAAATCTGGGAAGCTTCTGAGAGACGTGAAGGCATAAACCTTCTTCTTTCATTTCTGAATCCCCAGTACCTGGCACACAGCTGAGCCAATAATACCTGTTCAGTGTACATTTAATGAATAGAATAAAAGAACATGAAGTTGGCTTTTAGAGAGTATTATCCTTTCCTAGAATCCTGTACTCCATTCCACTGCTTACCACCAGGATGGAGCATGACAGTGAATGGGACACTACTGAAAACTGTTCTGATGTCAGAGATCTGTTAGCCCAGGTCTATAGAGAAGAAGATGTGAAGATGAGCCTAGGTGTGGGACAGATCTATTGGGGACAGCACCTGTGAAATTTAAGGTGCACTGAAGGAAACAGGGAGATCCTTTAGATCTTTTATATGTTTCCCTATCACATTCATCCTCGAGTACGGTGCTCTCCAAGTGGTCCCATGAGGAAACATATGCTTCAGAATCCCCCAGGGGACCTGGCACAGACTGCTGGTTCTAACCCAGCACAGGGCTTGGTGACCCCCTCGGAGAAAGAATTCACCACAGAATTTCAGATGAACTGAAGACTGTATCAGAGACTCATGCGTGAGGCAACCAGTGCCAGGAAAGGAGACTTTTCGCCTGCCTGTGAGATGGGGAGTTAGGAGATTTTTAAGGGGAAGTTCTGATGGAGGCTAAGAATAGAAAATTTAGGATGGAGGCATCACAAGACCAGAAGTAGGGGTAGAAATTATTATCATAGTTGTTAAACCAATTATAGAACGAAGCTCCTTAGATGCCAACTGATAAAGGAAGTTTCAGATGCTCTAGAAAGTACCTGGAGGCACAGACCAGAGGTGGGGATATGGGGATTGAGCACAATTATAGAGAATCCTTGGTCCTTACAAACCAACCTAGGGGCCTCCCTGGTGGCTTAGGGGATAAAGACAGCGCTATCAAGCTATCTGCAGCCACTGAAGCATGAGTTCAATTCCCAGCTGGCCAGGGAGCTACCCACATGGCTCAGAGACCTCTCCTGTCCTGCCCGCTGCTCCCCTCAGCAGTGTATTTCAGTGGCTCTGCCTGTTCTGCACCCCATTCTCTCTGGCAGGTCCTTTCATCCCCCACACCTCTGGATTACACCCCAGTACTTGTATGCATAAATAAATAAATCTTTTTTAAAAAAACAAAAAAACAAATCAACCCAGACTTACCCTAAAAGTGATAAACAATAGGTAACAATTTCACAAAGCCCCTCCCTAAAAGAACTACTTTATCAGTCCAACTTCTGTCCTGGCAAAATGCAGCTCCCTGCCTATCTGTGACTATGCAGATGCCTCTCTCCATCACTCTCTCTCTCTTTTTTCTCCTTTTCCTAAGAAACCTGACCTTTTAAAATGTATCCTTTACCTGCCTGTGTCTGTGCCAACTTCTCCATCTCCTGGGTAAACTTGCTGTGTCAATGAAAGGGAAACTGCTGAAATTTTTCTCAGAGATAACCCACAGGCCCCGCTCACTGAACTCAACATCTCATCAAAAGGACATCAACACAATGTTCAATATCTAGTCCTCATTGCCCTGGGTTCCTTGCTGTGTGCTCAATGTCTAGAACAGTGCCTGGCATATCATAGGTGCTCACTAAAGACTTGCTATGAAAGAGAGAGAGGAGGAAAAGACTGGAAAAGAAGGGAAGAAAAAGAAGGAAAACCTACAGGCTATCATCCCTAGATCACTGAATCCATTTCTGTGTTCCCTGTCTGCCTATTTCCGGTTCAGATATCCCATTTTCTCACCTTCTTCCTGGATCCCTAGTTGACAGTTGTGAAGTAAATATGCCTTTGCTTATTTGTGCATGTGTGTATCTGTAAACATAATATAACACTTTCTGGGGACCTGCCCATGGTCTGGCTGGCAAGCAAGCAACCTATCTTCACAAGCTCCCTTCTGAATGCAGAAATTTTCTGTGTGAAGGTGTAATCACTCTTTTCAGATAAAAATATTTTTTAAAAGATTTTACAATGGGCACCCAGCCTTTGCATCTCTGCAGAGCATTCTTTGATATGGAAAAGATTAAATCCCACCATTGTCTTCCTCTATCATTAGCACATCTTTAGACCTAGAACTGGAAGCCCTTCCTGCCAAACTTAAACTCTTAATGTCAATTATACAGTTTCTGTTTATATACTGTGTTTACTGGAACAGCTCTCATAGAGTACAATCTATTGGACTGCTTCCCAGGTTTGAATACTCACTTTGATTATTGAAAGAATTCTTTTTCCAACTATCCTTGAGATGTATTTTCAGTTAACATATGTGTATAACTGCTGCCTTCAATGAGGATGGGAATTAGGGTCGGGGTGAGGTGGGGGTCATAGGGATGGAAACTAATTTTAGGGAACAATAATGGTAGGTCTCATCAATTTATGATTACAAATTGCATACAGGTTAAATTTTAATATTTTAGTATTTTAATAGTTATATATATATTTTTTTCAATCAAGAAGTTCAAAAATATATGGTGAAAAATAAATCTCCACCCCTCCTGCCCATCCCCCAGATTCACCAGGAGGCATTTTTACAATTTCCATGCTTATTTGTTAATAGATATTCTAGCTCACCCTTTTTGAACACTTTCTTCATATGTTGACCCATTACACAAATTCTCTGCACCTTGCTTTTCACACTATACAAAATATTTTGCATCAGCCTTATTCTTTTTTAAGATTTTTATTTTTATTTATACAAGAACTGGGGTACAGGCCAGAGGTGTGGGAGGTAAGAGGATTCATCAGAGACAGAGTGAGGAATAGAACAGCCAGACTGAGTGAAATACACTGCCGAGGGGAGGAGCGGGCAAGACAGGAGAGGTCTGCTGTACCATGCAGATTTCTCCCTGGCCAGGGATTGAACTCAGGCTGCAGTGGCTGCAGATAGCTTAATAGGTTGCATCTTAACCCCTTGTGCCACCAGGGAGGCCCAAATTGAACTTTTTAAAAGCAGTTTGATGTGAAAGATCCAAGGTTCAATCTTTGTTCGCCAAGATCTCCTAACTTGAAAGTAAAATTATTTGTGAACCTTGATGGCTTGTCACTGGGTGTGCAGTGTTGAAAAGCAATCCCCTGAGAAGGTTGAAGAGGAAGAAAACGTGGAGGTCCCCTTAAATTGTCTTCCAGGTAGTGAAAGAAAGCAGCTGGAAGCAATTTGCCTAGGATCCTCCCTGGGTTTCCCATTTCATCACAAGTTGATGGAAAGAAGACCCTAGACACATTAACAACAACAACAAAAATGTATCAGTGTTATGCTACTGTTTCTTTCCACTTTTTTTTGTTTGTTTACTTATTATTCCACATACTATTTTATATAATACATAAAGCAATTCCTCAGAATAGATACTATTACTAGGCCTATTTTACACATGTAGAAACTGAGGCAGGGGCCTCGCTGGTGGTGCAAGGGGTTAAGTCTCAGCACTATGAAGCTATCCGCAGCCACTGCAGCCAGTATAGCACCAGTTCAATCCTTGAGTTGAATCCTCAGGCAGGGAGGTGACCCACATGGCACAGCAGACATCTCCTGCCTCACCCGCTGCTCCCCTCAGCAGTGTATTTCAGTCAATCTGCCTGTTCTGCTCCTTGCTCTGTCTCTGGTGAATCTTCTCACCCCCTGCACCTCTGGCCTGTAACCCAGCTCTTGTATGCATAAATAAATAGAAAGAAAGGAAGAAAGAAGGAAAGAAGGAAAGGAAGGAAGGAAGGAAGGAAGGAAGGAAGGAAGGAAGGAAGGAAGGAAGGAAGGAAGGAAGGAAGGAAGGAAGGAGAGAGAGAGAGAGAGAGAGAGAGAGAGAGAGAGAGAGAGAGAAAGAAAGAAAGAAAGAAAGAAAGAAAGAAAGAAAGAAAGAAAGAAAGAAAGAAAGAAAGAAAGAAAGAAAGAAAGAAAGAAAGAAAGAAAGAAAGAAAGAAAGAAAGAAAGAAAGAAAGAAAGAGACAGAGTTAGGTTAAATCACTTGCCCAAAGTATACAGGTAGTAAATTACAGAGCAGGGATTTGAATTTGGAAAACCACTGTATCCATGACACATAAGGTTACTAGTGTTTCAGAAAATCCCAGTTCTTCCCTTACTGTTCCTCCTTTACTCTCACACAGCTGTCAACTCATCACTTTTGACACCAGATGTGGGTGGGTTTTCCCCACCTGGCAATTCTCTGCAACGTCAGATGGATGTCCTACAATTAAAATTGCCAACACCATTTACCTAGAGATTATATCAAATTCCACAGATCAAGGGCTCAGTCCTACAAGACTGACTACCAGCTCTGCCTCCTCAGATGCCAACCACAAGTCCTGGTTGTCACCTGTGTGCATGACTGATGGGCTATGAATTAGAGGTTCTCCGACACCTCCTCCTTGGTTTTGATTAATTTACCAGAGCAGATGACAGGACTCAGGAAAGCAATTTATCTACATTTACTAGTTTATTATAAAAAGGTGTCATAAAATATAACAAGTAAACATCAAGATGGGAGAGAGGCACAGGACAAGGTGTGGGGAAAGGGTGCTGAAGTTGCCTGCCTTCTCTGGACACCCACTCTTCCAGCACCTCTGGGTGTTTACCATTCCCAGAACTCTCCAAATCCCACACTATTGGAATTTTTATGGAAGCCTCATCTTTTGGTAAAGCTCAGTCACCAACTTAACTTCATATACATCTCCTCTTCCTTTTCAAGAGGATGAGGCTGTGGGAGAACTGAAAATTTTAACCTTCTAATGATGGCTTGGTCTTTCCAATGACCAGCCCTCATCCAGGAACCCAACCAGGGTTGCCTCAGAACAAAAGACACTCCTATCACTCAGGAGCTCTGTGCCAGAAACCAGAGGTGAGATGAATAGACATATTTTCTATGATCTCACATCTAGTCTCATCCTCCCTACAGTGCTCAAGGTGAGCATTATGAACCCCAATGTACATTTGTTCTCAGAAGTTTGAGACTCAGAGAAGTAAATGACAAGCCCTGTAGCAGAACTGGGTTATAGTAACAGATCTCTCTGTAAAATATCACAGGGTATACCTTTCCTTAGGCTTAATCACACAGTAATTAACCTGTTCCTGCAAGAGGAAAAAAAAATTTACACCTTCAAAGTGTTCTCTTCCCAGTCTTCTAGTTTCTTCGAGTCCTCTTCCTAGTCTTCTGGTGTGGAATAAGGGACACCAGAAAATTCATCTCACCCTAAAATATCACCCCACTAGAGTAGTCTGCCATGGAAATCATCCTCCTGGAGACACATTCCTTTGCTCAACACCATGTTTCAATTTTATTCATGCAGGTTGCACCTTCCATACATCTACCAGATCTACCTATCACCACGTTGACTCTGTATTTCCAATTTCTATTTACATAAACTTTAATAAATATACTTTATTAGGAACATTTTGTTAACAGAAGATACAACCAGTCCCTGAAGTGGGATGACAAGCAGACTATGTCACCTCTCTGCTAACACTGGCCATGGGGAGTGATGAGCCCACCTGCATGATAGGAAATGCTGGTTTCAAGCTCAGTTCTCTATTTAAACTACAAATGTCTGTCTCCAACTCTGTAAGTCAGGAGAAACCAAAGAGTTCTTTGTTCAATTCTGTCCCCCTCTTCAGACAATGCCATTTTAGACTCCTGTTCTTTAGATATTAAAGTCTATTGACTCCAAGCCTGAGACCCTGGCTCTGGGGGACACTTGCCTGAGACCACCCAGCTAGCACAGATGGTGACGCTGATGTCCAAAAAAGTGAAGAAGGAACCGTAGTGGGGCAGGTGCAACCAAGCACAAACCAGATGGGGTCTTCTTGGTGGTCTGGGGACAAAATGAGGGTAGAGGAAGAAGAGACTCTCTGGGGACATAATGGGTCTAAAGAGGAGAATGAAGAGACTCTTCAAGCTTGGCTCTACCCCCTCCTTTCCTGACCTTATGTGTGGGTCTCAATTCCACGACTAGCTTTCATCTTAAATTCACCTCACAGCTGTGAGAAAGTGAAGATAGGCCTCAAACTTTTGCCATCACCACCTCACTCCTGCATTTCATTTGGCTTTCTCTAAGGAGAGATTTTCTAATTTTCACTAATAATTAGAATGGGGTAGAGTGTGTCAAGAAAAAAAACCTTTGGAAACACATAGGTCTGGGTTTAAACTGCAGTTCAATCTCATCCAAGCTGTGTGACTTTGGATAGGAGAACTTTCTGAGCTCAATTTCTTGAGCTGCCTGAAACTGGGCAACCTCTTTCTTCCTCCATTTTCTTCAAACAGAAAAAGTCTCATCTACTCTTTAAGTGTTACTTTTCCCAATTCCCAAACCTCAAAGATGAAAAAAATGATGGCCACATTATGCCACTCTTGCTATCTCCTGCCCTGTGCCCTGTCTACATGACTCCTATTTCCTTCCTTGCTTAGCCAGACCCTAGTAGCTATTCCTGGAGATGTTGGTCCTCAGTCTGGCTGCCTGTGAAGTCATCAGAATCTTCACTCCTTTCATAGTCTCAATAATTCTGCAACTGTTTAAAAAAGATGCACATTCACCTGCACAGAAGAGGAATAGAGAATGTGGTGACTGAAGATGCTTGGAGGGGAGGGAGGGCATGACATCAATGTTTATTTTGCAGATATTAAAAATTTGTCAAGACTTCTAGACAGCATCTAATAATCTTAGGTAATTTTTTATATATTTTTATTTTAACATTTATCATTTTTTACAGTTTTTAGACAATATTTGCTTCCCCCCACCCCCTCAGATTGAGTCCCCATAGAATTTCCTTCCCCAAGGCACCCGTGCACCATCACCTCAGTCCCCTGTGCTCCTCCCTCCCTCCCTCTTACCCCCTCTCCCTCCTCCTCCCCTGCAGTATGTCTCTGGTTTACAATTGTCTGTTTTTGCTTTGTTGTGTTTTGTGCTCTAATTATTATTTTTTTACACTGATGTCTTATTTGGTTCCCCTATATTCCTGTTATGAGTGAAAGCATCCGATATTTTTCTTTTTCCTTCTGGCTTATTTCACTGAGCATAATTCCTTCTTGCTCCATCCACATTGCTGTGAATGGCATGAGTTTATCTTTTTTGATTGCTGAATAATAGTCCATTGTTTATATATACCACATCTTCTTGATCCAGTCATCTATTTTTGGGTATTTGTGTTGTTTCCAGGTTTTACCTATTGTAAATAGTGCTGCAATAAACATAGGTGTACAGTTGCTCTTTTGAATCACTGTTTTTGTATAATCTTAGGTAATTTTATGCACAATCTATTGTTTTTCAGTGCACAATGTCAACCTGAGAGAAATGATCAGGCTGTATTCTAACCAAAGGGGCATTTATTTGAGAGCACAAATCATGATTTGGGTACATGACCAAGGGACAGTCCAAGGTTCTGTGCCATCAGGATCAGTGCATAGGAGAGTTTCAAAGGACCAGGCAGGGACCCTGCTTTTGGTTGGATTTTAACCTTTTGGATTGGTTCTGAAGTCCATTTGTCTATGCATGGTTGTTGGACAAAAGTCTCCAGACAAAAGGCTACAGTGGAGGTGGGAGGTCTATAGTCATGACCAGTGTCTTCTAAACTCTTACTGAAGTTTGCTATGATGATTAGTGAGGATCTGCAAAGCAAATGTAAGAGGATCTCTAAAGAGTCTTTTTCTGTGGTCTCCAATTGTAGCTAAAGACCTGTAGGGGAAAACAGCAGATGCCAAGCCCCCACCCTCCTTACCTGACTCCATTCTTGCCCCCACCTCCACCACCACATTTTAAAGAGACTGGAAGGATTTGGAAAGTCTTCCTAAGAGTTATGGAACTGCTCCGTTATCAGACCTCCCTTCTCTACCTCCCCCAGCTGAAAACCATGGATCTGAAGGGAAAACCATGAGAGTTGTAGTTTGTGGGGTTTTTCTCCTTCCCTTTTTAAAAGGGGAGGGAAGGTGATGCTCTTCCTTACCTTCAAAACAAATCAAATGAGAGGACCAACCAACTGAACTAAGGGTGACTTCATGAAGGTGACAATGGCGTCCGTTTCAGAGCTGGGCGTCTGCTGGACAGTCTGGTCTGTCCTTAGGGTCTATTTGAGGGGTGGGGGTGTAAAGACAGCCATGGGTGGGGCAGCCTGCATTCACCTGTGGCCCTGTCCAGCAAAGGTCCTCCCCTCTTATGGAGCCTCAGAAGAACGCTGACTGCCGTCTTTCCCACCCATGAGGATGGTCTGAGGTCAACACGGGGAGAGGAGCAAGGAACCCCAGAAGGGGAACAGGAGGAGTGGAAGAAGTTTCCACAATCCCATTTCTCTTCTAATTCTCTTAGGCCCAGGCTGGCCTGATAGTGGGGAGGAAGGAGGGCATCACATTAAAGTTTTAGAATTAATTAAACGGGACTGGGATTCTCATTGGGATTCTTCCAGTTTTTACTATTTTGTGAATTGTAACCCTCCACTCTTAAAAACCTGCCATTCTGACTGGCTGTCCTGCTAAAAAAAATCTGTTCTTGGTTGTATTATTTAAAATGATATGTTTGGTTTCTGAAATATATAAATAAAGAAGGAATTTTTTAAGCAGAAAAAGAGCTTTGGAATATCCTTCATTTATTTATTTAAATTTTTTTTAAAGATTTATTTTTTATTTATGCAATAGCTAGGATACAGGCCAGAAGCACAGGAGGGTGAAAGGATTCACCAGAGACAGAGTGGGGAGTAGAACAGGCAGATGGACCAAAAGCACTGCTGAGGGGAGCAGCGGGCGAGACAGGAGAAGTCTGCTGCGCTATGTGGGAATCTCCCTGGCTGGCCGGGAATCGAACCCATGCTGCAAGGCTGCAGACAGCTTCACAGCACTGCGCTCAATCCGCTGTGCCACCAGGGAGGCCCATGTCCTTCTTTCAAATATAAAAGAATGATAAGTCTTGTGCCATTGGTGGAGTCCTGCTGCAAACACAGTTAGAGGGCTGCCCTGGTGGCTGCAAAGGGTTAAGCACAGCAGTATGAAGCTATCCGCGCAGCCCGCAAGAGATCCATCCCCAGCTGGCCAGGGAGCTACCGACATGGCACAGCAGACCTCTCCTGTCTCTCCCACTGCTCCCTCAGAAGTGCATTTCAGTGGATCTGCCTGTTCTGTTGCCCACTCTGTCTATGGTGAATCCTTTCACCCCCACCCCCCGCACCCCTAGCCTGTACCCCAGTTCTTGTATGCATAAATAAATCTTTAAAAAAAAAAAAAACACCACACAGCCAGAATCTCTCTTAAGTCAGCACATAGGCATGGTGAAAGAACCAAATTCTCCATCTCTCCGGCACCTCTTTGGCCAGACGACAGCTGGCAATCCTGAAGTAGAGGGCATATGAAGCAGATGTAGAGCTGCATGTTGAAAGCATTCATGTCAGCACAACTTGATGTCACAAAAGTCAATACTTTTTGAATGTCTCTCAAGGGACAGGCAGGGAGGCCACAGAGAATAAGACACTATGCCTCACAAGGAGCCTGCAATTGCCCCAGAAGAGACATAATCCCCGTCTCACTTCCCCATTCTCCTACCAGTGCTTCCTGGAATTGTCTCCCACATAAACTCCATGTGCTCAAATCTTTGTCTCAGGTTTACTTGGCAAGAAACCCAATTTGAAATAAACAGAAAAAACTTAGTCCAAAGATGAGATGATGAAAATGAAGACTTTAATATATTTATGAGATTTCAGACTTGGGAGACACTGACCCCATCACCTGAAATTAAAGACTCTTTGGGATAAGAAGAGGGATAGATTCAGGGAAAACAGGTCAGCTTGGAAAGACTGGATTTTAGGTATCCAAGGGACAAGTTATCTCAAAAATACCTGAATACAATGTTAAACCTCTTGACTTTGGAAAAAGTGAAAGAAATCTAACAGAAAAGGAACAACACCCAAGGAGAAACCAACAGAAATGAGTGTCACATTCCCTAATGGGCAATTCCAGCATCTTCCTTTGACCCAAGAGAATATAAAGCCCTAGCTGTCTCTTCTAGTCGGTTTCTGTACTCAAGTTTCTCGTAGTTGGAGGGACTCACTCCTTTAAACCCATACATAATGCCCCACCAGCAGCCTGCAATGACAGCTGTAGAATCACTGTCTCCACCGTGGAAAAAGGCTCTGTGGGCAAGCTGCTTCCAGGAGTCTCCGGCAGCCAGGATGGCATCGTATGCAATCATGGGGGCATCGTGGCCGCTGCTGCCGCCCAGGCCTGAGTAGCTCACGGATTTGTAGAACTGATCCCTCTCCTTCACACCAAAGGGCTGGGGGAAAGTAGGGGCTGATTTGCCATCCAAAATCCCTCTAAGTTTTAAGTATTTTTCCCATTGGTCTTGGAAGTAAGACCTGCAAGAGGAAAGAAATCTATTGAATTGAAAATAAGAAACTCATAAGGAAAGGTGCCAGATGGATATGTGAGCAAAGGAAATTCCAAGATGATTTCAACTTCTTATACTAATATCATAAACAATGGAAAAAAAAATCAAAAGAAGCTATGACATTCATTCAAAAACTTGCTAGGTGTTGATATAAACAAGGCATTCAAGTCTGTGGCTAATAAGGAAGATATCTATCAAGTTATAGGTGAGAAATAAAGGTTTTGTTTTTCTGAGTAGTCATGTTACCTTTCAAGAGGGGAACTTTCTTTAATCTGTCATTATATATTTTATTATTTTATCTTCCTAATATAAATTATATATATATTTAATATAAATTATAAATATATATATATAACATGACTGGATATACATAACAGTGAAATGATTACTCAGTCAAGCTAATTAACACATCATCTCATACATCACACTGTTTTGTTTTGTTTTTTGCCCCCAAGAAGGAATTTTGGAACATTATGACCAAAGGAGATATTAGCGGAAAGCCTCTGGACTTTTTTGTTCTAAGAAAGGCAACGTGAAGCAAACTCACAGAAAGAGGAAGATGTGGTCTTAGAACTTATTAATTAGTTAGTGGAAAAACCTAATTCTTGTTTATTCTAAACTAGGATTTCCAAACCTTGCTTGTGTGTCAAGACAACATTGAAAAAACAAGTTTCAGGAGATGAGAAGGAACTGAATTCACCTCATTCTAGAATAATCACAAGAACTATAGAAAGCTGGAACACAATAAAGGATCTTCACACAAGAGGGATGTGCTCACTAACATGCTCACTCAGCTACTTTGTACCAACCACTGCCGAAACTGAACTTGAAGTCCTTGGCAGGTGCAGGAGTGCCACCAGATGCAGTAGAGGGCAAAAGTGATGGTGAGAAGTGTGACAGTTGACATGACCTAGGAATCTTAGCTATACACATGCACGCTTGTGGGCACACAGATTTCACCATTTTCCAGCAGCACTGGACCTATAAACTCACCAGTGTTGAAGATTCTCCTCCACAAAGTAGCCTGCTTGGACAATGTACTTTTTTGCTTCTGGCAACATCTCCATCAGTCCTTTTCCCCATTGCCTGGCTGGCTTGCCATTCACAGCATAGGCTGTAAAAAGAGCAGACACAAGGGCTCCCAGGTAGCCTGTGGGGTGGTGGTGGGTCATTCGGCCGCTCTCGATGCTTACCTGCATCAGTGTGTCTAGCTGGCTGGGGTGAGGGAACCTGAGTCCAATGCACATGGCCCGCATGGCAGCCCCACAGCCGCCCTCGTGACTGTTGAAGGGAATCCTCCAGCCATTAGCTTTGTCGGGTTCCAGCCGCAAGGCATTACTCACTGAGGCACCACCTGGGGAGAGTCAGATAAGGCACAGGGTCACAGGCTCTATGGAACCAAAGCAAAGACCCAGCAGAAGAAAAGAAGCAAGCTCAAACTCTGTCTCCAAGTTTCTTTGACAGAAAATGAAAGCCAAAAAAAATATGATGATGAGCACGGTCAAACTTTAAACCCTAAGCCAGCATTGTGCCTTATATTATAAATACGAATCCTCTCTTATTCGTGGTTTCTCCTTCTGCAGTTTTTGTGGTGCAAAAATATTATATAGATATTTTGAAAGAGTCAGAGAGACCACATTCATACAACTTTTAAAACAGTAGATTGTTATCACAATTCTATTTTATTATTAATTATTGTTGTTAATCTTTTTCTGTGCCTAAGTTATAAATTAAACTACCATTAAGTATGTATGTACTGGGGAAAACATAGTATGTATAAGGTTTGGAACTATCCATGGTTTTACACATCTTGGAACTCGTCCTCCGTGGATAGGTATAACTGTTAGCATGGTAAGAAAAATAATAACAGGCCTCCCTGGTGGCACAAAGGGTTAAATCACAGCACTATGAAGCTATCAACAGCCACTGAAGCATGAGTTCGATAGTGGCCATGGAGTTACCCACATAGCGCAGCAGACCTCTCCTGTCTCACCCGCTGCTGGGCTCATCAGTGTATTTCTGTTAATCTGCTTGTTCTGCTCTCCACTCTTTAGGGTGAATCCTCTCACCCCTCCCCCCACACCTCTGGCCTACACCCCAGCTCTTGTATGCATAAATAAATACACATTTTTTTTTTAAAAGAAAAATAATAAGAGGAGAAGATTCATGTAGAGAATCTTTGGCAATTATTATGGAAACATCACATTAATTCAAAAAGGTAGGTATAACATATTAATCTCTTTTAAATGAATAAGCTAAAGATCAGAGTTGAAGAACCTTGCTGAAAACCATGTAACCAGCTAGTCTGTGGCTTTGTCAAAACCATCAGACTTTATTTTTTAAAAAATTTATTTATTTACAAATGGTGCTGGGAAAACTGGACCACCACATGCAAAAAATTGAAACTAGCCACTACCTTTCACTGTGCACAAAAATCAACTCAAAATGGGTAAAAGAACTGGACATAAGACCTGAAACCATAAAATATATAGAAGAAAATACAGATAAAATACTACAAGACATACAACGCAATAGCATCTTTAAAGACTCATCACCCAAAGCAAAGAAAGTCAAGGAAAAGGTAAACACCTGGGATTACATCAAACTGAAAAGCATCTGTACAGCAAAAGAAACATTAACCAAAACAGAGAGACACCCACTGATTGGGAAAAAATCTTTGCATTCCAGTCAACTGATAAGGGACTGATCACAAAGATATACAAAGAACTCACCCGGCTCAACAAAAACAAAATAAACAATCCAGTCAAGAAATGGGCAGAAGAACTTAAAAGACATTTCTCCAAAGAAGAAATGCAAATGGCCAACAGGCATATGAAAAAATGTTCAACATCCCTTATCATCAGGGAAATGCAAATCAAAACCACATTGAGATACCACCTTATACCAGTAAGAATGGCACATATCAAAAAAAGCAAAACAAATGTTAGCAAGGGTATGGTGAAAAGGAGCTCTCCTACATTGCTGGTAGGAGTGCAAACTGGTCCAACCACTATGGAAAGCTGTCTGGAGGTTCCTCAGTCTACTAAAAATGGAGCTACTATATGACCTGGCAATTCTACTCCTAGGGATCTACCCAAAGGACACAAAAACACTGATTCAAAAGAACACCTGTACCCCTATGTTTATTGCAGCACTATTTACAGTAGGTAAAACCTAGAAACAACCCAAATGCCCCAAAATAGATGACTGGATCAAGAAGATGTGGCATATATACACAATGGTATATTATTCAGCAATCAAAACAGATAAACTCATGCCATTCGCAGAAACATGGATGGAACTAGAAGGAATTATGCTCAGTGAAATAAGCCAGAAGGAAAAAGAAAAATCAGATGGTTTCACTTATAGCAGGAATACAGGGGAGCCAAATAAGACATCAGTGTAAAAAAATAGTAACAGCACAAAACACAACAAAGCAAAAACAGACAATTATAAATCAGAGACATCCTGCAGGGGAGGAGGCGGGAGAGAGATCAGAGGGAGGGAGGGAGGAGCACAGGGGACTGAGGTGATGGTGCATGGGTGCATTGGTGAAGAAAACTCTACAGGGACTACACCTGAGGGGGTGGGGGGAAGAAAATACTGTTTACAAATGAGCAATGATGTAAAAAATTTTTAAAAATTTAAAATTAAATTTAAAAAAAGATTTATTTATTTACGCATACAAGAACTGGCCAGAGAAGTGGGGGAAGGGAGTGAAGGATTCACCAGAGACAGAGTGGGGAGCAGAGCAGATGGACCGACGGAAATACACTGCTGAGGGGAGCAGCAGGTGAGACAGGAGAGGTCTGCTGCACCATGTCGGTCACCTCCCTGTCTAGGGATTGAACTTGTACTGCAATAGCTGTGGATGGCTTCATAGTGCTGACTCTTAACCCTTTGTGCCACCAGGGAGGGCCCCCAAAACCATCAGATTTTAAACTCAAGCTCTTTGAGAGCCCAATGAGAACTTGACAAATGTTGCTCCTGAATGTCAGAAAGAGGTGACAAGTTCTAGTGTGAAGAGCACACACTCAGAAGAGGAGTGATGGATTCTGGGCAAGTGTCCTTGGTTTGCCTCTATGTGCAAGCAGGAATCAGGCATATCCATCTCCCTGGCCTGCTGGGCGCTGAGAATGCAAAAGTGAGTCAGAAACAGCAGCAGTAATACATGGTGTGGATCATTGTTCCCTGATAGTAACTTAATTGCCAATGATGTCATCCATGGCAAAAGTGGACACAGAAAACTCTCCATTTGCCAACCTGATGAGCTATCAGATGTTGAGAAAGGCTAAACAAAGACTGGCTTCCTTAGATCACCTTGGGGGATGACTGGAGGCCCCTGGTTTAGTATGTGTGTATGTGTGGGGAGGGGAATTCATCAGGGGCTATATGAGCTAAACTGTTTCCCGAAGTTCGTATGTTCAAGCCCTAATCCCTAGTTAACTTGGAAGGTGACTACATGTGGAGATAGGCTCTTTAAAAAAGATGAATGGGGCCTCCCTGGGGGCACAGAGGGTTGAGCACCGCGTTTGTGAAGCTGTTCGCAGCCTCTGCAGCGCAGGTTCAATTCCCGGCCGGCCAGGGAGAAATCCACATGTCCCAGCACACCTCTCCTGCGTCGCCCTCAGTGTCTTCCGTCCGTCTGCCTGTTCTGCTCCCTGCTCTCTCTCTGGTGAATTCTCTCACCCTCCCACGCGTCTGGCCTGTACCCCAGCTCTTATATAAATAAATTAATTAAAAAAAATGAATGGCGCAGCGGTGAAAGTCTCAGTACTGTCAAGCTATCGCCAGCCACGGTTGCATGAGTTTGATCCCTGGCCAGGGAGCTGACCCACATGGGAGCAGACCTCTTCTGTCTCGCCTGCTGCTCCCCCCAGCAGTATATTTCATTAGGTCCACCTGTTCTGCTCCCCACTTTGTTTCCAGTGAATCACCCTCTGCACCTTTGGCCTACACTCCAGTTCTTGTATGCAAAAATAAATAAAAATAAATCTTTAAAAAAGAAAGAGAGAAGATGAAGTTAAAATAAGACCACTAAGACCTTAATTTAATATGACTGGTATCCCTATAAGAAGAGAAAATCTGAACACAAAAAGAAATACCAGGGATGTGAGCGTAAGAGGAGACAGGAGGAGGTTAAAAAGCCTCAGAGGAAACCAATCCTGCCAACACCTGATCTCAGACTTGTATCCTCGAGAACTGTGAGAATAAAATGCCTGTCCTTTAAACCACAGTCTGTAGATCTTGTTATGGCTCCAAGCTGCCTAAAACAGGAGGAGAGGCAGGTCAGAGAGGACACATAAAAGGGGGTCCTAGTGGCAGCAGCAAGCTCCCAAAGGGGTAAGAACCACTGTTGTGTGAATCTAGAACCAGAGAGGGAATCTCTACAAGACCCTTTCTGTTCCTCTTAAAAATATATTTTTTTCTCTTTATAGTTGTTCATTATAAAAAAAACTTTAGAAAATACAAATAAATAAAAAAAAAAGTAAACAATTCTGGGGCCTCCCAGGTGGCGCAAGGGGGTAAGCACAGCATTGTGAAGCTATCAGTAGCCTCTGCAGCATGAGTTTGTTCCCTGGCCAGC
This sequence comes from Talpa europaea, assembly GCF_964194135.1. Lineage (NCBI taxonomy): Eukaryota > Metazoa > Chordata > Mammalia > Eulipotyphla > Talpidae > Talpa > Talpa europaea. The sequence goes on along the minus strand of NC_140070.1, from coordinate 101,002,612 downwards.
CAGGGAGCTACCCACATGGCGCAGCAGGCCTCTCCTGCCTCACCCACTGCTCCCCTCAGCAGTGTACCTCTATCAATCTGCCTGTTCTGTTCCCCACTCTGTCTCTGGTGAATCCTCTCACTCCCCTCCCCCCGACCCCGCACCTCTGGCCTGTACCCCTGTTCTTGTATGCACTGCTGAAGGGAGCAGTGGGTGAGTCAGGAGAGGTCTGCTGCACCATGTAGGTTGCTCCCCTGGCAGGCTGGGGGATAGAACTCGTGCTGCGGAGGCTGCGGAAAGCTTTATTGGTTGCGTCTCAACCCCTTGCGCCACCAGGGAGGTCCATAAATAAATAAATCTTTAAAAAAAATCTTCCCATATCAGTAGATATTTACCTAATTTTTAGATAAAATTTATCTAGCTTAAGGCTGCAAATGTGTCCCCATGATTAAATAAATTACGGGACATTTAGGTTATTTCTATTTTAAAATCACAGCTACAAAACTACTGTCTTGTTAATATTTAAATCTCAATCAACATTTTTGATACTTCCTGCGCCTGCTTTATTTTCCACTTGGCTAGGATCAACACTGCCTGTGCTTACCTGGTGACCGACCGTCCATGTCTTCCATGCAGTTTTGGTAATTCTTAGCAAGGAGGGAATACAGTTGGTCCAAGTCTGAGATTTTCCCGGCTTCTGAGAGAGCTTCTGCTGTGGCAAGGTGCATTACTGTGTCATCACTGACTCTCCACTTCTCCACATCGATGGCGTCCAAGCCACCAAGCTGGGCCAGCTGCTGGTGGATCTTCTCCCCACTCCGGAGGAACTCCCACTTCCCATTGAAATATCCCAAGGCATCTCCAGTTGCACTCAGCACCATGGCAGCCACATACCTCTCGACTAGCCCCTCACACATGCTGAGGGTGTCTCTGGGGGAGAATTTAGACACAGGGAGAATACAGACTCAGGGAAAAAAATCACAGTCCTATTTACATTTATGGACACTGACTACTCATCAGCACAACATAAAGTGCATCTTATTTCATCCTCACAATAGTTCTATGAGGAATGTGTAAGGTCCATTTTACTGATAAGTAAATAGAGGATCACAGTGATAATGCCGTTTCATAACTGTTAAATGACTTGTCTTGGGCCATAGAGCTTTTAAGCGGCCAGGCCACGATACCAAAAGTTCACCTGACTTCAAAGTCCATGATTTTAACTACAAATCCATTTTACCTCTTTGAGTGGCAAACCCATTAAATTCCACAAATCAAGTCAAATTATCATTTTCTCTTCTTGGTTGGTGTTTGACCTCCTTTACTTAAATAATTGTACTTTCCACTGGTGTCACCATGCACGGTTCAGAAAGCACCTGTACATTTTCCAGCTCACTAGTTGGCAGGGATGACCATGTATTTTTCACAGATAAGAAAACCATGGCTCAGAGAGAATAAATTCACACTACCAGGAGGTAAGGGCACTAAGAAGCCCAGTCTTCTGAATCTAGAAGAATCTAGGCCACTCTGCTTCAGCACATACCTTACCTTGGGCATTCTATGTGCCTCAGCCTACACAACCATAAAATGGTGACAAAAATAGTAACAACTACCTGGGTTTATTGTGTGGATTAAATGAACTAATTTTGCCAAACTCTTAGAACAGTGCTTACCACCAAGTAAGCACTATTTTGATTATTCATACACACCAAGGAAAATAATTTTTCTATTATTAAATGAGAATACTTTTTCCCTACAACCTTCCTTTCAAAAGCAATATTTAATTACTTTCCTTCTAAATACCTGGCTTCTAGAGTCTTAGGATATTAGCTAATATTCATTCCATAAACCTGGTGCCAGTCAAGTCCTGGTTTTCCTGTAGGTGCATTTCCAGTTCCCCAATGGAAATCTATTGTCTTGGCATTCTCACCCAAAGCCCTCCCCACTGCCCCACTCCACTCACCCACGCCACTTGCACTTGCCAGACTTTCAAACACCAATGAACTAGCTTATTCTTTCCTCTGCCCAAGCTCCTTCTCCACCCAAGATATCTTTCTTCCTTACCTTAACCCTTTTAATTCAGGGTTTAGTTCAAGTCCTAGGGTTTCCAGGAGTCCTTCAGCTGCACTGCTGTGGGCCAAAGAGTGCAGGTTGGCAAGAACCTGGGAAGAGTAAATGATAAAGATGGACTGAATGTACCATCTAAGTTAATGACCACGCCATGTTTCATATAAGATATTTATTAGATATTATTTACATAATTTATTATTTATAAATGATGCCTAGGAACTGGAATTCTGGGTTGCTAGACCTGACTGTGCAAGAATAAGTTAGGTGGCTGTGGATCAGCAATCTACTTATTGGCGGGGTTGGGGGATGGAGACAGCAGAGACAGGGACTACAGAAGCTCCCTCCCCGCCCCTACCCCCTCCCCGCCCCCCCATTCCGCACTAAGAGCTTCAGAGCTCAAGTGTAGTTGGTTTCTGAGAATCAGCTTGTGACAGCGTGTACCTTCCTCTCTGAAAGTCCTTCTCATTCCACCTAAAGTGTGTTTCTGCAAGCGAGGGCGAGGGGCCCTCACCCTCTCTTTTGGTGAGAAATTCTCTGTGTGATATTCACACGTACTGCTGCAGCCGCCGGCTTTTAGCTGTTTATTCCTCAAATTCCACTTAACTCTGGCCTTTTGCATTTTTTGCCTCGAGCTAGACGTTCAGAACAAAGATCTGGGTAGCTACTTCCCCAAAGTCCTCTTCTCTACCGTGCGTGTTGGGGCGGGAGTGGGGGTGGGGTGGGGCGAAAGGGGGGGCAAGGGCGGGAGTGACAGTGGGGATCAATATATAAAACACTTTCAAAGCAGCGCCAAGCACAAACCCTGAGCTGCCGGCCAAGTTCCGGACGCGCCCCCGCCCCGCAGCTGGGGGTTCGGGGTGAAGGACACATGGTCCCCGCCTGGAGCAGCGCGCGCACCCGGCGGGGCTGGGCGGAGCGCACCCCGCGGCCCGGGGGGCCGCCCCGAGGAGGGGTCTCGGGGGCGGGGGCGGGGGCCGGGGTGGGGCCGGGGTGGGGCCGACCTGGACCCCGCCCGGGGACGAGCGCGATCGGGTTCAAGGCCGCGTACCTGGGGCGCGCGCGGCTCTAGGGCAGGGTCCGGGCCGGAGCTCCCAGTCCTGGAAAGGTCCTGGTGGCTCCCGAGCGCGGCACCCCGGGCGCACCCCGCTGGGAGCCGAGCACTAGAGCGAGGCCGAGGGGCGTCGTGGGGAGCTTCCCGGAGCTCCGCGGCCGCAGTGCCCGAGCGGAAGGGAGGGGACCTGGGTCACTGTGGTTCGGGAGGGGCGGGGCCGCGCTTGGACCGACGTGGAACCTGCCTGGTGTGACTGTCGGTGACTCAGGTGTGACCCCGCACGCCTGACACCTCGGTCTTTTCCCTTTTTTTTCCCCCAAGATTGATTTATTTATGCATACAAGAACTGGGGTGCAGGCCAGAGGTGCAGTCTTTTTTCCTGACCAGTTGTTCTGGGTTGGTGAACCAGTGTGAGGCCACTCACACTGGACACTGGTTACAGGGCATGGATAGTGGCCTTTGTCAGAGTTCTGGGCCCGTGGCCCATAAAAGCGGGGCAGTTATAGTATCTCCCTCTCTTCGTGTGGTTGTTAGTTTTTAAGCTAGTTAATTTTAACCCACGTCATTTATCTCTGAGAAATAAATCAAAACAAAACAAAACTAAGATTATATTTTGCCTGAATAAATTAAGTCACTTTTATAAGGAATTAGAATCACCATATGTAAGTCCGCTTATCTGAGTCTCCAAAATTTAATGTGCTGTGCCTCTTTTTTTCCTCACCAAAATGACCCTGGCTTGACCTGGAAGTTTTTCATTGAGATAGACTTTCTATGTAATGAAATGTACTCATTTGGTGTGTTTTCCTAGAGAAATACCAAACATGTTCACAAAGATAAAAGTTCCTAGATGTCCCTTGCAGAGTTTTCTTGAATAGCAGAAATCAAAAATAATATGAGTATGAGTTACCTTTCCCTAAATTATGGCACAATTATGGGATAGTTAAAAACCATTTAGATCAGTAGACTTTGGGTAAGTAAGATCACATGGGGAGACATTTTGCTCAGTAAAAAAATGTCAAATTTTAGAATGAGGAATATATGGTTGTATTTATGTGGGGAACAAAAGAAGTGTGTGTGTAAATATGCACCAAGTTGTTAGTAATGAATATAATTTTTTATTAAAGGATTATTTATTTATGCATACAGAGCTGGGGTATAGGCCAGATGTGCAGGGGGTGAGAGGATTCACCAGAGACAGAGTGGGGAGCAGAACAGACAGACCCACTGAAATACACTGCTGAGGGGAGCAGCATGTGAGCCAGGAGAGGTCTGCTGAGCCATGTGGGTAGCTCCCTGGTGGAGGATGGAACTCATGCTGTAGTGGCTGTGGATAGCTTCATAGTGCTGAGACTTAACCACTTACACCACCAGGGAGGCCTCTGTAACGTCTATAATTACTTCTCAAGAGACTAATGTGAGTTTTGGGGGACTAGAAAGAGAGGAGGATAAACTTTTAATCCTTCAATATAATTTATATATGTATACGTAAATTTACAAATGAATTTATATGTATATACACATATATAGAAACATAAAGCACATCCCACCATTGTGATTGTATATACTTACAGTCTTTATCTTCTGCACATATTTTGAAAAAAATTATATGGTTTTGTATATACAATTTCATATCCTTTTGTTTAAACACTAAACTTTACACCATAGGCATTTGTCTGTCACCCGAAAGAGTGGGTCATTTGCCCTCTAGAAAGAATTCACCAGAGAGCACTAGATGTAGTTGAGACAGGCCAGGCTTTATTAGACTCATGCCTAAGGGAGCCAACTCTGGAAAGGAAAGATGAGATGCCCCAAATTGTTTAGCTGGCAGTATCCTACCAGCTCTGGATTTCTTTTACTTAGGTCATTTGGAATAGTACTGATTATTTTATATAATTGATTCCAGATTTTCAGTTAAGATAATGCCTCCAGAATAAACCCCCTTTCAAGTAGATGCAAAGAAAGATGAGACCTGGTGCTCAGTCGCTTTCCCCCACACTAGGGTCATGGTTCAACAGGAGGAAAATAGAAACACAGACAATTGAAAAATATTTGCCACAACATGGGCTTGAGTGTATGCTTAGTTTAATGGTAGAAGCTAAAAAAAAAAAAAAAAAAAAAAAAAAGCCTGAGCTAACAGGAAATGGTTACTAGTCAGGGCCCCTTGAACTCATTAACAGACACAAAATAAGAAAAAGATTCAAAGGAAAACATACCACAAACAGGACTCAACACGCACTTATTGAAATGAATTTAAATAGGTTTTTAAGGAGAAAATGGAAGAAAGCTAGCAGAGGATAAATAAGTAAAAGCAGCTGTTCACATATCATTTCATAAGACTAAGGGAACATCTGTGATTAATTTCATGTGTCAACTTGACTAGGTAATATTTGGTCAAAATTTTTACTAGATGTTTCTGTGAAGGTATTTTTTTTAGATAAAATTAACTTTGAAATCAGTAGATACTGAGCAAAGTTGATTATCCGTAATATGAAGGGGCCTTATTCATTCAGTTGCAGACCTTAACAGAAGACTTACCTTCCCAAGGAAGAATTCTGCCAGCAGACAGTGCAGACACTGCTTTCAGACTCAACTCTCACCTGTGTCTCCAGCCTATGGCACCCCGCCCTGAGGATTTTGGACTTGCCAGCCTCCACAGTCATATGAGTCAAATCCTTAATCTCTCTCTATCGAGAAAGAGAGAGAGAGGGGTAGATAGATTATAGAGAGGTTTATATTTGACTATGTATACATTATAATCTGTTGGAGAATCCTGACTAATACAATGTAGGGGAAAAACTTTTCACTGTTCTCCTTCTATTAATAGTTTCTTTGCAGGTCTAAAAATAATATTGACATATGACAGATTAACAGGGAACATTTTTTATATCATATGTATGGAGGCCCCAGAAATATAGGACTTAGAAGAGTGACCAGAGCATTCAGTTTTATACCATCCTAAACAAAATAGAATTGAAACGAAAGGAGAGTTCGTAGATTAATGAAGAAGTAACAAAGTTTGCTCTTAAATTCTTTCTAGGTATAAATCCCTCTCTCTGATGAGAAGAATGCCTTCTCTCTTCTGTTACAAGGAGAGTACTTTTCACATGGGGAACTCATCTCTTTTCAAGGATAAAAGAGCGGTACAGTGTTTTTGCATCGGCCATTTCTTACATAATTTTAATTCAAAATAACCAATACACCAAGGTGCATGATTTGGGGCAGCTTGCTCTGAACCCCATCAACAGCATATGAGATGCATTAGGCAGTACTCCTTGTAATTACAGAGCTGAGGCAAAAATCAGGAATAGAGGAGACTGCATAGAATATAACGAAAATTAGGCCAAGAGGACTGTTGACAAGGGAGAATGCTCAAGATACCAACTTGGCAAAAATGAAAGAGACATTTTCAGATTACTCAAGGTGTTCAGAGAAGGCATCCAGAAAAAATTACACCTGGGTTGATTTATGAAGAATAATTAAAACAGAAACTAATATTACCAGAATTCTCGAAGTAATGCAAGCAGAAAGAAAGATTTTAAAAAAAGTAATATCAAAGGTGGCCATTTAGGTTGGCATTTCCTCCTTGACTGATGTACAGTTGTTGGGCTTCACCTCAGTGCTGAGGATGAGTTGTCTTCCTCTCAAAACTGCTTACTAATTTCTCACAGTTGCCCAATTCTCTCCTACTGAACCATTGTACACACATCACCATAGTAAGACTGAGTACCAGCTTTGCACAGTGCAAACCAAATGGAGGATTTGAAGGATTTCAAAATCTACCAAATGAGATCAGCTCTTCTCATCAAAGAAAAACAGGCTCCCTGGCCATTAATCCCAATCACCCATGAATTTGCCACACAAACTTTTCACTGAGATGAAGATGCCACTGCCTTCTGTAAGTCTCACCCACACTCTATTAGATCTTTCTGCCTACCTTGGGAGAGATGGGATCTTTGACAATAGACAGGAAGTAGAAGAGACAAAGTTCATTCACAAAAAATTGCCATCACTCCTGTCACTCCACTCTATAATATGCCTGTTTCTGATGTCACACTTCCACCTTCACAGAAATAAAGACAAGATGGGAGGGCACAAGGCCCTCCGCTGGACTTACATTGTCTTGATTTGAGGAGACAACATTAATCAAAATACCAGTATTTCAAATAGTCTCTTTAATGAGCACCACGACTGCAGTAACATTCAAATTGGTTGAAAGGTAAATCTTCCTTTCCAAACAGAGAGAAGAATAAGGTCCTCCTCACTGCAGGGAAAGAGCATGTAAAGGAAAGAGCACACAAAGAGATTGGAAAAATCTGGACATTGATCCTCTTGATGACCAGTGCCCATCTATCCTTTGAAAATCTGCAGGTGCCCTTGGGTACAAGTATCTCAGTTTGAAGATGCTGCCTTTGCCAAAATAAATGTATCTGGGTAAGGACGTACAAGTACTGTGGGTGCTACTCAGGAGAGCTAATGCAGAAGTGAACCCATCAGATCACATCACATAAACTGCCGCTTTGTGTGAAAGGTTTTTCTCTGTGCAGTCAACCATTTTCTGAGCTTTGAGACATCTTCCCTCCAGGAAAGCCTGTATTTGCCACACACCAGAGGCCTGGTCGGTGCCAAAGCATGGGCACAAAGTGGAAAAGACTTTATTCTTCCTTTTTCTTCCTTCAGGATGATTTTCACTCTTCCCCAGAGTTTGGACTCCCAGAGACCTCAACTGGCATCCTTTCCAGTCAGCTATTTATTTCAAGGAATCTCAGTGCCTTCCTTAACAATGAAAAATAAGGGGTGGAGTGAGAATGGCACATATTAAAAAAACTAGCAACAACAAATGTTGGCGAGGGTGTGGAGAAAAAGGAACTCTTCTGCACTGTTGGTGGGAGTGCAAACTGGTCCAACCACTATGGAGAGCTGTGTGGAGATTTCTGGACCTACTAAACATAGAGCTTCCATATGATCCAGCAATTCCACTCCTAGGTATTTACCCAAAGGACACAGAAACATCCATTCCAAAGAACACCTGCACCCCTATGTTTATAGCAGCACTGTTTACAATAGCTAAGCTTTGGAAACAGCCCAAATGCCCAAAAATAGATGACTGGATCAAGAAGATGTTGGTCCATATACACCATGGACTATTACTCAGCATTCAAAAAAGATAAACACATGCAATTTGCAGCAACATGGATGGCGCTGGAAGGGATCATGCTCAGCGAAATAAGCCAGAAAGAAAAAGAAAAATACTGGATGGTCTCACTCATAGCAGGAATCTAGAAAACTTAAATAAGGGACCAGGAAAATGAATAACTATAAGAAAGTGAAAATCAAAATCAACAAAAAACTATGAACCAGAGACACTTTTTGGGGGGTGGGTGGCGGGAGGGGAGGGATTGGGGTCAAAATAAGGGGGTTGCAATTGTATGGGGAATATAAAAGTAAAATTTATTAAAAAAAAAAAAGAAAAGGGGTGGGTGATGGCTTAAACTGTGACTTTTGCCAGGCAAATGTGTTTTCTAATAGTATTAAGGCGTTACTCAGATATGCCTCATTGAGTATTCATAGTGTTTACCACATTCATGTACCATGTCTGCTACGTTTCCTTTTTCCTCTAAATTGACTTATCTTTCTACTAACAAATTTACTTTAGTAGGAAACTGCTTTTATCTTTACTGCTGCTTTAGTCTAGATTCTCCAGGAAGCAAAGTTAGAGGCCAAGTCTTGAATAAAGTAGTTAGTTGGGAATATGAGTCCAGAGTTGCAGGACAGTAGTGAAGCAGGAAGGGAGGGAACACCAGTTATAAGCAGGCGTTGCCGGTGGCTTCTGCAGCAGGAAACTAGTCCTCGGTCCCACTGGCTCCTTCTAGAGAACCTCATGAAATAGTTTTCAGAATTCGCTCTCGGGCCTCAAAAGGGGAAAGCAGATATCCTTAGCTTCCAGTCTTTCGGTCAAATGTACCCCCATGGGCATTAACTGCCCCCATTTTTCCAGGCTGCACATGTTTGGGGGCAGAACTTTCAAGTTATTCCTTGCCCAGACACACAGAAGGTACTGGGGTCAGAAGCAAACAGTGAAAGGTGCAGACTCGAGCAAGGTGTGCTCAGGTTCTACCTGTGTAAAACAGGTCAATTCAACTATCACAAGTCAGTTGCTTACCCACAGGAAGTTCCAGAATTCTACAGAGAGGACACATCAGTGAGTGGGAAATGGGGGAGGGGTTTAAATCTTCATGCTACCATTTGGTTTTGTCACTGTGCTCACCAGTGGTTGGGTTGACCGGGATACACCGTCCATCGTGGCTACCATTGGTGCTGAATGTGGGCCCATGCCTCATGGCACAGAAGCCAGAAACCATACCACCAGCTTTTGAAAAAAGAACCAATTAACATGAGGTCACTTGGCAGGAGCCTGGAGGCAAGGCTTTCAAATCAGTCTTCCCAAGGGTGGAACTTTAGGCAATGTTTATGAGATTGAGGAGCAAATATAGAAAATGCAAGTTAGCAGAGTCTGATTGGTTACTTTCTACTAAATCACGGTGTAACTTGAATCTGGATCCAGAACTGTGACATACCATGCACCCTTGCTTCTGAATTTGCTCTCTGGCCTCAAAAGGCCAGCGTCAGATACCTTGGTTCCGTCTTCCAACGCTATTTTGGGTTTAGGCTATGGATACTGTTCTGAGCATGTATGCAGAAACACAACTTGTCAGCTTCTGAAAGATTGCTGGTTTTTTTCCATTGTTGCAAGGCTGCCCTGCTGTTCTTGCAAGATAAGCAGAAGCAAGAAAGACCATCATGACCATTACCATCTCACCTGGACCCCACTGTGTGAAGAGAGTGGGGATGCAGGAGAGAGGGTGCAGTTAACGATGGCCCTTGTGAACTGAGCACTCTCCAAGAAGTAGCCACAACCATAGAGGTGGAGAACAGTCCACTCTCACAGTGGTATGGCTGTAAAAAGGGAGGAGTAACTCTGGACGCTAAAACAAAACTGCAGGGCCTCCCTGGTGGCACAAGGGTTTAAGTGTCAGCACTATGAAGCAATCCGTAGCTATTGCAGCACTAGTTCAATCATTAGCCAGGGAGGTGGCCACATGGCTCAGCAGACCTCTTCTGACTCACCTGCTGCTCCCCTCAGTGGTATATTTTGGTCAATCCGCCTGTTCTGTTCCCCACTCTGTCTCTGGTGGATCCTCTTACCCCCCACGCCCCTGGCCTGTACCCCAGCTCTTGTAGGCATAAATAAATCTTTAAAAACAAAACAAAACAAAAACAAACAAACTGCAGACCAGGACAGAAACAGCCAGCCCATGAAGTTCACAGGCCATCGCCCACAAAAGTTCAATAGGCCACCCCTTCTACTAGTGCGTCACCTTTCTTCCCTCCAACCCTGGCTGTCCAATGAAGTCTTCCTTCCCCTTCGAGATTGCTGTAGTGTTTGGCGTTAGTTTACATGTGGTAGAGAGGGAGGGCTGCTGAGTGGTTTGCCCTGGCCCCACCCTGAGGAGGTGAGGGATTAAAAGGAACTGCAGTGGGGAAGCTTCCTTAAATAGTGTGGGGAGCACCAGACATATACGCTGCTTGACCTAAGTATTACTGGGTGAAGAAAATCCTCTAGAAAAGGAAGTTGGAAGGGGAAATGTCATCTCACTGATATATTACCCAAAGAAGATGCAAGTGGCTTGCCATTATTTTAAAGACAGCAAAAGAAGATCTCAAAAGTGGAATCTCGTCCTCTGAGAGAAAACCACTAGAGAAAACCAGAAATGTTTCTTCAACAGTAAGTACCTTTACTATGATCTTAATATGGGATAGCATGGCAGAACTAGTTAGATATGACAACATGTTGGCACAGAAGGTTCATTTTCATTTCTAAACTTCAATGTTTTTATTGAAAAAAAATCACTTCGCAGTATGTAATATGCATAATTGTTTGTAGTATTCCTTTTCCCTTCCCTTCTTAAATGATAGAATTTCCTGTTATATAAAATCCTCTACCTTCTTAAGATGTATTTTGCATTACTTAAACACAGTCTTGTACAAAACATACCCTCACTGGTGTTCTGTATTTCTTGTCTGTTCTTGAAGAGGATCTGAACTTCATGGGGTGGCTGACTGATATTGAGGACACACAGAATTCTCTGTGTTTTTACCAAAGTCTTAATCATCCTCACTGATTAAGCCATTCTGTAGGAGAGCCTTGGTAGGTTCTTGGAACTTGCACAAGGAAGGATCGCCTTCCCAAAGTCCCCCGACTTGTGCCCGGCCCTCGCCATCATGCCTGTGCTTAGAGGTGGCTCCAGTTAAGATCCCCCACTCATTTCAGGCAGGCAACTCAGGAGTTTTACAACCCATCAGAGGCTGACCTAACTTCTTGGGTAATTTTTTTTCTTATTCAGGTTGTGACCATAATCACAGTCCTATATTCTGGAGTTTGGAAGCCCAGGTGCACCACTGGGCCTCTCCTCGGTTGGTTTGCAAGCATCGCAAGACAACCTGCTTTTTGGAGCAATTGAATTGTCTTCGGCACAGATCCAGTGCATGCTATCTCAGTCTCTCTTGGCTCAGAATTGTTTGCTTTTGTTTTTCATCTTGTGCAGCAGCAGCCATGGGTCTCACAATGAAGTATCTAATACGAGCATGCATATTCTTTAAGTTCTCATTGCTGATTCTTCACATCTCTGAAGGTAAGCAGCTTCCAGGATGTTAACTAAGTTCACTGCCTTGGAATTTAGAGAAAGGGGACGGTGTTCTCCTTGCAGTGCCCTGCTCTTGCCCTGGGATCTGGAAGGGATCTTTAAGGTATTTCAGTCCATTCTAGGGACAAGAAAACAGAGGGTCAGAGAAGTTGAAGGACCTGCCTGGGAATGGCACAGCAAGTCAATGGCCAAGTTAGCTCAAGAACCCAGGCCTTAAAGAAGGGAGAGGCAATGTTATTTTAAGAAGATAAAAAAGCTGATTCAGACGGAAAGCTTAGAGTTGTAGTTTTCTTTCATGAACACTAGATGTTCATTTATATTTTGTAATCATCTGAGGATGTTGGTCTAGAGCTCTGATTCCTAGACTGTATTTCTATGAGACAGGCTGCTAAAGTGGTCTGCTTCAAGAATGGAATACTGATGATCTTTCCACGTAGAAGCAAGGGGAAAAAAGCAATTGAGGCATGTAGTCTTCTTACTGCTAATTTTTTTCTTAGAACTGGAGAGGTTTTCAGTGGTCTGTGCCAGTGTTGAACTTTCATTATGCATATGAGTCACGTGGGAGCCTTGCTGAAATGCAGTTTCTAGCACCGGGGATTTTTTTGGGTAACGAATATACTTTGTATAATGCTATCATGGTGGATAGGCGTCATTATCCATTATCCGTTATTACCCATCTCAGAACATACAACACTGAGAGTGACCCCTAACATAAACTGTGGAGTCTGGGTTAATAATGATCCATGATGTACATTCATTGTCACAAATGAACCACTATGAAGGATGTTGATGGTGGGAGAGGCTCCACATGTGAGCAGGAAGGAGTATGTGTGTATTCTCTGTACTTTCCACTCATTTTGCTATGAACCTAAAATTGCAGTTTTTGCTTAGGTGGGTCTGGGGTAGGGCCTGTGATGCTGCACTCTTTTTTCAAAGATTTATTTATTTATTTATGCATAGAAGAACTGGAGTGAGGCCAGAGGTGCAGGGATGGGGTGGGGTAAGTGGATTTCACCAGGGACAGTGGGGAGCAGAACAAGCAGATCTAGTGAAATACACTGCTGAGGGGAGCAGTGGGTGAGACAGGAGAGGTCTGCTGTTCCATGTGGGTTAGCTCCCTGCCCGGGTATCGAACTCAGGTTGCAATGATGATAGCACTGAGACTTCATCTGTATGCCACCAGGGAGGCCCCTGATGCTACATTCTTAACATCCAGGTGATGCTAATACTACTGGTCCACAGATCTTCAGCTTGAATATTAAAACTCTAAATGACATTTAAAGATAATGGTGTTGCTAAAGCATCAAGAATAATTTGTTGGACCCTGTCTGACTGTCTGACTGGCCTATCTGGTGGTTGTTTTAGTAATTTTACAATTCCTGATGATAACTTTGATGGAAAATATGGAGTTGGAGGGGATGGATGGACTGGAACATGCGTACGATGTAGAATTGGTGAAGATTTGATAGATGGAGTGGATGTGGATGTGAGCTGTGCATGGCCTGTGGGGGACAAGACAGGGTGAAGCGAGTGGAGTAAGATTATGAAGGGGCAGGGGATTTGCCATTCATCTTCCTTTCCTGCTCTGGATCAGGACGTTGCACTTCCTTCCATCCAGGCACAGGTAACCTCTCGATCCTGTACAGAGCAGGGCCAGCTGTCATCTCTCCCCTTCTAGTGTGGTCTGCAGAAGCCGAGACACTAGCTCCTGTGCTGCAGGAACTGGCGATTGTGAAGCACAAGGTCTGGCAGGGCAGCATTCAGAGGGGGCAGGCAATGGGCAGCTTTTCTTAGAGCTGAAGTCCTTCCAGCTGTGGGGCTGGGGTGAGAGAGAGAGATGTGGAGGGGAAAAGGCTCTAGAAAGAGTAGGCTGGGGCCCTCCCTGGTGGGGCAAGGAGTTAAGTCTCAGCACTATGAAGCTAGCCACAGGCACTGCAGCAGGAGTTCGATCCCTGGCCAGGGAGGTGACCCACATGGCTCAGGAGACCTCTCCCGCCTCCTGTCTTGCCTGCTGGGCCCTTCAGCAGTGTATTTCACTCTGCCTGTTCTGTTTCCACTCTATCTCTGGTGAATCCTCTCACACCCCCACCCACACACACCCTTCTGGTGTGTACCCCCAGTTCTTATATGCAAAAACAAATAAATCTTTAAAAAAGAGAAAGAGTAGGCTGGAATGAAGGAAAGATGTTAGCCTGGAAGTCATGAGCAACACTGAGCTGGAGGAGCCAGAGAGTCTCTTTTTACCCCTCCATGCACTGTCCAAATACTGCTGGCCACGGGGTCCCATTTCAGTGAATTTTATGCTTTTTGTATTTTCCATTCTTTCTAAATTTAATGTGTGTTTCTTGTAAAGTCAGGGAAAATCATTTTTTATTTAAAAGTAAACTCAAGTCCTTGGTGAGATAAGGTACCTCGCAACACAGGGTGAATTTAAGCTATACCCAACATGTTCTTTTCCATCTGAGGAGACACTCACCCTGCTCACCCTGACCACTGACGAGGGTCAGGGTCATCTGCAGATGGGGCCAGGCCACTGTGTCCCCCACAGTTTGAAGGGATTAGAGGAGATTCATGGCTCACTAGATTGGGTTCTTTTTCTTTTTTAAAGTGTACATTAAATTTTATTATTTTTATTATACTATCTCCCAGCATGTTTTATTTTTTGCAATGATAAAGCATTCACCATTCTATAATTGTACACAACTATATGATTATACAACTGTATAATTCTGTGGCCTTCAGTGTATTGATTATATTGTGAAACTGTTGCTACTAATTTCAAAATATTTTCATCAGTCTAAAAAGAAACCCTGTCTCTATTAGCAGCCATAGTCCACTGCCCTCCTCCCATAGACCACTGATGTAGTCTCTGTGTGAATTTGCCTATTCTGGACATTTCTTACAAATGGAGTCAGACAATATGTGGCTTCTTTTTTTTGAGATAATGTGATCACTTTTGGACTTTGTAATCTTTTCAATTATTCTTAGAATCATTGAATTTTTCTTTTTTTTAAAGATTTATTTATTTATACAAGAACTGGAGTACAATCAGAGGCACAGGAGGGTGAGAGAATTCACCAGAGAGAATGGGGAGCAGAACAGGCAGATACCGACTGAAGACACTGCTGAGGGGAGCAGTGGGCGAGGAAGGAGAGGTCTGCTGTGCCATGTGGGTTCTCCCTGGCCTGCTGGGAATCGAACCCACGCTGCAGAGGCTGGGGAGAGCTTCACAGCGTGGTGCTCAACCAGCTGTGCCACCAGGGAGGCCCCAATATGTGGCTTTTTGTGTCCAGCTTCTTTCATTTAGCATCACATATTCAAGGCTCATCCATGTTGTAGTATTAGTACTTCAGTCCCCCCCCCCCTTTTTTTTTTTTGGCTGAATAATACTCTGTTATAGGATGAGTTCTTGAGAGGTGCATTATTGGTCTAAATTGCATAGCCTCCATGCTCGTAGTGAAAGGCTTCCTCCTCTAGGGGTTATCAGTGCAGAGTTGAAAGGTCAAAGGTGTCAGGAAAGGCAGGGCTGAGGGCACCTATTGTGCTTGTGTCCGTGTGCTGTGGGAGTGGGCAATTTGCCCAGGTTCACTGTGAGACGTGAGCAGTCGCCTTTTTTTCAACTTCCCCTCTGCTCTGTCATAGTCCCTGTCCCTCCAGACTGTTGCTGTGGAGAGGTGACTGGCCGGCACCTCACGTCAGATGTGGACACTTGACTCAGTCCAGCTGTCATCCAGTTACTATTGTGATTTTAGCCCCATCCCGAGTGTGATTCAACTAATCAGACCACTGTGCATGAAGAGAACGACCCCATTCAAAATTTGGATAGCACATTAAAGTGAGCAAAGAAAGCACTTTCAGATCACAGTGTCATGTGATCGTATCCCCCGCTTTTTGAAAGTTCAGGTCACACCATCTCACTGTCATAAAAAAGCAACATTCATACCAGTGTTCCATAAGGAAAAAAAAAAAAAAACAGAGGATTTTCACTTTCATGACAAAAGCAGAAAAATGAAAGTATTGTTTCAGGTTTGCTCTGAGGCAGCTGTTCTAGAGGAGGCAAGCCTCCCAGCAGGGTGGGTGGGGCTGCCAAAGTCCTTGTGGGAACTGTTTTCTACAGGCTGTGTATCCATCATGTCCTTCCTATTTTTACTATGTTAGTGCTATTTTAGGTTTTATATGTTATTTGGTAGGTTATTTTTCGGTTGTATAACACTCGAAAATGTTTTTATATAAATTAATGATAATTTTTTCTTCAATTTATGCCATTTTGGCTTATGAGAGGTTCATAGGAACACTCTACTTTCAGTGGGGGAAGACTGTATTTACTGAGCACTTGCTGTGGACCAGGTCCTGTTCTAGACTCTTTGTTTTTTTTTAAGATTTATTTATTTATGCCTACAAGAACTGGGATACAGGCCAGAGGAACAGGGGGTGAGAAGATTCACCAGAGACAGAGTGGGGAGCAGGACAGGCAGATTCACTGAAATACACAGCTGAGGGGCGCAGCGGGCAAGACAGGAGAGGTCTGTTGCTCCGTGTGGGTTGCTCCCTGGCTGGCCAAGGATCGAACTCTTGCTTGTTGCAGTAGCTGCGGATAGCTTCATAGTGCTGCACCTTAACCCCTTGTGCCACAAGGGAGGCCCTAGACTCTTTAGGTTGGGTAATGAGCAAAGGAGGCAAATCCCTCACTGTTGTGACCCCCCAAATAACAACACATGTTAATATTTATCAGCTGGAGACAGGCTTGAAGAGAAATACATCAGACAAGGGACTGAAGAGTGGCAGGATGAATGGGGTCTGACTGCTTAGGACAAAGAAGTCTGCACTGACAAGTGCAATGGAGCAGAGGTCCAGAGCATGTGAGGAACTGAGGTGCTGCTCCCTGGGGAAGGCGTTGGGCCATGCCTTGCAAGCACAGCATGCTGTTAAGAAGGTGTTGTGATGCCTATTATAAAATGGTGGAGCAGTGACCTCCCTGGTTGGTGCAAGGGGTTAAGACGCAGCACTATGAAGCTATCTGCAGCCACTGCAGCAAGAGTTGGATCCCCGATACCCGGCCAGGGAGGTGACCCACATGGAGCAGCAGACCTCTCCACTGCTCCCTTCAGCAGTGTATTTCAGTCACCACCTGTTCTCTTTCCCACTCTGTCTCTTGTGAATCTTCTCACCCCCCGTACCTCTGGCCTATACCCCAGTTATTGTATGCGTATATATATAAATCTCAAAAAATAAAAATAAAATGGTGGACCAAGCTCAGAAATTCAATTGGGTTTTAGTAGTGATGCTTATTACACTTCCAGAAACTGATTTTCCCCTCCACAGCTAAATATAGAAGTCGAGGCCTGGTGGGAATTTCCAAATTTCCCAGAAGACATTTGGTTCCTCTTTTTAGTCTGGTTCTTCCTCAGCCAGGCATCTGGTCAGGGGACCTCACGTAAGAACATTGAGGAGTTCATTTGACCTTTAGAGTGCACCCACGCTTTCCTGAGATGGCTGGACAAAAACTCCTTAGGAACCATCATTAAAATTAGATCACTTTTAATTTGCACATGGCAGAATCAGTTCGAAATCCTGGATTCTTTCTGGTCAGGAGATTCCCCTTTTTTAGGGTCCCAGATGAGGGTCTGGCCTCAGAGCAAGACCAAAGTCCTGTGTATCTGACATAACCCCTAAGTGTGATGAAAGGAATAGAGGGTAGGATCAGGGCTGAGCAGAGGGAAGAAGAAGAAAGGAGACTCTTACAGAAGACCTGCTATGTCCCAGTGACTTTCTATCTATACTACTTAGTTGAATTTAATTTTACAATGATTCTGAAAGGTGGGTATCACTCTTTTTTAAGATGAGAAAACAATTAATCAGCAAGTGCCAGAATAGCTGGGATGAGAACCCGAGTCCTGGGAATTCATGATCCATGCTATTTCTATGTATCATTTAGCTCCTATTGTATCACTTTTTAAAGAATGCTTGGTTTTTTTTAGCTATTACAGCTTCACTTCAGAATATGCTCCCTTCAAGTGTATTTATTTTTTTCATTTCTTCCCTGCTTTCAGTTATATTCTCTAAAGCCTGGACTGGTGATATTCGGCATAATTGTCAAAAGGGGTGACTTAGATTATTCTGAATTAACCCCACAGTGTTATGAAAATAACTACCATCGCAAAACTCTCTTCCTAAAGGCTGCTGTGGCCAGTTTTAGTTTTCTGGAAGCCTGAAGAATGTCTGGTGAGTTGGAGAGGTGCTATGCCTCATGACTGCCATCAAAAGACAGAGAGGCCTAGAAATGTACCTTCCCGAGGCCTAGATATGTACTTTCCTGAGGCATCTGTATGGCTCTGGGGATAGGTGGGATAAGGGTGAGAAAGACACAGCATGGCAATGCCAGGGGTAAGGGAGTGGGCGGTCATTTATGAAAGAACTTGGGCCTTAGAGGGATGCTGCTTTATGTCAAGTATAACACAGAAAAACAACCAGGAATTTTGAAACCCCGAATCAGCAAATATGGCATGGTAAGGGATTTTGGTGCTGTTGATGAGTGCTAGGAGCTAACAAAGAGATGGAGCTTAGATGCTGAAATATTGATATCCATAAGGTATACAATTGGGGAAAAGAGCAGAATGTTTAAAATGGGGCCCTCTTAGCAACAGCAGGCTAGAGGGCAACTGTTGCATGGATTGCAGATACCCCAGAAAGATACATAAAGGCTATAGATCCATTTAGGGTACTGAAAAGGGCAGAAATAATTGAGAGCATAAATGAGGCTTTTCTGATGGAGGAAAGAAAAGGAATCTGCATTTTAAAACAAAAGAAAAAAAAATAAAAAATAAATAAAAAATAAAACAAAAGAGGCCAGTAGTGAGGATGGGCTGGGGTGGAGAAAAGCAGTATTGGCTTATTTATCCTTGAACTGGGGCCTAAAAATGGGAAAACCAGTACACAGATCTTGTTATGTAAGAGTCAATTGTGTTTTGTAAGGCAGAAGGAAGCTTGAGGGAAACAGATTTCAGTTCTAAGCCAAGCAAAGCTTCTAAGTCACACAGTCCAAAGATGGAATTAACACCCTTAAAAGTTAGTAAATTTTCCCTTCCTTGGAGAAAGGAAAATAAAATTCATTTTTGGTGAGTGCCTAGACATTGAAGATCATGCTACACATATATCATGTCATGTTATCCTTGTAATAACCAATGAGAAGATTGGACTTCAGAGAACTTAGGTTGCCTAAGGCCACACAACTAACATGGAGTTTGTGGAATACTTCTGTTCTTTCCACCCTGATATATAAAAAGGCCTCTATACAAAGGCATTAACAAAGGGCATGCACTCATGATTCTCTTTTCTATCTTATTCAATTCTGAGAGCTTCAAATTCTAAGTCAGTTAGGTGAAAAGAGAGTGGATTGTGGAAGACAGGAAGACAGGAAGGTTTTATTCCTGCATCAGTCAGTGAAGTCACATCAATCTGTCTTCAGCCCTCCAAATTTGCATAAAATGTATCCTTAGAGTCTCCTATAATTAAAAACAGTTCTTCATTTTAAATGAAGCTGTGCATATATATGCAAGTATGTTGGGTGCATTGCTGTACTACATGCAATTGGGAGAAGAGGGGCTGTAGAAGAAATGAAAGAGAGAAATGAATTCCAGGGACTAGGTCTTTCTTTATAATGAACGTCTTACTTCCCAGGGAAGTGTTGATAGTAACTAGGGCAGAAAGTCAAGGAGGTCTTCTGTAAGTGGTCTTCCTGGGGGGTGTCTGTTTTATATCTGTAGCACATAGCTACAAGAATTTCTAAGGAAATGGATGTCACATATCCGAAAAAGTATGTTACTTTATCCAGGAAAGCGCATATGTTTTAAATGGGTGATGCAAGTACAGTTGATTCTCACTGTTGGCTGTGGTTGTTAGCACTAAGTTACTTGGACACTGAATTTAGTGAATCCTCAACCACTGCTGCTCAGGGAAATATTGGGTTAGTTTCCTGTGATCTCTGATAACATTTCATTGACTGATCAATATGTAGATTTGTAATATGTGTGTTTCTGTTTTCAAGATGCCTAATTTAATATGCACTGTTGATTCATTAACACTGAACTCAGGGCTATAACACTATAACCCATGCCTGAACAAAGCTTGTCTAACACACATATTTTCTCTGTAAGCTACCTCACAACCTTAGCCAGCATCTCAGCAATATGTTTGGGGGCCATTTTAAATAACAAAACCACCACAAATAAATAAATAAATAAATAAATAAATAACGAAGGATAATGTGAAAAGAGTGGCATTGACTGGATTGCCAAGTGGACACATTTATACTCTGAGAGCTAAAGTAAGATGGTGGTGTCTCCTTGCCTTACCTCATCATTGGCCACTCTGTGCATGTGTGTGAATGACTGTAAAATGGTCACAAGTACTGATTGTGGTATTACAAAAAAAATTCTAGAGAGTAGGTGAATTTGTAAATACAGAATCTGTGAGGAGGATCGATTGTATTATTTAAAATATGAGCCTCTTTTGTCTTGTTGGTTTCTCCATCTCTGTCCTTTAGTCTTCCCTCATGACTGCAGACTGAGAGGTGTCTGGTATCTCAGGCCTACCTACACTGTGCTAGGTTTCCTGAACCTCATATATAAAATGGGAATTAGTGTATCTATCTTGCTATTCCCTTTTGTCACCATTGCTGAAGTGCCAGCTGCCAGAATCAAGTTCAATCCCTTTGTGATTTCTGACTAGAACAAGAGTTGTAAAAGATATTTCAATGCACCTTCCCACATTCCAAAGAGCTGAGACAGATGTTCAATGTGCTATCTACGCCCATCTGGAAGAAAATGAAGTTCAGGTAGTTCCAGGACACCACAAAGGGGAACAAATTGGCAAAGTAGTCCAAGTTTACTGGAAGAAATAGGTCATCTACATTAATCACGTGCAGTGGAGGAAGGCGAATGGCACGGCATCCACGTGGATATTCACCCTAGAAGGTGGCTATGATTAGAGTGAAACTGGATAAAGATTGCAAAAAGATCCTAGAACACAAAGCCAAATCCCATCAAGTAGGAAAGGGAGGGTTACCAGAGAGTGTGGTCCTGGTAAAAGATTTGCTCTAATCTCTGTACCCACAGTGCCAGGCACTATACCTGATATTACAAACAGTTGTTGGATGAAAGATCATTGTATCTGCAAATACAAGAAAGAAACAACTGAGAAGATGCATAAATACGGTAATCATTACAAACTGCTGAAACAAACAAAAAAAAATCATAATACCTATCTCACAGCACTATGAGGGGGATTAAATGAAATAGTATTTGTTCTCCTCCAAAGTGAAAGCTCATAAGAGGCAAAATAAGAGATGAAAGACATAGGGAGAGCGATTCAACAAAGAACATCCAGACAAAGATTGCCTAGGACACCTTCCCTCCACCCCTCCCAGACCCTAGGATCTTGGTCAGGGCTAACTTATCTTGGGGGTGGTATAATGTTGGGTTGTGAAAATAAGAAGTAATAGGACTGAAAATTCCCTGATCTAATAGAAGATTCAGATTTACTGCACATCATTTGAAAATCCTTAAGAAAAAGGTCACATTATAATGATTGGCCCATTTTTCTGATCTTAATGTTGTGTCATAATTATATAGAAACAAAATTTACTTTTCATGCAATCAAATTAGTTTTCTAAAGGATAACTTACAAAACCTTTAAAAATCATTGGGGTACAACTGCTATGGAAAACAATATGGCATTTTCCCAGAAAATGAGAAACAGAAACACTTGATGACCCAGAAAACCCATTATTGGGTATGTATTCTGAAAGAATTTAAAGTGGTGTTTTGAATTAAAAGTGGTGTTCTGAGGGCCTCCTTGGTGGTGCACAGGGTTAAGATGTATGAAGGTTAAGACCTATGAAGCTATTCACAGCCACTGCAGCATGAGTTCAATCCCAGGCCAGGGAGCTACCCACATGGTGCAGCAGACCTCTTCTGACTCGCCTATTGTTCCCCTCAGCAGTGTATTTCATTCAGCCTGCCTGTTCTGCTCCCCATTCTGTCTCTGGTGAATCCTCTCACCCCTCCACACCTCTGGCCTGAAACCCTGTTCTTGTATGCATATATAAATAAATCTTAAAAAAAAAGTGGTGTTTTGAAAAGATATTTCACACTCATATTTGTAACAGCCTAATTGTCAATCATGGGTTCCATAAGAAGTGGTTCAAATAGCCTACAGATGAAAGGATTAAGAAATGTAGGTGTGGGCCTCCCTGGTGGCACAGTTAAGACACAACCTATGAAGCTATCCACAGCCACTGCAGCATGAGTTCAATCCCTGGCCAGGGAGCAACCCACATAGTGCAGCAGACCTCTTCTGACACACCCACTGCTCCCCTCAGCAGTGTACTTTGGTCAATCTGCCTGTTCTGTTCCCCACTCTGTCTCTGGTGAATCCTCTCACATCCCACACCTCTGGCCTGTACCCTAGTTCTTGTATGCATAAATAAATAAATCTTAAAAAAAATGTGGGTGTGTATGTATGTGTGTATATATATTTATATTATTTATATACATACATATCTGTATATGTGTATATATATGCGTATATGTATATGTATATATGTATACACAGTGGAATATTTTTCATTATCATCACTATTATTATCATTCCTTAAAAGAGAGTAAATTCTCACATGTCCCATGACATGAATGAACCTCAGGACATTGTGCTAAGTGAAATAAATCAGTCACAGGATAACAAATACCATATGATTCCACTCATATGAAGTAGCCAAAGTAGTTCAGCTCATAGAAAAAAAAAAGTTGAGTGGTGGTTACCAGGGCCTAGGGAAGGAGAAAAGGAGAGTTGTTTGTGCTTACAAAGTTTTAGATGTGCAAGAAGAAAAACTTCTGGAAATTTGTTTCACAACAGTGTGAATATGCTTAGCACTATTACCTGCACACTTAAAAATAGTTAAGATGGTAAATTCTGTGTTACTTGGTTAATCACATTTTGCAAAATTGAAGGGGAAAAAAGCACTGGGGACCAAAACAGTCAAAATCAAACTGAATTCTCTGATCATGCTCAGCCACTCGATGCACACCTTGGGTTCTATTTCTGCCAGCTCTGCAGGACTCTGCACTTAATAAATATAGCAATCTTGTTCCATTTGCTTCTCCTTAGGCATCATCCAGGTAAACAAGACAGTGAAAGACAAAGCAGCACTCCCCTGTAATTACAACATTTCCTCGGAACAGCTGGCAAGCGTTCGCATCTACTGGCAAAAGGGAGATGAAGTGGTGATGACTATCGTGGCTGGAGAAGTAAAGTGGTGGCCCAAGTATAAGAACCGCACCTTCTCCCTCGCCAACAACCTCTCCATCGTGATCCTGGCTCTGCGCCCGTCAGACAATGGCACGTACACCTGTGTTGTTCAGAAGCAGGATAAAACGTCTTACAAATTGGCACACCTGAATGAGGTGACATTATTTGTCAGAGGTCAGTGGGATTTCTGATTTATTTTAGAAGATTTGTGATACCCTTAAAGACATACTCCTATTGATTTGGGTGGAAATTAAACCAACTGATGTTTCTCACTTCATTTTTTAAGTTAATCTGAGTCTCTAGTTTTATAGTAAGTTAGCACTGCTTTCTCCAGATGTCCTGAAAATAGCTACTCATGTGCATTTTTTGCACTTGGACAGTTTAAGTTCTGGACACTGTAATGACCTAAAGAGCCTTCAGAATCATTTGGGAATACATTTGATTTGATGTAGTTATACTGTTATCTGCACTTGATGTAGTTATGTATTCTGGTAAAAGTAAAATATATTAAATGGTATAAGAGCGATGCAGGTACAAATATTTTTCAATAGACATCCAATTTTTTTTTTAAGGAAGCACATACAACTTGAAGAAGGACCAGTATTTTTTTTTTTTAAGATTTATTTATTTATACAAGAACTGGGGTACAAGCCAGATGTGGAGGAGGGTGAGAAGACTCACCAGCGACAGAGCAGGGAACAGAACACGCAGACTTACTGAAATACACTGCTGAGGGGAGCAGCAGGTGAGACAGGAGAGGTCTGCCGCACCATGTGGGTAACTCCCCAGCCAGCTGAGATTGAAGCCACACTGCAGAGACTGCAGGCAGCTTCACAGCACTGCGCTCAACCGCCTGCACCACCAGGGAGGCCAACATCCAATTTTTTTTATGCATACAAGAACTGGGGTAGAGGCCAGAGGTGTGGGAGGTGAGAATATTCACCAGAGACAGTGGGGAACAGATCAGGCAGATTGACCAAAATACACTGCTGAGAGTAGCAGCCGACGAGACAGGAGAGATCTGTCACAGCATGTGGGATGCTAAACAAAATTTAGGGTAAAAGAAGTTACCTCAGGTATGGAAAGTAGAGGTAAAGATCTGTGAGACCATACAAGTAGATTTACATAACTTATAGTCAGTGTCCTGGCTCTCAAGTTGGAAATTGAGTTTATAGGTGTTCGTTAAAATATTATAAATACATACATGCATAAGTAAATAAATAAGAGTCACTTTGTATAACTCAGTATCAAAAAGGAACAGAAGTCTCTGATATAAATCAGCAAAACATGAATTCAAATCTCAGTTCTTCCTCTTATTGTGATTTCTCTAAACCCCAATTTGATTATTTCTAAAACAGAAATTGTATTAGGTTAAACCATATGCAATTACTGATATTTGACCTTTTATAATTTACAGCTTACCTTCTAGGGTTGTCCAGATCTAACAAATATTAAGAGCTCAATAAATGGTATCTATTGCTTTTCTCTTTACATCTTACATGTTCAGTATTTATTCATATAAACCTGCTTTCCTTAATAAATGCCCTCTTACCCCCATTGATGTTGTTTTTTGGAGTTAATGGGTTTAGAGAGCGGGGTCCTTGTGATACCAAAATTGCAGTTTTCAGGCCTAGTCTCCCAGCCAGGAACTGATCCCAGGCTGCAGGGGCAGTGCTGAGTCCCAGTCATAGACAACCATGGGTTGGTGTCTCAGGAAGCTGCAGCAGGAACTTCACTGATGCTCAGGCAAGCAAGCGAAAAGGCAGATTTGTTTAGACAAAGAAAAAAGCTCATTGAGGAGAAAAGGAACAGAAATAAAGTGGGACTCCCAAACTAGTGGAACCAGGCCAGGGAGGGGCAAGGCTGCCAAGTGGAGTCATGCCTCAGGAAATATAGACGGTCTTTCCCTAATTGTTCTAAAGCTCCACCAGTCTCTTTGTGATTGGTTAGTTTTCGGTGGTCTCACTCACTGCGTAAATGTCTCTGTGCCCAGAACTATGTCTCTGTGTCCCAGCCCTTAATCGTCCTTGTCCAGGAATGTCCTGTTGCTCCTAGGCCTGGGGTGTGTGATTAGTCTTGGAATTTGTTGCCCTTATCTCTGGAGCCTTCCTTAACTCTCCTGAAGTCCCTGCACTGCCTGTGAAGCTGCCTAATTATTCCTGACTTGCCTAGGACTCACTCAGATTCACTCTGGGAAAGGTTTCACCAGAGGTCCCCTTTCAGCAGCACACAGCAAGTTTCCCAGGCGAGTTTCTCCATAAGCCAGAGACGTTAGTTTTATTTAAAGAACAGGTTTATTTGAAAAGGGACAGAAAAGTAAAAGAGACTTGCATAGACACAAGCAGGCAGGAAGAGCTGCCCAGTAAGGGACAGGTTTGCTGAGAGAGGCCTGCATGGTTGCAGGCGGGCGGCCTTGAGGAGAGCTGCCTCTGCTGAGGGAGGTCAGTGAAGAGAAGCCCTGGCATATTACAGATCACAGGCAGGCAGGAAGCTGCTGCCCTGCAGAGGAGAGTTGGTGAAAAGTAGCACCTGCATAGTCACAGGTGGGCAGGATTGCTGCCTGGTGCCAGAGCAGAGACTGCACTGATATAGTCTCCCTCTCTTTGCAAGGGAATCACTCCTTTGAGGAGTGGTTTGTTTGTTGACTTTAAATAGACTATGTAGAATTTGAAAGGGACCAGAGATTCTACAATGGACTCCTTTTTCCCTATCTTTACCTTTGGGTCTGTGCTCCTAACACTCCCTACAGCAGTCTGATACCTGCTTGGCTTTTACACTTTGTGACCTAGGTATTGGCACTTATGGATCTTGGTTTCTAGAGCTGGGTCAATGGCTATGTTAATCCCTTCTACCCCCACCTCCAGCTCTTGGCATTGTGTGAGCCAGGTTTCTGGTCTTGTGGCAACTCTTTCCAGTTTTTTTAACCTTATCCTTCATCAGTAATGAAGAATTAATATAATCAATTCAAACCAAAGTTAGTATGTGGATTATGCATAACTATTAATGACTTATGGGAAATTGCAAATTATATATCATTTTATCATTCTTATTGAAACTATGTAAGTTATTAAAGCTATAGCCCCCCCACACACACACACATGCATGCTCACACAAATATGTACTGATTTATATCTTATTCTTTCTTCAGCTGACTTCCCTGTCCCCAGTATAACCGACCTTGGAAGTCCATCTTCTAAGACTAGAAGAATAAGTTGCTCAACCTCTGGAGGTTTTCCAGAGCCTCACCTCTCCTGGTGGGAAAATGGAGAAGAATTAAATGCCACAAACACAACACTTTCCCAGGATCCTGACACCGAGCTCTATAGTATTCACAGTGAAATGGAATTCAGTGTGACGACCAACCACAGCTTCGTGTGTCTTGTCAAGTATGGAGACTTTACAGTGTCACAGAAGCTCAACTGGAAAATAAGTAAGTGACTACTCCTGGAGAGCAGCTACTAAAAGAAAATCTAAAAAGATAATAACTTAGCCAGATACATTTAGAATTGCATCGACTTTGATAGCATTTTTGTAGTATTTTCAGAAAAACAAAAAAAAAGATAATAAAGTATTATGATTTATTAAGGTCACTGCAGAAGGTATAGAAGTATAATGTTACTAGACTAGTTTTATTTTCTTTAGTAAACCTTCTAAACATTAGACATCCAAATAAGTGCTACGCATCAAGTAGTCATCTTGGGAAATGATTGTAACAGCATTGTTGTTGTTGAAAGCACTAAATTTTGCCCACTGGGCTTTGGCACTTTTCTGGGGGTCCCTTCTGCATGGTTCCTTAGTGTCAGATGATTGTCTTTTGTGTGTAAATGTGACTTTTAAAAACTACAGGTTTAGAGAAGTCTGGTGAAGAAGGTGAGCAAAAAATTCCTTGAAGACAATGTCTGCAAAATCAGGTCATTTTTGACCAAATACTATGGCTGAATATGTATGGCGTTCTCTTACCCCAGGAGGTGAAATCATCTAAAAATACACAGTGGAAAAAGCTGGGCTTATATAAATCTCTGTATGATTAGCCTGTCACAATTACTACAGGAGAACTCAGATATTTGCAATATAAGTCCAAAGTGTGTGGCTGATGAATCACAGGCCTCTCCCCACTCCCCAGGCCCACTCCTAACAGTATGTCTTGTGGTTTCAAAGTAAGACACAACACATTAAGTCGACATAAAGTGGTACACAACTGAGTAGTATAATATACACTGTATGGTATGTCTTATGTCTTACTCTTATCTCTTCTTGTAGTTGAAAAAATATTTTAGATTCTAGTGAATGATTTACTCTAGATCTTTCCACTTTGAGGTGAGTTCTTTATTTTTCGCAATAGGTAATGAGGCAAAATTTCCTGGGAAAATTTGTTCAAATATGAAATAGCATCATTTTACTATTAGTCCAAACTCACTTCTTTCAATCATCTTTTGTGTATTGTAAAAAATTTATGAAGATGGGAAGGATTTTAAATAATCTACTTACAGATGATTAAAGTTTATAATTATAAAAAATATAAAGATGGGATGTGAATCATATAGTAAAGATATTTTAGTCATCAAGCACTACTTTTCACTTTATTAATATATCATTATTTAACCAATTTTAAACTATTGTGACTAAGGTGGGGGATGGTACACATGTTAGCAACAACAGCCTCAATCATTTATCACTTTGGGTATAACTTATATCAGAATATGGGTACATATGATGTTCTAGGATTGGGGGGGTTGGCAGAATTTCCCATCAAAGGGCCAGATATTAAATATTTTTGTCTTTCTATATCATATGGGTTCTTGCAACAACTCAATTCTGCTTGAAAGAAGCTATAGGCAAGACATAGCTGTGTTCCAACAAAATTTTATTTTAAAAAATAAGTGGTAGGTCAGGTTTGGCCTGTGTACTGTGGTTTGCTAACCTACAGGGAACAGAATGCAGCCTTTTAAATAAAAGGATGGAACTATAATTTAAAGATGATTTAGACTGTCCAGCTTTATCATTTCCCCCCATTATGCCTTCTCTTAATTCTTCCTTCAGACAAGGCATGAGCAGTACCCCTTTTCAGTCTAATTCAAAAGAATATCTCTTTTCCCTATTTGGTCTGTGTTCACACAGTTAATGGAGATTGATTAAGTTTGTTTACTCATGCATTCACTCATTCAATCTTTACAAAGTGC
The DNA here is from genome assembly GCF_964194135.1 of Talpa europaea. Classification (NCBI taxonomy): domain Eukaryota; kingdom Metazoa; phylum Chordata; class Mammalia; order Eulipotyphla; family Talpidae; genus Talpa; species Talpa europaea. The sequence continues at coordinate 100,974,326 of NC_140070.1, read as the reverse complement.
TTATCACATACCAAGTATCTTGCCAGATGCTAGTGCTGTCTTTATGGTCAGAGAGCCTTAATATGTAAATACTTCTTTAATTGAACCACAGGCATCATTTAGAATCAAAAGCAAATAATGCTTCTATGGGAAGTCAAGGGCTGACCGCATAAACAAACACAAATTAGGTGTAGAGTTCATAGAAATGTTACACAGCATTGTGAGTTTAGTTTTACTATCTACTCTAAAGCCACCTGAATTTGTTAATTAAGCAGATCAGGTCTATGATTCTTTTAGTCTGGGCAACCAAGTTTGCTAGTCCTGGTAGGCATATGTATGTGGAAGGGAACCCCCCCCTTCGTAGTGTCTCATGAGTTAAATGTGCACACATCCTCTGCATATAACTTATGCACTGCCCTCTGGGGTGTTTCCAGTTTCCTAAGAGGCATTAGAACAGAAGTGGTTTCCTGAGAATGATTTCTCCTTTTCCCCTTAAAAATACTTCCTCTCAAGAGGCTGAGAGAGGTTTGAGGGTAGGTGGGAAGAGACCTCTGAGAGGAAGCCAGGAGTGAGTCAGAACCTGTGAATCAGCCTGTGCTGTTATCCCAGGAAAATAGCAAGAGCTTCGTTGTTAGTTTGGGTTTCATTTGGTCTACAGAAGGTCAACCCTGATAATCACTCCATGTCTTCATGCACTCTATTATTTTATTTTATTAAAGATTTATTTTTATTTATTTATACAATAACTGGGGTACAGGTCAGAGGCGCGGGAGGGTGAGAGGATTCACCAGAGACAGAGCAGGGAGCTGAACAGGCAGACAGACCAAAGACACTGCTGAGGGGAGCAACAGGTGAGTCAGGAGAGGTCTGTTGTGCCATATGGGAATCTCCCTGGCTGGCTGGGAATCGAACCCACGCTGCAGAGGCTGTGGACAGCGCGGCACTCAACCTGCTGCACCACCGGGAAGGCCCCACTCTAGTATTTTAAAGAAAAAGAAAAAACAAATTTCCCTAGTCTTTAAGTGATAGGTACGTCAATATTCATTTTACAATGATTACTGCAGCCGAATGTGTAGTAGTTATTACAACCCAGGAAACCAGAGATAACAAGGCCAATGAAGGGTACTAAGGAGGAGCTGAGGGGAAAAAGCAACTGCAGGCAGCTGCTGCAAGAGATTTGGGGGGAAAGGAATCAATTCCAGAGAGATCCTGTGTACCGTATAGGAAGTTCACTGGAGTCTACTGGGTAGCAACCACGAAGACAAACTTTCACTCCTACCTGGGTAAATAATGGTGTTGCCATTCCCTATATAATAAGTGGAGAATATAAGTGGCAGGTACGTTTTGGAAAGAATATAGTGAGTTCAGTTTTAATCAGGTGGAGAAGCTGGCATCCATCCATCTAGTGAGACTTTGGAAATATAAATCTGGATCTAAGAGCTGAGATCAGAAATATGACATATAGATTTAGAAGTCCAGTGGGATCTCAAAATTTGAGATTGCCCAGGAAGACAAAGGCCAGTGAGAGAAAGGAACCACCGACAGAAGGCACCCCAGCAGCAACAATATTTAAAGGACAGAGGGGAAAAAAGGCCAGCCTACAGAGACAACCAAGTCATAACAAACAGAAACAAAAGAATGTATTGTCACAGAAGTCTGCAATTTACCTACAAGACTTGGCAATCAGAAAAGTGAAAAACAATAAGTAAATCAATATTGGGTATTTATATGTAAGGCATTCCAGAGCAGTCAGAAGAAGGTGAGCTACTATTATTCCTTTTAGTTGGTGGCCCTGTCCTTCTCCAGATGTTGTCTCTAACTGTTCCTCAAAGGGCTGATGAATAAATGGTGCAGCTGCTGCTCCTAGTCAGGAGGAACGGAGAACAGTGCCGCATGCATTCTTCTCACCACATCCACCCTTGTGTCCCCATGTCCTCTGTGGGACAGGAACTACAGCTGATAGTTTGCAGAGCTTTCCTCCAGGATGGTCCCACCTAACTCCAAGCCACATCCACCCTTAGTTCTTTGTTGGGGCTCGTCTATCCTTCCAAAAGCTCTAGGCTAGATGGTGAGAATGTCTATCTGAAAATGAATGCAAAGTGGCCCCTGTAACCTTGCACTACCACAAGGGTGTGTGTGTGTGTGTTAAGAGAACATGCTAAGAGAAAGGAGAGAAGGGGAGAAGGATGCCAAAGCTGGTGAAGGAAAAGTAAGGTCCATCTAGAAAATGACATCAGCTATTTATTAGCCAACTAATAATCAGTGATACATAACAATAGCAGCTATAAAAATGAGATACAAAGACAAAATGGCTTTTAAAGTATCTGTTCAGAACCTTTCTATGACAACTTAGCTAAGTTTAAAAAAAAAAAAAAAAGGTTATGGGCCTCCCCGGTGGCGCAGCAGTTGAGTGCAGGGTTGCGAAGTTGGCCGCAGCCTCTGCAGCGCCGGTTCGATCCCCGGCAGCTCCCCGGCCACCGCAGGAGGGTCCCACATGGCGCGCAGACCTCTCCTGCTGCCTGCTGTTCCCCTCAGCAGTGTACTTCGGTCCTTCTGCCTGCTCTGCTCCCCGCTCTGGCTCTGATGAATTCTCTCACCCTCCCACGCTTCTGACTGTACCCAGTGCTTGTATAAATAAATAAATAAATCTTAAAAAAAAAAAAGAATATCATTAAAAAAAAAAAAGGTTGCACTTCCCTTTTTATGCTCAATATCTGTCACATGGGTATTTTTTTTTAAAGATTTATTTATTTATTTATACAAGCACTGGGTACAGTCAGAAGTACGGGAGGGTGAGAGAATTCACCAGAGCCAGAGGGGAGAGCAGAGCAGGCAAACTGACGAAGTACACTGCTGAGGGGAGCAGCGGGCGCGGCAGGAGAGGTCTGTGCACCATGTGGGCCCCTCACCGGCCTCTGGGGATCGAACCAGCGCTGCAGAGGCTGCGGGCAGCTTCGCAACCCAGCGCTCAACCGCTGAGCCACCAGGGGAGAACCTGTCACATGGGTATTAGTTTCCGACAGTATGTATCTGAAGAGTTAAGTGACAGAGATGCTAGAAGCTACATACTGAAAAGCAGACCAGGCGAGAAAGTGAAAAATACTCTCTATAGTTGTGTCAATATAAGAGGAATGGGATGCATATTAGGCAGTTGGAAACATATTAGAGTTGATTTTTTTTTTCCTTCACAGATGAGCCGGAACCTCATCATTCCTCCAAGAACTGGACTTATGCCTTAATAGTTGTGTGTTGTGTGATCATTCTAATAATAATCATGTATTACAGTAAGTACTGTCACACTAAATATCAGGATCCCCAATTCAATCAGTATGGTTCAGAATCTCTTCAAGGTTTTAGTGTTTCTTTTTTCTCATTTTTGAAGCATTTTGGAAACGTTAGTGTCTCCTTTACTAGTCCCAGCAAGTTCTGTCCATTTACTGGACTGACATTTCTTGGACACCTACTATGTGTTTGGTACTCTGCTAGCCCCTGGAGTTACAAAGCAGAGAAATCACTGCCCTCAAGACACGGTATAGTTTAGTGCTTCTGTTTTTCATCTGATTTTATAATATTTTCTTGGATACACTGAGGCTTGCTAATTTAAAAACATTTCTGATGCAAAGTGATTATCTAATCTTGGATTTGGAATCGGAGGAAAGGCAGAATGACAAAATTAGGGAGGGGGGAAGAATCATTTCCTTGGAGGTGGGCAAGATGGTGACAGGTGAGTTTACTGCTTCTCAATTCCTTCAGAATACATTTTTTGGATAAAAGATCAGGAGCGACTGAAAAAGAATAGATATTTAGGAGATTTTCCCCTCTGAATTAAAAATTTTGGTCTTACTTATATGCTACCTTCAATCTCTATAATAAAATGACAAGTTGTTGTTAGGCCAGAGAGAAGGCCGTAGTCACCATGCAGGAGCACCAACATTTATTGGAGTAGAAATCGCAATACTGAGCAAAGAAAATTGGAACACCAACACCATTTGACCTTCCCAACCTTCAGCACAAAAAATTGTCAAAACTCAGGAAAGCCACTAGAAACTCTTTGCTATGAACAACTCACCCCAGAGGTAGAACAGTGTTCTGGTGAGCTCAAGACTTTTCAAATTCATACTGACCAGTTTCACCATTCTAATTCAGAGTTTCTCATCCTTGGTATTATTGATATCTAGGGCCAGGTATTTCTTTGCTTTAGGATGCTGTTCTGTGCATTATAGGATGGTTAGCAGTATTCCTAGCCCCTACACACTATATGCCAACAGCACCACTTTCTCCAATTTTAAAAACCAAAAATATCTCCAAGCATTGCAAATGTCCCTTGGCGTGTATCTATGTGTGCGTTTCTAGTTTGAGAACTGCTGGTCTAATTGTAAGACAGTCCAAAAGTTTGCTGAAATATATGGGCACAATTTATTTATTTCTATATATATATATATTTACATCATTATTCATTTTTGTACAGTTTGCTTTCTCCTCTCAGGTGTAGTTCCCATAAAATTCCCACCACCAAGTCAACAGTGAATCATCACCCTAGTCTCTAATGTTCTTCTCAGCCCTGTTTTATCCCTCTCCCTCCTCCTCCCCTGCTGAATGTCTCTGATTTATAGTTGCCTGTTAATTTTTTTAAGTATTTATTTATTTATGCATACAAGAGCTGGGGTACAGGCCAGAGGTGTGGGGGGAGGGATGAAAGGATTCACCAGGGATAGAATGGGGAACAGAACAGGCAGATTGACCGAAGTACACTGCTGGGGGGAGCAGCGGGCGAGTAAGGAGAGGTCTGCTGTGCCATGTATGTTGCTCCCTGGCCAGCTGGGGTTTGAACTCATGCTGCAGAGGCCGTGGACCATCTCTTAGGTTGCATCTTAACCCCTTGCGCCACCAGGGAGGCCCAGTTGCCTGTTAATTTTGTTTTTTATTTATTACTATATTTTTTTCCTGATCCCTTATTTGGTTCCCTTGTATTCCTCCTATAAGTGAATCCATCTGATATTTTTCTTTTTCCTTTTGACTTATTTCACTGAGCATGATCTATGGGCACAATTTAAGGGAAATTCACTTATTTAAATTTTTATTATTTTGTCCTTGTTTTCAAGTTTGTTGTAGAACACGAATAGCGGGAGCATGGCGAGGAGCTACCGTACCTCCAGAAGATATATAGAAGAATCAGACCGAACATCTAAAGGTCACCTCCCTGAGCTTTTCTCTACCATACATATCCAGGATATGTGAGAGCATGTCCATCATGAGGCGCAGGGTTTTCTTCTTCTCAGTACCAAATTTAACATCATCCACCTTTTTGAAAACCTCATTCAGATTACTTGAAACAGATGACTGGTATCTCTCCTTTCTCCCTACGTACAATTTGGTTATTCTCACCTCTTCCTTTGTTGTGCTATTCTGACATCTTTAAATGTTCCCCCTTTGCCTGTCAGCTTAGTAGCTTTCATTATCTATGAAACACTATGTTAAATTCATCTTGAAGTACTATTCTGGGCTAAGTCCTTATTCTATTCATTCCTTTTTCTGATCAATCTGATGGACACAGGTTGAAGTCACTAAAGGCTCACTCTGTTCTAACTCAGTAACACCTTCATTTGTCTCTATGCCTCTTACTGACTGCTATTCTGCTGACCTAGTCACAGAGCCAGATTTCATAATGAATTATTTCTCTGTGTTATTATCCACTCAAAAACTCTGAAGAGACCCTGGTGGGTGCCTACAGGTAAAGCTTTAAATCTTTTTACATTACAGCTGATCTCTTTAGTCTAAACATCCTCAGTTCTATCCATTGTTCTTCACAGCTTCATGTGAACACATTTGATGTTGACAAATGGAGGCCAAGACTTTAGGTAGAAGTCCACAAAGTCTACATGCAATGGATTAATTACTATCTCTTGTTTTTTTTTTTTCCCCTATTAAGGGAGCATAAGCTTTTGTGAGCTATGCTGTTAACACATATCAATCTTTGTTATCCTAAAATTCCTAGGTCTTTTTCATATAAGAGAAACATTGGAATATTGGAATCCTAGAGACTGATACCATATCCAGGTGGCTATAGACTCCATAAACAGTTCAATTTTGACTTGTGAAGCCAATATCAGAAATGAGTCTGTAGGGTTGCCTTTAAAAATAAAGGACAATGAAAAATAACACCTGAGACATATAACAGCTTATGTTTCACAAAAGCATTACTTCATTTTAGTCCTATAAAAATCTCTAGGAACAAGATCTATCTCCATTCTATAGGAGAGAAATCTGAACTCCAGAGGCTGAGTGATCTAGGTCAGACAAAACCAGCACATCAGACTCCATTCTGGGTTTACTTCCATGCGCCCTATCATATACTCCATTAAATTGTAGGCTTATTAAGAATAGCAACTATGTTTGATACAGCTTTGCTTGTCCCACACACACAAGAGTGTGTTGAGCTATGTTTGCTCATTTGGTGATGCTGGTGATTAGTATTTGCCTGCTATTTAACGTAAAAACTTGTCAGGCTAGTCCTTAATTCACTCATAATTTAGACGGCCTTTTATATTCTTTGGCTATCAAGATTAGTATCTGTAATGTTAGTTTAAGTCGGGAATGCCCTTGCCATAAAAAATATAAAATTTAAAAATGTTTTCCTCAGGGCTCTGGACTGATGCTGCCGGCCTCGCCACCTCTCTTCAGCTGTATCCTGAGTTGTTGCCAACCAGGCCAGGGCTGCAGACTCCAGAGCCTACTACGGTGCCAGGGCCCCCATCCCTGCACGGGCTCCTGGATAGAACTGCACTTTAGCAATAGTGGGGACTGCAGTGATCTGTCAGCTTCTATTTATAATGGCGCAAGGAAAATATCCCCTGGACGCCCAGAGCTCGCACGGTGACAGCTTGACCCCCCACAGACCTCACAAGACACTCTAAAGACCTTCTGAAGCAGATGCCACAGTGTCGGAGGAAAACAAGAGCATTCGGTCTGAGGAAGATTATGCTGAGAGAAGGAAAGAACTTGAAAGTATCTTAAAGAAAAACTCATATTGGATCTGGGATTAGTCAAGTCAGTCAGAAAATGCCCCCGCCCACCTCCCAGAAGTTCCTCTTTCAATAACCAAGGGCACATTCACTCTCAGTATGAGAGATTAGAGTGTGAAGAAGAAAGGGGACATTTTCTCCCTGAATTTCCGAAGGGTTTTTTTTTTTTCCCCTCCCATCTCTGCTGCTCTCCCATCTGCTGACAGTCAGATTGGGAATCTATTTTTGGAAGGTGGCTGACAACCTCACGGGCAGGTTTGGATGCAGTGGAGAGGCTTTTTTCATCAAGTGGGGATCTATGGGGGAGCTGGAAACACTGCTATAAGAGAGATAGTTGGGTTCAAATACTCACATTCTATTGGTTCATATTGGACTGACTGATACTCTTCCTCACTGGCTTTATGCTAGTTTAACTTTAGAAAATGTTTGAGAAAGTTCTCATTAAAAATATTTTTTATTAAACAGTAAGCTGTCTTTACAAAAAAAAAACACTTGAGTCAAATTTTATATGACTTTTAGGTCACTTAAAGTGGCTTTTCCTCTGTGCTATTTCTGGATCCTGCTGCCATTAGCAGAAAATTGAAGGAAAGCAGAGGAACCATTGTTCCTATGTTACCTATTCTCCTTTCGCTAAAATTGCCTTCCACAATTTTTTTGTACGCTGGAATGGACCTGGCTTAAGGTGGGCAACATTCTCATCTGAATATTTGGGGTGCATGCAAGAGCTAACCAAGGTTTTCAAATGGGGCTGAATTTAAAACATTTAATTTGGGGATCTATAAAAGATTAAGCTCTATAGTCAAAGGATGCCTAATGGTGGTTCTCAGAACAAAAATCACTGAAAAAAATAAAAGTAGTAGATGGACAAGAACTTAGAACAATGAGGAAAAAAAAACCAAGATAAAAATTGCTGCATTAAGATTCACTAGACAGAATCAAAGGAGACCCCAGTACATAATTAACCATAACATAGGGCAAATTTAATACAGCTTATTTATGTTTGAAATAAATTATATTATTGCTTGTTACATTTGATAAATGTGTTACTATTGTTTCAAGAGTTGTTTTACTTTTATTCTGATATTTTCATGATATGAATAAAATTATTTTCTTTTTTTTTTTAAGATTTTTTTTTTTAATAGAGGCATGTTTATTTATTTATTTGTTTGTTTTTGTTTATACATGCACTGGGTACAGTCAGAAGCGCGGGAGGGTGAGAGAATTCACCAGATCCAGAGCGGGGAGCAGAGCAGGCAGAAGGACTGAAGTACACTGCTGAGGGGAGCAGCGGGCGGCAGGAGAGGTCTGCGCGCCATGTGGGACCCTCCTCAGGTGGCTGGGGAGCAGCCGGGGATCGAACCGGCGCCACAGAGGCCGAGGGCAGCTTCGCAACCCAGCGCTCAACCGCTGCGCCACCGGGGAGGCCCATAAAATTATTTTCTAAAGCAACCATCTAGTTGAAGGATTTAATCGATATGTGGGTATGAATAACAGATTGACTAATTGCTAATTTGTCACAATTTGTGAATAGAATTTTAACATCTTTATGGAGTGCGATAATAATAGCAAATTATGGTGAAAATATACTGGTGCAGAGGCTCTCATATCCCTAAGACTACTAGCTTTGTTATTATGTAATGGGCACTAACTATTATGTAGCACCTGGGCATTGTTCTACTCTTTACATGCATCATTTTTTATTTTAAAGATTTATTTATGCATACAAGAACTAGGGCACAGGCCAGAGGCGTGGGGGTTGAGAGGATCCACCAGAGATAAGAGCAGGGAACAGAACAGGCAGATTGACTGAATACACAGCTGAGGGGAGCAGCGGGTGAGCCAGAGGTCTGCTGTGCCTTGTGAGTAGTTCCCTGGCTGGGGATCGAACTTGTGCCACAGTGGCTGCAGACAGCTTCATAGGTTACGACGTCCCAACCCCTTGCACCACCAGGAGGCCCTACACGCATCATTTTATTTCACACCAATTCTGAAGCAGATCCTATTTCATATGACAGATAAAAAAACTGAAACTTCAAGTAAAATGGCTTTGCTTAGTGTCACATGGCTGCAGAGCCACATGGGTGGAGTTAGCAGTCAGTGGTCTGCCTCCAGAGCCAATGGTTTCAGCCAAACACTATGCTGTTTCATAGATCTTGTTTCTATGGAACGACAGTGTTTTCATAGTAGTTCTAAAACCAAAACAAAGCAATAGAAGTCTTCTCGCCTCAGTGTACTTATTTCAGTAATTTCTTGCCCCATCCCAACCCTCCCTACTTAGTAAAAGTTACAATCTGCCAGCAGACTTCCTTATAAGGCAGCAGGCTCCTGGAGAACAGAGACTATATCTAGGTTAAGTAATTTTACATGGTGTCATGGCATACTTTCTCTGAAATACTAAGAAAGAAACAAAATCTGGATGTCTCTAAATAATACTTCCTGGTTCTTAAATTTATATTTTATTGCAAATGACACAGGAGTCATCTTTGATTTTTATTAAAACAAAACCAAACACTAAAACACATTAGGCCCACACTGTTTCCAGGACTCAGGGCCCACAGGGCTTCATAGATATTCCCTTACCTGCTTCTTTCCCCTCCTCTTCCTAGTTTTTCCTAGAGTACCCTTTTAAAGTTTACAAGAATATATATACAACTTGTAAAATTCAACTTTTTTTGGGACTTTAAATTTACTGTTGTAAAATCCAAGGGGAAAGATATAAATTGATGGATCAATACAGATATAATGTCAAATATATCAATGGAGGATAAGGAAAATGAGAGTACAACAGCCCAAATCTTGGTTTAAAAAAAAAAAAAAATAAGAGCAAATCACAGCCACCTCCAATACCAGCACATACATTTGTCAGCAAGCTGACCACAGACATTCAATACATAGGGCAACATAAGCCCTTTCAATTCTCTGACAAGTTTCAAATATCCAGAATATTTTCAGTCCTTGTCTTGTTTATCTGTTGATGAAGGATTTCTAGGAAGATTTAGGAGGGCTTCGATTTTCTTAACATCATCGTTGGATTGATTTTTCTGTAAATTACTTTCAATTTCTTCAGGGAGTTTTTCTGTAAATTGTAGTCTGGCTTCCCTGTATTCGAAAAATGAAAAGGATATCAATTTCCATTTTTTTAGTTCTTAGAGATTTTTTTAAAAAGATATTTGCCTTACTCTTCCTGTAACTTATGACTATTATGATTATGATTCTGCTATAACAGCAGCTCCGATCCAAAAGATATCCCAGAATTCTTATAACAATGATGTACAGGAGCTGAAGTACATGGAGCTAAGGTATAAGCCTCAAAATCTGGCTGTCCCCTCTCAGTGTCAGGGTGATGCGAGAGAGTTCCCAGCCACTCTGTTAAACTCTCTGTTGGCAGACACTGTAGCAACTAGAAAAAGGCTGAAATAATGGTAATCTACGTATGAAAAAGTGAAACAGGTCACTACAGATGTGTTTGTATATATATATTAGAAGTTAAAAATCAACTTCCAAACAACAGATAAATAATTCTTCTAACTCTGTTTTAGTGCCTTCTTTCTTTTAAGTGATTATCAAGATCACCTAAGGCTTCTATTCTCAATTGTTCACAACCAGATTTGTCCACTTCGTCTGTTTCTCTAGCCAATTTTCTTCTTTTTTAATAATTTTTAAAAAAGATTTATTTATTTATCTGGGGTACAGGCCAGAGGTGTGGGGTGTGAGAAGATTCACCAGAGACAGAGTGGGGAACAGAACAGGCAGACTGAAAGACACTGCTGAGGGGAGCAAAGGGCTAGCCAGGAGAGGTCTGCTGCACCCTGTGGGTATCTCCCTGGTGGGGGATCGAACTTGTGCTACAGCGGCTGTGGAGAGTTTCATAGGTTGCGTCTTAACCCCTCGAGCCACCAGGAAGGCCCACTAGCCAGTTTTCTATATGTTCTGCTCAATAAGGCAATTTTTCAGATGGATTTCTCTAGTTATTGTCAAGCAAAGAAGCAGACATATAAAAGGCTCTTAACTGTTTATCAACTCTCCTCAGAAATATCACATTTATACACATGTAATTTATATAGAGAGAGTTTATATGTATTAATGACCTATACAATTTTTTTTTTCTATTTCCTTCTGCCAAAATATTCTTTCTTTGGTGTATTCTATATGCCAAAGAAATCTATATTCAAGTTATTGTTCTTGCCCATTTTTAAGGTTTTCTATCTCTAAATAAAGTTAACTGATCAATTCTTCTAGTTTTTTATGTTTTTTTTAATTGGAATACCATTATTATTTAGGTATATTTTTCCAAATGTTAATTCTTCTACAACTTCTATGTCAAATTAAAACGGCCAATAATTTTCTTATCTAACTCATTGCTCAAAGCTTCCATTATTAAAAAAGAAAAGAAGAAAGGAAAGGGAAAGGGAAAGGGAAAGGGAAAGGGAAAGGGAAAGGGAAAGGCAGGGAAAGGAAAGAAAACAAAGGTCTCTTATGACACCTAAAGAGCTAGAAATAAGCTGGGGCCTCCCTGGAGGCGCAAGGGGTTAAAACGCTGCACTATGAAGCTATCCGCAGCCACTGCAGCATGAGTTCAATCCCTGGCCAAGGAGATGACCCACATGGCACAGTAGACCTCTCCTGTCTCGCCCGCTGCTCCCCTCAGCAGTGTATTTCAGTACATCTGCCTGTTCTGCTCCCCACTCTGTCTCTGATGAATCCTCTCACCTTCCACATCTCTGGTCTGCACCCCAGCTCTGATATGCATAAATAATCTTAAAAAAAAAAAAAAGAACTAGAAGTAAGCTAATGCTATCATTCTTTCAATTCTCCCATAATTTCAAATTGTATGCTGGCATTCATAATTTAAGTGCTCTTTTTTTAGACCGTAGATAGCGGCCTATCCTATCTAACCTCTTACCCAGGAGAAGAGGAAGGAATGAAACAAACATACTGAGCATTGTGATAGGATTCTGTCCTTGGTACAGCTGAGGAAACTGAAACTTGAAGGAAAATATCTAAGATAACAGAACTAATTAAGAGTCATTAGCTCCTTGTCTTATAGTACACCAGTCCTTGGACAACAGATATACAGATACTAATAAAATTTCCATATATGCGTGTGTATGTGCGTGCATACATGCGTATGCGTGTGTGTGTGTGTGTGTTTAGCACAACAGAAATTTCAAGCAAAAACATGGAAAAAAAAAAGACTGTTTAGCTGTTCAACTACCAAAGCAGCAGCAACAAATGTCATTGTGGGTACCCAGGAAGCTGAACTGTGAGAATTATTTCTACCAGGAGTACCAGATGGCAGCCTATTATTTTATTCTTCCAAAGAATCAGCACAAAGTCTACTATCAGTCTGATTACTGTATCCAGGGGATGACTTTCTGGAACAGGTACAAGTTTTCATCCTCTTCAGTGGCATGAACAGCCACTATATCTACTTAATTCTTTTGTGCCCAAGGCAAGAAGTAGAATCTTTGAAAGGTAGAGACTATCATATTCTGTATTGTTCATAGATGTATGTGTAAACAGAGATAATCACCTTATAAACAAAGTCAAAGCTTACTCATTGCTGTGAATTTTACTTAGGTAATTTCCTGTGATGTCAAGAACATAGGAAAAGAAAAACTATGCAACCAAATGAGATGTAGAGTATTTTTTTTTAAAAAGATTTATTTATTTATACAAGCAACTGGGTACAATCAGAAGCGCGGGAGGGTGAGAGAATTCACCAGAGCCAGAGCGGTGAGCAGAACAGGCAGAAGGACCGAAGTACACTGCTGAGGGGAGCAGTGGGCGCGGCAGGAGAGGTCTGCGCACCATGTGGTGGCCCCCCCGCTGGCGGCAGGGAATAGAACCGGCACTATAGAGGCTGCGGGCAGCTTTGCAGCCCAGCGCTTAACCACTGTGCCACCAGGGGAGGCCCCGAGATTTACAGTATTTTAACTTAATATATTTAAGGAAAGATCCTGATCAGATTAAAAATAAAATTAGTGTCTTTCTTCCTTAACTAAAAAAATTAAATGACCATATAGGATACAACTTGAAAGACTCAGTAAAAATAAACTCTTCTCTGAACCGAGTGGCAGTTTGCAGTACTGCCAGGTTAAAAGAACAGCACCATCTAAGGCCTCTGACTGGGAAGTCAGTTATTCTAGACTTAACATGCTCCTTACCATTCGTGCCGTTTCTGTTCATGAAGTGCTATTAGATCTTTCTGTTTTCTTTCTTGAAGAGTCTCACCATAGTACTTCTGAAGCACCATCAATAGGCTTCCTATAGGAGTGCTGATGGCAAAGCAGAGGGAAAGTTTAGGAAAAAGGCAATCATCACACCAACAATCAGACAACAACTAAAGATCCTGTCGAATAAAGAAAACAGTAATAAGACAATTTCCATCTTGATCTGCACAACAGAGATAATCAATGCAACTTCTTAAAATTAACTGATATAAAAACAACAGGTCTGAAAATTGGCTGTTTTTTATCATGAATGATAAATAACCAGATACACACACATGACAAGCTCTAGTAAGATGTGCTCCTAAAGTACTGTTTCTCAGAAACAAAATTAATAATGGGAATGGTATCAGACTCCCCAACAGGAAGGAACTGTGGAGGGCATTTTTAGTTGGGGAAAGGATGCTACTGACTTTTGGGGAAAAAGCTGCCAAAATATCCTAAAACTTAAAGAGTCTGGTATAAATGTCTCACATACCTGCCAATAGTTACCCATTAAGAAACTGATGACAAATGTGGTAATGAAGAGGGTTTGATTCTTGTTTTCTCAAGGGGAAGACATTTTTGACAATGAACTTAAGTTCCCACTGGCTACAACTTAAGTAATCTTATTAAAAGTTACTTTTGCTAAGTGGAAATGTCCATCAACAGACCAATGGATAAAGAAAATACAGTATATACCATAGATTATTATTCAGCCTTAGGCAATCCCGTCACATGCTACAACATGGATGACATGCTGAGGACATTAAGCAAGGTACTAATAAAATTTATGTTAATTTAGAACCAAACTATGCTGATACTTACCCTAGCAAGGCTCCAATTATGCCACCAGCCACCAGGCCACGCAGGCCTAAGTTTATTCTAAAAAGACTTCCTGTGACAGCTATTTAAAAACAAACAAAAAGAGGCAATATTAAATCATCTTTAAAGATCAGAATTTTCATCTTTAAATTTCTTCCTACAAAAACACAACCCCCTAAGTAAGTTTCCTGAACCAAACATTAATATACCACCACAAAACAAGATTTCCTGAACCCAAAATGTTGATTCAGCTAGTTTCTCATTCTTTAGCAGGTTTAAAGAAACATTCCTTTTACAAACCACTTCTTTAATCTGTTCTATGGATCTAACGTATTCTGTTTCATTTCTTTCTGCTCACCTTAAAGTTCTGTAATTTTTTTCACTTCCATTTTTTTTCACTTCTTCCTTGTTCATGGAAAGCTTTCCCCAAATAAACTTTTAAACTTCAGAGCTGCAACTTAACGCATTTTCTCACCTTATCCTTCCTTATAAGGCTATCCTATAGCTCAGGCAGGCCCAGAAGAGGGTAGTTGCCCTTAGATGCCCCCTGGTGGCCTGTACACAGGTGCTCATTGCTTCCCATTGGTATTCAATGATGTTCTCCTTTCCTTCTTTGTAATATTGTCACTTATGTTATATAGTGGATCTCTTACCAAAGGGAATATGTTCTGAGAAATGCATCATTAAGTGACTTTGTCACTGTGTGACTATCAAGATATATGAGAGGCTGCTGCCAGCATAAAATGCAAGGACTTTATGACAACAATATCAGTAGGTAACAGGAAGTTAGGACTACTGCTATATGGTGGGATATGTGATTGTATGTTAAAATACAATGTTGTTGTTATTATTTTACAAAACCATATGCATTTTAAAGAAGGGAGAAAACGGGAAAAGAAAGGCAAAGCAATACATTTACAATGTCTTTTATATTAACCAATGTATTCATATACCATTTCTAGTAATTCTTGTTTCCTCCTGTGGAGTAAAGTTAGTATGTTATCATTTCCTTGTTCCCATATACCTCCACTCCTTTCTTTTCTTTTGTGCTATGTCATATATAGCTTTGCTATATATTCAATAATTCAACTTTAGTTTTTTTAATCAACTACGAAAAATATAGCTATATCTATAATGCATTTAATAATTGTCTTATCAATGTTCTCTAATTCTGTTCTCTAATTCATGTAGATTCAAGTTACTATCTGGTATCTCTTCTTTTCAGTCTAAAGACTTTTCTTTACTATTTTATAAGGTAGGTATGACAGTGATGAATTTTGCTTATTTGTCAATTATTTAATTAAATCTGAAAGATTTAATTAATTGACAGGTTATCCTTTTCAGTACTTTTAATGCCACTTTACTAGCTTCTGACTTCATTGTGATGAGTTAACCCAACTGTCCGAGCCAGTTTTTCTTGCTGCTTTCAAGAATTTTCTCTTTGCTCTTTCAACAGTGTAGCTGTTATGTGTCTTGATGTGAATCTCTTTATGTCAAGTCTTCTTGGAGTCTGCTGAGTTTCTTGGATAGGTGGATTTATGTTTTCCATTACATTTGGGAAGTACGCGAACATTATTTCTTAAAATACTTTTTCTGTCCCTTTCTTTCCACCTAGATTCCCATTTTATATATGTATATATATTTGCATGTATATGTATATATGTATGTATATATATTGTTATGTGTATGTATATATGTATATGTGTGTGTGTGTATATATATTGGGATTCTGGCTGGTATCCCATAAATCTGAGGCCCTGTTCATTTCTCTTTTTTAAAAATTCTGACTTCCACAAGTGACAATCTATATTTATCTTCAAGTTCATTGACTCTCTTATGCTATCTCAAATCTGTGTTGAGTCCCTCTTCTCCAATGATTTTTAAATTTCTATTGTTATACTAACAACACCACACTTTTAACTTGATTCCTTTTCAAGATTCCTATCTTTATTGATTTTTACATTTGATGAAACATTGTCATCATACTTTTTCTTTCCCTCTCCCTTTTTTAATTTAATTCTTAAAAAAAAAATGTTTTGAAATCTTTTGTTTGGTATGTCTTAAACCATATTTGAAAAGACTGAAAAATATAAGTAAGAACAAAAATGTCTTACCTCCTGCAATGACAAAATGGCTTAGGGTATTTTTATTTTGGTACACATTTAGACCAGTGTTCACAGAGCTAGGAAGAAGGAAAAACCACAAAATTTAAGGCATATCCCATTTGCTTTCTTGATTACAATTTACACTAAAGTGACAAATATCTATTTAGAAGAGGCTGCTATGTCAATATCTGGTCCTAATCTAGCCCTCATCCAGACTGTTAATACATCTGCAGGTTTTCTAGGTGGACCTTTTCTTGCTGAAGAACAATAAAAAATAATCAAATTTCTGGAGTAAATATCCATTTAGAAAGAGAAAGGTGCAGAAGAGTTTTGTAGAACTTTTCCTACTTAGAAAGTCTGTATCTATTTTGATACTAGTGGGTAAAACTCTAACTAAGGATGCAAAACTACAACTTTTACATAGACAAAAGCTCTTGAGAAAAAGATATGATCAATCACTTTCATGTGGTGTTCAGTTTTTATAATTCCACTTGTTCAAAAGATGTGCTCCTAAAAAAATACGGAAAACTTTGTCACAATCCAGAAAGAACTTACTTGAATATGGTCACAAACACTGCAGTTCTCCAACTCCAGCGCCAGCCGTACCGGATGAAGCCTCGTGTGGCAGCATGATGTGCAGATTGCTAGAGTTAATAAAAAGGCTATGAGCTTCCAAGACACCTTGATACTTTCTTTATTCTACAACTGTAGTGAAGGGATGTCAGCTATAGATTAGGCAGGAACATGTCGACAGAAACAACAGAAGACCTACAGAAATTGTTTAAGTATTAAAACTTAAACAAAAGTCCCATGTATATTCTTTCCAATCAGGAAATAGAAAAGGAATTAAGAATTGCCAATGTCAATTAAGTATCAACTGAGAATCTGTTGGCAAACACAACATATCAGTATTGGACATGCTTTTAATGTTCAAGAAATCTTAGGGAAAAGAAAAACATAAAAAACCGAGTAAAAAATAAAGGGTAAGGATTAAAGTAATATAGATGTACAGGAAAGGAACAGAGGGAGAAAAAAGAACTAGTACTTACTGGCCACTCAAATAAATTAGTGTTAACATATCTCATTTAAGCTTTTTTTTTTTTTTTCCTTGCATAGAACTGGGTTGTAGGCCAGAGGTGTGGGGGGCGGGGTGAGAGGATTCACTAGAGACAGAGTGGGGAGCAGAACAGGCAGATCTATTGAAATATATTGCTGAGGGGAGCAGCGGACAAGACAGGAGAGGTCTGCTGAGCCATGTGGGTTAGCTCCCTGGCCATGGATCATACTCAGGCTGCAGAGGTGATAGTACTGAGACTTAACCCGTAGGCTACCAGGAAGGACCCCTCTCATTTAATCTTTACAGTAGTTTCAGACGGTGTTTTACTAAAGTATAGAGAGGAAGCTTCTAACTAAGATCACTCAGCTAATAAGGAATGCAATTAAACTGGATGAGAGGTTATCTGTCTCCATAGCCCATTTTTGCTATCCTACCATAGAACATGTCTGGTACAATATTGTGATGGTAAAGTCTAGACTTTGAAAGAACCTGAGAGAATCCCTAAGTGGGTACTTACTAGGTCATATTGGGTAAGTCAAAACATCTCTGACAGGGATATGGGTTCACAGTTTTTAATAAATAGGTAGATAAATATAAATTAGATACAGATGTGTGCATGATGATGTATATTTCCTGCCTGCCCTGGGCAAACAGAGTACATAATATTCTAGTAGCAAAATGAGCAAATCTTAAAAACAGGTATTGATCTTTAAATACCATTTTCCACTACAAGAAACCAGCGCTCCTTGGTCAAACAGCTAATTCCAGGACTGGTACTAGAAAAGTAAAAAATGAGCCAAGATGCCAAAATATCAAGGTGGAATCAAAAGAATGATGAGATCTTATCAAAAGGATATAGGATATAGCCTGAATGGGCTCAAATGTCCAAACCCTGAACATTGTAAGCGTCGAAATAAGTAACAATAACAGATTACAAACATACAGAATAAATAAACAAACGGGAATGGAAAGTTCTCCCTGTAGCAGGATACTAATAAATAAATATAAAAGGAATGATGGAATTAGAAAATGGTCATTTGGCAACTACCACAGTAATAACAGTTTCAGGCAAAAATGCTCACTGAATACTAAAACCAGAAGGTAAAAATTTGATGAAAAATAGATTTACAGGGCCTCCCTGGTGGTGCAGGGGTTAAAGACAGCACCATCAAGCTATTGCCAGGCACTGAATCATGAGTTCGATCCCTGGCAGGCCAGGGAGAAACCCACATGGCACGGCAGACCTCTCCTGCTCGCCCACTGCTCCCCTCAGCAGTGTATTTCAGTAGATCTGCCTGTTCTGTTCTCTACTCTCTCTGGTGAATTCTCTCACCACATGCACTTCTGGCTTACACCCCAGTACTAGTATGCATAGATAAATAAATCTTTGGGAAAAAAAGAAAAAAAGATTTACAAAGTGTCCAGAAAGTATCCATAAGTTATTTATTAATTACAAGGGAAAAAATAGTAATTTTACAGTGAATAAACCTGCCAAGAGACCACTTAATCATGTCACAAAATTGAATGTCGAAGTAAAAAGATGTCAGTAAAAACAAAGCATGTACTTCTGATACAATATACAGGATATTCCTGTATACTGTACACAATATATACAATATACAGGATATTCCAGAAACTAATAACAAGAAAACATCAAATAAATCCAAATGGAGGGACAGTCTACAAAATAAATGGGCCAGTCTTCAAAAATGCCAAAGTCATGAAAGTCAAAGGAAGACAAAGAAACTGTTCCAGATTAAAGGAGACTAAAGAGGCATGCCAGGCAAATTCAGCATTTGATCCAGTATCAGATCCTGAGCCAGAAAAAAAGTTTATTATTCATTTACTTTTAAAATAAATTATATCATTTAGCAACTAGCAAAATTTACATGAAGTCTATATATAATTACTATTATATATAAGTAACTATATATAATTACTATTATATATAAGTACTATATCAGTGCTAATTTCTTGATTTGGAAAATTATATTGTGGTTGCTTAAGAGAAAGTCCATGTTTTTAAGAAATGTACGTGGTGCCTAAATTTACCCCCAAGGAAAATTTATAGGAAAATACTATGCATTACATAGATAATGACAAAACAAAGGTAGTAAAATGTTAACATTTAAAGAAGCTGGGTACAAAGCAATAGGAATTCTTTGTTCTATTTTTATAATTTTTCTTTCAGCTTAACAATTTTTAAAAAACAATGCAAAAACATTAACACACTCTTAGCTGTAATTTCCTCACTAATACAACAAAATTGAAGGACAGAAATGATATAACAAATGAGCTGGTACTCTATAAACTGTAAAGTTATACATATTAGCTATTATTTTAATGTGAACTAGTATACTCCATGAAGGCTTTGTGAATGGAATAAATATATGATGGCTGAGCCCTGACGATTCAGTAGGGGTTTAAAAATACATTTCAGAAACAAAGCCAGACTGGTGATTCCTTTTGAAGAAAAAATAATCTGACAAACCACGCATATGCATTTAACATTAGTAATTCCTTGTTATTAAGTATAGACTTTGTTGTTTTACTCTGACATCCAAAACCCTCCCAACCAACTACCTAACTGAATAACCAAATATAAAGTGAAATATTAAATGCCCTGTATATTATAAAAATAGAGTACCTACCACAGCATCAAGCTGGTTATGATAAACTTCCGCTTGGCTCTGCTCAATGTAGCGCTGTTTAGCATGAATAAAAGCTGGTATTCCCCCGTATGCCCAGCCAATGATGCCTGCTGAAACTGCTGCCCTGTAAATATTCTCAAGTTCCTCTGACGTTCTCTGCTGTTCACTAGAACATCAAAAAGACAGTTGTCTGAGATTACCTATGGCTACTTCTCTCTAAAGGACAGGATAATTTATCCCAAATGCTAACACCACAACAATTTTCATTGTAGCCAGATTAAATCCTGTGATGAATTAAATAATGTAGTTATATTATGAGTAGCTCAAATCTCTGACTAAATGAATCTATTCTGTTAGAAATTAAGAGAGTAGTTACTTGTGGGAATGCAGTGACCAGTAGGGGCACAAGGGGGAGCTTCTGAGTTGCTGGCAAATTTCTTGTTGGATAACTGTTTAATTTGTGGAAATTCACTGATCAGCAAATACTTAGCTCTTTTTTCCTGAGGCGTATTATACTCCAATAGAAAATTGTTTTAAAGCTAATTTTATTTGATGACTGTCACAATTCTACCATATTCTGGAAACAGCTTCCTGCTTTTGTGAGTTGGAAGTAGAGATCAGTATTTTCTCTTTTTGAATTTTAAGCTAACCTTTTGAATACACAACCTTATGACCTTGTAGGACAATGCATGTAAGAGTGAAATTCTTAAAAAAACCCCAAAACCTCTTTCTGAATACCTGTTTTAACTTCTATATCATACTCAGACGGGGCTGTCTTATAAAAAACAACAGACATTAACCTCACTTTGCAAAGGGCAGCACAGATCAGCCAAAATTAACCAGGTACAATTACTGTTTCATTCAATGTGTTACTATCAAAATTACAAAAAACTAGACCCCTTAGTAAAGCTTCCAAGATATTCTATGGAAACTGCTCTAATTAAGAGCTAAGTTTGTAATTATTAAGTAACTATACATGATGGCCTTCTTAGGAAAATAAACTGCTAAATGTTAATTATTTACATTACTAACTTGCTTTCTTTAGAAAATGTGCAAGTGCTTAATTCTAATTACCAATACCCACAATATTTCTGAAATCAAAACCAGTGAGTCTTTATAGTTTTTGCATCTGCAAGAGGAATCGAAGATAAATCTCCCAGGAAACTGCGATTCTTGTGTCAAAAGAAAAACTGCTATAATTTGAACTTTGTATTTTATCTTTTCTAGTAAACAAGACAAACATTTCCATAAAAGCTGACCCACAGCAGAGTTCAGAAAAGAGACGTTGTAAAAGAATTTAAGATTTAACATGCCAGGAAGTGGTCAATTGTATTGAAACTATAGACTTTGGGGGGGTGAACATACTGTAGTATAAACTGACATTACGTTATACGACTGTACACCTGAAACCTATATGCTATACATATTTTGTCTCTTTTTCAACCTCTTAAAAAGTTCATGAAGTAGGTGACGATCCAATTTTATTGATATGCAAATTGTTTTAAGAAGTTATGTGGTTGATCCAAAATGGCCAGTGGATAGTGAAGTAACTGGGCACACAGATGGGAAGGACCTAGACTGAAGGAAACAAGAATGGGATTGTGGTTCTGTCACCCACTGCTAAGTGACCTGCAGCCAAATTACAAGCTCTTTGAGCCCCAGTTTCCACATCCATGCCAAGGAGGCTAGTATGAAAGTTACACTAGATTATCTTTCAAATTTCTTTAATTTCCAAGATTCTGTGATTCACCTCTTCCATTAAACATTATGTACTCTCTCACAATTCTCTCAAAAAGGCTTCTCATTTTCCTTAAAATGGCAAAATCTAAATAATTACATGCAATTCTGCTCCCTTGCCCCAACCATTTCAGCAACATAATTTAACCAGCTGTTTTAATTTAACCACTTAATAACACAACAGGTAAAGTACTTCACTTGAAAGAGTAACTTTTCACCAGTAATTGATAAATGAATAAAGGATGAAATAAATGTGAGTCTGTTTTTCTTTAAAGCTCATCAATAAAGGCTAACCTTTATTCTGAAATATCCTGATTTATGAATCCATCTAATAACTTTTCTAAAATGAGAAGCCAACAGCTGTTACTATTTTTTATGTATTTCTTATTTGGCAGAACAAAAATCTTAGAAGTCTCTCTGCCATTTCTTCAACCTCCGTATTTTTGGAGGGGTGGGAAAGTGCTGGTCATTAAACACGAAAGGTGGATGGAGGGCAAGTGAAAGACAGAAAAGAAAAATGGAGTAGACTCCTGCCAATGTGGGTGTCAGGTTCACTTCTGAAACTAGTTTGGTCCAATTCTTCTAATCGGTAAAATCTCTTATCTGTAAAGCAACACTTTAGAGTATATTACCTAAGCATCCGAGAGATTTCCTTCCATGAGTCTCACCCACCCCAACTGAAACTCGGCTTGTCAATCAACAGAACTACTAGATGTCGGGCTAGTATACCCTACAAGTTTAGGGTATAAATCCCAAATCCCAAATGAAAATAAACCACAGCTTCCCGGGGTCCCTTGCACTAGGATGACTCAGGTTGCAGGACACCTCCTTCA
The DNA here is from genome assembly GCF_964194135.1 of Talpa europaea. NCBI lineage: Eukaryota > Metazoa > Chordata > Mammalia > Eulipotyphla > Talpidae > Talpa > Talpa europaea. The sequence continues at coordinate 100,951,908 of NC_140070.1, read as the reverse complement.
CCCCCTTCCCCACAGACCCTGGGCACTTTTACTCTTTGACAAACAGCTGCCGGAGGCGGTCCCATCCAGATTCCGGGAGATGGGGTTCGGGGACGTAGGAAGGTAGCTTCTGCTCCTCCGCAAGGGGCTCCGAGTCGGCGGCCAAAGCTTGCGCAGCTAAGACCCGAGGGAAAAGACCTAGCGCCCTGCAGGAGAAGATCCGGGGCGCGGGCGGCCGCACCTCCATGGCCCTCTCCGAGCCTGCGGACACTTGGGTGCTCAAGGCCCTGTCTATCGCCGTGGGAGGAGACTGCGTGTAACGGCAAGAACGAGCCGAAGCGCACCCACACACTAAGTCCGCGGCCACCGCCACTGACACCGTTGCCCTCAGTAGGCGGCCGCACTTAGCAGGATCCCCAACACACGAGACAGGAAGTCCCGCCCCAGGGGCAAAGGTCAGGGGGCAGGCCGGGGGCGGAGCCGAAGTCTCAAACACTTCCGGTCGGAGATGGGCCGGACTTAGGAGGACCCAGCCCATCCCCCGGAAATGAAGTTGTAGGGCTCAGTTCTCTCCGGCCCCGCCCGGGTCTCGCTGCCTCTGTAGCACCTGAACCCTACAAACCCCGGCCTCAGGCGGGTTCTGGTCGGCCAGACGTGCCCACAGGACGCAATAGTTTAACATACTGACACGCCGGGAATCCCACACAGAAGCACGTGCAGGTATCTGCACTACGGAAGTGTGAACTCCAGTGTAAGCGGAGTACGGAAAGGGGAGGGCGATTTGCACAAGAGCGAGCCCAACCCGTATCATTCCTACTCCGTTCACTTCTGGGTTTTGAAAGGACATAGCCAGTGAAATTAGGTCTTGGTGCCAGTTACCGTGAGCTTTCTACAGCACTTTATTTTTTTTTAAAGATTTATTTATTCATACAAAAACTGGGGTGTAAGCCAGAGTTGGGTGGGGGGTGGTGGTGGTGAGAGGATTCACCAGAGACACAGTGGGGAGCAGAACAGGCAGATCTACTGAAATACACTGCTGAGGGGAGCAGTGGGCGAGGCAGGAGAGGTCTGCTGCGCCATGTGGGTTGCTCTCTGGCCGGCTGGGGATCGAACTTGTGCTGCAGTGACTGGCAATGGCTTGATAGCTTGATAGCTGTTTTTAACCCCTGTGCCACCAGGGAGGCCCAATTTCTAGAGCACTTTAAAGGAATCAGCTCTGTTCAGTTCTTCACAAGGTGGGTTTTGCCTACTGCTTCTCAATAGGCATCCAGTTTCTGGAAATTTATCAGGTCTCTGATGGTGCAGCAGTAATACCTTGTTACTACAGACTTCTCTCGCCATAGTTTTTATTAAAATGCCCACATTTGCAATATTCTCAAACAGATCTGTGATTTTATTTAATCTTTGTTAGCAACCATGGCCCTTTTTCTCTGCCAATCCCTATCCCTCTTTTATTCTTTTCTAAATGTAATTCAAAATCGCTACACTGTTTAGTAGGATACAGTGAAGAGTTCTGGAATTTGGGCCTCCCTGGTGGCGCAAGGGGTTAAGTTTTAGCACTGTGAAGCTATCAGCAACCACTGCAATAGCAGTTCTATCCCCAGGCCAGGGAGCTGACCCACATGGCCTTTCCTGCCTTCCCCCTGCTCCCCTCAGCAGTGTATTTCAGTCAATCTGTCTGTTCTGCCCGGCACTCTGTGTCTGATGAATCCTCTCACTGCCCATTCCCCCACATCCCTGCTCTTGTATGCATAAATAAATCTTAAAAAAAAAAGTTCTGGAATTTGATAGTTGGACTTCTTGCTATAGCTAAAGCCCAGAGGAGTGACTGATCAGTGACTAGCTGTATCAGCAATAGTGCCAGGGAGACAGTGCCAGCAAGTGCTCCCAGCACAGCACTTACTACATTGCGCAATTTCTATTTGCTTATATATCTCAACATATTAATTTTGAGGCCAGAGACCCTAAATATTTATCTCTGTATCTCCAGGACCTAGTGTGGTATGTGATTGTTGAATTCAGATCCTATATCCTGGCTCTGACTCTAAGTTGCTGCTTAACCCGTAGTGGGCACCATGATAAAGTCCCAAGGTCTGAAAGGCCAAGAAAAAGATGCATAATTTGTCTGCTCTACATTTTGAAAAAGTTCAATACTTAAGATAATTCCAATATCATTCTGGGATGAGGGAATTAGGGTGTGAGGTAGAAACTAACAAAATCATTTATATACAATTCACATGCCCACTCACTGTCCTATTGATACAAATGAGGTTATGTTAACAGGCAAACAGGCTAACTCTATAGCTACTTTCTCCTTTGGGTGACTGGAGCCTTGTTTCTAAGTTTCTCTTTGACATTCCTAGTACCTCAGCAAATTTCTGACCCTTGGCCACTGGTAAGCTCTTCTGATTACCCACCTGTCACCTTCCCGTACACCTGTTTCTCCAAACTCATTGGACTTACTATATATTTTTTTTTAACCATCAGGGAAATACTCTTCTACTTGCAGTCTGCTCTTTGTGAAGGTTATCAGAGTGACACTAAGCTGAAGGTGCTGAGATTTACTTGAATCATTGTTTCACGTACAGTGCTCTCCACCTCCAGATGTAACAGCAGAGTAAAGGGAAGGATGTCAGTGCAGTGACCACATTGGGCCTGGAACTACCGCTCTCCTGCACTCAGCCCTTGTTGTGGAGTTGCACTCATAGAATCCAATAGTTTCTTCCTCCACAATGAATTTTTGCCCAGGGGTCAGATGGTTTCCTTTCCCTGCCAGGTTCATGGGATATGGCCTCTACTGCATGTATTATATATTAATTATATTATATTATGTTAGTTATATGATATGTAACATGCAGTGTTCCTATAGGTAGAATGAACTGAGAACTCTAAGGATCACTTAATTTACTCATTTCTCAAAGTGTAACTTGAGTTTTACCTCCATAAAGTTTCTCATCTTCCCATATGGAAATTTCTTCTTCCTCTAAAATCCAAATCTACATTGTCTTTATGAATTGACCTTATGATTAAGACCTCATGTCTCCTTAATCACCTTCCACCTATGCCTCTCATATTATCACTTATTTTATCATATCAATGACAGGATCCCTTGATACTAGGGAGCCGGTTGTAAACATTTTCCTGTCTTCCACTGTTTGTACACAGTAAATGCTGAAGAAGCATTTGATAAATATTGAGTAATTTGTCATTGTACCCCTCTGCCTCAGCCACAACACTTTATCTCTGGATACAGTAGTATTACCTTAAATGAAAGCATCTTTAGACTCCCAGGAAGATGGGTTTTTATGTATCTATCTGTGCTCTTGTCTGTAGTCAGCATAGGGGTGAAGGGTAGGAAACTGTCCTCATTGGAGCTGATCCATAGGTTCCCATTAAATGTCTTCTCTTGGGGATCTTGGGCTGAGAGAGAGCCTGGCAGTCTTGGAACTGCACACAGCAGCACTCTAAAGACAGACCAAAACTCTTGTTCTAGTTATACCCTGCCAGCTGCTGCAAAACTTATGTAGATTCTTCAAGATGCCCTCACATCTTTTTAATAATATTTTTGCTTGAATTTGCTAGAGGCAGTTTCAGTTCTTGGCAGCTAGGAGAAACTAACTGAAGAGGGCAGAATAAGGTGGGGGTACTGACAACATCACATAGATGACACTCCCCAAATAAAGGAAAAACAGTATTTGTGTGAGTTGAGTATCTTATTTCATTCAATTAAACTAAATCATTCTCTTTCCTTGAAGAGAAGTGTGGGTTTTAGCCCTCCAGCAAGTCATTAACATCAAACAACAATCTTCAAAAATTAAGGGGTTAAAAAGTATTTTCAAAGACATACATTTTACATATTGCTACACACCATCCTCATACTATCTACACCAAGACAAACAATAAACACGTATAAAATCTGAGTAACATTTGCTATGTTTAAATACAAAGATGCCTTACTGACTCTTCAAAAAGCAGGTGAGAATTTACATTGATTCAAATCTATTAGGCTTATCCAGTCCTTGGAACCAATGGCTGGGCGGTCTGTAACTAGGATCTAGGTAAGCCAACCATATCCTTCCTTCTTTCCTCCCTCCCTTCCATCTTTCCTCCCAACAATTCTTTAGTATCTACTCTGTGCGAGGCACTATATTGGATAATGGACACATAAGATGAGTAAACATGATTCCCTCCCATCAAAAGCTAACAGGACAGAAAGAGAAAGTCAAACAACTACAGTGCAACGTGGTATCATATGATACAGATATGAGCAAAAGTATAACGATAGCCCCTAACTGCCTAGAGGAATGAAAGAAAGAATTCAGAAAGAAGGTATCGCTTGAGCTAGAACTTGAAACACTCACGGAAAATGTAGATTCAGCTCCTAATCCAAAGGATGGAAAATTTTGTTCTAGTTTACTGAGAGGAAAATTAAAATATGAAGAAAACGATCCTAAACACTAGGGACTCATTGTTACAAAGCAAAACCATGGTACCACTCAGAAATCCAGACTGCTTATTGTCAGACTTATAGCACCTAAGGACATTGTCCCCATAATTTTTTAGCTCAAAAACAAAAAAATCTAACTTTAAATATCTGCCTTATTCCATGCAATGATCCTACTAGGGATATTCCACTCATTATGAAGTTCCTTAGACTTAAAATTTTGTAGAAGGGTGTTAAAAAGGCCAGATACAATTCTTACAAATAGAATAAAATTCCAGATTTTATATGACTGACTGTCAGGCATGCCTACTAATTTTGAAACCAGTTAATACCAAATAGTTCTTAAGAGGCAAAGGAAAAGAGTAGATTTGTCTGTGGAAAAGTTGGGCCTAAGGGACAAGGATGATTCTGAGTTACCGGGCTATGTTGATTTTAATAAAAAAAATTTTTTTCATCTTTGAAAGAGACAATGTTAGGGAGAGCACCCTGAGAGATTAAACTACTATCCAAATGTCTTTTCCGATAATAGAAAAGGAGGTACTCTAGCATGGATTTGGATTGACACAAATATCTCCTATAGAAGTAAGTGCTAAAGTTGAATAAACTCTCAACTTAATGATATTTGGCATATGAAGGCCCCATGAGGTCCCGGCAAGACATGGACATCAATTTGATAAGGAAAAATACTAAGGGTATGCAAAGAGTGAGGAAGAGTTGCTGTTTTACAAACAGTTCCTTTAAAGAGAGGAGACTACTTCCTAAGATTCTGAAAAGGTTTTTGTCTTGTCTTTTCTTTTCTTTTTTTAGAGAACATAAACAGAAGGTGTGAAGGCACCAAAAAGGAATTTGAAATCCAGTTGCAGTAATCACTCATACAACTGGCCCCTTGCTATATAGATCATAGAAACCTCCTGAGTACCAAAGTTAATGCTTTTACAAAAGAAAACTCCTATATCATTGCATGGCATGACTATTGCTTCCTTAAACCTTTCAGGAAATGATTCCCAAGTATTTTTCACAAACCCTTATAAGGATTCCTATTAAAATATAATGATGGAGATCAAGCCTAGGATAACTGCAGAATTGTGATGATAAGTTGCAGTAGTTCCAAATGATTAATTTTCTGCTCCAAGTAGTGGGCCAAAGGCCATCATCCCATTGAATCAGTCAGTTTCACAGTGATGGACTTACACATGTGGATGATCTGAGGCACAAGCTGTGATTGGTCTAAGAAAATGAGAGGTTGAATTGGGTTCAAAGCCCACATCTTGTGATTTCTGGTCCTTATTCAGTCAAAGCATTGATCTGCTTCTTATCTGTATTATATTTCTTGACAGTCATTCTGGATGCAGCATGATAAGGAAAACCAAGTAATTGGCTTGATAAGAGTATTCAAGGTATAGGTGCAACACTCATGGTAAGCTTCTCACCACAGGATATCCAAGATCTGCTACCATAGAAAGGACTATGACCCAGTGATGACTCCTAGAGTTCAGTTTTCAAGATTTTGGGAATAATCTGATCATAGCCTTTCCTTCTTGTTACATTATAGGACAAGAATTTAGAGTATTCCGTCAACAGGTTCTCCCAGTAACAGGTGATGTCATCCATCTGCAAGTGGTTCATAATAAACTGGCTTCCCCTGGAGACAGATTAACAAGAACATTTAAAGCACAACATTAAATAATACAGCATACATTTGAGTATATCAAGCACCGTTCAGAGAACTTTACATGAATTAACTCGTGATACATAGACCAATTCTATAGGCGTTAAATTTATACACATGCATTTAGCAATAGAACTTCACACTTTTTATTTTTACAGTCAATGTTCAAAAAAAGTATTCATTTTAACTACTTCAAGGTCTTCAGTCTATTTATCTAAAGGATGGGCTTGGGGCTTATGTTGATGAGTACTTTTCCCCCAAGACAGCTTTAGCTCTGATTATGTCTGTATAATGAGGATGAAACCGGATTATCACCATAGTAACAATATTCACGTAACTTTAGCTTGGACAAAATGAGGATGATAAAGTGGAAAAGGAAAAATGAACAGAATTTACCTTTCAGCAATTTCTTGAGCTACATCATCATTTGCTTTTACAAACTGCAACAGCTCTCTAAAATGAAAAGAATTATTAGACTCTGATTATAGACCATGCTCACTAGTATCAAGTCAGAAAGACCATCAATTGAGATCTATGGTTAATTTTAGATATGCGGATAGTGGATTATTTCTTTTTTTGAAAGAAAGATATCACAGTCCTCACAGAAACATAACAACAACAAAAAGCCCACACACAGGCTAAATACAGCCTGTTTTATGTTTGGGATGTGTTTGAGAAAATAGGGAAATGTTCAATGATACACATCAAAAATCAATAGTAGGAAAAAACTGCCTGTATCCTGCTCTGGCTGCCAGAAGAGAGCACTGGGCTCACCTTGCTGGTCCCTCTCCACACCTCTTCCTAGTGCCTCCCATCATAAAAAGAAATTTACCTCAGCTTCCCTGGGGTCAGTTCTCACTCCTTTAACAATATAACAAGACTGAATATTCCCATCTTCAGCCTTTCAGAAATAGCTTTTTCACTGTATAACATTTATTTTTATTTTTAAAGATTTATTTATTTATGCATACAAGAACTGGGGTACAGGCCAGAGGTGTGTGTGGGGGTAAGAGGATTCACCAGAGACAGAGTAGGGTACAGGCAGATACACTGAAATACACTGCTGAGGGGAGCAGCGGTCGAGTCAGGAGAGGTCTGCTGTACCATGTGGGTTGCTCCCTGGCCAGGGATTGAACTCATGCTGCAGTGGCTGCGGAGAGCTTCATAGATTGTGCCTTAACCCCTTGTGCCACCAGGGAGGCCCACACTGTATAACATTTAAATATGACATTCTGAACCAGCGTTACAGCACTTTTTCAAAGTCAACCCCACTCACAGCCTAGTTGGATAATAACACATATTTATGTGAACCCAATAAGTAAAAAAAAAATCTTTCAATAGAAAAAGTCATCAGAAATAATGCCTTAAGTGGGTAAGACTTAGGGACAGACTATGGGAGCTCTTAGAAACTCTGCTTGGGGGAGAGCTGCTTACTGGACATTGGAGAGGTCTGTTTTGACTGGGATATAGTGAACCCATGGCTTCAGCTGTGGATAGAAGAATTCCAACCACTCATCACCAACGTGGAAAACAAGTGAACCACAAAGGAAGAGGTGTTTGAATCGGAAACTTGCAGCTACGCCTCGAAAATTAAAGAGATACCTGGGAAAGAAAGAAAAATATACTTGATATTATATTCCTACTGCCATAGAAAGGACCATTTCTTCCTCATTCCCTCTCCTCTTCCTTCTTTTTATAACTCCTCTCCCTTCTCTTTCAATTTTTAGTTTTCAAGGACACAGTAATATGTCCTTGTGGAGTTTCTGTTAAATTCTTAATTCTCTAGGGGCTACTGGTTTTTCCTGGGAATGTTAGGATGAGGAGGAACAGGAGATACGTTGCCCAGGCACAGTAGATAGGACCAGGAGCTGGATGCTGGATAGAAAGGATACAAAACTCAGATGAAAACAGTATCTAATCTTTTCCTACAAACTTTTTAAGAACTAATGGACCCACAAAAGTTTGTTTTTCCCATAAGGTAGTCCATCTGGTCAAAGGCATCCCTTGTTCCCTGTTCCTTCTCTTGAAGTCTGGAGAGAAGAACAAGTATACCTAATGTATCTTTAAAAAAAAAACAACAAAAAAAAAAAACCCTGGAGAAGAGCTATCTTAGGAAAGAACATTTTCTTTTCCATGCATGCACCCTTGTCTCCAACCAGTTACTTTTAAACTGTAGTTCCCAAGGTGCAGTGTAGTCAGTACTCACCCCTCTTAATCCCCCCATAGCCCTCCTCTTGACCTGCTTTTACTGTTCATCAAATTCTTAGTCTGGCATTTAATTATAATATTTTAGTTATATATTTTATATTCATGTTGAACTTTAAACTATTTTATTAACCTGGTCAAAACTTAGTCTAACTTTAGTTATTGGCCTGGCGAGATGTTGGAGAGAGGGAATTCCATCCCATTATTCATTAGCACACAGCACACAAACTCTATGGAAGCAGGAGCCATATCTCATTGTCGCCACAGCACCCACAGAACTCATGTCAGAGTCTTGGATGCATTAGACCCTCAGTAACCAATAGGTATGAAAGTTAATGAGACTTTGATAATCCCCAGCTGAGTCCTAGTTCTCATCCAAATTGAAGCTATTTGAAAAGCACTATGGAAGTCTTACTTGTATTTGCAGTGGTCCACAAGATGGACGTCCTTAGCAGCTGGCTTTCCCAAGGTATCCTTTAAATAAAAAGGAAGTTAGTAATAATAGAAACAGCAGCACTTAGTGAAGACCATTGTGCAGCAAACATTGTTCAACATTTCATCAACATGACCTCATTTCAGCCTCTGAATAAACATACTCAGCAGGGTTATTATCCCATTTTATAGATGAAGAAGCCAAGGCTTCAAGAAGTTGGGAGACTTGCTCAGGGTCATATGGCCCTAAGCAGAAGAGCTAGAGTTTTAACTTGAGTCTGTAAGCCCTCCTGAAGTCAAGTGGATCCTCATCTGGACTCAGGTCACGGCTGCAGCACATTTCCCTCTATGTAGATTATACACAATTGGTCACAAGTGGTGGCTGGTGGACTTTGAGGTATAGCCCCCACACAGGTTTTGTTGGTCACATAAAGTAATTAAAAACAACTATTCAAACCATTGCCAACATTTATACATGGTAGGCTATTTCTTAGCAAAAGAATCCAGATTTCCAACTTTTCTTGTAAAAAGAAAAAGAAAGAGCTGGTTCCTTTAGAAGTGGGCTCCTGTGCCCTTGGCAGCAATGACTAAACCTTTAGTGCACTTTTCTGTGGCCGCTGAAGGCATATAAGTTTGAGACCCCTATCTGTAGTCAGCCACCTTAGCAAACTTGTCCTCTTTGCATCTTTCCACAGTTGATGATTTAGTTAATGGATACATTTTTTCATGTTTTACTTTTTTAAAAAAGCTCCTTAAACTTCATTGGTTTCTGTTTGGTTTCAACTAATAAATTTAGGCATCTCTGGTAGACTTAGCTATTTCCCCAAGAAATTTAAGCCTTTTTCAAATATCATCCTTATGTGATATATGGAAATTTCAGATGAGGGCATTTAGGCCTTAAAGGTCTTTGTACAAGGCAAGAAGTCATAGACTTAAGAGGATAGAGATGGACTCCAAACTGAATGAAGTTGCCAGTCATTAATGGTTTCTCCTTAAAGTCACTTGGGAACTTTAAACAAAAGATGTCTAGATCCTATTCTTAGAGATTCTTTTTTGTTGTATTTTTTTAAGCTTTCCAGTTGGTATTATACAGCTAAGGTTGAGAGCTACTGTTTAAACCAGGAACTGGCCAACTACAACCCACAGGCCAAATCTGCCCATTGCTTGTTTTTATGTACAACCAACAAGCTGAGGATATTTTTACCTTTCGAACAACTGAAATAATTCAAAGAATATTTTATGACACGTGAACATTACATGAAATTCAAGCTGCAGTGCCATAAATCAAGTTTTACTAGAACTCCACTTACATACTGTCTGTGGCTACTTTCCTGCTGATGGCCAAGCTAAGGTAATAACAGAGACCAAACAATCTGTAAAGCCTAAAATATTTACCATCTGGCCCTTTAAATAAAATGTTTGTGCTCTGTGGTTTAAACCTTCAAAGTAGTAGTATAGTATTACTAGTCATACTAGGGGCCAGAAAAGCAATGTGAGTTTGAAAAAAATAATTTACGTATATGCTAATTCTAGCTCACAGAACCTTCTCTACATTCATTCCACGACTGAGAAGAACCTAATCTGAAGTTCTACCCAGATGGCAATGTACTTTGAGTGAGAATGTTCACTGCTGTAGCTCTATTCAGAAGGCTGGTGATTACTTTCATAGATTTCCAGGCCTGGTTTTTGGTGTATTCTGCATCAACAAGTTTTGGATTTTTCCGAGATAGAAGAATGAGAGGATCTCGTTCTGGACTTGTCCTATAAAAGAAACACATGACATAAAGTTATGGTACCTACACCACAACACTATTCCCAATCTCTGAAAGGTGAGCAGGACTTGGACCCAATGCAATCACTCTAGGTACAGACGGACAACTCCCCACTGTAACAGTAGTGACTGGATATTGAATACTGCAGCATCTGGATGTTCCTGTGCTGTTCCCCACTTTACCCTTCAAGGATGGGGAGTATTTTCCCTTTCTTTGTTTGCATTTAGTCTTTAAGGGTATATTGTTCCAGTCACTATAGCTGTATCTCAGAGAAGATCTCTCTCTTAAGAGTTGGGTGTTGATGGGGGGGTGTGGGTTGGAAGGATCACATAGAGGCTACAATCACTGGTACCATAGCTCTTTGACTAGGTAATCACCACTTATCAAAATAGTAACATGGATTTTGTTGTGTATGCGCTATGAGGTCCAGTATGATGATTAAGAATAAAAACAAAGGGCTTAATAACCTGAAGACTATATGTAGAAAAATATCCTAGTTATGGTCCAAGTAGCAGATGTTCATGATATATGAAGTGGGGGAGGGCCATAGACCCCCTGCTGAGAATCTGATGAGAATTGTGGAACCCTCTTTCCAGAAAAATGTAGCACAACCATATAATTTCAAGGAAGTTCTAGAATTCTTGGAGCTCACACATGGACCCAAAGTTAAGAATCTGTGATCTCAAGATCTGAGAATCAGAGAAGTTAACAGTGAGCAGTAAGCAGTAACTGTTCAGCCAGTCTGCATCCTGAATTTCATTGCCCAAATAACCAGGGTGCAATCTCAGACACGGTCTCATTGAGAATGCTACAAAACTCTTCTCTCTTCACATTCATATGTTCAATAGATATTCACTGTGTGTCTATGTACCAGGCAATAATCTTGGCATTGGGCATATGCTGAAAATAAAGAGTTCTTTCTCAATCTCTTCCCTTTTCTTCTTCTCCCTCTTCCCTGCTTCCCTCTCCATTTCACCTGACCCAGTTTGTGATCTCCACCACTATCTGGCAGCCACGCGGTCTGAGGAAAAAGGCAGTCAGGAGATCTAGTGATGGTTTCTCTTCTGTATCAACTATTAGAGTGACTATGGGCAATCATAAGCTACTCCTAGGAAACTGCAGGTTCTTAGGCAAAAGACTCATCCATCCTGTTCAATCTTATATCCTCCCTGTCCATCACGCTCATGGCACTCTGTAAATAAATTTGGATGGATGAAACTTTCCTTCTTTGAATTTCAATTAAAATCAGAGAGATTTCAACAAACAACTTGAGTTCTTCTCTAGTTTAAAAATTCTGTGATTCTGTTTATTTCCTTAGTTATCTAAGTTTTCTCTTTGAGCTAAAGTTCTTTACTACCTCAAAACTGCTTATATTTTACACAATAATTGGAAGAATACATTTGTAAAATATCAGAAAATATAATCACCTTGATCCTCGGAAATATGCGGTGGAATTTTTCTTTTTCCATGGCCACTGTGCTGCTGACCTAAAAATAGATTTTGATTAGTTTCTATGTTTTTTCCTTAACTACACAGGGATATGTTTTAACCATTTTAAATAAGTCCAATCCAGGCTACTCAAAAGAAAAAGTCCCAAATAATATTATATTCCCTTTTCTTATTGCTTCTTTCCTCTAGAGGTGCTAACTAAAATATCGACAAATCTATTTCTCCATGTATAAGTTAACAACATTAAGAGAAACATTCCTAAATCCTAAATGACAAGTTTAGGGGTGTTTAACTCAGCACAATGAGGATTTCTTCTCTACTTTAAGTGGAACACTATAGATTAAAATTAATACAAAGAGAATCACAGCAACTATCAGAAATTGAATTAAAGCAAGAAAACAAGTCACTCCCTGACTTCATGTTTTGGATACATAGGTGATATTATCAGATTTAGTCCAAAGCAACCTGGCATTCTTGAAACTGTTCTAAGTGCTCTATAAAGACAAAGTCCCTGAAACTCAGGCCTCAGTACACATTACCATGACCAGCTTTCCTTGCTGAAACTGCTAGCTCACAGGTGCATCATTCTGAATGTTCTTCGTAGGAACCCTGCACAGAAGTTTGTGCAGCGTCTTCCTCTGAAAAAGGGGGAGGAGGGCTAAACTGAAGTTAATGAAGGATTGGTGGACTATTTACTATAATGGAGAAACTTAGGACACAAACTTCACAGATATATACGTTGCCACATTTCTCATCTTCTCTCAGCTGAGAGCATGTTTTATTTTCCCAGCCCTTTCTCCCAGGATCAGAGGTACCTGGCTATCTAGTCCAAAACTATCCTCAGAGCATCTCTTGCTCTGCCCTGTAGCACTGGGGTTTTTTCAATGGAAAAATGATGTATGTGTATTATAAAATTCTAATAGAAAAGCATAAAAGTAAAAAAAAAATCATCTGGAACTTCTCCACCCACGGAAAACCACTTTTAACACTTTAATGTTTCAGTGAAGAAATTTTTCCCAATCACTTCTCTCCTTATCAATTCTCACCTGGAGGTGATTTTGCCCTCTGCCCCAAGAGACATATGACTATGGCTAGAGACATTTGATTGTTGTCACTCTTGAGGAATTACTGCTGACATTTAGTAGCATCCTACAATACATACAGTACATAGCCCCCTACAACAAAGAATGATTCAGTCCAAAAGGCTACTAGGACCAAGATTAAAAAACTTCGTTCTATATAACAGAGATCATACCATACATACAATTAGATAACATTTTTATTAAGATGTATATTATAGAGAACAACCAGGACACCTATATAGCACTTACAATGTTCCAGACGCTATTCTAAATGTTTTATACACACACTAACTCATTCTCACAATTGTATGTGGGTTTTTATTATTCCTGCTTTACATTTGAGGATCTTGAGAAGTGAAGCAAATTGATCAGAGTCACACAGCTAATAAGGTTTGAACACACAGTCCCTGTTTTTAAACACTAGCCTACCCCTACTTTCCATTCACACACAGTATTACATTTAATAGCCTGGTCATATTTCATTTCATTCCTTACTGATGAAATTTGGGTGATTTCCAACTTTTTACCTAAAGAACCAACACTGTAGTGAATATCCTTGTACAACTGTCTTTACACAGTTATGAAATTAGCTTTTCAGGATAAATTCTAGAAGTGAAATGGCTGAGTTAAACATTTGAAATTTTGACATATATTGTGAAATTACCAAACCGAAAATGTATCAATTTATACTCAAATTTTAACTATAAATTTCCTTGATCTGTGGGAAGTACATAATGTAAACAGACCTGATTTCCCGCTCCTTCGATCTTCTCACCCACCTCCCCAGCCTCAGAAGACTTATGTTAGAACTTTTATCCATGAAGTGCTAACAGTGGCCATGACAGCCTGGTTCTGCCCCAGCTCTCTTTCATAAACCACTGCTCACACCTCCTCAACAGTAGCGTGAAACCTTTAAATTCACAAGGACAATGAACTTTTCTAAAGATTGGGAATTAAGTCAGAGGAGATAAACTCACAAAAGATCATAAAAAAAGAAAAATGACAGCAGAAATAAATGAATAAACTAGCAAATTTTTATAGTTTCAAGGTAAGAAATGAAATCAAAAGCTTAAAGATTCTGAATGGAGGATTCTAAATTTGCAGTTCTATAATCATTAATAAAATAAATTCTACTGGAGAACAAAGGGAAAAGTACCAAAAGGAAAATCTGTTCATATGAGGTTAGATTTTAAAACATATTCTATATCCCTAAAAATTGCTTATTAGTTTAAAAGGGGGAAACCAGTAACTATGCAGTAGGGGAAATAGATAATACCATGACTAAGTGAGCAAAGTTAACACCATTAGAAAGGTGCAAATGGACACAAAATCACTGATGTAAGTAAGTATTTGGCCCACAATACTTAAATTTATTCTAATCATGAGGAAATAGACAAAACCAAATGGAAGAACATTCCACAAAAAAGTGAACTTTAATTCTTCAAAATGTCAATGTCATGAAAGAGAAAAGACAGACTGAGGAGCTGCTCCAGATAAAAGGAGACTAAAGTCAAATGACAAGTAAATACATGACCCTGGGCTGTGCCCTACACTGGAGGTGAAATAATTATTAAAGACATTATTGGAACAATTAAGTGTTGTATCAATATTGTTTCCTGACTTTGATAATTGCAGTTTAGCACTAAAGTATAAAGGGGTAAAACGTGACAAGATATGCATACTCCCAAATAGTCCAAAAAAACATAAATGCATGTATTACATACACACTCAATGTCCATCAAAAGAAATAATGAAGTAAATTATTATCCATTCAGTGGAATACTATGCAATTGTTAAAAATAATGAGGTTCTTTTATATGTACTGACATGGGAAGATATCTAAGACATAACAATAGGTGGGGGGGAAGTTACTTAGGTTAAATATATTTATAAATTTTTAAGCGCATATATAAGTTTTATAATCAAAATTGAAAGAAAAGACTGCTACAAAGGCATGGTGATATTTGCAGAGTAAGTTCTTCAGCTCTTTTTCTATGGATACATAATTTTTTTACACATAGAAAATTGCTTATACTATAGCTATTTTGTCTTTTATTTTTAACTTAAAAGTCAGTCATTTTAAAATAAATAATTGTTTATACTCTACTATTATTTTGAGAAAACCCATAAAGAGGGATAAATAAAACCTTTCTAAAGGACTTACCTTACCAGATCTTCTCTGAAGAGGTCCCACCGTCCAAGACCCGTAGGATAAATAGGCCAAACAGCAGGTCCCCCTTCCCAAAATGTCCATGCAGGATACATGATATCATGGTACTCTGATGTCTTCAACAGAAGCAGAAACACTGTTCTTAATCAGTCTCAGGTCAGAGTAAGAAGAAACAAACTAAATCTATGCCACAGTAGCCCGAGTGTTACACTGCCAAACATGTATTTTCCCTAATTTTCAAAGTCTGGACCCTACCTATGAAAAAGCAAAAGTGACCATGAATTATGATTCATACGCTCACAGAATCCCAGGATTTGAAATCCCATTAAAGGTCAACTTTTCCAGTTCCCCAAAGTTCTGTTTTTCTAGCAAACACAAACTAAACTAGGGTTTTAGTTTAATGAAATAATATAGCGAATTTGAATGATCATGTAACTCTCTCATCTTTGAACTGCTATTACACCGAAAGTGTGCACTGTCTCACCAGCTCTAGGTTATTTCCTAGTCCTAGTTTATTTCTTGTATTTTTAAAGCGCAAGAATCAGGAAATAACAATGCAAAGATTAAGAGTATGGTTTCTTAAGTACATCATCTGAGTCTGAACGCTGACTTTTTCAATGCCTTTGTTTCCTTATCTTTGCAATGGAGAAAATAATAATAATGTTATCTATCAAATTGGCTTATTTTGAATATCAAATGAGTTACTACATGTAATAATCTTCCAATAGTGTCTGACATATAGCAAGATTCAGTAAGTATTAGTATTACCTACCACTGGAGCACTGTTGAGGTCACATTGGTGGGTTAGTAAATTCATGGTTATGTACTGATCAAGGTCAAAAAGTGCCAATGGACAGAATGGAGGTAAAGAGAATTATCCCACATCTTTGAAAAAAATTTGAAACCGCTTGTTCCTTTTTTATGGTTTTTCTGTCAAAACTCAGGCCACTGATAAACCTCTAACTGTACTGTTTCTTCTTTTTTTAATTGAAGTAACACTGTTTCTTCTAATGGAATTATACACACAATATGCTATTTGCCTTTTCTCAAATATTTAAGAAATGGTATGCAATTCATCAAGCACCTCAGACAAAAGAGCTGCTCAACAGAAGCTGCATGATTAACTATGAAATTGACAGACTAAAATCTCTCCCTTGTAAACCAGGATTTAAAAACAAAAGGAGAGGAAAGTTAGACTAGCAATTGTCATACTTTATTATTCATATAAACAAGAGATAAACAATAGAAAGTCCTTACTGACTTACATGGGAACCTCTATCTGTTCTCCTGGGAGGGTTTCATGAAACACAAAAGGGCCAAAATCATTTGAGAAACAAGGTTAAACCACGGGAAGTGCAAAACAAATATGGCCTCAGCCCACTTGCAATACAGGAAATTCATTTCATTCTAGAAATGAAAGTAAACTGTGATAAAGAAAAAGCAAGGATAAAAGTCTCCTTGCTTTGGAGAAACTGAATCAAGAGATGGTGTTCCCTTTCCCAAAGTCCACAGGGTTTTCCTAAACTCATTCATCCACCTAGAATCTTCTATCTACTCTCTTCCAGCTACCCACCCCACCCCAAATGGTCTCTAGGGAACCAAAGCCCAACCTGCCAACACATCATTTGTGAGATCTGAAGCACTGACAAAATACTAACTTTCCCAAGTTCCCCAAGCCCACAGGTGAGTCCTAACACTCATATTCTTCAACTAGACCCAGGGATCACATTTTACATAACCATCTTGAATATCTCAGGCCTATGCATTCAGTTCACTGTTTGGATGCAAACTGCAAGGAGTTACCTGACATTTTCAATTTCAGTGCTAGACATGTTGGGTCCCTGGGATACAGTAACAGATGTGGCAGAGGATACCCAATGCTATGGCTGATATATACATTGAAGGTGCTTAACAAGTGTTCTTTTAATGAAGGTATTCCCCTACTCCAAGCTCATGAACTTTCTTGAGCCACTCTCTTCCACTCTGTAGGATTGCTGAACCTCACCTCTACGTCCTACAGGTTCCTCGGGTCGCTCTCATTCTCTACCCCCCACCCCTAGTCCTATAGGCACTTAAGCAATCTTACATCATTCACAAGTCCTCAGCCTCATTTCTTTAATCTTACTGCTCAACTAGTGTGAAGTTAATAGGGTCACAGACCCATTCCTTGGCCTCAAGCCTCATGCTCACCATCACTCATCAGACTGTCACAGGACACTCATTTCATGTTCATATACTAGAAGCCCACTCTTCAATCCCCCATATGGTTCTTTCTGTGCTTACCTTACTGAAGGAGAAGATTGGAATGGCAGGTTCCATCCATTTAGGAACCTGAGGATAATCTCGAACATTGATCACCATCTCCATGTCAGGGAGGCGCCCAATGACTTCCAAAATAAAGTGTTCTACACCACTACACCTGCCGACCAGAGACACCACAAGTTCACCAGTTTCTTGCAAAGACATTATTTTTATTGCCACAATAATTCTCAGTTTATGAGGAAAGGTAAGAAACATTACATTATCTTCTACCTGAATACAGAATGCTATCAAAATCAGTTTTGCAAGTCAGAAAAAAAGTGTTATGTACAGAGTCAAGAAGATAATGATAGCTTTCTGACTAGATGCCCCAGGAATCCTTAGAGGATTTCCTGAAGAAAGAGAAGATACACAGACAGCTCTGCTGCATGCCCTCCCCTGCCTCTACTGCTATCCTTTGAGGTCCTGACAAGCACTATACTGAGAATAGCATTCCAAAGCTTGACCAAAATTTTCTAGCAGCATGAAATGACGATTTTAAAATACTGATTTATATGTAGGGAAATAACTACAAAGAATATCAATGTTTCTATTCAGCAAATACCAACCAAGAATATTTACCCTGCAAAGCTCTCCTTCCTCTACAAAGAAAAAATATGGACCTTCTCAGACAAATAGAAACTTCAGAAATTCATTACAACTAAACCCCCACTCCAAAAAATTCTACAAGAAGTCCTAAAGCCAAAACCAACAGAGGAATGAACAAGAACAGAATAAAACAAGGAATAAAATCACAAAAAAGACAGACAAAATGGCAAACACAGATGCCAACATATCAATATTAACTCTAAATGTAAATGGATTAAACTCATCAGTAAAAAGACACAGAGTAGAAGGCTGGATTAAAAAACAAAATCCAACCTTGTGCTGTCTCCAGGAAACACATTTAACCACAAAAGATAAACACAGACTGAAAGTAAAAGGTTGGAAAACAATCCTACAAGCAAAAAAGAAGGCAGGAACAGCCATACTTTTATCAGATGAAATAAACTTCAAATTAAAAAAAGTAAAAAGAGACATAGATGGACACTACATTATGATCAAGGGGACAATACATCAGGAAGATATAACACTCATCAACATATACTCACCAAATGAAGGGGCACCAAAATATAGTAGACAATTATTATCACCTCTGAAAACAGATATTAAAGAAAATACATATATAGTGGGAGACTTCAACACCCCACTCTCACCAATGGACAGATCAACGAGACAAAAAATAAGCAAAGACACTAGAGCCCTAAATAAAGACACAGAACTCAAGGACTTAACAGACATCTATAGGACACTGCACCCAAAAAAATCTGAGTACACATTTTTCTCAAGTGTGCATGGATCATTCTCCAGAATCTATCACATACTGGGCCACAAGACAAACATCAACAGATACATGAAAATCAAAATCATTCCAACCATCTTCTCTGATCATAAAGGTATCAAGCTAGAAATAAATCATGAAAAGGAAACAAGGAACCTTCCCACTTCATGGAGATGAAATCCACACTACTGGAAGACCACTGGACTATTGAGGAGATCAAAGAAGAAATTAAAAAATACTTTGAGTTGAATGACAAGGAGGATACCACTTTCCAGAATGTATGGGTTGCAGCAAAAGCAGTAATAAGAGGAAAATATATAGCAATACAGGCTCACATCAACAAACAAGAAAGAACTCAAAAACAACCTAATCTCACATCTCAAAGAACAAGAAAAAGAACAACAAAAAAACCCTAAAGCCAGTAGAAGAAAGGAAATAATAAAAATCAAAGCAGAAATAAATGAATTAGAAATTAAAAAAACAATCCAAAAGATCAATGAAAACAAAAGTTGATTCTTTGAAAAAATAAACAAAATAGACAAACCTCTAGCAAGTCTCACAAAGAAGAAACGTATAAACAGGAGAAAAGAAAAAAATGTATAAAAAGGAGAAAACACATATAAATAGGATTATAAATGAAAGTGGAGAGATCACAACAGATTCAGTAGAAATCAAAAGAATAATAAGAGATTACTATGAACATGTATACACAGACAAATTTAACAACCTAGAAGAGATGGGCAAATTCCTAGAATGATATAATCATCCAAAGCTGGACAGAGAAGAAATAGAACAACTAAACAGACCAATTACAAGCAGTGAAATTGAATCAGTAATCAAAGCACTCCCCAAAAACAAAAGCCAGGCCCAGATGGCTTCACAAATGAATTCTACCAAACGTTCAGCAGTGAATTAGTGTCTATCCTATACAAACTCTTTCAAAAAATTGAAAAAGAAGGAATACTGCCAAATATGTTCTACGAAGCCAACATTACATTAATACCAAAACCCAACAAAGATGGCACAAAAAAAGAAAATTACAGGCCAATCTCCCTAATGAACACTGATGCAAAAATTCTCAACAAAATCCTTGCCAACAGAATCCGGCAATGCATCCATAAGATAATTCACCACGACCAAGTAGGATTTATTCCAGGGACCCAAGGATGGTTCAGCATCCGAAAATCAATCAATGTAATCCAACACTTCAACAAAAAGAAATATAAAAACCATATGATAATATCCATAGATGCTGAGAAAGCATTCGACAAAGTACAACACCCATCTATGATAAAGGCCCTTGAAAATCTCGGGATACAAGGAACATACCTCAACATCATAAAGGCCATATATGACAAGCCCACAGCCAATATCATTCTCAATGGCGAAAAGCTGAAAGCATTCCCATTAAGATCTGGAACAAGACAAGGATGTCCACTCTCACCACTGCTTTTCAACATAATACTGGAAGTCCTAGCCAGAGTAATAAGACAAGAGAAAGACATACAAGGAATCCAAATAGTCAAGGAAGAAGTCAAACTATCACTATTTGTGGACGATATAATAATATACATAGAGAACCCCAAAAACTAATTAAATTAATTAAACAATCAATCAGTTTAGTAAAGTGGCAGGATACAAAATCAACGAACAAAAATCAGTAGTTTTCCTATACACAAACAATAAATCTGAAGAAGAAGAAATCAAGAAAACCATTCCTTTTATTATTGAAACAAACAAAAAAAAATCAAATACTTGGGAATAAACCTAACAAAAGAAGTAAAGGACCTATACAAAGAAAACTATAAAACACTGTTAAAAGAAATAGAAGTAGACACAAAGAAATGGAAAGAAATGCCCTGCTCATGGATCAGAAGGATTAACATTATCAAAATGGCCATCCTACCAAAAGCAATCTAAAGATTCAATGCTATTCCAATTAAAATTTCAATGTCATTCTTCAAAGAAATAGAAAAAATATTGATGAAATTCATATGGAGCCACAAAAAACCCCGAATAGCCAAAACCCTCCTGAAAAAAAAAAAATAAGGGAATGGAGGGATCACTCTCCCAGATTTCAAACTATGCTACAAAGCCATAATAATCAAAACTGCATGGTATTGGAACCAGAACAGACACACGGACCAATGGAACCAAATAGAAAACCCAGAAATAAACCCACAGATTTATGGTCAACTAATTTTTGGCAAAGGCGCAAAGAATATGCACTGGAGCAAAGAAAGTTGTTCAATAAATGGTGCTGGAAAACTGGGTCGCCACATGCAAAAGAATGAAACTTGACTACTACCTCACACCATGCACAAAAACCAACTCAAAATGGATTAAAGAACTAGACTTAAGACCTGAAACCATAAAATATATAGAAGGAGATATAGGCGAAACACTACATGACATGCACCTCAAAGACATCCTTACAGACACATC
This sequence comes from Talpa europaea, assembly GCF_964194135.1. NCBI lineage: Eukaryota > Metazoa > Chordata > Mammalia > Eulipotyphla > Talpidae > Talpa > Talpa europaea. The sequence goes on along the minus strand of NC_140070.1, from coordinate 100,930,621 downwards.
ACCCAAAGCAGTGATAGTGAAGGCAAAGATAAACAGCTGGGACAACATCAAATTAAAGGGCTTCTGCACAGCAAAAGAGACAATAACCAAAACAAAGAGAAACCCCACCGACTGGGAGAAAATTTTTGCACCCAACACTAATGATAAAGGACTGATCACAAAAATCTACAAAGAGCTGATGAAACTCAACAAAAACAAAGAAAATAAGCCAGTCAAAAAATGGGCAGAAGAGTTAAAAAGAAACTTCTCCGAAGAGGAAATACAAATGATCACCAGGCATCTGAAAAAATGTTCAATGTCACTTGCAATCAGGGAAATGCAAATCAAAACTACAATGAGATACCATCTCACACCAGTGAGAATGGCACATATTAAAAAAACTAGCAACAACAAATGTTGGCGAGGTTGTGGAGAGAAAGGAACTCTCCTGTACTGCTGGTGGGAGTGCAAACTGGTCCAACCACTATGGAAAGCTGTGTGGAGAGTCTTAAACCTACTAAAGATAGAGCTTCCATATGATCCAGCAATTCCACACCTAGGTATTTACCCAAAGGACACAGAAACATCAATTCCAAAGAGCACCTACACCCCTATGTTTATAGCAACACAATTTACAATAGCTAAGCTTTGGAAACAACCCAAATGCCCAAAAACAGATGACTGAATCAAGAAGATGTGGTACATATACACCATGGAATATTACTCAGCATTCAAAAAAGATAAACACATGCAATTTGCAGCAACATGGATGGAGCTGGAAGGGATCATGCTCAGCGAAATAAGCCAGAAAGAAAAAGAAAAATACCGGATGGTCTCATTCATAGCAGGAATCTAGAAAACCTAAATAAGGGACCAGGAAAAAGAATAACTATAAGAAAGAAAAAATTAAAATCAACAAACAACTATGAACCAGAGACACACTATGGGGGGTGGGGGGCAGGGAAAGGAGGGTTGGGGTCAAAATAAGGGGGTTGCAATTATATGGGGAATATAAAATAAAATAAAAAAATAAAAAAGCCAAAAAAAATTAAAAAAAAATTGCTCCAATATAAGATGAAAAAAAATAAAAAAATAAAAATAAAACAAAACAAAAAAAGAAAAAAAGAATATCAATGTTTCATAGCATTAAAAAAGATGCTGGACTGTATTAATAACAAGGTAAACTGGTGAAACAAGATGCTAGTTTTCACCATTCAGACTGGCAAAGATATGAGAGTCTGATAATAAAGTGTTGGTGCAGGTATAAGGTTTATTCTAAACCTGTGATACAAAGGCAGTGGAGGTGTAAATAGGCACAGCCCCTTGGGAGGACAATTATTTCTATTTATCAAGATTTGAAAAACACATTAATCGGCCTGTTAATGGTACTTCGAGGAATTCAGCCTGCAGATAGAGTTACACAAGCTTAAAGGCGTACAGACAAGGATGTTCACTGCAGCACAGTTTGCATTAGGTGAAAATCAAAGGGGAGTGGTGAAGAATTATTTTATTTTATTTTTTTAAGATTTATTTTATTTATGCATACAAGAACTAGGGTACAGGCCAGAGGTGTTGGGGGGGGGGGTAAGAGGATTCACCAGAGAGAGTGGGGAGAAGAACAGGCAGATAGACTGAAGTACACTGCTGAGGGGAGAAGTGGGCGACACAGGAGAGGTCTGCTGCACCATGTGGGTAGCTCCCTGGCCGGGGATTGAACTCCTGCAGAGGCTGCCAATAGCTTGATAGCTCTGTCTTGAACCCCTGCGCCACCAGGGAGGCACAAGGTAAGGAATAATTTAAGTGTCCATTGACACAGGACTTGAATATAATTATATTATAATCCAAATAATAGATTACTAACCAGCTGTGCAAGGGTCAAGCTTTTTCTATGTGCTCTTATGTAACAATTTCAAAATCTACTATTACATTTAAAAGAAAAGTAAGTTACAGAACAGAAGACACATGTTCCTATTTGTTGATGAGCCTAGATAATTATATATGCATAAACTATTTCTAGAGGTCTACACAAGAAACATGCAATTGTGATTGTCTCTTGAGAAGTGTCTCTCAAGGACTAGAGATATGGGAGTCTAAAATGGTATGGCCTCCCTGGTGGCACAAGAGGTTAAGACAGCCTATGAAGCTGTCCGCAGCCTCCACAGCATGAGTTCGATTCCTGTCCAGCCAGGGAGCAAACCACATGGTGCAGCAAACCTCTCCTGAGCAGGGAGCAGGTGTACTTCAGTCAGTCTACTTGTTCTGTTCCCCACTCTTTCTCTGGTGAATCCTCTCACACCCCACACTTCTGGCCTGTACCCCAGCTCTTGTGCTCATAAATAAATAAACCTTTTAAAAAAATGGTAGGGAAACTTCCTTTTCATTGTTTATCTTTTCAGGTCATCCAAATACTTCACCATGCATATCTAGTGCTTTTTACTACTAAAAAAAAGTAAACAGATAAATCTGATTAAAAAGTTAAAAATACATGGGCCTCCATGGTGGCGCAGCGGTTGAGCTCTGGGCTGCGAAGCTACCCGCAGCCTCTGCAGTGCCGGTTCGATCCCTGGCCGCCAGGCAAGGGTCCCACATGTTGCGACAGGCCTCTCCTGCCACGCCCGCTGCTCCCTTCAGCAGTGTACCTCGGTCCTTCTGCCTGTTCTGTTCCCTGCTCTGGCTCAGGTGAATTCTCTCACCCTCCCACGCTTCTGACTGTACCCTTGTATGTGCTTGTATAAATAAATAAATAAAACTTTAAATAAATAAAACTTTAAAAAAAAGTTAAAAATACATAGTTACAGCACATTTATACATGACAACTAAAACATTTATTTTCTTTCACATTTAGCTTTTAAAATAGCACTCTCATATACTGTATGACTTCACTGACATAAAACTCTAAGAAATAATCTATGAGAGAATGCAGGTCAGTAGATGCCTGGGGATAGGTGTGGGAGAAAAGCGTGGTGGGAAGGGCTGGGAGACAGGGATTGCAAACAGGCAGAAGGAAACTTTTGGGAATGATGAACATATTCATTATCTTGATGTATATATGTATCAAAACTCATCACATTGTACTCTTTAAATATGTGCAGTGTCCATTAACCATACTTCACTAAAGCAATTATTTAAAAGATGTCATTATTCTCCATCTTTGAAATGTTATATCTGGAGTGTTAATTAGATGGTCCTCTGGTTCTTGAGCAAGATGTCTCAGTTCATCTTTGAAATATTGCGTTTATATTTCATTTTGTTCAGAACCATATTTTCTATATGTCATACAGTTTTTGAAAGTGGGTGGTTTTTAAGAAAAGGATTAAAAGACACTATTTGTAGCTGCATGGGAATCTGACATATTACACACTGTGCTCATTTCATGAAGGCTACTGGTTCTGAATATCTCATTTTATTTCTATTTGATATGATTCTGTTTTCCTTAATTGTCTACATAGTCAGAATAGGGAACTTTCACTGCCATTAGAAATACAGACAATCATTCTCAATGAAAGAACCTGTGTTCCCGTAAGAAACCTTTCTAAGAGCTCATGATTCTGACCAAAATGCTCCGAGGTCTAGAATACGAGTTACTGGCCTTTCAGAAAATTTGAAAGCATTTAATTTCATCTGGAAATCACTCAGCTATTAAGTACCAGGATAGCTCTCAAAGTCATACAGTGTCTATGGTCATTTTGTATTTCTCATTAGTAAAAATTAGAAATTTCTCTAAATTCGTAATTTATATTTAAAGTCATCAGTATTGGGCCTCCCCGGTGGCGCGGCGGGTTGAGTGCAGTGGTGTGAAGCTGTCCATAGGCTTTGCAGCGCAGGTTAGATTCCCGGCCAGCCAAGGAGATTCCCACATGGCACAGCAGACCTCTCCTGTCTCGCCCACTGCTCCCCTCAGCAGTGCTTTCAGTTCTTCTGCCTGTTCTGTTCCCTGCTCTGTCTCATGAATCCTTTCATCCTTCCGTGCCTTTGGCCTATACCCCAGCTCTTGTATAAATAAATAAATCTTAAAAAAAAAATCTCTCTTGAAAAAAAAACAACTCATTAGTATTGTCCCAAATAATGAAACAAATGTCCATTTAAAATACCTCAGTGATTTTCCCCACGAGCACTTTGTCTCTGGCACTTGGTAACCACAATGTAACTGTGATTACCTAGGAGTAGTGGGATAGTAAGTGATCTTTATTTTCTTATTTTGCCATTGTTTTTATATTTTTGATAATGAAAATGTATTAATGTAATTAAGTTATATTAAGAGCAAATAATATAAGTCTTTATGTTTAAAAATGCATGATTTTCTGACAGAATAGAGATTGTTTAGAAATAATATCTTAGGTAAGGGACTATCATGCCCTCTGTTTTTTTTTAAAAAGACTCTTAAAAGGGAGGTTTATCATTTTTTGCATATAATGTTGTCTAAAACTAACTTCCACGCTCAGTCCATGACCTTCCTTGCTTGCCCTCAGCATACTGAATGGCAACTCACCTCTTATGCTTGGAGTCCTGGCTATTCTGGCCTGAGTGATCTGCACCTCCAGTTACTCCCTTGCACCTTCTACCACCTCTCCTCAAATACTCACAAGAGTATTTTTTGACTCACAAGAGTATTTATTGACCCACAAGAGACTCAATAAATGCTGCTCCTCCCCCTCTAGCTCAGCTCACTTCCACTAGGTCTCATCAGCCTGTGTCTTACAGCTACTCTAGTGGAGAATGAAAAGGGGCAGAGTTACAGCTAGTACAAGTGATATGCCAGTTTTACACACAGAGAGAAAAGAAAGGCTTTCATACAAGAAAAAAGAAAACAGATGTTGGCCACAAAAAAAAAAAAAAAAGTCCCCAGGCAAGAAGAGTTTGCCATTATTTTGTAGTTCCCCTGAAATAGAGTTTTGTTTATCAGTGCTTTTAATTATCTTCTCTATAAGAACAGTACAAACAAAACCACATGTAACAGGATCAGAAAATATGTCTACTTGGAACTCTTACCTTGAGGGGAACATGCAGTCATTTTCTCGGTATAATCTATTCTGAATGATCTGATAGTGGGTCCCCAGCTTCCGTCTGACAACCTCTGCCATCATCTTCCTAGAGATACCACCTCGGAAAGGAGTCAGATCCTCTTCTATGACACTGGGAAAGAATGGGAATTATCAGGGAAATCAGGCGAAGAAAGTGACACCATTCCACCCAATTCCCATCTGTGGGTTTAGGGTTAGTACTAGAGAATACAGTAACCTAAGGGAAAGAATAGAGGACAGGTATGAGCAACTTTAGCCCCAGAAGCATCATAGATGATCTAAAACATCAATAAAGCCACTGCAAGGACAAAGCTAGTCAGTTTCTCTCTTTTCTCCCTCCATTTAGATTGCCCAACACTGACATGTTACATATTCTTTTTTACCACTAATGTCTTTGTCATAGGGGTCCCACTGACCTCCCCTCTCAGAATGCTACAGAAGGTACAGTTGATACCTGACAGTTTGATGCTGACTGACTCCCTTGTTTTGGCCTTCATTCACCCTACATACACTAGCAGCCTGATAACAGTCACCAGATATGACACCATTTTTGTACCCCCTTTAAAGCTCAGCACAGTCAAATTTTAATAAATAACACAAGTATCAGCTGAATTTTTTTGAGACATTACAAATAACATGATGTAGAGCTAAAGGGATGTTGCTATTTAGCTGATGAGAAATCTGAGGCCCAGAGAAGTCAAGTGACATGCCACAGGGATAATCAGTGGGAAAACTGGGACTAGAAACCAAGGGTGCCTTTTTTTTTTTTTTTTTTTAAGACTGATTTATTTATGCATTCAAGAACTGGGGAACGGGCCAGAGGTGCGGGGGATGAGAGGATTCACTGGAGACAGAATGGGGAACAGAACAGGTAGACTGACTGAAATACAGTGCTGAGGGGAGCAGCAGGTGAGACAGGAGAGGTCTGCTGCATCATGCGGGTAGCTCCCTGGCTGGCCGGGGATCGAACTTGTGCTCCAGAGGCTGTGGATAGCTTCACAGTGCCGTGCTTAATCCCTTGCACCACCAGGGAGGCCCCCAAGGCTGCTTTTTTTTTTTTTTTTTAAAGATTTATTTATTTTTATACAAGAGCTGGGGTACAGGCCAGAGGTGCGGGAGGGTGAGAGGATTCACCAGAAACAGAGAAGGGAGCAGAACAGGCAGACGACAGAAATACACTGCTGAGGGGAGCAGCGAGTGTGACATGAGAGGTCTGCTGTGCCATGTGGGATTCTCACCAGCTGGCCGGGATCGAACCCACACTGCAGAGGCCGCGGACAGCTTCACAGCGCAGCGCTCAACCCGCTGTGCCACTGGGGAGGCCCCCCAAGGCTGCTTTTGAAGTAATCTTTCTAACACACCATGTTCCAGACCTAACTTGTATACTTTAAAAATAACAGACAATTTATTCGATTCATTTATAAATGTCTATTCCTTCAACAATACTTATTGAGGGAGAGCACTAGGGATACAACAGTGACTAAGACATAGACCTTTACCTCAAGCTTTCAGTCCAGTGGAGAAAGCAGTGCTGAGCAGGTACTCTCTTAGCTCTGGGCATTTTTATTCCCAGGAAAACCACCTCAGGAACCCCTTCTACTCACTGCAACCAAACACTCTCCGGAATCCTAGGGGACTTCCTTACTTCCTTGTGACAAGAACTAAACTCTCAAAGACACACCAAAAAAAAAAAAAAAAAAAAAAAAAAGGAAAGAAAGAAAAAGAAAAAAAGAACTCACCCATGATAACAGCTGCAGTTTTGACTTGAACATGGTTCATAATTCTCCAAAGACCTGTTAATTTGGTCAATAAACACTTTCCATTTTGAACCTTCAAAAAGTGAAGTAAATCAAAGTTAGCAAAATATCCCTGAGTATTTCTATTTGCTAGCAGCAGGCAGACAGAATCAACAGACAACCCCTTTCCAACCCACTGAGAGAAATGAACCGCTTGCAAAGATTCATTGTGTAACTCTCCAGCTCAGATCAAGATCCTCTACTTGGGCCATCAGGTGTCAAAAAGAAAGGAAAAGTACAATTTCCAAGCTTAACGCCTGACACGTAGAGGCTGTGGATAAACTGGTGACACACAGCCTCACCTTTTAATAACGAAAATGAGTCCCATAAAAAGAGTGATTAAAACCACAGACATTAACCTTTTCATTTCTCTGGCAACATAAGAATCGCCATTACCACCCCCTCCTCCCCCACTTATATATTTCTCTCTCTCTCTTTCTCTCTCTCTCTCTCTCTCTCGCTCTCTCTCTCTCTCACACACACACACACACACACACACACACACACACACGAATTATCCCCCCCCCCCCCAGTGTGTTTTAGGGAGGTGCAGAGTGGCCAAGTGCGGGCGATGACCACTGTGGGTTGTTTACAGGGGTACTCCCTCTACTCCCCACATCGCTACCAATTCCGGAGGATGGGTTACTCTCCAGGGTCCTGGGCAGGACAAACTGCGCCAGCCACCCAGACGCTCGCTCTTTGCTCCCTGCACCTTCGTACCCTCTGCCCAGCTCTGTACTACAGGGGCGACAGCAAGAGCCCGGCGCCGGCAGCGAGGGACAGCGAGGGGGGCGGCAGAGGGTCTCCGACCCAGCGAGATCCGAGCCCGAGCCGCTGAGTTGGCCTGCCCAGAGCCCACCTGACTCCTTTTGGCGGCCGGGTACAGGGGGTAGGAGTAGCAACAGCAGCCATAGCCTAAGCTGCGAGCGCGCCCCCCGCTCCATCGCCAGCGGACCCACTGCGGAGTCCCGGCTGCGGCGCTGGCGGAAGCACCGCCCCGCACAAAGATGGCGGCGCAGGCCACACCACGTGGGCGGAGGGCCGCCCCGCACAAAGATGGCCGAGTGCCTCTCCGCCTGCCCCGCCCCCAAGCGCGGGCCTGCAACCTGGTTTTCCTGGGAATGTAGCGCCGGGAAGTTGAGGCGGAGCATTGCAGTTATCGCAGGAGTGCTGTGCAGGTAAGCCTACTGAGTTGTTTAGACCCACACTATATGGTTAGCTGCTTTCTGTCGAAGTGCATATAGGTATTTAAAATGCGTCCTCCTCCCTCTTCTCCCCACCCTCTCTCTCAGAATCCAAGTTGAGAATGAGTAAGTGTCATCCTCTGAAAGAAATGTCTAATAATGACAATTTCTTACACTCTGTAACATGCTGAAAACATCGTATTCTCTGAAGCCAGAAAATTGAAAGCTAGAAAGGATACATTTCTTGCCCACAGCTTTAGTTAGTGGTACAACCTAAGTTAGTTATTTGCAAGATATAAAATTTCTTCTTATTGTATAACATAGATTTTGTTGAGCATCTGATTGTATACAGCACTGTTAGACGCCAAGAAACTGCAAATAGTGTAACGTAGTCTCTTTGTAATAGGAATATATAACAATTGAGGTTGTTATAGGGCAGGGAGAGGGGCAGCCCAAACCCCGCAAACCTGCCTATTCTGAATGGGTTCTGCCATCCGCCGCATCAACACAAAACATATGAGACTTTAATGGGAAGGAACTTTAATAAAACTAGGAAACAATACAGGTAAGGCAAAGAGTCTAGTTTCTAAATGAAGCACCCAAAGTTACCCATCCCCTCGTGGGTAAAAGTCCATCCAAATGGGATTGGCCCAGAGCAAGGCCCCAAAGCCTGCCACAAGTCTAAAGCATCTTCCAGTGGGGACCCACAGAAAAGGGCCAGAAACAACCAGACAAGCCCGAAAGGAAAAGAGCAAAATCAACATCAAGATAAAAGCTGCCATTGTCACCTCCCCCCGGGTCTCACCCACATCTGTGTTACCCCGTCCACGACCAAAAGACAAGCGCAGTTTCTTCACGTGTCTCTAGGCTCCATCCTGCTTCCTTCCTCAGTCTCTTCTGCAGCTTCTCTTCCTGCTCAGCTCCACCCTCCCTTGGGTGGGGCAGGGAACCTTCCCCTTTCCTGGGGACCACCCTGTTACAAGGTGACATAGAAGTGAAAAAAAATCAGTGGACACCATCATTTTGGACAGTCTATAGCTATGTATAATGATCATACAGTTAGAAATATTTAGACTTTGTCTAAATGTGCATGGTAACATCCTAGGCTCTGAAAATACATGGAAGTACAAGATGAGGTCTCTGTCCTTTAGGAGTTTAGAATGAGAGAGAAAACATATATGATCCCCAGTGATAATTTATAATATAAGGCATTAAGCACGGCTAGTTTCAGTGGTGGGAAAGGGCAATATGAACTAGAAATCTGTAGCCAGTGAGGAAATGTTGGTGAGCCAACAGAAAAGCAGCAAAGGAATTTCAGTGTTGCAAGCTATGAAGCAGCTAACAGGACAAAATAAATGTACAAAATTGCTTATGCCTAGAAATGAATACAATGAAAAAATGTAAATTATCTTTTTATATACTCATGAGTAAAAGTTTCTGTGGTACGACAGGATAAGAATATTTGTGACTAGCTAACTTTATTGGTTTTATCATCATTCTAGTTCTGCATTTACTAGATGGGTTATTTTCAACAAATCATTTAACTTCTCTTCAATTTCCTATGCAGGAACAATGGCATTATTAAAAACTTTATGAGAATTAAATGAAATATGTAGTTATAATTTCTGGCAACCAACAAAAACACCTCAATAAAGGTTAAATAATCATATACTCAAGGCAAAGGGTTTTCTCTTAGGGTGTTTAGACTATCTGCAGGGAGAGATCTCACACGGTGCTTTTTTTAACACTCTTGTAACTATTCCAAGTTTCTGAATTCCTCACTATGTTGCCCACCTCCTTACCATTTCATCTGCCACATCCTTTACTAGAAAGCTTTTCTCCCACGAACTGCCTGTTTGTTCTTGGAGTGTTGGTTTATCAAAAATTCTGTTAAGTTTTTCTTGATATGACACCACCATCATCCCACACAATTTATTACACTGTCTTGCACACTATCTTTGGACCTTGGACATATTTTTAATGTTTCATTTATTATAATAAGTTGCAATTCCTGTATTTTTCTGGTATTTTGTTTCATCCACGATATTGTGAGTTTTTTGTGGTATTCATTTTTGTAAATCCACCATCTATGTAATCTTTCATTTACAAAACAGTGAACGCCCCATTGGATGCTTCGGGACCGGGAAGTGGCCTGACCTTCTGTGACTTCTCCCAACCTGCCTCATTTGTAAAATGGGGGCTATAATTGGCACACGGTTGTTACTTGAAATCCAGGCGATAGCAAGGACCCTAGCACGGTGGCCCCAGATCATGGGGGCGCGGTGACCAAGAACAGGAGGAGGCAAAGAAGCAGGCCAGTGCTGCCCAGGAAGGCTGGACAGCGAGCTCAGCGGAGAAAACCGACCCCACTGCGCAGGTGCACGCAGGAGGGGGTGGGGTGCCCGTTTTTTGGGCTGCTAGTGCAGTTCCGGGGGTCAACTCGCGGCTGGGGCCGCCGTCTGTCGCGGAGCTGACGTCATCGTTGTGCGCTGCCACGTCTGCTCTGCTCCGCGGTAATGGAGGCTGAGGTTGAGTGCTGACGGGGCCGGGCTCTGCTTCTAGCTTTAATTGTGGCTCTGACTCTGTTACTGCCCCAAGGTTTGGGTCTGGGACTGGGTCTGGTGTGGGTTTGGGTCTGGCAGCCCGAAGACTGGATACTTTTTCTCGAGTCTCCGGGCGGCGACGGCCTGGGGTCGAGCAGCTGGTTAGGAGCGCCTCTACGCGAGAGGGTGTTCTCTTGCTTGGGGTCCAGCCTGTAAAGCCGCCGCCTCCCAGGGATCCCGCCCCACCGGCTGGGCCTCCTCCATGCGTGAGTATTAGGGAGCTGCCGCCCGTCCGGGTGTCCCTGGCCTCTTTCGCACTCGGGGTTGTATGGCGGAGATCGCGACGTCTTCCCCTCTTGGGGGCCAGTCATTGAAATTTGTGATCCTTTGCCTTATGCATTGCCCCACCTTCGTTCTCGAAGTCCATCCCAGTTTTTTGCTCCGCTTTACTTTCCCTTTGCTAGAAAATTGAGTAAATACCAGCAGCCCCATATACGTCCAATGGTATGAATGCTTTGTCTCATCTGGCGTTTGTGAGTCCACAGCCAAAGGCTGCTACGAATAGGGAACATAGATTCGTCTGTAGTAACGTTTTGAGAACCAGGGTGTTTCCCAGAGTCATTAAGTTTTTAAATTGTATTGTTTAGAAAACAGACTTTATTATCCATATTGGTGGAATCATGATTTTACCATAGCTTAATGAAAACGGTTTCTTTTCAGTGAGGGTCATTATCTGTTACCTGTGTTACTTGTCTTTTTAATCCTGGGGTTTCAGACATTTCTAAATGATTTTATATACTTTCATTTTTTGAGTGGGCATTCATTTGGGCTCCTTCCAATATTTTCACTTTAACACACGGAGATACCAGTTGAACAATTTTACATTTAAGTGTTAAAAAGCCTACTAGTGTACTTTAATTCATCTTTGTCTTGACAACAATCTCTGGAAGACATGGCACACCTTTTGTTGAACAGAGCTTCATCAGAATCTAGGCTTCTAACCTATGGAATCTGAGTAGTCCTTTCATTAGAATAAAGTAGGTAATGGACAATTGGGAGCATTTGTTTGAAAATTTGGTTTTATAAGACTTACTTGCTAACTCAAGTTTTTCTGGTTGTTTTGTTACATTGCTTACTTTAACAATGGTAAACTGATATTAATTTTTTTTTGTTGTTCAGAGTTGAAACAGGTTGATAACCATTAACCTGGGTTGCAACTACAGGTGGCACTGGAAGTAGACTGGTTCCCGGACATGCCCGGTGGAAGGAGGGGCCCTAGTCGGCAGCAGCTAAGCCGATCAGCTTTACCTTCTTTACAGACTTTGGTTGGTGGGGGCTGTGGCAATGGAACAGGCCTGAGAAACAGGTAAAGAAAAAATAATGCATTATTTGTAATATCCTATGATCAGTTAGCATGGAAACTATCAACGTTATTTCTAACACTGAAATAGAAATTCTGTCCTTGAAAACTGAAAGTTCAATATTTCAGAATACTTTGGAGGTAAAAGTTGTACAATGGGGCTTACATAGTGAAAGCAGTTCAGTTCATTTTAGTTATTAAAAGAAGGGGAAAGTGAATAAAAGTATAAGGCCAATATGATTTACCTACTTACTAGCATTCTTTTGTCTTTTTTTTTGAGGACAAATTAAAATAGTCAACAGCTTATAAATTATGTCATATTCTATCAGTGATCTTAAAAAATTGTTCAAAGAGTGGTTTGAAGTTAATGAACTGTAGCTATAGTCTAATCATCTTAAAATTTGTGTCATATGAGAATAAAGAATTTGATCTTTTTAATGGAAATTTGTCTCTGATCCTAATTTCCTTTTTAAAAGTTATTATTTTATTGAGGTAACATTGGCTTACAATATTTTTGGTATTTTGGAAATATAGGAACCCCCCTCAAGTATCACTGTTATAGTGTACCCATCACCAATTCACCCATAGTCAATTGTGCTTCCTTCTCTCTTTCTCTGTTCCTAATTTCAGCGTTAGGATGAATTATTTCTAAGCTTATCCAGGATATGAGGTGGTTTGATCATGTAGCAGTGGAAGGTGATGACTTTTGCCTGATGCACTGTTTTATCAAGAAAATTTCTGCTTCCTCCCTCTATAGAGTTTTTTCTTGCCTTGATTCTAATTTTCTCATTCTTTTTATTATTTTTTATATTTATTTTTAATATATGACTTTATAATATCTCATTCTTATTTATTTTTGATTCTTATTTATTTTTAATATATGACTTTATAATATTTCAAAAGCACATCTTAATTCAAACTAATACCTTTAAATAGCAAAAACTCATTTAATTTATGAGGTGTATAAGGTAAACAATGTAGGCCATTTTATATTTATAAATACAAACCATTGTATAATAAATGCACAATAAAGATGACAGTGATAGTCATTTTTAAGGGTGAAAACTTAAACTTTAAAGGGCTGCTTTTCTGAATCTGTATAATTTGAGGGTTCTCTATGAATTTCATTTCTAGAATCTCTGTATTCAAACTTACCCACTTTCATGCCCCAAGGTGGGAAGTGGTAGGTAGATACCTGTAGAAATACAATTTATTGTCTGCTCCTCTGCTCAGAAGTAACCTTGTGTCTGTCCAGTCTACACTCAGCACTTTTTTTTCATGAGCAGTACATCATAGGAAGGAGCATTACAACTTCTTGCATCCCAAAACTTGACAGTGTTATCTAAAGCTGTTGCTCATATGTAGGAGACCACTTTACTGGTGTGACCCATCCTATATATGAAGTTAGGGACAGCAGCACCCAAGAATCATTTTTTATTCAGGTGCTAAGCGTTTACAAAGTAGAGAATAGAAGATGCACTGAAACACTTTTTTTCCTGTCAAAGTTGACTTAAGATTGCCAGACTCAATATCTTACATCCTAATTGTGGAGTCCCAAGATGCACTACAAATTTCTTCAGCATATGGCCAGAGATGGTCACTGTGGGCATCTTTGTTATTCCCAGTTGTTTTATTTACTGTTTCTTTTTCAGTCAACTTATGGATTCCTCCATTTCATCTTCATCTGTAGGGAATGTATACCAGATCTTTAGTCTCTTATCCTAGGAATCACTGTAAATTTAGTTCCTGTGCTATCAACAGCTATAGAATCCACTTCCAGCATGACCTCTGCAGCAGTACAGGGTTTCCAGTTGGTTTCTCTCTACATCCCACTCTCATATGAGAATGGTCTGATCCATAAAGGCACTCAGGAGCAGGCAAAACACACTGTCTTTTTTCACCCAGGCCACATCTTTGACAACATTTGTTGTTAAATTCTGTCCCATAATTGTGTCCCGCAATTGTCATTATTGACTTTCCTTCCAAGGACCAGATCCAGGAAGTCTTATAAGAACCAGTTAAGATCCATTCCTCTACCCCTTTGATTTAACTGATTCAGACATCATGAAACACGCTTTACTCTGACTGAGGTGCAGTGTACTTCTCTATGTATTCATGGCTTCTAGTTCCACAGCCTATTCTGATGAGATGCTTTCAATTCCATGTGTTTGACTAAGGGTATTTACAGAAACTTGCCCTTGAGAATGAAATCAAACCACATTTTGGGCCTCCAGCAATTTATAGATGATGTTATTAAGGTTAGCAGTTTCAGAGGCTGCAGAGATTGAGAAGGCAACATCATCTATCAGATATTTTTTTCAGTGGGGAAGAATGTCTGCAACTGAGCCACGACACAAGTACATACAAGATTTGCCTATAGAAGTAGTGTAATAGTCAGACAACAGACATCTTGATCTCTTACAGCTACAGAAAAGAGGCAATTGAAATTAGACTTCACAGGTAAATAAACTTTTCAATTAGAAAAAATAAGGTGGTCATGCTGTTGCATGGACTGGGCTGCCACTTTCTTTCTCCTCACTTCCTCAGCTGATTCTATTTTTCAAAGTTTGAAATCACTAATAATGATTGTAGCCATTTCTGGCCCTTCTGATGTTATTTGTGTACTTTTCTCTTTCTGGCTTGCCCTACTTTTTTCTTTGAATTTCCAATCCAAGATCTTAAAAATCAGTTCTGATCTCATCACTTCAGTGGGACTCTCCGAGAAATTCCAGTTTGAGGGGATTTTTCTAGTGTCTGATTCTCAGACTAATTTTCAATTCTAATTTTATGTTTATATATGTTTGCAAACTACTTAGAATTTACTGTAGAGTATTATTTCTTATTCTGTTGTGCTTTGGATTTTCTCACTTAAAAAAGTCATACTTTATGCTTCATAGCAGGATGTTGAAAATAAATGAAGTAGTAAATTGCAGTAGCTTTAAAAAACTTTATTCTGAATTTTTCAAAATTTCTACAATATGTGTTATTTTATCTTTAAAAAAATGAAGAGAATGAGAATATGTGAATATGCTTTTGAAGAAAGATACATGTAACATAGATACTGAGGTGAAAATGTTTCCTATTTGAAGTATAGGCCTTAATTTTACTAATTAAAATTTTACTAAGATCAAGGTATCTGTTGTCTATTACTCTATTTCTCTAGGCTATCAACTTAGTGACTTGGTACTTTCAAATTGCAATCACAGATCATCTATTGTGGTGAAGTAGGGATGCTTGGGTGGTGGGTAAGAATGGTAACAACACCTGAAGGGGAAGATCCTATACCTCTACCAAACAACATTATAAAACATTGTTACCTCAATGAAAAAAAAACAAGAAAATCATAGCCAAGCGTAGGTAGGATTCTAGCTAGCTAAAAAATTCTAATTCTGCCTCTGTCTTTACTCTAGCACTTCTTTGTTCATGTTCTTCTACTTTGACTTTGACAATTCCCCTAGATAACTGTGTTTTCAAACTGTTCCATAGAATCTCTTCAGTGTGTGGGGCTGCCATTGGAGAGCTTAGAAGGGAGAAAGAGGCAAATAGGCCTAGCAGTGCAGGCCTCAGGTTTCCCAGTCCTTTCTTCATCAGACTAACTTCTCTGTGTTTTAAATATTGGGATACTGTGTAAAATATCTTTTGGGAGAAAATAAAATGTTCTACTCTTACAAATGGACCAAAGCCATATTCCTAGACGGTTTTGCTTGCACTTGAAGTCTGCAAATATATTGGCAATTAGAAACATTTGGTAAATACCTCTGCTATTAAATGGACTTAGCTATAATCATGTATTCTTTTCTGTGCTTTTTTGTATCTCTTTTACTTGGCTTTCAAGGTTCTAGTCATGATAGCCTTGATCTACCATTCTCTACCTGCTCTTGTCTTTTAGCAATTAATTGGGGTGGTGGAAAGAACATATTTTAGATATGTTTAGACTTTTACATTTGGGTGGCAGAGAAGGTATTTTATATATGTTTTGATGTTTAGAATAAAGTAAAACATGGTTGTGATCATTGTGCTTTGAGAGTTACTAAAACTGTTATTGAATGATTATTTTGGAAGAGGGCATTCCATATTTGGTTATTGATAGGAAAGGAGCTGCTAGAAGAGGTGGTTAGATCATGGGGAAGAGGTATAAAAATTTGGATAAAGCAGTGATAGATAGCCTAGACTATAGGTTTAGGAAGTATGTGTGCAAAGACATTGTCCAGATGAGAAGAACTCATTTCTGGGGTATCCATAGATTATTGATAGACATAGGTATTTGCTTAAGTGTGATATAGTTGGATAATTGATTCTGCAAACCAGGTCAGCTGGTAGGTGTTTTGTGATATACAAAATTTGGATTGGTAAAGTTCAGCTTGCAAATATCAATGAGCTCTTTGGTGACACAATCAAGATTGAAATCTATAGTTCTTTCTCTTGCTTTCAGCCTGTTTCTTGGAACAATGTGCTTAGATTATTATCTTCTACAGAGGAGGACAATCTGTGAATTTCTGAGTGTCCTCGAGAGCTTTTATTTGAGGGAGACTCTTAATTTGCTTTTTTTCTTTGTTTTCTCCTTGTGAGTACTAGGTTCATAGTACTGCGTGATCATGTCTACATTTTAACTGCTTTCTCTGTCCCTTCTAGTTCCTCTTTATCCTTTTGAATATTTCCTGCTTTATCCATTTGCTTAACTAAATTCTGATGCTGCTGGCTTCATAAACGTTGGTTCCAGGTCTGCTTTAGTAATTCTTTCCTGCACACAAACTTTATATGAAAAGGACAAAGCAGGTATTGAACATAAATAATTTTGGCTCATTTTAGGCATAGTGAGCCATTCTTACTATTTATGAATATTTTTATATCAGCAGAAGGAAGTATTTACCAGTTGGATCTAAATGCCAACACTGTAAGCAGGCCTTGCTGAACACCTGTTTTACTTTTGGGAATCTGTAATTTTGGTACTAAAAGCAGAGTGTGCCTGTATAATCAGCTCCCGGTAAAAACTTTGGGTATTGAATCTCTTTTGAGCCTTTCTGGTATACAGGTCATTCCTGTATAGTTATTAGTTGCTAAAGTAGTTATGGGTGCCCTGGTTTCCTCCAGACTTGCCCCCATTACCGTTTTTCCCCTTTGCTGATTTTGATTTGTATCCTTTTGCTACAGTAGATCTTGGCTATGAACACAGGTATATGCTCTGTCCTTGAGGAGTCCTAGTGAATCATCAAACCTGGGCATAGTCTTGAACCACTCTTTTTTTTTTTTTTTTTAAAGATTTATTTATTTATACATACAATAACTGGGGTACAGGCCAGAGGTATGGGGGTGGGGGTGAGAGGATTCACTAGAGACAGAGTAGGGAACAGAACAGGTAGATTGACCGAAATACACTGCTGAGGAGAGCAGCAGGCGAGTCAGAAGAGGTCTGCTGCACCATGTGGGTATCTCCCTGGCCAGGGATCGAACTTGTGCTGCAGTGGCTGTGGATAGCTTCATAGATTGCGTCTTAACCCCTTATGCCACCAGGGAGGCCCAAGAACCACTCTTTAAGGAGAATCCATTTCAAGCCCTTGTGTTATAGATGAAGAATCTGAGACTCAGGGTTATAAGGTTTTCTTAAAGACCATCCTGGCTAATGGAAAATCTGGGGCCAGAACTATATCACATTGTATTTCAAATATTTGTCATTTTACTTTTCTTGAATCCACTTTTATTTCTCTTAGAGGAATAATACGTTAACATTTCCTAAGTAATATATCTGTTACTAATCTTCTGAAATGTATTGAATAAGTTTATTTTAGCTATATAATTTTTGGTTTCACAAACTTTGATCTTAATCTCCTTTTAAGCTTCCAGCTACTGTTGTTCTTTGCCATTGATGTGCCAGCTCACTTTATGTGAGCTTTTTCTTTGTCTTCTGGCTTGAAGTTTAATAACCAAGATTGTATAAAGTATCATACATGTAAGCCTTTGTATTTTGTTTTGAGTATCTTTCTTGAAGCCTAACATTTTATTGAGTATTAATGGCAGAATCACATTAATTTGCTTTACTTGTGCAAAATCCCATAAGAACCTACTTAACCTTTAAATCATAACAAATAATTAAGCATGCTTTCTCACTTAATATATTGTTGACTGAAGAGGAATAAGAATTTCTGGATTGTTCTAGAGTAGAGACTCCTAATCTTGTAACAAGTCATCAGAATTTTAATTCTGTAGCTATGATCAGCTGTAATAAGGGGCTAGATTGGCCACTTGCATTAATTCCTTCCTTTATAGTCCAGCAATGTGTACAACTCCAGATGCCACCTTTCATGTTGTTTTCTGTGTAAATGATAGCTCATGGAGTTGTGCAGTGCTGTGACCCATCTCCCAGACCAGATCAGAGGACTGTCGTGTTTTAATGATTGGTTTGTGATTGATCAAGTAAGGTTGTAAAACCTGCTGGTAGTTCACAGTCTACTCTTTAGTAGACTTAATCTATTGGAATATACTCTGGAAGGAGAGGAAAAAACTGTTACATATTTTTCCGACCCTCTTCTCATCTCTGTTCTTTCCTTTTTTCTCCTGAATTTCTGCAATGGTCTTCTTAACTTTTCAGAATGGGCAGAGTGAGCAGAGTGTTCGTTCGCATTAGACACTTAAAGAACTAAATGGCCCACACTATGTTAGAATTCTATATTTGGAATTTTTAGAGAAAAAGAGTAATGTGAATATAATTCCAAATCAAGCCTCTTTTCCTTGTTCTGTAAACAGACCCTTTTATCTCTGTAACTATTACCAAGTGTACAAACAATAGGAAATTTTGTTCTCCACCCCAACTTATCAGTTTAGATAGTCCAGCTATTTCTAACCTGCAAGAGTTGGAAGAAAGAACAACACAAAGATAGGAATTTAAATCTCAGTATTTCAACTTTATATTAAGACCTCTGTCTTTTTCATGACTGCACTGTGTGCTGTCTTAATCTAAATATATATATTTGCAGTGAACTAGGATAAATACTCTCTTTCCTTAAGATTGTGATCTAATAGACAAGACATAGATGTATACAAAAATTATGTAACAGTATAGTATGGAAAGTGCAAAAAAAGTAATAGGTTGAATATGACAGAGGAAAGATGAATCAGTTTTGGCTGGGTCAGAGTCCGCTTCATAGAAGATATATTTGTTCATCTTAAAATGCCTGAAGGATCTTGTCAGCAAATGTGTACATGAAGGGTTAAGGAAGGTGTTTCTGATAAAAGGATTAGGTGTACAAAGAATAGTGTGTGTATTGTTAGATAGCTAATAGCATGGCTTTTATAAAGGATGCATGTGAAAGAGTGATAAGAGGCAGCAGAGAGGACTTATTGGATGTACTAAATTTTTAAAAATATTATCCTATTGGCAATGGAGCGCCACTGGGGATTTTGGACAAGAGGATAAAGCTGTCAGGCTTTCACTTCATAAAGATCTCTGAAGGCAGCTTGGAGAAGTGGGTAAAAAATGAAGTCAAATTTAATTTAGGTAAAACATAGGGTATGTTTGAAAAAGTACTATGGGTTTAGACAGGAAGGTACAGTTTGGAAAAGTTTCATAAAGTGGAATCTAAAGATTTAGAGAGTGATTGGATGAATATAAGAAGCAGAAGGCAAGTTCTAGAATAACTCCCAAGTTTCTGATATGAACAGTTAACTGGTTAGACTGTGGACTAGGATCAGGATTATAGGAGAAAACCCGGAGATATCCAGTATGCAGCCTGATAACGTAGGTCTTAAAATTCAGCAGAAAACTCTATGGAGAGAAATTTTAGTCTTCAGCATGCAGGAGATAATGGAAGCCATGATCACCTATTAGATCAGTGAGCAAGAGAGTACAAAGGGAAAAGGCCGATAGTTAAAGGGTAGGTGGAGGAGGAAGCAAGAATCGTCTGTACTGTATGACACTGAATGGTATTACCATTTGATTTTACCATAGTTTTCTCTTTCAGGAATGGTAGCGCTATTGGCCTTCCAGTCCCGCCTATCACAGCCTTAATCACCCCAGGTCCTGTTCGTCATTGCCAAATACCCGATTTGCCTGTGGATGGGAGCCTGCTCTTTGAATTTCTCTTTTTCATCTACTTGCTGGTTGCTTTGTTCATTCAGTACATCAACATCTATAAAACAGTGTGGTGGTACCCTTACAATCATCCTGCTTCTTGTACTTCACTGGTAAGTCCTAATAGGCCTCTAAATTCTTCATGTTACTTAGCCAAGAAAAAATTGGAAAGTCTGTGTATGAATTACTTTTCTTAGTAATTTTTCTTCTAATAAAGTTATTTGTTAAACTACATGTTACTTTCAGAAATATGTCAGAATAAGATTGTTAAAATATAAATATCTCAGGGGCCTCCCTGTTGGTGCAGGGTTTAAGTCTCAGCACTATGAAGCTATTGGCAGCCACTGCAACATGAGTTCGATCCCCAGCCAAGGAGCTAACCCACATATAGTGCAGCAGACCTCTCCTGTCTCGCCCACTGCTTCCCTCAGCAGTGTCTTTCAGTAAGTCTGCCTGTTCTGCTCCTCACTCTGTCTCTGGTGCATCCTCTTCTCTCCCCCCGCCCCCCCATCTTTGGCCTGCACCCCTTGTATGCGTAAATAAATAAAATAATCTTAGATACATATGTGTATATATAAATATTTTACTTTGATCTATGACTAGAAGAAATAAAAATGAAGAAAACATTTAAATAATTCATTATAATAACACAGGAAGGTTTTGATATTTAGCTTTCTCTACACAATGTTAAATTTGTTGGAAGTTTAAAGTGCCAATATGATTAAATTCTAGCAATGCTAGCTTTTTAATAACTGTATTAGGGTAATGATATCTTCTAATAGAAATAAACCCAAAATTGTAGAATGCTTCAAACACAAAACAGTCTGAGACAGTTCTCCTGGTTGGCAGGAGTAGGATAATTCCATGTGGTCAGTAGGGGAGCCAGGCTGGTGGAGACTGTATTTCAGTCTGTGTCCGCCAGGGTAGCTGTGGTCCATCCCTGTCAGCCAGAAAGGGAAAAGAGCATATGTAAATATAGAGGAGAGTTTCATACCATTGTCACACATGTCCCCTCCTGACTGCTTGGGATGCTGGAAAATAGAGTCCTTCAGTTGAGTGCATTGTTACCCTAAGTAAAATTGGGTTCTATTACAAAATAAAATTGAGACAGGAACAGTCTATCTAACTAGTTTTTACGTTTTTTTTTTTTTTTTTTTTTCCATAAAAGTATGTTGTAAGTCTCTTCTACACTCTTTCCAGTTGTTAGGAGGCCTGTCAAAATCTTGATGGAGAGAAGATTCTCCATAGATGGTTATATAAAATAATAAGTAAAGCAGGTCAGTTGCTGAGACAGGTAAGTAGTTGGCAATAGCAGATTTAGTTGGTTAATGGAAATATGCTCTCAGAGAAAGAAGATGATTGCCCTGGGTAGTTTATATGTCTCGGCCTTATAAATAATTTTTAAAATCCTCCCTAGCCAGCTGATCATAGGAAATATGGACCAAAATATTCAAGGTAGTATAAATGGGAATAAAAATTTTTGTTTTAAATATTTGTTACTTTGTTGTTCCTGGAATTAAGTACTGAAATGTTTCTTTCCACATTGGCTATCTACTAAATATCACATGAGGAGAATTTCATTTTCTTAAGAATTATAATGAATCAATGCCCAATTGTATGTTT
Source organism: Talpa europaea (assembly GCF_964194135.1). NCBI lineage: Eukaryota > Metazoa > Chordata > Mammalia > Eulipotyphla > Talpidae > Talpa > Talpa europaea. Next base: position 100,909,050 of record NC_140070.1, on the reverse strand, counting down.
TTTGTTTGTTTGTTTTTAATGGTCTTTTCTTTGGCCACAGTGTTAGAAAATGAAGTTGGATTAGATCATCTTTAAAGCTTCCTCCAGTGATGTATATCTATAAGTAAATACCTCACTAGCTTAACAGTGACATTGGCAAACATTTGTTAAACTTTTACTATGTTCTTTGCAAGTGTTAGCTCATTTACTGTTTCTTGAAACAGATAAGTCCTACTCTATGACTTCATTGTATAAATGAGGAATGAGATCTAGAAATTATGAAACTGACTCAGAATCAGATAGTCCAAAGTGGGCACTCAAATACAGACCTATTAAGCTTTGATTTCCGTATTTAGTCTATGCTTACTGCATAAATATTGTTGAGTAGTTCATTATAAAATTTCCTTTGACATCCGTGGAAACTTACTTGTTGCATTTTCAGGCTAATTCAGGAGCTCTTCTCCCAGACCACCCTCTCTGGCTATAGTTCTTTTAAAAACTCCCTATAGATGTTGCCTTGAAACTAAGGGAGCAAGTGCTGCTGTCGTAATCAGGAAGCTGCTGCTATCGCTGCTGACTCTAAGTATGCTGCCTTTGCTCTGGTTCATACTATGCATGGCTGCCTTTGATCCTACCCCACTCCCCTCTTCATTCAGTTTTGAATTCAAGTTTTATGTGATGTTTGTGGTTGGCAAAAACTACATCGTAACTAGAATGTTAGTTTCAAGAAAGTCTGGAAGGCATTCTTAAAGGACATTATTGCCTAGACTATCTCACTTATCTACCAACATGTGATTCTGGCTAACTAACACAAAGCTTAAAATTCAGTTGTAAAGCTAAAAGAAAAATACATGGAAAAGTAAATAAGATTTTAGCCCATGTATCTGAAAGGGGCTTGAATTGGTAAACTGTTCAAAGATGAGTGGACTGCCAGATACCTAACTACTTCCTGTCACTGAAGGTGTTTAAACCTAAAAGGTGGCTACCCAGCTGGGATGCCCTGGAAGAAGCTTACATCTCAGTTAGGTGGTTTGTTTCTTCATGTTAATGTAATCCTAAATCAGAAATTTATCAGATGTATATGTTAGGTTTGTCTTTTTCCATTTCAAGATCTTAATAATTACCAGAAAGAAAATATGGACACTTGAATATGTAAGTACTATTCTGGCTGTCAAGCAATTAGCTGACTGCTCCTAACTCTAAAAAACATAGAAGTAGGACAGTAACTTATTCAGTCAGAAGTGGAGGACTCTGATTAATATTTTGGGTAATAGAGAATTACAATCATATATATATTACCAGTTTTCAGTTATTTAGAATATAGCAAAAGTTGCTTAATGATAAGATACATTAGGCACTTATATCTTCTGATACAAAAAAATGTGTTAGATGCACTAGTGATGCATAAATAAGACCTAGACATTAGCTAGGGTCTAGTGAAATTTGCTTCTGTTGTTTTGGAGGAGTGAGGTCAGTAATGAGATGTCTGAAAAGTAAGAGAGGATAAATATTGGTAAAATCCAAAGTATTTAGAAGGAAAAGGAAATGCTCTAAGGAGTGGTAAGCCAGCATTCTGGTTCCTCTATCTTTAAAATATATCCCAAATCTGGTCCACTGTGACTGACCCTTTGTCAATCCATCATCACTTTTCACTGAATTAAAAGCAATAGCCTAAACTGATCTTGTTCTCACGACAGTATATTTTCCACATAACAGCCAGCAGGACATTTTGAAAATATAAATAGAATCATAGTACCTTTCCTAAAACACACAGGACTTTGCTTTAGGAGGAAATATGGACAAACTCAATCCTCAGTTACTTACTATTTCACTCCAGCCTTCTTGCTGTTTTTCATACTTACCAGTCATATTTTTCCTGCCATGGGGGCTTTGTGATTATGTTTTCCTCTACTTGGGACTCTCATGCCAGATCTTGGCATGACTGCTACTTTTTTCTCATTTAGCTCTTAGCCCAAATGCTATCTTGTCAGGGATACCCTTCCTAATCCAATTTAAACTGGCACTTTACCTCTCCTTCTAGTTGTTATTTATCACCATTTTATCTTTACCAGCAGTTATAATTTCAGAAATGTTTTCTAAAGGGTTGCCATTACTCTTCCCCTTTAAATAAATTTATTAAAGATACAGATTTAGCCTCTGTAACAGGGTGGCTAAAATGGAGTGAAAGCTTGTTTCCCCATTAAATAAAAAGTACTTGATAGGCCATTGTGACAACTCTTTTTATCTATTTCTGTATCATCCCCAACATGCTTCTTCCAAACTGTGGTCCAGGGTAGCTGCTCCAACTCCTGTCATCATATTCAGCCAATAAGAAGGAAGAAAAGAGAAATAGACAGCTTCTTCTTTTAAAGGGGTGGTTTGGGAGTTGTACACATCACTTCCCCTCATGTTCTTTGGTTGCAAGTAGATGTTGCAAGGGAAACTGGGAAATGAATATTTAGTTAACTAGGAGCTGGTGCCTATTTAAATCCTGCTATGAAGGCAGACGAAACAACTAGTAATCTTACTAATCCTACTAAGATCCAGGAGAGGTGGAACCTTGTTTATTATTCTTCAGCACTTTGTTCTCAGTATGAAGAAGAGTACCTAGCACATTGTAGATACCTACTACATTTTTATTGAATAAATTAATTGAGAAATTCAGTTTTTTATTCTGGAAGGACTGTGGAAACCCATGGACCTTTTGATTATCAAAATGAAAATATATTCCAGTTTTATTGCTGACTACTTTTTATTTTCTTTATTATCATAGTTTTATATATAGACTGAGAACTAGAAGGATCTATACACAGCATCTAGGTAATGCTTTCATTTTAAAGGAGGAAGAAATTAAATACAAGGCATGCTTCTAAATTAAGTTAAGGAAGAAGACAGTGTAATTGATGTATCAGCTAGTAGGAATTTTAGGTTAGTAGATATCTAATTATATTAACATAAACTTGCATAGAGAGGCCAACAACTCTAACTCCTAAAGATTGAAAATTCCAACTGATCCATTAAATTTGTGGTGCATAATAAATGACATTTTAGGTAAATCATTCTTACACAATTCTGTGTTTTGTTACGTCAAAGCTGTAATCTTTTCCTTTTAATTTAGTAAGCTTTCAAAAAAGGAAAGGAGGGCCTCCCCAATGGCGCAGCGGGTTGAGCACAGCGCTGTGAAGCTGTCCCGCAGCCTCTGCAGCATGAGTTTGATCCCCGGCCAGCCAGGGAGAAACCCACATGGCGTGGCAGACCTCTCCTGCCTCGCCTTCTGCTCCCCTAAGCAGTGTATTTCGGTCCGTCTGCCTGTTCTGCTCCCCACTCTGTCTCTGGTGAATTCTCCCATCCTCCCGCGCCTCTGACCTGTACCCCAGTTCTTGTATAAATAAATAAATTAAAAAAAAAAAAAGGAAAGGAATACATTCCAGATAGTTTAAATAGTGTTTGAGAAGCTAAGCGATTTGTCATAAAAGAAATAGAAGGTAGGTAACCTCTTTAAGATCTCTCAAATTCCTGTGGTCTGTAAGTATAAGGTGACACAAGATTTTTGAAGGGGCAATCCTTTCCTTGTACTAGTTCCAGTTGGATACTCATATTTCTTTCTGATGCAGTTATTTGTTTCTATTGTAGAATTTTCATCTCATTGATTACCACCTGGCAGCATTCATCACAGTGATGCTTGCGAGGAGGCTTGTATGGGCCCTCATCTCAGAGGTAACAGCTCATTCCCTATATTCTATCACTTGTAGAGTTAGTTACTAAAATGGGTTCAGGTTGAAAATGTGAAATGTTTAAATATAATTGCATATGGTTATAAATCTCTTCACTCCCAATGTATTGTGCTATTATTTTCAAAGGTTTTTCTACAGTATATTTAAAACCCACATGTGAAATATTTCTAGAGAACTATTAAAAATCTCATTTGTCTGGTAGGAGCTTGTTTTCAGCTTCTGACTTCTTCACTACAATCTTTAAAATAGTAACAGTTACAGTAAATATAGGGTGATTATAGATATGTAGCAATATCTAACTATTGATATGATATGAAGAGTTATATGTAAATAAACAGTTGCATCTCAAACATTGTTTCAGTACCCATCTGAAAAATTGAAATTATATACCATCTGTGGAGTTCTTAGCAATAGACTTCTAGAATTTTAAAATAATATCATTTAAATTTGCATAAGACTAATCTTGGAGATTAGATACTTACATTATAGTGGGCAGTGGAAAAAATAATTTGGACATTAAAAATCATCTTTTTCAAATTAAATATTGACAGAATTCACCACTGGTATCATTTTTTTTATAAATCTGTAAACTCTAATGAGGAAGGTAAACATTTTCTTAAGATTTTGTTACCATGTGCCCTATAAGTGATTGTAAAAACAAGAAATGTTAACTTCGCTAAAATGGCAAGTAATTTTTATCTTGGAATTTATAAATCAGGTAAAATTTAAAATGAAAGTTACTATAATTTCAGATAGCTGACAGTTATTTTCTTCTGAAACATACATGGACAGTATGAGTTTATAAGCTCTAAATTTTAAGAATCTTATTTCTACACACTGAGTAAATGCAGATATTAATTCATAATCTGAAAGCCTTTGAAGTTAACGGACAACCTTGGTAGGAGGATCATTTATTTGTCACAGTGGAGAAAGCTATAACCTTTTCTCCTTGACTTTTTATTTAGGTCATGATAATAGATGCTTGCTATAGGCTGTATTGAAAAACTATGTTCTTTCTTTAGAGGAACTCAGTGGGATTTCAATTTTACATCTGTTAAAACGGGGAATGATTTTGTTTTGTCCTTTCAGTTACTTAGAAATGGTACTTGTGTATGTCAAGTTAATATGTTCAGTTACTGTGTAAGTGCTTCATAACTGCGGTTTCTACTTGGAACTATAAGGACTTTAACTTGAAGTGCTGTCTTGTTTCTCTTTTTAATGGTTTAGTACCCCTTATGGGCTATAGTTGGAGAATCTATTAGCTGTTTCCTAAAGAAACCTGAAATTCTTACTGGGAACAGAATATTTAAGCTAATACAAATGATTTCTAGTCAGAGTTAATGTATGCAAAGAGTAACGTCTGTCAGAAAGGGAATGTTCAGATAATCATGGTATGTCTACACAGTGGAATAGCATGCAACCATTAAAAAGATGAAAATGTCTTTCTGTATTGACAAACTAGATTCTAAGTGAAAAAGCCAGATACAGAATAGTGTGAAAATAAGGTAGGTTGACAGAACAAAATACCTATGATTTATATATGAATAAATTATCTCTAGAAGGACATACAGACTTACAATGGACAATCTGGTTGGTAGTTGGGGAAACAGGGCCAGAAGAAGGGAAACTTCATTGCGAACTCTGTTTTATGCTTTGTAGCTTGAAGAATGTCAATATGTTACCTATTTTTATATTAAAAGCAAGAGGTTTATAGTGATTCTATTCCTAAAAAAACTAAATTAGGTGATAAGACCCTTCATAAATTATCTTTCCTTCCATTAAAATATATTTGCCTTTTTTTTTTTTTTTTTTTTTTTGCTTATAACACAGAAAGGATCCCTACCCTGAGAAAGAGCAGTCATTTTTAAGGAGAGGCTAGAGGTAATTAATTTAGAAAGCTATATACTATTCTGGGAGGAATACCTCTCCAACCAGATAGACATTGTTTATTCACCTCCAGGTCAACTCTACAAGTGTACTTACTCAGCAAATTAAAAAAAAATTCAACTATTCTTTCACCAACTTGAGGCAGCTCACTTTTTTAAAAATTGAGTTGTTTTTCTAAGTAGTGCATTTTATTGGAAAACACTAATATATAAAGCAGGAAAAAATGTAAATTATTCAAAACCTCATTATTGAAAGAAGCATGTTTTGGTATATTTCTTTCCAATCTCTATATGCATGTAGAGATTTTATGTATATATATATATATATATATATATATATACACACACACACTTTTGATTATATAGTATTATGCATATTTACATATTTGGGATATTATCTATATATTGTCAGGATATTTGTGTTTGGAATATTTTTCTACTCCTTACCTAGCTGATTCTTGCTTGTCCTTGAGTTCTCAACTGAAATATCACTTCATCTAAAAGCCTTCCCTAGGTTAGAGTCTCCAGTTTTTTGCTCTCTATAGGAGCCTACTTTTTACTGCAATTATAAAAGTAATTACTTGTATGAATTTTAATACTTGTCTGTCTTTGTTTGCCAGCTTTACAAAGACAGAGGTTTTGTTTGTCTTGGTTACCAATATGTCCCCAGGACCTGGTACAGTATCTGTCACACATAGCACAATGATTAACAGCTTGTGCTCTAGAAAGAGACAAAAATGATGCATACATCCAAGCTCCACTGCCCTGGTGACATTGGGCAGAAGTAGTTTTTTGGTTTTTTTTTTTTTTTCCTGACCCTAAACATATGAGAATGGAGGCCTTGGAGTAATTGCATTAAATGTGTGAGGTACATTATTTGCCCTGCAGTGACTGAGGACAACTTGTATCTTCTTCACAATTTGAGGCTTAAGTAATTCATTATGGTATTAATTCAGTTGCTTCTTTGTATTTGTAAATAACTATATAACTATTATATATTGCATGTACATTATATATGCTATGTAGTATGTTGGGTAAACTAAGAAATGAACATATATAGGAGGGACCTGAAAATCTCTTCATCCCCTCCCATGTGCTTTTAACTCCAAATAATTTTCCCCCCCTTCCGGGTTATGGGAATCTACTGTTTCCCTTAACGTTGTGCTCATTGTGCCCTTACTAGTTTATTTTGAAAGAAAATGACATTGCAAAGCTTCATGTTTAGACAAGTGTGTTTTCTTACCATATTTCGTCAATTTTAAAGATGTGGTATTAAAAGAATATTTGAACAGCTGTGATACAAAGAATTGGAAGTGGTTATACATCATTTCCATGTTTGCTAAAGTAAAAAAAAATTCTATTTATATAGGGATCTGTTAAAGATAATCTAATTACTTTTGAAATTTCAGTAATTCTTTAAACATTAATTTAGCAAACAGTTTGGGGTGAGTATTCAAAGAAAAACAGAAGCACTTTAGCTGCTATTGAGGCCTTTACAGTATAATTGGCAATAGAACAACTAAATTAGTGACTCACTATCTCATAAAGAATTACCTGGTGGGTTGTTAAAATACAGATTCCCTGTTCTCTTTTGGAAAATTGATGGGAATTTACGTATTCATAAGCAGCTCAAGTGATTCTGATTAATTTGGTTCATGGATCAGATTTTGAGAAGCCCCAATGTAAACAAGCTAGATAGCATTATAAAAACTTAAAGGAGGTATCTGTATAGGGCACTTTAGGTATGCAAGGAGGAAAAACTAGCTGCTCAGAAAAATCTGAACCTTCAACAATGAAAAAGTGGGATGAGACAGTTTTTCTTTCCATACCCTCCCCTTCTACCTTCCTTTTTTTTTTTTAATTCACAGTTTATCTTCTTCTAAAAATTACTAAGTCCTTATTTGAATAGGATCATTTATAAAATGTTTCTTTTGGTGCTTCCACCTTTCAGGCCACTAAAGCAGGTGCAGCATCTATGATTCACTACATGATTCTCATATCAGCTCGCTTAGTGCTACTTACTTTGTGTGGATGGGTGCTTTGTTGGACCCTCGTCAACCTCTTTCGAAGCCATTCAGTCCTCAATCTCCTTTTCCTTGGCTACCCGTGAGTACTTCAATTTTACTTTTTTCTTTTTAGTAAGTCTTTTAAGAAATTATACGAGGGCCTCCCCGGTGGCGCCGTGGATTGAGTGCTGCGCTGTGAAGCTGGCCGCAGCCTCTGCAGCATGGGTTTGATTCCCGGCCAGCCTGGGCAAAACCCACGTGGTATGGCAGACCTCTCCTGCCTCTCCCACTGCTCCTCTCAGCAGTGTATTTCAGTCTGTCTGCCTGTTCTGCTCTCCACTCTCTCTGGTGAATTCTCTCACCCTCCTGTGCCTCTGGCCTGTACCCCAGTTCTTGTATAAATAAGTAAATCTTTAAAAATAAAATAAAATAAAAATGATAATGTTAAAAAAATAAATTATACAAATCATGCAAATGATATAAAAGAGTGAAAAATGAAATTCTTCAAATATAAACCAAACTTTCAGAAAATTAGGAAATCAATGTGGGGGATAATCATAGAATTTATTTTCTAAATAGAAATATAATTGTAACAATTATTTAAACCAAGACTATCCTAGGAAACTTGAGAGGTATGGCTGGCTACCCTACCAATGGAGAATATTTTCATTAACTCTTCACCAATTGAAGGCCCCTGTATTGCCTATATTGGGACAAATTGTGGTTAATATTAGTTAAATCAACTGGCTCAACCATTCTTACCCTTTTTGTAAAATTAAAGCTCAAATTTAAAATTTTAACCATGGGGCCGTCCTGGTGGCACAGCGGGTTGAGTGCAGCGCTGTGAAGCTGTCCGCAGCCTCTGTAGCACCTGTTCGATTCCCGGCTGGCCAGGGAGAATCCCACATGGTGAGGCATCTCCTGTCTCGCCCACTGCTCCCCTCAGCAGTGCTTTCGGTCTGTCTGCCTGTTCTGCTCCCCGCTTTGTCTCTGGTGAATCCGCTTACCCTCCTGCGACTCTGGCCTGTACCCCAGCTCTTGTATAAATAAAATAAATCTTTAAAAAAAATTTTTTTTAACCATTCTTATGGGTCTGTAGTAGCATCTTATTGTGCATATTGGTTATGAAACTGCTTTTCATAGCTTAACTTGTATATAGTTATCTAATTGTATATATTTGTATACCTTTGACCTTCATTGGATTTTAATAACTACCAATTATTAAATTCTTATTATGTGCTAAATGCAATCAGTAGTCTTTGCAAAGAGAAAGAAAGACAGCTGAGAGACTAAAAACTTTCTTGTGGTCAATTAGTAAAAATGACTAAGGTCCTTTTGACTCCAGAGTCCTCATCTTAGCCATTATTCTATGAATAGTTTTATTCTATGAGTGATACCCAGCACAACACCAGCATTACTTGAAAAGTTGTTAGACATTCTCAGTCTGTCCATAACCTATTAAAAACAAAAATTCTGGAAAGATGGAACCAGCCATTTGTCTTTTAACAAACCTTCCAGATGATTCTGATACTGCTCAAATTTGAGAATCATTATTTTATGCTGTTATGTTGCTGAAGTCTAAGAATAGATAATCACATAGTATAAAATCAAGACATAATCAGAGATTATGGCAAGGATGCATAGAGAGACTTCTGTTGATGATATTGTAGCAGGTCAAATGACATTGTTTAAGCTACTATTTAAAACACTCATCAGTTCAACTCATTAATATTATTCTTTTTCCTTCAAAGTAAATTTTCTGTGGTATAACATAGAAATCACTTTTTGTGATTCATATTTCTTATAAGGTGTCTATTTTACATCAATTTTTTCTATATTTCTAGACCATTTCAACTGTTTGGTTGGAAACAAATGATCTTGTTACTCTGTTTACCAAAAATAGCTGGTTAAACAAGTTAGGAGGTTAGCCATACTTGATTTGAAAGACTAATTCTGGATATATATCCAGGAATATTTTGACCAGGTTTAATAGGATATCATAATCAAAATGGCTAACAAACTTTTTCATTTCAATCTAAGTGCCCATGTAAACAGTAATGTAAGCAGGTAAGTTTAAACAAATTTTAGGTTTAAATATATTTACCTTTCCTTTTTAAAATTTGCACATGTAATATACCTTTTATCTAGTTTCAATTTAAAAATTTTAAGGATGAGATATTTAAAATATTAGACTATGGCAGTAGTATAGTCATGTACTGTCTAACAATGTCTTGATTGTATATAAAGGTGGTCCCTATGTACAGCCTAGCTATGTTTGGGCTATACCATCTCATTTTGTGTAGTAAACTCTGACATTCACATAGTGAAAAAGCATCTAAAGGCATATTTCTCAGAAGATAATCCTGTTGTCAAGTGACACATAACTGTACCTCTTTTATTTTATTGTTTATTTATAGACTAAAAAAGAGATGCTTTTTGCCCCTTTTTTTCCCCATTGATTCTCAAATAGCTTCTCAATATAGGATAAATTAGTCCAAAGATTAATAGTTATACCTCTTAAATTTAACTTGAATCTGCCCACAGATCTCCATAATCTCTGTTACACTCTAAATCTCGATCTGGTCTTCTGGTAGTCTGTTCTTGCCACTCTCTGTTCCATTTTTTCATTTTGTCTAGAATGATTTATCAAAATGGAAGTTTAATCATGTTACTAACCCATTTTAAAATTCCTTAATGTATAATTTTTTTGCCTTACAAAGCCCTCCATTGTCTAAACCTTTGATACTACCTTTTCACTTTCTCCCATTCTAGCCTGTATCACTTAATCTATTGCCACAATAATGTAACAACCACAAGACCGTGATAGCATACCACAGTATGTATTTATTGTGCATGTATTGGGGTCATCTGAAAGTCAGGATGCTCTCCTAATCTTACCTGGGTTCAGTTGCATATCTGGGATTGACTAGCTATCAGTTTAGGTAACTAGGACAACTCAGCTGAGTTATACATGTCTTATACTCTGGCAGGCTTGCTACACAGGGTCTCGTGAAATTGACAGAGTGGCAAGCCTCACTGTGCTTCATGATTGCAGCATGTCTGCTGACATTCCACTGGTCAAAACAAGTCACATTGTTGAGCCTGGCATGGGGGTGGGGCAAGTCACCTCACCCACAGAATAAGGTCTGTGCAGTTACATGGCAATGGGTAAGACTAGAAGAAGAAATGGGGCCACCATTGCAGTCTGCCACATAGCCTAACCTCTTGACCACGCTTCTCATGTATAGTTTGTGTTTCAGCAGTCTTCACTTTCAGCCTCTCTAGCCTTCATAATACTCAAACTCCTAGGCAAGCTTATATTTTTACCCTCTTCCTTTTCTCTCTCCTTTTTTTCATTTTGAAAGATATTAATTTTCTGTTTATTGAAGTTGTGAGTCTAATCAGTCTTTGGAATATAAACTTCTCAGGAGAAACCAAAGCATTGTTTGGTAACCAAAAGTTGTTCTTGGTTCTGATCTCTAGAAAAACTATGAACAAGTGACATTTAGTAATTTTTTAAATAAAATATGTAACCGGATGTATCTTTTTACTTCCTGTTTTTCATATCTGAACTTATGTTGGTGAAATGACTATTTTTATTACAATACCTAGGTCATAATATGGAAGTTACTTAATTTATACTTGGAGAAGTATTTAAAAAATTTTAAGGAACCAAAGATTGGAGTACATATAGGAAGTTATTAAAAGTTTCAAAAATAATTCAGTCCTTTAATAGGGTAATTCCACTAGTAGAAATTTATTTATTGTACTTCTAAAATTAAAAAAAAAATCATCAAATATGTATTGTGTTCTTTGCATGTTTCAGCCACTGTTCTAGGCACCAAGGCTATAGTGAATTAGACTAAAATCTCTGCTTCATGGAACATACATTGTAATGAGGGAAAGAAAGAGCAAGGGGATAAAATCTCAAATAAACATGTAAAATATCTGAAGTAGTAAGATATATGGGGAAATATAGCCAGGCAAGGGATCCTAGACATGCTTGTGTGCATGTTTACGGGCATGTGGAGGTGGGTGGCAGGGGTCTTCTCCCTAAGAAGGAGAGATTTGAAATAAAGGGCAAGCCATTCAGAAATTACGAGGTGTACACATCAGTCTATGTTAGAAAGTGCTTACGTGTTATGACGTATGGTAGTAGAAAGTAAACAGCCTAAGTTTCCAGCAAGAAGGAAATTAGTAAATTATGTTATATCTGTATACTATAGTATCAGTAAAAATTATTATTGAAAAATATTTAATGACACAAGAAATGCTTAGTACTTATATACTTAAGTGCAAAGTTTAAGCAGCAGGCAGGATACAAGTTTATATTGTATGAGGCTGAATATATAAAAGAAAGTATGAGACCTCCCTGGTGGCGCAGGTGGTTGAGCGCAGCACTATGAAGCTGTCCACAGCCTCTACAGTGCAGGTTCGATCCTGGCCAGCAGGGGAGATACCCACATGGTGCGGCAGACCTCTCCTGTCTCGCCTGCTGCTCCTCTCAGCAGTGTATTTCAGTCAGTCTGCCTGTTCTGTTCCCTGCTCTGTCTCTGGTGAATCTTCTTACACTCCCTCACATCTGGCCTGTACCCTTACCCTGGTTCTTGTATGCGTAAATAAATAAATCTTTTTTAAAAAAAGTATGAAGTCTGTATCCCCAATCATAAAAATTATAGAAACAATTATTTCTATGTGATTTATATTTTGTTGTTGCGATTTTTGTAGTTTGCTATTATGTAATGAACATATATAACATTTGTGGGTACACATTAAGGAGCTACCCAAATAATGAATTTAGCATCAGCAAAAGTCCCCATTATGTTCACTCTAATGAATCATGGCTATTTTACTAATATAGTTATAAGCTCTGATCTTAGGTGGTATCTGTGGTCTGATTTTCATATTCACCTTTTCCCTACAGATTTGGTGTATATGTTCCTCTCTGCTGTTTCCATCAAGATAGTAGAGCTCATCTTCTCCTCACAGACTATAACTATGTGGTTCAGCACCAAGCAGTAGAGGAAAGCACCTCAACTGTGGGTGGTTTGGCCAAATCCAAAGACTTCCTCTCCTTATTGCTGGAGTCTCTGAAAGAACAGTTTAATAATACCACGCCTATACCCACCCACAGCTGCCCCCTATCTCCAGACCTCATTCGTAATGAAGTAGAATGCCTGAAAGCAGATTTCAACCACAGAATCAAAGAAGTCCTCTTCAACTCCCTCTTCAGTGCCTACTATGTTGCGTTTCTTCCCCTGTGTTTTGTGAAGGTAAGTAGTTATCTTGCTTTTAAGAGCTTCCTGGATTTGTGTGAATTACGTAAACTGGGTATTTCTTATTTAATCCCCCTTTTCTCTGTCTCCCCTTTGGCAGCCTGGATGGTGGAGTTCGGCTGCATCTGGAGTGCACTAATACCGCTCCTGGTTGGCGGATAGGTATTTCCATATATGTGATGCACCCGTGGTGGTCCCCTCTTTTTTTCTTTTCTTTTTTTTAGTTTTTTCCTGTTTTCTTTCTTTATTTATTTTTTGAGTTTCCGGGGAGAGTAAAACTTGAACTTACAGTAGAATCACTATGTGATAGTTTAAGAGGATTGAAGTTTCCATGCAGTTCAGCCTACTGTAGTTGATTTTAACATGGTTATCAAGAGTTTCCTTGAATTTAATCTAACCTTATTCTAAACTTCAATTTACTTCAGTAGAAAAGGAAAAAGGTCCTGGATGTCACTTGGGCCCAAAATCTTTTGGGACATTTTAGTGTCCTTCCTTCACCCATTGAGCAGCACATCTGCAGCCGGAGTGGTCATTCACAGAGAACACTCATTTCTTCTAGAAAGGAAGCACTTGAAATATAATTGCCTCTCCCTCCCAACCCTAACTCATACAGCCAGAAAGTCAGGTTGAAGGATTTTGGAAAACTCTGCTCTTGAACTTTCTCCACGGACAGCAGGACAACCAATGCATGTGTGACTCAGTGTAACATATGTCTGCAGGGCGTATGTACACGCACCCTTCCCTGCCTTCTTGCTCACCAGTGCATGGATCATTCCTGTCTCTTCTGGTCTCTTGCAGAGTACCCAGTACTATGACATGCGCTGGTCGTGCGAGCATCTCATTATGGTGTGGATCAATGCTTTTGTCATGCTTACCACACAACTCCTGCCATCCAAATACTGTGATTTGCTACATAAATCAGCTGCTCACCTGGGCAAGTGGCAGAAGCTGGAACATGGGTCCTACAGCAATGCTCCACAGCACATGTGAGTAGGCTGGAGGGTAAACCATGTAACATCTTTCTACATGCTGCTGATCATGTTTATTTGCTTTGTATGTCATTCTTGTTCTTGGCTTTGACATTTAATTTTTAGTTTTTGTCCACATGGATGCTTGTAATCACTCTAAACTGAACACAGGGGACATTAACTCATTTCCACCACCATTCCCAGTCCCTTCTTAAATGACTCCTACCTTTCAGCTACCCAGTCACTCTAGAGTATATAATTTGTTTCCCAAGCAATAATCTCAGAGTTTTCTTTCAGTCTTAACCCTTTGCCCAAATCAGAGAGTCATGATATATTTTTAATTCTTTTTAGAAGACTTTAAGTTTCATCTCCTCATCTTCATTGCCATAGCTAAACAGTTGCTAGCTAATCATCTCACACTTAGGCAGCTGAAATTTGCTTCTCTTCTTTTCTTTCTAATAAATACAGATTTGTTCTAGTAATTTTCTTTGCCTGCACCTTCTATTTCTCCGCTTCTTCCTAAACTCATAGTTAATGTTTCCCTGCTTTCCCCATATTTAAATGAAAACTGTCCCTAATTGAGCTCTAAGTATTCCTTTCATTGTGTCCCCTTACCAATTATTTTTCTGCATGATTCCTATGATCCAAAATGGCTAGCTTTAGAAACCTTATGTTCTCTCATTCTTGAGCCTTTTATCATACCTTCTTCTCAGACCTGGACCATCTTCATCTTCTTCCCTCTTATAATTTGAACATTTCACAAATTTCATCACCTAGAAATTCTTTCCTAATTAAGTGGGACAGACCGAGGTGACCTTCCCTTCCCCTCTCCCCCTCTGAGTCCTCCCTTCAATTATCTGCCTTGATGTCTGATACAGATTAGCACAGGCCTTCAAGCCCAGGAACTGAAAGAGATTGGGCCAGGCTGAAAAGAAACCCGACTGTGGGCAAGGACAAATTTCAATAAAAATTGAAAATACAATCCACAGTACTAGTACTGTACATCTTCAGGCTCCTGATGGCACATGGCCATGAGGTGTATCATCACTTTAATGCTGGTAAGTGTGAGCAAGGCTGATGGAACATTTTCTGAACTGGGAAAGCTTCAGGGTGCTAGAATTTTTTTTTTAACATATCTAAAATGCTGTCCCAGTTCTTACCCTAGGAAACTAACCTTTCCAAAATCAGGAAGAGATGAATTAACTTAGACTTTTTTACAAAGCTTAACCTGAAGATCCCCATCCCCACCCCAACTCCATTACGTTGGTGCTGGAAAGAATGAAACTTCTCCTGTAACTTCTTTTTCCTAGAGAAACCTCTATAAAAATAAACCAAGAAAGCGGTAAAAAAGTCTGTGTGTCAGTACCTTGTGTGTCTCTATGTCTTCTGTATAACTTTTTGCATGTATGAGGTATTTGAAGTGTAAATAAACAAACAAACCAATATTTTTTAGTTTTTATGGATATAATTCTGTAGTGAATATCGCGCTAGTGTGACATGTTAATTTTTCCACTGCACTACTGCCATCTACTTTCTATTGTTTGTTCCCTCTAGCATTTCTACCAGTAGACTGCTCACTTGGGACTGAGATGAAAATTCACCTGCTTATTCTCAATTTTGTGATTCCATAGATTCCTTGCTTACACATTTATTTCTGCTCAGTGTCCTTGTACGCTGAGTTAACTGTATAGCTTTGCTGCCTCTCTCTACTATGTAGTAATGAAATAATAACAACAAATCCCTTCTAACTCCTTCTAGTTTTACCATGGAATTACTATATTTTCAGAATTCAGGCAGATGAAGCCTTGAATACTTAATCTGTTCTTTAGAAATAAGCTGGCATTCCTAGATGCTATCTTATCTGTAACTGTAAATATGCCGACATTGCATTTCTTTCTCCCTTAGTTGGTCAGAAAATACAATATGGCCTCAAGGGGTGCTGGTGCGACACAGCAGATGCTTATATAGAGCCATGGGGCCTTACAACGTGGCAGTGCCTTCGGATGTATCCCACGCCCGTTTTTATGTAAGTCATGTTTATTTATTTTTAAAAATAAATTTACAGGTTGGTGTTAGAAGGCTACTCTGTGTGTCAGCATCTTGTACAGTGTGTAGAACATACTAGGAAATTAATACATGGTGATTATTACTGTTTCTGTGATAATGGCCGCAGACCTTTAGAAACATCTTCTGAAAGATAGTTTGAAGGTCACACACCATAACCCCAACTTCATGCTATACTTTGCTGGCTTCTGTAGTTAACATTGAAATTGTTGAGTCTGGTATTAACTTGAAACAAGAAGGCAATTCTCAAGATTTAAGACTTCTTTTTAAATTTTATAATTTAGATTTGTAGTGGTTTGGTTTACTGGTATCCTTATTATATCTGTATCCTTAAACAATATTTATTGTAGTATTATGAGATAGTTTTTATTGTATTTGTTTTATTTTTAATGTTTTTGGTATTTGTCATATATATCACCTCCTTAAAATACCATGATTTCCCTTGTGAAAGACAAATATCATGATCTATGGCTTAACTTTAGCCTTCTAGGCTAAGAAAAAGGGGCTTTAAAAAGTTAAAAAGGAAAAAAAAAACAAGTGTGTAGTGCTTTGCTTTTGAATGGACATCATATTCTAAAAAAAAATAACTAGAGATACTTTAATGCCTTTCACCCACCCTCTCCATCCCTTTATTCATCCCGGCTTCCAAATAAAGATACATGCGCTTTCTGCTCCTGCAGGTATTAAGGGCCCTTTCAATTAGATACTGAGAACTTGCATCAGGGCAGAATGTTTGGAAATACTGTGGCATAGGGGAAGGTGGGGCAAGGTGGGTTTGGGAGGAGCATGAGGAAAGTGAAAGTCCCTTGAATGAAGAAACTGTCCTCTCCTAGACTTCTGTGGGATTGCTTTAGAGAGGGAGAGTCACAGCTACATAAGCGTTTGTTTTCTATACAGAATATTTAATTCAGCCAGCTGAATTCCATGTGCCATTAATGATTTCTGTTGATCCTTGCTATCCTTGAAACCTACAATAACCAGGTATTTTATTAGAATTTTATGCTTGAAAAATAAGTACGTTCCTTGTTAGCATTGAAGAGTGCAAGAATCAGGTAAAATCCATAGAAAGAGGATTAGGCAAGCTAACTTATTACTGATTTTGCCTAACCAAACAGGTAAATCAGTGCTTCTCAGAATATCCTTGGCTACTTACATATAAATCACATGTCTCACTCTTTAAAAATAGTTCCCTACCCCAGACTTGTGAAAATAGTTGGAAGATCACAGGAATTTGTATCATCTGCATATTTGGAAGTGATTGTTAGGCAAACTGAAGATTGAGAACATTCATTTAAAATGTGCCTTAAGGGCCTCCCCGGTGGCACAGCGGTTGAGCGCTGGGTTGCGAAGCTGCCTGCAGCTTCTGCAGCGCCGGTATCCCTGGCTGCTCCCAGCCACTGGAGGAGGGTCCCACATGGCGCGCAGACCTCTCCTGCCGCCCGCTGCTCCCCTCAGCAGTGTACCTTGGTCCTTCTGCCTGCTCTGCTCCCCGCTCTGGCTCTGGTAAATTCTCTCACCCTCCTGCGCTTCTGACTGTAGCCAGTGCTTGTATAAATAAATGAATAAATCTTACCAAAAAAAAAAAAGTGCCTTAAATTACCTGTAACTGTTAGAATTTAAAATCTATTCTCACTTTCTACTCATTCAGTTTACTAGAGCATTTACTTGTAATTATTATAATTGCAATAGAATCTGAATCTTTGGGGCCTCCCCGGTGGCGCAGCGGTTGAGCGCTGGGTTGCGAAGCTGCCCATTGCATCTGCAGTGCCGGTTCGATCCCCGGCTGCTCCCGGCCACCAGAGGAGGGTCCCACATGGCGCGCAGACCTCTCCTGCCGCCCGCTGCTCCCCTCAGCAGTGTACCTCGGTCCTTCTGCCTGCTCTGCTCCCCGCTCTGGCTCTGGAGAATTCTCTCACCCTTCCGCTTTTCTGACTGTACCCAGTGCTCGTATAAATAAATAACTCAATCTTTAAAAAAAAAAAAGCTAAACAATATTCACAATTAAAAAAAAAAAAAAGACTCTGAATCTTTGTGGAATATTAATTCAGAACCATCTTTGTACATAACATAACTGGGTATCATGTAATAAGACCCAGGTTAAATATTTTCTCTTTCCTGAAGATCCCCTGACAACCTGGCTACCTTTCAGAGCTGTCATGATGATTTGGCTTTATTCTTAGGTTGAGCACTGAGGCCTATTAAGTTAGTTCTTTCAGACCCGATATACCACCAATGTTCCAAATCTGTCTCCATCTAAATTTAAGAATGGGGGCCTCCCTGGTGGCGCAGGGGTTAAAGTCATTTTCAAGCTTTCGCCAGCCATTGCAGCATGAGTTCAATCCCCAGCCAGGGAACTAACCCACATGGTGCAGCAGACCTCTCCTGTCTCACCTGCTACTCCCCTCAGTAGTGTATTTCAGTAGATCTGCCTGTTCTGCTCCTCACTCTGTCTCTAGTGAATCCTCTCATTCCCACCCCCAACCCGGCACCTCTGGCCTACATCCCAGTTTAAAAATAAATAAATTTGGGGCCTCCCTGCTGGCACAGGGGTTAAGACGCAACTATGAAGCTGTCCGCAGCCACTGTAGCACAAGTTCGACCCCCGGCTAGGGAGATACCCACATGGTGCAGCAGACCTCTCCTGATTTGCCCGCTGCTCCCCTCAGCAGTGTATTTCAGTCAGTCTGCCTGTTCTGTTCCCCACTCTGTCTCTGGTGAATCCTCTCACCGCCCTGTACCTCTGGCTTGTACCCCAGTTCTTGTATGCATAAATAAATAAATCTTTACAAATAAATAAATAAATTTAAGGATAGGCTGGTTTTGTCAAATTGTTCAATAATGTTTCCTTGTAATCTCTTACCGCTAGCTCCCTAGACATAATATATTTTTGTTAGTAAGCCAGGTTTTAGCCAAACTCTAGTTGACTAATTTTCCTTCCTTCCTCGTTGTCCTGTCTTTGTATACCTACTTCTCAATATTCAAAGAAAAAACCCAGCAGAAATACAGGATACAGAGGACTTAAGTCATTGACCATGGTGCAGTAGACCGTTTAAGGAAAAAACAAGAAATTACTGCATTTATATTTCAACTTCACCTTCCCCAATCCCACCTTTTCTAGTATAGGTGTTTATGTCTGAAAACCAGCCCATTAACTAATAATGACGTTTGTATTTATAAATGGTTACATTCTAAATAGTTATGTACCTACATAACATCTTCATTTTTTTCTTTTTCTGTTTTTATAGTCCAAAGGTCTTTTATTTTTTTTCAACACCTGTCATGCCATGAATTCACAGAGAACGGGTTCCAGCAGCCCAGGCTTCTTTCCGTTGGTTCTCAGCAGTGTTTCTCTGGGTGAAGCAAGTTGACACCTGAATTGAACCAACGAAGTACCTTTCTCTTTGGCTTCCTTTTTTTTTTTTTTTTTTTTTTCTCGATTTACTTTCACATGTTTGGGGAAGCTGTCTCTGCTCTTAAAGTGCTTAATATGCTCAATACGAACACTCATTCTCTTGGCAAGAGTCTGGCCCTTTGTTTACAACAGTGCCAGCTGCCTGCTGGGTGACACTGTGGTCTCTCCCAGTTTTGTCATGGTAACGTGTGTGGGACATTCCTTTTTGAACCGTGCCCATCCCTTTGATGTGTATAGTATCACCTTTCTGGTAGGATCCCATGTATGTTGCCAAAGGGACTGCTCTGTTCTTTCTAAAAGGCCTAGAGAATATATCACAGGGGCCTCTGTTCCTTCCTTTGTGCAAATCATTTTGGAGATTTACTAGAAGATGGCAGTTCAGGCTGAAAGGCCACCTTTTTCTCTTGCTTATAAAGTCTAAAATCCTTTATCTGGTCCCCGTCTTAGATAAATATACTTTTGGTTATCTCAAATGAAATACATTCCTAAGATATAACCTAAGAAAAATCTTTTAAAGTGAGGCTCTTTTGGGCATAATCCCTTTCCATGTTTCAAGGACATTGAAATAAAATTTATTTTATTGTTTCTTGAGCCTGAAGGAAAAGGTTTGAGTATCTAGAGCAAGAAATAGCCTGATTGATATTCTGTACTCAGATCTTAGGCAGTTATGTTATTACATATAGGGACCTTTAAATGTGAAGTTATTTTAGGGAAAAATGTGATAATTTATTTTTCTGCGAAATAACATTTTGATTTTTAACTTCTTTGCAGTTCCTATTTCATCGTCCATTAAGGCTGTTAAATCTGCTTATCCTTATTGAGGGCAGTGTCGTCTTCTACCAGCTCTATTCCTTGCTGCGGTCGGAGAAGTGGAACCACACACTTTCCATGGCTCTCATCCTCTTCTGCAACTATTATGTTTTATTTAAACTCCTCCGTGACAGAATAGTATTAGGCAGGGCTTACTCCTACCCACTCAACAGTTACGAACTCAAGGCAAACTAAGCTGGGCTACGCTGCCTCTCAACAATGAGGGAGAACACAGATAAAAATATTTTCATACGTTCTATTTTTTTCTTGTAAT
Source organism: Talpa europaea (assembly GCF_964194135.1). NCBI lineage: Eukaryota > Metazoa > Chordata > Mammalia > Eulipotyphla > Talpidae > Talpa > Talpa europaea. The sequence continues at coordinate 100,888,641 of NC_140070.1, read as the reverse complement.
TTTTATAAATATTTAAGATATTTTATATTTTGTATACTATTATGTTTTGAACGGTGGGAAGGGGTAAGGGACATTAAATGTATCCATAAACAAGGTGATGTGATCGTTCCTGTGTTAGCATACAAGGGGTGTGCCTCTCCAGTAAAGACATTGATTTGTTTGTATGATTCTGGAATAACTCATTCATTTATGAACATATCTCGTTTATCACTCAACACAGCACCTTTGGGGTGACTGCTTTTCTTCCAATCCTTCTCATCTTTAGTTTTCACCTGGCCTATTGCTACAGAAAAGGCAATCAGTGGCGTTTCCTCCCAACCCCCATTCTTTTGACTTCTGTGTTGGACTACTGGTGGGCAGGGAGGGGGTGAGTGAGTGGTCCTTTGGGTGGGATTCTCTTTATTGCTTGCTGTAAAGGAAGCGTTTCAAGACAGGAACTCAGCATTTTATTCTGCTCTGTAACCTTTAAATAAGCCACTATCCTAAAATTCGACTGTTTCTATTATTTTTCCTGCTCTTTCATTCTTTTTCCTCCCAAGATTTACTGGTTAGCTTTTTGAAATGGTAATTTTTAAGATAAAGTTTGAAATGTTGACATGCATGAAGTGGTGTGTGGTTAGATCTGTGGGAGAAGATGCGTGCAGATGCCATGTGGGCTAGAGTATTAGCAGGTTGAAGATACTGAGTAACTGAGAATGGGTGAGTCCTCAGTTAAAGTCACATGCAGTCTACTAGCAACCCACCTACAATGGCCTGTTTGGAGCTATGAGTGGAAGTAAAATACAAGAAGTTACCTCTTTGTCCTCAAATAGTTTGAACATCATATTCCAGAACCTTCATGTTTGTGAGCATTTTAAGTCCATGTTCTTAAAAGAGGGGTACTTAGCCAGCTAATATTGTTACTAATCTTTTAAACTTCTGAGGCCCTGTCTTGAGAGCCTGAATATATTCTCATGTTTTTGTGGTTGGTTTGCATTTTTTACACTCTGAAATTTGCAGGGAGACACAGTATGACATAAAATATAAAGGCCGATCATATAGTTCATAAACTGGCTCAGAAAACTGTTCTTGCAGAGGAGTTCCCAACAGGTTTTCAGTGAAGACAGCATATGAGGAATTAGGCGTGTATACAGCTCCCCAAAGTGATTGCTATTTTTATTTTATTTTGTGATTGCTATGTTTAACTATTGGTTCCTAAAATATTTTGATGTTAAGAGTTTTTAAAAAAATTAATTGGCTAGTCTGTCTTCAGGCATTCAACAAATATATATTGAACACCAAGCACTATATTTGGCATTAGAATATAGCAATGAATGAAAAATACAAAGACCCTCACAGAGATTACAATGTGGGAGCTGCAGAATATTCCTTATATAAATGTATAATGTCTCTTGGTAGTAGTAATAAGTGTAAAGAGAAAATATGGCAAGGAAGTAGAAGGTGCTAGAGTGACATTACTAGAAAGTATCTTTGACTAGTTAATTATTGAACACAGATCAGATGAAACGAGACTGAGCCATATATATAGTTTTGGGGGAGGGGATGGTTGAGGGGGATTTCCACATTCCAGTAACAGCAGAAGCAGTGCCCTGGAGTGATAACAATTCTGGTGCATGAGAAGACACAAGATAACCCATTTATTGGTTGTTTTTTGTAATGTGGCCTGAGTGGGGGAGGCTGGGAAATCTGCCATGTCATTATTCTTTGGGCTGTTGAAAATAGACTTCTTTTGGCTAGCAAACATTTTTGATGAAATTACTTCATGATGAAAGGGTGGTCTGGGCTTTAAGATCTCAGCAAAATGATCCCAACTCAATCCTGTCATTGAAATGTAGACTAGATAATGTATTTCAGACAATGGATGACTAGTAAGCTGTCATGATTTCTCCTTTCCAGTTTGAGCTGTCTTGGTCATCTCTTAAAGGAGGGCCAGTGCCAGATAGGCTAAACAAATGCTTGAATATAGGAACTAAAAATTAATTTTGGCTTTTGGAATTGCAAAGTGCCCCCATCTCCTTCCAGGTAGGACGGTATCAGGAGGCTAAAACCCTTGAGCTTATTATGCTCCTAGCCATTGCAACTGTTTCAGGTGACACAGTCAGCAAGTTGCTGGTTACCTGTGTATTTCTTGTTACTTGTGGATCATGTGAAAGAAAGGACACCATCCTTCTTAGTGATAGGACATACATACCCATTAAAGATTGCTTTCCTGTAATCGTTTTTATGTTGGGGAATTAAGTTGCATATGGGAAAAATGGTATAGCAAAACATCAGTTGGCTGAAGTTGGATTAATGGAAAAGGAAAGATGTCTAACTAGTTGTATGGGCAGTTTATGGTGAGTAAATGTGTCAGGCGTAGGTAGAAGTTCAGAAGCATAAGCATAAGGAAAATATTTCTCAGTATCCTATTTGCTTTGACTCCCTGTTAATTCCCTATTCTACTTTCTCTTCCTTCCCTATCAATCACCAGTGCCACCCCAATTTCTATTCACTTAGCAATTATGTGACAGACACTGCTGGGTACCAGTGATAGTGATGTTCAGAGTTCATTAGTAGGAGGCAGACTAATTAGTAGTTGTAAAAACTGTGTTTAGTAAAGCAAATACTTAAAGGATGCAGAGAAAGAAAGCTTGGAACCTGTGGTGTCAGGGAAGACTTCACTGAAGCAGTAACATACCAGATGCATTTTGAAGGACCAGGAGTTTACCCCAGAGGTGAGGAAGCAGACTTAATGCGGCAGGAAGGGGAAGGCATAAACTCAAGGCATGCACTAGGTTTTTTAAATAGCTAGTACCATAATGCTAGAGAATTGGGCAAGGACTAGATTACAGAGGGAGTTGAATTGTGCATTAAGAAATTTGGATTTTTTAAAACATTCTAAAAGTGGCATGCTTGAACACTGCATGAGGAAAGTCAGAATCTCGAGGGTGAGGCACTAATAGGCAGTTTCATAAGCTCTTCAAGAAATCTGGGAACTTTTTAAGGCAGAAGACAGCTAATGAAAAAATATTAAACAAATAACTTCAGACTTAATATTTCACAGGGTTCTCAAATCAAGGATTCTCAAAGTATGATTTCTGGACTGGCAGCATCACCTAACTGGGAACTTGTTAGAATGGGGATTATCAAGCCCTACCCCAAACCTACTAAGAAACTCTGGATGGAGTCCAGAAGTTTGTTTCAACACATTCTCCAGTTAAATCTGATGTATGCTAAAGTTTGAGACTCTGAAGACAACTTTGGCACCAATATGTAGGCTAGGTTTGAACAATGTCAATGAGACATCTTGGAGACCAGTCAGCCAATCATTATGAAAGTATGCTTACAGAATTGGAGCGGGAGGCGACTGCTTGTGGTAGAAAAAGTCATGGCATAAAGTAATGTAGGGAAAGTATGTGGAGTGAAAAGGATAGAATTCGGATCAGTAACAGAACACAAGGGTAGAGGAAGAGGAAGTGTTCAAATGAACAAGACTAACAAAGTCCAACAGAGGAGATTAATTCATGTTTCAAGGGGGAAAAAAGACCAATTGTATCAAAGAGGGAAATCAAGAGAAGTGACTGTTGGATCTAGTTGTTAGATCATTGGGTAACTGTAGCAAGAAAATTTCAATGGAGTAATGGTGATGGCGGTCTAATTGCAGTTGGTCTAACATAATGAATGAAGAAGTAAGCAGTGAAAATTGAAGACTCTTGAAGAAACTAGAGGCCAAAGATAGTAAAGGGGAGGCATGGTTGGAGAAGGTGTTTAAGAAAGCAGGGATTTTTTTAGCATGTTTATATGCTGCAGGATAGAAGCCTGAAGAGAACAAGGCTGAATGTAGAGGAGTTAGAGAATAATGGATGCAAGGAGATTGAGAACACAGGAGTCTTGGGATCTCTTAGGGAAAGGAGAACTCTTCCTCTGAGCTACACAGGAGTTACGTACCATATATGCATAAAGGGAAGTGGCAGTGGGAGGCTAGAGAAACAATATAAACTGAAGAAATAAGTTATTATTGTGGGGGGATGAATAATAGTCTTTGTGAATTCAGGGAATGAGTTCACTGTGGTGGTAGGTCATGAATTTCTAAAGGCTCTCATCCCAGGGTTTTGTGGTTTTCTCTGCTCTGACTCAATGGACAAAGTAAAAGGGCAGAGAAGATGGGTGGTAGTAACAGTCCTGGTCCTAGTTTGGAGGTTTGCCAAGCAGGTATGATTGAAGGCTAGTGGTCAAGGGAGTTTGTGAGCCTGGTGAGTGTAGTTGAGATGAGGCACCCTGAGGTCTGGAAAGGAATGAAGTGTGGTGGGTGTATTTTCTGTCAGGAAGAGTAGGTGGACCAGGTATTAGTAATCTTGAGCAAACAGAAGGAATAAAGGAGCTCAGATATGATATACTGAGAATGAAATATGGGAGTCTAGGGTCAGAGTTCTGGAATGTGAAACAGCCTGATGTATAACCCTGGAAGCAAATTCCCGGTACTAAGTAGAGGCAAAAAGCGTGAACAATTGTAGCAAGGGTGTTTAGTGGGTTTACCTTGGGAACATAAAGTCATCTGGAATGATGGTGGACATGAGATATGGCCACAAAGATTGATAAACGTTAAAATGGCTGGGGTGTCATACATTTTGGTGACAGGATTTTTGTATGACACGGGAATCAGTAGTGATGCAGAAGTAGGAGGTATTGGCTTTTTGTAATATGTGTAAAGTGGGAAAACTGTACACCCTTTTGTGCATGGGAAAAAAGTGTCCTGGGGAGCGTCAAATGTTACTGAAGTCCAAGAAGTGGAGGCAGCATCTAGTGAAGAGATTGGGTTGTAGGGGAGTTTATAAGGAGAGAAGAATTCCAGGGGAACTGTAGGAAGAATCAGGGGTGAGGGGAACTATGTGTTGGGGTGGGGAGGGGAGATTTAGGCGAGAACAACAGGAATGTGGGAGTCGGATACACAGGGAGAAAGCCATGTGGGGCAGGAGTGAAGGAGGACAGGCGCAGGCCTCTGTGGAATAAGGTCCTAAATACAATATTGTTGCCAAAGTAATATTTCTGTCCCCTTGGCAATGATATTTTTCATTGAAAATCCTACTAGTGGGCCTGTCATTTTGATCCTTCGAGTGCCCCCTCCCCCTGTTTTGCAATAACGTGTAGCAGGATAACAAACTTTGCTTTTTTAGCTCCCAGAGTACCATTAGCATAATCTCTCAAATGAAAGAATTGTCCTTCTTGATTGATTCAACTGATAGAAAAATTGAGTTCACATTTGTGCAGGTGGGACCACAACCCTGTAACTTCTTAAGCTGAGGCGTTTTGAGTAGCAATAGTTTTCTTCTTCTCATTTTTCCAAATATTAGCCACTGATTTATACTGGATATCATGGTGATGTGTGATTATAAAAATAATAAGGTGAAGTTGCATATATCTGACAATTATTAAGAAATAAAATAACAAAAATTTACTGAAGCAAATCATCAGCAATTTTGCTGAGACCAACCCTTGAAGTAATAAAATGACATGAAATGGAGCAAACTAGAACAATGAGACTAAACTATTATTAATTTTGATAATCCCACTTCCTCCTCTATTTCACATTGCCATCATAAGCATTATATTTTATATCATTTATTAGAATACATTTTTAAAGCATAACAATCTGTTTCAATTACACTTAAAAGTCTATGGATAGGTTTAATATTTATACTTTTTTAATCAATAGGAAAACATTTTGATTATACCTTTGGAAACATTTGTTGAGCTTAACAGCTGAAATCATGTGACTTTCTAATAAAATCGTTTGAAAAAGTGCTTTACCTTGCAGAATTATAAGCCAGGAAGTACTACGGCATTAAGTTATTGCAAAGCATTATGATTCATCTTGTAAAACACAGTTATGTACTTCATGGGTTTCTTATAATATAACTGCATTCTCTTTCATCCTCATAGAGAAGTGATCCCTGCTTTGCTTTTGAACCTTAAGGCTATGAGATTATCTACTGTATGCCGGTCAATCTCTGGTGGCCCCCTAATTTGACACTGTGGACAAACACTGACCTCACAATCATCTGCCATCTTCTCCACTTTTCCATATTTAGAAAGGTGCTTACCTGCTCTTCTGGCCTTTAGAAAGATTTTGATAAAGGAAGACACATTCTTTATCATTCCATATTTTGAGTTGGCCTTTCTACTGGAAGTTCCTAAAAACATACTTCTGGCAATCTTAATCCCAAGATTCATGTTGCCATCAGATAGGACAAGCCGTGGTAGAGTATGGCCCTAACCAATCATGGTGAGAACTGAAATTACTGTGAGCTATTCCCTTTCTTATCTTAGGCGACTGAATTTTAAGTTCTCCAGGAACTCTGCAAGCAGGAATACAAGGCCTGCATAGAGAAATGACAAATGTGATTATCATGTGCTAAACACTAGATATGAAACTAACAGCTTATCTTGGACCTATGACTTCATCATCAACAGGAGTTAACTCATTTTTTGATGACGGAAGTCTCTAAAAGCCTATCTCAAGGAGTGTGGAATGCTGCTATTACCTTGCTCATTTGCAGAGGATCCCACAGGGCTTCACAACCAAACCAATTAAAGCCATGTAAATCCTCAGGACTATTTTAGTTGCCACTTTCTCATTTTTTTTTAAATGATCAAAGCAAATTCTCAACACCCGAGTGTCTCACTGGATCTCCAATTTACACTTCTGTTTAATTTGATTATTTTAAGTCAGTAGTATTTTATTTTTTTAAATTGAGAATTCTTCGATAAAGTCAGTAATAGGAACAGCATTAACAATCCTATTAACAATTTCCATGGGCCACATTTTTTCTCCTTCTGATATCATTTGGAAACCTAATGGTTGTAAATTTTGCTCTCGATTGTTCATGGACTGTTTGCTTCATTTGCTACTACTCCTTCCTCTTTTTCATTAGACTCTTCAAGGATTTAAGAATATTAAGGTACCCAGGCAGTATTATCTAAGCCATTGATAAATATTTGTTGAGGATGCTGATAACTAGACTTAAAAAATTTCCCCAGAATCTAAAAGTTTGACTTTGGCAATATCTTGAATTTTTGGAGTTAGATTAGACTCAAGTGTCTAGGGGATTCTTGATCAGGTGACTTCATATTCCATGTGAAACAGAATAAAAACTAAATTCCCTATATCTGGTCCATTTTGACCACAAAATTGGCTCAGGAGGGCCATTTTGCCAGTAAATATAGGTTATTAACATCCAAAGTAACCATTCATGCTAAAAGAAAACATTAGGACATCATGCATTTCACTTCAGATGCAACATTTGAAGTCAGCCACACTTGTGTTGAAGACTGAGAGTTGTGGTGAAGGAACCCTTTGAAAGTTAGATTGTGTAGCCCTTTCCAGAGCACCAGGTAGACCCTCCTAAAAAAGGCCTCTTAAAGGCCCTCTTCTGCTCCTCCCCTGGGTAGAAACAGGCAATCTGATTCCCCTCCAGCCACTCCCAGGGGGTCCATGTTTCTATTCCGGACTAGGTGACCACAGAGGTTATCTCAGGACATTTGGGGGGAACCATTTCAGGGAAAAATATAATGAGTTTTCTTTGCCAGAGAATGGAATTTCATCAGCATCAGGCTAGCCCCAGCCTGTAAGTTTACGAATGTTTGTTGACAATGGACAGGCTGGGAGCTTGTTAAAAGAGAGGACCACACCAGCAGCGGCACACTGAGAAGGCGAGCCAGCTTTAAGGCCTTCTGGACTGGCTGACTAGGAAAGCTCCCAATAGGGAGTGTCTCATGACATCCACATACCCATGTCCTGAGGATGAGGCAAAGGTGTCAGCACAGAAGGAGAGGGCAGCTATTTTATAAATCTACATCTACGCTTTAACCATTAGAATTGAACTCATTTGTTAATATGTACTTGGTAGCTTCTCAGTCTATCCCTAAATAAAAATATATCCTGCATTACCAACAAAAATTCAAAATGATCATAAAATAGTTTAAATAGCTCACTACTCGATTCAGAGTTCTGATGATGAAACAAAGTGCAGTTCTTCCTTCCTTCTCTCACAGTCTAACTGGGTCATGGTCTTTATCAAAGTGTAGACACCACAGTGCACTGAGACTGACAGAAAGCCCATGTGTCCACATTTTCTGATAAGGGAGGAATGTTCTTTCCAAATCTTCTGAACATGGCTTTTCTCATCTGTCACCACTATATTTCTTCACCTTGCTTGCCTGGGGGGAAATACTTATACCCAAGGGCTTTACTTAATGGTTGATGTCCCATTGGCTGTTGGTTCAGTCTCGCTCATCTGAGGAGAATGTAAAAACAGAGCAAAAGATACTAACTATTGCCCTGCTTACTCATCTCAGTGCCTTCTGAGAGCAACTCATCTGAACTTATCTCTGCCATAAACACTGGCTTTGAAGGAAAAGATTTCAAAACTGTAAGGCTTATCCGGGAACAGGGAAAGAGAAATATGTATCTGTTGCAGGTGTCAGCTTCCGGTTTCTCACAGGAGGAGCTCACTTTCAGTTCATTCCCCACCCAGCCCAGCACTAGCTTTTGTTGTAAAGTCAACCCAGAGGTACTGCTAGCCCTTACACAAATTTCTTCAGTAACGGAGCTTCTGGACAGAGTTTAGCCAGACGTGAATCTGAGAAGAGGTGCATGTGGGGCTAAAAACAGGTCCTATTTTTCCTTGTTTCTCAAACAAGATAGTCATTTTAGTAAGTTGTAAAATGTTGATAACTTGATAGCTTTTGCTTTGAGAAGGGCTCCTGTGAAGCCCTTTTTTGGGGGAGCACCAAAATCTGCCAGCAAGTTATATTAGTTTTCCTTCCTCTTTCCAGCTGAAAAGGAACCAGAAGTTCTGAATAACTAGAATAAAATCAGATTGGTTTTATTGCTTCTGCTTGCATACAGAAAAGAGAATAAAAAGTCTGAGTGTCTGGAGTGGGTGGTAGATGAAGGGACTTATGGAAGGGAGAAGGGTGCCTCAAATCTGCTCTTCAGCAATGGGAAGAGGGAAGCCACCCGATCACTAAAATGAAAAACATTTTCAAGAAAAGCAGCTCTCACCAAGTAGTATCTGGTGGCCAGATAGGGTGGCCATCAATTTCCTTATCTACTGGGGCTTCCCCTTTATCCCCTCCTTACTGCTGGTCCCTGCCTAGCACAGAAGGTGAAGCTGAGTTAGAAGTGTTTCCTACCAATAGCTCACCAATTTGAACAAACTAAGTGCAGAGTTCTGCCTATGTGTGAGGCTTTTCTCTAAGATCTCGTCCCAGTCATGGGCTGGTACTGGAAAGAAAGCAGGTCACATCACTATTGCACACCTGAATGGAGATTCGGCACATTTCACTGTGGTAACCTTCAGCTCTGCCCCACTCTGCCCAGCAACGAAATTCACAAATCAAAGGTCAGGATATGACAATTGGAGGCTCAAATTAATAAGAACCAGAGTCTTGGATTGTGCCAGCCTCAAAATTTGCTCTTGAGTACAGAGTCTGATTTTCTATGCTGGTCTACGGTGCTATCTCGGACAGGTCTGTAGGGAATCAGGGGAAAGAGCATAGGTTGAACCCATCCACTTGGATATCTAAGTATGTTAGTTTGCATTTCGAAATCTGCCTCTATTCTGGATAGTACACCTTTACAAAGCTTGTCAGAAAACTGGTCTAAAAGAACACATGCTTTAAAGAGCATCAGAAAGCATGTAGTAAACAGGAAGTCTTCCAACCTCAATAGCGACAGTTTCCAACAGGCGCAAAGGATGCCTTTTCCTTTCAGGAGACATCATAGCCAATACTCATCAGTAATAGGTAACGGTAATGGGGGAATAACACAACTCACGGATAAGCCCCAAATCTCACTGAACCCAAGCCCTGCATCTTCTTCCCTTGCCTGATCTTCTGCCTGCTCTAAATACAACTCAATTCCATCTCTGAGAGCTTCCCTTGACCTTTCTTCTGACAGATGAACTAATTAATAATTGGTCAAAAGGCCGAAGAAAGAAGAGGTCAAAATAAGCCCAAACTTGGATAACTTGCGTCTGGAATAATAACAAGTTGGCCCTGTGACAGTTTCCAGATGAATCATGACTTTCTGTCAAACACCAGCAGGTGAACTGATGTCATTCTATTTGCCTCCCACTTCTTCCATCCAGAATCACTGATCTCCGCTGGGGCTGGTAAAAACAGCTGGTTGAGGTCTCTAGTCTCTGACCATTCTTAGGGATGGTCATTTTATTCCTAAGAGTAACTCCTTCTGGTGTGACCCATGTGTTTTCAGCTAATTCCCCACAAAGAAGACCAGGGGAAACTGTTTGGGTGGGACTTCTGATAGGGGACAGCAGGACCTTGGAATCTGTGGATGAGGTGGGTGGGTGGTCCATAATGGGGAAGGGAGGACTAAATAAGATTAGGCTCTGAGGTCTTCCTGGCCTTGACCTGTGGAAAGGCTTAGAACCCCCTGATGGTCGTTCTATTTTTGAAGAAAAAAGGTTGTCCCCGAATGGTTCTGTCTCTGATGTGCGCTTCCTGCATTGCACTGCTGCATCCTGGGTGGACAAGTTAGCCAGTCCTGGGTCTGGAGCAAGGATGGGCCCCTCGCACTTGTGGCGTGCAGAGGCATCCATTGGCGAGGACTCGTGGGCTCCCATATCTTGCTTTGGTTTCTCTTCCTTCGGGCTGTCCAAGGAGGAGACAGAATCGTCTTTGGCAGGTTTCCGAGAGGTGCCACTAGTGGAGCTGGGTTCCTCCTGGCCCCTGTCCGGAGGTTGAGCACCACTCTCCCCCGTGCTCTGAGAGGGTAGAGGCTGTGGGATCTGTGTGTACTGAATCTTGGGTGGGATGACTGGCACTGCCCTGGCCTGGCACATTTTGACCATGAAGGAGGTTCTCACAGCTGACACACTCACAGGAGCTGAGTTACGGCGGCCTGTCAGGGCGTGAGCAACAATGTCCAGGTCCTGAGTGTCCTGGGAGTAAACCCTCCAGGGGTCTACTCTGCAGTGAGGTGAGGCCATCCACGTGAACTTTGGGTCTCCTGCCTCAGCGAGCTGCATTCCAGGTGAAGCAAATGAGGCCACATTCTCAAACCGAAAGAGGTCAGTAATGGGGATGGCAGCGTCCAAGTTGAGGGAAGAAGGCCTGTTTTTTCCTTTTAGGGGCCCACACTCAGTGCTCTTCAGCTGTAACTTCGGGGGGTGCGCTCCAGGCGAGGTGCTGTCCTGTGTGGTAGGTAAACTCACCTTGCTGCTCTCTGGTTGCGGTACACTACCTTGCTCAATCTGAAGGTTGCTGTGCCCCAGGTGCGTGCCTGATTCCTTACCCTCTGCTAGGTTGACAGGGCTGGTTTCTGCTGGTTTGGGCTGCAAACCATCTGATCCCTTCTGGAAGGGAAGAGCTTCTGTCCCTTTCAGGCCAGAGAACTCCCTGAAGGACCTCAAGACTTTCTCATCGCATCCAGTAATCTCCCTGTTGGGTGCCAAGGGCTGCAGAGGGTCAGAATTCCTCTGTGTGTCAAGATTAGCACAGCTGCTAGAAGACGGGCCCCCAAGAGTCCACTGGTCATTGACAGTGGTTTTGCTGTCTAGGGAATGGCTCTGGCGTAGGCTGGGCCTGTGGGAAAGCCTCTTCTCTAATCGGTGACCCTGGAGGCTATGCATCTGGGCCTCTTGCACATCCTTCAGGGTGGGGGAGTGAAGGGGACTGGTCACCCACTGGGGCTCCTCCCAGGGTTCCACCATCTCCAGGCCGTGCTGGGCAATGTCTGTCACAGTGTCGTCTTCATCACAGTCGGAGGGCTCCTGTACTGAATGGGCCACATCCCCCTCTCCTTGTCGCCGGGTGTCGCCCACCCTTGTTGGGCTTGGAAAACCAGAGTCTTTTCCATCTGGAGCTGCATTCTTTGAATTTTGCTTTTCACTTGGTCCTGGAGAGGGGTCTTCTCCCTGGCAAAGGCTGGGGACCCCAGGGCTGCCTTTGCACTTAAGCTGATCGATAGATGGGTCTGTCCTCAAGTTCTTGGAAGCATCATCTTCTCTCTCAGGGCTGTCCTTGGGAGGCAGGACTGCGGGTGCCTCCTCCAGGGGAGTTGGAGGGGGAGGAGCAGGCGGGAGCAGAGGAGAGAGATTCCCTGGGTCCCCCACCTGCACCCTTGCGTGTGGCGAGGCCGTCTCAAAGGGAACTATTTCCAAGGGAGCCAGGCAGCTGGGATCTGGGCGCCGGCCCTTGTCCGGTTCGGGGGTGGGGAGGCCACAGGTGGTCTCCGAAGAAGGCCCCTGTGTGCTCTGATGGGCAGGATCCCTCGCCCGCTCACCCTGCAGGGCGGAGGCTGGAGCTGGGGCGGAGCCGCAAGGCAAGTGTCCGGGCGCCCCTGGGGAAACCAAGGTCCCAGGACTGGGCTCAGGGGTCTGCGTTGGGCTGGTCTTTACAGGAGGCGGTGGTACCGAGGAGAGCTCCTCCTCAGATTCAATGATTTTCAGCTCCTGTTGAATCTCAGGCCAGATCAGGGCATTAGCTAGATCATCTTCATCCTGAAAAAAGAAAAGAAAAAAAAAACTGATTGTATTAGTACCAAAGACTTTTTCAGTGCTCGCATCTGCACTGCTTTGCAGTGGGAATGAAGAAAAAGGAGCTGTACTAGGCTGCACTACCCTGCAAATAAGGAATTCTGCATTTATAACTGGGTGTGTATTCAGTGTTTACCATGTGGCAAAACATACTCAAACTCTGTTTTCTTGTTTAATTTTTCCACCAACCCTAAGAGATAAATACTATAATTAACTTTCATTTTAGAAATGAGGAGACCTGTGTTCAAACAGATTTAAATTTTTATCCAAGTCACATAGCAACAGACCAGGCTTGAAATCCATCTCTGTCTACACCAGAACATAAGTACTTAATCCCTGTGCACTGTTGCCTCATAAAACAAACAAACCCCCTGGTCTCACTTAACCTCATCTTTATGGGTGGCTCACAAGAATGAGAGCCTCCCCAAGGCATGAAAATGTTGCCCTGCCATCTGCTTTCTAAATAAATAAATACAGCATTTTCTTATGACCAAAGGAAAAAATACTCAACATCTGAAAATGGTGTGCAGGCTTTTCTGAGAAGTGTGACCTGCTGCCAACTTAGCATCATTTCTTGCCAGCCTCCAAGAAGCCTGGAACAGTGACCTTCTTGCACACACAGCGATAGAGTGCTCAGCAGAGTGCTTGGCACGAAGTAGGTGTTGTTTTTTTCTTTTCTGTTCTATTCTTTCTCTCCACACCTACTCACACTTTTTGTTACATAAGGAACAAATGCATGAATCTGATAACTTTCATTTTTTCATCTTCACGTTTTTAAAAAATAAATTGCACAAAACAGGGGTTCTGTTAATGATTTGGATGGGACAATTAAAAATTAATTTTTTCCTTGTCTACTTTTTTACAACAACCATTTTTTTCCTTTTCTTTATTATTTCCCCACCACCACCATTCCTATGTCCCTTGTCTGTTTCCTTCTCTCCTCCCTCTTAACCTCAGAGGCCTCGTGTTTGTTGATGCCTCCTAGTTGTTGAAAGTATTTCACATTACCGAATTGTGTGCCGTGTAAATGTCCGGTATTTGTTTATGTGGTTCTGATTTGCTTTATTACACAAAATTCTCCACTCTTCATCCATTTTGTTGAAAATGGCTGCATTTCACTTATCTTATGGCGGAGTAGTATTCTATAGTATGGAAATACTCTATCCTCTTCATCTGATCATCTGCTGGTAGATATTTAAGCTGCTTCTGTATCCTACTTATTGCAAATAATGTTGCTGTGAACATTGTGAAACGTAGACTTTTTTTGTGGTGATCATTTCATGTTGTTTAGATAGATGCCCAAGAGTGGGATTGCTGGGTCATACAGTATTTCCATTTTTACTTTTTTAAGGCAAATCCAGATTGTTTTCCATAATGGTTACTTACACCAATTTACATCTATACTAACAGTGCAACAGAGTTCCTTTTTTATCTCCAGCACTTCTTGTTGGAGGTCTTTTTAATATGTCCACTAGGTTTTTTAAAGTACCGTGTCATTGGTTGTGAAATGCTGTCTCATTGTGGCTTTACTATGAATTCTCTTACTGGAAGTTATAATGCAAAAGTCTTACAGGAGCCTTTATTCAGTGTTCCTGAGGACACTGTGGCACCCATGCATTGTTCTAACTCCTGGGTCTTTTGGGTATTTTGTGCATATTCTGGAAACCAAGGCCTTGGAAGCAAGTTAGAGACAAAATCTTCCATTTCCCATTTGGCACACTCCTCCAGGTCACAGAGCTGCCTCACAAATGTTAGCTACTTCTCTGGATATCCCTAGAAAACCTCCTCACACCTTCATCCTATGCAAATACATCTCATAAAATCTTGAACAATTAATTCCACCTCTAAAAAGTAGAAGAGGGGAAGTGAACTCTCACACCACATTTTAACTTCTCTAGAAACCATAGGAGGAAAGATTGGATCCTGGATAGCTTTCAGAAATTTAACAAACAAACACAGATAATTGTCTATCCAGGATATTTGGAAGAGACCTGGATTTCATAAATGGTCATTCTATTTGGGACTAGTGCATAATATGTATGTTTTGTGCTGCTTCTAGGATTGAATGTCATTATATTCCAAGGGCATGTGAATTCAGGTCAGAGATATTTAGAGTTGAGTCTGTCTAAGGAATCTGAGCTAGACAGTTCCTTCCTATTACCAAGACCTCTGAAAAGTCTACTGCAAGATAAATCCCAGATCTGATTAAAATGTTGTCTCTTAACTTTTCTGTAGCAGAAACTGGTTATTAAAAAGCAAAAATAATCTACCAGAAGATGTACCAAGAGCTCTTGGGGAAAAAAGGACTTTGCTGGCTGCTCTGGGTAACGAGTCAATCTTACCATCTCATGGGGAAACACTGCTTCAGTTCTGGCCTTGGGGCTCTCCTGTGGAGCACCGGACTCTGTCTGGTCAGCCTCTCCTCCCTCCTTCACCGCCTTCTCTGGATTCAGCCTCTTTTCTAATTCAGTTGAATGTTGAGAGTCCATGAGGATTTCTGAGGTTTTCTTCTCCAGTTGGGTGTCTGGCTCCAAAGGAAGGCCTTTGCTGCATTCCACTGTCCTCACTGCTTCAGATACTGGTTTGGCATCTTCTGGAGACACCTTCTTAGGTGCAGATGCTGCAATGAGGATGAGAGTGATAAATTGAAGGAGATTCCACTGTGCTCCATGCACTCCCTTCCCAGCAGGATAACTATAATGAGTAGTCCTGCTTCACAAAGAGGGAGAGAACCCTCCCAGTTTGTTGCCCCTTCACATTCTTTACTCTAGCAATCCTAGCAATGCCCCGTCCTCAGATCCCAGAGTCATAGAATTTCAGAGATGAGAGAGACCCTGAACACCATCTTGTTCATTGTTTCTTTTTCTTTCTTTCTTTTTTTTTTTTTTATAGAGGCATGTAATTTATTTATTTGTTTGTTTGTTTGTTTGTTTATACATGCACTGGGTACAGTCAGAAGCGTGGGAGGGTGAGAGAATTCACCAGAGCCAGAGCTGGGAGCAGAGCAGGCAGAAGGACCAAAGTACACTGCTGAGGGGAGCAGCGGGCAGCAGGAGAGGTTTGCGCGCCATGCGGGACCCTCCTCTGGTGGCTGGGGAGCAGCCGGGGATTGAACCGGCGCCGCAGAGGCCGCGGGCAGCTTCGCAACCCAGTGCTCAACCGCTGCGCCACCGGGGAGGCCCATCTTGTTCATTGTTTCTTAACTGGGGGACATATTGCTCCTTCCCTTCACAGAAGACATCTGCCAATGTCTGGAGGCATTTTTGGCATCACAGCTGGGTGGAGGTGGGAGTGGAGGTGGTGGTGGCTACTGGCATGCTGTAGGTAGAAGCCAGAGATACTGCTAGATATCTAACAAAGCATCATGTAACTCCCCACAGTAAAGAATTACCCAGCCCAAAATGTCAATAATGTGAAGACTGAGAAAACTTACTTTAATCCATTCTTTCACTTCACAGATAAGTAAATAAATTCAGACCCTGAAAAGTCAAGCTTATTGCCTCCGGTTGTATTTTGATTATGATTGACAACTTCCTGTATGAATCTTCCCAAAGGTTATCTACACATTAACTTGGATATGTCTAAAGTGATAAACCTCTAATCTTAAGCATCTACCTGGCAGGAGAGAGGGAAGCCAACCTCAAGTTTGGCCTCTACCGCTTTGTACAAAGAGGCCCCATTACATTGTATAAGGCTGTTTCCACAGTATAGAATAAAGACTTAGGACCTAAGATAGTGATTGGTGCATAGCAGATTAAAATTAATTATAGTTAATTATAATGGAATTAATAAAACCTGAATTCAAATTCTAGTTTCTTAATCTTATAATCTTGGTACCACAGTATTAAATGATATGTAATAATATAGGAATATTGTGAGGACACGGTAGATAATGGAGGCAAAGCAGTAAGGTGCCTGACATACAGTACAAACTCAGAACATTTATTTTTTTATTTAAATTTTTATTTTTATATTCCCCATACAATTGCAACCCCCTTATTTTGACCCCAATCCCTCCTATCCCCTCCCCCCCATAGTGTGTCTCTGGTTCATAGTTGTTTGTTGATTTTTATTTTTTTCTTTGTTATAGCTATTCTTTTTCCTGGTCCCTTATTTAGGTTTTCTAGATTCCTGCTATGAGTGAGACCATACGGTATTTTTCTTTTTCTTTCTGTCTTATTTCGCTGCAAACTCAGAAAAGTTATTAAGAATGAGTACTGCTCACCACCACTGGCTCTGCTGGTGGTTTAAATCAAAGAGTCTCACAATGATGCTGATCTTCTAAATCCGTTGGGCCCAGGGATGTCTGAACTATTAACAACTCAGAATTGATTATCTTCCTTTGCCCATTACTTAGCAGGATAATTTTGAAATTTAATTTAATTTTTAAATATGTAGAGATTATTCTAAATACATAGGATACACAGGGTTCAAAAGTTAAAAGTGTATGAAAAACTCAGAAAGCAACTGCTTTCTTCCCAGTTGTTTCCATTCTGTTCCACATTCGTATTGTCCCTAATGGATAATTACTCTGTTAATTTCTGGTTTATTCTGCCATTGTTCATTTTTGCATGCACAAGCAGATAATTATATGTATTTATTTCTCATCTTTATTACAGAAAATATAACATATGATATATACTGTTGTATACTTTGCAATTCTTCACTCAACAATTTATCTTGAAATTTATGCCAAATTAGTATATACAGAGATTAATATTCTTTAGCATGTGCCCTAGTTTGAGTTTCTCTCAAAGTAGAGCTGAGCCAAGGTTCTAGAAGCAGGTGTGTTTTGTGGAAGGTGGTTTCAGGATGCAGGTGAGAAGGAGAGACAGTGATGGAGGAAAATTCAATAAAGAATATTTACTGAGCTGGTTAGAGTGAAACACCAGAACTAAATCCCTGGTGAACCTCTGAGGAACCATGAGTAACAATAGTTCCACAACTATTTCTCCAAATGGTGGGAGGCTGGGTCACTAATCAATGATCCCCATCTCCTATAAGTGGAGGGCTGATCTAGTAAATTTCCACACTTTTGGGCTAGCCTGAGCAAGGGCTCTGTGAGAGCCTCTTTTCAGAAAAGCCCTGAGGCAGAAAATCAGAAACACAAGGCAGACACTTGAGATAGGAGGCTTTCTGTGCATACAGAAACTGCCCCCCACTAGCTTCCCCAGAAATGCTCTGAAGTTTAAGGAAATACGGAATTTAAGGCAATACTGAGTTTAAAGGCACATAGGGCTATAGATGCCAGGGATTCAATCGTGTGGCTGCATCCTAGGGATTCGGTCTGTCTCCTAAAGACACATATTTGGGTTTCCAGTCTTTTGCTAGTACGAATAATGCCGTGATATACTTACACATGTTGCACTTGTGCAGCTATTTATTTAGGATAAATGGGTCCATCCTTAAGGGGCAGTTGCTTGGCTGCCTTCCCTGGTCCCCTTCCTACAGGCAGGAATGTGGCTACGGAAGTTTTGAATCCGCTTTGACCATGCAGGAAGGAACACCTCTGGAGGGCGGCTGAAGGAACCTGTGGCCCCAGAGGTTCTCCCAGAGCACAGATACCTACCTGTGGATGGCTATTTAAGATAGAAATCAGCTTCCGTCTTGTTGATTTATTGGGTTTTTGTTCTCTGTTACAGTAGCTTGGTCTATACCTTAACTAGTAGAAACATTGGTTTGTGAGATAAGTTTGCTCCTGGTTATAGAAATAACAGGACAAAACCAATTTTTACAGGTAGATTCATATTTCCTATAGTTTGTCAGTTATCCTTTTCTTTGAGGTTGGTTCTCTCTACTTTTATTTTTTAAAGATTTATTTATTTATGCATACAAGAGCTGGGGTGCAGGCCAAAGATGTGGAGGGTGACAGGACTCACCAGTGACAGAGTAGGGAAGAGAACAGACAGACTGAGTGAAATACACTGCTGAGGGGAGCAGCAGGTGAGACAGGAGAGGTCTGCTGCTGCGCCATGTGGGTTGCTCCCTGACCGACCGGGGATTGAACTCGTGCTGCAGAGGCTTCGGATTGCTTCACAGTGTGGTGCTTAACCCCTTGGGCCACCAGAGGTTAAGAACTGGGCCCACAGAACTGGGCCTCCCCTGGTGGCACAGGCGATTGAGCGCAGTGCTGTGAAGCTGTCCACAGCCTCTGCAGTGCTGGTTCGATCTCGGCTGGCTGGTGAGGGTATTACATGGCGCAGCAGACCTCTCCTGTCTCGCCCATTGCTCCCCTCAGCAGTGTATTTCGTCAGTCTGCCTGTTCTGTTCCCTGCTCTGTCTCTCACCCTCCTGCGAATCTGGCCTGTACCCCAGCTCTTGTATAAATGAATAAATAAATCTTAAAAAAAAAAAACAAAACCAACCACAGAACCTCACTCTAGAAATTGCTCAAAGACTCAAATTTAGCCCATCTTAGAAGCCTATTAGCCTGGCAATAATGGCTGAAGGCTGAACATGTGACCAAAGGAGGTCCAATCAGAGACCTCACTGCATTTGACAAAGACTTTGGGAAAAAGATGCTCTTTTTCACGCTAGGGCTGCTAGCCATACTCTCTGCAGATGGGAGATTGAAATGAAGGCTGAATGGATGGAGAGAAGTTGTGTCTGGAAAATTTGAATCACCAATTGCAGCTCTGCATTTCATTCTGTGTGCTTTTCCTCCTTTGCCCTCACTGTGTGAGTAATAATAAATTAATGATAACATTTACTAAGTACTTACTATGTATTGGATACTGTTCTGGGAGCTTTACATGTATTAACATAATATTCACAACAAACATGAAGAAGGCGCAATTGTACAGAAAAATGGCTGAGCCTGGACTTGTACCCAGGAAGTCTGGCTCCTGAACCCAGTCTTAGCCACATCCCTACACTGTCTTACAGACTCAAGGGAAGCAAGTCTAAGTCTGGTTTTTCATCTCTTGCAAAGGACAGAAACCTTTTCTCTCTTGCTTTACCTGAAGTCTCAGCTACTGGTGGCTTCTCCTCTTCAGGCCAACCTCCACTCTCTGGCCCTTGGAAAGAAAACTCTTCTAGGCTGGAAAGAGACTGCAGTTCCTTTGGGGGTGTTCTGCATGGGGTACTGTTGGTGCTGATGACAGCTGACACACGGAGTGGCACGGACACAGCAAAGGGCTCGGAGATGTTCAGGGCCTTGCGTTGGTGACGGGGCGAGGGCTCCATCTGGAAGAGGCTGCTGGTGAATACAGATTTGCTAGAACTGTCATTGGAGGTGTAGAACATGCCCAGCATCTTCGGGGCTGTTTGCTCGCCTTCGGGATCCTCAATGGGTCGGAAAACCTTCAGCTGCTCAGGTGGGGGCCGGGCCTGAGTGCCCTGGAGTTGGTTTCGGTCACTGCTCATGTCAAAGCCTCCCTCAGCCCCTGCCGGCATCCCCTGTGGACCCCATTCAACCTCCTGCTTGCTGAGGTCACAAGAACTGCCAGTACTGGCTGAGTGCATTTTCCCAGCTGGAATAAAAAATCCACCCGTGGTGACTGTTCGATTGAAATTTCCTTTTGTTTCTTTTCCTAAGGAAAAAGTAAACAATCACATGGTCAGCAGCCTGGGAAGTCACACAACTCACAGCCTCCCAATATGGGCAGGCACGCATGCTTGATGATTAGAAAGGCTTAGCATTCTAATAAGACCATGGTCATAAAAAAGACAGGAACGTGAACATTTGATGAACATTTGAAGCATCTTCTCATGTGCACAGAATTTGTCATGATGCCTTGGTAGGATCAACTGCTGTTGTGTCATATGTATCCATTTGCAACTTTGCAGGTAGAGCATTTTCTAAAAGAAGGCCACTCCTAAGATTGTTCAATAGAGCTGCCATCCTCCAAGCATTAAATACAGATCATAAAAAAATAAAAGGTGGATGAGAGAGGGTAGAATGATATTTGCTCAAAATGAAAAAGACAGAAAGGGCAAAGTAACAGAATTTTGTTTTAAACTTAGTGTTTTAAGTCTTCTTTGGCAGATAAACCCAAATCGGGTTTTGATTTTCCAGCAGGGAAACAAATGCTGTTCTCAGTTAGACCTTTCTCTTTTCCCAGGCTTCTTCCTGCTGATTCAGAGGATGAGGAACTAGAAATGTAAATTAACTAAATGTCAGAAAAGATAATTCTGAAGAACAAGTTCCTGACTGACTTAGAAGTGAAGGCAAAAAAGAGAAAAATCTGTTTGAGAAAAGAAACAAAAGGAAATTTCCATGAAACAGCTGAGAGGTGACAAATGAGTTGTCAGGGGTCTGGAGAAGAATTTCCATCTAGGTACTAAGCATGATGCTGGGCATTTTATGTGACATGATGTTTAAAATCTTATGATCATTGTAGAGGAAGTGTAATTAGGTTCTTTAACACATGAGGAAACAGAGACTCAGAAACATTAAAATTCCCTCCTCAACACCCATGGAGATTGTGACCTAGATTTTGAAGTATTAAATCCTGCAAAACTGGGCAGGAACTCTCCCAAGGGTTTCAAAACCAAAACAAAAAGATGAATATAAAGATGAGAAAATGCAAAAAAAAAAAAAATTCTGAGTTTGCTTAAAAAAAGTGCTCACTGAGTATTTTACAGGTTTTTAAAAGGTTGTTCTAAAGACTTCTACATTGTTTCTGGCTGGCTCATTTATCAAAGGAAAAAAAAATGTTTTGTATTAAAAGAGTTAGAAAGGCTTGGGATAAAATATGCTGATATGGAAGCCCTGTATCTTATAACAGTGCTTGTTGGTTGTTTAACAAAAATAGAAGCAAGAGGTTCAGGCATGTCAGCTTGAAGGTCAAAGCTATGAGAACCAACGTGGTGGGGTTTGATTTTGGTGGCAGGTGTCACCTGCATGCATATATACGCACATCAACTCTGACATGGGATGTTGTAGTTTACACATGCCTGGCATGGAGTTACTGGCCACTGTTTATTGATGAATGGATGGATGGATACATGTATGGATCTTACCAACCCCAATCATGCCTTGATAAGTACTATGAAGCTAATACCTATGGGAACACCCAAATTCAAGACACACAAGCCTCTAGGCTCAAAACTCTGAGGTATAAACCAAAAAGAGTGTTAGACTCTTTTTGATGCTCAAGAGGGAAGTCTCTTTTGCCTTGGTTTTCTGGTGTTGATCTTTTACCTGGTTCAGGTTTGAAGGTAAAGTAGCTGTTGCTTCCTGCTGTAGTTAGGGGAAGACTGGAGAAAGACACCTCAATCTGCAGTAAAGTAAGGGAGGTTAATGTGGGGGCCTAGTGAAACTCTTGAGTTCAGGAAAGATTAGGGAGAGATGTGGGCCTGGGGGATGGTGTGTGGTAATGAGTGGCAATATGAAGACCTGTCAGTTTTCTATGAAGACAAATCTGGTGAGGGAGCTGTCTACAATTGTACTACCCAATTCGGAACCTAATTAAAATCTCACCTTCCACAGGAACTGAGCACAGTGAATCCATGCTTTTCGCTGGTCGGATAGTCGCCTTTTCCACTAGAGACGAAAGAAAAAACAATCCCTGATGAATGCATATTGAGAGTAAGTGTTCAGAACATAGGTCAGGCTGTAAATATACAAAAACTTTAGGAAAAGTTTTTCAAATATTTATAATCTTCCCCTTGGAAACTATCCCCCCACTCCACCCTGAATGTTTTTACTTTCTTAATGGGATTAATCTTATAAAACCAGGACATCTGTAGATCAGTTTTATTTAACATACTACAGATAAAAGTAAATTGCCATTTTGTCTAGGGTTCCAGCTGTTCTCTCCTAGTGAAAAACAACCACTCAAGCAACAGTCAAGGTCACAGAGAATCACTGGTATTGCCTCCGATGGTTCTTTCATTTCACTTCTGTGTCCCATCAATGTTTAGCCAGTTTGGTGATCTATAATTAGTTTACTCACAAGGCCTTAGACCAGTGGTTTTTAACCCTGACTGCATATCACCTGGGGAGTTTTGAAAACCCACACTTCACCACAGACATCCTGAGGCAAAGTTGCTGTGGGTTTGAACTGCTCTGTGGGCAATTTGGTGGTACATCCTTGCTCAGAAACTCTGGCCAGGAACACCCTGTGCAGGCTGTGAGTTTACTGCCTTTTGATCCCGCACCTTGGAAAACCACATGGGGGTGGAAATCTTCCTAAATTAAGACCACGGCAGATCATTTATTTCATTTTTTCTGATTTGCTTTGTTCTATTGTTTTTGATTTTTCATTACTTGGTGAAGCTCTTTTGTTGTATCACTGATTCTGTAATTTAAATTCTCTCTTTGTTGTGCTTAAGCAAATCTGTTATTACCATATCAGGAGTTTCTTGCCAGCTATGACTCACCTCAAATTCTCCCCTTTTTTTCCCCTAAAGTAGGATCCAATCAAGATTTTCTCATTGCATTTGTACATTTACCTCTTACAACTGTTTTCGTAACTACTTCCCCTTTCAAAAATCATGCTTCAATCTATAACATTAGGTCATTGTGGTATATTTCTTTGGGTTTCCCTTTCTGTTGCAATGTTATATTCCCCATTGTGCAGTGTTACCCTCAATTCCTTCTAGCATAAGTTGCTATTAATATGCAGATATAATTTCCACAGGACACCATTCTCATTTAAAAATCATGACCATGACTGTGGGGAAGAAGGAACATAACTTCTTTTTTTTTTTTTTTAAAGATTTATTTACTTATTTATACAAGAACCAGGGTACAGGCCAGATGTGTGGGAGGGTGAGAGGATTCACCAGAGACAGCGGGAAACAGAACAGGCAGACTGATGAAATACACTGCTGAGGGGAGCAGTGGGCGAGACAGGAGAGGTCTGCTCGCCATGTGGGACCCATGCAGGCCAGCCGGGATCGAACCGGCACTGCAGAGACTGTGGACAGCTTCACAGTGCTGCGCTCAACCTCCTGAGTCACCAGGGGAGGCCCCAGGGACATACTTGTTTATAGTGGAGTTCAATTGATAAATGTAGAGAGAATGATGGAAATAGAAAATGATTCCCTGGCAAACACCACAGTAATACAATGGCAGGAAGCACTGATGGGTGCTGCAATCCATGGATGAAAGTATGATGAGCAACAGGATATTTGCATTGTCTCCAAATATTTCCCTCAAGATACTTAATAGTTGTAAAGGAAGAAATAGTGATTTCACAAGGGCAAAACCTTGTAGACAGCACTACAAGCAAGTAATCAAAGTTAACATCACCAGCAGTAAGATACTGGCAGCAAAACACTCATAACCTCAATCTGATCATGAGAAAACATCAGACAAATGAGCAATATACTCTAGGAAATAAATGGCCAGTACTCTTCCAAAGTGTCATGGTCAAAAAGGCTGAGGAAGGGCCTCCCCTGGTGGCACAGCGGTTGAGCGCTGGGCTGCGAAGCTGCCCACAGCCTCTGCAGCGCTGATTTGATTCCCGACCCCGGGGCGAGGGTCCCACATGGCGCACAGACCTCTCCTGCCGCCCGCTGCTCCCCTCAGCAGTGTATTTCGTCACTCTGCCTGTTCTACTCCCTGCTCTGGCTCTAGTGAATTCTCTCACCCTCCCGCGCTTCTGACAGTACCCAGTGCTTGTATAAATAAATAAATAAATAAATCTTAAAAAAAAAAAAAAAAAAAAGAAGGCTGAGGAACTGTGCTAGGTTGGCAGTGACGAAGGAGGCAGGACTACTAAATGTAATGTGGGTTCCTAGACCGGATACTGGACCAGAGATGGATATTAGTGGGGCCACTGGTCAGAGATGAGTATGGTCTGTTAATTTTCTGACTTTGATCATCATATTACTGTTGTGTAAAATGTTAACATTTAGGGAAGCATGTGAAGCGCTTAAGGTTCTCTGTGTAAGATTTTTGCCACCTTTTTTAGATATCTAAAATAAAAACTACCTAGTGAGTCTGATGTGACCAAATCAAAGACTTAGGAAGTAGAGTTGGGGGAAAAATTTTTTTTTTTATTCTGTTGATTCTTACCTGAGAGCCTTTGTCCTCTCACAAACACGCTGCCATTTCTACTTAGCTTTGATTTCGAGTCTGATCCAGAACGTCCCAGGTTGAATATTGATTTCCACTTCTTTGATTTACTGGAGAGCTTTCTTCTAAAAGAACAAAGCAACGAGGGATTAGTTTGGTAGCTAGTTGTTTCATTGGGACTTTTAAATTGAGAAGGAATACCTCAGTCATGTTCTTAGTTATGAGTGGCTCTGACATTTGAAGAACCTTCTCTCTAAAATCCAAGATGAGCCCGTCTCTCACCCAGGCTGGGGCTGGCTAAGCTAGGCTTCCACAAGTGAGAGCAAAGGGCCACATTTCCCAGAGAAGGGGCAAAAATATGCTATTAGAGGTGGGAGTTGGGGGCAAACAGAAGCAGGGATGGGGCAGGGATTGAGGTCGGTGGGGAGACTCAGACCACAAGGAACCACATAATTCTGGGAATTCTGGTAAGCACTGTAGTCCTGGGTTTTCAAAAACAACAATTTTTTTTTGCAAAAGTAAACACAAAAGACCATAGACCTCAGTCCAGTTATGTTCTTTGCACTTCGGCCACACTGCTGAGACATTCATAGGCCAGGAAAGGACTGGTGAAGACTTTCATAGATGGCAGAGGAGATAGATGAGAAAGCAACTTGGGAAACATTGTGGCTTGGGAGAATTGGAGGCCGCTGGGTGTGGTCAGTGATCATTGAGGAGAAACACAGACGGCAGTTGGCAGTCGGTGTGGCTCTGGTACCAGGCTTTTTCAGTAGGAGGCGGGAGCAGGAGATTGCTAGATGGGGCTGGAAAGAGCCTGGTGCCACCAGGGGTCACCACAGAGGCCTTTCCCTTCTCCGGCTTGGCCTAGCCATTGGCTTCCACAAAGATCCAGAATGAAACCCTGCAACGGGTGGGTTCCACAAAGGACCTTCTCTGTAGACTTCTCACAGAGCATACTCATCTCAAGCTCATGTGTTTTTGTGATCAGAGACAGATCTACAGTGCTTGGTGGTTTCTTTTGGATCTAGCCTCTTTATTTCAATCCCTTGGCCTTAAAGTATATTTTGCAGCTAGTATATCGTCGAGTACGGTACAGCCCAGATGTGATTGCAGGCATAGAGAAACTGTACTTGATGATCCTCCCAAGGTGCTCTTCTTACTGAACCCTGGGTAGAAATTACTTTCCAGGGATTTAAGGAGTGGGACAATCCGTTCAGTCTCATGACAGTGTGATCCATACACTCCAGGAAATGAAGGGGTTTCTCACCAAATGAGTTCCAGCTGTACCACTCTCATAGCATGACAGGCGGCCCCTATCGCTACACAATGTGGCAGCATTCTTCCTCTCTCCCAAAAGGAAGCCAGCATGTCAGGACACGGGCATAGTTCTGAGGACCGGTTTTTTTTTTTTTTTTTTTTTTTTAAGATTTATTTACTTACGTACATAAGGACTGGGGTACAGGCCAGAGGTGTGGAGGGTGAGAGGATTCACCAGAGACGGAGTGGGGAGCAGAACAGGCAGACTGACTGAAATACATTGCTGAGGGGAGCAGTGGGTGAGTCAGGAGAGATCTGTTGCGCCATGTGGGTTGCTCCCTGGCCGGGGATCGAACTCATGCTGCAGTGGCTGCAGATAGCTTCATAGGTTGCGTCTTAACCCCTTGCGCCACCAGGGAGGCCCCTGAGGACCTGTTTTTATGCATCTTTCACTGACCAAGCAGCAAGGATGATGTTTTCCGATAGAGAGATGCCTCCCAGCTCCTCCACCTCTGCCTCCTCCTTTGATCATTGTCTCCTCTTTATGGTGGGTGTGAGGAAGTGAAAGGGAGAAATGAGCAAAGAAAGTATTGTACGAATGAAAATGACATTTGGATTGTTCTGCAGGGCAGAGGTCTCTGGCCAGCATGAAAGAAGGAACGAAAACTAGGGATGTATGTCCCCAGTGCTGCATGTCGTAGGTGCTCATTCTAGAATGGCATTATTTGTCACCCAGTCCTCCATTCACTTCTGTCCTCTTTTGGTAATGTCCCATGGGGGTAGAGGAAAGGGTAGAGGTCAAAGTTTTGTTTTTAGCAAACTTCCTTTTGAAAATGTCAAGCCTATTTGTCTAAACTAAGTAATAAAGGATTTTAGTCATGACTCTTGACCCTACAAGCCTCACCCCCATCATGGTACTAGAGATCTCAAATGGGGGATCAGGGTCTTAATAACTTTGGGGTGGTGAGCAAAGTCATCGATCTCTGGTGAGGGCAGTGGTAGAGAGAGTTCCCTTCTCTTCTGGAATGTTTCCTTACATCCCACCCAGACTGAACCACTGAGCCATGCTGCCACCATGGCCTGAGAGAACATGACTTCCTCCTTTGTCCCCCTTCGTCCAAACATCTCCCAGAACTTAAACGAATGTCACCTACTTGCTGTCTGGTAACTCAAGGACAGTGTGGAAAAGGGTGCCCATGGGAGGGACGATCTCAGGCAGGCTGTTCTCCCGTCTTTCCTTCCGAGCTGGATGGTTAGTAGCCAAGCTCCGGGCCTGAGCTTCCTCCAGGCTTACCAGCTTCATGGGCAGGGAGAGGGCTGGCAAGGTCAGACTCTTCATGATGGGCCGGTTTCCTATAAAGAGAAGAGAAGAGCTCAGTCATGGGAGGAGATTGTGTAGCAGGTCCAATCAGATCCCCCAACCACATTATTTCTGCTCTTGACCTCCTCACAGAGGGCTTCTCTTGGGCATGGTGGGCTCTGGGGTGGAGGCTGCACACCGAAAACTGACCACCCTCTTGGCTAGACTAACCGGGAGGCACACAGAGCTGTAGGAGGCAACCTGCACTTCTTGTACTTTTCAGAGAGAGACCATTCACTCCACTCACTCATTCACTCATCAAACATTTACTGAGCAGTTACTATAGGCCAGAGGAACAGCACTGGGTCTTCAGTCCTAGAAATCTGTCTAGTGCTTTGGTCAGGGGGAATGTATGTTGAGCTGTAGAGGCAGCCTCATTCAGCTAGGTAAAACAGGAGACTGTCCCTCTTCTTAAAAGCTCCAAGACATTTTAGGGTTGGCACCTGTACTTTTCAGACTTCATGTAAGCTTATGTCTCTGCAGTAAAAAGACATTTTACAGCCTATACTGTTTCCTTAAAGATAAGTGACTTTTTACTCATAGCCCAGTTGTCTTCTAGTATATATAAGCCAATCCCTTCCTTCTGGATTTTTTTTAAAGATTTATTTTTATTTATTTATGCATACAAGAACGGGAGGTAGGCCAGAGGCGTGGGGGTGAGAGGATTCACCAGAGACAGAGTGGGGAGCAGAACAGGTGGATTTTCTGAAATATACTGCTGAGGGGAGCAGGGGGCGAGACAGGAGAGGTCTGCTACACCATATGGGTCAGCTTCCTGGCCGAGAATTGAATCCATTCTGCAGTGCTGGTGATAGCTTGACAGTGCTGAGGTCCTTTCCACCTCATACACCTCATACATACACGCACACATATACCCGGTTGGAGACATTTGACAATGTCTGGAGACACACAAGTATGTGAGTGTACTTAGCTTCTAATGAAGTTAAGGGTGCTGCTAAATACCCTACAATGCACAGGCCAGCATCCACAACAAGAATCATGTAGCAAAAAATTTCAGCAGTCCAAGGTTGAGAATCCCTGATTTTATAAATAAAAAAAGAAGAGAGCTAAATTTTTGTCTTAGTCTTTGGCAACCTTGCCAGTTTTCTGTAACTTCAGATGTGAGGAGACTCAAGGATAATCTGGACCAGCTGAGACTAGGAAATCATTTGTGGCACAGAACTTGCCTTGATGGCATTATTTCCCTACAGAGCATGGACCCTTTCCAGGTGGAGAGAACTAAAACCACTGAAAAATGACCTTGTAGAAAACAGAGACAGTAAGTGACACTGGGTTGTTTCCTGGGAGGATGGAATGTTCATAAATCAGCAGGATGGCCATAAAGTAAATCTGCCATCCTGAGAACTTTTTATTAAGTTTCTAACTTTAACTGAGTTTTCTGACTTAATCCAAAAGAGGTTAATATATTTAAATTTAATTTACTCTCAGTATTTGTTCAAGATTCTGGATTATTGATGATTTTGTTATCTATTTATTTAAAAAATTAAATCACTGTGGAGCAACTAGTAAAAATATCCACTGGAGGGTCAGGAGACTTCACCTTAGCACCTACTGTTTCCCAAATTCCAGGCCCTAGTATCCGAAAGCCTGCACATCATCTCTACTTAGATGTCTCATAGACAGCTCTAGTTTTACATTTCAATACAGTGATTTCTGCTCCTCACCTCTAAGCTAGGTCTTCCATCTTCTCCAACTCAAAACCGTACTGTCATTCCTTTCTTTGATGTACTCCTCACCCCCATCAAACCCATAAGCAAGTCCTGTAACTGTACCTCTAAAATATATCCTGGATCTAGTCACTTTGCTCCTTTCCACCACTGACATGCTAGTCCAAGCTATCATGACTTCCCACCTGGTTTCTGCCATAGTGCCTGAGCTGGCCCTCTGCTTCCTGTTTTGCTGCCTTTCAGTCTCTCCTTCACACAGCAGCCAGAATGCTTAGATCCTTCACAACCCCCACCCCCACCTCACCTGCTCAAATCCTTCAGTGCTTTCCCAGAGCACTGAGAACAAACCCAACTCTGAGCATGACCTACTGGGACCTTCCATTTGCTTTTTCTCTCCTCTTTGCCCACCGACCTACTGATCTGCTGGTAGTATACAGTATACAGTAAAAATGTTTTGCATCTTCACTCCCATTAGAAAATGTATATATTTGTAAAGTAGATATACACACTATTGTTTATATTATGTGTAAGATAAAATATATGCAAAATCATAGAAATTACAAAGTATACAATAAAAACAAACAAACAAAATTCTAAAGTTTCTTCCATACTTCAGAACTGATCTTTGGTACCAACCAGGGTGTGACACCCCACTTTGGAGATCACACTGGCGTTAGTCTGCTTTCTGCAATGCTGAGGTCCTTTCCAACTCAGAGCTTTTTTCCTCCTTGTTCTCTGAGTTTGGAACATTTGTCCCGCAGATCCTCCCATAACGGTTCCTTTTATCATTCAGGTCTCAGTTCAAAGATCACTTCCTCAGACACCATAACCTCTTTGCACTAAAATCATATCCCCTGGTTGCTGGCCATCACATTACCCTTATATATTTTCTTCATGGTGTTTATTGTCTTTGAAGTGATAATGTATTTATTTTTAAACATATTTATTGCCTGTCTTTCCAACCAGACCATGGCTCTCTGCAGGGCAAGGTCTTGCCATTTTGTATATTGAGATAGTCTGTGTCTAGGACAGTGCCTGGCACATAAGAGGTGCTTCATACATATTTATGTTTTTTTTTTAAAGATTTATTTATTTATTTATACAAGCACTGGGTACAGTCAGAAGCACGGGATGGTGAGATAATTCACCAGAGCCAGAGCGGGGAGCAGAACAGGCAGAGTGATGAAATACACTGCTGAGGGGAGCAGCGGGAGGCAGGAGAGGTCTGCACACCATGTGGGACCCTTGCCCAGCAGCTGGGGATGGAACCAGTGCTGCAGAGGCTGTAGGCAGCTTCACAACCCAGTGCTCAACCTCTGCGCCACCGGGGAGGCCCCATATTTATGTTTTAATGAATCTTGGTATATTACAATCTCTCTGGATCATTCCTTTCATCTGTCAATTCACAATATAGATTCAGTGAGTTCGAGAATCTTTCTGGTATGAAACAGTACCCTATTTCCAAATCTGAAATTCCAGACTGATAGTTCATTTTATTTAAACATTAACTATGGTACATTGCCAATGAAAGTGAGTATGATTGATGACAAGAACATTTAAATAGAAAGGCACTGAATAATACATACTGGAGGCAATGAAGAGTGGAAAGCTAAAGAGTAAATTGGGTGTCTATGTGCAGGACAAAAGATGCCTGGGGCAAAGATCAAGAGAGTAGGCCTTTCCAAAGCTGGAATTAGAAATACACTAACACTAATTGTCATGGATGGGATTTTCTGTCTAGAAAAACATTTCTCAAAAGTCGTTAATTTTCCACAGTGGTTTATTTATCTATTTTGCTGTTTTTCTTCCTCATAGAGGCAGCATAGAACTAAGGAAAATGGATAAGCTGAAAGATTTAAGTGCAGCATATGGTCCTACCAGTTACTTGTTGTGTGGCTTTGCAGCCACTCAGCTTTTCTGGTTCTTTATGTGTAAAATATGGTTGATAACTCTGACGGTTGTTGTGGTAAGTCAGTGAGATGGTGATTTGGGGGTGCCTGCAATAGTTCCTGGCATAGAATAAACCCCCAGCAAATTGTTGGTTGACTCAAAAGGATAAATGAATGAGTGCATATTACTTCCATTTACTCTCAAAAAGGATTTGCTATATAGCTTACAATTAAAAACACATTTATAGTAGGAGAGTTAAAGTAAAGATAATAGGTCAGCCACTCCTAGGTATATAACCAAGGGAATTGAAAACACATGTTCTCATAAAAACTTGTACATGAATCTTCATGGAGCATTTTTCTTAATAACCAGAAAGTAGAAACAAAATTTATGTCCTTCAACTGATCATGAATGAACAAAACGTGGTATATCCACACAATAGAACTTTACTCAGCCATGAAAAAGAATGAAGTACTGGTACATGTGACGATATGGATAAATCTTGAGAACATATGATAAGTGGAAGAAGTCAGACACAAAAGACCACATGTCATATGATTCCATTTATATGAGATGTTCAGAAGTGGCAGATTTATAGAAACCAGAAGTCAATAAATTGTTGCCAGAGTCTAGGGGACAGGGGGTTATATGGAATGACTGCATAATGGATATGGAATTTCTTTTTAGAATGATGAATATGATCTAGAATTAGATAGTGGTATGGTTACACAACTGTGTGACTATACTACTGAATTGTGCGCACAATATGATTAAAATGTGAATCTTATGTTCTGTGATCTTTATCATAATAAAAAAAATTTTTAAGAAAGGTCACAGAGAATAGGAGTGGGAACAATTGTAGCAGCAATCAAAACTTGAGGTTAACTGCAGTTGATTATTCTGATGAATATACTTGATTTTTGCACATATATTAGCAAAACTAGAAAATAATGTTTTAATCAGGTGTATCATGCTAATGATATTCTGCAATCCAGGCTTTAACTAGCCCTCCAGGTAATCTTAATATATAACCAATGTTGGAAAAGCATTTTCACACAAATGGTAGTTACCAGGTTTCTTGATCAACTAGATTTTGGGTTTTTATGAGCTAGGTGCACATGAATTCAAGCAGCATAAAAACAGTTGTTATTATGATAGCCACAGAACTGAAAGAACAGATCTTGCATCTCATAATTTCCAGCTAGAAATAGCTATATCTTTCTCACCACTATGGCTATAGTGGGTTTCAATGCTAACTAGTCTCTGCATATACATGCCCACAAACAGAAAAACACACACTCATTTCTGTGTGCCTAGTGCCTGGTGCAGGGCTGAACAAAGTAAAACACTCAAGAAATGCTTTCAAGAATGTCCTATAGTTGTAATCATGTGATACATTGCCTTTTCAGATTGCCTTCTTTCACTGAGTATCAGACATTTACCTTATCTCCATGTCCTTTCATGCCTTGATAGCTTGACTTTTTTTATTCCTTGCAACACTTTAGACAGTGTCTAGTATACTGAAGGTATTCAATAGATGCTTATTGAGTTTATTAACACAAAACTAATCAGATCAAAGGAAAAAAATAAGAAGGAAAGAAGTGATTGCAAAGAGAATGCATTCTGAGTATGAACATGGTGTGTCTTAACTCCTTCACTTAAGACTTCAAGTTGAAGGCAAAAGGGTCTTCTGAAATATACTAAAAGTAAAGATGAGATCTAGTAGTTGAAGAAAGGAATGTTGCCAGTCCCTTTAGATAATAACTCAAAGAGTTTCAGTACTCACATAAGCCATTCAATATTATTCCATCTCACCACACCATATTCATGGAATGGTCTATGTATACAACTGATCAGTAACACGCTAAAGACACACACAAACACACACGTACCTTAGCTGCACATACACAGACCTGGGCACAGAGAGTAGTCAGCACGCACACACAGAGCAAGAGCCAAGACCACCCTAATTTACTCTGGGGTCTCAGGCCTAAGGCACGAAAGAAGGGTGGGCTAGAGGAGTGCATGCCAGGAAGAGCTGTTACCATCATTCTCCAGAGACCCTGGTGCGCCGCTGTTAAAGATCTGATCCACATGATTCAATATGAACTCAATCACCACCTGCTGGACCCGGACTGCAAGGAAGGCTGCATCTCCATTGCAACCAGAGGCTTCAATTTCTTTGGACCTAAATTGTGGAAGAAAAACATTCAGTGAGCAAGTCAGCCCTATAACCTGAAGCAGAAGGGGGAGCCAGTGGGCCTTTCATACAAATTTGTTAATCTGTAGACTATTTTAACTATTAAGATCAGTTGCAGGGACTTACCAAAATTGTGAAGCCCAACATACTGAACCAATTTAAAAATTACCAGGTGCTATACATTGTAATACCACAAAGACTATATCAGTAAATATACAGGAATTGATTTTTTTTTCTACAAAGGCTCTCCTCTTTCCATTCCCATCCAACTGTTTCATGGGGCAGGTCATCATTTACTAAGCAGTTGATTCAGGTTGCAACCAGTTGTGATCCCACCCAAACCAACAAAAGCCAATGAGCTCCCAAGACAATAAAAGCCTTTTCAAGAGATTCTAACATAAAGACCGTAACATTGACCAGATCTCAGCAGGAGCCATAAAACACTTGTTCGGAACCTAGAGTTCCAGGTTGGCAGGCAAAGGGCATAGGGTATTAAAATCACCATTAAGTCATACCTGCTACTAATGACCATTTCACTACAGATTGGTCTGAAGGTGGCTTCAATTTTGAAGACTCCAGTGTTGGCTGAAAGCAGCCCACTGGGGTAATTACCTGAGGAGGTTTGGTGCCCACACAAGGGCCAGGTTCCTGGCGTGCATGTTGGTCTTGCTGCTGAAGGAGGCAATGTGGGCCAGGTGTCGAATCAGGTATTCCAAGGTCCTGTAGTGTTCATGCGGATAGATATTTTGGACAAAGTAGGAAACTTCAGTGCCTATGTGAAGCCTGACATCTGGAGATAATTTCTAAGTTTGGATTCAAAAGACTAAATATTTCTATCTTGTGAATTTTGGAGGAATATCAGGAAGATATCGAGATTGATGGAAGTTATTTTCTTGGCCTTAGGCATGCTGGTCCAGGGTGGAATGGGCAAGATCTTGTCAGAATCATCTGGGGCTCTTGCAGCACCACTCAAAGACAGAAGCAGGGAGCCACAGCACCCCAATGCCTGAGGTTTTTAGTGATTACCCAGTCCTTTCACAGAGCAAAACTGCCTCAACAGGGTCTTAAAACTGGCTCTTATCATGGCCTTTTGGGTAATTATATACCTATAAAGGGTAACTTGGTACTTGTTAGCAGCTCATTTCATGGATGAGTAACATCTATTAATGCTAGGAAGTTTATATCACATCAAAATCTGCCCCCTTCTAAAAGATGGGCAGGTTTAGGGAATACTCAGAAAGGTGGCAAACTTGGGAGCTAAACAATGAGAATGAAATGTAAGGATAGGATGATGTAAGAGTTGATGCTAATAAGCAAATATTAGTCCAGCCACATGCTCAAGAGCTACAAAATCCTCTTGGTTTACATAGATTTGGTTACGCCGTGAACCTAAGAGCAAGGGTTCACCATGAGGCTGGCTTCTGTGATGGGAATGACTTCCTGTGGGACACTGAGGGGAGCCTGCAAGTGACTTGGACATGGGCCTCTGCTTCCCACCAATGTCCCTGAGCAGGCAACAACTCACTCTGATAAATGTGACCAGTTCACCCATCTCAAAATGCCCCAAGAAAGCCACTGTCCACTGAATTTGTCCCTTTCATGAAGCCAGCCTGCCTCTTTGGTATGACACCACATTGAGAGGCTATAAATTTATTTTACCAAGGGTTCTTACCTATAATGGGATGGGGGAAGCTCCTGGATAACATTTTGGATTCTGGCCAGTTGGCCTTCTTCTGGACAGTGTGACACTGCTTCCTGTGAAGAACAAGAAGAGACCCAGTGAGTGACTGAGAGGGTGGACACCCAGCTGCATTCTGGTTTCATTTAGGCCCCTGGTATTCCAGCCGCCCAGCGATGCCTTGAGATCACCATTTCAAAAGGCATGCTATTTTAGTAAAAACCAACTGCTAGCATTTCTGGGGATTCATGGTATGAAGTCTCTAACAGTATGTGCACACAGGGGTGCCAAGACTGTCAGGGTCTCTGTGCATCCTCGAGTGGTTGTCAAGGATCTGATAAAGAAGGTGTAGCAGTATGGTTGTGATGAGTCCCGGAGCCTGGCACAGTGTCTGGCACACAATAGGCACCCCCTTTATTTACTGACTGGCAATACTCCATTTCCTTATTTGGCACATCGTGCAAGGACTTTGCCCACTGCTTGTCTGTTTGCTTATTTATTTATTTAATGGAAGTAAAACATACATACAGAAGGCCCCTGGTTTTGAAGGCAATCAAATTTCTCTGCATGGGAAAACTTGAGGTTTCATTTTCTAAGCAGAGGTGGGGTGAAATTTGAGGTGAGGATGACGGTCACAGTCACACTCTGGTAGGCTTGTAAGTCTGACACTAGAGCCAGCATAAGCAAGATCTCTGCTATAATTCTAGCTTTTTGAGATATGCAGGATGCAGAGGCGGGGAGCAAGAATTGGGTGTATGAGAGAGGGGGGCATCTCTGCTCTCTTCCCAGGAGCTGTCATTGAGAAACAGATTTGTGGAGAGGTCTCTGGCTTCCAAGACAGGGAGAGTCTCATAAAGGGAGCTAGGGAGAGAAGCTCAGGGGAAGGAGAGGCCCAGGAATGCTGTGTGGACCCTCCCACATTCTGTCTTGCAAAGGTGGTGATCTGGTGGAGGGGGGTTCTCTTCCTTTCTCTGCAGAGCTGGAATGAACTTTGCAAAGCTTTGCACACACTCCCCACCTCCTCCCACCCTTAATAAAAATGTGTCTGAGGAATAACGGTGTAGGTCAATTTAACAGCCTTCATGGAAAGTTCCCTTAATATTTTAGGAAGATATTAGTCATTTTTGTTCTCTGGGAAGCCAGGCAGCTCACCCCGGATAGTCCCATTTGGGATTGGTGTTTATTTCATTATTCATAATCTCTCCCCATCACACCCCAATCCTATTCAGAAGCTCTTTAGATCCTCCTTTTCCTTTCATCCTGTCACTGCAAGTGTTATTTTTAGTTTTCTTTATGTTCTCCCATTAAGATAGCAGAACCCATCATTGGGAAATTGAGGAAGGTAGCAATAACTTTGCCTGAAAGAGAATTTTATTCAATATTAGCCAAGCCATGGTTAATGATTAAATCTCAAACCATTCAGGATGAATCCATGACTATTTGTTCTCTTTTGATTAGTTTCAATAAGTCTGGTTTCCTGACCTTTGAGGACTCCGGTGAAGGCTGGGCTCTCAACCACTTCAGGCAGGCTCCTCCCTCCTGTTTATTTTTTTATTTAACTTTTTTTAAGATCTATTTTTATTTACTTATGCGTACAAGACCTGGGGTATAAGCCAGAGGATTCACCAGAGAGCAGAATAGATGGATCCACAAAAATACACTGTGGAGGGGAGCAGCTGGGGGGCAGCTGGGGAGACAGAAGAGGTCTGCTGCATCATGTGGGTCAGCTCCCTAGATGGGGCTCAAACTCCTGCCACAGTGGCTAGCCGTAGCTAGATAGTGCTGAAACTTAACTCTGCGCTACCAGGGAGGCCCCCCTCCCTCCTGTTTAACCAATCACAGCTGACATCCCTGAAGCCCAAGTCGTGCCATCAGGCACCTCTCTCCAGAGTGAACACCCTAGTACTCTCCCTTCAGATGTGACTCAGTCTTTGCCTTTTATTTTTCATTAATTATTTAAAAATTATTATGAAGTCGCTTATTATATTAAATTATCTTAAAATAACTCAATTAAAAAGTAATCTTGCACATGATTTAAAAAATGCAAAGTATCCAAAGGTATACACAGGACGAAGTTAGTTTTCCTTGCAACTGCAGACCCACAGTCCTTACACTTCTCTCTCTTGGTCAGTGGAAGCCAAACCACTATGGAACCTGACCCATGAGTAAATTCCCCGGCACCCATTATTCTCCTGCAGTCTAGCTCCACACAGGCCATGCCAACCTCCACATGTTCCCCTCTAACAAGCTCAGCATGTCCCTCATGAGAGCCTGTGCATCTGCTATTTCTTCTGGGCACCTTCTTCTCCCAGATATCTGCACAGTTTGTTCTCTCGCTTCATCCTTGCCTCTGTTCAAATATCATCTCATAGAGAGAACTTTGATTTATCCTACCCAAAATAGCAGTCTCTGTCATTCTTTCCCTTGTATTTTGCATTAATTTTCTTCATAGTGCTTGCTAACCATTCTCATGATAGAACTATGCTTTAAATTTATCAGCTATCTCCTTCACTAAAATATGTTTTATGCAAATAAGAATTTTTATCAGTTTTGTTCACCCTTAAATCCCCACACCTAGAATTGTGTCTGCCAGGCATACATAGTATCCATACCACAGCAGACACAGGCAGCTAATGCATATACTCAAAATTAAAATAACCACTAGTAACCTACTCACAAGGGAAGCTTGAGAGAAGCAACTGCCCACACTTTGCAGCAGCCATTATGAACATTGGTGTCATTTCCTATTTGGTTGCATATACTGTTTTGTATGTAACTTAATATACTGTTTTGCATGTAACTTAATATTGTGGCCAGTTTATGGTCTTCAGATATGTGTCTTTTCATCAGCTACACAGGACTGAAAACAATAGATTTATTATCATTTAACCCATTTCTCAATGTTCAGAGATGTAGTTACTTCCCAACTTTTGAAGTGATAATAACACTGCAATGAAATATCTATAAAATAATGATCTGTGGGGCCTCCCCAGTGGCACAGTGGGCTGAGCGCAGCACTGTGAAGCTGTCCAAAGCCTCTGTAGTGCAGGTTCGATTCCCGGCCGGCCAGGGAGAAACCCACATGGCGCCGCAGACCTCTCCTGTCTTGCCCGCTGCTCCCCTCAGCAGTGTTTTCGGTCTGTCTGCCTGTTCTGCCTCCCACTCTGTCTCTGGTGAATTCTCTCACCCTCCCGCGCTTCTGGCCTGCACCCCAGTTCTTGTATAAACAATAAATAAACCTTAAAAAAATAATGATCTGTGTGTACATCTGATTATTGTCTTAGTGACATATTAAAAAATAACAGCACTTTAGGACTGTTGATAGCAATTTGAAAGGACTTTCTGGGCTACCCAGCCAACTTACACTTTCAATAGAAAGCTGAGTCAATCTCACCATAGGCTCACCAGCATGAAATGGTAATATTAAATAATGTTTCTTTTATAGTCAAATATGTTTTTCTTATACATTTATAATTTAAAAATAATTCTCTTTCTTTGATGAATTGTCTGTTGAGGTTCTTTGTTCATTTGTTTTTACATAGTTGATTACTTGCCTTTTACTTTTGGAAGTATGTTTTATGGAAAAATAATTTATATATAGTTTTGGGGTTCAATTTGTGTTTGGTGATTTTTTTTCCTTTGGTTTTATTCTCAAAAAGTCCTCTCCAGGGCCTCCCAGTGGCGCAGCAGTTGAGCGCTGGGTTGCGAAGCTGCCCGCAGCTTCTGCAGTGCTGGTTTGATCCCCGGCTGCTGGGCGAGGGTCCCACATGGTGCGCAGACCTCTCCTGCCGCCCGCTGCTCCCCTCAGCAGTGTATTTTGTCAGTCTGCCTGTTCTGTTCCCCGCTCTGGCTCTGGTGAATTCTCTTACCCTCCCGCACTTCTGACTGTACCCAGTGCTGGTATAAATAAAATAAATAAAGCTTTAAAAAAAAAAAAAAGTCCTCTCCACTCCAGATCTGCTAAATGATAAGAATATTATTTGATTTTTCCCCCTTTCCAATTTGCTCATTGAATAGTTCCTTCATTCGTTTGGGATGCTTTCTTCACCTCATTTTAATACTTGTGCCCCTCAGAACTGTTAACTTTATTTTAATGTAACATGAGCCTCAACTCACTCATCTGTAAAAAAGACAAAAGCTACTTCATAGACTGATTTTGAAAATGAGATAAAATTGTATTTGTAACAAAGCATACAGTAAGTACTCAATAAATGGTAGCTATTATCATTTATTGATATTAATCCATTACTTTTTCTAATTCTGTTATTATTCCATTGTGATATTATTCTACCTTAGTTATGCAGGTTGGCTTAACTAAATCATTATAAGAATGCCTAACAATGTAGCAGAGCTAGTTCCATGCTCTTGAAGGTTTGCTTTTATTATCATAATTCATTTTGTGATCAAGAAATCTATTCAGGGTTAGATTTCTTGAAATTGGATGACAAGTTGCTAATAATACTGTTTTCGTACTTTTCTGTTGCTGTGGGAGAACAGAATAAATAGCAAAGTCAGGGAACAGGAGATGGAGTGACAAATATGGGTTTGTTCTAAGCCTGTAAACAAGATCTAAGAAGAAACTTTATTTCTGAAGTTTCTAGATAAAAATTCCTATCTATCCCAAGTATCACAGAACGAATTTTAGTTTTGATAAATCAAGCTCATTTCAGTTCACGAAGAGGATGATATTCTAGTCTAACACCCTCAAGGTGATACTATTATACTGATGAGAAGATTGCAACTATGTAGAAAACAAACAAGAGTCTTATGCATGAATTAAAACAACAAGATAAATAACAAACTGAAAATAGCCAGTGTTGGGGAGACTGAAGAAAAAAGAACATTTTTGTCTTTCTGGAGGACAAGTTGGTAATACATAGCAAAATTTTAAATAAGAACATTTTACTCAGTAAATCTACTTCTGTGACTTTTTTCCTTAAGGATATAAGCATATAAAAGTATAAAGATATATGTACAAGATTATTTATTATAATGTTGTTTACTTTAGCAAACAACATTTCCAAAAGCAAAGTGTTGAGAACAAAAATTCTGAGTGTCCATCAGTTGAAACTGGTTTCAGAAATCAGGGTACATTTGAAAGAATACTCTAAAAATAATGTCTCTCTCTAAATTTACTTACATGGAAAGATTGCCATATTGTTGAATTTAAAACATTCTAACACAGAAATATATAGTGCTTAGAAGTGAAAATTGAGAGAAAGCGAGTGCGCACATGAGTGATCTAAGGATATTTCCTGAAATGTTAATAGCAGATATGCCTGACGTGTAAAATTTCAGGTAATTTATATTTTCTCCTTTACACTTTTCTGTATTGCCTTAATTTTTACAATAATATTTTGTTTTCACTTGGGAAAACGAAACACAACAATAACATTATGTGAAGAATAAGGCTGATGAAAATATCCACATGTTAACTGTAGTTTTCTTTAGTCTTTAAAAGTAGAGGCCAATGTTCTTTTCTACTTTGCTCCATTTTCCAAATTGTCTTTTACTGAGCATAATTACTTTTAAAATGAGGAAATAATCATATGCAGTGATGGTTATTATAATCCTTCAGGCCCACAGGAAGCCCACAACCTTTCTACCTGGTTCCTGGGAAAGACTCCTCTGTGGTTCAATGGCCAAGTGATGACTTAGTTGGTCACTCACAATGGCGGTTCTTTCCCTTTTGCCTTAGATCTCAAGGGAAGGGTCCTACCCCCTGACACTTCCATATCAGCTGGCATGTGATGGCTTCTCTAGTTTCAGCATTCATTCTTGGGTTGTATGTTCTGGACTAATTTTTTTTAAGGATTTATGTTATTTATGCATACAAGAACTGGGGTATAGGCCAGAGGTGCGGAGGGTGAGAGGATTCACCAGAAACAGAGTGGGGAGCAGAACAAGCAGATTGACTGAAATACACTGCTGAAGGGAGCAGCAGGCGAGACAGGAGAGGTCTGCCGCACCATGTGGGTAATTCCCTGGCTGGGAATCAAACTCATGCTGCAGTGGCTGCTGATAGTTTCATAGTGCTGAGATTTAACCCCGTGTGCCACCAAGGAGGCCCACTAATTTTTTTAAATTAAAAATTAATGTATTTTCAGTGGTTAAGTTTTGAAAGCTAAAATATAAAGAAGCAGGGAAAATTATACTTCCATCATTGAAATAAATGTTAATCCTTTGACATCTTTTTAATCTTAATTTCTTAATATACATTTCCTAATTTCTTAATAATACAATTTTGAATTCCTTAATATACTATTGCATATCTTTTTTTTTGATTACCATTTCTAGTGTTTTCCTGTATCATTGAAAACTCTTAAATATATGTTGAATGGCCCAAGCCCAATTTTTTAGATGTATCATTTATTCCTGTATGATTTCAAATTGAAAAACTTTTTTATAAGATCAAAGCAAGTTTGTTGCAGGATCCATGAGAAAGATTCCTCTCCATGGCTAGTCCCTAGATCTAGTCCTTCCCAATAATAGCAGCTCTTCCCAATCAAGCACCCCTTCTGACCACCCTACTCCAGCACTCTCTTGTCCTCACAAGTATTAAAAAAATCCACTGACTTACATTTTTGCTCTTAATAATCTGCCTTATGCCCTCATTTTCTTCCTTAACTAGACAAAATTCTGCCGTCAATTATTTCAGTCATTCTCTTGCACACAACTCACCCACTCAATCTACTTGTGCTAGCTGAATCTCAACTTCAGTTAAACCCAACTCTGCCATCTCTGCACCTCCACCTGCAGCCAGATGTTCAGGTCCTACTTTTTAATGCTGTCTCTGCAGACATCCTTGATGCATTTATTCCCCTTTTTACTTTTCCTATGACTGCCCTGCGTGGTGGTCATACAGCTGCTACTTAGGAGTCTGCCCATCCATCCTCCACTAGCACAACTCATTGGCCAATCCTGTACTCCCTTGAGGCAGCTTCTCTTAGATTCTTTTCTCAACTATCTGACCTCTCTCTTGACTTTCTTTTGTTCTCTCTCCCTTCCCACCCACTCCCCTCTTTCCACAGCTCCCCAAAGAAACAGAAGGAATAGTATGATGAAAATGAACTAGCACAGTGGGTGTAGCATCTAGAGGCTCAGATTCCTGTCCTGCTGTGTGACCTTGGGTCAGTCGCTTCACTTCTCTGGTTCTTAGTTTCTTCCCTATACAACATTTGGTTAAATAAACATGGAGATAATTTAATCCAGCTCTTAAAACAAACATGGTTCTGAAAACTTAAGAAAGGAAAACTTTAACAGTCCCACTACCCTACTTTCCTCACCATACCATCCTACTTCCATCACCAAGCTAAGATAACGTCGACCATCTGGAGAATATTGTTATTTTTGTGCTGAAACTGTCCTTGGCCCATCCATGAGTCCCACTGGGTAGCCATAATGGAAATCCAAACACTCACCGTGAATTTCTCATAGAGCTCATAAGTCAGGAGGGGGTTGGGCAGCTCCCTAAAGTATAACTTGCAGAGTGAGCCCACACAGTGGATGTCCTGGAGGTACACTTCTCTTGTCAGATCTGGACATTGATCTGAGCCAAACTCTTGCCTGAAACAACACAGACAGAGACATAA
This sequence comes from Talpa europaea, assembly GCF_964194135.1. NCBI lineage: Eukaryota > Metazoa > Chordata > Mammalia > Eulipotyphla > Talpidae > Talpa > Talpa europaea. The sequence continues at coordinate 100,846,469 of NC_140070.1, read as the reverse complement.
CAATCCCAGGGAGCATGTGTTCCATGTCAGCAGCTGCTTGGCTGCTTAGGGATAAAAAGACCCTAAACTGCTGATCTGACTATATTTTTGACTTTTATTCGAAAAGACCTACTGCAGGCCCAGAGAAGCTATGAGAAAACTTCCACTCCAGGTCTGGATCTTCCCTATAAAAGCTGCTGGGATTAGAAAGACATAATGCCCATTTACAAATAGATTTCTCATGGCATTATGTCCACAGTCTCCATTATGAACAGTGGGGAAATATGAAAGCAATTTGGGAAAACAGCCTGTTGAGAATTCAGTTTTTCCAAAATATTGTTCTAAATGAGCTGCTCTTTCTTGGAGGAAAGACCAAAACCAGGGTGAGTCAGATTGTTATCATTCATCTCCATATATTCTTGTCAACAAACTTGTTTTATCTGGAGGACCAAATTCACGGTTTGAGAACTTTAACCACATATCTCTTTGATGCTGAATGGAACCTTTTAGGCTGCCTAGTAGTGATTCCAACAGGATAGATGAGTTCAAACTATCTTCTTACACAATCTGTAGAGGGTTGTCTGGGAACACCATCTGATTTCAAGTCTCATATCTAATTTAAAAATATTTCTTAACAAGGTTACATGAATATATAACCTCAGTAATGTGTACTTACAAGTATAAAAATCTGTTTTTTAAAATGCTGTATTTGCATTTTAATATAGAAGAGAAGTTAGACTCCTCCAAGGTATTTACTTGGTCAGCAAAAGCAGTGACAAAGTCCATGGGAATCTCAGAACCAGTATTTTAAAACAGCTGGCTGCCCACTCACTTAGAATCTGGTTCTGCCTCTTTAAATAAAGGACAAGGAAGTCCCCCATGCTTCCAGAGCCTGAAAGAAACTGAATGGGGCCTTGAAAAGAAAACCATGCCATGGTCACATAAATTCATTGGTGTGTGTTTTTTTAAGAGGGCAAAGCAAGAACAATCTATAGCTTACTCATTTATTTAGCTAAAATTTTCTCTTGTCAAGGCTATGACTGATCCTGAAATGAAAAAGAGTTAGCCATAACCCAAGTGTCATTCCACCGTACCAACTACTGTGCAGCATATTTCAGAGCTAAGTGCTAGCCATCAAAAAGCATTTGCTGGGAAACTCTTAAAAAATGACATACTAGTAAATTAGTGAAATTATGTTAACACATAAATCCATTAAAGTCCATGGCTGCAAAAAAAAGTTATTTTTAACAGGCATCACTTCTCCAGGAGTAAAAAGAATGTTTTATTACTTTGGTATAAGTTTGTTGAGACTTGGAAGGGAGGGGCAGAAAATCAAATAGGAGTAAAAAGACAAAAAATGAATTACTATATTATTTATTAAATTTTATATATTTTATATTAAGGCTATTTTTTATTATTTTCAAATTGTACACTTATACCTAAAGAATACACAATAAATATATTAAAATGACACAAAAGTTATTTTTGGTGTTAAAGAACAATATGCAAAATATATAAACCTATTGTTTTAGTCATTAAAAAGTATATGTATTACTAATGCTTAGCTCTGAAATATACCAATGTATGTATATGCATTTATATATATATACTCTTGATATACTCTATATACATACTATACATATATATACCCTGTATTTATATATACTATACTCCATATATATGTGTATATTTATTTGTTTTATTATTTTATATATAACATATAAAACATATCTGTGTTTTCTGTGAAGGTTATTGTCCTCATAATTAAATGTGATAGAAATTTCTTCCAAACGTTTAAGATAAATCCATAGGATTAGAAATAGGTTCATCTATCCATACTTTTTAAAATACCAGCATCAATTAGGCAAATGCATGGTCATGTAGACTTCTGATTTCCCACCCAGATGAAATATCAAATGTTGAGTGTGCCAACAAAAAAACTCTCATCCAAATCCAAGTTCTGAACTCTATGTAACAGGGATCTCACTGAGCTCTGGCTAGGTGAGTAAATAATAATAAAGTATGTTTTCCTAACTTGTAATTTAAATCATTTGAGTTAAATCAGATCCACCTAAGAAGGAGCAATCTGGTGCAAGACTAAGAAGCAGATTAATAAAAGCCCTCAGGAGCTTTTGTTGGAAAGAATTACATCAGACTAGAGAACTTCCTGATTAGATTAAGGACAGTTAGGCATCTGAAAACATCAGCACTTGATTTTAAACCCTGCCATCTTTCCCTACTCCCTTTAGGTTTTTAATACTCCCGATACCTGTGGCCAGAGGGGTGGCCAGAGGAAAGATGGGAGAATTCTTGTGGGGATGATTCTTTTCGCTTACCTTAGCCGTTGTATGTTTGAGGTGACTCCTGACAGCCGATAAATTCCATCCACAATGCCGTGAGTCTCTATAAATTCTGCACAGCTCTTCAGTACATATGGAACTATGTAAAGGAAAACAAAAAGAAGTATTAGTATAAATCTGACTGCCCATTAAAGAAACTCTTTTTAAAAAAATCCAGGTAACTTCAAGAAGTGAGTATGGAACCATGTGAGTTACAAGTGGAAATAATTACTTGTAAGTAGTAGATAATGTTCTTTTGTAGGGTTTTGTTAAAGTTCAGAAAACTCATGTGTCTTGAGTTGTTTTTTTAAGAATGTGAAAAATATGCAAAAACTTAGATTTTGAAACCAGCAATGACCTTGAAAACCCACAACTCAACCACCTCATTTTACTGGTTCTTCAAGTGTGGTCTCCTGACCAGCATCTCCTGGGAACTTGATGGGAATGCAAATTCCCAGGCTGGTCTCCAGACCCACTGAATCAGAAATTCTGGAGGTGGGGCCCAGCAGTCTGTTTGCAAAAGCCTTCTAGGTGACTGTTACCCACTAAAATTAGAGACCCACTGTCTATTTTATACATTAAGACCCAGGGCACAGGTAAATTTGTGTACCTTACTCAGGATTACTTGTTGCTTATGAAAAGTTATTAACACATGAGACAAGTCTTAATATATAGATAGGTAGAAGAAAAACAAAACACAAAGTCAAATCTACATTGTGAATTTAGCTATGTTAACAAAAAATTACAAAGGAAAATGACTAGAAGAAAATCTGCCAGAATGTTAAAGGTGATTTAAAGTTTAAAGTGCTAAAGAAGTGTTTTCTTTTTTTTAAGGTGAGAACCAACCCTCCCACCATCACCAAATGGGTCAGGCATTGATTGAAAGGATCACAAGTAAAAGACCGACATGGCCTCTCAAATTCCTGCCGTGAAAAGTCATGGAAGAGTCTGGCTACACTTTTCTTTCCAGGGCTGAGCCAGAACTGCTCAAACAGCTCAGTGACTAAGAAAAGGCAGCCACTGGTTTTCTGGATGGTAAGGAGAGAGCAGCAAGTCACTTGTCACTTTGGTCCCAGGACAGATCCACCAGAGGTCCTTGGGAGAGCGCTATGAGCAGTGACTTGCATGGAACTACTCAAGTTTCTAATGCTAAAGTCAGGCAGAGAAGTGACGTGGGAACTCCATGAATTAGTTCTTGGGTTAGCAGTGTGCTCATTCCCCCAAAACATACCCAATCCATGAATGACCCAGTAGACTAATGTCAACCCACTAATGTCAACCCATGATCATGTCAATGCACATGATCATGCCTACACCCAGTTCCAAGTTGGACTAGACTTTCCATGGTGACACTGGGTGTTCAGATTCTATGTTCTTCCTGGATTCTGTATGACAATACTGTCTAAACCTCCCACCCCCATTTCCTTTAGCTACTAACTACACATACATGGTCACTAAAATTCCTCATACTTAAATATTCCACTTGTCTGTCAAAGGTCTTCCACCCCCAGAGTATTCCCTTCTAAGACACATCCATGTTTTTTGCTCCTATCCTCTAGAATTGAGGAGAAGCTTAGCTGAGAAGAGGGCAGGGGGTGGACTTGGGATCGGAAATCTTGAGGACAGAACAGAGGTAGATCCACTTACTATGTGAATAGAGTTTGGGAGTGAGTGTGATGGGAAGGGACTGTGAGTGTGAGCAGGGATCCTGAGTTTCTGCCTGGCTTCAACTAGAAGAGCTCTACTCTGCTCTGTTTTATGAAATAAGGTTCTTGGTGAGATGCTTGTCTCCCACTCCTATGAGACACTCTTTGTAGATGGTCTCATGCCTATAAACAAACAAAAAATAATTTTGCCTTATTTGTGTTTGTTTGTTTGTTTAATCCCTGTTTGCACAAGAATAGTTGACTCTTTCCCCATCTCACCCAAGCTATTGGTGGTTTATGGTTAACACAGAGTTGGACACCAAACTGCTTTGGTAAGTTTGGGAAAAATATGTAATATTTGTTTCTCGGTTTCCACATCTGTAAAACGTGGAGTCACTTGTCACTTTGATCCCTGGACAGATCCACATCCACCTGAGGTCCATAGGGGAGTGCTATGAGCAGTGATTTGCATGGAACTACTCAAGTCTCAAATGCTAATGTCTTCAGGCATAGAGGTTGTGTGGGAACTCGATGAACTAAGTCTAGCTATGAGGGCAACAGCTAGAATCAAAGTAATCACTATAAACATTTAGCACAGACCATAACATATAAGAAGCAATCCACAATGACAGTCATTATTTCTATTTGTCGTTTATCTATGTAAATTTATAATTTAGTGAGATGCAATCTTGGTGAAAATGGAGCTTGCCTCCTCCCATCCAATGAGCTCTTGGAGCAGAGATGACCAACCTCTTACCAGTCAGCATTCATCTCTACTTTGCATCCTTTTCTGTTTAAATGTTTCTACTTAAATGTGATTTGACTCAATGAGGTCTCTTCTAGGTACTGAGTTGTGTCTTCATGACACAAAGGTAGTAGGATCCAACTGTGTATGGATTTTAAGGCCCAGAGCTGTTTGTCCTTGGGGTATTCCAAACTCTGAGTTTTTTCTAAGGTGTATGGCTATTGTGGCCTGCAGGGCAAAGCAGACGTAAAAGTTCTGAGCATTCATAAGGAGGACACAAAGACAAAAGCCTCCATCCTAAAGTGCCTTTATAAAGAACCCCACAATAGGGGCAGTACAGGGTCATCAAACTGTCTTCTCTTGTTCTCAGACAGGGACCTCCCAATACCATAGCTTTCTGCTATGGATCCTCAGGCTCTGTTTGTATTAAAGGTGGGGAAAACACATTCCCCGGATGGAACCCCATCATAAATTTACTCTGGCTTTGGTACAGAGGCCCTAGAAACTCTTGTCCACAGCTCTGTTTAAATAGGAGACAACATTAAAATAACCCAAGGGAAGAACATGGTCTTAATCCCTGAGGAGTGTTAGCTTTTTTGGATTCTTGTCTAGGGCCAAGTTGGAAGGTGCGGAAATTCTCCTTTATACTCAATAAATGGGAAAGGAGCCTCTTAGTCTCTGTAATTGTCCAGCTCCAGAAGCCATAGCAGTGGTTCTCTGACTGTGGTTTCCAGATCAAGTCTGGAAGCAGACACATGCCTCCAGATAATTCTGAGGTGGCTAAAGATGAAGACCGTTGGGCTAGGACAGAGCTTCTCATACTTTCATGTGTGTACAAATCACTGGCATCTTGTTAACATGCAGATTTCAGTTTAAGAAAATAGGAAGAATGTCAGTAAACTTGGATTTGTAACAAATTCCCAGGTGATGAGGATTTTGCACATCTGCAGCCCACACATAGTGATGCTGGTAGATAATATGGTAGACGCTACTAAGTTTACGCTCAATGTCTCAGAATTCTTTAGACTATTGTATCTGGGGTCCAACCAAACTGGGGACACCCTAAGATGTGGACAGTATAGAAGCTTGATACAAAATAGCTGATTAGTTACAGATGGAAAGAAAGCTTTCATTGTCAAGTTAGGCATGGGAAAGAGAGGTTGGAGGTTGGAGTCACAGAGCTAGTTCTGTGGGATTTATCCTGGACCCAAAGAACTCTCCCCTCCTACAGAGGTACATACAGTTGCTGATTATGATATAATTTCATGACATCTTTTAATTGTTTAACTGATGGTTCTCTAAGTCCCCCCCCCTTTTTTTAACCTTATATCAGTGACCTTAAACATCAAATTTAGCCTGAGCACAAAATAAATCATTTTCTGGTTTTGTTTACATTTTTTTAACTTAAAAAAATTGAGATGCAATTCAAATAAAATTCATGCTTTTTAAGTGCACACTTAAGTAGCTTTTAGTATATTTACAGAATTAAGTAGGCCATCATATTTTAGAATATTTTCATTACCATAATTCCAGAATAGTTTCATATGTACAAGGTTATAAAATTGTAACGATTTTTATAACCATGCACAAGATTGCTCAACAATAAGAAGTTGCTTATTTAAATAATGGAACATTCACATAGTGGAATACTATATAGTCATTAAATATAATACATAAACTTCAATGAACTGATATGGAGTGCTTTCCAATATATATTGTTAAGCAAACATAACAAACTTCAGCCCAACATTATGTTATGCTAGCATGTGCTTTTAAAAAAGAAAGAAAAAATAGATATGCAGTTTGTATGTGCACTAAATATCTATAGAAGTACACAAAGTGTTAATGTTAGCTACAGGAAATAGTAGGGAAGGGACTAGGGTCAAGGCTAAGAGTGTGAGAGAGAGTTCTCACTGTATATGCTTTTGTACTTTTAAATTCTGAACTATAAGACTGTATTACTTTTTCCAAAACATTTTCATAAAAATTTAACTCAACAAATATTTATTGCAAATTTGCCCCTATCCAGCACTAGGTACCAGGTATTGCCTATTTCTATCTCATGTTCATCACTAAATTGTGAGCTCCTTATGGACAATGAGGACAGTACTATGTCTCAGTCATCTAGAATAGCCTTGAAGAAAAACACTTGAGGTGTTTTTGCTGAACAGGATATTAGTCATTTTTCACCAGGTGAATTTTCCATGCGCCATTGATACTGGATCCCTCAAGGAAGAAATCACTTATGTGTCAGTTAGTGCACTAGGTGCTATTTTTTAACATCTCTATTTTACAGTCATACCAAACGCATATAACAGATAAAATTATCTCCATTTTGAAAACTGATATTCAGAAATATTTCACTAAGTTGCCCAATGTCACACTGCTAGTGAATGTAGGAGTTGACTCCAAACCCAGATTTGTTTGACTCCAAACCTGTGCTTTTCTCACGATAACCACACATGAGGATGAATAGAAAACATCCCATGTCTACCTGCCTTGCACCCTCCCTATCAGGAGAGTGGGTCCTATGAGTTGGTGGCCAATTCTGGAGGTGCTATTTGAGAGAACCCCTCGGTCCCTTGCCCTTGAGAACTCCTAGGTCCCTTGCCTGTGACTCCCCCAATGCCTGCAATTCTACCACTGTAGTCCCTACGCTAAGGTGGTAATAGCTTTTAAGAATTCAATACCTGTGGTTGATATCTAATTTTAAATTCTTTTTGAAAAAGTTACAAAAGCAATGTATATTGATTAATAATAATGAAAAAGATACACAAGTATAAAGAGTATGGAGGATTGTCTCCCTGTTATACCACCTTTCTTTAAATGACAAAAAGATGACACACACTGAAATATAATAATAGTCATTATTGGGCCTCCCCGGTGGCGCAGCGGTTGAGCGCTGGGTTGCGAAGCTGCCTGCAGCCTCTGCAGTGCCGGTTCTATCCCCGGCTGCTCCCCGGCCACCGGAGGAGGTTCCCACATGGTGCGCAGACCTCTTCTGCAGCCCGCTGCTCCCCTCAGCAGTGTACTTCGGTCCTTCTGCCTGCTCTGCTCCCCGCTCCGGCTCTGGTGAATTCTCTCACCCTCCCGCACCTCTGATTGTACCCAGTGCTTGTATAAATAAATAAATAAACAACAACAACAAAAAAACCACTTTAAAATAAAAAATAATAATCATTATTATACAATGGTTGAAATGATTTTTGCTCTTCTATATTTTTTATTTTGCTTTTTTCCTGAATTTTCTCTAATAGGATTATAGTGAAAAAAGATTTTTTTTCTTTAAAGAAAGGGTTTTTTGAAAAACAAGTTTACTAAAGAAGCCAGGGGGGTTTCTAAAGTCAGTGAGACAATTTCTAGATGTTTGTTCAAGCCCTTTCTAATGACTCTGTTGAAGTCTTTTTACCCCTTGTTAAATAGAGGTATTTACCTAACCTGCTGGTGTGATGTAAGCAAGACCTAGTTCTGCTCCACAGCTGCGCAGGGCTTCTGATGGCAGATACCATGCTGGAGTCCCCTCTCCTCTTCACTTCCGGGGTCTCAGAGGCACCAGGGAGTCAGAGGCCAAATCAAGTTAGCTCTTGCCTCTAGAAGTATCAAATCCTCCCTCTGGTCGTTATCCTGCCTTATCCCATCTAGGCACTTAAAGCTCCACTCTCATCACACCCACTCTTCCAGATGACCAAGATTCTCCTCCTACCAAAGCAGATATGTTGAGGACAACCCACTAGGCTCCAATCCTTGAACTCTCTACCATCAGCCTTTATTTGTACTTGATACACCCCTCATAACCACCTTATGAGGGAGCTATTAATCCCTGCTTTGACAAAAGGAAACTGAAGCTCAGAGGTCTTAAGTAACTTAGCTAGTATGGAAATACCAAGCAAAATATGTGAAGGGCCTTAAAGAGGCAAAGAAATGTGATAGAAGTTCTTCTAAAAAGATTGCACCTGGTGGATGAAGTCAGGCAGGACTTTTGGCTGCTAAGCAAGAACAGGAAATAGGGTGCAATTATAGAGAGCCGAATGAGGGGGACTATGTTAGAGAAAGCTGAGACAGTGAGATAAGTGGATAAAGAAGAACAAATCGAGGCTGGCCAATAAGAACTCTGACACTGGTTCACAGGGTGATTTGAGATGTTATGATGTGATACGATGTAAATGATACTGTGTGATATAGACTATAATACATGCAGAGTATATCAATACATGCCTGGCATGTTAGTGGTCTCCAGTGGGGCTGGAGCAGGAATCATATGCAGTCATGAGAGTCTTAGCCATGTTTTGGTCAATGATGAATCACATACATGACATTGGTCCCAACAGGCTCGATCTACAATATCATACAGCCTAGTTGTGTAGTGGGCTAGACCACTTCGGTGTGTGATTATATTCCATGACGTTTGCACAACAAAATTGCTAATGACGCATTTCTCAGATGTATCCTCAAGCAAGGCATGACTACAAACAAGATAGGAAAGAAATAATGTGCTGAATTCCAGGAATGTTGACTAGACCAGTCTAGTGGAGGAGAAGCATTCAAGTAAATAGGGGGTGTTTTTAATGGACTTAGGAAGATTACACTCTATCTTGATCTCCACTGCTAGATAAGTTTTTCAAAAACTTGACCTTGATGATAAAGCTCCCCTCCTCTAAAATATTAGTGGTCCTTTATTGCCTGTAGAATAATGTCCAGTCCAGACAGCTCGAGGACTAGACCTTCAGCTGCATCATTAGACCTAACCAAGGAATTCTTCCTTTTAAGGGACAAGGCCTTAGAGAAAAATGGGTGGGTGTAGGGGATAATATGAAGAAAAAGACTTGCCTCAAACATATCACTCTGGATAGAAACATAAGGTGCCCCTTTAGGGTCTATGGAGAGAACCTTTTTTCTTTGCCAAAGAGAAGTGAGAAGGCTCATTCAATTCTAGGCGTTGCTTGAAATTTCTTTAAGAAAGGTTAAGTGGTTATTCTGGCTCAGAGATTAAAGGCTGGTGGAAGGGGGTGGAATATCTGGACCACATATCATCATCTAGTTAATGAGCAAGTGGAAACAGCCAAGGAGGGACTGTCACAGGGCGCCCCTGGAGTGTGTGTCTGGGGGAGGGAGGTGGTTGTGGCAGTGAGAAAGGGCAGTGTTGAGTACAGAAAAGGGGTGGGTATGACCGGGTGAAACAGAAACCTCAGAGAAACTTGGTTTGTGGCCTTGGATTTAGAGCTGACCCTGTTCACCTTAACTCAGGGGCTTTGCAGAAGGGTTTTGTGGCCTTGCTGAAAATGGAGTCCGCTAGGCTTTGCCTAGCTTATGAAGATTTTTTTTTTTTTGGCTCATCCCTCCTACTGTCTGACTTTGTTCTCAGACGACTCTGTAAGGTGGAATCACTCACTGCATGGGGCTGCTCCTCAATGACAGAAAGATATGTCCATCATCCCCTGCATCCATCCACCCAGGCCCAACTTGTGAGCATCAATTTCCTTCTCATTGCCAACAAGTCATTTAAGCCCTCAATTTAACAGCATAAAGACCACAGTTAGCTTGGATCACCTGATGAAGACTTTATTTCCTGAACTAGCAGCACTCTTCCCTGTCACCAGCTCCTTGGGATGCCACCCAGAGGAGGCTGTTCCACAGTAGCAGATGAAAGGAGAGCTCTGTGTGTCCCCAGAGAGTCAGAAGGGTGTGAAGAGACAAAAGATGTGTGCTGAACAGGCAGCTGAGAGATAAACAAAGATGAAATTGTAGGCTTTACTAACACAAATCATTTCAAAATGATTTCAAAATTTTTTCATGTTGGAGTGTGTGCGGGCCACCTATTTTTTGCCCACCTAATGGGTGATCATGAGGTGCACTAACCAAATGCTATGTGTGTGTCTGTCCCATGTTCACCAATCACGATTTAATTAAATTCTCACAGCACTGAAGTATAGGTTTTACGATTCCTACATAATACATGGGAATATGAGGTTCAATGTGGCTAGATGAGTTGCTCAAGGTCAGCTTGTAGGAAAGCTGGGATGCACTTTCCCATACATTAAACATAACCTCTAAACTAGGGAGACTGAGGCATAGAGCAGCCAGAAAGCAGCAGAAAGTAGAGAAGATTTCTTGTCTAATAGCAACTTGATGAGAGAGAATGGAGACAAGGAGTTAAGAAACCGAAGTTCTAGTCCTGACCCCCAGGTATTAGATTTCAGACCCTTGAGGAGAGGAACTGTTCTCTTGGAATTCCTCAGCTATCTCACAGGTGCAAAGTGCTATGTACCTGTGAGTTAAAGCAACAGGAGCTATGTGTTCTCAAGCAAAAAAAAAAAAAAAAAAAAAAAAAGGCCATGTGCTAGAAGCAGTTATGGATCTAAAGGATTGCTAATGTTTCTTCCAGGTGTAATAGCCCATAACCTGTCAACTTCCTGGATGAATTGGGGGAGGTAAAGCCTCTCTTGAAGCTAAGAAGGAAGGTGTGAATTCTACCTGCACATGTTGAGGCCCTCACTCCTACTGGTTCTGCTTTGCATCTAGGTCCTCCAAAGCAAAACATGAGCATTATTTCTTGTTTGTTAGTTTTGTTTTTGCTAATGACTCCACAACTTGCCCCACCCTGATGAACGGAAATTTGTATTAAATAAATATAAACTTCAGTCTCAGAAGGTTTATACATGTCCTTTGGTATGGCTGGACTTCTATTAACCCCAATGCTATTTTTATTATTATGGAGGCTGGAGTCCTCCAGGGACTTAGCTTTGACTGGTGCTGAGTTCATCTGCAGTTCCCCCGACTGATGTGACCATGCCCTTAGAGTGAGAAATAACCTTCTTTTGCTTATTGTACCCTCTGGGTTCCCCAGGCAGCTCAGTTTCCTAATGGTTTCCAGACCTATGGCACCATGGGTCCTTTTCATTTTACTGTTTTGTTTTTTTTTTAAATCAATTTTGTTGATGAAAGATGAGGAGCATTTAGAAAAAGCAACTTCTTCCGTGGCTGGCTGGGTCAATTCGAAGAACAGCCAGGTAGCTCTTATCAGCTCCTCACTGCACCCCCGCCCCCAGCATCCTTTCATTTCCTGCCCAATATTCCCGAGCCACAGGCAGCCATTGTTTCCAGAATCGCTTTGCTTGGAAGCCTGGGTACCATGTGGCCTCCCAACGCTTCCTGTTGTTACAAGGCCTCTTTTTCCTGCTGAAAACAACAGCACTTCCCTGCAGTATGTAACCCTTTTTGGGTAACTCATTTCTTCCATGAGCTCATTCAGTGCTTCAAGTGCTGGGTGCTCACTAAATATATTTGGTTAACTTTTTTTTTTCTTATTATACATGTACTGCAAGTAAAAACAAAATTAAATATAGATGAACAAAAGGAAAAAAGTCATCAAATCTCACTCTGTCTACAAGCACTTGAAACCTCTTTGGTGTTCATGCTTTAAGACCATACAGCTACCGGGCCTCCCTGGTGGCACAAGGAGTTAAGACACAACCTATGAAGCTATCCGCAGCCGCTGCAGCATGAGTTCAATCCCCGGCCAGGGAGCTACCCACATGGCCCACAGACCTCTCCTGACTCGCCCGCTGCTCCCCTCAGCAGTGTACTTTGGTCAGTCTGCCTGTTCTGTTCCCCACTCTGTCTCTGGTGAATCCTCTCACCCTCCCCAAATCTCTGGCCTGTACCCCAGTTCAGACATAATAAATAAATAAATAAATAAATAAATAAATAAATAAATAAATAAATCTTCAACAAACAAACAAACAAACAAACAAAAAAACTACACAGCTACATACACAGAATTTACCAGTGGACCTGGGGCTTGAAGAGATGACCATTTTCAATGGCTGAAATCAACACAGGGAGGCTTGCCTGGAAAACTGCCTCTTGGAGGCTCTCAAATATTGGTGTAAGGTTCCCAGCAGCTTAAGGAAAATGCAGAATCCAGGTCCCTAGCAAGGCACGCTGGGTTCTTTGTGACCGATCACTCCCCCAACACCAGCTCCCTAGTTCCATCAAACTCCCCACCATTCCCTGAAGACTACCTCTCATGCTTTTGCTTTCTCCTTCCAACTGAAATGCACCACTCCCAGCACTTTTCCTGTAACCTCAAATAGAATAAATTCCCAGCAAGGCACAGAGCTCTGCTGATTTGTCTAGAATTCTGGACACTATTTTTATGATGCAAATTAAGATATCCTAATTTCTGTGAGTTTGTTTTGCAGCCCCAGGGAACACAGTTGAGGGATATGATGCAGAATACTTTGGAGAGTAACACTCCCTGCTCCCCCAGCTTTCTCTCTGAATCACTGACACACCCCAACGAAAAGATATGCTATTACAGAGAGACTTCTCCTTTACCTTTGTAGGAATATACTATCCTTTTTGTCAAATCAGGCAAAAACTAGTAGCAATGTGGGGTTTGTTAAAACAGCAAGGGATAATGATATTCAAGCTTTTATCATGAGGTCTTTCAGCTCAAAAATGACTTAGATTTTTCTGAAGTGTCTCCCAAGAAAAATCAGGATTCTCTCAAAGGCGGATATTGTAATTATCCAAACCTGTTCACTCTCACAACTATTACACCCCTGTTCTCAATGCAGTCTCTACAAATAATTTTCACCACCAGGACTAAGGCTCCATGCTGAAGATGGCACTGTGAAAAGTTGGCATGAATGGGGGCATTTAAAAATGGAACCAGAAGTCATTTTCAGGCAATTACCTTAAGGGAACTTGGTTAAACTGCCAACTTTCCAAGAAGCCCAGGGAAAGAGAATATATTGTATGAAAGGACTAATAAAAGTGAACTTTAACCTTGTGACCGCCTCCACCTGACCATTTCACATTATGATAAAAAAAACAACTCTGACTTTGTCCCTTCTCGGGACACGTTTTGTATTTCTACCCAAATCTGTGCTCCTCGAAATGCAATTTTTTGATCCCAAATAAATGTGCTTTACCTTTTTTAATGGCTGGCCTTCTAAATTTTTAGGTTAATAGCACAAAGGATTATTGTCAAATTTTTGGAACTTTTTAAGAGGAGAAGACAGACATAAATAATATAAAGGATATAAACAACTAGTAAAGAAATGCTAGTTTACTGCTTAGACACCTTATTTCTAGGGTTAGAGGAGCTAAGTATCAAACAGCTCACTTTTTAAAAAAAATTTTTTTTACATCATTTTTCATTTTTGTACAATGTATGCATTTTCATCTTGGTTATAGTCCCTGTAAAATTCCCACCACCCTTGTTTTGATCCTACTCCCTTCTCACCCCCATAGTGTATCTCTCGTTTATAGTTGCTTGTTGAATTTGATTTTGATTTTATTATAATTAGTCTTTTTCCTGATCCTTATTTAGGTTTTCTAAATTCCTGCTATGAGTAAGACCATCCGGTATTTTTCTTTTTCTTTCTGGCTTATTTCGCTGATGATGATCCCTTCTAGCTCCATCCATGTTGCTGCAAATGGCATTAGTTTATCTTTTTTGATTCCTGAGTAATATTCCATTGTGTATATGTACCACATCTTCTTGATCCAGTCATCTATTTTTGGGCATTTGGGTTGTCAAACAGCTCACTTTTGCTTTTGATTTCTAACTTTTATTCTCCTAGGCTTTTCCTTATCCGTTTCAGAATTGGAATTTTCTGGCTGTGTGCTGTTTGCAATAGAAAATGTCGATGGCCAGATTCAATCCAAGGGTAACCTAGGGATGGGCAGCTTTTAAATGGTAAATCTCAAGCTCTGACCCCTTCTCTTGGTTACACAGGAGGAGTCGGGAAGGAGTCAGGAATATCCCTGTGCACTCTGGGTACCAGAAAGCAACAGCTTGTTCTGGAAGCAGCAGCCTAGAAGCATCTCTGAATGGAGACTGAACCTCTACTAAAGCTTTCACACAAGAAGGCCACTGCAAAGCTTCCATGAGGTAAGTGATGGCAAGAAATTGTTTTCAAAGATATGTCAGAATCAATTATATGGAGGAGGCAACAAGAGACAGAGGGACCTTCTGGGAAAAACTGTGCCTCCTTCTGGGAGGCACTGGGGAGACACATATCCCTTCTTTTGGAAAGCTTTCCCTGACCCACAGAGGAGAGAGTACTTGTTACATAGGAACACAGTTACAGAGAGCACTTGTTATAACAGCACACAGTTAATGAGTAATGGAGTGGCTTTTGTTTTTGTGTTTCTAAACATCTGCTTTTTTCCACTAGAAGCTATGTCTATCTTACTCAGTTTATAGATAGTGCCCAAGAACTCAGCTTACAATCTAGCATTTGTCCCATGGATGTGTGAGCGAAAGGAAAAGCTGGTCAGATGTGCGGGCCACAACTGGATCCCATATAGGATCTCACAAGAGGATGTCATCTTATTGAGGACAAAGCAAGCCTTTGGAGGGACTGCAAAGTGTATCTTTTGTCTCCACTGCTCTTTTCCTTCCCAACTCCATATCTATTTTCTCCTTCCCAGCTGTCCCATCCCCACACCCAAACATTTACTCAATACTCTATTCCTTCTCTCCACTGGTTGAGCAACCAGAATGATGGAATTCTGGAATGGCAGAAGGAGAAGGGTACTTAAGGTCATCTTGTTAAATCTGCTTGATTCAGTGTCAGGAAATTGTCTCCAGGAAGTTCTAGGACCTACCCAAGGTCACCCAGTTGACAGTGATAAAGCCTTGGAGTTGGAGATAGACTGAAAAAATGGAACAGAAGTAACTGGAAAGTGATGAGATTTCCTGTCTGTCCAATTTTGAAGATTACAGTTGAAGCACCTAGGATTTCTTTCTCTGTCCCAGACTAACATGTTGGTGTCAGAAGTAATTTAAAGTATTTAAGCTGAGGCATGCCCTTAAGCAGTCAAATCCAATTAAGTATGTTTACTAGATCCCATATGTAGAACACCTTACCATACTTTTGGAATTCAAAGAAGTATCATATACTTATAAGCACTGCCCATGACCTCAGCTTACAATCTAGTTAGTTCAATTCCATGTAGTTAAATTGTGGGTAGAACAAAAATGTCAGGAAGAGCTTTTTCTTGTTCATTCTACAGCTGCCAGGCTGTTAAGTTTAATACCTTTCTGGAGAGAGAGAAGAGAGAATCAGCTGCCAGAGGCTAATTCTCATCTACAATTTTGCTTTCTTCTTCTAAAAAGTGAGTAGCTGATCTTCAGCAAGGAGGAGGGCTTTATTTGTTTTAAAGACCTCATGGCTCTTACTTAAAGAGGGTGCAGGCTTGCAATTGATTGTCCCAGCTTAAATTCCCCGAAGAGAGATGGAAGTAGCAGACACTGGGGACATGCAGAGAGAACTGGGGGTGACCTTGGGCTAGGGGTCCTGGTGGAACAGACAGGTATGCAGGCTGGACTGGTTGAGGAGACTTGGGGGACTTACAGGGAGGATTCATTCTCTATTGACAGAGTCACCTTGGTAACCCAGGGTTGAGAGAGGTCTACTTCCTCTTGCAGAACATTATTCAGTTAGCAAGTGGTGGAGCCCATATTTAAACTGAGTCTCTAAAACTGGTAATCCCATTCTTTTTTAAAAACCAAACAGCTGGATTTTATTGAGCACATATTATATATTAGTTGCAGCAAATAAGTCTTTCTCGGTGAAGTAAATTCCATATTATCCATTTAAACAATAACCTGCTAGTCAATAGATACTTGTTTGTGCTTTTTTTGATACTTCAGAAATTATCCCAACAATGTACTTTTGGTGGGAGATACATAAAAGTACTTTTAAAATCAATAGACAATTTCTATGTCACCTAAAAAATTTGACCACCCAAGAAAGTTTCTCCCAATGTAGAGGAATTATTTCCCGTGGGTGTTTTTTTATTGTGATTATTGTCCCAATGGACTTTGGTCCTCTATCATGTCTGGATCCTTATGTCCAGTATTGTTTGACTGCTGTCCTGTTCCTAGTTCCCAGCACCATGCCCTGAACAATGGAGTTTTTCTTTAACATACCAGTTATAACATTGCTATGTAAACTTTCCCTTGCTCTCTCCTGAGTAGATTGTCAACTTCTGGGGAAAGGAACCATAGTTGATCTACCTCAGTATTAACAGAAGTCACAAGGCAATAAACCATTCAACATACCATAAAATAAATAATGATAGGGCCTCCCTGGTGGTGCAAGAGATTAAGCACCGCACTATGAAGCAATCCACAGCCTCTGCACGTGTTCGATCCCCGGCTGGCCAGGGAGAAATCTACATGGCACAGCAGACCTCTCCCCGCTGCTCCCCTCAGCAGTGTATTTCAGTCAATCTGCCTGTTCTGTTCCCCACTCTGTCTCTGGTGGATCCTCTCACCCCCTGCATCTCTGGCCTATACCCCAGCTCTTGTATGCATAAATAAATAAATCTTTATTTAAAAAATAAAATAAGTAAAGATAGATGTTTTCAATAAACATTTAACTATCTTCATTCACTAATTTATCATGCTCCGCATACATTTAGAAGAAAGCTAAGATGATTATATATTGTAATAGTAGAGTTTCTTTATACCATGAGCACATCTGCTTGGAGTGAATTTGTTTTCAAAGGTGACACATTACCTGTCATAGGGATGGATCAACTACTATTTCTGAATTCTTTTAAACCCCAGAGTTTGGTCAGCACCAATTCTCACTCATCTTATTAGAAAATGACACTGAGTTATATTCAGAAGCCTGCACACTCCAGTTGGAGAGCACACCAGCCCTCTTTATTTTAAAATGATTTGCATGGAATTTTAACTAGCTGCCAAAGAGCCTGCAATGAGAGATAGATTGCTTAAGAATAAAACATTGCATTTTAAATCTCATTCAATGCAGCTTCTTCTCCAGCCTTCCCTTAAAAGGGTAGGGGGTCATGTCCAGCCTGTCACCACAATGTCTGGTCACCTTAAATCACACCCCATATGTGATTTCCCATGAAACCCAGGGACACTGACATTTATAGTTCCATGTCATAAACTCTAAAAACTACCCAAATAATGTAGTCTTTTCTAATTATTCTATGTAGCTTCCAGCTTCCCCTTCAGTTGCAGATTTTTCGAGACACAGTATCTCTTTGAAAGATAAAATTCCATATTGGTACCCAATTCCTGGCACTACACATGGTTCCTCTTTCTCCACATCCTCTCCAGCACTTACTGTTGGGGGTCTTTTTAATGTGTGGTATTCTCACATATATGAGATGATATCTCATTGTCATTTCAACCCATATTAAAATCAAAGATGAACATTTTGTATATCCCTACTGTGGTAATCTCATTCTTAACCAGTTCACTATGCTGTTATTCTTTAGAATTCACCTTGACTTTACTAGGCGCTTGATAACTACTTTCTGAATGGTTGCATGACTGATTGTGTGAAATCTGTGTAGACCATAGGAGCCACACCTCCATAGACCTGCTTGACAATAGTTATCAGGACAATCATATTTTCATAATTCTTTTGATTTTTAAAATTCATCAAAATGTAACTTGCAATCAATATTTTATGGCTATTTATTTCATTACAAAATTTTCTATGTTTTTATTTTTTATTTTTTTAATAATATTCTTTTTTTTTTTTTAAAGATTTATATATTTATTTATACAAGCACTGGGTACAGTCAGAAGCGCGGGAGTGTGAGAGAATTCACCAGAGCCAGAGCAGGGAACAGAACAGGCAGAAGGACCGAAGTACACTGCTGAGGGGAGCAGCGGGCGGCAGGAGAGGTCTGCGCGCCATGTGAGACCCTCCTCCAGTGGCCGGGGAGCAGCCGGGGATCGAACCGGTGCTGCAGAGGCTGCGGGCAGCTTCGCAACCCAGCGCTCAACCACTGCGCCACCGCGGAGGCCCAATTTTCTATGTTTTTAAATGACAATGTTTGGGTTACATGTCCCAATTTCCACAGGCTTTGTGCTTCTATTTGTATTTTACAATTATTACAGTGTTTGGGTGAATATATTCCCAGCGTAATTCAGGATTCAGCTGGCTTTTTGGGAAATCATCTTTGTGGGATTCTCAAATCAGAGCCTCTGACTGGTCCCTGCCTTTTTAAGAACCTTACTGAAACATTCCCTGACCTTCAATTTTATGTGAACCAGCAGTAACCAACGATCTCTGCATAGCTCTGAGTATTCCATTGAGAAATTTATTTTTTCTTTTGATCTTGATGTACATTTGGTATTAATTTTTTTTTTTTTTGGTGTGTTTCCATTTACACATGAATGACCTCAGTCTGTTTTTAGCAGAGCATTGCTTGAGCTGGATGAGGATGCACTGAAAATCCTTAAAGTTGCTGGCCTAGGAGAGAACTGCTTTTTCAAAGGACATACAGTTACAACACATTCTGGTACACACACACACACACACACACACCCCACAGCACATCAGGCTGTGAAACATAGAGGGACTTTATTTTGAGGATTGTGACAATGAATATGAAAAAAAAAAAATGAAATAATCACCATCTTAAGAAAAAAGTGGTGAGGATCAGGTTGGGTATAAGCTGTGATGTGCGGTCTGGTATGGATTAGGTAAACATTCCAGTAGTGCCCAGAACTCCTTTCTCATGTCAGAAAGTGAGAGGACATCTGGGACACCCTTGAGAGGTTGCAGGACCATCTTGTGCACAGATTTCTGGTTGTTACATAATATCAGGAATGGGGTTTTCAACTGAGATATGTGCTTGGATAAGCATTAGAACCTAAGAGGAAAGCAAGGCAGAATAATAATTTGGGGATTGCCTCTGATATTCTTGGCCTTACAGTAAACAGAATTAAACTGCTCCAGAAAAAAGACACTTAAATTCTTCCTAGGGATGGCAGCCTTGACTTGTGTGCTAAAACAACATCTATACCCCCTCTGAGAACTCACTGGGTACCTCACAACCATGGTTTTTGGGCTGATCTTCACAGGATCCTGTAAGGTAAGAATTATCATTATCATTTCCAGGAGGAAAATGAGTCTCAAAAAAAGAGGTCTCTTGTCTTATCACATGGCCAGTAAGTGACCCAGGCTCTGTTCACCCATGTAGCTGCTGCTGCTTAACTCCCAATAGGGTCATGCGGTGCCAGTTTTCATAGATATTAGGGCTACTTCAGTATTTAATTGGTCACTAAATCCTACTAGAATTATATGTGGCATTTGGGAGAGATGCCTCTGGAGACCTTTGTGGATCCCCAAATTTGGAGAGTACTGCTAGAACTCTTAATTTATATAATAGAATGAGAACAATTCACCTTTAAGAAGTAGCTGACTAAGCTATTCAGTTGTCACTAGACCCTCAATGTGTGCCATAAATGTGTGGCTCATCAAAATTGGAAAGGATCATGTGATATGTATCTTATTGTGTTTTAATTTGCATTTTTCTAATGGTTAAAGATGGTGAATATCTTTTCAGGTGCCTCTCCATTTCTACATCCTCTTAATGAAATATCTGCTCATGTCTTTAGCCCATTTTCTAATTGGACTATTTGTTTTGTTTTTTACTGCTGAGGTTTGAAAGTTCTTTATATACTAGTCAGATATGTTGTTTACAAATATATCCTCTCCCTCTGTAGCTTGTCTTTTTAACCTCTTCAGTAGGGTCTTTTGCAAACCAAAAGTTTTTATTTTTGTTGAGGTCTAATTTATTAGTTTTCCCTTTATGAATTACACTTTTGATGTAACATCTAAGAACTCTTTGCCTATTCCCAGATCTCAAAGATTTTCTTTGTTTCCCCCCCCCTAAAAATACTGTTGTTTGAATTTTAGTCCAAATTTTGAGTTAAATTTTTGCATGAGGTCTAGGTTGAGTTTCATTTTTTTGCCTTTGGATATCCAGTTACTTCAGCACCATTTTATGAAAAGGCTGTTCTTCCTACATTGCATTGCTTTAGCACCTCTGTCAAATAAATCAGTTGGGTATTATTTGCATGGGGCTACTACTGAGTTCTCTGTTCAGTCTCATCTGTGTCTATTCCTTTGCCAATTCCACACTGCAGTTATACTATAGTTATGTACTAAGCCTTAATTTGGGGCAGAGTGATTCTTCCTATCTTCTTTTTCAAGATCATTCTAGCTATTTTAGGGCCTGTGCCTTTCCATATACACTTTAGAATAAGTTTTTCTGTGTCAACAAAAAAGCCTTGCTGGGATTTATAAAGAGATTGTATTAAATTTATAGGCCAGTTTAGGGGAAGATTGACATATTTCACATGTTGCTTTTACACGGCCCTTTGGATTTGTGTGCTCACCTTGGCAGCACATATACTATTGATTTATTCTCTCTCCATTCCTGTAACTGCCATCTGAAGGAGAATGTCATTAGCTTTGTGTCTAAGTACTTGAACAACTTTAAAATTTGGCTTTGGATTGAGATCTTCTGTTATCCCATTCATCTTGCATATTGCTGCAGAAATAATGAAACTTAAACCCTCCTCCACAAAGTTCTTGTTTGGGAGTCTTAAATAGATATCTATTCCAGACCCATGGCCAGGTTGATCCTTCTCTTCAAACTCACCAAACTCCCACTTCTCTGTTTTGACATACCCAGGTAAATTATGACTCTGGGCCTTTCTGTATTCCTATAACTAAGCCACAAATTCCTTCCACACTGACAAACCAGCCTGATCCCATTTTCTTCTACCAATTCAAGCTCATTGCATACAAAAAAAAACATTTCCTGTATAACCTGGTCACCTTGCACATGGTCATACAAGGGGCATGCCTACCATATCTGACTCTTGAAGCAGATAACTTGTAATTTTCCTTTATATAATAGAAATTATTTCAGTGATAAGCATACAATGTTAAGGTTATACAACAATTGTGGGTTTGTTTTTTTTTTTTTTTGTTCTGTAGTTTTAAATCAATTTACTTTAAAAGGAAAAGTAAAGTATATTTTAAGAAATTTCAAATTCATATGTAAAGTAATATGCTTTGGTGGTATGGTAGGTGTGGAATATCTGAGGACATGTGAATCTAGTCCTCTAAATCACATACACATAATTGTAAGCCAATGCAACCCCAGTAAAAAAAAAAAAACAAAAAAAAACAAATCAAAAAGCTACTAAAAAAAGATTCAAATTCAGTAAATAATAGATGGGTGAACATTTACGAAACAAAAATATTATACCTTGCAGTGAATACATTGTTTCATTATTTTACATTTTAACCACAAATAGAAGCCTCAAGTAGTCATATAATAAATAACTAAAATCCTGTTTGTAATCCTGTATGTTATCATTGCTTTCTTCATAGCTACTTTATAAATGTGGGGAGTATGTAATATCACAGGGATTGGAAACAAACTGAAGCTGAAAATGATTTGAAATGATTTGAAAACTCAAATCATTCAAAACAGTATGAAATAATTATTAAAATGAACATTTGCAGTTGGGTCAACATCTACCTGGGGATAGCTGTACAAGTGGAGGTCTCCAGGTCAAAGTCCATGTGGAAAACCAGGTTTATTAAAGGATCAGTAATAAAATGGTACCAATATGTTTTTTTACTAAAGGAAAAGTAGTAAAAATGTATGACTATATTAAATATATTTGCGTACAGATTGTTAAAATTCACTGTTCTTCAAATTGTTACCCATAATAACAGCATAACACACGATCCAAGAATTCCACTCCTAGGTATATATACCCAAGGGAAATAAATACATACATCTGCACAAAAACATCTACATGAACGATCTTACCAGCGTTATTCATAATAGCCAAAAAATAGACAACTCAACCCTGCATTCCTGATGAATAAGCAAACAATGAAATATTACCTAACAATAAAAAAGAAAGGACTGACTGACACATGCTATGCCACAGATGGACTTGAAAGCACTTTGTTAAGTGCAAGAAATCAGACGCAAAAAATCACACATTGTATGATTTCATTCCTATGACATATTCAGAATAGGCAAATCTAAAAAGACAGAAGATTAGTGGCTACCTTGCACTAGAGGGGCTAGCAGGGAGATGGGAGGATAGGAAGTGACACCTAGTAGGCACAATGCTTCTTTATAGGGTGACAAAATGTTCTAAAATTGATTGTGAGTTATACGACTTTGTGGATATACTAAAACCCATTGATTTGTACACTTTAAGTAAGTGGATTGTATGGCACATGAACATAAAACTTTTTTAAAAAAAACAACAATAAATGCAGCAGTTGTTTAGAACTTAGGCCAGTAAAAGTTTTTTTTTTTAAGATTTATTTATTTATGCATACTAGATCTGGGGTACAGGCCAGAGTTGCAGGGGGTGAGAGGATTCACCAGAGACAGAGTGAGGAACAGAACAGGCAGACTGACTGAAATACACTGCTGAGGGGAGCAGCGGGTAAAACAGGAGAGGTCTACTGTGCCATGTGGGTTGCGCCCTGGCCAACTGGGGATTGAACTCATGCTGCAGAAGCTGAAGATTGCTTCATAGTGTGGTACTTAACCCCTTGCACCACCAGGGAGGCCCCGAGTAAAAGACTTTTTAAGGGGAAGAATATTTTATCACTGGCATTGTTGGAATTACCAGCAAATAGTGATTAAGAAAAGCAGGCCCACTCTTGGCTGGTTTTATAGTTCTGCTTACCTTCTCTGCAGACACTGTACTCCTGACTTAGGACTTACGAGGTGGCCTCTCCTACTGGGAACATCACTGTTGACACCACAAGTTACTAGCAATTGGCTATTATAAATTGCTTTGGTGCAGAGAAAAGTTTAATTTGGGACTTAAATGTAATTTTAAATAGAAAAGTAAAACAGCAAAAGAGACAATAACCAAAACAAAGAGAAACCCCACCAACTGGGAGAACATTTTTGCGCACAACACTAATGATAAAGGACTGATCACAAAAATCTACAAAGAGCCGATGAAACTCAACAAAACAAAGAAAATAAGCCAGTCAAAAAATGGGCAGAAGAGCTAAAAAGAAACTTCTCTGAAGAGGAAAGGCAAATGGCCAACAGGCATATGAAAAAATGTTCAACATCACTTGTAATCAGGGAAATGCAAATCAAAACTACCATGAGATACCATCTTACACCAGTGAGAATGGCACATATTAAAAAAAATAGCAACAACAAATGTTGGCGAGGTTGTGGAGAAAAAGGAACTCTTCTGCACTGTTGGTGGGAGTGCAAACTGGTCCAACCACTATGGAGAGCTGTGTGGAGATTTCTGGACCTACTAAACATAGAGCTTCCATATGATCCAACAATTCCACTCCTAGGTATTTACCCAAAGGACACAGAAACATCAATTCCAAAGAGCACCTGCACCCCTATGTTATAGCAGCACTGTTTGCAATAGCTAAGCTTTGGAAACAACCCAAATGCCCAAAAATAGATGACTGGATCAAGAAGATGTGGTACATATACACCATGGAATATTACTCAGCATTCAAAAAAGATAAACACATGCAATTTGCAGCAACATGGATGGAGCTGGAAGGGATCATGCTCAGCGAAATAAGCCAGAAAGAAAAAGAAAAATACCGGATGGTCTCACTCATAGCAGGAATCTAGAAAACTTAAATAAGGGACCAGGAAAATGAATAACTATAAGAAAGTGAAAATCAAAATCAACAAAAAACTATGAACCAGAGACACTCTATGGGGGGGTGGGGGACGGGGAAATGAGGGATTGGGGTTAAAATAAGGGGGTTGCAATTGTATGGGGAATATAAAAATAAAATTTAAATTTAAAAAAGTAAATAGAAAAGTAAAGTGATACTATTTGGAAGGAGGTTGGGAGCCGTTAAAAATGCAATAGAAATGATCTTTCATAGACTTTATTCATAAACCATTATTTTTACAGGATCTAATTCTCTGTGCACTTGACCAATATAGAATGCCCTGTAACTGATAAGCTATGAATAATTCACAGATATAAGTTAAGTATAAATCAACAGCTATGAATGTTTGCTGACCTTTCCAACCCCAAAAGCAGTCAGAGCCCCTATTACACAGTTGTGGGTCACTGAGGTTATCTCAACACCCCTCCTACTCAGAGTTCAGCTCTAACTATAGCCATGGATGCTTCTTTTCTCTCCAGGAGCCTATGTGCTCTTCTCCCCCCAGCAACCTTGTTTCCCTCTTGCCCCATTTGCAGTGCCACCAGCTACAGAGTGGATGCATGTTTCCCCAGAGGCCCATAGGCCAAACCTGACAAACTCACCCATCCTCCCACTGCTCCATCCAGCCCCGAAGAGATTTTTGTCTCCACTTTGAGGGCCGGGGTTAGTGTTCTTGGGAATCTGACTTGCCTTCTGGCAATATTATAAATGCTGGTCAGTTTTTGTAATGTTACAAGTGCTATTTTCAAAGGACTTTTATATACATTATCTCCTGTGATTCTTGCAATCTTTATTTTTTTTTTGAGATTAAATATATTTTGTAGTTATTGAAGTATAGCATTTACAAGAGATCAGATGATTCTTGCAATCTTTAGAAGCTACACATTTTTCTCAATTTTGCTGATGAAACTGAGGCTCAGAGAGGTTAAGTAACTTGCCCCAAGTTACAAAGTCAATAGTGAAAGGATTTATGGTAGAAACCTGTGGTTTCTTCCTCCTATTCCAGTTCAGTATTACATAGAGGAGTAAATTATAATCTGAAATTATAGTGCATAGGCTTTTATTGGTTGGTCTTGCAGCCTAACCACCATTTTAGTTTTTTTCCTCGGGAAAATGCATTTGCGAGCAATCAATGTACAATGTTCCTCAGGAACATAACGTATTTTTAATTTGGGGACAAAATTTACCTTATCTTTACCAAAGATTTCATTTTTATTGATTCCATTATTACAATGGTCAGGATTCCAAGGGAGATTAAAAACAAAGGCTTTCAAGTGAGGTTTAAACTTACCACTTGCTAGGTATGGCTTCAAGCGAATTATTTAAACTCTCTGAGCTTCAGTTTCTTCCTCTATAAAATGAGGTCAACATACCTATAGGATTATTGTTAGAATTAAATTAATTCACATACAATCCATGCTTGGTGCAGTCCACAGTAAATGTATATGTAATGCTGTGGTCTTTTTTTTTTTAAGATTTATTTATTTATACAAGAACTGGGGAACAGTCAGAGGCGCGGGAGAGTGAGAGAATTCACCAGAGACAGAGCAGGGAGCAGAACAGGCAGATAGACCGAAGACATTGCTGAAGGGAGCAGCGGGCGAGACAGGAGAGGTCTGCTGCGCCCTGTGGGTTTCTCCCTGGCTGGCTGGGAATCGAACCTGCACTGCAGAGGCTGTGGACAGCTTCACAGTGTGGCGCTCAACCCGCTGCGCCACCGGGGAGGCCCCCTGTAATGCTGTGGTCTTAAGTGAACAGTCAGGCTGTCTACAACCTCAAATGTTTTCTAAGTGACCAGGCGTGGCCCTTGTTTGTTCCTGTTGTGCAGGTGAAATTATTAGGCACCCCCCCCTTAAGGTGCTCTAATGTGGATGATAAATTATACAGCCCTCCTACCTACAGCTGGCTGGTTGGCAGGACCCAGAAATTATGATTTCAGGAGATCACACCACCCTAAAGCTGAAGCTCCCTAATCATAGGAAAATCTGGCCTTTGTCAAGAGTATCTCACCAGGGAACTGAGAGCTACTGTTTGGATATTTCCAGAAACGGAGTCTGGGTTCCGTTGAGGGTCTGAATTCAGGAAGAGAGCTTGCAGGGATTAGGGAGGCCAGCCAAAGGAACCAATAGTCACGCAAGTGTCTGTTCTGCCAGGAGTACTGCCAAGGAGCCAGGCCACAAGGGCAGGGTGGGGGCTGGAGAAAGGGCCAAGATGACAAGCCAAACAGGAGGTGAGGGTGAGCCAGGAGACAAGGTGTCAGGGACACCAGTAAGAAAGGTCAGCAAGGTGCCGGAAGGGCGATCGAACTCTGTGTGGGGGAGGGGGTGCTGGGCATCAGTCCCCCACGGCATCTGGCTCCATCCTTCCTTGTCTTTAAAGAGATTGGGTACTGCCACTGTCTAGGGCCCATCCGGGTTGCATTCTCTGCGATGCTTCATATGTGCCAAGGTTGATCACTGACTTCCAGAAGGGTGCCAGTGATAGCAAGGACGCACCGGGACGTAGGCAGTGCCATTTAAACCTCCTGAGGCAATGTTTCCTCCACCTGCCCATGTCAGTTTTCCACCTTCAATAAACAGAACTGGTAGTTTATTTCAACCTTATCTGAATACTGAACTCCTCACAAAAGATCTGTCACAAGCCACTTCTCACAAATGACATGTAATGATCTGATGGAAAGCCCTATTTATCAAGAGGCACATTGGGGGAAAGAAAAAAAAAAAAAGAGGCACATTGGGGTCGGAGTCAGAATCAGGTCCTCTGCTGGCTCTGCTTCTTTCTGGCTCTGAATCTTGAGCTAAGTCGCTTCACCTCGCTGAGCTCATTTTCCTCAACAGAGATACTAATTATTGGAAAGGTAAAGATTGAGTGCGGGCATGCTGCATTACAAAGGTAGACATAGCAGCAAAATAATAATGAAGTAGCAGTATTTTCTAAAGCAAATACTAATCAACTGTATTAAGACAAAAGCTCAGAAAAAATAGCATTATATTTAAAACATAATATAGCTTGTATATATACAGTGACCAAATTCCAGTCTATTAGAATCAGGACAACTTCAAACACTTTACATGAGCCTTTCATGTGTCAGTAAAACTTGCTGACCTCACCTCGCTACGGAAACATACAGTAGTTAGAAAGCATAAATATCTTTTTTTTTTAAGATTTATTTATTTATTATTTATTTATACAAGCACTGGGTACAGTCAGAAGCTCGGGAGGGTGAGAGAATTCACCAGAGCCAGAGCGGGGAGCAGAGCAGGCAGAAGGACCAAAGTACACTGCTGAGGGGAGCAGTGGGCAGCAGGAGAGGTCTGCGCGCCATGTGGGACCCTCCTCCGGTGGCCGGGGAGCAGCCGGGGATCGAACCAGCGCTGCAGAGGCTGCGGGCAGCTTCACAACCCAGTGCTCAACCGCTGCGCCACCGCCAAAAGTCCAAAAGCATAAATATCTGAGGCCCAAAAGCATAAATATCTTCCCAAAAAGCTAGGACAGAGACGTGGATATATAGATCCTAAGTGGAATATTAATATTAATGGATATAGAGTCCCCTCGTGCAGGAGGAAAGACTGTCTTTTCTTTCTAACAAACTCTCCTGGTTTGAAATAGAATGCTAAGTTGGGCTATTTTGGTCCAGTATTTAAAGATAGAACAACAGCACCTCTGATAAGGCAGTATAGTGTTATGGAAGTGTGGGCTTGGAAATCTGATGAGCCCACACTCCTTTCCAAGTTGGCCGTTAGTCTTTCTCTATCTGACTTTAGGCAAGTTATTTATCTTCACTGAGCCTCGGTGTTCTCATGCAGAAAATGAAGATGGCAGTATCTGCCTCATCGAGTTGCTATGAGGATTGAATTAAATAGCATCTGCCACACTTCAAATGCAGTTCCTGGTACAGAGGAAGGTACTAGTGAAAGGGTTCTTATTGTCACTATGAAGGCACCTTGTACTGCCAGGCAGCTGGAGGCAAAGATCTTGGCAATTGCCTGCTACTCGACAATGTGAGTAAGCACTGAGAAAAGGCTGCAATCCAGCTAACCCTCCAGGCCTTGTGCATGGAAACATGGGGTCTGGAAATTGTATGTAGGCACGTGTGTGTGCGTGAGCGTGTGTGTGTGTACGGTCCCCAAACAGACCATATCTGGAGGGCTGGGTAAAAATATGGAAACTCATCTTAAAATACAGGGAACTCAGAAGAGGATGAGGAGGAGGCCAGAGGGTCTGAATATCACCTTATTTGAAAAGTGGTTGAAGGAGCTGGGGAGGGTGTAGGAGGGGAGTTTAACCTGGAAAAGAGGTCTTGGGGCAAAGTAAGGACTGTTTCCAAGTAGCTGAAGGGCTTCATGCATAAGGAGGTGAATACATATTCTTCATGGCTCTAGAAAACAAATCAGGACCCAGAGATAGAAATGACAGAAGTGCTGTTTGACTCAACAGCAGGAAGTCTCTCCATCAAGTGGAACTCTCCAGGGAAGGGAATGTCACCAGGCGAGCCCCTGAGGCCAGGTTTTCTGCCTGATTCCAGCTGAGATTAGCTGCCCTGTGAGGTCCCTTCGGGGTCAATTAACCCTTAACAGAATCCTGGTTTTTATAACCCAGTTATAATTTTGGGGTCTTTATTAAATTATATTTTATAAATCTCAAATTCTTCAAAATGGTTAATTAAGGTGATTATGCCTAAAGACAGATACAGAGCCAGGAGAAATAGTGACTATGTTAGAATTGTTTTCCTTTTTCCAGTAGATTCAGAATGCTTCTGATGATTTTCACTCTGGTCTAGAATTAAGGATTATTTATAAGGGTTCCCTGGCATTGTGTACATATACATATTCCCTGCTCCTCCCACCCCCAACTCAACCTGGAGTCAGAGTCCTCTCTGTTGCTGCTAGGTCCAAAAGTAAAAGTATCTTTTAACTTAAAGTCTTAATATAGTTAATATCACTTTCCTTAACCTCTATCATATTTATTCATTCAAGTTGTTCCGAAGTTCAGAACACATTTGAACAGAAATACTATATATACAAGGAAGGAAACTGATTAAAGGGTCAATTTCCTCCAGAATCATCCAGGTAAATCTATAATCTTTATCCCATCTCCACTATGGACTGTTCATATAATATTCAATGATTCAGCAAGGCGACCCTGAGACTAAGAATTTGTGGACCCCAAAGTCCTAACTGAGCACCCCCTTGAACTCTTTTGACCAAGTGCAGACCATCAGAAGTGGACATTTGAAACATGTCAGCAGTTTCTGAGGCGCACCCAATGACATTTTAATCTGAAAAATTATAAACAACCTCACTCCCACCACCAGCCCTACCACCTCTTCAGGAATGTGCAGTGTGGCGGATCTGAAGGAGCCATTGATAAGCAGAGCAGTTTTAAAGTGCCCTGGTGAGCCGAGACTTTGACAGTCAAGATTATTTTTGATGCTTTCAAAGGCACACACTTTATAAATATGTTGTACATAGAGAGCCCAGATCTGTTTCTGCATGACCTGTATGCACGACCATCTATTTAAAAGCATTTCAAAGCCCATTTAGTAATGGTTTCTCCTACATGCTGAGGGGTGAAAGATAAAGAAATAAAGAAAGCAAGGCCTCTCCCCACAGAATCCATGGGAGGCCCTATCTGCCAGACACTTCCAGACTATCTCCATCTTTTTCCTGTGCTGAGAAGGAAACTGGACGGCCACGAGGGGAGGTGACTTGCTTTAGAAAGTTAGGCCTAGAATCCCGGTTTTTGATTCCACAACTAGAGTTTAATATGACAGCGTGGAAAGAACATAGCCACACTGTAAACCACAAAACAGTTCTAAAAAGGGTCAAAGCCACTGGGGGGCCGGGAGCACTGGTTTTTATTCCAGCAAAGGAAGGCACACCCTGCCCATTTCTGGCCGCTATAACACAGACCATTGCTTGCACTGGGTCACAGAACAGTCATGCCTCCGGAAGGGAATGCAAGACGCCTGGTCAAGCTACAAAGCCAGGGGGCTGAGCTACTGGCATCGCACTGCCTGCAAAGAGTAGAACCAGCCACACCATGCTCCACCCTCGTGCAGTCCTGCAAGTCTACAATTGCTTTTCTAATGATTTAGCATAGGAAGAGGCAAATGGGAAAATACACAATCCCATCTCCGACATTTCCCCTACTGGTAGCTCTTGTCTTTTATCTCAGTATATCACAATACCAACTGAGAGAGTAGATCAGTTCGAACAGTCAGTCAATTGAATGGAAATATCCACCATGCCAGTCGGCTTTATGAAGCCACTGGCTGATTGAGTCATTGATGATCGTCAAAGAACCTCTTTGCCTTGACACAGTCTCCTTCTCTTCCCCATTGCAGCTTCATCAGTGTCTCTGTTTACCCAGACAGGGTCTTCATTTACCATCTTCTCAGCTCCTATGAGGACCCTCGCAATGAGGCTTGGCCCTGGCTGCGGCCGGGACGCTGCAGCGCGCCTCTCAATGCGCTCATGGTTCAGTCACAGAACAGTTCGTCCTTTCACCGACCACTGTGGAATGAGCACACGCTCGCGGCGCGCAGGGCATCCTCTGTCTGAGGGCCAAGTCCTGTTTCCAAGTTCCCCACCATAACCATGGCTACAGCTGGATGGGGGCGGAGAAAACTCTGAGAGGGACCTTTGTTTGTCACTGGAGACCCCCTAGAAGGAGCTAGGTTCTGATCCTGGCAGAGAAGGAAGGGAAAGAATTGGAGAGAGCAGAACTGCTTGCTCCATGGAGGGCCACAAAGAAAGAAACCAGTCCAGCATAGCAGGATTGCAGTAAGTTCTCTGTGTTCTACTCTCCTATTCAACACCTCTCCAAAGTTCCCTTTTAGCTTCCCCCACTCACGTGGGCTGTGAGGGTTTTACACAGGATGACTGACCAGCAGTGCTGTTTATGTGGCACACGCATGTGGCTCTGGTCATGCTGACTATGACAA
This sequence comes from Talpa europaea, assembly GCF_964194135.1. Taxonomy (NCBI): domain Eukaryota; kingdom Metazoa; phylum Chordata; class Mammalia; order Eulipotyphla; family Talpidae; genus Talpa; species Talpa europaea. The sequence goes on along the minus strand of NC_140070.1, from coordinate 100,815,300 downwards.
CAGGCTGTGGCACTGGACAGTAAGCAGTGGAGAAAGATGAGCTTGCTGACCATCTACCACTACTATCAAAAAGGCAGTGAGGTGGCAGGGGCCCTTAAAGTTTCTAGTGCACGGTATCCTTTAGGACTCTGCATGCTGGATTCACTTGCATTCTCAGACAGACCACCTTCCCAAAGGACTTTCAGGTTTCTTCCAAGACACACGAGGTGGCTATCACCTCAAAATCACATCATGGGTGATTTAATTGTCCAGCAAATATTTCTTGGAATAATAATGATTATTATTTATACCCAGATGCTAGCACTTAAGCCATCTATTCCATGCTAGATATCTATTTACATTTCACTTTTTCTGCCCAACTATTCCAAAAATTGGGTGTTATTATCTCCTTTACTAAATGAGAACACAGAGGATTACAGTAATAAATATAGATAAGAAAGTAGTAAAGAAGCACTGTGTTCAGTTTTTAAATAGTTTATAAATGTTTCATTGCCATACAATGTGCATTCAGTTTTCACTTTTTCTTCTCCAAGGGTACAAAACTTATTGTCTTGCCAATTATACCAGGCAGGAAATATTTTGTGTCCAAAAATGTGATGTAACTGACAAAGATGGCGCTATATCTCAGGCTCCATTACAAGAAGTACAGTGTCTAGAAAGGAGGAGGACAACATCACTCTGTACTCCATAGTTGACCCCTGAACACTATGTCCTACTTTTGGGAACACAGTTTAAGAGGGGCACAGACCAACAGGGGAATGTTCAGAAAAGTCTGACGTAGAAGACAACTGAACCTAAACAATGTCTTGTTTCCTTGTCAGGAAAGCTGAAGAACTGAGATTATTTGGCTTGGAGAAGAATTGGAGTTTCTGGTGACATGTAGGATTTGGGGTGAATGGGGAGAAGGAATATAATAGATATTTTCAAAATTTGAAAAGCTGTCTAGAAGAAAAATACAATTCCCCAGTGTGGTGATATATACTTCTAGAGCTAGTATAAGTATAGTTCGACAGAAAGAAGGGCTTTCCAATGTGTGGACCTGCTCACAGGTGGAATGGTCTGCTTTGTGAGGTTTCCCGTCACTGGAGGATCTGGAGTTCATGTGACAAAGGAAGAGTCAAATATCAGGACTCATGACCTTTAAAGTCTCTTCCATCCTCCAATTTCCACATCTATCTATAAATTTACCATCATAAATGTCCTCTCAGATTCTATATTTCCCCTTTCTACTATCTCGTGTGTATCTAAACTGCTATACTTGGTGAACTTGACACTTCCCCTTCACTTGAATCAATTCTATTTAAAAATATTTCATATTAAGTTAATCACTGATGGTTTATGAGTTTTCCATGAAGAAAGGAAATGTTTTAGATATTTAATCTTTTTGATCATCCCAGATTTCTATATAGGGCTTTTATAGCAAATCTGTTGGACATGGGGGAGGGTAATTTATTTTTATGAACACGTTATTCCAAATTTTCCTACCTAATGATCAAATATTATCATCATTTCCTCTTCTAAAATGGAACAGTAGCTAGACAGGTTCCCTTGGTTTCTCCCACCCCTGAATGTTGAATTTACTTGTGTTTGGAAATAGTATTGTATACACATTCAATTCCATTCATTCATTCACTCATTCAATAAATATTTGTGATATATCCAATACTGTTTCAGGCACTGAGGAAGCAGCAGTGACTAACACAAACAAAATCCTCTGCTCCTGTGGAGCTGCGTTTTAATGGAGAAGACAGACCATAAGCAAGATAAAAAAGTAAATACAGACAACATAAACAAAAATATGTATCAGAGGGTGACATGTATTAAAGAGAATAGAGCAGGAAGAAGTGTGTGGGAAGGGTGAGGGAGAGAAAGAGGATGTTTTAATTTAAATGAAGTGGTCAAATGGAATCGAATAGAAAATCCAGAAATAAACCCACAGATTTATGGTCAACTAATCTTTGACAAAGGAGCAAAGAATATGCATTGGAGCAAACAAAGTTTGTTCAATAAATGGTGCTGGGGAAACTCAGTCGCTACATGCAAAAGAATGAAGTTTGACTACTACCTAACACCATACACAAAAACCAACTCAAAATGGATTAAAGAACTAGATATAAGACCTGAAACCATAAAATACATAGAAGGAAATATAGGCGAAACACTACATGATATGCACATCAAAGACATCTTTACAGACACATCACCCAAAGCAGTGATAGTGAAGGCAAAGATCAACAGCTGGGATGACATCAAATTAAAGAGCTTCTGCACAGCAAAAGAGACAATAACAAAAACAAAGAGAAACCCCACCGACTGGGAGAACATTTTTGCACACAACACTAATGATAAAGGACTGATCACAAAAATCTACGAAGAGCTGATGAGACTCAACAAAAAACAAAGAAAATAAGCCAGTAAAAAAAAATGGGCAGAAGAGCTAAAAAGAAACTTCTCTGAAGAGGAAATGCAAATGGCCAACAGGCATATGAAAAAATGTTTAACATCACTTGCAATCAGGGAAATGCAAATCAAAACTATAATGAGATACCATCTCACACCAGTGAGAATGGCACATATTAAAAAAACTAGCAACAACAAATGTTGGCGAGGTTGTGGAGAAAAAGGAACTCTCCTGCACTGTTGCTGGGAGTGCAAACTGGTCCAACCACTATGGAGAGCTGTGTGGAAATTTCTGGACCTACTAAACATAGAGCTTCCATATGATCCAGCAATTCCACTCCTAGGTATTTACCCAAAGGACACAGAAACATCAATTCCAAAGAGCACCTGCACCCCTATGTTTATAGCAGCACTGTTTACAATAGCTAAGCTTTGGAAACAACCCAAATGCCCAAAAATAGATGACTGGATCAAGAAGATGTGGTACATAGACACCATGGAATATCACTCAGCTTTCAGAAAAGATAAACACATGCAATTTGCAGCAACATGGATGGAGCTGGAAGGGATCATGCTCAGCGAAATAAGTCAGAAAGAAAAAGAAAAATACTAGATGGTCTCACTCATAGCAGGAATCTAGAAAACCTAAATAAGGGACTAGGAAAAAGAATAACTATAAGAAAGAATCAAAATTAACAAATAACTGTGAACCAGAGACACTCTATGGGGGGTGGGGGGGCAGGGAAAGGAGGGCTTGGGGTCAAAATAAGGGGGTTGTAATTCTATGGGGAATATAAAAATAAAATTTAAATAAGAAAAATAAATGAAGTGGTCAAGTCCCTTTACATTTTATTAAGTAGTGCTAGCCCCTCTAAGTAGGTAACCATTGAGTTTAAAGTCACAAAGGCTAAGTATCTATCAGAAGAAAACTCCAAGCAGAGGAATAGCAAGTACAAATGCAAGCCCTCGGTCATATTGGAAAACCTGTGGAGTGCTTAGCTTAATGTGTGAAGAAAAGATGTAAAAGATAGGACTCTGCACATAGGATCTTAAAGAAGAAAGATGACATGGGCACTCAAAACAACAGGCAGTCAAACCCGAGCAGCTCAATTTTGTACATCAGATCATTGCAAACTTCTCTTTAGTGATACTGGACCAGCCAATATCTCCCACATACAACCTACATGTTCCTTCCCACCTCCATGTCTCTAGCCACCACACAGGCCAGATGCTCTCCCCTGTTTCTCTGTATTAGAGCTGACACAGCCTTCTATGCCCAGCCCAAACCTGTTCTTCATGAGCTCTTCCTGACCACCAACATCCACTGGTTTCTATTTTGGAGCCTAAATGGTAGCAGGCCTCACTTTTGGCCTACTGACTCGGAAGCCACATCTCAACAAGATCCACAGGAGGTTCATATGCATGCTGAAGTCTGAGTCTAGGCACACATCTCCTGTGGCTGCATACCACAGAACCCTGTGAGCCTTTAAAAACACCAGTGCCTAGTTCCACCTCAGGGATTCTGATTTAATCAGTGTGGGGTGAGAGCTGACCAGCCTGAGATTTTTTTAAATTTCCCAGGTGATTCTGACATGCAGCAAAATTTGAGAATTACTGTTCACGCCTCTCTGATTTCCTTCAAGTGCTTCTCCCCACTGCTTTGCCCTAGTTGTCACACAGCCTGCTCTCAGGCCCGGTCATTTTTTTTCTAGAGGTGGGTTCTTAGTCCTGTGGCACCAAAAGAAGACACTGTCCTTCCCTCTTTCCTCTCTTTGCTCAAGGACTGTGTGCTTAGCCTCCTAGAGGCTTTCATGTCACGAAGACCAAAAGCAAGGAATAGGTAACAGCTAGGTGGGAGAAGGCGGACAGAGCTGACTCCCTTCCCCATGGTAAGGCCTTTGGCCTTCGGGTAAGCTGCCTTGGGCTAGCCACTTAAATCTCTGTCAAAGGGGAACAACAGTATCACTCCAGTCTGCTTGTGGAGTCACAGTATCTTGGGGATGGTAACAGGTCATATGTGGAAATGCTTTTAAAATAGTAGGGTTTTAATGTGCATGGAAGCCAAGGTGACTTCCCGTTCAGTAGTCTCAGGATACTTATTTCCTAAGGCTGAGTCCTATATCTGAGCAAGAATCTTTTTTTTTTTTTTTTGGCTATTGTTTCTTAAAATTTAATTTTTTAATTTTTTTTACATCATTGTTCATTTTTAAACAATATTGCTTCCCCCCCCCCTCAGGTGTAGTCCCCATAGAGTTTCCTTCACCAACGCACCCGTGCACCATCACTTCAGTCCCCTGTCTGAGCAAGAATCTTAAGCATAATTTTATCTTAGCATTCAAAAGGATGAAAATGCCTGTCTAACATTTATCCATGCTGATTGGCATGGTTCAAGTTACACTTTGCTGTACCATTGGTTACCAGAAAGCAGTGTTTTTCTTTGACTTGAGAATATTTTGATTAGCACCAAATACACTGTGAGTATTCAATAAGCATTAATCAATGAGGCCTCATTTAAGACGGCGCCATGGAAGCCACCACACCATGCCACTATTGACAGGAGTCGTCCTTATCACTTACGCATATGACCAACTTGTTACTTTTTAAGGAAAAGTACATTTTCATTTAGCCTTTCTGCTGATCTGCAAACTGAAAGTCCAAGAGACTTAATTCTCTGTTTTACTAAAACAAGAGCACTGTTTGACTAAAAAGAGTAGTCATCAAAAGTCACCCTAAATGCGAAACTCCACAAGTTAAGAATAGCTACAACTCTGCTGCCTTTATTTAGTCCAAACACTGGATAGAGAGAGAATATAGACATACCCCTTTACCTAAACCTATTTTCCCTAATCTCTCCTTAGAAATTCTTTGAGGTTCTCATTTTGGCAGGTTTTTTGTTTGTTTGTTTTGTTTTTTGAGTAGATACCAATGCCCTTTCAAGGAGCAACTAGAAGGTCCTGGCACTGACCTTAGTGTGAATGAGATGTTCAATGATGTAAAGGTACCCAGGATTTTGGGATTTCATAAATCAATTTAAAAAGATTTGGGGGGGGGACTCACATAGAATTGTTTTTTCATTTTTTCTTAGAGGAAACATCGACTAACAACAGTAACTATCAATTTATAATAACATGGACAGCTGGGGAGAAATCATGAAAAACATTGTATCGGTATAAAGTGTTTTTTTTCTTTCAAGAAAGTCCAGATGTAAACTTAAAATTATGATGACCTATACGGATAAGTATATTATATGGCCCTGATTTTTCCTATGTCTCTGTATCCATGAGCCACTATTCTAGAAAGCTAGAAGGGTTTGAAATGAGTTGAGAGCTATTCAGTGTCCTGGAGATGGGTGGGGGCTAAAGAAGAATCCATATTCTACAAAGGGAGAAAGAAGAGAGGAAAGCTCTCTAGCAGTAAGCTTGCCTAGGATTACACAGAGAGACAGACAGCAGAGTCCTGCCATGTTAGACTCCAAAGCACTTCATCCCCTGGTAACAAAGCAGGGATGGCAGGGAGCACCACACTTTATACCTGAAGGAAGAGAGCATCAGGTGCAAAGGGTCCTGGTGCTGACTTTTCTTTTTCCTTCATGTGTACCCTCTCTGTCTCCTCTGACTCCCTCCCTGGAAGGAAGGGGTGAACAGTATTTACAGCCAGAACATAAACTAGAATGTGGCCAAGACACTGGAAGGGAACACAAACAGCCCTTTCACAGTGAAACTAATCTCCCCCGAAACCACCCCCTTTCTAGCTGCCCCACCACCACTGTCAAAGTAAGGGCATGGCCCACAGATGTTAGGAACATTTTCTGTTAACGATTAGATCCTTTTTGCCAGAGAACCTGCCCAAGACCATCCAGGATGGCGGGATGCAGGGCGGTGGCCCACCCCAGATGGCAAGGCCTGCCCTCGGCAGCACCGGGGTTTCCCCCAGCTTTGCTCTCTTGATTGATACTGTATGTTGCACGAGGCAACTAAAACAATTTCCCGTGTATGCTCTCTTTTCTTCCTTTGCTGTTATCAGACAGGTCTCCCTTCTTCCTGGACGTGATTAATAAACAAACAAAACCCCCGTTTGGTGTCCAGGGGTGATCCTCTGTCCTCTGTTCTTGCTCAGTGTGGGCCGGGTCTGACCCATCGCCCTGGGGTGTGAGGACCCACTTTCTCCCAGGTGTCCTGCAACCTGAACTGCTGCCAGCAGTCGGGGCGTCTAGCTGCTCCTGGGGCTTCCCCAACTCCGGGGGAAAAGCGTGAGCGCCAGACCGGGCTTGCGGTGACGGTGGGGGCGGTCTGAGCCCAGGGGTCCGCCCGGGCTCGCGGTGACTCAGACCTGCCCCGGGCGTTCCGGGAAGTGTGGAGGCCCCGGGCTCTCCCGCAGCCGCAGGGTGTCGGGTTCCCGTCGTCAAAAAGGGGATGAGAAACTCGCAGGCGTCACGTTTCTTTTGAGAGGGATCAGCGGGAACGCGGCCTTGAAAATAGTCAAGCTGAAGACACCAAGCCGCGGAGTGGGTCCAGTGACACCCAAGTGCTCGGTCCCTCTTGCTAAAAGGGAGGCCTCCAGGGTAGGGGGGCAGGGCTGGGAATGGGAACTGGAGGAGGGAAAGGGAAGGGAGGGGCAGATGAAGGAGTGGGTTATTGGGGCGGCCCCTGCCGTCTCAGTGCGGTGCGTTTGGCGTGAACCCCAAGTTACTCCCCCACCCCAGACATGCAGCTCGGTGCAGGGTCTGACCTGCGCCCAGTCCAGCAAGCAAATGACAGCGGTGCAAGCTGAGGACACCCGGCCCCTGACAAAGAGGCTTTGAGGGGAACGGGGTGAAGAGAGGGGTTCAGCAGAAGAGCCCCCGCCCACCTCCCCTTCTCAGCCAGCCCTTCCAGACCGCTCTCTCCATCAGAGATGCCTTTGTTTTCCTCTTGGCCTCTCAGCACTGTGGTGGGAGGCTGTGGTGGGAGAGGGTCCGGCAGAGCCAGGGGGGTGGAAACAAGCGTGGGTGTGGAATGGAGGAGCGCAAACCCATGCGGAACACAGGTTGGCCAGAAGGAGAAAAGGTGCCTCCATGAGTAATGGGGTGAAAAGCTCAACCACTGGGGAAGGCGAGTTCATAAACAAAATCTTGGCTCCAAGTAAAAGATGTAAGATAGTGCAGGACTGTCGCTGTGGGTCAGCACTTGGAATCCTCTTCCATTTATCTCTGTAAGATAAATGCTATTACCCCGTTCTAGAAACAAGGGGAAATAACAGTTAAGATTTCAGTCTCTGATCTCAGCTTCCTAAAGCCAGTGCCAGTCCCCTCCTAGCCTTTGCTGAAGTTAATTTATATGAATCAATAACCTCCACCTTCTTTATTTCTTTATTTAAAAAAAAGATTTATTTATTTATGCATTCAAGAGCTGGGGTATGCATACAAGAGCTGGGGTACAGGCCAGAGATGCGGGGGAAGGGAAGAGGATTCACCAGAGATAGAGTGGGGAAAAGAACAGGCAGACTGACTGCAGTACACTGCTGTGGGAAGCAGCGGGCGAGTCAGGAGAGGTCCGCTGCACCATGTGGGCAGCTCCCTGGCTGGGGATCAAACTCATGCTGCAGAGCCTGCAGATAACCCCTTGTGCCACCAGGGAGGCCCCACCTTCTTTACTTCTTATGGAGGTCTCCTTCACTCTCAACCAAAAAAATCCTAATAGTACACTCGTTAACCTAGTAATTTTATTTCTGAAAACTATCCCAAGAACTATAATAGCATAATAAAAGAGCCATACACCTTCAAACATTGACTGTGGCCTTATTTATAATATTAAAAAATGACAGACAATTCAAATGTTCAGTAATGAGGAGGAGGTCATAATGTTAAGTGACGATCACTATTATGTGGAAAATATACATAGAAATAAGCATTTAAAAAGAACATCTTTGGTGGTAGAATTACCCCAAGTATTTTTTTTCTTTCTAAAACACACCTTTTCTGGGCCTCCCCAGTAGTGCAGCGGGTTGAGCGCTGTGCTGTGAAGCTGTCAGCAGCCTCTGCAGCGCCGGTTTGATTCCCGGCTGGCGGTGAAGATTCCCACATGGCGCGGCAGACCTCTCCGGTCTCGCCTGCTGCTCCTCTCAGTAATGTATTTTGGTCATCTGCCTGTTCTGCTGCCCGCTCTGTCTCTGGTGAATCCTCTCACCCTCCTGCGCCTCTGGCCTGTACCCCAGCTATTGCATAAATAAAAAATAAATCTTTTTTAAAAATTTAAAAAATAAAAATAGAAATAAAACACACATTTCCCAATTTCTCTATAATGAAGTTAAGCTTGTATTCCTAAATAGAACATTTACTCCAAAACTGTACCTATATATTTACGTATATTGACACCATATGAAATCACTGGACAGGAAGTTATCAGGCTTGAGTGAAATAAGATGTACTTGAAAAAGGTTTTCATTAAATGAAAAATTTTCCATAATTTACAAAGGTATGTGGAAGTTAAAGGGGATGGGACAATTTTTATGTGTCTAAGATATTAATGAAAGGGAAGGGCTTGCCCCTGTGGGCCAGAAGAGGAAAAAATAGCTGAGTTTTAGAATACACAAAAAGGAAATGATGTGATCATAAGTGATTACTGATTGGCAAAGTCATGCCGATTCAGGAGTGGAAAGGAAGAAGATTGGAATGGAACTTTCAATGACAAAAGAAAGAATATATTCATAAATAAAATTTCTTAGGAAAGTGGTAAGGGAGCAGTGGGGGAGGTAATGGCATCATGAAAAAATTTCTTTTACAAGAAATATATTGTATTTATGAGGAGAACATTTTCTAATCATGAAGATTTAGATGTGCAAAACGAACTTGACATGTTCATGTTTGGCCCAAGGTTATTGATGAAGGTATTTTGCATCTCAACCCATGCTCTTGATGATGATATTCACCTATTCTATAGGAAGGGAAGAGGAGACAATCCAGAAAGCCTCATGTCTACATGCTGTGTGTTCCTGGAGATGCTTCAGGACAGCAGAAAATATATATTATTTAACAAAAGCAGATTTCTCCTGGTTTGAGAACTGTCTAGTGTTGTGTGAGGACCTGGTAGGATGAAAAATCCAGCAGCATCCTCCAATAATCTAATGCCTGATACAGTAGGAAAACATAAACTATGGAGCATAAACTATGATAAAAACCTACAGTGAAGTAGAAGGCAAAGCACTTGTTCCAGGATTGAAATCTATTGAAGGGATTCTCTGGATGGTGAATTGGTGGAATTTACGAAATTATACACAGAGCTATGTCAGGGATTAAGGATGTCTTGGGTACTTCCAGTTCCCTTCTGTGGACTCTTCCCCTGCTTGGGAAGAACCTCTGCTGATTTCACCTCTCTTGGTGATCTCACCATGTGTGGACTTTTTGTTATTTTCCCTCCTATTGACTATTGAAAGGTGGGAAGTCCCACTAAGTTAAGGGTTAGACCCTGGAACTTCATGGATTTACTGCCTACCCCCAACAACACTTTAGTCTCCCCAACCTCATCACTCTGTTTTCTAGTCACTGAAAAAATTATGGCAGGGGCTAGATGGAACGCTAGGATCACTTATGATTCTTTCAAGACTTTTAATTAAAGGCCAACTAGGATGTTTCAGCACTAGGGCAAGGTTTGGGTTTCTACTGATATTTGGTTATATAAAGAAATAGGGAGCACAATGTTCAGGTCTGCATTGTGCCTAGATGGAAGGTAGGAACTGTCTTGCTTAGTACTCTGCATCTAGTAGAATGCAGTGAAATGTTACCTTCTTCCATTGTCTACAATGTGCAGCTATTTCTTAATACCTTCTATCAAAATCAAAGGCAGCAGAGGTATCATTAAAAATTATAATGGCTGGGCCTCCCTGGTGGTGCAGCCATTGAGCGCTGGGTTGCAAAGCTGCCCGCAGCCTCTGCATTGCCAGTTCGATCCCCAGCCTCCGGGGGAGGGTCCCACATGGCACGCAGACCTCTCCTGCCGCCCGCTGCTCCCCTCAGCAGTGTACTTCGTCATTCTGCCTGCTCTGCTCTCCGTTCTGACTCTGGTGAATTCTCTCACCCTCCCACGCTTCTGACTGTACCCAGTGCTTGTATAAATAAATAAATAAAAATAAATCTTTAAAAAATAAAAATTATAATGGCTGGATAAAAAGCATTTTTGTTCACTTTGCCTAAAATCCAAACACCAAATATATGCATTTGTACTGCACTTGGATTCACAAAATACAACTTTCTGAATCTGTTGTTACAAAAGAAAAAAACCAAAACACTAAAACCTCTAGAGACCATTTAATAAAAAATATGTGATGAAATCCAGAAGGTACTTTTATCTCTAACACCCATACCAGAAGATTAATCTCTGTGGTCTCTGTCTTGTTCTCACTGGGGATACGTTTAAGCCCTACTTTGGAATCTTCTCTAGTCAGAACATCTGTTCCACAGTTGTTAAAGTTTGTTTGGTATTGCCCAAAAGAAGGCAGCAGAAGGGAAGAATTTTTAACAGTGAGTCCCAGGATAGACTAGATCTACAGTATTGCTTATTTTGAAATGGCATTTTTTGAGCGCAATCTGACCTGTATGTAAAAAGAAAAAAGGGTGTGTGGGGGGGGCAGGTCATTGGACCAACAGATGGATGTCCATCCAGTACTGGAATGTAGTTCAGCTTGTTTTCACTGCTTCTCAAATGTTTTTTCCAGAAATATGTGCTCATTGAATTATTACATTCCATACAAGCTGAGCTTAACTTTTTAATTTTTGCACAGAAATTTGACTGTTTAACACAAAACAATCATAAGTGAGACTGATTCTGCAGTATTCAATGAAGAGTATGAAAGAGTAAAAATATTATAATTGTCTTAGAAAGTCTAAGTAAAATATCTAAATCTGTAGAGTTAGTGTCTGTCTCATTTGGAAATGTGCTGCCATCGCCAAGAAAAGAGGATGCTACATTTCTTTAGATGCTGTGCAACTGGGTTAAATTAGTTCATCAGTAGTTGATCTCATTTTACTACGTAATGTCAGAGTCAAGAAAAATCAATTGTGACCTGCATTTGCACAGAGTAACAGTTATATTTAAGGCAAAGTTCAAAGTATTAGATTATATTTTTATAAAGATAATAGTACAACCCCTCAGTCATTAGTGCTACGTTGAAATTATTCTAATAGCAAGAGTTGTTACTTAGGAATGCCAGTGGAAATAACTTATATAGTTTCTGAATTGTACTCAGTGAGAAGCCACTGAAACCTAGCATTTGAAAGCTTTGTAGTAGAAAAACAGCTGGGTTTAGTTTCAAAGCTCCAAAATTAAATTGAAAGAGGGAAAGATCCTAATCCCTCAGACCATCTGTTCAAAGAACAGTGAAAAAATGATGACACAGTCTTCAGCTGGGGAACAACAATAAAATCTATAAGTCCCTTTCCTGTTCATTGTTTCAACTGATCCTCACAACATCGTTGTGAGGTCCAGAATGCAAATATTTGTATTCTCATAGAACAGATAAAGAAATTGAGGCTTCTTTCTCACTCTCACAAAATGCCATTGGCAAAGGCAATACTTCAAAAATTCTAACTTATTTTCTCTACCAGTTTGCAATTCCACTTTTTCTTCCTACCCACCTTCCTTTCTCTTTACCTCTCTTCCATACTAATCAGGATGCATCTCACAATGCCAGAAATTATTCTATGTTACTCATATACCCACAATGGCCAAACTCTAAGAGCTATTCAGACTGGTCTAGAGAAGCTGGGTTAATGCCAAACCTTCACCTCTGCCTTGTTTCTTTTCTGTGGCTATTGAAAATGAAAACTTCATATATCACATAAAACATAAAACAGTACATTATGTATCAGTGCTTATCTTTTTTTTTTTTTTTTCCCGCAGAACCAACTTTGCATGTGCTATTCTGTAGGCATTTTGTGATGCCCCAAACAACAACACTCACATAAGAGCTGGATGACCCAGAGGAAAGTTTCCAAGCAAACCTAAGGGCAACAGCTCTCAGCAAGGAGGAATCGGTGAGGTCAGGAAGGGGCAAAGCTGGGTGAGTGGTCAACGTTCACACAAAAAGAAGGTTGGCTGATAAAAGCAGCAGTGGTTTTCAAACTTTTTTGGTAAACATGAAGTCTTTTGTTTAAATACACTTCACCCAAAGAATAAAACAAATGGCACTGAAAAAAGCAGAGTGTTCTGGTTTAAGTGGAGTGGGGGAATCCAAAGCCCTCCCTCTAGGCTACTCTAGAAGCTGCTGCTATGGGAAAAGCATAGCACAGATTTAAGATTATTTGTACTTAAATATCCCTCAGAATAAGTAGGCAAGTCCAATATCTTAGGATTGAAGTATGGGCCCCCCCCCAAGCAACTATTTCAAGAGCCCTGATGGAGCCCGCTGCAACCCTGGGGTTGTAGAGAAAAGCAGCAGCTGGTCAGGGATGCCTCTCTTTCCTAGAAACTTGATTACTTATCTTCAAAGCTGAGAATCTAGCTGAAGCAGGACAGTGGGTGTGAAAATAGAAGGTTTAGGTTCCTAGGGAACTGACAGGGGGTTGTTGGGCTGTCATGGGCTGTATTAAGTTTATCCAGTCCTAAAATAACAACTCTGTTTAGAGAAAATTATTCGCAAACACATATCAGCACTGCACTGAGAAGTTAATCATACTTGTTTCCTAGAGAGTAGTAAGTAAAGGCCACAGATATTGTGGCCTTGGGAAACCTCAGTACTGTCCTCATTGTACAGTAAGTGTGATAATTACCTGCTTCCTCTAACTCACAGACTTGAGGAAAACAAATGAGATGATTTGGTGAAGCACTTTGTAAGGTGCCATCTAAGTACCTTTCTTTCCCACCTCTTCCCTCTAAGTGCCTTTCTTCTCTCCCTTCTCCGTTCTTGGCAGGTTCTTTGTCCTGCTGTTAACTTGGACTTTCACAAACCAAAATATTTCTTTCTCACCTCTATTGGTATCTTTCAGTGGCCAGGGCAGCCAGCCAGCTTTTGCACAACCTCCAACCAAAGTGCTCTTTCCCCCCAAGTTGGAGATTCCAGGATGCACAGTCAAAGGTTCCCAAGACTGCTTTACCCTAAGCCCCAAGGGGTGGCCATAAAGACTAATGGGCCCAGCTAATGACTTAAGGAGGACTTCAAGGGATGTGGGTGTTGGGGAAGTTGGGCCTCTGTGGAGTCATCACAGGTGGGGTTTTGTCTTCTCGTTGGTGAAACCAGAACCTAAATTTGGCAAGTTCATCTGAGAAGATCTGTTTTCTACAATTGAGTTCTGGGGGAAGACTATAAAGTCAAGTCAAATGGCAATGCAATCATTTGTTTATAGAACTCATAATTGGGTCTGGGCCTTGCTTGGGAAAGCAAGTTGCAGATGACAAAAGTTGTTTGATGAAAATAAAATCAGAATGGTAATAATTTAGCAAATAGGTGTGCTTTTTTTACAAGTTGAAAATATTTTATCCTCTTCCCCAAAGGTAAACATTATATATGCTTACTATACAGAAAACAAGCAAAGTATACAGAAAAACATCCATCCAGAGAAACTTGTAAATTTACAAAACATTGATATTCTTCCTGACTTTTCCTTATACATGTAGTTGCCAAAAAGGAATTATACTCTGCATGCTGCTTTGTAAACATTTTAACTTGATGTTGGACATCTTTCTGTGCCGGTAAATGCATGTCATCCTTTTAACCAGTCGTATAATAAAAGAAATTCTTGCAAGCTGTGAGTTAGTCCTATGAATCCTTCTCTCCTAAAGGCACCATCATCTGAGCCTCTTCTTTCCTCTTAGGGATCCCTGATGCTGTAAGATTCTGAGAAACACTTTGACCTGTTATTTCTGGCCAACACCCACCAACAGCCAAAAAAACTCCAGTCATCCAGCTGCATCTTCTCAGGCAAATTACTTTATTCTCCAGAGCCCCAGTTTCTCCATGAGTTAAATGAGAGATTTGGATAATGATTCTTCTAATTCTAAAGTGACGCATTACCTTCTAGTTAATGTCTCTGTGTTTTCCTTAGCACAGGTGCTACTGGCACAAGTAAGAGGGGTTGCCATGGGGACCCCCAGCTATGTACCTGCATGCTGTGCTTACAGGCCCTGTGCAAGCTCTACTGGTAGTGGATGGTTGAAGCTGGCAGGGCTGGGGAGGCACAGGGTATGTGGGAGGGTAAAGAAACAGCTCTCCTGATTTCCTCACAGTGTAGCAGTGGGTGATGTATACAAGGAAGTGCCAGGAGGTATCAGATTCACAGCTATTGGTAAACACAACCGTTGGGGTCACGTAGCCCATCCTGAGCACAGGTGTCCAAACTGCAGGATAATTACAGTATCCCTCATTTTAAAATCCCTGTTGCATATATTCTATATCATTTCTCATTCCTATTTTTCACATAAGGAAATTAAGGTTCAGAGAGTGTGATGAATTACTTAAGACCAGATGATGATTATTTATAGAATGAATATTCAACCCTAAGTTCCACCAGTGGATTCCTCTCAGGCCTCCACAGCCTCCACATTGAATACAGATACATGATGGATGCACATACATGTGCATAATATTCATGCTGAACATGCCCGTCCCCCTCCCCCCTCCATACACAGACCCAAGACAGTATAGTCCATCCCTGGACCCATCTGCTCACTCAACACATATTTATGAGCATTGTGCTAGGGACAAAGTGATGAACCAGAAGACAGAGTTAGTTCCTGGTCTCAGCGTTTCCCCAGAGTCGTCTAGAGTAGAGCGTGAGGCAGGGCTAAGGAAGGGATGAAGAGGGGACATCTAGTGTGAAAAGAGCTGGGTTGGCACAATTCAGGGTAGAATGGCATGCACAGGAGGCCACCTAATCCATCCTCTGAGGGCTTGGGGAAGCTGCCTGGAGGATGAGACATCAAGGCTGGGTTGCAGTTGGCACGTGGAGGTAGAGCTAAAAAAAAAGAAGGGGAATGATCTTCACAGAAAGAAGAGCAAGTACAAATGCTTGGAGGCAAACAGAGCACAATACTTTGGACCAACTACAAGGAGGATAGTGTGATGAGGGAAATGCCGGGAGAGCTTGACTGGTGAGGATGCAGGAGAGGCAGGTGTATAAGTGCGACAGGATGGTAAACCTTGTTGGTATTTATGGAGTGGATGTTTGTCTTGAGGTCACTGAGAAGTCATTGAAGGGAAGGGCTTAGTGACATTGGTAACATGTTCTTATCAAAAAATTCTCCTTTTGGGCCTCCCTGGTGGTGCAAGGGGTTAAGACACAGCACTATGAAACTACCCACAGCCTCTGCAGCACATGTTCGATCCCCAGCCAGGGAGGTGACGCACATGGTGCAGCAGACCTCTCCTGTCTCACCTGCTGCTCCCCTCAGAAGTGTATATCAGTCAATCCACCTGTTCTGTTCCCCACTCTGTCTCTGATGAATCCTCTCACCCTCCACACCTCTGGCCTGTACTCCAGTTCTTGTATGCATAAATAAATAAATCTTTAAAAAAAATTCTCCTTTTGCCCACTGCAAGAATCTAAAACTGGTTTCTGATCCTACTTTAAGATAATTCTCTGGCTACAGTTTCTGTAAATTTACAATGTTCAACTTCAGGATAATTTTCCAGTTTAAGTTGCCACCTCCATTTCACCTGCTTTTCTTCCTGGGCCACTGTGGCCAGTGCCAGGATTGGCACAGATGACTACAGTTCTGTGATCAAGATGCCACAGATATGCCAACATGTGGGCCAGACAGATCCTAGCTGTCTCCTGCCCCCAGACTCAGCCTTAGTCCAGAGTTGAGACTGCACCTGATAATATGGACTGACTAGTCCTCATCCCACAGGAGGACTAGCAGATAAGTTTAAAGTATAATTAGAACATGTGGACTTGCAAGTTCTACCATCATCAGAAATAAAAGGAAGCAGTATTGCTATTTCAGTAAGTTGCAAATAATAGAAATCGCCAAAATGATGCCTGACTTAAGCAGCATAGCCTATAAACACCAGATCTGCTGATCAGTGTTTATATAATAAGAGAAGACTTATAGAAACTTGTGAAAAGGGAAAGATTTCTATATAAAAAGTATTATAAGGAGGTCAGTATATATATTTGCTTGTATATACACAGAGTATCTATGGAAAGATTTCTAAGAAAATTAACACTAGATGCTACTGGGGTGAGGACCAGGGAGGCTGGGCACAGGGATGGGAAGGAGTTTTTTTAAAATGCTCACTAGTCTTTTTACCTTTTGAACCACAGGACTGTGGTATCTGATTTTTTTTAAAGATTTATTTATTTATACAAGCACTGGGTACAGTCAGAAGTGCGGGAGGGTGAGAGAATTCACCAGAGCCAGAGCAGGGAACAGGCAGAGTGATGAAGTACACTGCTGAGGGGAGCAGCGGGCGTAGCAGGAGAGGTCCCTCGCACCATGTGGGACCCTCGCCGGTGGCCGGGGATCGAACCGGCGCTGCAGAGGCTGCAAGCAGCTTCACAGCCCAGTGCTCAACCGCTGCACCACCAGGGGAGGCCCTATGGTATCGATTTTAAAAATAATATTAAACTTTAAAAAAATCTAACATTAAACTTAAAAAAAATCTAATATTAAACTTTAAAAAAATCTATTAACAGAGATTAAAAAGTGAGATGGAGCTATAATTACAAAAATGGATTGTTTCCTAGCATACACTATTATTTGATTTTAATTTTTAAAGATTTATTTAGTATGCATACAAGAACTAGGGTACAGGCCAGAGGTGTGGGGGGGGGGGGCGGTGAGAGGATTCACCAGAGACAGAGTGGGGAACAGAACAGGTGGATTGACTGAAATACACTGCTGAGGGGAGCAGCGGAGTCAGGAGAGGTCTGCTACGCCATGTGTGTCACCTACTTGGTTGGGGATCGAACTCATGCTGCAGTGGCTGCAGATAGCTCCATAGTGCTGGATATTAACCCCTTGCACCACTAGGGAGGCCCCTGTACTATTATTTTAAACAGCATATTTTAGGACATACATAGTTACAGCTTTATCTCTGTGAGGGAAAAAAATGAAGAAAATAATTTGATGTGTATATTTTTTAGTATATATACAGAGAAAGGTCTTTGTGCTATTCAAGACAATAACCATGAGCCACATGTGCCTATGTAAACATTTAAATTAATTGAAGTTTAGAGTTAAGTTCCCCACTAGCACTAGCTACATGAAGAGCTTAAGCCATATAAGGCTTTTTAACTGCCATACTGGACTGTGCAGATGAGCAAATTTCCTCCTTTGATGAAAGTTCTGCCAGACAGAACTGGTCTAGATGAAACCAGTCCAGACAAATAAAGATGTAAGGATGTGGGAAGGGCCTCTGTACTTTATTAATGTTTGTATTGTTTGAATTTTTCTTTACAATTACTCTTATAATTTTATAAGAGGGTGGCTTGCACCTGTGGCTGATATTTATTCCTCATTTAAAGTCACGTCCTGCACTGTTTTTTCATGAGGCCTGTCATTTCCACCCCAGAACCAAGGGATGACAGAGTATTGCCAGCAGAGCTATTCTGGTGAGGGGATAATGGAGATGACCACTGTCCAGAGTGAACATAAGTTTGGGAGGGCCCCTCAGCAGCTGACCAGCACCCCAGTCCTGCTCCTTTCTGGGCCTTTCAGTCAGTTTGAGTTCCTATCAGCATGGGGAGAGGCAGAGACTGAAATACTTCCAGTTCTTGGAGTGAGTTCTGGAATCTGGTAGGAGCAGAGTGGGCACAAGACAGGGATGCCCATTTCCAAGGAACCCTAGGTTCTCCTAGGAGATGGAGCTTAGGGAAATAGCTGTTCTGGTGTGGGGATAGCCATCCTGGTGGAATGGGAGTATACACAGGCAAGCTCAAAATGGCACCTAGAAGTAGATTTGACAAAAACGATGGATCTGGTATCTGCTCTGTGATTTTTCAAATTGGAGGAATGACATCGATGAAGAGAAAGCTGGAAGAAAAAGCAATGGGATGGAGTAGAAGCATGACCAGGAGGCAGGTAGGAAGGAACAATGCAGATTTTTTTCTCCTCAAATAAAACTTAGATTTGAAATATTAAACATCAACAAGACAGAGAAAAATGAAATTTCCTAGCATTATTAATAGATCAAAGAAACTGAAACTCTGGGTTATAGCTGTTCAGGATACTGCATTTTCTCTCCACCTGGAGGAAGCTTATTTCTAAACTTCTGTCCAATTTTTTTCCTCAATAAAAATAGCAAAAAGGACACAGTAGCTTTAAATGTGGCTCAAAACTTTTTTGCCCTTATCAATCTTGAATTTAAACTGGCATATTTGTCTTTATCACACTTTCCTCTCTAGAAGACTTAAGAGTGGTTATTAATAAACCATTTATTTCTTTTTAAAGAAAAAAAAGATTTATTTATTTATCTGTACAAGCACTGGGTACAGTCAAAAGCGCGGGAGGGTGAGAGAACTCACCAGAGCCAGAGCGGGATGCAGAACAGACAGACCGATGAAATACACTGCTGAGGAGAGCAGCGGGCAGCAGGAGAGGTCCATTGTGCCACGTGGGACCCTTGCCAGCAGCCGGGGATTGAACTGGCGCCGCAGAGGCTGCGGGCAGCTTCGCAGCCCAGCGCTCAACTGCTGCACCACAAGGGGAGGCCCCATTTGTTTCTTTAAACCTTGTCCAGGGCCTCCCTGATCGCGCAAGGGGTTAATATGCAGCACTATGAAGCTATCCACAGCCACTGCAGCATGAGTTCGATCACCGGCCAGGGAGCAACCCACATGGTGCAGCAGACCCCTCCTGACTCACCCGCTGCTCCCCTCAGCAATGTATTTCAGTCAGTCTGCCTATTCTGTTCCCCACTCTGTCTCTGGTGAATCCTCTCACTCTCCACACCTCTGGCCTGTATCCCAGTTCTAAAAATAAATAAATAAATAAACCTAGTCCAGGCAAGTAGGTTGTCTAGTCCACACCTCATCCTTGTTCTCTTCGTTCTTTTGAGAATGCTGATGCTGCCATATGGTTTTATATGCCTCCATGCCTTTGCTTATGCTGTTCCCTCTGTCTGGACTATATTCCCTTCCCTAGTTTAGATCCCAGTGATCTTACATGATCCCAATCCTCCAAGTCATAATTAGTGTATTTCGTTTCCTGTTGTGGTTTGTGTAAAGATCAACTGAGGTGATCTCCTGCTTGGGATTGTGAGTCACACAGGGACAGACAATGCCTGTTTATCCCTGTGTCCCAACCCTCGCATGGTGCATGGTAAGTAAATGTTGATGTCCCCTCTGCCTCCGTTCCCATAATCACCACTCTATTCCCTTCATTCACATTTAACAATATTTATTGAACCAACCATGTATTGTGGGGAAAGCAGATTCCATAGGTTGAATAATGGTGCCCCCAAGAGCCCCATGTCCTTATTCCTGGAATTTGTGAATGTTGCCTTATGTGACAAAAGAGATATTGCAAATGTGATCAAACTCAGGATCTTGAAATGAGGAGACTATCTTGGATTGTGTGGTGTAATTATGGGGGCAGTAGATCAGAGAGGAGAAGGCCATGTGAGGATGGAAGCAAAAGAAGCAATGTGATGTGATGAGGGGCCATGAGCCAAGGAACAAGATGGCCTCCAGAAAGGAACTAGCTCTACAGACACCAGACACACAGGTGAACGAAGGTCGTGCCAGTCTTCAAGGAATTCATTTTCTTTCTACTCAAGGAAGTTGATGATGGTCATGTGACTATCACATGACAGCGGTTGGAGGTGAGAGATAACAATGGTCTCAACTTCACCACCTTCATCACCTTCCTAAATATACTTGTGTGCCATGCTTCCATCTTCAAATGGAGCACTGGGAAATGTACTGAGTTTCCATACTTGAATCAACCTCTGCAAAGCATAATGTGGATCCCTTGATCTGTCCTCTTTCTATAGCTTATGATTCTATTCATACAGTCAAGGTTGAGCCAGATCTATCCTTTTCAGTCAACTGTCAAAATGTGATTATGGAGCAAAGAAATAGACATGTGTAAAATGTCATAAAGGCTGTTAAAACTTTGATATTGTTCCCACAGTGATGGAAACAGGCTCCTTTTTCAGATTTATAACTCTCCTGAAATATAGATGGAAATTAGAAGGTTGAATGACTGTCACTATGACCTTTTACCACCTTTTACCCAATTTTTATCTATTTAGTTTTACTTTTAGGTTTTTTGCTTTTTCTAATGACTAAAAAAATGTAAACTTAAAGTTTGCCACAGTACCACACATTTGTCAACAGAGCTCTTAAAACTAGCATTTTAATGCATTCAACCAAAGAGAACTAACAATTGTGTGTATATAGGAGAATTTTTTTTAAAAAAAGAAGCCCCTAGGGATATATGGAATATTTGTTCTAGGCGCTCTCAACTTCCACATCTGTAGCATGCATGACTCAGGAACCACATTCTGAGTAATGAGACTGAAACAGTGTAAGGTTTCCAGTCACCAAGGAAACAATAATTGTAGCTAGCACTATAGAAGGTTTACTCTGTTCCAGAGAGTGCACTCATTTATCTAATCCTCATAGCAAGCCCTATGCAATAGGTACTATTATGATCATAATCCCCACTTTATAGATAAAGAAAGTTAGTTTTGTATATTATCACAAAACTAGCATGGGGTAAAACTGGGATTTGAATCCAGGCAGTCCACCAGCAAAAACCATATGATACCTTCCCTTCTTGTGAGAAAGGTTAACTGACCTCATCTATTAAGGCAGGAAAGTTAACTAACACACTTTATGAAGATTTTTCTTTAAAAATATAATTGGAGGGCCTTCCTGGTGGCACAAGGGGTTAAGCACCACACTGTGAAGCAATCCTCAGCCTCTGCAGCACAAGTTCCATCCCTGGCTGGCCAGGGAGAAACCCATATGGCGAAGCACACCTTTCCTGTCTCACCTGCTGCTCCCCTCAGAAGTGTATTTCGTCAGTCTGCCTGTTCTGCTCCCCACTGTTTCTGGTGAATCCTCTCACCCCCCTGCATCTCTGGCCTGTACCCCAGCTCTTGTATGCATAAATAAATAAATCTTTAAAAAAATAAAAAAATATATGATTGGAACAAAAGCACCTTATGAAAAATACAATGAAGCAAGATACCCCATTTCTATACCAATTTTTAAAGGTATTTTTTCAATTTAAGTAGTAAAAATACATATTCACTGTTAAAAAACTGGGCAATATAAAAGTATAACAACAACAATTAAAATCATGTGTTTTCATTTAGCAGTTCTTGCTATGGGCTAAATTGGTATTTCTCAAAGTGAGATCTCTAGACCAAGATTTCAGAATCACCTGGAGCACATCTTAAAAATATGAGCTTCTGGACTCTGCCTCAGACTTACAAGAGCTGAGTCTCTGAAGGACTGACCTGAGAATACTGACACACAGGCACACTTTGAAGCTTGCAGGCCTATAAACTGTAGAGCAACTTTAGTAGAATCACACATTCTCGACAGCCCCAGATACCACAGGACCCATGCAAAGGCCCATTTGAATCTTTTATTAGCTGCATTTTGTTTCCAGGAGTCCAAAATGGAATTCAAGGAGTATTTCTACTAGTACCCTGAATTTAACTAAGAATTCTGAAATTTAATGTAAGCATAAAAATTACATTTTTAATCAATCTTATGGCCAATAAAAGTCGTGTTTCACTGCCCCAGGCTTTAAAAGAGAAATCCAGAATTCTTGGACCCAGCATATAAAATCAAATTGTCTTTAGAGGTAGTAAAGAAAGGGGAACTGAGGAAACCAGGCCCCACTTGAAATCCAGGCTTGGGTGAGGGAAATGGATTACTCGATGGTGTATATCCTTGAACTTCAGCAACAGGTGTACCCAGGATCCAACAGCTTTAATGCAGGCCCTGAGGGCCCTTAAGCAGGGTGTGTGTCTGTGGCTCTGAGCCTGATTCAGAGTCCTACATCTAGCTTGACTTTTTCCAGAAATAAAATGGCTCCTCTCCATTCACACTGAGCCCATGTTCTAGCTATTAGCCAAACAAAGGATTTTCCAAATATGGACCCAAAAAAAAATGTGCACTTTGAAGGCCACAATGAAACTTAAATAGCTAAAACTTATTAAAAAGAAAGCCAACAATTGACGCCAAAAGCGCGAGCTTTTAAAGAGCAGAACAGCAAGACAAAAGCCAGAAAGAGGAACAAAAATATGCATTGTAGTAGGGGAGGGACAAGCAGGGAGGTGTAGATTTATATGGAAGAGTTGACATCATTGTTTCCCAGTAATACTCAGCATGCAGGAAACAGATGGGAAAGAAGTGGTGGAAGGGGCTACTTATGGTAACAGAGCATGCTCTCTGCTTAGAATCCTGCCATTTGGAAACTACATGTTGCACTACTTTGAAAAGCTGGGGATGGGAATTCCATTGCTAGAAGTTTTATTTAAGTCTTACTAAATGCTATCTCCTTGGCATGGTAAAGTCAGGCAGACCCTGACTTTATTGCCACCATAGATAGTTACAGCAGTTTGGGTCCAGAGGAGACAACACCATGGAAGGGGAATTTAATGTCATACATAGTTTGAGTCCTGCCTCTCCCAGTTCCTGACTGGGCTGCATTAGGCAAGTTACTTAACCTCTCTAAGTTGGTCTTAATTTATAAAATGGACAAAACAGAACTTTCTATACCTAATGGAGAGAAATCAGGGAGGTGCATTTATGTTGCATGGCTAGATGTAATTGAGAAACATAATTAGGGTTGTTAGTTAACAGCATTTTAAATTTATATCTTTTAACAAAATCCCCCATTTGCAGGCCCCAGCTGAGACACAGACACAGACACAGACAAACCAATTGCCACTCTTGTCAGAGTCAACCTTTCTGCTTTCTCTGGGAGTTGGCTGACTCTTCTGACACTAAAGACAGCTTCTGTCACCCCCCGCCCCTGCTCTCCCCACTTGTCATCCACAACCCTGAAGCCAGTAGAAGTCACTCTCAACTGCTTTTCCCATATTTTACGTGGCTTCTCCCTCAGGGTGCAAGAGGGTGTGACCGATTACAAGTGTCAGGGAAAACCATGTGGTTTCCCGTCTGCATGAACCAGCTGCCTCCTCTCCCATATCTCAGTCATTCCTCACAGTCAGATGATTTTGTTTCATTGATTTTCCCTATTTACAAACAACGCACTCTGTGTGA
The DNA here is from genome assembly GCF_964194135.1 of Talpa europaea. Classification (NCBI taxonomy): domain Eukaryota; kingdom Metazoa; phylum Chordata; class Mammalia; order Eulipotyphla; family Talpidae; genus Talpa; species Talpa europaea. Next base: position 100,791,740 of record NC_140070.1, on the reverse strand, counting down.
CGGTTCTCTTTCACTCAGCTGCCCCACAAGTTAAGGATCCTGCTAACACGTGCTCTAGAACCCTCTCAGTTCGGTCTTCTGTGTGCATCTTTGAGATGTTTTCTGCCCTACGTCCCCATTAGACCCAGAGCAACTCGAGAGCATCTTTGTAAACTCAAAGGTGTCTAGCATCTTTTAGACTCATGAAATATATTTCATGGAATTGAAAGCCCCAAACAAAATGACTACTGTGCAAAAACATGAAAAAAATCCCAGGAAAGAAATATGCATAATTACACAAATTAACTCATTGCTTTACTCGAAGGCTATAGATTTATAGTTTGCCAAAATCCAAATTTATATGTCAAACAGTTTTCTGGTGTCTGTAGCAGTGAGAGTGGATAAACGTTGCTTTGGGGAGGGGTGGCATTCACCCCTTTCCTCCAGGGAAAGAGGGAAGGGGGGCCCCCAAGGCTTTCTGAGCCAGCATCAGGCCCTGGGCGTGGTACCAGGGCCTGGTATGCATCAGCCAAGCTTGAACTAGAACAAAGAGTGCCTGAGACTCGATCCCAGAAACTCAGTTGGTTCTGGGGCTCCGCCAAGAATGTGGTTCATACCAAGGAGTAACTGGTGAGGCTCTGGGAAAAGACGTGTTTCTGGACTCCTGCACAGAGTCTGGGTCAGTTTCTATCTAGAGTAGCTACGAACCCTAATGCAGAACTGAAGCAATCTTGGATTCCTGATATCCCAGCACATCAGCAATGTCCCTGTCCTGAGCTTCCTAGAAGGGAGCTAACATTACTTTCCTGAGGAGAGAATGGGGTCAATCAATCAGCTGCTGTGTGTTGGCCATGGGGTGAGGAACTACCAAATCTGCTGAGCCACCCAAAGACTCTTCTCTTCATTGGATCTTGTCATCAATTTACATACAAAAGTCAGTTAGAATAACAAGTAGAATGAAGATTAAATTGCCTCCCTCTCAGGGCCTCCCTGGTGGCACAAGGGGTTAAACATGGCACTATGAAGCAATCGTCAGACTCTGCAGCACGAGTTTGATCCCTGGCCTGCCAGGGAACAACCTACATGGCGCAGTAGACCTTTCTTGTCTTGCCCGCTGCTCCCCTCAGCAGTGTATTTCAGTCACTCTGCCTGTTTTGTTCCCCACTCTGTCTCTGGTGAATCCTTTCACTCCCTGCACCTCTGGCCTGTACCCCAGTTTTTGTATGCATAAATAAATAAATCTTTAAAAAAAAAAAAAGGAAAAAAAACAAGTGGCCTTGATTTGGGACAGCAGTAATTATTTCTGGGTCCCGTCTCTCCTTAGAGAGCTTGTCTTCCTGCTCTCCTTCTTTTAGCTCCTCAGCAACCTAATGGTGTCATGGTTTTTTTTATTGCTCTTAAGCAAAAATCTAGAGCCAGTATCCATTCTGTTTCCTCCAGGACTTTTTTATTTTAAGCCCTAACTTGAATTGTCTTTTGAGGTGAGGAGTAATGGGGGATTAGAGGGCTAGGGGCACTATCTGGATTCCTGAAGTGTCATCAGGCACGACTTGAAGCCAATCTTTGAGGGAAGAACATCAAGACCAGTGAAATTCAAGTGTGGCATTTGTGTTGGAGCATAGGGAGAAATAGCACAGAAAACTGGATGAGCTAAGCACCCGAAGGTCAAAAGAAAATTTGAAGGGTGGGGATAAGTGGGAAATCATCTTATATTGGCTTAAATATAGGGCAAGCAATAAATTAAAAGTAATAGAAAACAAAAAATCATAAAAGCAAGTAGTTCCCTGTTCCTGGGCCTCCAGGTCACTATGAAGGATCCACAAGGGACAGAGTGCCTTGAACCCAGAGACCCAAGAGGGGTGGGAAGACAGCTCAGCTCAATCAGTCTGTTCTCGAATGAGCCAGGTAGGCTCAACATGAATGATCTGTCTAGTGACAGATCACTAGATCTGTCTTTGTTCAAGACTTTGTTTGACTTTGTTCAAGAAATAATTAGCCATGGGCCTCCCTGGTGGCGCAAGGGGTTAAGTCTCAGCACTACGAAGCTTATCAGCAGCCACTGCAGCACAAGTTCAATCCCCAGCTAGGGAGATACCCACATGGCACAGCAGACCTCTCCTGTCTCACCTGCTGCTCCCCTCAGCAGTGTATTTCAGTAGATCTGCCTGTTCTGTTCCCCACTCTGTTTCTAGTGAATCCTCTCATCTCCCCTGCACCTCTAGACTACACCCCAGCTCTTGTATGCATAAATAAATAAAATAAATCTTAAAAAAAAAGGAAAAAATAATTAGCCACAATATCTACTGGAAATGGAGTTGAGGGCACTTCCTAGCTCCCAACTGAGTCTTAGACCTTTCAGTCTATTCCCGGTTCCCACCTGCTGCTGCACAGCCGCACACACAGCTCCAAAATCCCAGGAAATGTTCTGAGTGAGGTGATTTTTCAGGAACACACAGTCCCCAGCAAGTGCTTCAGAACTATCTTGGTCAATCAACTTCTGGACCTCTCCCCTCCTTCCCATTCCCAAAGAAAAGATTTCCAGGCTAGCCCACAGGTGCCGAATGGATTAAGGGGGAAATAAGAGAATGTATCTAAAGCAACAAATTACAGTTCCAAGGTATCAGGAACTTATCCATCGTTTTCAGCATCATCTATAGGAAATTGTGTTTTGGTTTCAACACAGTTCCCTTTGCTTTGGGACTCAGTGCTTATTTCTGGGTCCCTCCTCTCCTTCCAAGGGACCTCTTATCTCTCTGCCTTCCGTTTGCCCCCCAGCAACCTAATGTTCTCATCGTTTTGTTTTCTGTGTGTGTGTTTTTAATCAAAAGTTGCTCTTAAGTAAAAATCTAGAGCTAGTATCTATTCTCTGAATTGGGTGAGGCCAGACCTCCAGCTCCCTCCTGCCCTAGCAGATGGTCCACTTGACTCGAATGCAGGTCTGGGGCAATAGGGCAGTGGGCTTCCTCTGCAGTCCCAACCCCACCAGGGCTTCTGAGGCTGGAAGGCAACTAGGTAGCTGCCAGTGGCAATGGGGAGGGGTAAAGGAAGGGTGAGGATCTGCCTGTGGTCAAGGGATGCCTGACAGAGGTCTGGCAAGTGGGCAGGAGGGAGGGGTATGGGTAGGTAGAAGTAGCAGTTTCTCTTCTCTTGTGGACTGTTTGTCATATCCGGAGTACACAGAGTAAGTTACAGTTCAGCTTCAAATCCTCTAGTCAGTTTATTCCAGCTTTAAAATCTTAATGCTCGGGCCTCCCTGGTGTCACAAGGGGTTAAAATGCAACCTATGAAGCTATCTGCAGCCACTGCAGCATGAGTTCAATCTCCACCAGGGAGCTACCCACATGGTACAGCAGACCTCTCCTGTCTAGCCCCCTGCTCCCCTCAGCAGTGTATTTCAGTCAGTCTACCTGTTCTGTTCCCCACCCTGTCTCTGGTGAATCTTCTCACCCCCCACACCTCTGGCCTGTACCCCAGTTCTTGTATGCATAAATAAATCTTTAAAAAAAAGTCTTAATAAATCTTAAAAAAAATAAAGTCTTAATTCTCCTCTTTTGATTCATTCTGTTTCACTCTGGAGCCCGGAATGCAGGATGCCCCTTTAAACTCAAGTCCCTGGAGTTGCTGTTCCATCTGCACAAACTCCCCCTCCAGGACCTGGCTTCTCTTTACTTCCCTCTTGGTCAGGAGTGGCTGGGTCTCTTTCTCAGATCTTTCTTTGGGCCCTTCAGTTTCAGGTTGAGAGGTTGCTCTTCACAACTATACAGGGATGGTCTGTTCCCCATTGGCTCTGGGAAATGCCTGAACTGGTCTGTCCATAAAGTGGGGTGACCAATCCTCCCATCCCACTTGGTGACCATATCATTTACTGACTTCTTGGCGCCTCGTTCATTCAGTCATGGATGGTATGTGGTGATGCTTGGGCAAGTTCAGAGCGTCATGATAGTAACAGCTATGCTATAGCTTACCAAATGCATGCCCTCTCTTAGGTGCTTTGTTCATATTAACTCATTTATTTTCATTTCAGTCCTCTTAACTGCTTCACAAACGAGGAAATTAGACCCAGAGGTGGTAAATAACTTGCTCCAAAGAACAAGCGAAGCTGGATATATATATAGAGGATACCTATCTATTACCTATTAAGGTTCCAGAACTCCTAATGGGAGCCTGTACCAGAGGCACCTGCCATCAAAGGATCAGGGAAGGTTTCCAGAAGGAGCTGAGGTCCAAAGGATCAAGAGTTAGCCAGGGAAGGTGTGATAACGATGTGGCAGGCAAGATTCTGGGAAGGAAATAACTAAGCCACAGAGAATGCTCTGGTCCTGGTTCTCCATTCAGTGTTAACTCTTATCTTGAACAGAAAAATATTTACTTTCCTTGCTAAGACTTTGCTTCTATTTATGTTTGGGTATCTCCTCTATTGTAGATAAAAGCTTTCACATTTTCTCCTTTAGTTAACTCTTCAGTTAAGACAGCTAACTTCAAAGCTAAATTTTGAACCACTGGCTTCTGAAAGTTGCTCACATCCCTTAGGCTGTAAATTTCTGGAGTCTGGGGTGCATGTTTCACCTACACGGTGCCTTAATCCATATTTGCTAAATAATTGAATCAACAAAGTGAGAGAACAGCTTAGCCTCAGAAATTTAAAAGAGCTACATTGCTTTATCTTTGCTTTGAAATGCTAGGGCTATCTTACTCTCAAGCTTAAAAGTCTATTTGGTAATGGACATTTATTTGTTCTGAACCTTCTGTGATCCCTCAAATCATATACATATATACCTATGCATATATGTACATATACATATATAATTTTTTTTTTTACTTATAAGAACTAGACAAAAATCTTCAGGGATAAAGAGACTTAGAGTTCTCACAAACATTCAGAGGATCATTCTGAATGGTCAAGGCTGCTTAATTGGGGGTGGGGGTGGGGAATGGTCCCTAACCCTCTGCCCTGCAAGCTGTGGTTTTCATCTCTACCCACATAGCAAAACCAGCTAGGAAGCTTATAAAATATATCCATGCCCAGGCACCAAGAGATTCTGATTTAATTGGTCTGAGAGGGATCCTGGGCATCACCTTTTTTGTAAAACTCCCCAGGCAATCCAAACGTGCCACATCTTGGAGAACCACTGGGCCGGAGCAAACATGACTTTTTACCCGGGAGTGAGCAAAATGACAAAGACTGTTCAGAAGGGTGAGAAAGCCCTCAACCTTTAAACTGGGGCGGGCACAGAGAAAGAATGTAGCTTTCCCTGTGACATTCTCTTACTTGTCCTTGACTCCTGGCCCGCATCTCCAAATACTGTAAATATTGTGGGAAGACTCAGAGTTCTGGGCTCAGACGGGAGAGGTAGGAAATGCCCATGGCGCATTCTGGCCTCACAGGCCCTCACCCACAGCCTTCCAACTGCAAGCGACAAAATGATGTGGTTTTCATTACATAGCTGCAAGCAAGGGCCTTCACAGTTAGTGGTCAAAAGGAAGAAAAAGAAAACTACTATTTCCAGCATCAGCAGTGAGGAAGGGATGATCCTCTCCCTCTATTCCAGGCAGGAAGAGAAAGTAATCTGGCCCCCAGGGGAGAGCTGGGACTGGGGACCACTGTGCTGGAGGGGAAGGGAAGGAACTCCAGCCAGAAAACAACTTCATGCCTTTCATGGGTATTCTCACCAGCCCGGAGAAAAGTGGTCAAAGAAGCAAAAGAAGAAAGTGGTCCTTTACCCCAGTCTGCTGTGCAGCTGAGGACCATCTCTGAACTTAGCATGTATGTGGATGCCCCCAGAAGCTGTATAGAAGACGTGTGCGTGTATGTGTTTTCTAAGGGAAAGGACTTCTGTTTTTATCAACTTCCTAAAGATTAAGGATGACGACTGGCCCTGAACAATGTCTGCTTTCAACTGAATAGCTATTTGTCACCTGAACACCCTGCCCTGTCAGATTTGCCCAACTAGAGGTGGAGGGCTGGGCCACAGCAAATAACAGAACAACGTTGGTCTTCTACGTGCAGTCTCAGGGATGTAGCATCTCCATGTTTAGATTGTCACCAGCTTTTTCTTCCACTGTAGCTCTGGACTTTAACTTCTTGTCCAAGCACAGGATTCTCTTGGCTTCCCTAAAATCTGCCCTGGTGCTCCCAGACCTGAATCTATTTTCTTTCTCTATTCAAGTCCATTCCCAATAGCCTAGACCTCGTAATTTAGTAACCATGATGTGAGTGTTATGAGGTCCTCCCCAGGCTTCTGGATCCTGGTTACCATGCTGACTTGTCACCTGCAGAGTTTTGGGCTGCTCTTCCTAAGTGGCTGACAAAGGCTTTTCCTCCCTTGCAGTAGAGTCCTGTCCTTGGCTATTAAGAGCATCTTTTAGAAAGTCCATAAGGAGGATACATTGTTATAGCACTGACTTTGTATATTGATACTACATGAAAACAAAAATGAGAGATAACTACCTAACTACTTTTAAATGTGGGGGAAAGAAATCCTAATTACTCTCACTTATATAAGCTGCTGGATATATGTGCCTAATCTTCCCACCGCACAGTAATGGGGTGTGGATCACTAAGTGGGTCAGTTTCCTTTCGTTTCAAAACTGAACACTATTCAGGTATGTCAGTTTTGAAACTTTGCTGATCCTGTGCAGGGCTGTCTGCTTTCAATTTAGGGGAAAAAACATTAGAGGGGATTGTTAACATAGATAGGGAAGTCAGGGAGGGAAGAAGAGCCTGCTAGGCCAGGCCCTCTGCATCCTTCATGATCAACAGTGTAACCTTAAGCCAGTCAATTTACTTCTCTGAGCTTCCTCTCTTCTTCCCTAGGGTAGGGAGCACTGGATACTGGTTTTCAACTTTTTTTTCTTTGAGCAGTAACCCTTTTTGCCCCCAAATGAAACATATGGCGGAAGGGTAGAATGGCTAACGGTGTCAACTCTATGGTGACTTGGAATAGCGATCATGATGTAGTGCACACAAAAGCTGAGTTTCGATGCTGTACACCTTACACTTACATTGAAGTTATAAACCAGTGTTATGGCAATAAATATGTACATACAAACCTATTAGGGAGCCTCCCTGGTGAAGCAAGGGGATAAGCTGCATACTATGAAGTTATGTGCAGCCACTGTAGCTCGAGTTCGATCCCTAGCCAGGGAGCTATCCACATAGTGCAGGAGACCTCACCTGTCTTGCCCGCTGCTCCTCTCAGCAGTGTATTTCAGTCAGTCTGCATGTTCTATTTCCCACTCTGTCTCTGGTGAATCCTCTCACCCCCCACACCTCTGGCCTATACCCCAGTACTTGTATGCATAAATAAATAAATCTTTAAAAAAAATACTTGTTAGGAAGGCCAAACTATAAATGTTGTAAAAGAAGAGCTGCCTAAGGCTGCCTTTTAGGTGCTTTTACTGAACCCTGGGATTCTTGACTCATCCTATGATCTATGACATTGTAAGAATGAGGCAGGGCTGGCAAGTGCCCCTGTGCACTCTCGTAGCTAGGGAGGGAGGGCCCAGAATGACACCCACATGGTGGAAAGTGGCAGCCTGAAGCATTCCTAGTGAACCTGAATGTTCACTAACCTGAAGTCCCTGCAAAAACAGGTGGAGGAAAACATTTCATTCTGAACTTCTGAAGGTATGCTTAAGATGCATACTTGAAGTTCTCTCACATTCAAGATAAATTCGTTTCAATTGATCTTTATTTCAAATCTACCTCTCCAGATTGTCGGACAAGATTAAATGAACTGACTGAGTTTTGCCACAATTTTGAAAGAGGCAGTTTTAAAATCTGTGGTCCTCCAGGTTCTGAAATAACAACCCATTTGTCCTTAAGGATACAGCAGACTCTGAACTCTACAACACTGCAGGACTATCACACACTGCAAATTACTAGGTGGTGCTGAATCTTTAAAAAAAAAAAATGGAATGAAACAAAAGCACTGTACTGTTTTTTGAGATACACATTTGATATGAGCTAATCAAATAGTTTTTCAGATTATTTTCCTGGAGGCAGAATTATTCTGCACAGTTAAACAGCCCTTCAGCTTCCCCCTTTGTAATATAGATCTATGTATAAACACCCAGCCCATATAGTGGACTATTTTCTCTCTCACTGAAGTTTCTGAAGACAAGGCCTTTTTGTCAGGGTAAGTGCAGGGCCAGTCAACCTTACAAAAGGAGTCATTTAATGCTCAATTTCCTCAACTTTCCTATGATTAAAAACTTTTAGCCTCAAACCCAGTTATAGTGTTCTAAATTGTTTTCTTTCCCCTACACCCAGTAAATGTTTAAGTTGTGTCTACTCTGCAGGAGTTCACCCCCCCTCCTTTATTCCCCCAATCTGACCTTGAAAACAGAGCTGCTCTCCTTTGCTTTTTTACATACCCTAAACTATTTAAAATTCGGGGCCCTCTGACCTTTTTACAACACTCTTCTTGTCTGACAGCCAAATGCTAATCTGAAAGCCAAGAGGAGGTAAAGGGTCTGGGGGGTTGGGAAGGGGAGGGAGGGAGGTACTATATATTTGGCATCTGTTCAGAAATTCAGAAAATGTTTGTGCAACCACTCCCCCAGCCAGGATCCACCGCACCCCCTGCCTTCCAGCACATTAATAAAAAAAGATGTGAGCAGATGAAATTGGAGAGCCCGAAGGGACACCTAAGGCGGTCATAATTATGTACCCAGGGAAGTCCTGATCACCCTCCCACAAGTCCAGCCAATAGCCAATATCCAAAATTCAGGATCCCTCCCCTGTAACAGCCAAAGTTTAGGATCCCGACCTCTCGAGCTCCCACCCCCACCCTCCAGAGGCAGCCGGTTAAACTTGTGCAACGCCGCCCATTAACGGCTGGTGCGACCCACAGAAGGGCTGACTGACACTCGTTGAGATGGCAGCGCTGTGCACCTTAGGAATCGTGTGGGTGCTTTTATATAAAGTGCAGTGCGCTCACAGGCCTGGAGTACATTAACTTGTGAACCGAATCTAACACATCCCAAGAGAATCCATCTCTCACTCAAACAAAAAGAAAGGGGGGGGTGGGGTGGGTGGGGGGCCAGAGAGAGACGAAGCCACATTACCATCCTGTCCGGAGCTTTCCAGATACTCGGTCAGGTCACATCCAAAGGCACTGGCGGCTCCCTTTCGTTTCAGCTTCTGCTTGGCACCCTTGTTCTTCATGAGTTAGTCCCAAAGAGGTCGCCCCTCTGTCTCCCCCACCCCTCTGCTTGGCACCGCGCCGAAGACGGTCTCCCGGGTTAGCTCACTGGTTGCAGAGCCGCTCTGGGGGGCCGCATGGGCGTCCAGAAGAACTTGGGCCCGGGGCAGTGCGCATGGACCCCGCGGGGCGCTGAGCCCGGCGCGGGCGCGGAGCCTGGAATCCACCGCGCGCTGCTCCAGGGCCGCGGTGCCGGAGGCCGTGCAGAGCTGGCGGCTGCGGGCGCCCGGCTTGGGAGTGTCACTTCCTCACTTGGAGTCCCAGGGACTTTCACAGGCTCCCGCGGCGTCTTCGGGTGTTTTCCTCTGCTTCAGAGGGAGGGCGAGCTCTCCCTTCTGCCTTTCCAGATGCCCCGGGGTGGGACGAGAGCGCAGGGCACCGGCAGCTGCGAGGGGCGCGGGGACAGCCCAGCGGCGGCGGCGGGTCGTCTCCCAGCGCCCGCGGTCCTGCCTTCAGACGGCTTTGGTAAAGCGAAAAACAAGCATCCTGTCTCTCCGCCCGCCCTCACGCCTTCCTTTTTTTCCTGTCTTACAAATCCTAGGATCATCCAGCTCAGGAAATGCTGGAAGGAAGTTAGCCAGGGAGGGGGGCGGAGGGTGGAAATTTTTGGCAGCTCTGTGCTCGTGTGTGTATGGAGCCGGAGGAAGTAGGTGGGTGGGTTGAGGAGTGCGGGGTGGGGGAGAGAAGGCGCTCTTGGGAGAGTTGTTCTGAGACTCTAGAGATAACTGGGCAGCTCGGGAGGAAATCGCGGCTCTTCTGGGGGGTTGGGGGGCGGGGAGACCCACAGTCCCAGCCGCCAGCTTCCTGCCCCACCGACAGCTCTTTGAAGAGGCCAAAGGTTTAGGCGCGCTGCTTTTGGGATGGAGGGTGCTAGGTGGGACTGAAAAAAAAAAGTCCTGCCTTGTTTTTAATGCTCATTGTCATCGTCTCTTTGACACTTTCTATTTCGGTGCCTGTCTTGTGCTACACAAACACTTAAAGAGGGTGACAGAAACAAAGACAGGAATTCCAACAGAGAAATCTGATGGGGAGAGGTTTTACTCTCTGGCCACTCCCCACCTCCTCTTGGGGGTGGGGGCAGGTACCCCAAACCGAGATACAGATGGCCTCTTTGGACTCAATGCCCAGGAAATCAGATTTCTGGTTACAGATTCTAGCACGCGCGCACACACACATACACACACACGCACACACACACACGCACACACTATTGAGGAGTTTGCCCAATGGAAGAAATTTTGGGGGGAGAATCCACGAATTGAAGTGATCTGATATTCTGCTGCAGCGTAGTGTGGAGAAAGGAGTCTCACAGAATGTTCATAACTTGCTTCAAATTTTCAAGAGAGCATGTTTTTTCTTCTTCAGTTAGATTTGAAATTCCTTGACTTCTGTGTACTCAGCACACAATAAGCACACAAATTCTTGTGATTTAACCATTTGAGGATTAGATTATACTTCCTGTATAAATTCAAATCCATATGTAGGCTTGAAGAATAAGGACATTCCTACAGCTCAGAATTGCTGGCAAAAACCTTATGTATTGTATTTTAATTACTGAATCCCTTTATCATCACTTATCACCCTCTGCATTATCTGTGATTTATGAACTTTGACCTTGACCATCTTTCTTTGTCAGAGGTTACAACTGATGACCTGCCTGTTGAATCTGGGCCACAGATGTGTTGGTTTGGCACAGCCCATGCTTTAAATTATTTAAAAAATTAATTGCCAACATTAAAGTGTTAAGAGATTTCTCATAAGAAATCTGGATTTCTGGCTTCTCTTGAAAAAAAAAAAAGATGATCTAGTAACACTGAAAGTGCTTTTCCACATGGGAAGGGCTCCTGGCGCCAAGTTGTGGCAGCCCCCTTGGAGGCACCCTCTGGAAAAGACATAAGTCCTCCAGCTTCACAGTCCCCGTGGCCTGTCCTCCCTCCTTTGCACCTGTCAGGCCTCAGAAGCCACTTGAGTTTGTGGCCCATGCTTTATGTCACCTTCCTTCCATTTTCGGTCTGTCTCAGTGACACTAACATTGCCCCAGTCATCTTGGCGAGACATCCTCAAGTAACCACTGACTCATTTCTCTCCTTCCTCCCACACCTCCAGGCTAGTCCCGCCCAGCCTGGTGAGCCCTTCAAAATGCCTCTCTTTGGGGTTTCTTTCTTTTCAGGCCCCTCCAGTGAGGATCAGTCACTCAGTTCTTAGACTAACACCTACTAGGGCTTGCTGAGTCCCCTCTCTTCCTACTTCTTCCATTCTATGTGCTCAAGCCCTGATCAAACTTTGTGAAGCGCTCGTGTTGTTGCAGGCTTGCTCAGAACTCCTCAATGACTCCTTTCCTACTGCCAGGAAAACAATTTCTAAGTTACTTGGTGAATACTCAGTGGGGTATTTAGTATACTGGCTTGCTCCATTTGCAGAGAAGGATTCCCATATGAGACTGTAATTATTACTATTAACTTGAAGAGTTTACTTTGGCAACAGCATTCATATTTGTCATTTCGTCTGACTTACAGTGAGTTTCACCACTCGGTCAGCAAAGGAGAGAGACTGAAGGAGCACTTTTTTTTTCTGGGGTTCAAGCTCTCAGGGCACAAATTATGGATAAATTGTCAACCTTGTGCATTACCTTTTTAAATCCTTAAAAATATTCTTTTTAATGTTTCATTTTGACTAAGGACAGCTTATTAAAAAATTGCAAAAAATAGTTAAAGAATTCCTGTTATACCCTTCTCCTAAATGTTGGTATCTTATGTAACCAGAATATTATAATAACCAAAATCTAGGAAATTTATATTGCTATTAAGTAATCAGTAGGTCTAACTCAAATATGAATTAGAGCATTACATAAATTTTTTATTAAATATAATCTTCCTTACAATAAAGCCCACCAGATAAGTGTGAAAAAAATAATTTACCTGTTATTCTCAAAACACTTCACAGTATAACATTAGCTATGTACCAGACCCCTTGAGCACCATCACACCCAGGAGGTGAACTGGGCCACCTAGTTGAATCAGTAAAACTAGTGACACAGCCCTGAGATTCTTCTATGCTTTACTGAGGATCCCCCATATTCTCAACAACTACAGAAATTTCAACCTGGAATAGCCTGAGATTTTCTGGTCCCTGCTTCATGATAATTTGGGGTCAAATTTGTTTAGGATTCAGGATCAAGGTAATAATGAGCACCCAACTGGCATTCATTATGCCTGGATAAATTGAACAAAACTTATTTGAAATCTGTACATGGTGGTTCTTTGTCTCTATTTGATAATTCTCAATTATTGACACCTGAAGGTGGGAAGAGCTCAGTTTATCAGGCCACATAATGAAGATTCATGGTGACAGCCTGACATAGGCTAGAAAACCATCCTCTTTCCCATTTGCTCCCCGCCCCTTCTCTTTGCTGAGCATGCCCTGTGATAGGTGCTGAACTTAAATCTAGCCTTTGTTCTGGACACTTTTTTTCTATTTCTCTTTCTCTTTTTCTACTTATCTCTTTCCCTTATCATTTTTTCTTTTTCTCCTTGCTTACTCTAACGTGTCTACCTTTTTCTGGAAGGTATCTTTTTCTTTTGTGGCAGAAAATCATATTTGGGTCCCAAAGGGTTTTTCCAGTAGGCTTAAGATTTCCAAGGAAACAAGGATTTCTGGAGTTAGTGCAGGAATATTATCAGGAGGACTAATGGTGATGACATAAATTACCCCGTTAACAGATTGTCAATGTGCAAATTTTCTAAAAAGCACTTTGCTCTATGGTGCTACTACAGAAGAGTTCAGTTGATGCCTATGATCTATCTTATCTATCTTATCTGCCTATCAAATTGTGCCATCTGCCTCTCTGACTCACCAAGATGTAGCAGTCATCTCTGCTGTAAATAAGTAGAGCCAGAAAAGAGAAGGGGGTATTGGGGGATGTAAATGTCACTGTGATCTACGCTTCTTTTTTACCCAGTTTATCTATAAAACTAGAGTTAGCAAATCAGCAATTTTAGAATTCTCCCTCCTCTCCTAGTGCCTGACTAATTAAATATTCTTCCTCCTGGTTACTATGTTCTGGGGTACTAGAGTGTCAGCTCAAGCTCTTCTTGAGCTCTCGCCACCCCTCTCCCAACTTAAAGATGCTACTGCTGTCACTACTTGTTGGGTGTTATGGGTTGATTGTGTCCCCCACTCCATTTATATGATGAAGTCCTGACCTCCAGTACCTCAGAATATAACTGTATTTGGAGATAAGGCCTTTAAAGAAGTGATTAAATGAGGATATTAGAATGGGTTGTAACCCTGTGTAACTGATGGCCTTGTGTGAAGAGGAGCTTTGAATACAGAGACACTAGGCGTATATACCATAGAGAAAGGAACATGTGAATCATGCAAGAAAGTGGCCACCTGCAAGGCAAAGAGAGACCTCAGGAGAAGCCAAACCTGCTGACATCTTGACCTTGGGCTTGTAGCTTACAAAACCATAAGAGAGAAAAAGGGCTTCCAGGAAGTTCTATCCCAAGCTCCAGTATTGCATTTCCCTGTGCTTTTTTCCCCGATTTAAATTATGCTGCAAATTGTTGCTTCTCAATGTCCAAATGAAGTTGAATAAACATCCCTCGTGGGGCTAGGGGAGATCCGTATTACTAATCTAATCGAACATAACAGAGTGGAAGAGAGTCAACTTGATTGGGAAAAAAGGATGATGAACCAGAATCAGTCTCCCTATCCTAGATGCAGGGACAGCAATTACCTTGCCAGCAGTACTCCTGAAACTATCAGCTGACTTCCCGTTTCTCTACCATCTCTACTACCATAAAAGCCAGTTTTGTTTCTAAGCGGGCTTCCAAGAGCAAGCAGTTGTGATAAGAATGGAGGTGGAAGGGTGCTTTAATGACCACACTCCCAGCTTAAAAGTTGTAGAACAGACATTGCATAATTATTATATATAAATATATTCTCTCTCTCTCTCTCTCTCTCTCTCTCTCTCTCTCTCTCTCTCTCTCTCTCTCTCTCTCTCATTCGCTCTGTGTGTGTGTGTGTATACATTTTAGTTCCTTCTCAGTGCCTAGAGTTGCAAAACTGTATAACTCAGGGCACAAAAAAATGTGTAATTAAATAAATGTGTTGCTGGGAAACACTGCTTTATAGCCTCCCTCCCCAGCTAAGAATGTGATTCAGTTGCTTCATACAACCATTAAGTAGGCATTTTGGGGAAGAAAAAGTCAAAGGTGAGAGGATTGTAGAAATGAAAAAGACTTGATTATAAGAATGAAATCTTACTTTTTCTAATAATATTGCACTGATTGGGGATCCTACCAGTTATTTCAGAACCTCAGACTATTTAAAAGACTGGATGTGAGTAGAACCCATGATGATTCCAGCTGATAAAATTGAGGGTAAGCTTAAAAGCTAACTTTTGGAGAAATATAAGACATGTTTCTCTATATGTTAATAGCTACAAATAAGCTTTCAGAAGGCAATGTGCTTTGATAGCATAAAATGTAGGACTGAGTAGAAGTTGCGAGATTAGGACTAGAGATTACACGAGGCATCTATACAAGTGTTTGAAATGATTTAAGAAATAAGGTTCTCCCCACCAATTCTTCAGTTATATTCTGATTTCTTTGAAAATTGACTGCAGAACTGAAGCTACCAGAAGGGGAGGAGAGGTGAAGTCCAATGGACCATCGTGGAGGATTTATTGGTGGTGGTGGGAGTGGTTTGGTAACACACATCTGTGGAGATGTAAACCTATCCCCCTAAAAGATACAGTGTGTTGTAAACCAAGCTTGCCTCAATAGACATAGAACAATAACTCAGAAAGTGTGGAGATCATTTGTATTCTGCAGGATGTTATTAAAACTGTCATGACATTTGACCCATAGTACACAGTGCAGCATGAAATGAGTCCTCAGTATTTCAGACACCATGAACAAAGCGAGGCAGCACAACACCCCCTTGTCCCGCTCCACCGGCACACTGGACGCTGCCAAGCAGCAGCGGGAACTTCCTTCCTAGAGTCTCTTAGAGAAGAGACTTCACAAGGCTGGAGGGAGAGCCAAGAGCCAGGAGTTGAATCACTATTATGCGGACATCTGAATCAGTGCAGGTCTAGCCTTCGCCTCTGAGGCTGAATTTGGATCCATTTTGCTTGAAGCCTCTGTCTAGAGATGCAGAAGGAAAGATGCTGCCCTGGTCCTTAAGCATCGGGCCGCCTCCACGCACACCCCAAACCTGGCTGGGTCTGTCCTGAGCACCTAGCAGGTGATTCCCAGGCCCCTCTCTGCAAATGCAATTGGGATCTCTTTTCTCATTCCCTACCCGGTATCTTTTTTCCCAAGCTGAACTGACTAACACTTTGGGTAGAAAAATCTGAATTCTTCATGAATAGGAGAGTCTTCAGGATAAAAGATGACTTGGCTGGGACCTCCCTTGTGGCGCAGGGGTTAAGTACCCCACTGTGAAGCAATCCACAGCCTCTGCAGCACAAGTTCAATCCCTGGCCGGCCAGGGAGAAACCCAAATGGCGTAGCAGACCTCTCCTGTCTCGCCTGCTGCTCCCCTCAGCAGTGTATTTCAATAGATCCACCTGTTCTGCTACCCACTCTGTCTATGGTGAATCCTCTCATTCCCTGCATCTCTGGCCTGTACCCCAGCTCTTGTATGCATGAATAAATTAATCTTAAAAAAAAACCTAAAAAAAAAAGATGGCTACTTGACTGATTTGATTCAATAACCTCCATATTTTGTTTTGCTGCCTTTCATTCTGCCTCTCTGTCCAATTTTATTCTGTTCTGCACCGCTGGGAGCTGGCTGCCTTCTTTCTGGTTGAAAGAAGGACCACTAAAAGAAGTAGAGATAGTTTCTGAGCTCCATCAGTCTCCCCCAGAAGCTCTGAACACTAGAGCTAGTAATTTTCTTAGGTGGGTGGGGATCTGTCCCCTCCCCGTTCATTGTGTTCCAGAGTTTCCTGTGCATTGCCTGTAACCCTTTACCAATCTGCCAGGCGCCTTTTAACACAAAAGGGAGGAGATGGGGGAAGGGAGTGCTGAGGAAAAACATCCCTATAAATAGCCCTCTTGAACAAAATTGTTTTCCCAATACCCAGTTGTTGTTAGACCTCAAGGTAATCTACCTCAGCAAGCTCCTCCCCTTCCATTCCAGCTCCTCCTGTGTGCCTGGGCTTCCTGCTGCAGTCTCTCTCTCCCTTGGATTTGTTGTAACCAGGTTTGGTGGAACCAGCAGCTCCAGGCGAACCCCAGCTCTGGCCACTCCCGTGTGGCTCAGGCTGACCTGGTGGGTTCCTCATCTGCTTCTGCCCTTATTTGCCCCCTCGTCTCGGTTGGTGCCCAATAACTAAATGAGAATGATTTTTATTATCTTCTTACTGATCAATTCTCCTGTTTCCTCCATCATTATCCAGTTTCTTAAGTTGTTTTTTTTTTTTCTCCCATTTTTTCAACCTGGTCCTGTTTCATATAAAACATTTATAAGATGTTAAGTTTATTTTATTTTCATTTATTTATTTATATTTTTCCTACTTCCAACTTGGTTTGAGGTGAATTACTTTATATTTAAAGTGCTTAGAACCTAGAATATTTTTGAGAAAGGGTAAGGTGGCCTCTTATTAAACATAGTTTTCTAACATGGAAGAGATATTGTCTTCTGTGAGTCGTTTGTGACATAGTTCTGATTGTGGCTCACGTTTTCTTACATCTCTGCAAGGTATCCCAGAACCTGCTTTTATTCTTATCTTGGGAATACAGGATACAGAAATTATTTTGGAAACAGGAGTTTAATAAGTTACAGATATGCTATCCTCAATATATATAATTATACCCCTAAAAATCGTGAGTATTTGCAAATTGGGTAATATATTCCTCTTGGTTTTGTTATACATTTTTAAAAGATTTATTTATTTATACATGAACTGGGGTACAGGCCAGAGGCGTGGGAGGGTGAGAGAATTCACCAGAGACAGAAGGGGGAGCAGAACAGGCAGATGGACCAAAGACACTGCTGAGGGGAGCAGCGGGCAAGGCAAGAGAGGTCTGTGGCGCCATGGGGGTATCTCCCTGGCCAGCCGGGAATCAAACCTGCAATGCAGAGGATGCAGACAACTTCACAGGGCGGCACGAAACCCATTGTGCCACCGCAGACTCTCTTGTTATACATTTTGGATATATGTTTCCAAGACTGTAGTGACTGGGGGGTAGTGGGAAAATTGTACCGTTGTAATAAAATCACACTTGAAAAACCTCATCTATATCAGGGAACATTTGGCTTTTTTCAATCCTCAATACACGTTCATCATACTCATTCTAAAAGGTCCAGTCAAATATACAGAAATCTCATTTACTTGCACGCTTTTTCAAAATAAGATGTATATATCTCTATCATCTTTTTCACATTCATTTTTAAGTTTGTGAAAAGTCCTCTCTGACTTCTGACATTTAAAAGCTTCAGTTTTCTGTTCTAATTCAATTTGGTGTCTACCTAGAGAAGTTTTAAAGCTTTTTGGATTAACATGCATATGCCTGGATTTACTCTGTCAAATGACCCTCCCTAAAACTTCACATTTGCCAGTCTTAATTTCAAACTATCTGCCCCATTGCCAATCATTATGCCAAAGCATGTGTTCTGATTTTTCTTTAGAAAATAGGGCCAATGTTATGAGTGGAATGTATCCCTTAAAATGCATATTTTCAAGTTCTAACCCCCAGTACTTCAGAACGTGACCTTTTTTAGAAGTAGGGGGTTGGGCTGTAATTAATGAAGATATGTTCAAACTAGAGCAGGCTGGCCCTGACCCAATATGACAGTGGCCTCATAAAAAAGGGAAATTTCGACACAGACATACACACAGGGACAAACCATGTGAAGACTGTTGCAGAGATTGGAGTGATACTTCTACCAGCCAAGGAATGCCAAGGATTGCCAGGAAACTGCCAGAAGCCATGAGGGAAGCCTGGAACAGATTCTTCCTCAGGGCTCTCAAAAGGAACCAGCCGTGCCAACCCTTTGATCATGGACTTCCACTCCCAGGACTGTAAAATAATAAATTTCTATTGTTTAAGCCACCCAGTTTTTGATGCTTTGTCAGGGTACCCTTAGCAAACTAATGCAGCCAGCATAGTTAAGACACAGTATTATTGGGCCTCCCTGGTGGAGCAAGGGGTTAAGACACAACCTATGAAGCTATCCACAGTCACTGCAGCACGAGTTCAATCTCTGCCCAGGGAGCTACCCACATGTCACAGCAGACCTCTCCTGACTGGCCTGCTGCTTCCCTCAGTAGTGTATTTCAGTCAATCTGCCTGTTCTGTTCCCCACTCTGTCTCTGGTGAATCCTCTCACCCCCTACAACTCTGGCTCGTACCGCAATTCTTGTATGTATAAATAAATAAATCTTAAAAAAAAAAAAGACACAGTATTATTAGCTCCTCATCCTGTATTAGGCCCTTTTGCTTGTGATCAAATTGGTAACAGTCTACATAATTTCAGTAGTTTCTCTTGGTGAAGTACCCAGAAAATGCCTATATCTCTAGCTGGCATGGACATTAAGCATTTTTATACAAAAATATTCATTTCATTAAGGAACGCCGACGGAGGCCAAGGAAAATAGCTACAAAAATGACTGAGAATTCAGCTGATGAAGGAAGATAGTAAGATGGGATGTTGGGGATCTCCTGCTTAGGTACTCAAATGTTCTGAAGGATTTTCCTTGGAGCACCAGAGAAGGGAAACTCTGTGGCATCGCTGTAGTAGCCCTGCAGCACCCTGAGTTGCCCTCTTTGGTTTAAGCCCCTTCTCCCCCGTACCTTCCCACACCTCTGCAAGAAGTTTGGTGACGGAGTTCTCTCCCTTTTATACCTCAGGGCCTGAAAGCTGAAATCTTTAAGAGTCTGCGAAATCTGACTACACTCAGTGAGTTAAATTTACTGTATGTCCTGCTGTGCCATGTGGGTTGCTCCCTGGCTGGCTGGGAATCAAACTGGTGCTGCAATGGCTTGATGGCGCCCGCTGTCGTTAATCCCTGCGCCACAAGGGAGGCCTAAGGACAGCATTTCTGGAGACACAGAGGTGTGTGAGAGCAGAATTTCTTTAGAGATGGGAAGTTAGTCCAGGTGGCTGAGCACAGAGGAGATTGGGGGCTATCTAGCTTGTGCCAGTCCACAGCTGAGACTGCAGAGTGGGGAGCCACTGGAGGATTTTGAGCAGGGCAGTGTCAGCTAAGTCTGGTAGTGATGAAGGGGGTTAAGGAAGGGCAGAGAGGAGGCAGCAAACAAAGGGGCAGGAGACCAGCATTCCTCTTGGACTTCTTCCCTCTCACCTCAATGAGAGGTGGAAATGCATCCTGAATACCGAATGCCTAGCTTGTGGAGTTAAACCACGTGGAGTCAAATCCTGACCTTGTCACTTACTTTGGTCCCACAGTTAGTTTTGAAGTTTACCTATGAAATCAGATGGTTTAGTAATGGAATTTAATTAATTTGTATCAATACTACATTTTGCATGGAAAATAAGTCATAATAGATTCTAGAAACTGTGAAGCTGTAAGACTCTATCCCTAGAGATTATCTATAAGATCATTACCACAGACTTCATTTACAAATCCTTAAACTGTGTATAATATCTTGGCCTTATAGGAATTTGGCATGAATTATTAAAATGCTTCAGCCTTCCAGAAGGGGCATCCCAGGAATCATTAACATTTGAGATGTGGGTTTGCCATCTAGTGGGCATCTTGGAGTGTGTATGCATTATAGGTTCATTTCTCTCCCTCTCTCTTACACACACACACACACACACACACACACACACACACACAGAGAATTTCAGGCAACGAGTCTTACTCTTTCTCCCCAATCCTCCACACTTCAAATTCAAGCGGTATTTCTGAAACATTGCTGTTTGTGAAAGTGTTTATGGGTAAGGAAAATGAGAATGTTTCATAATGTTTGTGCTTGCACTCATGGACAGGATCTCTGCTTCACATGGGGAGGGCGGAGGGGGGGTTGGTCTTTCAAACTACATGCACTCCTCCATATCTGCTTTTCTTGCTCCTGTTTGAGAATCACTGATTAATATAGCACCCCCATAAAGGCTTAGTGCCAGGTCCATGGTAGATATCCAATAAACATGAGTTTTCTTCCTCTTCTCCCCCACTTTCTTCCATAAAAGCTACTCTGAGTTACAATTCAGCAGTACAATGTGCATTTGGTGTGTGAAGCATTACTCTATGTGAAGCATGTCTTTGACTCAGCAAATACAAAGATGAGTAAAACCTGGCTCCTCTCTTCAGGAGCGTACATAGAGAAGTTTGCAGCTTTGTCACGAAATATGCCTCAAATTTTAGGGGTAGATTTTTTTGAAATTAGGTTTTGTTTTAGATATAACTTTACAATAAGGCTAGACTGAGAAGAAATATCCTTCTGGTAAGGAACAAAGTGAACATCAGGGGCAACTTGATTTAAATTTGAAAGGGCAGAGACTTAGAAAAGACCAGCAAGGAAAGAGAGGGAAGTGGAGAATTAAGGAGAGTAGGGATGATGTTTTGTAGAAGTTTGTAGAAAGGGAGGAGAGACACTTGGGAGCAGCTACCACATGATGTGAAATATTGGGAGAGGGGCAGCAAAAGAAGATTTTAAGAGGTTTTGTTATGTATTATGAATGGAATCCCTCTTTGATGTTTTCATGGCATTACAGTAAAGATTTAAATTGCCTTTCTGTTATTTTTGGATGTGGGTTAGTGTTTTTTTGGAAAATAACACCGTGCAGAGACAGGCTGTGAAGTGGCTTAGCTTTATCTGGAAAACATAAATGCTCAGATCATAAAACTTTAAAAATAGACATGTTATATTCTCCTCATGTGCTTTAAACCTAAAATGAAGCAAAACTAAAATTATAAAACTGGATAAGAAATCCTATTATAAAAGTAATATATGTACTTGGTTTAAAAAATCAAAAGGTACAAAATGATATTAAATGGAAAAGGAAAAAAGTCAGTCTCCTGCTTCATTCATCAAACCTCTCCCTCACCCACCTGTCTTACCACCCTAAGGAAATCACCTTTAAGATTTGATTTTTAATTTTTTTTTGGTGATTAGAACTATAATTATAAACTCTACACTTATACCACTGTTTCTGGATGTGTCTACCTTATTCAGTGTCTGTTAACCCTGTCCTGTAAGTGATGAGCAATATATCTCATGGGGCGACTTTTCCTTTCTTTCCTCCTTCGTGTGCTTTGTTAATGATAACATTTGCCATTCTTCTTTGGGGTATCATTAATTTCTATCCTTAAACTTTGAATTCTTGTTCCATCAATGTAGGTAGTAACTCTTGATTCCCCACTACTCTTAATAGTATGAGAAAAATAAAGCCCTCATAATACCTTTTATTCTAAAGATTTATTTATTCATTTATACAAGAACTGGGGTATGAGCCAGATGTGTGGGAGGGTGAGAGGATTCACCAGAGACAGAGCAGGGAACACAACAGGCAGACTGACGAAATACACTGCTGAGGGGAGCAGCAGGCGCGACAGGAGAAGTCTGCAGCGCTATGTGGGACCCTCCCCGCACAGAGGCTGCAGACAGCTTCACAGCATGGCGCTCAACCCCCTGCGCCACCAGGGGAGTCCTCCTCATAATACTTTTGACCTCTCCCTAGATTCTCCTCTCTTTCTCTCTTTCACCTACTAGTCCCCTCTACCTTCCAATTTCTGTCTTCTCTCCCTTCACATTTACAATATTAGTGTCCATAGTACTTACATTTTATTTGGTGAGATTTATTTATTTATGGATACAAGAGCTTGGGTACTGGCCAGAGGTGTGGGGAGCGTGAGAGGATTCGCCGGAGACAGAGCAGGGAACAGAACGGGCAGATTGACTAAAATACACTGCTGAGGGGAGCAGTGGGCGAGTCAGGAGAGGTCTGCTGCACCATGTGGGTTGCTCCCTGGCCAGGGATGGATCTTGTGCCGCAGAGTTGGAAGCCCATAGTACTTACATTTTGTCCTGTAACTATAACTAATTTTTCTGCTTTTTATCTATTAATGGACTCTAAAAATTGAAATTAGCAAATTCTTTTATGGCTTGCTGTTTATGTTTATGCAGATATTATTTGCTGCAGCATACAGTGATTGGCTCAGAAGATTAACTAATCTACCATGTCTAAACCCAAGCTATTAGGAGACTGAAACAAGCATCAAACACAACTAGATTCTTCTTTCTTATACTTTCTAACTAGCTCAAATCAAGTTTATAACTTGCTCAAATCAATTTTATAGTTTATTTCATATTTCAGGGCTGTTTCTTAAACAGTTTTTTCGTTTCATTTAGAGTTTTTAATTTCCCTTTCAAAGTAACCAACATGTGGTTTTCTCACTATATCAGTAAGAACTTAAAGATCTTGGCTATATGGTATTTTATTTATGTGTGAAGAGGTCATAAATGTACTGACACACTATGTAACTTTAAAAAGGAACTAGTAGATACACAGCAAGGTATTAATTTTCCTTTCACACTTGTCCTTTAGGCATTCAGTTCTTTTTAGAAGCAACCACCGGTGTCTTTTCTCAAGTTGAGGAGGTTCTTTGTATTCTATGTTTGCTGAGAATTTTTATTAGGATTGGAGATTGGCTTTTGTCAAATGAAATTTCTATGTCTATTGGAGATGATTCTGTTTTTTTTCCTTTGGGTTGCTAATATGGTTTGATTTTTTTTTTTAAAGATTTATTTATTTATTTATACAAGCACTGGGGTATAAGCCAGAGGCGAGGGAGGGTGAGAGAATTCACCAGAGACAGAGCAGGGAGCAGAACAGGCAGAAGGACCGAAATACACTGCTGAGGGGAGCAGTGGGCAAGACAGGAGAGGTCTGCCACACCATGTGGGTATCTCCCTGGCCAGCCGGGAATCGAAGAGGCACTGCAGAGGATGCGGACACCTTCACAGGGCTGCGCTCAACCTGCTGCGCCACCGGGGAGGCCCTGGTTTGATTTTTGAATGTTTAATTAACCCTGCATGCTTGAGATGAACCCTACTTGGCCATGTTGTATTATGCTGTTTTATACTCTTGGATTCACCTTGTTAAAATTTTCTTTGGAACTTTTGCATCTGTGAGAGAGATTGGTCTATAGTTTCATTTCTTGTAAAATCTCTGTGCGGGCGTGGTATTGGGGTAATGCTGATCTCATCGAATGAGTTGGGAAGTGCTCCTTCCTCTTCAATTTCTTTTGGAAATATCTTACATAGAATTAATATCTTTCTCTTTATGTAGAATTAGTACTAGTACAAATGTTAATTTGTGTAAAGCTAGTATTGTTTCTGCTGGTAGCTGTGCCTGGAGTTTTCTGTGTGAAAAGACTTTTAACGATAATTTAAATTTTCTTAGTATAGAGCTATTTATCTTGCGTGAGCAGTGGTAATTTATATGTTTCAAGGACTTTGTCCATTTTATCTAAATTGTGAAATTTATTGGCATAAAAGTTATTCATATTAGTCTCTTCTTCAATGTGTTGTATTTGTGCCTAAAGAATCTGTGATGATGTCACCTCTCTAATTCTTGCTATTGATAATTTGTGTCTTTTCTCTTTTTCCTGATTAGTCTAGCCAGAGAAAAATCCATTTTATTGATCTTCTCAAAGAGCCAGCTTTTGCTTTATTTGATTTTTTTCTTACTTCATTGATTTCTGCTTTGATCATCATGTTCTCCTTTTTCTGCTTACTTTTAATTTGCTCCTCTTTTTCTAATTTTGTAGGGAATAGGCCAAAATCATTGATTATAGAACGTATTTTCTAATATAGATATGTAGCACTCACTTAAGTTCTATGTTAATAACATCTACAAATTTTGATATGTTGTTTTCATTTTCATCCAGTTCAAAATTCTTTTCAATTTCTCTTCATTTCTTCTTTGATCTTTTGGCTATTTAGAAGGGTGTTGTTTAGTTTTGAAATATTTGGAGACTTTCCAAGAATGTTTCATTTATTGATTTTTAACTTAGTTCCTCTGTGTCTAGAAGTCTCTGTGGATTCCAAGGTCTGTCTCCTCAACTCAGGGCATCTGCCAGGCTCTATCTGATTCCACCCCTCACCCTGCCATAGTTCGGAAACTCTTTTAAGGTAGGAAACTGGGGCAATTGTAGGACTCACCATGTTTGTTTGTCTCTCAGAGATCACTGTCCTTTTTTGCCTGATATAGACTATCTTGAAAACTGTTGTTTTATATATTTTCTCTGTTTTCTTAAGCCCTTCCAGGTGGAGAGGTGCATCTATCCCTGTGATTTCATCTTTATCAGAAGGGGAAATCTAGTCATTGCTTTTTCCTTTCTGGGATTTAATACTTTCTCTTTTTTATTTCAACTTTTTTTTGAAAAATGTCAAGATTTAGGAAAGTTTAAAAATTATTTGAGGAACACCTGTATATGCTTTGTCTAGATTCATCCACTGTAACGTTTTGCCACATTTGTGCGTGTCATCTCTCGCCCCACACACATTTTAACTGAATCATTTGAAATAAATTATGAACATCATGATACTTCATCATTAAATAATTCTTAAGTACAAAGTCATTTGCCTTTATAAAACTAATATAATGATCGAATTTAAAAAATTTAAGATCAATAGAGTATTACCATATAATACATAGTTTGCTTTGATTACTGCTAAGTTATAAATGACATCAAAATTCAGAGGCTTGGAATGATAGTTTATCACCATCATATTATATGATTCTGGTATGGAATTCAGGAATTCAGATATGGCACGGTGGGGAGGGCTCATCTCTCCTCTAAGATGTCTGAAGCCTCAGCTATGGGTGACTCTGTCAGATTAAAGGAGACTGTAATAGTCTGTTAAGGGTGCCATAACAAAATACCACAGATTGCAAGATTTAAGTAACAGAAATTTGTTTTCTCACAATCTGGAGGCTATAAATTCAAGGTGTCAACAGATTTGGTTCCTTTATGGCTTCTCTCCTGGGTTTGCAGGAGACCATCTTCTCCTGAGGCCCTCACATGCTCATCCTTCTGTCTTTGTTGTGTTTCCTAATTTCCCCTTCTTTATAAAGTCAGCAGTTATATTGTATTCAGGACTAACACAACAATCCTAATTTAACATAATTACCTCTTCAAAGGCCCAGTCTCCAAATGCTGTCATTTCTGAGGTTCTGGGAATTATGCCTTCAACATATGAATGGGGGTGGGGAAAGACACCCCTGCACAAAGACTAAGGAAATTCTTTCATGTATGATCTGAGATTGGGAATAGGTTATAGTATGCTCTCAATTATTGAGACCATTGAAAATGAATATGTACAATGCAGTAGATTAGAAATAGCCTCAAATTCTTTGTCTTTCCTCTCACCATGAAATGGGGATATATTTCCCCTACCTATAAATCTGAACAGGCATATAATAGCTTTAACGAAATGGAGTGCTGTGGAAGAGGAAGTGGAAATTGTCCTTGGAAGATTGGACACAGAATCAGCATAGCATCACTTCCAGTCTCTGCTATTTGTCACAATAGCCACAGCCTGTCCAGGTTCAAATGGAGGGAAATATATACCCATTCTCAGTCAGAAGAAGGTCAAAGAATTCAAGGTTGTTTTTAAATGTACCACAATGTACACATTCATTTCTAATTGTGTCAATAATATACTTCAGAGCAATCTTTTCACCAGTGCCAGAACTGAGATGGTCACCCTCCTTAGTCTTCTTTAATGAGAAACTTTTGCCCATTTTTCTTTGTCTTTCATGACATTGACATTTTTGAAGCGGATTGCTTTTGAAGAATGTCCCTTAATTTTGACTTGTTTGGTTGTTTCCTCATGATTAAATTCCAAGTATGCATTCTTGGGAGGAAAACGGTAACGACCATGTCATGCGCTCAGAGGATCACCTCAGATGTGGTATCAATATGTATACAGGTGAGATTAACTGAGTACTTGGTGAATGTGGTGTCTGCCAGATTTCTCCAATATAAAGATATCCTTTCTCCTATCCTTTCTCCTAATTGGTAGGTAACCTCTAGAGACATTTATTTTTCTTTAAAAATTAAAAAAAAATTCTGTATTTTGTGTCAAACACTTCCAACTTCTGATATCCTCGAGGGTTTAAATCTGTTAGGTATTATTCCTGCTATCATTTTTTGTGTGGCCTCCTGTGATTGATAGTTTTTATTTTTAAATTTCATTTTCCTTGGGACTACAGTGAGACTCTTCTCCAGAGTGAGTTTCTGTGCTTTTGCTCAGATGCTGGTGACATAGCACCTGTTTTGTGCTCTTCTGGCTTTCGGGTTTGCTGAGGGTTTGATGCGGAGAGCTCAGGTTTGCTGTCTGCTTTGATCTTAGATCGCAGTGCCAGCACAGACCTTCCGCTAACCTCAGCACAGCCCAGACTCTTGCTTAGTGCTTCATAACCCCAGCACCTGTTCTTCCTATGGTTTGCCCCTTTTCAGATGGGGTGGTTCTTGGAAATCTATTACTACCCCGTGGGTGGAGCTATCTACCTTGCGTGCTAAGCAGAGCCCGCCATGATTTTTCACTTAAATTTTAATGTATGATTCTGTCTTGACTCTCTGTAAACACACCTTTAAAGAAAAACGGCTTTGTCACAGTTTTTCGGCCAGTATTTTCAGTAGTCTGGCGAAGTGAGGAAGCCCGGTAACTTGGTGCATTATGGGGTTGAGAAAGCTGAAAACCTCACAGGGTGATGTAAGGTAAGTTTATCGCCCTCTAAAGCCTCGGTTTTCTACTGCGCCAAACGGGAAGGATTGTATCTTCTTCACAAATATTTGTGAGCATTTACGGGGATGCAATTTGGATTTTTTTAATATATATAGATTTTTTTATTTATATATTTTTCACATTGTTCTTCATTTTTGTACAATTTGTGCTTTCTCATTTCGGTTATTGTCTCCGTGAAATTCCCACCACCAATTCACCCGCGTACCATCACCATAGTCTGTGTTCTTGCCACGCTTGTTTTTTTTTTTATTATTTTAAAGATTTATTTATCTATGCATACAAGAGCTGGGGTACAGGCCAGAGATGCGGGGATTGAGAGGATTCCCCAGAGACAGAGCGGGGATCAGAACAGGCAGACTGACCAATGTACACTGCTGAGAGGAGCAGCGGGCTAGTCAGGAGAGGTCTGCTGCGCCATGTGGGTAGCTCCCTGGCCGGCCTGGGATCGAACTCATGCTGCAGTGGCTGTGGGTAGCTTCATAGGTTGCGTCTTAACCCCTTGTGCCACCAGGGAGCCCCTGCAACGCCGGTTTTGATCCTCAAAATGTCTCTGGTTTATAGTTGCCTGTTGATTTTGATTTTTACTTTATTAATAATTACTTTTTTTCCCCCCTGATCCCTTATTTGGATCCTCTACATTCCTCCTATAAGTAAAACCATCCGGTATTTTTCTTTTTTTTTTCTGGCTTATTTTACTGAGCATGACCCCTTCCAGCTCCATCCACGTTGCTGCCAATGGCATGAGTTTGGAAAGAGCCCAGCCCCTCGCGCAGTGCTGACACGCAGCTAAGACCTTCCCTAGGCCACGCTGTCCACGCGTCCTGCCCCTCCGGGCGCCGCCTCCTCGCGCGGGTGGGTCGCTCTGGCCCGGGGCTGAGCTCCAGGCTGCGCAGCCACCGGCGGACCCGCCCCAGGGCGGAGCCGAGGAGACCGCGGGGTGGGCGGGGGGCGGAGCCGGCCCTTGGGGGCCTCCGGGCGGCAGGGGCGGGCCCGGCGACCACTTCTTGCTGCCTTCACTTTCTCCCGGCGGGGCTCGCCGCCGCTGCGCCTGGGTGAGTACGCCCGGCCTGGCGGTGTCGGCGCCCCGGCCTTTCAATTCTGGGTCTGCCCCTGGGCTGGGGCCCGGCGCGCGTGGGGCCGACGCAGCCGGCCTCGGTGGAGCGGTCCTGCCCGAACCGAGCGGCAGGGCTAGGGGCCTGCGAAGGCCGTGCTGGCGGGAGACACCGGCCCAGGTGCCGGCGCCACCGCGGCGCACCCCCTGCTGCCCGTGGGGGAGCCGGGCGAGCTGCTGCCACGTAGGGAGAGATCCTGGGGTCACCCCTGAGGCCTCTTGACGCCCTCCCCCCACCCCAGTACCTTTCTCCCCGCCGGGCGCTGCGACGTGAAGAAAGACCTTCCTCCTGATGCCGTCTGGGCCCGAGGTTTCTGCTAGGAAACTGACCACCTCATCCCAGCCTGGGGGCTTGGCCTGCGGGGCCTGACAAGTTGTGAGAGTCACCTGGATCTGAAAGAACTTCTGGGACACCTGTCTTGAGGGGGCTTTAGAAAGAAGCCAGTGTCTGTTGATTATTATCTGTAGAGAATTGGGATTGAGAAAAAGGCTGTGGGTTGGTAGTCTCAGAAGAGATTGTTATGGGGCAGCCCCGATACAAAACGGGGTGCCTGACTGTGGGTCCTCACCCGCGCGCTTAAAAGGACTTATCAATGCTCTACTGCAGGCACACGCGAAAGGTTAATCAACGAGGAGTGGGCGTGAGCCAGGTTGCAAAGTGTGTGAAAGCAGGTGAGGGAGGAGGACCTGAAGGCTGCCTGGGCACCAGGTGACCTCCCCACCTCTTTGGGGAAGTAGTAGCGGAAGAGGATCATAAAAGAGGAGTGGAGTATGCTGTAGGCAGACCGGGCTGGTCAGGATTCTTGGAAACTGAATCTAGGCGGAGGAGATAACGCGTTAGTGTACCACGGTTTTATCTCTTTATCTTCTAGAACAGGGTTAACCTTTAAACCCCATGCAAAGAGAGGAGAGCTACCTATTGATCAGATGAAGTCACCTGCTAAAGAGAACGGAACTCTTGACTAAGGAATATGGGGGGAGAGACAGCAAAACTTTATATTATATGGCACTTGATACAAGTATTTGGAATAATATTAAGCTGAGCTAAGGTGTGCTTTTCCCAAAGATGCTTGTAAATGATTTGAGAACTAACCATATCTCTTTGAAGATTTTTTATTCGAAGTGGGGACTTACACAGCAAGTCAATGTGATTTGCCTTTTATTGTTTAAGCCATCAGTGAACGGTCGTTTCTCAAACTTACCTGGGTTACTATTGAAAATGTGGATTCCCTGGCTCCATCTCAGGCCTTTGAAATAAAAATCTCTAGTTGGGGGAGCCTACGGGTAGGAATTTCAAATAGAGACCCTAAGATTTTCTGGTATTGAAATGACTGTCAATCTCTGAGTTTTTTCTTTGAGATTAGGCTTGTTGAGACCTACTTATTTATTTATCTTTTAATGAGATATTGTTGACATATACAATTATTTCATTTGCAGGTGTACAACATAATAATTCCATAGATGTATATATTACAAAATGATCATAATTAAGCCAGTTAACATCCATTATGTTGGGGTCTGCTGAGAACAGATTTCCTTAAAGGTGACATGAGGAATTGTTGCCAACTTATGTAACTAGAAGTCAATTCCTGCCTGTTATCTCTAATTTTTAACATATTTTATTTTTTAAATATTTATTTATGCATACAAGAACTGGAGTACAGGCCAGAGGTGCTGTACTCCAGAGGATTCACCAGAGTCAGAGTGGGGAACAGAACAGGTAGACTGAGTGAAATACACTGCCAAGGGGAGCAACCGGTGAGACAGGAGAGGTAGCTCCCTGGCTGGAGGAGGGATCAGGCTGGTGCTGCAGAGGCTGTGGATAGCTTCATAGTGGTGTGCTTAGTCCCTTGTGCCACCAGGGAGGCCCCTAATTTTTAACATATTTTAAAGGAAAACTATGTAGTTATTTTGTCAGAAGAAATGACATTGTTTCTGATCATAACAACCCTACTTTAGAAAAGTTAGAAATGATGGGAGAAACAAAATTTCCATAATTCTGTAATTAAGGGGTTTCTTTGTGGCTTTACATATACACACAAGACATGCTCACTCATCTATCTATGGCATAATTGGGATTGTATTCCATATACATTTTAATAATTTGTTCTTTTTCCCATTTAGCTATTATGAGCACTTTCCCATGAAGTTAAGTTCTTTAAACACCATTTTAATGAGAGCATATTCCATCCTATGAAGGATCTGTAATTAAGTCAGTTCCTATTAACATTTGGCTTCTTTTCAATTTTTAGTTATTTTAGTAACTGTGATTTGAATATCATGGTCTACCTAGGATTATTTACGTAGCATAAATAAATATATTTTGTAATAAATTTCCAAATGATGGCGTCAAAAGCCATCCAAATGCATTTTTAAAATCTCATTCTCACATATCTTTTTACTACTTTTTTGCACCAGAAGGAAAATGACCGTTTCTGAAGGATCTGTTGAATCCCAGGTCCTTTCTCTTATTTCGTTGGTTCTCAAACTTTAATGTGGATAAGAATCACCTAGGGAACTTGTTAAAAATTCATTTTCCTGAGTCCTAGTTTCTTGTTGTTCTGACCCATTCATTGTGAGGTAGGGCCCAGGAATCTATCAATTTTAACATATTCCCTTTTGTATATGATGAAGATTTTGGGACCTGCTTTCAGAAATGCTTTTTATTTTTATTTATTTTTTTTTTCATTTTTTATTTTATATATTTTTTACACCATTTTTCATTTTTGCACAATGTATGCATTTTCATCTTGGTTATAGTCCCCACTTATTCTTATTTTTTAATTTTTTTAAATTTTATTTTTATATTCCCCATACAATTGCAACCCCCTTATTTTGACCCCAATTTCTCCTTTCCCCGCCCACCCCCCCCATAGTATGTCTCTGGTTCATAGTTGTTGAGAAATGCTTTTTAAATAGCAAAATAAAATTTGAGGTCACTGGCCCAAAGCCATTTATTCATCTGGAAGCAAGATTTGAACTTAGCCCTTTGTGACTTGAAAGCCCTTGTTTTTTCCATTACCTTAAATTTTCTTAAACCTTTTCAAGCCTTCTCACCCATGTGCCCCTAGTGACTGCAGAGAGGGAACCTTGCTGATCCCCTGCAGGGCTCTCAGGCATAGTGGTCAATGACACAGAAGCACACATGATCTCTCCACTAAATTCCCCCATCAAAAATTCTTACGAATTCTGTGATGCTGTATAATGTATACTACATGAAATAATTTCAGTCCTTTAGCTAATTAAATTTACTTTTTGTTCCCTGACCATTTCTTGACAACTCTTGCTATAAAGTGGATGTCTAGGACCACCCACAGCTCTTGTTCCGCACCGTGTTCCCTGGGCTGGGAGGAGTGGGCAGCCAAGCAGCAACGCATTTGAGAGCCAGGACAGAGGAGCATGGCTTGGAGAAGGTGGTGGGTGTGGCCAAGAGAAAGTGCCATTTCTTTTCTCTTTTTTAAAGATTTATTTATTGCTTAGAAGAACTGGGTTGTAGGCCAGAATTGCAGGGGGTGAGAGGATTCACCAGAGATAGAGTGGGGAGCAGAACAGGTGAATATACTGAAATACACAAGGGAAGCAGTGGGTGAGACAGGAGAGGTCTCCTGCACCATAGTGGGTTAGCTCCCTGGCCTTGTACTGAACTCAGGATGCTTGGGTGATAGTGCTGAGACTTAGCCTCTAGGCCACCAGGGAGGCTTGAGAAAGAACCATTTCCTTGAGGTGAACCCTCTACACACAAAATTGAGCCTTGCTCAATTTTTAAACTCTTCCTCAAATGGAATTTTTACACCCATTTAACTTTTTCCCTTTATTAATCTTTATCCCCCCACCCTTACCCCACCCAGCCTCTCATCCTTTTTAGTAAGTAGCCTGGGATTATGGTGTGTCCTTTTGTATTTCAACTAGAATATCCTAGAAAGTCATTCATTAGTTATCAATTTGAGCACCTGCTGTGTGTTAGGTCAGTTTGAGGAGTACCAAAACCAGTGATTCTCTTCAAGAATTAAGTTACGGGCCTCCCTGGTGGCGCAGCGGTTGAGCGCTGGGTTGCGTGCGAAGCTGCCCACAGCCTCTGCAGCGCCAGCTCGATCCCCGGCTGCTCCCTGGCCACGGGAGGAGGGTCCCACATGGCGCGCAGACCTCTCCTGCCGCCTGCTGCTCCCCTCAGCAGTGTACCTCGGTCCTTCTGCCTGCTCTGCTCCCTGCTCTGGCTCTGGTGAATTCTCTCACCCTCCTGCACTTCTGACTGTACCCAGTGCTTGTATAAATAAATAAATCTTTAAAAAAAAAAAAGAATTAAGTTAGGGCCTCTCTGGTGGCACATGGTGTTGAGCACCACACCATGAGGCAGTCCGCAGCCTCTGCAGCATGAGTTTGATCCTGGCTGAGTTTGATCCCTGGCCAGCCAGGGAAAAACCCACATAGCAAGGCAGATCTCTCTTGCTTCGCCTGCTGCTCCCCTCAGCAGTGTTTTTCAGTCAACCTGCCTGTTCTGTTCCCCACTCTGTCTCTGGTGAATCCTCTCACCCCCACCCCCCACCTCTGGCTTGTACCCCATAAATAAATAAATCTTTAAAAAAAAAAGAATTAAGTTAATTTACTCCATATATTGACTTGGGTTATATTCAGTTTCCGGTTTTTATTTTATAATTTTTATTTTTGCATACTATAACTGGGGTGTAGCCAGAGGGTTGCAGGGTTGAGAGGATTCAGAGAGAGGGAGAGAGAGAGAGATAGATAGAGAGAGCGCCATTCTCACTGGTGTAAGGTGGTATCTCATAGTGGTTTTGAACATCACTTATAATAAATACTTGTCAGCCATTTGCATTTCTTCTTTGGAGAAGTGTCTTTTTAACTCTTCTCCCCATTTTTTGACTGGATTGTTTACTTAGTTGAGTCCTGGAGCTCTTTGTAGATCTTTGTGATCAGTTCCTTATCAGTAGTATTGTATGCAAAAATTTCCTCCCTATCAGTAGGATGTCTGTTTTGGTTAATGTCTCTTTTGCTATACAGAAGCCTTTTAGTTTGATGTAATCCCAGCTGTTAATCTTTTCCTTCACTTTCTTTGCTTTGGGAAGGAAATGTGTCTTTAAAGATGTTACTGAGATGTATGTCATGTAGTGTTTTGCCTATATTTTCTTCTATATATTTTATGTGGAACAAGCATATTTGAAAACAAATTGTAGACATAAAATCTAAGAAAGTATTGAAATAAACTCTGAGTGCAAGGATTATACTTTTAATTCCTTTTATGTTTCCTTGTTGCCTACCACTATGCCTGAAATAGCAAGTAAGGTACTCAGAAAAGGTTGGTTGAATTGAGAGGAGAAAAACCAAATTATAAAGCCATTTTGAACTAATTCTAGGCCAGGTTGCTAGAAAGCAAAAAGGTGGTCAGTTCTGCCCTAAATAGCTACTTTCCTGTTACCTGAATTTGTTCTCTACAGCCACAATTCCCTTCACTTCAAGATAGCTTTGATTGAAAAGAATTTTTTTTTTCAGGATCATTCAGGACCTAGATTACTTAAATGTTATTATAAATCAGTCCCATATGATGACCTTTCCTCAAACACCAACCAGAAGTTACCTTACCTAAAAAAAAAAACTTATTTAAAAAAAACATTGTATTTTTTAAATTATAAAAATAATACATAATCATTGAAAGAAAAATAGAAAATTATAAGGAGATAGAAAATAAAAATCATCTATATTTCAGTATGTAATTTGAGAGATAACATTGCTGTGGCAGCACTCTAATAAGATTTGCACTGTGGTAATCAGAGTCAATAACTATTATACAATGTATTTCTGGGAACTTACCTGGTGTGTTGGGGTGCATCATCTCATTAAATTCTTACCCAACAGTGTAAGATAGATACATTGCCTTTTACCATTTTATTTATTTTTTTTAAGATTTATTTATTTATACAAGAACTGGGGTATAGGCCAGAAGCACGGGAGGGTGAGAGGATTCACCAGAGAAGAGTCGGGAACAGAACAGGCAGACAGACCAAGAGCACTGCTGAGGGGAGCAGTGGGCGAGACAAGTGAGGTCTGCCGTGCCATGTGGGTATCTCCCCATCCGGCTGGGAATTGAACTTGCACTGCAGAGGCTGTGGACAGCTTCATAGCACTGCGCTCAACCTGCTGCGCCACCGGGGAGGCTCTCTATTACCATTTCATAGGAAACTTGCTGAGAGTTTCTTAAGTGCTAAGTTTCTATCAATATAACTGAGAAGTAGGCTATATTGAGTGTGTATTAGGCAAAGAAATGTCTTTGGAAAAATGGTTGGATGGGTGATAGAGGCCCTATACCTGTTGGTGTTTACTCCTAGGAACCAAAGAGACCTCTCAATGTAGCTTCCTTCATGCTGGCTCCCTCTTCAGTTTTGAGGGGAGCACTAAGACATAGAAAAGGGAAAAGTAATTAATTTTAACTGATGTCATATAGCCTCAAGAAGTGGAATTAGCAATGACGGGTTAATTATTAGGTAATCATTAATAATGATTGTTTTTGAGTTCTATCCCCAGCCAGGGAACTAACCCACATGTCACAGCAGAACTCTCCTGTCTCTCCTGCTGCTCCCCTCAGCAGTGTTTTTCAGTAGATCCACCTGTTCTACTCCCCACTCTGTCTCTGGTGAATCCTCTCACCGGCCCCCTGCACTTCTGGCCTACACCCCACTTCTTGTATACATAAATAAATAAAATAAATATTTTTAAATGATTGTTTTTATATTAAATTTCTTGTCTTTGGACAAATTCCATGGGCGGAAGCTCTGTAATATTAGTCTCTGACTATTCGCAGCTCACTATTGCTAGGTAGGTTTTAAAATCTCTATAGACCACACTTCTCCCTCTGTGAAATCTGAGAACTAGATATATGTTCTGTCCAGTGCTTTCTGCTTCTAACGCAATAGTACTTGCAGGATCAACAATCCCTTCAGTCAGTTTTCCATTTGTCAGCTCTACAGTGGCTCTTAGAAAAACAATGTTCCCAGGCTAAATTTCTCAAGATTGAGATGTTTTATCAAAAAATGATTGTCAACACTAACAATTAAATCTCCTGCCATAAAGTCCACAAGAATTTGTTTGATTGGCCCCAGAAGCCTGCAGACTTACTGTCACTTGGAAGGAGAACAGACCTCCAGAAAGCCATGTGTGCAGACAGTCCCAAGAAAAGTGACAGGAGGGTGTTGGGCATAAGTAGACTGTCACCAGAAGGAACTGTGCAGATTTCAGGAGTTTGATTTAGATACTCCCAGGCACTAGGGGAGGAAAGTCTATATGAGGGGTGTGGGAGAAGCTCAGACTTTGAAACTGACTAGTGGGCTCAGACCCCTAACTCCACCACTTACCATTTGTGTGAAGGTTTGGGCAAGTTACTTCATCTAAATCTTCCATTTTCTAATCTATAAAATGAGGAGACTAATAACTCTTACTTGACAAGTTGGAGGTAAGAATTAGATAAGTTGATACAAGTGATTTAACCCTAATGCCTGACATAGAGTAAATGTACACATTTCTCTTCTTAGGTGTTGTTACTGCTTTCAGGAAACCTTGTAATACCTGCACAGGGGCCTAAACACAGGCCTCTACTTAACCACTTCCTGGGTCAAATTTTCTTCTGTGGTCTGACCCAGGAACCTCACTGTACCTAGAGAGAAATGCTTTTCCTCACACGAACCAAGATCTCAGTTTTTGAATGTGACTCTTTAGTGAATACGAGGCTATCCTGAAGGCTTCCTAAGATTGTTTGGTTTTGGTTTTGGTTTTTGTAGTCAATTACCACATCTCTATTTTTCCTTAAAAGAAAACTCTCTTTTCATTATAAAAGGACAGAAACATGGCATACAAAATTTCAAAAAGGAAAAAGAAAACATCCCATACTGCTAGTACAATTATTATTAGCTTTTGGTTATTTTTCTTTCAATTTTTCTATTTTCTATAGTTTAAGTGGTAATCTCACATAAGGTTTAGTCTGTTTTTCTTTTTGTCCTAATTCAGTCATGGTTTTTTAATGTTGTTACTTGGCACAGAAAATATTTCAGTCTACATTCTAGCCAGTTAATTGAGGCTGTGCTTTACTGTGGAGATATCAGTGCTCTGGCTTGAGCATTTTCTGTACTGTTCCTGAAAAGACATTTAGAATCTGAAGAGAGACATGGTTTTGGCAATGCAGAGAGGATGTGGGGGTAATCCTGGCTGTGTCCCAAGGGCCCTCGCCAAGAAGTTCTCATCACCTTAGCTTATTCACCATGACCGGGAGCTGACCAGTGGCTGCGTGGCCTCAGAAACTGGAAATTTGACAATAACCAAGCATTTATACTCTCCCACCACATTCTATTGAAGTGTGAAATCAGGATGGCAGTTCATTAGTTGACAGTGAGAAATACAGCACAAGAGCTGTGGTTCCAGCTGCCACCAGTGCATCTGCCTGTCGGCCAGCCCTCGTACAAAATCATTTGTTGTAAAATTACGTAACCACAGTAGCAGTCACCATAGAGTGGTTGCTCACTGTGTGCCAGGTGACAGGCTAACACTCTGTGTATTAATACATTAGGACCTCCAGCCCCACAGTAAACTCACTAGGTAGAAAGTATTGTTATCTCCACTTGACAGATAAGGAAACCAAGGCTCAGGTAAGTGACTACTGGAGTTATGCCAATGAGTGTGGGAGCTGAGTGGGTGAGCTGTTATTTCTGTGTAAATCTACCCTCCTGATCATAAATTGCAGTCTTGTGCTGCAGTTCTCCCTGTCATTACAGATTATTCCCCTCCTGTGTTGGGATTCTGTTGTGTGTCTTGTCCCCTCCCCACCCATTGGGATGAACCTGTGCCAGTGCCACATTGTGAACATAACGTTTATAACTAAAAGATCCTTGACTTTTCTCCCTCATTCAGGAGCTTGGTTTTTTGGCTTTTAAAGAGAAGAGCTTTTTCTCTCCCCTTGTTTCCTCTGGCGCAAAATGCATTGGGAAGCGAGATTTCACGTGTTGCTAACCTTCTCTTAGAGCTGTGCCAGGAGGGGCAATGGAGGGAGAGAACCATAGTGATGTGCCATAGGCTGTGCCCAGCTCAGAGCTGAGGAGGCCAGCACCATCTCTCTTGGCCTTGTCTTCTTAAGCAATATCTGGAAATGGCTTTTCTTCTTGGGTGATAGACAGCCTGGGTGATAACCCAGAGAGAACTTCTGTGATGTATAGACGATTGGAACCTTCTTCCTTTCAAATCTCTGGGTTTTTATTTTTGTTTTTTAATCTCAAAACCTTAGTTGGAGAACTCCTAACTAAAGGGGTGGGGGCGGGGGAAGACTAGTGGGGACAGATTTTCAGTTTGTGCTGAAATGAATCATTTCAGGACAGGATTTGCATTTGAAACAAAACGTCTTTGTTGTTTGTCTTTTAGAGCTTGTTGGTGCAGAACTACTGAGTAAAGCAGGCCTTGCTTGAGCTGTCATCAAGTTCGCAATCAGATTGGAAAAGTTGAAGCTTCCTGCCTGCAGTGAGGTGGAGAGATAAGTTTTGCTCACAGACCAGAAGACATGGCCTTCAAAGTGACTTTTCACTTTTCCTATAAATTCCGGTTACTGTTGCTTTTTACCTTAGGCATGATGGTGGTTGGGTGGGCCACTAGTAACTACATTGTGGGTGCTATTCAAGAGATTCCTAAAGCAAAGGATTTCATGGCTAACTTCAACAAGGCCATAATTTGGGGGACGGAAGGAACTGTGACAGAGGAAGCACCCAAGAAAAAAGCAAACCTGGAGAGCTGCCCTTCTCCATCTCCATACCTCAGTATGTATCTTTTTTTTCACTTTTACAAATGCTTTTGCTTAAATGTATGTGCAGAAAAGTACAAAAGCCAGAGGTATATCGCTTGGCTAGGTATTTCAAAATGTATGTGTAGCAGTATGTAAATTAAGAAATGGCATCTTCCTAGAACCCCAGAAGTTCTCATGCTTTCTCCAGTCACTGCTACCCTTAACTTTAAGATTTTAACACAACCCATGAGATTTTTTCTGTTTTTGACCTTTCCATAATTGGAAATATGTAGTATACACTCTTGTGTCTGATATCTATAGCTCGGCATTATGTTTGTGAAATGTAGCTACATTGCTGGTGTATAGAATTCTATTACGTGAGTAGCCCCAGCTTTATTATCCAGCCATGGCATCTTAGCAACATACATTGATAGGCATGTGCTAGTTCACAGGTTTACTGGCTGAGCTGGGGTTGGTTGATCTAGGCTGGTTGCCCTGCTCCACCTGTCTCTCGTCCTCCTCCTGGAACCACTGGGCTAACCTGGACATATTCCTTTCCTCGCATAGCCAGATTCAGGGGCACAAGTGGAGAAACACAGGCACTCAGGCATAACTTGTATCTCCTGTGTGCATCCTCTTGATCAAAAGTCAAGGGACAGGACTGAGTAATTTTTCATTTTTTAAAAAAATATTTATTTATTTATACAAGAGCTGGGGTATAGGCCAGAGGTGTGGGGGGTGAGAGGATTCACCAGAGACAGAGTAGGGAGCAGAATAGGCAGATTGACCAAAGTATACTGCTGAGGGGAGCAGCTGGCAAGTCAGGAGAGGTCTGCTGAGCCATGTGGGTTGTTCCCTGGCTGGCTGGGGATCAAACTTATGCTGCAGTGGTTGTGGATAGCTTCCTAGATTGTGTCTTAACCCCTTGCGCCACCAGGGAGGTCCAGGACTGGGTAAATTTTCGATGTATCTTTAGTGTTGATTCCTTAAATATGTTGTATGTTTTGCTTCCTCTTTGATGTCTTGCCTTTTCATTTAAAGGGACAATATATTGGTTTTAGTGAGCACACTGATCAGAGAGGCAACCTCCACAACAATATTAAATTTAACCCACAAAGGTTCTGTTAGAAAATCTGATAAATATCTGATTCTCCAGAGCATCAAAGTGCTTATAGCTCTCCAAACACCCCTCTGAGACTTTACTTATATTGTTCTCTCTTTCCAAATGCTTTTCTGCTGTCCATGTCTGCCTGGTGGATTCCTGTTTATTCATCCAAAATCCAGCTTCTATGTCTTGTCTCCCATCTGGGATTGTCCCAGAGTTAAGCTTATGTTCCCTGCGTGCCTGCCTGTATTTCTATTGTGCTGATCGCAGTATGTGGTTCATATGCTTGTCTTTCTTCCCCAGGAGACAGTGGGCAGACAGGGGGAAGGCAGGTCTTCCTTTCTGGCTCTGCAGTGTCCAGCGTGCCTCACCGTGCCTGCATGCACTGAATAAACTTTTGGGGGAGGAGGGGGTCAACGGGTCTCTTTGGAGGCTTCTTGCTTTTAGCTGAACAAAACCCCTCACAGACCCACTTTCCCTTTTGAACCACAGACTTGAACTCTCTTCATATTGGCGTGCTGCTTCCCTTTACTCAGTCACGGAAATACCAAGCTGTTACTCCTGATTAGCTGAGGGAAGTATTCTGCTCACAGGTCACACAAGCTGAGATAGGAAAGCAAGTGTTATTAAATTGCATTTCTGATTGTATTACTCACTTTGCTCAAACCCTCATACCATGTGTAAGCAATAAATGTGTCCATAAGCACTGATGAACAGTGGTACGGCACTGACCTCCAGGAGTCACTAGGACAGAGAACATTTCCTACTCAAGCATGAATCATCGAGCTCGAATCTGCTTACCCAGCCATGAGGAAATGTTCTTATACATGTTATATGTTTTTACAATCAATAATCTGGGCATTTGATCCTGTAGTTATAGTTCATGGCCAAATGAGGCTTTAAAAGCAATAATAGTAAAAGCTAACACTCATATAGAGGCCCCTGTGTGCCTGGCCAGGCTCAAAGTACTGCACATGTGAGCCTGTCAGCATTTGATGTGATAGTTACTGTAGTTGCATGTGCTGTTTTTTGTTTTTTTTTAGAAGGTCAGAACAAGCTCATTTTCAAGCCAGATCTCACACTGGAAGATGTGCAGGCAGAAAATACCAAAGTGCACAGAGGCCGCTATCACCCTGAGGACTGTAAGGCTGCACAGCGGGTTGCCATCCTCATTCCACACAGGAACAGAGAGAAGCACCTGCTGTATCTGCTGGAACATCTCCATCCCTTCCTGCAGAGGCAGCAGCTGGACTATGGCATCTACATCATCAACCAAGTGAGTACAGGGAGAGAGACCAGAGCTCAGACCCTCTTTTCTCTGGGGGATGTGGGTTAAATGAGCATCAAGCTATCTTCAAAAAAGAGCTTTTTCCATGCACTTATTCTTGAAAGAAGTAAAGGAAATTCTTGTCCTAGAATGTGAGGCTGTGGAACTAAGTTCTGGAAAATTTTCTTAAGTGAACCCCTGTAGGAAGCCTGTACTTTGTGAGCCCTTCCATGTTAGCCAGTGACTACCCTGAGATTTACCTTGTTTCTTTCTGCCTTTGCTGTGCATGGCACCATGAGATATTAGAATTATTTTTCGTTATTGAGCATGGCTATTCAGTGGGGCTCTAGACCAAGGATTTGATAGATTACTGTGTGTTAATAGCCCTGGAGTTCTATGACTAACTCTACCTTCTTGCCTTTAGTTTTGCCTATTAAGTAAAATATGTTAAGTTTTTGCTTGCAGATTATGTAAAACATTTTATGTTCAACTTTTTCTTTCTGATTCACTTATTTGACTTGTAGAAGTCTGTCTTAGTAGGAACACAGTAAGGGTAAGTTCGACACTTTTGAGGCGTTTAGCTCTAGGTGGAGTTGGTAGTGAAATATGCCTCTATTTGGTATTGATGTTATTCAGAAAAAAATAAGGCACAAATTTAAACATCCATGTGTAGCTTTTCAAATTGTTCTGAATCATCCAAATTCCCTTCAAATCTTTAAAATTTGCTAAGAAATATAAGCAAAATCATTAATTGTATCCTTAATATTGGTTATTACTATTAATTTGTTTTGAAGAAAATGTTTTTGTAAACCAGTGTGCAGTGTATACATTATAATAAATGGGGCTCTTGGAATTCAATTGTATATCTGATATGTTTATACCCATTTTTTTAGGATTCAAAACAAAATTTTACTATTATATTAGTTTATAATTATTTCTCTTTTGAACATTGTTGTTATTCTGGGTTTTTACTTAATACAGCAGGCTCCAATGTACAATATTTTTATGAATAGAAAGCTATGTCTTCTCTGTGTTACTCTTTTTCAGGTAAGCACTGTGGTAACTGTTGAGAGCTGCCTGTGTTTTTGTTATGATAAGCTATTTACCAAATTGGAATTTATTCTTAAGGAAGTTGATCTAGACAGCCCAGGAAAAATTCATACTATAAGATATTTCTTATAGCATAGCTTTAGTTGTATTATGGTTGAATTGTGCTTCTTACCCAGTGATGAATCCCCTCTAAAGCCATTATGAAGATTAGCCTTCACCATTAAGTGTGATAGCAGGATTCCCTTACAGCCATTCCAAGAAACTTTTAAGTAGCTTAATGAAATCTTCTGTTTATATGGCAACATTTCTTGATCCTTTCTGGCAAGCTCTATCTTTTGGATAGGGTAAGATTAAAAAGTCAACAGTGTAACGATGTTAATTGAATGACATGACTAGTATGTAAGAAAGGTTTTATAGCTTTATGTGGCTTAAGTAAAGGTATATTTAAATTTTTTTGACTTAACTATATTTTAAAACTATGGTTTTTTAAATGTGGAAAAACATACATAACATAAAAGCTATCATTTTAACCATTTTTAAGCGTAAAGTTCAATAGTATGACGTGTAATCACATTATTGTGCAACCAATCTGTAGGACTTTTTTATTTTGCACAATTTAAAATATACCTGTTGAACAACTCCCCACTTAAAGGCATATTTTTAAGTTATGAAATATATGTATGTATAAAACATAAACAACACACAGGCTTTTCTTGTTGCATCTGCTCTTCAGATTTTCATATCATGAGTACAGTCCTATGGGTTGGCAAGAATAATACCAGCTGCTGCATCTGAACTGTAGAGGGACAGTGTGAAACCTGTGTAAGAAGCTGTTCAAATTTTAATTTCCCTATCTATAGGCTGGAAGTAAAAAGTTTAATCGAGCCAAGCTCTTAAATGTGGGCTATCTAGAAGCTCTTAAGGATGAAAATTGGGACTGCTTCATATTCCACGATGTGGACCTGGTGCCCGAAAACGACTTTAACCTTTACACGTGTGAGGATCAGCCCAAGCATCTGGTAGTTGGCAGGAACAGCACTGGCTACAGGTAAGGCAGTTCTGCTCATGGTCTGCTTAGGCGGCGGAGCTTGCCTTGTAATCACTGAGGTTGTGCCCTGTAGTGTGCAGAGTGGTGTCTTAGGAAAATGAGAAATGGGAAAAAAGGTCTACGATATACCAATTAAAGTTCAGAACAGAAATTAA
Organism: Talpa europaea; assembly: GCF_964194135.1. NCBI lineage: Eukaryota > Metazoa > Chordata > Mammalia > Eulipotyphla > Talpidae > Talpa > Talpa europaea. The sequence goes on along the minus strand of NC_140070.1, from coordinate 100,749,312 downwards.
AGAAATTCTCTACTTTCTTTACCAAAAAAATCCTAATTTCTATAAAATAGCTTTTGTAGAGGATCGCAAAGGCACACAGGAAGGAACAAAAAAGAAGTTGTCCAAGCATTGCAAATGTCGGCCAGCCTCACCCGCAGCTCCCGCAAAACAGGATTTTGTGAGCTGTCACACACTGAGCAGAGCTCATAACTTACCTGTCTGTCCCTGATTTCCCCCTCTAGGAGGTAACAAGAGCACACCCTTTAGGTCAACTTTCAGGCCTCTGTAGTGAGAGTGTGATGTCTTTTCCAGTCTGTGACATCTTCCCAGAGTCCCAAGGGAGCATGCAGAAGGCACAGTAGTCTGCACCCAGTAGTCTGCCTGGTAGCCAGACACCAAGGAGAAGTCCCTTTCTCTCAAAGCCCCTGGGGATATGCTGGGAACCATCATTTCTGTCTTCATTCCTCCCCAGTTCACCACCCCAGGAGAAGCAGGGCTGCCTTTTCAGCCTTCTTTAATATGGCTCCTATTGAAGCTTAATAGATGGGAAAGAGTGACCAAGAAAATTCTCTACAAATGAAACTATTCAGTTATGAATGTGCGCACTTACCTCTCGGCTTTCTCCAAGCCCTGCCATCCTCCTGTGCCCACATCTATGTTGCTTGCTGTGTTAGGGACCGTGAGAACAATTGGAATAAAGCTGAGTGCCTGTCCTCAGGGAATACTTTGTATGTGAGTGTGAGGAGATAGGTACCTACAGTGAAGCTGATCAATTTTGTGCTCAACTTCTACATGTTAACTATAAACACGTGGTGATGGGAGGGAGAGATGGAAATAAAAAAAATTATAAGATAATACAGGAGATTGTACCCGTGGATACCCTGGGAGTGGACGTAAGCTGGAGACCTCAAATCTCTTGATAACTCACTTGGTCTCGGGTTCCACGTTGCTCTTGTGTAGATTTCTCACTTTGCACTGTTTAAGAGATTGTCAAGGGTAGCATTGACTGTGGGTGATTTTTGCCTCGGGTTCTGCCTTTAAATTCGATCTCCATGTCTCCTAGAATAAACTAATGAGCAAGAGAGCACAGTGTCTTCAAGAAACACTAAGAGAAAGGTTTAAAGCTGTTCCCCAGGCAACGTGGCACTCTCATCTTGTGGAATCAATGGGAGCGTCCCAGCAGAGTTTCAAAAATTAAAACTTAAGTGTTTCTCATGCATTTTATCAGCTGCTCCTCACTCTAAGAAATAGCCACGGTTTGAATCTTAATGTTTTAACTTTTAATTTTAACTGATCAGGCATTTCTTTTATGACTAAATATGAGAAAACCTTTGTTTTCTTTGCTTAACTGGCAGGTTTTCTTTAAGATTTATTTATGCATATAAGAACTGGCGTACAGGCCAGAGGTGTGGGGGTGGGGGTGAGAGGATTTACCAGGGACAGAGTGGGGAACAGAACAGGCAGACTGAGTGAAATACACTGCTGAGGGGAGCAGCAAGTGAGACAGGAGAGGTTTGCTGCACCATGTGGGTAGCTCCCTGGCCAGGGACCAAACTTGTGCTGCAGTGGCTGCGGATAGCGTCATAGGTTGCGTTTTAACCCCTTGCACCACTAGGGAGGCCCTGGCAGGTTTTCTTAATGTGGCTCAGGTGATGATGGAATGTGCCTCCTCTTTTAATCTGAATGAAAGAAACTTTGGCCCAAATCCATGTCCTTATTTTAGAAACTGAAATAAATCTTATTGAAGATCAGAGTTCTAATCTATTTCCTAGAAAACCTTTTATTCTGATTGAAGTGTCTGCCTAATACTTGTGTGTCATTTCTATCTCACACACAGTGGTTAGTGGCTACATATTAGTTCACTACCAAAACATCAGTGCAGGTGACCCCTCTTGGGTGTGCTTGGCAGGTTATGCCTGGGCCTGGTGTTATTCAGGTGCTGGTTCTCAAGTAGTTAGGAATCCCTTCCTTGTTGAACAGAGTCTGATAACCATGGCAAAAAAACATGTAGTAGATGTCTTGGTCAGTAATAACTGCCTTTTGAAAACTTCTGTTTTCTTTTGTTTTAGATTATGATACCATTTTTCAGAAGTTTAAGTTGGGGTATATAAGTAAATGTTTCCGTTACAGGCTCAATAGGGTCCTTCCCATACATGCTCATAGAAACAGAATCAGTTTAGGGCCTCCCTGGTGGCTCAAGGGTGTTAAATCTCAGTACTATGAAGCTGTCTGCAGCCACAGCAGCATGAGTTCGATCCCCAGCCAGGGAGGTGACCCACATGGCAAGGCAGACCTCTCCTGTCTCGCCCGCTGCTCCCCTCAGCAGTGTATTTCAGTAGATCTGCCTGTTCTCTCCCCACTCTGTCTCTGGTGAATCCTCTCATGCCACTTCAACCCTTGTACCTCTGGCCTGCAACCCAGCTCTTGTATGTATAAATAAATAAAATCTTTAAAAAAAATTAAAAATTAGAAACAGAATCAATTTGTTGTTAAACTACAGATTGGCTTTTAGGATTCTACATGTTCGATGGCAAGTGTCTGTGGATTTATGGGCTTTCCTTTTGGTTTTTCTTCTTTCGAAAAGCAGAAATATTTCATCAGTCTTATAACATTTTAAACTGAAGCTGAAGTGAGAAGTCCTCCAAATTTTCACATCCTTTTATTTAGTAGTATTCAATTAATATGCTGCCTTCATTTGAGTTTCTTAATCGTTGTACTGTTACGTTACATGCAATGTATACCTTTATTTCTTAGGTTTGCTAATTTGTCCAGTAAAAATACACAAGAGTCCTTGTGACTAAGAGGTACTCTCAGTCCGGTGCCTTTCTATCTCTTGTTGGGTTCCCCACAACCCCCCTTTTGTACTCTACTCAGCACTACCTTGTCTTCAGGCATTTCTCCTATTCCTACACCTTCAAGTACCACCTCTTGGTAGCTTATTTCCAAAGCCATATCTGTAGCCATGCATCTTTTGAACATGAACCCTGCATTCCTTTTCCTGACTGACAAAATCCCCTGGGGTATCAAACTCAACTAATCCAAAACAGAATTTACTGTCTTCCTCTTAAAGCATAATTGTTGTTTTGTATACCCTGCTTTTGTGAAAGGCACTATCACCTACCTGGTTGCCCAAGCCAGAAACCACAGGGTTATGGAGGTGTCTGCATTTTTTCAGGTTCTCTGAGAAGTAGATTTGCATGCTCAGTAGACATTCATATACAAAGTGTGTGCAGGAACTGGCTCCTGCTCTCCATCTGACCACCTTAAAAAAAAAAAAATTAAAAGCCAGTATATATATCATGTCACTCATTCATTTTAATCCTGGATGTAGCCTCACAATCCTTCTTAACTCAGTGCCCTTGGAAGCCATTACTATTTATTGGATTGGTGCATGAGATGAAATCAGTCATCCAGGGCTGATGTAAAAGGTGCACATTTACAGTTTCCCCTATAGGCCTCTGCACATAAACATTAATAGTTTCAAGTGTGTAGTACCTTGCTTAGTGAGCAGATGTGAGCATTTGTTTAGATAGGAAAGAAGATCAGAGAGAAAGGGCCTGGGATGCTTGGAATTGGATGCCAAGCAGGAGTGGAGGGGTAACAGTCATGGTATTCAGAGAGTTCCTAGAATGCCAACCCTGAAACTGGAGGTTTCCAAAGTGTACATGGAGAACAAAAAGACTTTCTATTATGTACTTACCTTTTCTCTCTTCTCTTTTGCTCTAGGTTACGTTACAGTGGATATTTTGGGGGTGTTACTGCCCTAAGCAGAGAGCAATTTTTCAAGGTGAATGGATTCTCTAACAACTACTGGGGATGGGGAGGCGAAGACGATGACCTCAGACTCAGGTGAACAACAGAGACAGGTCCTCTTCATGGGGCTCTGCTATCAGTAGTGGCCCTGGAAAAATACGTTTATGAATAACACCTATAGTTGCAAGACCAGTAGGACAGGAGACCTTTTGATTTGGGCCAAACGGTATCAGGGAATGAGAGACAGCAGGATGACCCAAATTGCTCTTTGTCCCACTGATAGTTTTGAAATGATGGAGGGTGGTCTCTTCTTGGCCCCTGGGTGGGTGTCTGGGGTTCAGGCTGATGGTGAAGGCCTTTATAGACTTCTCAGTGGTGTTACTTCCTGAGACAGGGTCTCACCAGTGGATGGAAAGTCCCAAAATGTGGGGTGTCTGCAAACTAAACTTAAAGATAGTGCCTTGTGCTTTCTCTCAGACCCCCTGGCATCCTGGCACATCCCAGTGTCCAAAAAGCAGGGAGCCAGCAGCCTGTGAGGAGCTATACACTGAAACTAAAGGGGACCAGGGTATCCTCTCCCTGCACATTAGCTCACCCCACACATGGGGAGCAACTGCTGGCCTGGCTTCCGGGTCTGGCTCCCGGCTGCTGGCTGTACCTGCAGATTCTCTTGGAGTAATTTCTGCTTGTGGGGGTGAGGGTCAAAGGTGCTTGACCTCCTCTCTCTGCTCTTTCCCCTGAACCTAGGTTTCATGGCCCCATAGTTATAGGTCTCCCCATCTCCCAGAAAGAAATATTCAAAGAATCTGGGGTCAGAATCTTCTGACTTATAAAAACAAAGTCTTTTGCACTATTAGGAACCCCCCTTTCTCCTGCTGTTGCCTCTTGGAAAAGAAGTTTCTCAGCTGAGGTTTGAATGAATAGATATGTGACTGCCAAAAATTTTCCATTGCATCAGTGTAAAGAAGCCAGGGCTCCATGCTGGTCTCATTCCCATGTCTAGGCAGAGAGCCTCTGGAATGTTTCTGGCAGGGGGGAATGGATTTCCCTGACTAAAGACTCCACGGGAGTGACCATAATAATAGGCAGCAGCTCCTCATGGCCCCATCCCTCAGCAGCCTGCATGGCTTCTAAAACATACAGAGGGTGTCTGCTAGGTTTTAGGGCAGGAGTAGCAAGAGATAGAAGCAGACAGTATCCCTCTCCCCAAATACCCTTCACTGCACACTGGATTGATCAGTAAAATTTTGTACTTATCATGAATTTTCGCTGCCTTTTTCCTTGTTCCTCCTTAGCTTCAAGGTAGAGGAGAGCCCCAAGTTTTGCTTGCATTTGATAGGAACATCATGGCTTCCAGAGTGGTTCTTAGCAAATGAACCAAGTAATTTGAGATTTTCTTATTAATATTTGCTCACCTGTGAATAGATTCCACCCCTATTTGCACTTATTTATTTTATTATGGTTTGCAAAGAATGTTCTATGTAGATGCTCTCTTTTGAGACTGTCTAATCAGCTCTCTAAGACCACTGACACTTTACAGATGAGGAAACCAGGACTTGGAATAATGCACTGACTCACCACATTTGTACATAACAAGGTGTGAGCCTAGGTTTGTGAGCTTTAACACTTGTGACCTTAAATGATCATTTGTTTCTTTGCTGAAAGAAGGAAACACTAAGTAAATTTAAGACCCTTAGAGACTCAGTGCTCCTATTTATCATGATGTATTAAATTAAGTAACCTCAATTTTTTTCAAATGCTGAACTGTAAAATTGATATGTCTCATTTTTACCCCAATAGTGAATGTTAAGTTTGATTCTTTTATGGACTTACTGTTAGAGGTCCAGCATTAAAAGATAATTCTTTCTTTCCTTCTTGTTTTTATTATCACTTATTTATTGAATTGATACCATATTATGACAATTTTTAAATCAGGTGACTCAAGTATGACTGTGTGTGTGCATGTGTATAAATTTTTGCAAATGATTCTTTTTAGTGCCTATTATAGGTAGGTGGGGTGATGCTCTTTTTAGAAAAACACCATTGTTATTTTTCTAGGGTTGAACTTCAGAGAATGAAAATAACCCGGCCATTGCCTGAAGTGGGTAAATACACAATGATCTTCCACACTAGAGACAGAGGCAACGAGGTGAATAAAGATAGGTAAGTCCTGCACTCACGCGACTGGCCAGGTACCTGCAGAATCTCTTTTGTCAGTAAGGCCTATGCTGAATTCAGTCAGATGAGCCAGTTTTGTTTAAAGCTTTTTATTAAGGTAATTTCCAAACAGACACAAAAGTAGTGGGGATGAGATATTGAATCTTCACCAGAAACCTCCCCTGTTTCTCTCATCTCTTTGTCCTCCTACATTGGATTATTTAGAAGTGAATCAGATTTCACAGAATTTCCTATGCAAATTCTTGAGTCTGTATCCTTAAAATATAGAAGTCCTAAAAAAAAAACAAACACCGTAGTCCCATAATCATACCTGAAATAAACGATATGCTTCCTTAATATCACCAAAAATCAGTCAGTATTCAAATTTCCCTGATTATTTCATAAATATTATGAAGTTTTTTTTTTTTAAACAGTTGGTTTATTCAAGTCAGAATCTAGACAAGCTCCACACATTGCATTTGGATCAGCTTTCTGAAATCTCTTTTAATCTATCAATTTCCTTTCCCTTGCGATTGATTTGTTGAATGACCAGGTCCACGTCTGATGAAATTTCCTCCATTGTGGAGTTCGCCATTGCATCCAGGGGGTATAACTTGATACATGCCTCTGACCCTTACATTTCCATGTAAAATGAAGGCTTGAGCAGATTCTGGTACTGCTTGGGAGCAAGAACACGTCATCAGTGGTGCTTTGTACTTCCTCTTGGGTCCCAGGCAGAAGACATAATGTCTGGTCCTGTCTTTGTGATGTTAGGATTGATTTGAGGGTTCGAGTGTCGTCAGCAACACTCACTCGTTGTGGTTCCCTCCTCCATTCTTTACTTCCTAGTTTTAGCAGCCTCTGGTAATCATCATCTATTTTTGCTATTTAATTGGGCATTGCAAAATCCTGATATTGCTATTCCTTCTGCATTTATTAGGTTTTTTCGACAAAGAAGGATTTGTCCTCTAAATCTATGTCAGTACAGAGTACTGTTTTTATAGAAAAAGCAGAATAAAGGGAAAGACTGTGCATTGATTTTTGTTTTTCAGAATGATGAGTTGATCCTTCAGATGTAGTTCATAATTCTTTTTTGTCCTCAAGCCTGATTGTCAGGCTGGCTCCTAAATCCATTGACATAGCCAGGGTGGTCATGAGGGTCTCCTCCTGGATCCCTGGTGTGATGGCCTCTGTGCTATGGCGCTCTGGGCCCATCTTGTAGATCCTCCTTCTTCAACAAGGAGTCCTGGCAGATAAGCCATTTCTTTCTTTTTAAAATATTTATTTATTTATTCAAGCACTGGGTACAGTCAGAAGCGCAGGAGGGTGAGAGAATTCACCAGAGCCAGAGCGGGGAACAGAACAGGCAGACCAATGAAACACACTGCTGAGGGGAGCAGCGGGCGGCAGGAGAGGTCTGCGTACCATGTGGGATCCTTGCCGACGGCCAGGGATCGAACCAGCGCTGCAGAGGCTGCGGGCAGCTTCACAGCCCAGCGCTCAACCTCTACGCCACCAGGGGAGGCCCAGATAAACCATTTCTTTTTTGGGGCTGTGACTAATGAAAAGAAGTTACATTAGTAGCCCCCCCCCCCTCCTAAATTTTAAAACGGTATTAAATGGCTGGTAGCTCTTTTGTTAGTCTGCATTTTATAACAATGTTAAGGCATTTGGGCTTTTTGTTAGAATATGCCACTTTAACAAAATGACTTTTTTTTTTCCCATGTAGATTTCTACTCTTTGTCTACCAGTGTGCTTTCATCTCTTCAACTTAAAAAGAAATGTTGAATGGATACAAAAGAATACTTATTAATTATTTGGTGGCTTCCCCAGTGGCGTAGCAGGTTGAGCAGAGTGCTATGTGTGAGCCTCTAGTGGGTTCTGAGACCTGGGACTCTGATCGCGAAGGACCCATCATATGGGGGACTGCTGTCAGCTACAAGCAGTGATTCTCTGTTTTTCTCATTATGGTTATATGGGAATTGTGAATAAGGACATCTGAGTTTTATCATAAGTCAGAGAAAGCAAAACAACCTTGCCTCGCACTCCATGTACGTGAGCTCAAGCATGCCATGTATGTAAGACCTTGGGCTTATCGGCCATTCCTGTTCTTGTGAGCCTCTGTTGCTAAGTTATGACTGAGGAGACTTCCAAGGACAGCACAAGTACAGGGCATTCCTCCCAGGCGGTTTTCCGCCCTGGCACACGCTAGTCTGCGCAGTGTTTCGGTCAGCCCTTTTCCTTGCCATCCTCAAGTCACCTTTCGATCATCCTTGTGCAACACTATGAAGCTGTTCGCAGCCTCTGCAGCATGGGTTCAATTCCCGGCCGGCCAGGGAGATTCCCACATAATGCGGCAGACCTCTCCTATCTTGCCCGCTGCTCCCCTCAGCAGTGCTTTTGATTCATCTGCCTGTTCTGCTCCCCACTCTGTCTCTGGTGAATCTCTCACCCTCCTGCGCCTCTGGCCTGTACCCCAGCTCTTGTATAAGTAAATAAATCTTTAAAAAAAATTATTTGGAAAGTCTAAAGGTTTGTGAAACTATGAACAAGGTGTCCCCACCCAATTTATTTTTTTTAAAGATTTATTTATTTATGCATACAAGAGCTGGGGTACAGGCCAGAGATGCGGGAGGTGAGAGGATTCACCAGAGACAGAGCAGGGAACAGAACAGGCAGACTGATTGAAATATACTGCTGAGGGGAGCAGCAGGCGAGACAGGAGAGGTCTGCCTTGCCATGTGGGTTTCTCCCTGGCCGGCCGGGGATCGAACTCGTGCTGCAGACAGAGGCTGTGGATTGCTTCATAGTGCGGTGCTTACCCCCTTGTGCCACCAGAGAGGCCCCACACCCAATTTATGCCCATTACCTGTGTGGCCCTCCCTAAACCCCCTAAACCACCCAAATGGTAACAGTTTCCTGAATTTTTGTGATAATGATCATTATTTCTGCTATCGGATGGTTTTCTTATTTTCCTATATGTTTGTATCCCTACATAAAAGATTGTGAAATTACACTGTATTATTTTTCTCTGACTTTATTTAGCTCAACATTATGCTTTTGCTTTCTAGCCACAGTTACTGTCACCAAATTGTACTGCTTTTCACTGCCAAGCTCCCTGAGACCACTTCAGTTCACCACCCACTCCTCCCCTACACCTGGGGACTGCAGCCATGCCAAGGGCTGTGCTCCACACGCATGCTGCCCTGTCGCGTGTGCGTACATCTCGCACAGGCTGGGCTCTCTGTCTGGGGGTCCTTTGCACTTACCTTCTTCACATGGCGAATTTCTCCTCTTTTAAGTCTCAGATTTACCTCTCTCTAACCCCTCTGCAGACTCCCTTCTGAAGCCAGGTGCCCCTTCATCCTTCTCCTCTGCTTACCTGACTTGGAGACTGTCCTGAAAGCTATGTGCCCTCCCTGCCCACAGACACAGCCCTGGAGGATTCATAGATCCCTTGAAGCACATCCTAGGGTAGGGCCTGTTAGCAGTGGATGACACATATCAATCTAATCAGTGTCACTTGTACTTCTTCTGTTGACACTGCTTGTATTGACTCCTTTGATCATTAGTTCCTCAGGGTCTTACATGGGGTCTGACACATGAATACATGACCATGATGGTGTCTGTTATGTGCTACACTACATAGGGAAAATAAACCCTTTTTTTTTTTTGCAGTAGAAAATCCAATCGATGAAATAATTACAAAATGCTTTGGCCATATTTTGTGGCAAGGAAAAATGCAATGGAAATATATGTTAAAGTTTTATTCACATTTTTTCTTTTTTATCTTTAGGATGAAGCTCTTACATCAGGTGTCAAAAGTGTGGAGAACAGATGGGTTGTCGAGTTGTATTTATAAGCTACTCTCTGTAGATTACAATCCTCTCTATATTAACCTCACAGTGGATTTCTGGTCGGACCCATGACCCTGAATCTGGTGACGTTCAGAAGAACTGAATATTTGATTGCAATAATTTTGACCCAGAGACTTCCTTTGATCGTTCACATTAAGAACTTGTTGGAGCTAATTATTCAGCTGAATTTTTCCTTTTTGTATTTTCTTAGCAGAGTTCTTGGTGATATGGAATGTAAACACAATTGTAACAAGACTGCTTTCTCAGTTGTTTTGATCATGGGGATTAAATATTGTGATGTAAATACTTGAAGGACTAAGTGTAAAAGGACTACTCAAAGGATATGTGAAGGCTGCTTGAGAAAAAAGCCAAGGGAAATAAAGTAGCTGAATGCCCCCAGAGAACCAGAATTATTCTACTCCCAGGTAGAAAGGTACGAACACACATTTCTGTGATTTATTCTGCATGATCACCTGTGAAGAGATGAAAAGAAGGTCACAGAAGAGGGGAGAAAGGTGAAGAATCAAGATGCAGTGACCTTGGAGATAAAGAGGAGACAGAGGCCCGGGTCAGACGAAGAGGCCGCTGCAGTTACGCTGGCGGCTGCTGCTCCTGCTGTGACTGGGGTGTCCCCTGCCCAGAGGTGCCTTCCAGGACCAGCCCAGCAGAGAATCTACTAGTTTTTTAAGCATTTTTGTAAAACAATTTTGTATATGTAGGGTATGGTGTCGCTGTTTACAAATCACAAAACAATAATAGTAAAAGATGAAAAAGCTTCGGGTGCTCAGTCTTGTTTCTTACTTGAGGCCTAAGATACATTCATTTCAACATTGATAACCCTAAACAGCTTAAAAACAAAACAGGTGAGACCAACCCCTTTTACTCTCTCTTTTTCTTCCTCTGCTCCTCTGCTGTGAGTGTAAGATCCTTTCCTGGCGGGTGCCTTTGCATCTCATTTCCTACATCACATCATGGTTTTCTTCTCTTCATTCTTTTGTCTGCCCCTTTGCCAGGATCAGTAATGGGCACAGCAAGGCCGAACATGGGCACACCTGATAGGTCCTGGCCTCTGGAGGACTGGGCTCCTCTGCCTAGACTTGGGAAGCCTTTGATTTGGAAGTAAGTGGGGCCATGGCACAGACTGGGGCAACAGCAGTGATTTAGGGAAGAAGCCACCAGAACTGCTGAGCTCCCTTGGGCGGGGCAGGGGTGTGGGAGGGTAGGCTAAGGAAGGCAGTGGGAGATGGATACGGGTCAGGACTAAGAGTATTGTGTTTGCACAGAGGAACAGACATGTGTAATGTAGATAGATGTGGATGTTCTTCAGGAAGTATTAAGCAGCTGTGCCCCAGGGTCTCTCCATCCATCATTGTTATATGAAACTTAAACTTTAGCATGATGAGTGCCAACCAGTAAGGGTAAGTAATATCCTTTCCAAAGGGAAGAGGGAAGAAATAGGAGGGCTTGGGGTTACTCAAGAAAGATAAGAGTCATCTCCCAAGTAAGGAAGGAAACTTTGAAAGGATATCTCTGTATCTATCTATCTGTCTCTCTGTCTTTCTAGACATGACAGGTTTACCTCAGACTGGTCTGTTTTATCTTTAATTTGGGGACAAGTAAAAGTGGTGTCTTTATTTAGCAAATACTTTTTTTTATATCCCCCACCCCCACCCCTTGATGTTCACATTCTTTTTTGCAGACTTTTTTTTTTTTTTTTGCTAGAATACAGTCCCAGTTTTCTTAATTAAAACATATATAACTGAACTGTTGTAACTGCCAACAGCCTATGCCAGGCATCCCCAAGCTGGTCTTCTTGGGGATGGAGGGTAAAGCATGAGAATGCTGTGTATAAGGAATTTGAGGATCTATATTTGGGAACTCAATTTGTCATTCAATGGAAACAAAATACAGCTACTACCATGTGGAAAGCTCCCTGTATATTTTCAGTGTTTAAAAAAGCATCTGTGATTTTTAATATGGTAGAACCCACTGTACCATGCCCATTACTGTTCTTTAGATAATTCAGGATAATGTACAAGTCACTTAGATGACTCATTATGAAATTTCTTGATGTGAAAGATAATTTTTACTGCCTTCACTTCCTCACTGTGATGCTTTTCCTGCCCTGGGGTCAGAATCCAGGGTTGGGCTCAAGGCAAGGGGCTGCCTGCCAGCTTCACTGCCACCTTCTGTTCTCGGCTGGACAGGAGAGTTAGTCCTCAGCTGTGCTGAGCCGCCCTAATTCCTGCCCTGTTTTTCATTGTCAGTTGTCACAAAGAGGCCAAGCTTTCTTTACTTTAAAGCTTGTCTACTATTATTGCTGGGGATTATTTGGGTGCAGTCTATTTGGATATCACAAATACTTACAGAGTGCACTAGTTCAAAGTTTTTACTGATTTTTTTCCCACTCATTTATGGTGCTTTAGAGTTTTCAGTGTTTTTAGACACATATTATTCAGTCTATTGACTCTTAAGCAGGGTTAATGAGGGAGTTCAGAACAGGTGCGGGGGCCTGCCAGCCTCCCCATAGCTAGTAGGTGGCGGTGTGAGAGCAAACTCATAGTGGGCTTCTCTCATTCTTTGAAATAGTTTTCCTGAATCTATATAGCCCTGCCCTATCTCCTAGGCAAGTTTGGTGTCTTCTGGATCCTGAAAACTATGTTCCATTCTCATTTGGCCTCCCTAAACTTTTTTCCAGATTTCCTCCCTGGTTTTTTGGCCCTTAACCCCATCACTTCTACTCAAGCTCCTATTGGACATATTTCCTGGAGGCCCATCATGCTCTGTGACTCTTTCTTGGGAAAGATGACAGACATTTCTTATCAGACTTAAAACAGACACTTGCCCCACATTTTATACATATATACACTCCCTATCAAAATCCATTAACATAATTCAGTCTTTCCTATAGGAGGTGGTAAGCAACCAGATGAAGCAGAAAAGAAAAACTAGAGGAAATACCAGATACAGAAAGAAAAAGGAAATTGTTCAGTCAATAGAAATGAGAAACCAGCAGTTTCCAGTTTCTCAACCACAGCCACACTCAAAATAGACACTGTCAAATCAGATTAGTGGGTTGGGGTTGGGGAGTGAAAGGACCTAAGACTGTCAAATTCACCTGACTATTTTTATTCTTTCATTTATGGGTAGCCAGAAGGTACCTGCCCTGCTGCTTTGGATAGTAGTCTATTTATTCCAGCTCGTGTAGAAAGAAAAGATTACAGGGTTGACAGATAGGAACTGAGTGGACTTTCTAATGCTTAGTGTAGACAGCCACCCAGGTGAGCATGGAACCTGAGTGGCAATCTGGGAAGGAAACAACCAAGGGAGCGTGATGACCCCATCCACTGTCGCAATCAAGTAAAACTCTGAGTCAACCTGTCATATTTTTGGTTTAGATAGTAATTGTTCTTTACTACCTGATAAGCATGCTGAATGACTGTTGAGGAAGTGGGAAGTTTCGTAAGACAGTAGACCCGTCCAGCAATCCAGCAGTTCCCCAGAACCCAGCTGTCCTACTCTCCTTCCCCTTCCTGGGGTGGTGGGGCTGGAGATGGCTTTGATGGAACTGGGTCTAGAATTTTCCCTGAACAGCGACTTGTGTCTCACTGTGAACCCCACTTTTAGTTCCTGGAACTAGAAGGAAGAGGGGATGGCTGGGCTCCCTGGGAAGGTAGAGGGGTCAGAAACAGGACTGGTCTTGGCAGAAACCACTTTGAGGTTAAATGAACAGTCCCTGGCTACTAGCGCAGGAATCCTGAATGGTTGGACTCTGCAGGGGAATCCTCAGGTCTGGGTTTGCCTCAGCTGAAAGGTATGTCTTCTTCAAGTATTGAAAGCCTGGACATAGTGGGCACTGAACTTCAGGGTGCTGTTTGGTTTTGGAGGATTAGAGTCTTTCCACATCTATAGTGGGATGTGCATGTTTTATGAAGGATGAGTCTGAGACTCAAGGTAGAAAAATAGCTGGAGAGGTGGCAGGGACAGTGGCTAACTGAAGGCCTGTTCTAGTCACTTGGTAGAGAGGGCAGATGGCAAGATTTAAGAAGCAGCAGGTTGCTATCTTGCCCCATCATAACTCTTTTCTGTTCCCATTGCCGCATTGGGGTCCACCAACTAAGATGAATTTTAGTTATAGGAAAATCTGCAGAGAAAATTTAAAGTGGGGCCTAGTTGTCACTCACCCTTTAGTATGAATTAGATTGAAAAAAGGCTTTCCATCAACCTAGCTGAGAGTAAATCACAAGGATAAAGATTTATACTAAAGAAGATTTTGGAGCATGAAGTCCTGGAGAAGAAGGCAAGAGTGGATAGGAAGGGCCTCCCCGGTGGCGCAGCGGTTGAGCACTGGGTTGCGAAACTGCGCGCGGCCTCTGCGGCGCCGGTTCGATCCCCGGCTGCTCCCCGGCCACCAGAGGAGGGTCCCACATGGCGTGCAGACCTCTCCTGCCGCCCGCTGCTCCCCTCAGCAGTGTACTTCGGTCCTTCTGCCTGCTCTGCTCCCCGCTCTGGCTCTGGTGAATTCTCTCACCCTCCCTCCCGCACTTCTGACTGTACCCAGTGCATGTATAAACAAAACAAACAAATCAGCAAAACAAATAAATAAAGCATGCCTCTATTTAAAAAAAAAAAAAAAAAAGAGTGGATAGGAAGCAGGATTTGCTCAGCTGGAGAGTGAAGGCACTGGATAACCTAGTTAGAAGTAGAAGAGAAAGGACTGAGAACACAGGAGATTATGAAAACAACGATGGGAGGGTGGCATTTCAAAGTCTGCCCAGAGTAAAGGGCACTCCTTCTTCCTCTTCCTCTCCGAACAGATCACAGAGAACCTTCTCAGCCAAGGGCAGCTGCCACTTATCTTGACCACCACAAGCCCTGTCCTGGAGAGAGAAAATGAAGCAGGGCAGGACAAGTTGATTGAGTGCCTATGACCCAGTCTCCTAGGATTCAAGGATGAGAATTGCTACCCCCAGTCTCCTCAGCTTTACCCCAGTACATGAGAGAGGAGTGCCACTCCCCACCCCTACACACACACCCTCCCCAACCCCACTGCTACTCCCTTGTCCCTCCACTGTCCACTGCCCAGGGCTCGGTCTAACTCCCTGGAACATGGTCAGGGTGTGAGATGGGTGGTAGGACCCTGAAATGACAGTTATATTTTCTTCATAGGGGACAGAGTTTGACAGTTGGAGATGGAGATGCTTCCATTGTTTCTAAGTATAGGAGAGAAAGGATTTGAAGAACAGCATCTCCACCACCACTTCTGAGCTAAGTGTAATGGAGTGAAAACTAAAAGTACACAGAAGTTCTAACCATTTAACTGTACAGCAGGGTTACCGGCATTGGCCGGAAACCACCCACTATTGCCTCTCCCGTCTCCTAAATTTGAATTCTCAGGAGCCTGAGAATGCTCTTTGTTGGAAAACTCATTTGGTTAGACTCAGATGATCAATTATGACACTGGAAAAAATAAAAGAAAGTAAACATATTTAAAATTTGCCTTTATTTATAATACTAGTTAAACAAATGTTGAGTTATAACAATCTCTTTCAGGACCACAAATAGAAACAGTTTAGAAAAGAAATATTTTGACAGTAGAAAAAAGTCACCATAAATGATCCACCTACCGGCTGGCTGGTTTCTCCCCTGTTTAAAAGGTATTTCAAGTTGAGACTGGTAAATATGTAACAGGCTCCTACTTGTTCCCCCCCAAAACACATATTTTTTAATTCATGGGAAATTACTAAACACATATTACTAAACACATGGGAGAATTACTAAACTACAGCATCTGAGAGGAAATTTCATCCATTGTTAACTCAAGATGAGCATTGTTCTGCAGAATAAAAGCATCCCAAGGTGGCATTGAGAGATCACCATCCCGTCTCCTTAGGTAGGAGCCACCATAGAACAAAAGGCAAAAGACGTATTTCAGCAACCCTTTCCTTAGTTCTCTTACCCAGACACTGTTAAGCTGCATGCGTCTTTGAAGGCTTCTTTTAGAAAGTATTAAGAAAGAAAGGCACATTTGTTATCCAAATACAGACTTGACTTTCTGTAATAACACAGGTTCCTTTGAATGTCATTAAATCCCGAAATTAAATGTAAGCAGAGATGGGAACTGTTATTTTCTACTTTCTAAACTCTCCCTGTCTCTTCAGTCATGAAAGTGTTGCAGAGTCCTGGTCCAGAGTGAAAACATGAGTGGTGAAACTGCCGGGAGCCCAGGAGTTGAAAGAAACGCCACACCACCTCACTTGGCAATTTGCGTAAGAACGAACACGTTTCCGGGTGGCACGGATGTGGAATAAAAAGAGAGAGCACTTCCAGCACCAGCCCCTGAGTCACTGGGGGAAGGCGCTTGGGCGGTGACACTGTACTCTTAATACTCAATTCTGCTCCAGTAGAACATGGCACCCAGAAGAACCCAAAACTAGAATGCAAAGAGAAAAAAACAAAAAACAAAGGAAAAATGAACAAGGGATTGGTTTCAGAAACATCTCATACTTGGGGGAAAATGTCATCAGGTTTGTTGAGGCTTTAGGCGTATTGGATTTTTAAGATTAATAATTTTTTGTGATGATTTAAAGAGATAATACACAACTGAGCATGATCACAATTAAGTATTGCAGGTGAGGTTGGTCAGGGTCTCCTCCCTCGGCAGGCATGCAGTGCTTTCAGAGGAAGCACAATTCTTTTGTTTTCCCCACCACCGTCCCTCTATTCCCCTGGCCCCTTCCCTCATCCCTGCCTCTTAACCTCAGGGCTCTCAGGATGTTTACTTATGTCTACTTGCTGTTGAAAGAGTCTTATATTATCCAATCGTCCGCTATGTAAAAGTCCAATATTTGTTTTTATCATTCTGATTTACTTTGCTACACACAATTCTCTCAAATTCCCTCCATTCTGTGAGAAATGATGCATAATGGCTAAATAGTTCTCCATAGTGTGGGTATACATCTTCTTGACCCAGTCATCTGTTGACGGGCATTTAGGCTGCTTCCACGTCCTAGCTATTGTTAAAAAAAAATGCTGCTGTGAAGATTGTGGAGCATATGGGGTTTTGTGTTGACGGTTTCATATTCTTTAGAAAGATGCTCAAGAGTGGGATTGCTGGGTTCTACAGTATTTCCATTTTCAGTTTTCTAAAAGGTAAATCCAGATTGCTTTCCATAATGGTTGTACCAGTTTACATTCTTACAGTGTAACAGGGTTTTCTCTGCATCCTTTTTCTCTGCATCCTCTCCAGTACAGAGGTCTGAAGGTCTTTTTCATATGTGCCATTCTCACTGGTGTGAGGTGGTATCTCCTTGTCGTTTTAATCTGCATTTAACTTGCAAGAATAATCTTGTCTTAGACAACATCAAGCCCTCCTATCACTTCCCACTTTCCTACCACAATCTGCACCCTAACTCATTGCTAAATTGCCCCTGGGGAAATTCTTCCTTCTTTCTCTCAGGGCTAATTAGCCTTTAGTGGATTCCTATTTACAGTATGTACCATTTTGGGAAAAAAATTCATGTCTAGTATTGAACCTCTCCTACTAGGGGATGCTTTCTTATCCCAGAAATGCTCATGACCTGGAATGGTTACCCCTAAAGAGAAGAGAACTCAAGCTATGTGATTCAGCTAAGTTAGAATATCTGAGTTTTGTTTGTAAATCTTCCACATACTCCCTGCATTTATAAAATAATAATATCTTCTTCACCTATCTAAGAGAAGATTGGATGAGATAATGAATAATAAAGTTTAATGTTTATTGATAATTCACTATGCATCAGTCATTGTTCTAAGTGCTATGCATGTAGTTCAATTTAATGCTTCCAAGCCCTACAAAGAGACTGAGGCTAGAAGATACGCAATCTACTTAAGGTCACTGAAGTAGTTGTGGTAAAGCTGAGATTTGAACCCAAGCAGTCAGCTTCAGTGTTGAATTTACCATTTTAGGAAAGCACCTCTGTAATCAGTAACGAGCTGGACATGCCTAGAGAGCTTTTCTTAAGCGCAATTCTAAGAAACAATGAATTTTTCATTCTGCAAGATGAGAGACTGGCTACCTACCTAGCTACCATTGTAGAGATTTCGAGTTCAAAGTACTGGATATGATACCTTGTCTGTAGCAGACCCTCAACACATTCAGTTCCCTTCCTTCCTTTGAATTTCAAGGGCATCCAGAGTCCATTTGATGTCTGTGCAAATATTAAAGGTTTCAGCTGGTCTAGAGTTCTAAGAGTCTCAAAAGACTTTAAATATTATCCCCTAGCTCTTGCAAACATGGCACGAATAGAAACTTCGCTGTTAAAATTTTCATTCTTTCAACAAGTCAGCAAGCATGTATTATGTGCTCTGCTAGGTACTGTGGATACAGGGAGCAGCTTGCAGGCTTTGACAGAGAATTCACAGTAGAGTGACTATGACAGAGGGGTACATGGGGTGTCCCAAGGAGGATGGATCCAGGAATCATAGAAGACCTGTAGGAACTGATATTCCCTTTTTTCCTACCTCACCCAGTTTCTCACTCCCAGCCCAGCATTTCTTAAAAGATGCACAAGCCCCTAAAAGACCTGTTCAGGGGTCCGTGATGTCAAGACTGTTTGCATAATAATATAAGACTTGTTTGCCCTTTTTGCTGTTTCCACTTTTTGTACTGAAGGTGCAAAAGCAGAGGTAAGTAAAACTAGAGGTATCTTAGTAAGAATCAAGGCAGAGGCACTAAACTATTAGTAGTCATACTTAAAGGCTATGAGATTGTCTTTGATGTAGTAGTGAGAATTACTAATTTTATTAAATGTTCACCTTTGAGTGAACATCAATTTTATACTCTGTATGATGAAAAGGAAGTATGTATAAAAGCAGTTTTGTTGCATATTGAAATAGGACAGTTGTCTTAAGGAAAAGTGCTGTGTGAACTAACCATTCTTCATGAAACATTATCTTCGTTTGAAAAAAAAAATGACTAATAGACAAGCTATGGCTATTTAGAGTTGGGAGTTTAGCAGACATTTTCTTGAAAATTTATAATCTGTCACTTCAAGGAAAACAACTGACAATATTTGTTGCCAATGATAAATTTGACTTTCAAACAAATGTCAGAAAACTTGCATCCATCACTATGAACTTGATAGCATCCCAATATTGGCTTAACATCTTTTCAATGTAGCAATTTCAATAAATATGAGGTTTGGGTATTGCATAAGGAAATTGGCCAATACTGGGAGTTCTGCATAATATCAACATTTCCCCAAATAGTTAATGCATGATGTTATAGAACCATAACTGGGTAAAGAAGAGTTATGCAAGTGCTTTACAAATCAATGTAATGTATTTCAGTGTCTGAAAAATTTGTTGACATCGTTTCAGATTGCATAGTGCAAATAACCTTTAAGATCACTATTTGTCAAGTTTTTTATAGTGTCAAGGAAGAATAGTCACAATAATCTTTAGGTAAGATGATTTTTTTCAACTAAATATATGTGGGGAACGGGTTTTCTTCAAATCCTTCCACTTAAGCAACATATAACAGACTGAATGAAGAAGCAAATATAAGACCCCTGTTGTCTTCTCTTATGCCAGAAATTGAAGGGATTTACAAAATTATAAAAATATGCCACTTTTCTTGCTATTTTTTTTTGTTTGTTTTGGAAAGTAGTCATCTTTTCCACAAAAATATTTTATTAATGCTAACGGGCAATTGATTCATTGTTATTTTAAATAAATTAGTATGCATTTAAATTTTTTGGTGTTAATTTCTAATAGGTTATACTATCAATAGAAAGTAGCATTTTGGAGGCCTCAATATTTTTGAGAGAGTAAAGGGGCTTTGAATCTAAAAGTTCAGGGCTACTTCCTGAATGTAATGGTTCTTAATACTGATAGCAAATTAGAATCAACTGGAAAATTAAAAAAAAAATAAAAGTGTGGGCCTTGCTATAAGATCGACTGAATCAGAAAGTCAGGTTGGGGTTCAGGAAGGCTCCACTGCCCTCTTTGGGCCCCCAAGCTCCCTCAGGAGGTATTACTGGCAGCTAGGGCTGAGGAAGACCACTCTAGCTCTTGACGCATGTGCATCAGAGAAAGTGGGCAGAAAGACAAATGGCACTGCTGGAGGCAGCTCTTTGGAAGGAGCCATCTAGAGAGATGTCAGTCTTGGACATGTCATGAGAGGGAAGGCAAGGATATCTCAGTCAACCAGGAAGATCTGGGAAGTAGGGTATACCTCTTCCTGGCAGGGGAAGTTAACATCCCCCTCCAAAGGGAGTCTACTGTCTTTGCTCCAGGGCCAGCAGGTTCTTCAGTCAAGGTTTTGTTCCCAGAGAAGCCTAGTGTGGCTGGTTTTAAGCAGGGGTATTCTCAAGGTCTCTCCTTACCATCCTCTCAGAAATAAAACATATCGAGCAGTACTCACAGTCCAGCAGAGAATGGCAAATCCAAACCAGGCAACCCCCCAGGCGTGCCGGTTCATTGGTCCGGAGATCAGTTCATAGCAGCCCTAGAGGGATGGCCAATTTCACACCCATGTGAGAAGAACCAGAAAAAGAAAAAATATGGGCAAGAAAATAGATTGTTAACTGAATCAGCCACTCCAAAATCCGACACTCTGTATAACTAAGCTATTTCCACACCCTGGGAGGCAGCCAGTTTAACATTGCTTTGCTGAGGAAATAGTCTAACAAAGGTGCTGCTATTTCAGCATAGCATTATTTTTGTGTATTGAATACATGGACAGTGTAAAGTATTTTTAAAATGTGAATTGTTTTCTAAAAGATTTTGTTGGTGATTTGCTTGAGCACAAGGTTACTTTTTGATTTGTTTATTTTTTATTTATTAAAAAAAGATTTATTTTATTTATGCATATAAGAGCTGGGGTGTAGGTCAGAGGTGCAGTGGGGATGAGAGTATACACCAGAGACAGAGCGGGGAGCAGAATAGGCCGATTGACTGAAATACACTGCTGAGGGGAGCAGTGGGCAAGACAGGAGAGGCCTGCTGTGTCATGTGGGTTAGTTTCCTGGCCAGGGATCAAACTTGTGCTGCAGTGGCTGCCAATAGCTTCACAGTGCTGAGACTTTAACCCCTGGGCCAGCAGGGAGGCCCATAATTATTTTTATTTATTTATTTATTTATTTTTAAAGATTTATTTATTTATTTATACAAGCACTGGGTACAGTCAGAAGCGCAGGAGGGTGAGAGAATTCACCAGAGCCATAGCGGGGAGCAGAGCAGGCAGAAGGACCGAAGTACACTGCTGAGGGGAGCAGCGGGTGGCAGGAGGGGTCTTCGCGCCATGTGGGACCCTCCTCCAGTGGCCGGGGAGCTGCCGGGGATCGAACCAGCGCTGCAGAGGCTGTGGACAGCTTTGCAACCGAGCGCTCAATGGCTGCGCCACTGGGGAGGCCCTCATAATTATTTTTAGATAAAATTGCTTTCAACATCTCTCTATTGGATTCTAGTGAGAGCTTAAGGAGCCACAGTGTGCTTGCAAGAGTGATTCATTTTTATTCATGGAATCATTCATTCATGCATGCCACAACCAATAAATTTTACATATGGTTCACCCTATTCTAGTCACTGTGCTGAAGTAACACATGGTGGATGACTGACCACCCAGAGTGACCTCTACTAAAGTCCTGAGAACCACAGAGAATGTGTGGGAAATGCAAAACCCAGGCTGAACCACTGAAGTCCACAGGGAATATCCTAGTAAAGAATTTGAAGTGGCTGCAGGTGGTCACTTGAGGTTCTGTCTTTCCTGACTAGTCCCTTGTTAGCCCACCCATATGCCCTGCCTTTGCTATGCCTTGATTTCTCTCCTCATTTACTCTTCTCCATTTATTTATTTATTTTTAAAGATTTATTTATTTATACAAGAACTGGGTTACAGGCCAGATGCACGGGAGGGTGAAAGGATTCACCAGAGACAGAGCAGGTAACAGAACAGGCAGACTGATGAAATACCCTGCGGAGGGGAGCAGCGGGCACGACAGGAGACTTCAGCTATGCCATGTGGGACCCTTGCCAGCTGGCTGGGATTGACCAGTGCTGCAGAGGCTGTGGACAGCTTCACAGCGCTGTGCTCAACCAGGGGAGGCCCTACTCTTCTCCATTTATATTATAGGTACTTCCATTCACTTAGATGCACAAATGGAAAACCTCAGTATTATCCTGTATTAACTGTTTTTCTGTTATCTGAAATCAAACATTGAGCAAATCCTTTTGGGCCTACTTTACAAATACAACTCAAATTCAAACTCTTACCACTTCCTGCTACCACCTTGGTCCACCATGGCCTCATTCCAGGATGATAACAATAGCCTCCTAATGGGTCCCCTGAGGCCTGATTCTACTGTATGCACCCTATTAGTCTTCATACAGTGCCACAGTGATCCTTTAAAATGTATATCAGGTCACTTTTTTCTCTGCTCAAAAAAAAAAAAATGACTTCCCACCACTTTTATGTATTTATTTAAATCTATTTTGTAATGCAGTCCCTTTTTCTTACATCATTGTTCGTTTTTTGACAGTATGGAATTTCTCCTCTCAGGTGTTGTCAACATAGTCCCACCACTTTTATTTTACTTTTTAATTTTTTAAAAATATTTTATTTTATAATTCTTACATCATTTTTCATCTTTGCACAATGTATGCTTTTTCATTTTGATTATATTCCCCATACAATTGCACCCCCCTTATTTTGACCCTAATCCTTCCTCTCCGGTCCCCCCTCCCCACCCACGTAGTGTGTCTCTGGTTTATAGTTGCTTGTTGATTTTGATTTTTTCGTTATTAAAGTTAGTCTTTTTCCTGCTGGTGGGAGTGCAAACTGGTCCAACCACTATGGAGAGCTGTGTGGAGATTCCTCAACCTACTAAAGATAGAGCTTCCATATGATCCAGCAATTCCACTCCCAGATATTTACCCAAAGGACACAGAAACATTAAGTCCCACCACTTTTTTTTTTTTTAATAGAGGCATGTTTTATTTATTTATTTATTTGTTTGTTTTTTGTTTATACAAGCACTGGGTACAGTCAGAAGCGCGGGAGGGTGAGAGAATTCACCAGAGCCAGAGTGGGGAGCAGAGCAGGCAGAAGGACCGAAGTACACTGCTGAGGGGAGCAGCGGGCGGCAGGAGAGGTCTGCGCACCTTGTGGGACCCTCCTCTGGTGGCCGGGGAGCAGCCGGGGATAGAACCGGCGCTGCAGAGGCCGCGGGCAGCTTCGCAACCCAGCATTCAACCGCTGTGCCACCGGGGAGGCCCAAGTCCCACCACTTTTAAAATGAAGCCCTGGTCCTCACACTGGCCTGTGATGCTCTGTAAAATACGGCACCACCTCTCCATGAAGCCAGCTGCCACCACCCCAGGTGTCTCACTATAAATGTAGTGAGCTTCAACACCAGGGCTGCTTAGCTGTTGAACTATGTCAAAGCCCTGTTACTAATTTTGTGTACACATTTTTCATTGTTTTTTCCTTTCTAAATTTTATAAACTTCAGTTCCTACAAAATCTAGGTCCAACTTGACTTCCACTCTTCATTCATTCTACCTTGTCATACTAATCTTTTTGATGTTCCTTCATGAAGCTAAGAATGCTCCTAATTCAGGGCCTTTCCACTTATTTGCTTTCTTTGTTCAGAGCTCTTTCCTAATCTTCTTTAAATGAGGGTCTCACTTCCTCACTTAATTCAGACCTCAGTATAAATATCTCAACTAAGCCTTTCCTGACAACCACATAGAAAAATACTCTTTCCTCCATCATTCTCCATATTCTTAACCCGCTTTATTTCTGCTCATGGCATTTATCACTACCTGGAATTTGCCATATATTTGTTTGGTAATGTTTTCTTTGTGGTCTGTCTCCAAGTACAAACTCTACTAGGGCACAGCTTTTATCTTGTTGTAGGGTAAGGTAAAAAATCAGACTTTTCTGCCCTCCCGCCATCAGGATAGATGAGGGAACCCTGTGATCCTGAATGCATGCCTAATGGCGGGCACCTGAAGTGGGTACACCTGCGCTAAGACTGTGCTTTTAAGGGTGGTGTCACGGGGACGCCAGTAGAAGCCGAAAGAAGCAGCAGCCTGAAGCAGAAGCAGAGAACACCAGAGAGCCCAGATAGTGAAGATTTGCTGGGGGCTGGGAGGACTGCCAGCCTCCCAGCCCCCCAGCACCCCTGCCTGCCACGTACCCACTGAACCCCAATAAAAGACCTGCAAAAAACCACTGAGGACTCTGACTCCTCCTTTACCTGGTCTGCTGGATCAGAAAACCTGCTCAGAGGCCCATTCCTGACTTTACACTTGTGCATTATTGAATCTCTAAATCTAGAACAATGCTTGAGCAGAAGTACACACCTAATAAACACTGATAAGCTAAATGGCACTGTAGGGTAAAGAAAATGTCAGGCTTTTCTGCCCTTCTGCCATCAGGATAGATGATGGATCCTTGTCCTGAATGCATGCCTGATGGCGGGCACCTGGAGTAGGGTGTGGGCATAGGTAGATGGGATTCACCTGGGCTAAGACTGTGCTTTTAAGGGCGGCATCAAGGGATGCCAGCAGCAGCAGCAGTAGAAGTCAAAGCAGAAGCCGAAATAGAAGCCGAGAAGCAGCAGAACGAACGCCAGAGAGCCCAGATAGAGTGAAGACTTGCTGGGGGCTGGGAGGCCTGCCAGCCTCCCAGCCCCCCAGCCAGCACCCCTGCCTGCCATATGCCTGGTGAACCCTAATAAAAAACCTGCAAAACTACTGAGGACTCTGACTCCTCCTTTACCGGGTCTGCATGGGATCAGAAAACCTGCCCTGTGCCCAGTTCCTGCCTCTACAGGCACTTCTAAGGAAGTAGTGATTATAACATAATCACTTGTGACGTGCTTGGTTCACAAACACTCATATCCATTGCCCACTTGATTCTCCCAGCAATCCTGGGAGATCATTCCTCTGTCAGTGTGTGGAATATCCTGCTTAGGTCTGGTGTCAGGCGCTGGGTTTTGCCCTCATGGAGCTCAGACAAAAGCCCTAGTTTTTTTTTTTTTTCACCTCATCTCATTTAGTGCTCTTCACAATGCTTTCTTTTTTTAATCATTTATCTTCCTTAGTTCCACTGTAATGTTCTTGAGGTATAGCGATCAGCAGAATGTATGTATGTATGTATGTATGTATGTTTGTATGTACGTATGTATAACGTGCTATGTGAATTTTGGTTGATTTCTATTTTTAACAAACTTATGATGATTTTCCTTATTCTGTTAGCATTTATTTGTGCATTGTAGCTCTAGAAAAGCACCAAAATGAATGTGAGAAAGAATCACTTACCTCCTCATTCACCTGCCACCAGGTATTTATTTGTGCCTGCTTTGTGCCAGGCATTATGTTAAGTTCAAAAGATAAATCACTGAAAAATGCATGGCCCTCAAGGAAACTCATAGGAAAGAATAGACTTGTGAACAAATAACTATAACATGATTCAAAGTGTCAAATAAAATAATAGAGGTAAGGAATATGAGGTACTGACGTGGCATATTTTGCTTAGTAGAAAAAGGTTGTTATAGGAGGATCAAAGAAATCTATCACTTAGAGGGATGGTGGGGCATGGGAATCTTGGGGACTGGGATAGAGAGAACCAGAAAAGCATATAAAAACAAAATAAAAAAAAGATTATGTCAAGGGTGAAGAATGAGTGATACTGAGAAAGTAGGAGCACAGGGTATCAGAGACAGAGACTTTCAAGATGCTGGAATTTGGTTGGGGAACAGGAAATTGAGTGGTGATGAGCTTGTATTTGTGGTGTATTCCGAAATTAGCAAGCTTGATACTTCTCGTTTATTGAACTGCACTCAACTAACTTTCCTCAAAGTGGCAGTGGACAAAAAGCAGTAGACAGCATTTCTGAGACTTACTACAAGTATATGGGTTCTCAGCAGAGATTTTGGGGGAATATTACCAATTTATTTCTAGGCTTTGAACCTAAGCTCTGGTGCCAGATGGCTGGAACTTGATTCCTGACCTTGGGCAAAGTACTTATTAACATCTCTGTCTCTGTTCCTCATCTATAAAATAAGGATCATAGTGGTACCTGCTTTGAGCACTAAATAAGTTAATGTGTTTGGCACTTGGAACAGTGTTGGGCATTTGGTAAGTGTCAATAAATGTTAGTTTTCACCATCATCATATCATCCTCATCAGTCTAGAAACAACTTTTCTACATACATCTGTATGTAAGCCATCTTCTAATACTTTATGAAGACTTTGCTCCATTACCAACTGACCAAGGAATGAGGATGTATAATTTCTGCAGTTATCTGCAGCAATTGCCAGTACTTTGGAACCAAAAAATGTTGTTTTGCAAAAATTAGCAGAACACACCTTTGTTTAATGGTTTGGAAATTTTCATTTGAACAAAGTTGGTTTGCTATTGCAATGTTTGTGTTCTGTTAATTTTATTAAAATGTAATTTTCCTCAGGTTAGCTCTAGATTAGCATTCACATTTTACTAACAGATGGAAAGAGTTAACATGAGATTTAGGAGAAAGGATGCAGAATTTTTTACTGAGAGGATATTACCCACAGTTAACAGTGATTTCCTCATGAAGAACAGGATCATCTACAGGCCTTGGGAGGAGAGAGAACTCACCTGATCGTGATAATAACCCTGCACTCCCAGTTTGCAGGCCTCCAGGCTGAGAGGTTGTTTAAGATTGTTCATTACACAACATTGGCGAGGCCAGGGATAGTCAGCATCGTTATTCCTAGCGCGGAAGGCAGATGTATATTTCTGCCAGTCTGATGGACCATGTACACCGCAGCAATTGTCCTGTCAGAGGATGAGAGAGACAGAATTGTCTTCCATGGCCCTTGCCAGTTGCGTCAAGGTAACAGCTGAGATTATATGTACAAAGCAGGTATGGAAAATGTACCATATCTTATATTTACTAAAAATCTCCAAATGACAGCTGAATCATGTATACAACTTCTGAGCCCTGCCAGTAAATAAGAGTAGATAAACTTGCCTTTGTCAGGTCTCTTTTAGAAGGAAAGCCCACGGGATGCTGACTTCACCCCCAACCACTCATGCACCCCTGAATATTGGTTTAGCTGTCACCTTCCAAGACAGCAGGCATTACCTGGAGCATGAGCCTGTCCCAGGTTTTGGTAACTCCATTGTTTTTCCATTGGTCATCATTGTTTAGAGGATGGTTGTTTTGGTATCTTTCCAGCATCTGCTTCAGGAAAAGGTTGGGTGTGAACTACAGTGGGAGGAGGAAACGCAAGAGAGAGAGTTGGCAATTAATCCCCAAGGAGGCAAAATGATTTGCTCAACCTGTTGCTGGAGACACTGAACATCATCTCCTGGAGTTAGACTGTGCTCTGTGGGCTGAAGGTTGGTTGTGAGGATGATATGGGTGGTTGAGATGCCCATGAAGGGAAAAGACCCCCATCTTCAAAAAACGTCCCAGTGAGACCAGGTTAGACAGTTATCGAAGGGTGGCTGAGGCCTGGAATGAAGAAAAAGATTGAGCAGACTGCTGAATTGAGAGGATATCTTAGATCAGTGGATTTTGGATCATTCTATTGGGAACTCAGTGGCTAGAGAGTTGTAGAGAGCAGAGGGCTTCCAGATCTGGGTTCTGGTGAGGCCAGGGATAGTCAGCAGAAGTCAGACTGCTAAGATTCAGGATTCTTCTCTTTCACTTACCAGCTATGTAACTTGGAGACGTTAGTTTACCTTTTTAAGTCTCTGTTTTTTAATCTCTAAAATGGCAATATTGATAATAACCTATTTTATAAGGTTATTGTGAGGATTAAGTAAAGTGATATATGTGCTATTACTATACATTTTTAAGTGTCTGGTACAGAGTAAGGTCAGTCGTTACAGTGTTGATCTAATAATGGTGATGATTCATATGGTTATTTGGCTCCATGCTTTTTGAGACTATACTCACAAAGTCCCGTTGTGTTGCTGCTGTGATGCAAGATGCCACTTCAAAGGCATAGACGATGAACATCAGAATGAAATACTGGAAGAGAAACACATGAAAAAATTACATTCACCTCCACAGAGAGAAGTATTGTTTTTACAAATAGTTGTTATGTTGTTCCAGCACATTCATCTAAATATCATCATCCAACCATTCACAGTTATTTAACAAACCTTCATTGATCAACTGCTTGGCTAAGACTTGGTCTCCTTTTAACCAGAGAACAAATGATCACTGAATACAGAGCTTTCTCAGTCTACTATCCTGAATTTCTGTTTTAACAGGGAAAAACAAATATAAGAGAATAAACTGGTGTATCTATATGTGTGCATGGGCGTGCATGTGTGTGTGCATATGTGTGTGTATGTGTGTTAGGTCAATGACTAGTAAGGGAGTTTCAGTCTATCAGACATAAGGTAGAGTCACATAAATTCTTTCTCACTGGGAAAGATTTTCTTTATGGTTCATTGAATATTCAGAAAAAGATGAACAGGATTGTGTTTCATAGCCATTGTCCCTCTGACAAACATAGAAGTCTTATTAGAAAGGACAGGCATCGTCTAGGACAGCCCCTCACTTGCATTTTCTGTCACACATCACCCCTCTCAGTTATATGGGTCAGGTGAGAGAAATGAGCAGCCTGTGTGTTGCTGCTACTGTGTGTTTGTGTGTTTGTGTGTGCCCATGCTGCCTCCACAGCACATTGCCCCCTTTTTTCTTAATTCTTTTTTTAAATTTTATATATTTTGACATCATTCTTCATTTTTTTACAATGTATGCTTTCTAATCTCAGTTATATTCCCCGTGAAATTACCACCACCAATGCAAATTTCTGAACAGCGATGGCCTCTGAATCTGTGCTGGGTCTGTTTGCTGGAGCTCTGTCTTTGCTTTCCTCCGCCTTACACTCAGGCTTGTGGTCCTTGGGTTCTTCTGGAGGAAGGGGCACTGTGGTGAGTGCTGGTGGGGAGCACAGGGAGACTTCTTCCCTGGGCAGGGGAGACTTTCTGAGAAAGTGGCTGCAAAGTTAACAGCAGCGGCAACTTTTAGAGTGCTCATAGCATTTCCCCCCTGTATTAGCTGCTGTCTTGCTCTTTGCCAAGACGTTTGCTGCTGGCTCCCCTTACAGAGGTTCAGGACACTCCCTTCAAGACACCCCATAAAGGGGACATGGGTGTCCTCTCCATCAGCGTCCCACACCAACCCCTGTTGGTGCTCCTGGCTGTGTCAGGCACACAGGGTTGGCCCAGACAGGGTTGTGCTTGAAGCTGGTATCCAAGGACACCTACGCCTTTCCCTGTTCCCTCAATATCTTTTCCCACCCTCCAAAACTGAGAGCTTTTGCCCTAGAACCAAGTGACACAAAGGAATCTGAGAATGTCAATGTTCTGAATTCCTTGGGTACTGGGTCAGTATTAGTTCACGGGCTAAGTAAACCAATAAACACCTTAAGTTGCTGGACTTGTTCCATAAAGGTGGAACTCAGGTCCTGCAGCTTTTGGGGTAGGGATCTATTAGGGGTGAGGAATGGGGGTGGGATCCCCTCACTGTGAGAAACTGCTGTCCTGAGCATGGGCAGAGGGTAGAGGGCTAAACCCTGACCTGAGGATTAACTCTGCTCCTTGCAACTTTACTTCCATTTGCAAAGACAGGGCATGAATCTGCTGTCTGTGGTTTAAGGCAGAAGCCTCTCCAGGGGAGCCTCTCCAGAGACCTCAGAGTTCAGGTCTCCACAGGCAGTTGGGAGCTGAAGCTGCTCTCTACAGTGGCACACATAAGTGTTTTCTAGGGTCCCCCCAAAAGCAGGGAGAGGGCCTTCCTGGTGACTCAAGGGGTTAAACACTGCACTATGAAGAAATCCACAGCCTCTGCAGAATGAGTTCGACTCTGAGCCAGCCAGGGAGAAACCAACATGGCAAGGTAGACCTCTTCTGGCTCACCCGCTGCCCCCCTCAGCAGTGTATTTCAGTCAGTCTGCCTGTTCTGTTCCCCACTCTGTCTCTGGTGAATCCTCTCACCCCCCACACCTCTGGCCTGTACCCCAGCTCTTGAATGTATAAATAAATAAGTCTTTAAAAAAAATACAAAAGCAGAGAGAGAGCATAATGTTAGAAGTGCAGGTTGTCACAGAAAAGCAGCAGCCTTGAGCTCATACTTGGCAAAAAGGTTCATGCATTCTTATACAAATTCAAGTAAAATGAAAATTCAAATGCATATTTTGTATTTTATATCTTACTATATTAGTACCTGATTGATATTAAAATTTTAATATAATTTAAATATTAAAACAATATTTTAAGCTTACTATTACGTTTTTACTCTGTCTCTCTTCTGGCCTATGAAACTCCTGCCTGTACCTTTTGGTCCAGTTGAGGAAGCACAGATCTGGAAAATACTCAACATCAGTGCCTCCAAGTGCCTCCCCTTTGGTTCTCTGAATTGGAATCTCAAACTGGCAGTAGTGGAGGGCACCACCCCCTCCTTCTTGCCCCTCACACTGGTGCTCTCTGCTCCTGTCTTCCCCACTGAAAATCAAAGCATTGTACTCAGGGAAGAAACAATCCATCAAAATTCGTCCAGGAGACAGCTGTAGAGAGCTTTAAGGTCTTACCACTAGGAGAATTTTCCTGTTGGACTTCATGATGCCCACAATGCCTAGAACAGACAGACAGAAGAGGCAGAGGCCAACAAACATGCCGATCCAGGCTGCCCCATAGATGTCATCATTGTCGGTGGCTTCCAGCAGTGGGTACAGGCTGTGCTGGTCTGATACAAAGAAGATGCACTCGGCCGTCAGGGCGATGCCACACATCTGGAGGAGAAGGAGTTCAGTCAGGGTGGTGGCCAGGGGGGTCGTGCTGGGAAAGGGAGTGGAGAAGTGGGGTGGCTAAGATAGACGAACTCCATTCTCTGCAGAACCTTTAAGCAACTGACTTAAACTCCTCATTGCCAGGAAATCAAACAGCTCCTTCCATCTAACTAATTGGTTGTGTGTCTCCTTCTCCATATCACTCTGTTATCTGGGAAAAGACCATTTCAGACGATCTATAAAGTCCTTGGGGTGTGAATCGCTCAAATGACATCTTTTGGTATGAAGGTGACCCCTCACTTCTCCCACAGCCCCATAACCCACATTCTTCTATGGTAATATTTAAATTAGCCCCGTCCTATCAATCAGAGTCACGGCATGTAAGAGCGGAAGGAAGCTCAGTGGTTATCTTTCCAGCCCTCTGTATTGTCCAGATGAGGATCTTGGCCCTGGAAGGCAATGCTTATCTAGAGCTGGAAGCAGAACTGGGCCGAGTGCCTGCGCTCTTGACCCATAGGTGCTCTCTGGCCTCACTGTCCACACAGCCTGGCCTCTGAGACACCCTCACATCCTGGCACTGGGCTCTACATGACCAGAACAAGAGACACTAACATCTCTCTCCAACAACCCGGAGTCCCACAGAACACAAACCAAGGTGAAATAGGAAGCAAAGACCAGAGCATGCTTGGGGTGGGAGTGTTTGGCACTGGCCATATGGCTCCTTTCAGATTCTTGTGCTTGAAGATCGGGAGGAAAATATCTGTTTCTTTAAACCATGGTCTTTAGACACATAGCGTAGTCATATATGGTTACACAATTAAATGCCAGCTAGTATATTTTCCTAATACATTTCTTAAAATAAAGAAAAACTGTTGGGAGCCAGTAATTACATTGTTGTTATTTTTTCTCATACTCTCACTTTTGATTAATCTAAAAAAAAAAAATCACAAGCTTCCCTGGTGGCACAAGGGGTTAAGCACAGCACTGTGAAGCTATCCACAGTCACTGTGGCACAAATTTGATACCCGGCCAGCCAGGGAGCAACCCACATGGTGAAGCAGACCTCTCCTGTCTCGCCCACTGCTCCCCTCAGCAGTGTATTTCAGTCAGTCTGCCTGTTCTGTTTCCCACTCTTGTCTCTGGTGAATCCTCTCACCCCCTGCAGCTCTGGGCTATACCCCAGTTCTTGTATGCGTAAATAAACAAATCTTAAAAAAAAATAAATCACAACTCCTGGAAGAATAGAATTGAAAAAATATTCTTTACTCACACCAATAATCACATTTCCAAAAATCAGCAGGCCCTGGAAGCAACGAACAGGGGAGTCGTCTTTAGTCATCTTCAGGCTGTCCCACAGCTGAAGGCACAATCAGAACATTACATTTAATAGGAAGTAGAGACAAGAACTGCTATGAGTCTCATTCTATGACCACATAGGCTGCTGGGTACTGTCTTTTTGTGTTCCAAAACATCCAAACCGAAGTCTTGCAATCACTTAGCAAAGGAAGAAATTTTGTTACTAAACACAGGAATCACTGTAATTTTAGAAAGAAGAAAAATGAATAAATCTTGCCAGAGTCTGATCAGTAGTTTCTAGGGACTCTTGAAAGTATGGATTGCATTGACGGCATACTTCTGAGGAATGAAGTGAGGCACTGCCAGTCAACAAGGTCACACGTGAAGTGGTGACCACTGGACACCTCCTCCCATCCTTGGCCTTGGCAAACTGGGATCCAAAGGGTAAACACATGGTCAAAGTTGTCACTTACTTCCCATATAAACACCATTATTTTCTTAATATTTTGTTATCTTCACAAAATAATTGGCAAATAAAAATACCCTGACATATTAGGGGAGGGGGAGAAAAGAGGAGATAAACTTTAGTACCTTCTAAGTATGTACCCCTCTACCAGGTCCTTGATACAGACACATCTAATTTGCAGAAACTAATTGCATTTAGCTTGACAGGTGAGGAGGTCCTCATAAAGCAGACAAGGGAGCTAAAGTTTAAATGGTAAATAAGCTCCCTGGTGCCATACAACAAGTGACAGAGTCAGATTATGTTCGTCTGTGGGACTCCAGAGCCTAGATGTAGCCCTACTTCAAATTCCCTCCATCTCCCGTCAAGCCCACACTGACACCAAGAAATAATCTACAGCGTCTAGTGCCACACTCAGCAGAAAGAGGGCTGCTCTTGCCCTGAGGGTTCTCTGCACTAGGGCAATTGTTTGGGTAAATCCTTTTGGCTTTTGCACTTGAAATACCTTGAGAAAAGCTATCCACATCTCTCAGTGTTTTAGTAACTAAATAAATCAGCGAACTACTTTATGCATTTATGCACTAAATCAAAATGCATTGAATGATACAGCTTGTGTTTTGAGGTAGTCAAAGATAGGTAAAGAGAGTGCTGTGTTCTAGGATGTTATGCTTTATCGGGAAGCTAAGATACTGATATGTTTGCAAATACAGCTGGCGAGACTAAGTACCCTGAGAGTTTGAGGAGGGGACTCCTATGTTTTGCAGAATATGTATGATTTTGACAAGCAGACTAGAGGTGGCTGGTTGTGGAAGGAAGGTGGGGCAGGTAGACATTCCAGGTACATCGAAAGGCAAGGTCAGGGAAGACAAACCTAGATGAGCTTGATGCCTGGTACCTGAGAGAGAGGTACTAGGCCACAGAATTCTGGTGCGAATGTGTAGGTCAGTGTGTAACAGGTCCCTAGGAAAAGGGGAGGTTCCAGGTTCCCTGCCCCACCAAGGGAGGGTGGAGCTGAGCAGGGAGGAGGAAGAAGCTTGAGAGGAGACTGGAGAAGGAAGGAAGCAGGATGGAGAGCCAGAATGTGACCTGAAGGAGGCCCAATGAGCAGAGAGACATGTAAGGAAACTGCACTTGCTTTGTGGTCCTGGACTGGTTGAAACAAATATGGGTGAGAGACCCATGGGGAGGTTACCAGTGGCAGCTTTTATCTTGATTTTGATTTTGCTCTTTTCCTCCCAGACTTGTCTGTTTCTGACCCTTTTCTATGGTTCCCCACCAGAAGGTGCTTTCCACTTGTGGCAGGCTTTCGGGCCTTGCTTTGGGCCAATTCTGTTTGGCTAGACTTTTATCTACGAGGGGAAGGGTAACTTTGGGTGCTTAGATTTGGAAACTATATTCTTCCCTTTTGTATTGCACACTAATTGTATTAAAGTTCTTTTTTATTAAAGGTCTATATGGTTTGTCTTGATATAGTGCATTTCAGAATCTATTTAGAGCAGGTAGGTTTGGGGGTTCTGGGGTGCCCCTCTCCCTGCCCTGTAACAAATGTGACATCAGCATTTCATAACCTCTCCTTAGCCACTTGTATTTAGACTAGGTTGGTGTCCAGAGGACCCAAAACATTTGTGGCATCTCCCAAAACAGTCACAGATTTTGAGAGGCTTCCTATGGGTTACTCTGCAGACTGGCCGTGGTCTGATGGTGAGCACGCTGGACTTGGGGTCAGAACGCCAACACTCAAACCCTCTCTTGTCCCAGCCTTACTGTAGAACCCTGGGAAACTCCACTCAGTGGCTACTTCTGCATTTTAATTTTTTAAATGTATAATTTATATGTGTATCTATGAGGATGTATACATATCGTATACACACACATACATAGTTTTTTGAATTACCCCCAAACCCACCAGAGTCATAAACTGTTACAATGCACTGTATGTTTCCCTCCAAGTAAATTCACATTCTATTTTTATAATGAAAACAATAATATCCCTTCTTTTTTGTGTCTACTGCTAGAATCTTAGAGTCATTAAGTCAATTAATGTATAGTTTGTACTGCATTTTTAAAAAGGAAAAAACACTTCTATAGTGTTGTCATATTGATGAAATAAAACACACAGAGTAGTTGATCAGCACAAGATGATAAAGCGTAAGAAGTTAGGACTAATTATTGATGGACTTATTCAGGAAGGGTAGGGTACAGGACTGTGGTTTTGCTTGATGCACCAGTGATCCCCAGGGTGGAGGTGGGAGGTTTTTTTGGCAACTGGTGCCACAACCAAGGGCTGCAAGGTTGAGGTGAACACCCTCTTTCACCTTCCCTCGGCTCCCTTTCCAGGAACTGCTCCACTGTCAGGACAGAGGCCTTATCATTCTGCACTCTATTTATTTTCCTTGGAAGCCTCAGTGGAGGAAATAATCTCTTTGGGAAAGGACTAAAATCTTCCATTTAGGGCTGGGTGTGGTCAGAGTCAGGTACCAAATGGCACGTCCGTGTGGGAGGGCCCTGCATTCCATCAACATTCCTGAGCAGTTAACACCCACCCTAGGGCCTCTGCCCTCTGGCTTTAACCACCTCCTGGGCCTCTGCTCCACACAGGAGGTGAGGCCAGTTCTCATCTGAGCTAGGACTGCTTTGTCCCTGACACAGAAATGACTCATCCAAGACTCTCCCCTAGTGCAGGCCTCCCTCCTGGGATGCACCTTTGATAGTATTCCTGCACTGTGATGCTAGAGTCTCCAAAGGTGGAGAAGGCACTGGGACCCTGTTTTATTTCTCTTTCTAAAGCGGCACAGTGTCTGCATATAATAGGTATTGAGTAAATTATTTTGCTAATAGAAAGGCACATATAATCAAACATCCCCAATTCCTTATATGAGCCCTCAAAAAACTAAAACCAAGAAAATTCTCTCAATATAATAGATAAGTGAGTAAATAAATGGGCAAATAATGCTTTAAAATGTGTATTTGAGTGAATACATAAATATGAATTAGTTATTTATTTGACGAGATCTTTACTGCAGAACTGGTTAGAGTATGATGAAGCAAAGAGCATGGCTTTTCAACAGACCTGGATTTGAATTTTAGCTTCTACCACTTGGCAATTTTGTGACCTCAGGAAGTTACTTAATGCTACAGAACTTTATCTTTATTTTTTTTTTTAAGTACTTTTTTTTTTTTTTTTAAGATTTATTTATTTATTTATACAAGCACTGGGTACAGTCAGAAGCGCGGGAGGGTGAGAGAATTCACCAGAGCCAGAGCAGGGAGCAGAGCAGGCAGAAGGACCGAGGTACACTGCTGAGGGGAGCAGCGGGCGGCAGGAGAGGTCTGCGTGCCATGTGGGACCCTCCTCCAGTGGCCGGGGAGCAGCCGGGAATCGAACCGGAGCTGCGGAGGCTGCGGGCAGCTTCGCAACCCAGCGCTCAACCGCTGCGCCACCAGGGAGGCCCCAGAACTTTATCTTTAAATGGATACCATAATAACTAACCTAAGGGTTCCTGTAAAATTAAATGACACTATATGTGAAGTTCTAGAACAATATTGATTATCTAACCAATATTATTTTGTTTACTTTTGCCGTAGTTTCTTGAAGCAGACAGACAAGAGCTAACGGATTAGCAAATGGTAAAGACATTAAAACCAATGTTTTGAGTCACATTTTCAAAGAAAATATGGAAATATGATTTCAGTATGGAAAGGCAATATATGAAAATAAAGGCAAATCTGGCTGAAACAAGAGTGGGGAACCTGAGTCTCACAGAACTTGCCTTCATCAGCTCTAAACTTCCTAACCACACAGCTAGTCCCAGAGTGAGACTATTCTTTAGAAGTTAAAAAAAAAAAAAGGAAGATATTGGCAAAGTTCTCAGCTTGGAAGGCAGTTACCCAAGAAGTTCGAAATAGAAGTTAGAAGTTGAAAAATTGGTTAAAATGTGAAAGTTGACATTACACAGACTGTGTCAGAGACCCTCATTCAAAGGCTATGTGAAAACACAGGCAATTGAATTTATTTTCATAATAGACAAGCTGGAGGATCCCTACGAAGAGTTGCATTCCTTTTACACTCAAAGGAAAGGTGGCATGATTCCATAAGAAGAAACCATCAGGTCTGGTTAGCTTTTATTGTTCTCTGAGCATCATTAAGTGCCTGTGCATAAGGGAAGACTAATGAACTTACTTAGTTTAAAAAAGTAAACTGGGCCTCCCCAGTGGCGCAGCGGGTTCAGCTCAGAGCTGTGAAGCTCTCCACAGCCTCTGCAGCACCGGTGTGATTTCCAGCGGGCCAGGGAGATTCCCACATGGCACGGCAGACCTCTCCTGTCTCACCTACTGCTCCCCTCAGCAGTGCTTTTGGTCCATCTGCCTGTTCTGTTCCCCTCTCTGTCTCCGGTGAATCCTCTCACCCTCCCGCACCTCTGGCCTGTACCCCAGCTCTAGTATAAATAAATAAAATCTTTTAAAAATATATATAAAAAAAATAAAAAGGAAACTGACAAAATTCCACACCAATTGTTATTTAAAAAAAAAGACATGAATTTGTTGACCTTTCCAGAGAGGACAGGCACAGAGAGTGAACAAAATGGAGTAATAAATAGGCTCTTCTCTAATATACAGTGTAGATGTGTGTGAGTGCACGCACACACATGTATATTATAAATATTAAACTGTGGTGCTCTTTAGGATCTGGTCGAAGCTATACCTTAAGAAACGAATAACTTGAATTTTGTCTCTGATTGCCTAATCAAGCAGTATCATGATGAAAGCCCCGTAATGGCTCATTTTATGTGGCAACTTAGCTAAGATGGCAAGGACATGGTGCCCAGTTGTTTGGTCAAAGACAGGTCTAGATGTTGCTGTGAAGATTATTTTGTAGAAGTGATTAATGTTTAAATCAGTAGACTTTGGGCAAAGCTGATTACCTTCCATAACATCAGCAGCCCTCATCCATCAATGGATTTACCCCTGAATTTTCAGGCTGCTGGCCTGCTTTTCAGTTTTCATACTTGCCAGCCCTCACAACCCACTGAAACAATTCACTAAAGTAAGTCTCATATTCTGTCTGTCTGTCTGTCTCTCTCTCATACACACACACACACACACACACGCACACACACGCGCGCACACACACACATTGGTTATACTTCTCTGCAGAACAATGAATAAAACACCCCCTGATTTGAATGGCTTTCTATGTTTGAAAGAAGCGAAGCAAAACCAACCAATTTACCCTTTCCCTCAGGTCCCCATTCCTGGCCTCTAACTTATCAGATGAAATCAGCATTTCTGTTTCCAATTCACAAGGAGAGTGAACTTTCTAAAGCACAGACTCTGAAACGATTCTACAGAGCACAGCTGTTCCACAGACTGGGACAAGATATTTTGATGACAAATTGAATAATTACAGTTATTTCCTATTTTGGAGAAAAATTAATGATTGAAATTTGTCATTTTAAGCAATTTCCTCTCACAGAATTTTAAAAATCTTGGGTGCCTGCTATCACCATGTTAGATTCTAGTTTACAGTATGAATTTTGGCCAAAATGATCTATTCAATTATTTTAAATTTAGTACACCAATACTTGTATAGGGTTTCACCAAAGTTTATATGCCCTCTAAGTGCCAGTCAACCAATCCACTATCCTTAAAAACAGCTCTGGTTTTGCACCCCTATGTTTATTGCAGCACTATTTACAATTGTTAAGCTATAGAAACAACCCAGATGGCCAAAAATAGATGACTGGGTCAAGAAGATGTGGTATATAATATACAGAATGGAATATTACTCAGCAATCAAAAAAGATAAACTCATGCCATTCGCAGCAATATGGGTGAAGCTGGAAGGGAATCATGCTCAGTGAAATAAGCCAGAATGAATAAGAGAAGCACCGGGTGGTTTCACTTACAGGAGGAGTATAGGATCCAAGTAAGTGATGGGGGTGGGGGAAGAGGGGGAAGTAATTATAATAAAGTGAAAATAAAAATCAACAAGCAGCTATAAACCAGAGATATTTTGCAGTGGGGAAGAAGAGGGTAGGATCAAAACAGGGGAGGGAAGAGCACAAGGGACTATAGTGATGGTACATGGGTGAATTGGTGGTGGGAATTTCATGGGGACTATAACTGAGATGAGAAAGCATACATGTACAAAAATCAAGAATGATGAAAAAAATAAATTAAATTTTAAAAATTGAAAAAAAAAACCCATAAAACCAGCTCTGTTTTTTTATCACTTCTTTTTTGTAACTTCGAGTACTCCCTATAGTCTTAATCTAAAGGAGAGCCTAGAATTATTCCCTCTCCACCCCCTAGCCCTGCAGCCAAGAACTTCTTACTTCCCATGGAGGATGGCTCCACTGTCCACTGTTCTCTCTTGGTTACCAATCTCTTCACATCCATATTTCTCTTGTCCTTCTCTGTTGTACGTGAATTTGAGAACTTTTTTTTTTTTTTTCCATTTTCAGCCAGGTTCCAAAAGGCCTGCCTGTCTATTTTCTTCTCTCCTCTCAGTGTCCTGTTGATGCAGCCAGGCGGGGCTTAATTTGGCCCCTCCCCCCCCACTTTGGGAATTCCTTCTCTTATTTTTGCCTGTTGAACTCTATACCATCTTCTGAAGTTCAACCAAAAAAATCTCTTCTTTCCCCAGCTAACCTTACTCAGAATTGTTCTCCCGGCAACCCCTGACACCCTCCCTCTGTCACAAGCAAACAGCTCTCCAGGAACACTCACACCAAGTGCTATTGTGTGGAGATGTGTGGCTTTCCTTCCTACCAGCCTGGCTACCTCAATTTACTCTGGTACTTTGCTACCTCTTTTCTTTCTTTCTTGTTTTTGTTATCATTTTTCTTTATCCCAGTTTGTTTGATAAAGCTATTCTGGACCCATTAGGGAATAGACTGCTCTAAAAAAAATTGACAAATAATTGTACTAAAAACCATAATCATATATTTTTAAATTAATTGATGATTGACACACCTAGACGACAATGACTACAAGCTTGGTAGTTTTGTTTTACCAAGGAAGGTCTACAACCATTAGGGAGTAATTAAGGGCTCATTTATGCTAGGGTCATTATTGACCATATGTCCATTTCATAACACGGTATTCTCTGGCTGCAAACCTAGAGATTTTGTAGTCAGCTTCCTAGTAGTACAGATAAGGAAACTAAGGCACTGTAAGAGGAAGTGACTAGTTCAAGATCATTCATATACCATTTGCAGAGTCAATATTTAAGGTCAGTTCTGACTCTGAAGCAGGTTTATAGTGAGTTTCTTGTTAATCATTCTCTTGAAAGTAGTGAGATATTAACTCCTATAACATTGCTTTGAAATTAAGAGAAACTGGGCCTCCCTGGTGGCGCAGGCAGTTGAGCGCCGCACTGTGAAGCTGTCTGCAGTCTCTGCAGTGCCGGTTCCATCCCCGCTGGCCGGCGAGGGTCCCACATGGCGCAGCAGACCTCTCCTGTCTCACCCGCTGCTCCCCTCAGCAGTGTATTTTGTCAGTCTGCCTGTTCTGTTCCCTGCTCTGGCTCTGGTGAATCTTCTCACCCTCCCGCACATCTGGCCTGTACCCCAGCACTTGTATAAATAAAAATAAAAAATAAAAAAAAATAAAAAAAATAAAATTAAGAGAAACTTCCAATGCTTGCCTTTGAGTCTGCCCTTTTCCCTTTCAAATAAGCTACAAGGGAAGTCACATTAACAAAGTTGGCAAGGGGAGCCTTCCTTCCTTGCCCTCCAACAATCTTTCTCACTCTTCACCGTAATTTCTGAAATTCCACAGGGAAAGAATCACTCCTTTGCTCCTGATTAGAATACAAACACACATAAAAGCACATTGAGTCTCATCAACCATCGATGTCAATGTATCATAGTGAATGTTTTTATTAAATTTCTTCTTCATATTTTCTACTCCCTCACAGGGAGAGAGTAGACACTTTGAGAGGGAAAGTGACCCAAGGAGAAGGTAAAATCTATACAGGCAAACCTAATTCATGATTTGGGGACTTGGAGTTGTCTGCCTGGATAGAGACTGGCTTCTGATACAGATTAGGGGCTTCCTTCCCAGCCCTTAATCTGTATGAGCTATTTCAAACATGGGGTCTATTGAAAACTGTGCTTCCTACATGTACATTGGATTTCTTTTTTTTACATGGCAGGGCTAGAAAGAAAACAAATGGATGGGTGATTTTTTAAAAGTGAGATTGGTAGAGAGAGCAGAGTAGTGACTGTGCACTTCAAAAACAATATTGACCCTGACCGAAAGTGCATAGCGCACCTCAAAATATTTTCCATATACAGGAATACCCCTGTGTGTCCCACCCAGTGGGAAAACTGCCCAGTGGCCTGGCACTCACATCACTCAGCCTCCTGGGAGTTCTTTTGCTTTGACAAGTGCAGTTATTTTTTTTCTTTAAAGCTAGAGATTTCTTTCTTTTTTTCCTAGTGCCTCTATTAGGTTTGTTTTCTTATAATGATTATTCATACCCATAGTGTTGATGTTTCCAGACTCATTGAACAGGCCTCCAAATGACTGCTCACTAAACAATCCAATTTTCAAAGCAGAACAGAAAGAAGTGTGACCCACCCAGCAAGCATGAGATCATTTTTCAAGTTCATTACTTTTTTAATTCACCCAAGTTTGTTGCTCCAGAGAACATGCAAACCACACCTGAAACTCTAAAAGCTCATGAGAGAGGCATGTGGATTAACAAAAGAAAAAAAAAAAAAAAAAAGAGGGGCAGTGGAAGAGAAACAGGAGAGGAAGAAACAAGAAGCATAATACATTGCTGTGTTAGCACTGACCCAGAAACCCAGAACAAGAGTTGAGGGTGGGCAGTGCATGTATAAACAAAACAAACCAGCAAACAAATAAAAAATAAAGCATGCCTCTATTAAAAAAAAAAAAAAAGAATTTAAAAAAAAAAAAAAAGAGTTGAGGGTGGGAAGATTTCAAGGTAAGAATAAAGATGGGTGTAGAGGTTTTTGGCTGGGACAACTTGTCAGCTTAAATTTAGAATACATAAGTCTCTGGGAATGATGGAAAGAAGAGCCTGTTCTTAAGACTGTGACAGCCACAGCTCGCAATACCCATTAGTTGTTATATTTCTTTTTTTTTTTTTTAGTTGTTATATTTCTAAATTCTAAACCAGCTCTGATCAGTTAGTAGCTGCATAAAGTTATTTAAATTCAAACCAATTCAATTAAATAAAACAGAAAGTTATTCAACTGTGCTAGCCACATTTCAAGTGCTCAGTCCCCACATGTGGTTGGTTGGTGGCTATTTTAGAGGACATTTCTATCCTCACAGAAAGTTCTACTGGAACTTTCTGCATTGCTTTAGACTCCTGTCTAGAGCTGTGACATCAGCCATTCACCCACCTGAAATCAGGGACGAATGATGGAAATAAGGCTCAGACTTTCTCTTCCCAGTGAGGACCTCCAGCATGGGTGAGGCCCAAGAGATGCTCAGCCTGACTGGAATACACAAGAGAATCTTTGGGGGAAGAGAGATTAGGGAACCTCCTCATGACCTAGGTCTCTGCCCTAGTTAGGAAGCAGTGGTCAGTCACGGAGGTGGGTGGTCTGCATGACTGTGATTCCAGCATCAGGGACCTGCACTTTCTAAGGCTAGTCAGTGTTTGCTCTCAGTAAGAATGTAAGCAAAAAAAAGAAAAAAAAAAAAAAAAGAAAGAAGGAAGGAAGGAAGAAAGAAGCTCTCAGATGTCATTGTTTTTCTGGACTAGCTTGTGCCTAAGGTGTCCTCTGGATCTAAAAATCTATGATTCTTTGCAGGTGTTTAAAATATAG
This sequence comes from Talpa europaea, assembly GCF_964194135.1. Classification (NCBI taxonomy): domain Eukaryota; kingdom Metazoa; phylum Chordata; class Mammalia; order Eulipotyphla; family Talpidae; genus Talpa; species Talpa europaea. The sequence continues at coordinate 100,707,218 of NC_140070.1, read as the reverse complement.
GCAAGTAGATTTTTAAGCCTATTCTAGCAGCAAGCAAGATAAGAAATTCTTTTCTTCATAGAGAACAGTTCATCAAAAGGAAAAACAGTTCATATCATAAGGTTTGAAAACTAAGCCACTCGATTTATATATGTGTATATAAATTTATATATACATTTCATATATACAGTTCTGAGAATAGGGCAATGTCAAAGGTTTTAAGAAAGTCACACAGTTATATATAAATATAAATATATATATTTATATATAAATATATATATAATCTAAATGAATTTTTTCTTCTTGTGCTAAAAGATAAGCAAGATAAGAAATCATCAGTAAATATTGTTTTTAATTTTAAGAACATTAAAATTAATAAAATTTCAAGATGTCTTAAAAATCTTTAAAACCAGTTAGAAATGGTATTTTAAGCTTAAAAACATGAGCATAAACTAATATTTAATACTGTCTGAAAGTCAATTTGCAGCTTGTAGAAAAATGTTGTAAAAACAAAAAGTATAGGCCTCCCCTGGTGGTGCAGCGGTTGAGTGCTGGGTTGCGAGGCTACAGCACCAGTTCGATCCCTGGCCACCGGCGAGGGTCCCACAAAAAACCAAAAACCTAACAAAAAGTATATTTAGGACTACAGATCTTGGGGATCAACTAATTGGTGAAGACTAATGTAAAAATAACATTGTATAGGTAAAGTTAATTTGTTGATTTATTTTGACTGGCACATTTATTAATCAGGCCGTTTGCAAAGAACAAATATGAGTAAATTGAGTCACAAATCCTATTACAAGTTGGCAGGACCAAATGATTTCTGACAAGACCAGAAAACTTTCTGCTAGGCAAAGACACAGATTATTAAGAAACAGATTATTAAGAACACAATAATTTCCTTCAGTTTTCTTTTGATTTTCTGACTCCCTGATTAATGGGGTTGGGGTTTGGCGTTGTCTACAAAGCTGTTTACCTGAAATTTAATCTGTAGATACAGAGTTTTCCCAGGGTTTTTGGATTCTCCTAGGTCTGTTAGAAAATTTGAGGTTGAAATCAGGGTGGGCTGAATAATAGCCCAGAAGAACTTTAAGTTCAATTCTGAGGCTAGGACAATATCACAGAGTTTAAGAAAGTTGTACAGTTTAAAGTAAAAGACAATAGAACAATCAGTATCCTAAATCACAACAACAGAAATACAGCCTCAATTTATTCATCAAGAAATTCCCTTTCAGACCACTGACTCCCCCAGAAAAGCAACTCAACCATTGAAAGAGCAATTGGCTTCCCAGCAGAATGAAATCCCTCTACTCACAGCGCCTCTTCTCTTGCGCTGTGCGAATGTGGGTCCTCCTGCAACCTGCACTGGGTGAGGAGCTTTTCTACCCTGTGGCAAAATGCTTCCACCTCCCAGAGGGTGGTCTGTGGTTGGGAGGAGGGATCTCACAGGCGCTGAGCCTGATGCGGCCTGAGCCTGCCTCACCCAGGCCGAGGCCGGAAGTTAGGAGGAAGTTTTCAGTCTGTAGACTTCTGCAGCTTGGAATGTGTGCTTCTGACGGATGGATGGACGCACCTTGGCAACACTCAGCTGATCTCTGCTCTGGGTTCTTGCTGGCGCTGGCTTTCCTCCAACACAAAGGTTTTTTTGCTTTTCTTTTGGTTTGATTGCTTCTATTAGTCTGATCCTTAATTCTGCTTCTTTAGTGTTTGAAATACCTACCCATTGTCGGAGCGCTCATAATTGTGCCGGTACATGTTTATCTGTTTAGGTCATGTCGAATTTCAGTTTCTAGAACTTGCTTTTGCTGCATTTACCAGTATAGCAGTTACCCAAGTGATGTTCAAATTGAGGTGGCCCCTAGATTAATAAGGGGCAAAAGATCTGGAAACAGAGTGGGAAAAATTCAGGCATAGAGAGAAGGCTCAAGGAACTATCCTATGATGTCCAATTCCTCCCTACTCTTCCCCCACCCCTAAGTCACTCTGTGTCACGCACAGCACTTTTTACTTCCTTTTGACTTTATCACAACATTCCTTTTAATGACTACTTAGCATAGCATGATGTACATGCACCATACGTTTACTTAGCCTCTTAGAGTTGAGTCAGGGCAGTAATGTTAGAATTTGCTGAGTGTTTTAATCAATAAACTGGAAGTCTTCATTGGTGAGAACCATCACTGTAGCTGGTTCAGTTCTTCCAGAAGCACATTCTGAGACAGAGCTTAGTATGCGGTAAATTAGGGAATGCCCTTAAGATGAACACCCATGGAAGGGAGAGGGAAGAAACCGGACTGGGGAGAAAGAGAAGTAGAGCTCTATGCAGGTATGACAGTCCCACTGGGAAACTCTGGAGGAAAGTGATCAGTCACAGCTGGGCCCCTTTGGGGCCCCCATGATCCTTAGTTATGGGTCATCCTGGGAGGGAGCTCTCTGTAGCTAGGGGGATCCCTGAAGGGGACTGAGAGAGAGCCTGGAGCTACAGCTAGACAGCACCCCCACACCCTGACAGGAACCAGCAAGGCACATCTCTGTGTCCATCACACACTTTATTCTTCCTCAGCTCTCCAGAGCCCAATGAAATACAATGTCATAGTTCACACAGTGGAATTCTACAGCGTTCTAAAAAGTGCTGCCACAGAAAAATATTTTGTAACATGGAAATATGTTCACTCATTTATTCAACAAATACTTTTTGAGAACTTACTCTGTACCTGGAATTCTTGTGCCATTGTGAAAAAAGCAGCTTACCAAATAGTTTGTACAATTTAACACATTTCTATTTTTTAAAAAGTGTGTGTACATCTGCAACAATATGAATTAAAAAGGAAGAATATAAAGACAGTATCAGCAGGATTATATCTGGATGATGTAATATAGATGGCTAATTTTATTTTATTTTTTTGCCATTCATATGTTTACAAAGAATCTATATTATAATTATAAAAAGATAAACAAATTATCAAAAATATTCTTTTTTGAAAATTAGTGATAAAGTAGCATGGGAGTGAGCAAGGACATGTTTCCATTCATATTTTAGGCATTTAAAATCTATTGCTAGGGGGCCTCCCTGGTGGCGCAAGGGGTTAAGACACAACCTATGAAACTATCTGCAGCCACTGCAGCACTAATTCTATCCCTAGCCAGGGAGCAACCCACATGGCACAGCAGACCTCTCCTGACTCACCTGCTGCTCCCCTCAGCAGTGTATTTCAGTCAATCCACCTGTTCTGTTCCCCACTCTGTCTCTGGTGAATCCTCTCACCCCCCACACCTCTGGCCTGTACCGGGTAATATAAACACAAAACTCAATAACAGCAAACACAAGACTAAGTAGAAAGGAAAGATTGCTTTTCAGACAATAACTGCAACTGATTAAATGTGGGATTTCAAGCCCTTAATGTATAGATATGGTTGGTTCTACTGATTCCCACCTTCCCCTCTAGCTGGGGTGCTCCCTTAACCATGCACATCTGAACCCACTGCCAAAGCTCATCAGTGAATTGCCATCACTAAATCTCTCAGTTTAGTTTGGAAGACTTAGATATTTTCTTCCTATCACTGCAATTTAGATTTGTGACTCCAGTGATTAGATAGGTGAGAGAGAGTTTTGGGGGTCTTATTTTCAATAATCCCAATTACCTGTTTATTGATCAGGGAAAGGCTGCTGCCTCTTCCTTTGTGTCATTGATGGATGACAGGAATAGAAAAAAGCTGAAAAGGAGGCACCACCAGACTGGAAACCTGGCTCACACAAGGAGTTGGGGATAGAAGAGATTAGCAGAGCCATTGACCCAGCTATAGAAACCAAGATCCTTAGGTGCCAATGCCTAGATCACAAAACATAAGACCCGAGCAGTATCAGACTGCTGTAGGGAGTGTATAAAGCACTAGCCCAAGGGTAAAGTGATGGAGATTGAGCGCATTGTGGAACCTCCAGTCCCTTTCAGATTCTGCATAGTTATCCAAAGTCAGCAACTAACTCGAAGGCTCACAAGGAGTGAGTGCCTCCCAAACAGAAGACTGTATTAGTGCAGTCTCTGCACAGGCTGGGGGCAGCACTCCTTCTGCCCACCTGTGACTATGCAGGTGCTTCTTTTCACCAACTTTCTCCTCTGCAGAGGAGCAGCCTTCCTACTTGCCCATCACCTATACCATGTGGGTACTTCTCTCCACTGACCTCCCTCAGCAGAGGCAGCTCTCCTCAAGACTGCCTGCCTGCAACCACGCCTCTCTCAGCAAACCTGTCCCTTTCGGGGCAGCTCTTCCTGCCTGCTTGTCTCTATGCAAGTATCCTTTATTCTTCTATCTCTTTCCCTAATATGTCTCCTCCCTTTAAATATAACTAATGTTTCAATCTCGTGGAAAAACTCACCTGGGAAACTCGCTGCGTGCTGCTAAAATGGGAACTCTGGTGAAATCTTTCCCAGAGTAAACCAAAGGACCCCACACTCCAAACCCACAGACTCCAAAATGACAACATAATCATTACCATTAACCATCTGGCTCACTGCCAGCAGCCTCTGTCTAGACAGGAATAGTATACAGGGCTCACGCAACCCCAACGTACAATCTTAACAGCCAGGGGTGTTTTGCCCCCTTTATTGCACTCTCCTGTTTCACCTGTACCCCAGTTGTGAAGCCAGGTCCATCCTCTCTACATCTCAGGAATCTGGAGCTGAAGAGCGTGTGGATGGTCCTCTCTACCTGGCCATTCCACTGTACCATCACCCTGGGTGCTTTTCCTTCTCTGTGGTAGTTTTGTAACAGGATGGTCCCCAGGAAAGGGGAGGTTCCAGGTTTTCTGCCCCACCCAAACGGAGGGTGGAGCTGAGCGGGGAGAAAATAAGATGCAGAGGAGACTGAGGAAGGAAGGAAGCAGGATGGAGAGCCAGAAGGAGACCTGGAGGAGGTACATGGAGATGAGAGACATGTAAAGAATCTACACTTGCCTTTTGGTCGTGGACTGGGTGAAACAGATGTGTGTGAGAGACCCGTGGGGAGAATAACAATGGCGGTTTTTATCTTGATTTTGATTTTGCTCTTTTCCCTCCAGACTTGTCTGGTTGTTTCTGATCCTTTTCTGTGGGTCCCCACTGGAAGATGCTTTAGACTTGGGGCAGGCTTTGGGGCCTTGCTCTGGGCCAATCCCATTTGGATGAACTTTTACCCATCAGGGGACTGGTTACTTTGGGTGCTTGATTTAGAAACTATATTCTTTGCCTTTCCTGTATTGGTTCCTAATTGTATTAAAGTTCCTTTTCATTAAAGTCTCATATGTTTTGTGTTGATGCGGCAGACAGCAGAACCTATTTAGAGCAGGCAGGTTTGGGGGGTCTGGGGTGCCCCTCTCCCTGCCCTGTAACAGTTTCAGGCCGAGCTAACAAGCCTGGTCACTAGCGTGATACCTATTCTGACGACAGATGTTGGTCCTATCTCTACCTTCAAACTTTATAACCCTCTTGGGCTTCTTTCTCTCATCTCTGGGCATAAGACCAGTGGGATATTTCTCTTCTAAATACTATGATTCCTGAACAGACCCCTCTCTTCAAATCCTGTTTTGTTTTGTTTTGTTTTATTTTGTTTTGTTTAACAGAGAGGAAGTTGATAGTGCAAACTCGGTAGGAAAGTGACCGGGTAGGAAAATGAATGGCCCCCTATCTGGAATTTCTCTGAATTAGGAATGCAGGTTACTAGGTGTCTTTTGCTTTAATCACTAGTTTTGGGACAAGAGACTTCAGTACTCACTAAAGTCCTAGACAAAGTCAAATGTACTCTTCATAATGGTCCTGTGAAGTACATACCATATTAACACTCCATTTTATGAATGAGGGAGCTGGCAGTTGCCCATGGCTACAGAGCTAAAGAGCGAGGAACACTCCAACCTTACTGTTCTCACTGCCTACATTTTTTTTTTTTTTAAGATGATTTTTTTTTTTTATAGAGGCATGTTTTATTTATTTATTTGTTTGTTTGTTTTGTTTATACATGCACTGGGTACAGTCAGAAGCGCGGGAGGGTGAGAGAATTCACCAGAGCCAGAGCGGGGAGCAGAGCAGGCAGAAGGACTGAAGTACACTGCTGAGGGGAGCAGCGGGCGGCAGGAGAGGTCTGCGCGCCATGTGGGACCCTCCTCCAGTGGCCGGGGAGCAACCGGGGATCGAACTGGCGCTGCAGAGGCCGCGGGCAGCTTCGCAACCCAGCGCTCAACCGCTGCGCCACCGGGGAGGCCCTCACTGCCTACATTTTTAACCACTACGCTGTATATCCTGTTTGAGTGTAGTCAGACAATCAGTATTACTTTGAAGATGGTATTAACATTTTTAATTGCTAATCTGATTTTTTCAATTAACAAATTAATGAGGTGAATAGAGAGTAGAATGTTGTTCCTGTGATATGTAAAAAGGTATTAATCTGCAAAATTAAGTCTGCCAGAGCACCTGGGCCCTGGTGGGGTGGAGGAGGTTGCACACATCAGTGCTTAGTTTCTGTATTAAAAACCACTGAGTCAAACCTGCAAACTATGTGTCTGAAGTGCCCAGCTCTGCACAATTCTCTTTTGCCTTAGAAAATTGCTTTTTCTCCACCTGGTCTTGACTCTCTTTGCAAATTTTACTGAACTATATGCATGCAGGCTTTTTTTTTTTTAAGATTTATTTTTATTTATTATAGAAGCACTGGGTACAGTCAGAAGTGCCGGAGGGTGAGAGAATTCACCAGAGCCAGAGCAGGGAACAGAGCAGGCAGAAGGACTGAAGTACACTGCTGAGGGGAGCAGCAGGTGGCAGGAGAGGTCTGCGGGCCTTGTGGGACCCTCGCTGGCGGCCGGGGATGGAACCGGCACTGCAGAGGCTGCGGGCAGCTTCGCAACCCAGGGCTCAACCGCTGTGCCACCAGGGAGGCCCCAGGCTTTTTGATCTTTATTGAATCTTCCCCTACTTAGTAATCTTTTTTTTGTTTTGTTTTTGGTTTGCTCAACATTATTGAACATACTTATATTCTTTCAGCTCCTATAGATGATAAATGCTTAACTCAGTTCATAGTTTTAGATTATGGCCATCACAAGATGACTTCTTAGAGCAAGTGTAGCCCTCCCCCAGGAAAGGGACAGTCCAGTATTCATAGATCCTACTGGAAAGGACTTTAGCCCATTTCAATAAGCATTTATGATAATGGAATTATAGGGAATAACCATATTCCAAAAAAATAACCAGTGAAGAAAAACATGTGTATCTCTGATGTCCAATGTTAAGGGGCAAGACTATGAGAATTGTTGTTTTTATTGCAGATACCATTGAGGATACCATTGAGATTGCATACAGTCTTACATATTGGATCCAAGAGATTCCAAGGGGAAGCTGTTATCCCTGGCCTCAGTATCTGGAATGAGTATGCTTTTCCTAATCAACAGTTTGTCTTGATGATTCACACTGTCAATCTTCAATCAAACTCAGTCTTGCCTCCATTCTTACCATAACATCGAAAGTGCTTATTAAATTATCAAACACCTTCTATTTTGCCAAAGCCAGTGGATATTTCCTTGTCTTCATTTTACTCAGATTCTCGGTGGCAACTGATGCAGCAACAGCTCCAAACTTCTATTTTTCTCTCTGGCTTCCATTGTACTATGTTCTTTCAGTGCTTCTGTTTTTCTGGTTGTTCCTTCTCAGGCCCTATAGCTGTATCCTCCTTGCTCTGGAGAAGACACTAGGGCTTGGGTCCAGTTCTCAGTTATGAATGTATTAGAACTTCTATCAGAAATCAGCCACTTCCCCCTTGCCCTTCACTCTTTTCCGCTACTTGCTATTTAGAGGTTCAAAGAGATAAAGCAACACTCTCCGAACTTAGGGATGATGGTAAGAACGACAGGCCTTTGTCTTCTCACAAATACAGTCGTGTTTTTCTGCTTTTCCTCTGGAGTCTTCTTTTTCTTTCCTTGAAGAACTTCCAAAGAACAGTGAATTAGGCTGTGGCTCTTTGACATTTGCCAAGTATATATACTTGTGATTTTTTAAAAAAAAGATTTATTTATTTATGCATATAAGAACTGGAGTACAGACCAGAGATGGAGCGGGTGAGAGGATTCACCAGAGATAGAGTGAGGAACAGAACAGGTGGAATGGCTGAAATACACTTCTGAGATTAGCAGTGGGCGAGATAGGAAAGGTCTGCTGTGCCATGTGGGTATCTCCCTGGCCGGGGATTAAACTCATGCTGCAGTGGCTGTGGTTAGCTTCATAGGCTACGTCTTAACCCCTTGTACCACCAGGGAGGCCCTACTTCTGATTTTTTTTTTAAGATTTATTTGTATTTATACAAGAACTGGGGTACAGCTCAGAGGCGTGAGAGTGTGAGAGAATTTACCAGAGACAGAGCAGGGAGCAGAACAGACAGATGGACCGAAGACACTGCTGAGGGGAGCAAGGGGTGAGGCAGGAGGGGTCTGCCACGCCATGTGGGAATCTCCCTGGCCAGCTGGGAATCAAAACAGTGCTGCAGAGGCTGCGGACAGCTTCACAGCATGGTGCTCAATCTGCTGTGCCACTGGGGAGGCCCCCTACTTCTGATTTTTAAAAATTTTTGTTTATTAGATATTGGGGGCAGGAGATTCTGCAATATAATTTAAATCTGCCCTCTTAATCAGAACCATTCTGAAAACTTTTAAAATACAGACTTTTGTGTTCCTCTGGTTAAAATAGTTCAGTGCATTGGGCATTGGGGCTGGAGAACAAAGTGGGGAGGGTGCCCAATGGACTATGATGGTAGGTGTGGGGGGGGCAACATACTTCTAAAGAGGTGTGAACCTGCACCTTTAATTCATACACAGTGTTGTAAACCAATGTATCCTTAGAGAAAAATAATACAATTGGAAAATAAATGACCCAAACTCCATATGATGGCTTATGAGTTACCCATGTGTTCTCTAACTCATTAGATCCTACTTTTGTCTTATGACTGCTCCTATTACCTGGCTTTTGCATTTGCCATTTCCTAAGTGGAAATCCATTTCTCCCAGAGGTTCAGGGACTGACTCTTTGTCACCCTGCTGGTACAATCCAGCACCTTCCTCTGAGAAGTCTTCCTGATCCACCTAGCATTTCCTGCCCTTGCCACCCCACTGACTTTCCTTCACATCATTATGTGAAAGAAATCATCACATCTGGTATTCTCTTGTTTATTTCTTATCTTTCTTCCTCTTCCTTTGCTACCTCACTTAAACTAGAGTCATTTTATGAGTGAATAAATGATGAATGAATCAATTTCTGATTTAGGAAGTTTAGAGTGACTTAGATCTACTCAATCCTGAATGAAGTAAACCATTACAGTAAGTAATGCTTAACAAGAACCAAAAAAGTCTGTGGCCAAAGTGCCAGTTAAACAAGGGTATTTGCATGTCTTTAAGTTTTGCCCTAAATTATTCTCTACTTATTATTCATTCTGATTTCAGAATGAATGTATGTTCATTGTAGAAAATAAGAACCAGTATCAGTATGCTTCATTACCCGGTGATAAGCACAATGAACATTTTGATATAAAATCATACATGCAGGAGCTCTTTGAGATACTGTTAAGTGTCAGGTACAATTCAAACTGAAATAAAAAAGACAAAATCTCTACTCTCATGGCATTTCCTAGCTTTCATCTTTGCATTTCCCCCATGTAATTGGGATCTTACTTATAGTCTTGTAAACCAGCTATTTGCACTTCACAAGATGAAGCAGACATTTCTCTATGGAATTATTCTATAGCATAATTTTAGTGGATGTATTGCATCCCAACTATATGACTATGCTATTACATATTTAACTGAATCCCTCGGGCTGAAAATTTAGATTCTCAATTTTTCAATATTATAAATAATGCTTTGGAGAATATTCTTATGCATAAAATTTTTAATATATTTCATTATTTTCTGACTAATGACATGTTCATTTTTAAGGTATTTGGATTCATGTTGTCAAATTGCATTTCAAAGAGGTTATAACTGTATGCTTCCCACAGCAGTGTGAGAACATGCCCATTGCTCTGCATTTTCAGCCAGATTAGGCTTAATCTTTTCTTTTTTCTTTTTTTATAGAACTGGGGTGTAGACCAGAGGGTTGTGTGTGTGTGTGGGGGGGGGGTGTAAAAGGATTCACCAGAGGCAGAGTGGGGAACAGAACGAGGTGGAGCTACTGAAATACACTGATAAGGTGAACAGCAGTGAGACAGAAGTCTGCTGTGCCATGCATGAGGTTAGCTCCCTGACCGGGGATCCAACATAGGCTGTAGTGGTGACTGCACTGAGACTAAACCCTTAGGCCACCAAGGAGACCCAGGTATAATCTTTTGAAGTAATTTTGTCAATAGAAGATACTCAATTAGTATCTAATTTTTGTTTTAATTTATTTTTCTTTGGCTATTTACATGTTTTCTTCAATAAGTTTCCCATTCACATTTTTGACTGCTTTCTTAAGGGTTTTTAGTGTTCTTAAAACTGGCTTGTGGGAACTTATTACATATTTAGAATATTAACCTGCCATCTATATTGCAACTATTAATCTCAGTTAATCACATTTTCATTAGCTTTTTAATAATCATTTTTAATGTAAAATCAATTACATATTTTCCTCAATGACTCTTGCCTTTGGTATTATGCTTAAAAAGGGGGGCTGTCTAACTTAAGATTTCATATTTTCCTGTTCTTTTTTTCCAGTGTGTATCTTTCCCTATTTAAATCTTTTTATGTATGTGACTATGCATATGCATAGTGTTATATATGTATGTTTTTATATGGTATGGGGCAGATCCAACTATACTCATCCAAGTAATGAAACCCTAATAATAGCATAAATTGGATGCATAGAATTTTATTACATGGATATGTCACAATAATATTTGATAAATCTATGCTGGACAATCACCCTTACTGTCCAAGTATAAAAATTGGACACAGCTCTTCCCTATAAAATGTTCCAGTTTCTGTGCATTTCTAGAAGTGCAATTTGTCAATTCAATATCCCCCAACTTTCAAAAGTTTGAGTGATGTCACTTGGCATTTATCAGAGATCTTAATTAGTACCTGATTTTGCTAAGTGAAAGAAATCCAGAGGATTTTCACTTTTATAATAAAAGCCAAGAAGTAAAAGTAGCATTCAGTGTTTGTTTTGCAGTGGCAATTCTAGAAGCAGTGTGCATGCCAGCCAGCGAGAGGCACTGCCAAGCTCTTTCCTGGGAACTGCTTTACACAGGCTGTGTTTTCATCATTTTCCTTCCTTTACTATATGTTAGTGTTACTTCAGGTTTTATATGTGATTTGGCAACATTTGGCAGGTTATTTTGGGGGCTCTGGGAATGCTTCCAAATTTTTCCATTTAAATTACTGGCAACTTCTTCACTTTACACCATTTGACGTGGGAAAGGTCTTGTAAGAACACTACTTTTAATTTTTTTAAAAGATTTATTTGTTTATGCATACAAGAGCTGGGGTACAGGCCAGAGGTGCAGGGGGTGAGAGGATTCACCAGAGACAGAGTGGGGAGCAGAACAGGCAGACTGACTGAAATACGCTGCTGAGGACAGCAGCAGGTGAGACAGGAGAAGTTTGCTGCACCATGTGGGTTGCTTCCTGGCCAGCCAGGGATTGAACTTGTGCTGCAGAGGCTGCGGACAGCTTCATTGGTTGTGTCTTAACCCCTTGTGCCACCAGGGAGGCCCCAGAACATTACTTTTAGATAACAAGAGAAACCTTAAAATTTCATTGTGGACAGTTTTGGTGATGACAGGTATGGCTCTGGTGTAGGTGACTAAAATAGCATGTGGAGGTTATTAGGAAGGAGGAGTCTTGTTTCTCTCAATACCTTTCTTTTGTTTTTTCATGATAGAGGATTTTTCCCCACTAGCATGGTCATCATAGTTTTCCTACAACCAAAGCACCCCTAGTCCTCCACCATAGTTAGCTGAATATTTTTAAGCTTATCCAAGCCAGTCATATATTAGTACTTCATTCTTTTTTATTACCAAATAATATTCCACTGTGTGTATATATATATATATATATATATATATATATATATATATATACACCTTTTTTTCATTTTTATAAGTTGTGGTAAAAAGACCATAACAATGATATTGCAGATTATAAGAAGTAGATATTTAGTTTCTGACCCAGCTCCTAGAATCATTGGAATTTCCTAGGTGATGAAGATATTAGTGTCTCTTGTTATGTAATTTGGAAAGTGTCTAAGGATGGGGGATAGTTTTCCAGGAAAACTAACCTTACTGCCCCATCCCTGACCTCCTGTGAAGATGAGAGGCTGGAGGTTGAATCAAGCGGTGGTCAGTGATTTCACCAGTTGTTCCTATTTGGGGAACAGAACATATAATACACCACAAGGTCACCGTGACAGAGCGGAGAACAGGACAGGCGGATAAACTGAAATACACTGCTGAGGGGAGCAGCGGGCGAGTCAGGAGAAGTCTGCTGCACCATGTGGGCAGCTCCCAGGCCAGGGATAGAAATCATGCTGCAGTGACTGCGGGCAGCCTCACAGTGCTGCATCTCAACCCCTTGCGTCACCAGGGAGGCCCCCGTTCTTTTTTCTTTTTTTTAATATATATTTTTGCATCACTGTTCATTTTTAAACAATGTTTGATTTTTTTTTTCCCCTCAGGTGTGGTCCCCATAGAATTTCCTCCACCAATTCATTTGTGCACCATCACCACAGACCCCTGTGCTCCTTCCTCTCCCCCTCTGGTCCCTCTCTCTCCCCTGCAGGATATCTTTGGTTTATAATTGTCTGATTGTTTTTGTTTTGTTGTGTTGTGCTTTGTATTGTTGTTATTTATTCCCCCTGATGTCTTATTTGGTTCCCCTAACCATCCGATATTTTTCTTTTTCCTTCTGACTTATTACACTGAGCATAATTCCTTCTAGCTCCATCCATGTTGCTGCGAATGGCATTGGTTTATTTGTTTTGATTGCTGAATAGTAAGGTATCTGACATTCTATTACTGTCATGAGATCGGTGTGGCTGGGGGACAAAGTGAGGGAGGTAGTCAGCATGGCTGAGGTAAAATGTAATATCTATGCTGTTGATAGTAATACTAGATAGCAGAACTAACAGTGCCAGGCACTCTTCTAGGTTCTTTTGCATATTATCTCATTTAATAACACCTGAGACACTAACACCTCATGTCTATGGGAGTAACCTCTTTGTAAGCTAAGCATCCTTGGAGAATTCCTTTAAGGGAGATGTTTTAATATTTGGTTGTTCTGACATTGAAACTTTTATTCACCATTACATTTTTACTCCATATGGCCATCCATGTCATCTGTCAGTTTTGCCCTGAAAAGGCCAACTTTGAAACTCCTCTTTTTTTTGATCTGACAGTCAGTTCTACCTAGATTCTCATCGTTAGTGCTTACACCTGACCTGGGACTATTTTCTATCAGTTAGAGTCTAAGAACTGAATATACATTAGCTGACTGCACTACCAATAAGATAACCTTCTAGTACAGAGTATGAATCACTGAAAGTGAGGCCTTATCTCCATTATCTCCATTTTCCTCTCAAACATGTTTATGCAAGAATACTGGACCATGCCAAGCCCAAACCTGCTGCCCCACTGCCTCATTGTGAAAGGTCAAAATGACAGTTGTGAAATGCATCACAAAAACTTGGTAAGAAGGGTGGTACTAGGCAGTACGTACTTGTATTAGGTACTGGTACCACGTACACCTGGTACTAGGTGCTAGGTACAGGTACTATCTGGTACTAGGGTGAAAAAAAACAGTATAAATTCAATTCTTAATGTCCGATATTACTGATAATATTCAAGTTTCTGATCGCTAATAATACTGTTGCTCCTTTAATCTTTGAATTATTTTGATCAAAGAACTGATTAGTTGTAACCTAAGTCACATGATACTAACTTTTCCCATAGGATCACTGCAGGTTTATTATGTAGCTCTCAGCTGATTTTGCCAGCTTACAATCAACAAAGGAGCTGCTTATATAAGTGGAGAAAATTCATTGAATCTGAGCACATGCACATTTTGTGGACAACTGAAAGAAAACCTAAGTAAATTTTCAAGTTATAAAGAGATTTTTGGGTATAGTCATTCAAAATAAAATCTAGATATAAAAAAGGAAGTTTTGGCATGATTATTTAAACAGAAGTTTAATTCAGTGTAAAACAGCCACAGCACCACATCGTTACCAGTTAAACAATATAAAGAATCAAGTCCACTTTAATGTTCAAGTAGAAATTAAACGAGAGGTTAAGTTCATAAAAGTGGTATCAGATGATCATCTTTAGTTTTGATTTCTGGGCAAATACTACCATACCAGACAGAAAATGTTAAGACCTTTTGTTTTTAAATACAAGTTCCACAGGTTACACATTCCATTTGATGTGGATACCCTCCAGGGGATAAAGGTAATGAGGAAGTAACATTCTGCCTCTCCCATGGGTGGGTCCAGAAGACTGGTGGTTAAGTTTGGGTATAGGTTAAATATCAGAAGAGAGCTATTTATAGGCATAGATTAAATCACAACCCACTCATAGCTGAAGATAACAGGCAGGGTCAAAGAGGAAAACAGAAAACCACCTTGGAGGTGTAAGAAACAAGAAAAGAAATATTATAACAATTATCTTCCATTAAGAGAAAAAATATGTCTTTACAAATTATTTGCCACACATTTTCTGACTGAAAATTTTATAGACAACTTGGAGACTAGACTTTTATACTTTATGGGAATTGCATGTAGATTGCTAATATTCTTTTCTTTACCTTCTTTGTGATTCGTGAACTTATTATTTTTCAATGTTTTGGAGGAATAGTATTGAAATATCAATGTATGGATAAGAATAATGTTTATATGTTTGTATGATTGGGTAGAAATATATGTGTTTTGTGAGTTTTACAAAGATACTGTATAGATTTTTTTCTTAAAAATTATGAACACATTTAGGTAGAGCCACTACCAATATCTATTCAGAAATCATTTTTCAGAGTGGGAAACAGAACATATCATGACACTGATGTTTGGAAATAATGACACTGATGGTTGGAAATAATATCATGACACTGATGGTTGGAAATAATGTTGAGGAGAGATTCATTCGCTGTAGTTTTCAGTTTTGTCTCTGTTTTTCATCATTTCCTGTATCTGAGGAGAATGAAAAAGAATTTTTTTCCACTTGCAATTTTTGCCTACTTGGCATTACCATATCTTGTGGGATAAAATATGTAGATACTTAAAACACAGAAATCTTTGTACTAAACTGGTATAAATAATGCAGAGCTTGACAAATCAAGGATATATGTTGTAATTTCTAGGGAAACCACTAAAATTATTAAGAGGATTATTAAGGCCATGACACTATTTTGTATGGCACTATAATTATAGAAAAATATCATAAATATTTGTCAAAACCAATGGAATATATAAACAGAGAACCCAAAGTAAACCATGGGCTTTAGCTAATAATAATGTGTAAATATTGGTTCATCAATTGTGACAAACATAACATCCTAATGCAAGGTGTTATACCACTAGGGGGAAACAGGGATGGGAAATTGGGTGAAGAGGAAGGGCGTAAATGGGAACTAGTATTTTATGTTCAATTTTCCTGTAAACCTAAAACTAGCCCAAAAAAAAAAAAGTATTTTCAAAATCCCCCCAATCTGTAATTTAAAAAAGTATGAATACATGACTTTTAAACTAACAGAGAGAAAAATGGGGCGATAAAAGAAGGCAAAACATAGAGGGAAAGAAACAGAACAAATAGTATGTGGTAGCATAATAGATTTAAACCTAAATATATCTTTAATTACCTTAAATATAAATGGACTAAGTGCTACAATTAGCATAAATATAATATATGCTAAGAAAGGCATATATAAATCATATATGCTAAGAAAGCATAATAAATGATAATATATGCTAAGAAAGACATCTAAAACTTAAGGACAGAGTAAGGTTTAAAAAAATCTGATCTCATGGCTATATTTAGAGAATTTCCCAATAATTGCTGAATAAGTTTTTCTACAGCCCCAACTAATTCATTCACAATTAACCATACACCACATCATTAAAGCAAGTAAACCCATTTCAAAGATTTGAAATCTTGTTTTAGGACTAAAGTGCAATTGGCTTAGAAGTTATTAAACAAATGCAACTAGAAAATCCAGTATCTGCTAATTTATACAATCTAATGTCCAAAAACCCATAAGTTGAAGAAACCATAATGAAAATTAGAATCTATTTCAAACTAAATAAAGTGAAAATACCACCTACCTAATTATATGTGCTGAAATCTTAAATGCGTATGTATTTATGAATATTTATGTACACATATATCCTTATATAAAAAGTTCTTCTTATATGCAAGAGTAAGCACTTAAAAAAGAGAAGGCTGCAAATAACATCTAATTACCATGGACAAAACATTATCCTACTCTCTCTCTTCTCACCAAAAAAAAAAAAAAAAAAAAAAGGCATAAATAACTAAACCAAAGCAAAAAGAGGGAATCCAGCAAGATAATAGCAGAGTGAAGATTCCAGGCTCACCTCCTCGGTACAGTCAAACTAGATTGTAGCAAAAACCCCTGAAGGAAAAAACAGACGACCACAGCACACACCAGGAGCAATGGTCTGGTGGAGAGCGACAGGAAAACTTCTAAGTGATCTATGTTTACAGTGACCCCAGGGTAGTACAGCCACAAGCGGGAGGGGTGGCTGCTCTGTGGAACCCCCTGCAGTTGGTGCCTCAGGGACACACACCAACATCAAGGACTCTTGAGACCTGGAATTGCACTAGATAAAGGTACACAAGGAGTTGGTGCCTGGACAGAGGGTGCACTGTGGGAGAGCTGGTTGGGATACAGAGAGAGGATTATTGGTTTGAGCCAGAGACGCTAGTATAGGACAGTTGGAACCTCAGTCATTGGGGAGAAACAGGTCGAATCATCTGTTCTCCTCATAGAAGTGGCTACTACTCAAGGCTACAGTCAAGGTTGGGATATTCAAAACACCTGCCACTCACCCACCCCCACCCCCCCATAGTAAAGCCAAAATCACAGCAAAAACTAGAATTTAATAACAGGAGCAAACACCTGAGGATAATGCTCTGTGTTGGAAAAGTGGACAACTCACAGCCTGTGACCCCATATCAACTATAATCCATGCCCGCCTACATTTGGTGCTCAATCTATAGAAGTAGACACAGACTTTAAGAAACACTAATACAGAGGAGGTGGTCTCGAGGAGGGGATCACAGTGGATCCCTACCACACAACTTTGATACCCACTGGACAGTAAGAAGCTTGAATCCCTGATGCTCCCTGGAGGTGATTCTTTGGCTCCCCGCTGCCCTGGTCCTCTGTTATACTTACTACCCTTGCCAGTACTGGTTTTCCGAATACTTCAACTGGTGCAAAGGTGAGAGTCTGAAAGTTTATCCCTATAACAACTCATAAAAATTAAAAATGAAGAGATAAAAGCACACACCACAAATCACCACAAATGCTGGAGTCAAAAACTGAGAGTATGCTCAACTCAGCAGAACTGCAGATCACGGCTGAAGTTCTGAAGTTCAAAGTAACAGTTATAACAACACTTATGGAACTGAAAACAAAACAAAACAAAACAAAAAGAATAAAGATAAAGAAGATATGAGGTAGGTGCAGTTAGAAATACCAGAGCGAAGAAATATTATAACTTAATTAAAAAAATACAGTTGAGGGCCTCAACAACAGGAAAACAGAAGCTGTGGAGAGAATCAATGCTTAAAAACCCAATTTGGAGATCACACAAATAGAACTACACGGAGAAAAAAGAATTAACAAAATGAAAATAGTGGGATAATTGAAAGAGAAATAATATCCATATCATGGGGGCCCCAGAGAAAGAAAGTCATAGAAAATTTATTTAAAGAAATAATCGCTGGACCTCCCTGGTGGTCTAAGGGTTGCATCTCAGCAGACCTCTTCTGTCTTGCCCACAGTTCCCCTTAACATGTGTTTCAGTAAATCCGCCTGTTCTGCTCTGCACTCTGTCTCTGGTGAATCCTCCCGCCTCTGGCCTATACCCTAGTTGTTATACGCAATAAATAAATCTTAAAAAAAATAAAAATAAAGAAATAATTGCTGAAAACTAAATGAAAAGAAAACCTCTCACAATAACTTAATGGTTCTGGAGACTCAGTAAAGATAGGTTGATTTTGGAGGAAAGTCTAAACTTGGAGCAAGCGGGCCTCCCTGGTAGCACAGGGGTTAAGACTCAATGTATGAAGCTGTCTGCAGCTTCTGCAGCACGAGTTCGATCCCCTAATCGGCCAGGGAGCAACCCACATGGTGCAGCAGACCTCTCCTGACTCGCCCGCTGCTCCCCTTAGCAGTGTACTTTGGTCAATCTGCCTGTTCTGTTCCCCACTCTGTCTCTGGTGGGTCCACTCACCCCCCACACCTCTGGCCTGTACCCCAGCTCCTGTATGCATAAATAAATAAACAAATAAATAAATAAACTTGGAGCAAGTGACCAACATGGAATCAATTCCTCACTTTTAATAATTTTAACCCAGTGACAATCACAGCTATAACTGTGGTTGCACAGGAAAATTAGATCTGTGATTTTAAATAAACTTGCTGTCTTTATGCATGGAAGAATCAGGGGAAGAAATTTGGTTAAATATGGCTAGATGTTGAAGAGTGATGTGTGTGAAATCCTAGGAGATTCCCTACTTCTGTGTATGAACCCTGCACAAGCCTCAGGCTGACCCTTGAATCATGTACTCAAGAAAAATTCAAAGTAGTGCAGTAAAGGATTAAAGAATTGAACTGAGCTACCATCACAAAAGGCAAGAGAGAATTTAATTTGCTAACTGTTCAAACAAAACCTCAACAATCATCAGAGGAATATGATAGAATTCAGTTTACATAATATTCATATGGTCTGGCATACAATATAAAATTATCCTACTTTCAGAAAACCTAGGAAATACAATCCATTTTAAGTGGAAAAGACAATTTTACTTCTTTCTGATGCCTATTATTTCTTTTTCTTGCCTAATAACCATGGCTAGGACTTTTGGTACTATGTTGAATAGAAATGACAAGAGTGGGCATTTTTGCTTTTTTCCTGATCCTTATAGAAAGTTTTCAGTTTTTCACCATTGAGTATGGTGTCACCCATGGAATTTTCATCTCATTTAGTTTTCAATTTTATTATGTTGAAATAATTTCCATCTGTTGCTAGTTTGTTGAGAATTTTTTTAATCATGAAAGTGTGCTGAATTTTGTCAAATGCCTTTTCTGGATCTATTGAGATGATTATGTGATTTTTATTCTGTTAATGTGATGTAGCATGTTGAAAAATCTTTCAATCTCAGGGAAAAATTCAACTCAACATGGGATGATCCCATTAAAGTGCTGTTGGATTTCGTTTGCTGGTATTTTGTTGAAGATTTTTGCATTTATGTTCTTAGGACTCTTGGCCTGTAGTTTCTCTCTCTCTCTCTCTCTTTCTCTCTCTTTTGTGAATCTTTGATTTTGGAATCAGTGTAATGCTGACCTCACAAAATGAATTAGAAAGTATGTCATTTCTCTTCAATTTTTCTGAAAGCATTTGAGAAGGATTTATATCAGTAGTTCCTTAAATTATTTATAGACTTTACTATGAAACCATCCGGTCCTGAACTTTTCTTTGTTGGGGAGGTTTTGATATCTGATTTAATGTCCACACTAGTTTTTGGTGTGTTTAGTCTTCCTGTTTCGTCATGACTTATACTCGGTAAGTTCTATGTTTTTAGAAATTTATACATTTCTTCTAGATTATCCAGTTTGTTGGCATACAATAAATTGTTCATAGTATTATCTTTTTTTTTAAAGATTTATTGATTTATTCAAACAAGAACTGGGGTATAGACCAAAGGTGCAGGGGTTGAGAGGATTCACCAGAGATATAGTGGGGAACAGAACAGGCAGACTGACTGAAATACACTGCTGAGGGGAGCAGGGGGCAAGTCAGAAGAGGACTGCTGCACCATGTGAGTTGCTCCCTGGCTGGGGATCGAAATCATGCTGCAGTGGCTGGGGATAGCCTCATAGGTTCCCTCTTAACCCTTTGTGCCACCAGGGAGGCCCTGTAGTATTATTTTATGTTGTTTCTGTTGAATTAGCTGAAATGTTTCTTCTTTCACTTCTGATTTGATTTGAGGTTTCTTTTTTTTAAGTCTAGCTAAGGGTTTTTCAGTTTTGCTTGTCTTTTTATTTTTTTTAATAATAAATTTTATTTTTTTATTCCCCATACAATTGCTACCCCCCCATTCTGACCCCAATCTCTCCCCTCCCGCCCCCCATCCCCCAGAAAGTGTCTCTGGTTCATAGTTTTTTGTTGATTTTGATTTTCACTTTCTTATAGTTATTCATTTTCCTGGTCCCTTATTTAAGTTTTCTAGATTCCTGCTATGAGTGAGACCATCCGGTATTTTTCTTTTTCTTTTTGGCTTATTTCGCTGAGCATGATCCCTTCCAGCGCCATCCATGTTGCTGCAAATTGCATGTGTTTATCTTTTTTGAATGCTGAGTAATATTCCATGGTATATATGTACCACATCTTCTTGATCCAGTCATCTATTTTTGGGCATTTGGGCTGTTTCCAAAGCTTAGCTATTGTAAATAGTGCTGCTATAAACATAGGGGTGCAGGTGCTCTTTGGAACTGATGTTTCTGTGTCCTTTGGGTAAATACCTAGGAGTGGAATTGCTGGATCATATGGAAGCTCTATGTTTAGTAGGTCCAGAAATCTCCACACAGCTCTCCATAGTGGTTGGACCAGTTTGCACTCCCACCAACAGTGCAGAAGAGTTCCTTTTTCTCCACACCCTCGCCAACATTTGTTGTTGCTAGTTTTTTTAATATGTGCCATTCTCACTGGTGTAAGATGGTATCTCATGGTAGTTTTGATTTGCATTTCCCTGATTACAAGTGATGAACATTTTTTTCATATGCCTGTTGGCCATTTGCATTTCCTCTTCAGAGAAGTTTCTTTTTAGCTCTTCTGCCCATTTTTTGACTGGATTATTTTCTTTGTTGTTGTTGAGTCTTATCAGCTCTTTGTAGATTTTTGTGATCAGTCCTTTATCATTAGTGTTGTGTGCAAAAATGTTCTCCCAGTTGGTGGAGTTTCTCTTTGTTTTTGTTATTGTCTCTTTTGCTGTGCAGTAGCTCTTTAATTTGATGTAGTCCCAGCTGTTTATCTTTGCCTTCACTATCACTGCTTTGGGTGATGTGTCTGTAAAGATGTCTTTGATGTGCAAATCACGTAGTGTTTCACCTATATTTCCTTCTATGTATTTTATGGTTTCAGGTCTTATGTCTAGTTCTTTAATCCATTTTGAGTTGATTTTTGTGTATGGTGTGAGGTAGTGGTCAAGCTTCATTCTTTTGCATGTAGTGACCCAGTTTTCCCAGCACCATTTATTGAACAAACTTTCTTTGCTCCAATGCATAGTCTTTGCTCCTTTGTCAAAGATTAGTTGACCATAAATCTATGGGTTTATTTCTGGATTTTTCTATTCGATTCCATTGGTCTGTATGTCTGTTCTTGTTCCAATACCATGCAGTCTTGATGATTATGGCTTTGTAGTATAGTTTGAAGTCTGGGAGTGTGATGCCTCCATTCCCTTCTTTTTTTTTCAGGAGAGCTTTGGCTATTCGGGGTTTTTGGTGATTCCATATGAATTTCATCAATAATTGTTCTATTTCTTTGAAGAATGACATTGAAATTTTGATTGGAATAGCATTGAATCTGTATATTGCTTTTGGTAGGATGGCCATTTTAATAATGTTTATTCTTCCAATCCATGAACAGGGGATGTCTTTCCATTTCTTTGTGTCTTCTTCTATTTCTTTTAACAGTGTTTTATAGTTTTCTTTGTATAGGTCCTTTACCTCTTTTGTTAGATTTATTCCCAAATATTTGATTTTTTTTTGTTTCAATAATAAAAGGGATGGTTTTTTGGATTTCTTCTTCAGATTTATTGTTTGTGTATAGGAAGGCTACTGACTTTTGCGTGTTGATTTTGTATCCTGCCACTTTACTGAACTGATTTTGATGAGTTGAATTAGTTTTTCTGTGGAGTTTTTGGGGTTCTCTATGTATATGATCATATCTTCTGAAAATAGTGATAGTTTGACTTCTTCTTTTCCTATTTGGATTCCTTGGATGTCTTTCTCTTGTCTTATTGCTCTGGCTAGGACTTCCAGTATTATATTGAAAAGCAGTGGTGAGAGTGGACATCCTTGTCTTGTTCCAGATCTTAATGGAATTGCTTTCAGCTTTTCACCATTGAGAATGATACTGGCTGTTGGCTTCTCATAGATGGCCTTTATGATGTTGAGGTATGTTCCTTGTATCCCAAGAATTTCAAGGGCTTTTATCATGAATGGGTGTTGCACTTTGTTGAAAGCTTTCTCAGCATCTATTGATATTATCATATGGTTTTTATATTTCTTTTTGTTGATGTGTTGGATAATGTTTATTGATTTTCGGATGTTAAACCATCCTTGTGTCCCTGGAATGAATCCTACTTGGTCGTGGTGAATTATCTTATGGATACATTGTTGGATTCTGATAGCTAAAATTTTATTGAGGATTTTTGCATCAGTGTTCATTAGGGAGATTGGCCTGTAGTTTTCCTTTTTTGTGTTGTCCTTGTTTGGTTTTGGTATTAGTGTAATGTTGGCTTCATAGAACGTGTTTGGTATTGTCCCTTCCTTCTCAATTTTTTGGAAGAGTTTGTGAAGGATAGGCACTAATTCATCTCTGAATGTTTGGTAGAATTCATTTGTAAATCCATCAGGTCCTGGGCTTTTGTTTTTTGGGGAGATTTTTGATTACCATTTCAATTTCGCTGCTTGTAATTGGTCTGTTTAGGTGTTCTATTTCTTCTTTATCTAGCTTTGGGTGATTGTAGAGTTGTAGGAATTTGTCCATCTCCTCTAGATTATTGAACTTGTTTCCATATAACTGTTCATAGTAGTTACTGATTATTCTTTTGATTTCTGCTGTGTCCATTGTGATTTCTCCTCTTTCATTTCTGATCCTGTTTATTTGTGCTTTCTCCCTTTTTTCCTTTGTGAGCCTGGCTAGGGGTTTGTCTATTTTATGGATTTTTTCAAAGAACCAGCTCTTGGTTTCATTGATCTTTTGGATTGTTTTTTTAGTTTCAATTTCATTTATTTCTGCTTTGGTTTTTATTATTTCTTTTCTTCTACTGGTTTGGGTTTTTTTTTGTTGTTGTTCTTTTTCTAGATCTTTGAGCTTCGAGATTAGGTTGTTTCTTTGAGTTCTTTATTGTTTCTTGATGTGAGCTTCTATTGCTATATATTTTCCTCTTATTACTGCTTTTGCTGCATCCCATACATTTAGGATATTGGTGTCCTTGTCATTTAATTCAAAAAATTTTTAATTTTTTCTTTGATCTCCTCATTAGTCCAGTGGTCTTCCAGGAGTGTGGTTTTTAATCTCCATGAGGTAGGAAAGTTCCTTGCCTTCTTTTTATGGTTTATTTCTAGTTTGATGCCTTCATGGTCAGAAAAGATGGTTGGTATGATTTCAATCTTGGTGTATCTGTTGATGTTTGTCTTGTGCCCCAGTATGTGATCGATCCTGGAGAATGATCCGTGTGCGCTTGAGAAAAATGTGTACTCCGTTTTTTTTGGGTTTAGTGTTCTATAGATGTCTGTTAAGCCCAAATGCTCTAGGTCCTTATTTAGAGCTTTAGTTTCTTTACTTATTTTTTGTCTTGTTGATCTATCCATTGTTGATAGTGGTGTGTTGAAGTCTCCCACTACGTATGTGTTTTCTCTGATGTCTGTTTTCAGAGAGGACAACAGTTGTCTGATATATTTTGGTGCTCCTTCGTTTGGTGAGTATATGTTAATGAGTGTTATTTCTTCTTGAAGTATTGTCCCCTTGATCATAATGTAGTGACCATTGGGGTCTCTTTTTATTTTTTTGAGTTTGAAGTCTGTTTTATCTGATATAAGTATAGCTGTTCCTGCTTTCTTTTTTGGTCCATTTGCTTGTAGGATTGTTTTCCATCCTTTAACTTTGAGCCTATTTTTATCTTTTGTAGCTAAATATGTTTCCTGGAGACAGCAAAAGGTTGGGTTTTGTTTCTTAATCCAGGCTGTAACTGTGTCTTTTTATTGAAGAGTTTAGTCCATTTACATTTAGAGTTAATATTGATATGTTAGCATCTGTATTTGCCATTGTGTTTGTCTTTCCTTTGATTTTATTTATTTATTCTTTTAATAACTTTTTTTTTTTGGCCTTCTTTTGTTGTTATTCGTCCCTCTGAGGTTCTGGCTTTAGGATTCCTTGTAGTATTTTTTGGAGTGGGGGTTTAGTCATAATGAAATTCCAGTGTTTCTGTTTGTCTGGGAAGGTCCTTATTCTTTCTTCATAGAGGAAGGAGAGCTTTGCGGGATAGAGTATTCTTGGTTGGCATCTGTTTTCTTGGAGTCTGTTGACTATGTCCCTCCACTCTCTCCTTGCCCGTAGTGTTTCTTCAGAGAAGTCTGATGTCAGCCTGATTGGTTTTCCTTTGAATGTTATCTGTTTCTTCCCCCTTGTCAGCTTCATTATTTTTTCCTTGTCCTGAATTCTTGGGAGCTTTACTATTATGTGTCTTGCTGTATTTTTCCTTTCGTCATGGAAGTTTGGTGTTCTTCTTGCTTCTTGTATATCAATTTTCAGCTCCTTCTTCACATTTGGGAAGTTCTCTTCAATTATCTCCTGGGATATTTTCTCTGTTCCTACATCTCTCTCCTCTCCTTCTGGAATTCCTATAACTCTTATATTTCCTTTCCTCATGGAGTCAGATAGTTCCCGAAGTCTTTCTTCGTTCTTTTTCCTTTGTACTTCTTTCCTTTTCTGTTTTGGTTCTTTTTATTTCTGTGTCTTCAAGAGTACTTATTCGTTCTTCCATTTCATCTATTCTGCTTTCATTGCTTTTCCCAGAGTTCTTTAGTTCCTCCATTAATTCTTTGATCTCCTGCGTTTCTTTTGCTTCGTTCTTTAGGGACTCAATTTCATTCTCCTGATCGTTGATTATTTTTCTCATATTATTGTTTTCCTTTATGACTTCTGGCACTTTTTTAATCATGGCAATTTTAAATTCTCTTTCTGAAAGGCTCAGAAGTTGTTCCAAGTTACTGTCGTTGTAATCTGGGGGGTGGTTTTGTTTTTGTGGTGTGCTTTTTTCCTGAGGAGTTGTTAGGTTGCGTGTGGTTCTTCTACTCCCTACTGTCTGTTTTCTAACTTGTCATATGCATTGGGACACTGTGTTGCTCGGACTGGCCGGCATGTTGGGTGAAACTTCTCTGCTCCCCTCTGGCTCCTCCAGGAGCCATCTCTGGCCTCTGAGGGAGCTTTCTGCTGGTTTCAGGCAGTCTTTACTGAAGAAATGTCCCTGTTCTAAAATGGTGACGCAGGATGCAGTCCCTGCGCATCCGGTCTCAGGCACACTCTTCTGTGTGCCCGGTCTGCCCCGGCGGTGGGTGCCTGCTCCCTCTGTGGGCTCAGACTGCTGGTCAGAAGGGGCCTGTCGTGGGCTAACTTCCCAGCTGGCCACTGGCTCCTCCGGGAGCCTTCTGCCCTTTTCAAGCGGACTTTCCTTAAGAAATTTCCCTGTTCTATGGGGTGTTAGTGACTTTTTTTTCCTGGTCTCTAGGTGGCGCCAGCAATCTCTCCTATTGTCCTTGGGGGACTGTTTTTCACCCCCCACCCTGTGGGACAGGGAACAGAGCGGGAATGGTAGGGTAAACCTCAACGGCTTTGGGGTGCTGTGTCTGCCTTGTGCCCCACCGTCGTGCAGAACCCATGCCCCGAATTTCGTGCCCTGGGTCTCAGTTCCAAAGCCCTCAGGTCCAGGACGTGGGCTGTAGCCCAGTTCAGTGGCGGCGCGGGAATGGCGCCTTTTGCACCCAGCTCCCGTGCCTGGGCGCCTGGTTCCTGCTTACTCAGTGAGGGACTTTCACCTCAGTGAGGGCCTCCGCGTGTCTCCCCGCAAGCCTAGGTCGCAGGCACGGGGACCTGGGCAGCCGCGATCCCGATCCGAGTTTGCTTTTCAAGCGCGCCAAGCGTGCCGCTTTTCCGCGCAAGCTTAACGGCCGGCCTGGGGCTGCGTGCAGGTCTCCAGAGTCTTTGTTGTTCTCTTGCTTGTCTTTTTAAACAACCAACTCAGTTTCATTTTTTCCAGTGTTTTTTCTATTCTCTTTTTCATTTATTTCTGCTTGAATTTTTGTATTTCCTTCTACAGTTTAACTTGTGCTTAGTTTGTTCATTTTATAGTTCCCTGAGGTATAAAGTTAAGTTGTTCGCTTGAGATCATTTTTATTTTAGTAAGTTGTATTTGAATTTTCATTTGTTTTTAGGTATTTCATAATTTCCTTGTTTATTTTTTCCTCGACCCAGTAGTTTGTTGAAAATTGTAAAGGAAGAAGTAAAATTGTCCCTGTTTGCCAATTACATGATCTTATATATAAAAACCCTATATACTCCATAAAGAACAATAGATCTATTAAATGAATTAGATAAAGTTGTAGGATATAAAACAAACATACAAAAATCAGTTGTATTTCTACACATGAATAATGAACAAGCTAAAAAAGAAATTAGAGAAAAAATACCATTTACAATAGCAATAAAATGAGTGAAATATTTGGAAATAATTAAGAAGTGAAATATTTACCCCCTAAAAACTATAAAACATTGATAAAAGAAATTAAACAATACATAAACAGAAAGATATGCAATGTTGATGGACTGGAAAAATTAATATTGTTAAAATGTCCACGCTACTCAAAGTGATGTATGGTTTCAGTTCAATCCCTTTTAAAATTGTGATGACATTTTTTCATAGAAATGGAAAACTGAAGTAATCTACTAGAGCTGAGTAGACACATACCTTTTATGATCCAGTAATCACTCCGCTGGGTAATTAATTATTCAAGAGAAATGTGGGTATATGTATACCAAGAGACACACAGGAAAGTTCAAAGGAAAGGTTTTTGTAATAATTCCAAGTGAGAAACAATCTGAATGGGTAAATTGTGTTTTATACCATGAATATCACACAGGCACAAAAATGAATGACCTATGGTCACGCACAATAGCATGGATTGATCTCATAGACATGAGCAGAGACAAAAAAAGGCCAGGTACAAATGAATGCCTACTACATGGTTCCTCTTACATAAATTTGGAAACATTGACAAATGTCAACAAGTGTTTCATAATTCACATTTAGTGAAAAAATTATAAAGAAAAGTGAGGGAGTCATTATCAGAAGAGTCTGAATAGTTGTCCCTTTGTAGGGAGCAGTAACTGTGAGGGAAAGGAAAGCAAGTATAACTGGCATGCTGGCAGTGTTTTGCTTTTCACCTTTCAAAGTAGCAATAGGTATGTTCATTTCATGATAATTCACCGCCTGTATGTGTTTTGTTTTGTACACTTGTTTATGTGCTATATTTTTCAATAAAAGAGTAAAAGGTTGTTCTTTTTCTCCTATTGCATACCTGGTACAGCATAAACCCCAGGGGGTCCTCTGGCTTTTCATAGACTAAATTTTCGGTGATCTTCTGAGAGAAAGCATAAGGCATTGTATTATGGTTCTGATTTAAAGTTATGGATTCAGGTTCTAGTTGATGTGAACTTTTCACTAATCAAAAGTACACAGCATGTTAAAGAAATTCATCTTTTTCTAGAAAGTGCCCAATTACTTTCTTATTTTGATAAAATTAAACAAATCAAAGTAAAATTTGGAGAAATAATAATAATAATAATTAGCAGTGTTTATTTTTCTAGTTTTCAAGATCAAAGAGATAGTGAGAAAATTTTAAAGAAAGCTTTTGTTTTGAAAATTGTGATTTAATGATTTGCTTTAAAAAATAGTCTTTCGAAAAAACTTAAAAACATGATTTTACATAAAACATATGATTTTCGTTTCTAAGGCATTTGATTCTAAACAGTGAAAATGCAGTTCAGTGTTTGTAGTAATAAAAACAAAAACATAATCTTCAGCCATACACCTCCATACTTTTGTTGTTGCTGAAAAACCCCAAAAATTATAACAAGTAAGCAGTATTCTCATTTGCAGGGAATAACAAAAGGGAGAATTTCAGGCAGAAGATATTTAGGTCTGTTTAATGCATACATACTAATTATGAATTTCATATGTCTCCATTGAATACATATTTGATATTTACTTTTTCTTGTAACAATGGTGCACATGTAGCATTATTTTCTGACAGATGCAGAGAATTATCTATAGAGTGGTTACAATTCCTCAATAGTTTTTATCCTTCAGTTTAATAATCTGTAGTTCTTTGATTAAAGTCTGAAAACCAAATCATCAGCACTCTCCCACAAAAGGACATTTTAAGAAGGAAAATGCATAAAGCATGGTTCGTTAAGTGGGTATCAGTTACCTCTATTTTATGTATGAAAACTGACTCACAGAAGTAATTTTGCCCAAATCACAAAGAAGAGGCAAAGTTATGATTGGAATCTTGGACTTACACATCCCAAAATTTGGCTCTTTCCTCTTTATCCTATTTCTTTAAGTTTAACCTTATCCAGTGTAAAAATTTTCATTTGAGACAGGCCATTTTTGTCTTTTACCTTTCTGATCACAGTTACTTCATGTCTAATACATGTGACAACATAGTCATATGTGTGTACTGCTGGGTAATATCAACATAAAAATAAACCTGTCAGGCAAACAAACACAAAATAAACCACCAAGCAACCAAAATTTTTAATAAATATGATAATCTCTTATAATTCTACATTGGCCAAGAAAGGTCGTACCTTAAAGAAGGCTTCAGCACCATATTCCGAGGTCAATAAGATTTGTAATTTCAAGGATTACAAGCAACTTTTAACTATTTTATCCCTAAAGAATGTGGCTTATTAGATAGCCATAAGGTTGGTCTTTTTTGAAAGTATGTTTCTTCCTGGAAAGCCTTTCTCTCCTTTCAGTTTGCCACTAAGTTTTCCTCCCTTCCTAGTGTGGCCCCAACTTTAGCCCTATGCAAAGTTTTTCCGTGTCAATCATCTGACCTGACTTCAACAAGAAGGGCTTCATATTTTTCACTGGGTGTTTCACATTTTCTACTTTTGGTTAATATAACTTAATGAATCTACAGTCTTCTCAATGAAATTATATCCCTTTCATAGCAAAAGTCCTTTCATGTAGATCTTAAAGTCAAGTCAAAGATTTTTTTGTATACTACAATTATGGTGAAAGTCACAATTTAAGAATAGGATTCAGAGATTTACCTGGAATATTTGTAGAATGTTGTGTTTCTCCATATATCGCAGTGAAACTTGATAAGGATCTTCATACACTATAGGAGGGAATCGCCTTGCAGAAGTGTGAGGGTACTCATGAAATCTCATTAGTTGCTGGTGTTCTGAAATATCACCCTGAAATGAAAATATATCCCCCAAGAGTCTTTAATTAATTGAAACTCCTAGAAATTTTTGTTGTTTTTGTTGCTGTTATTAGTAGAATCTCGTGTTGATGGGATCTCTACAATAGGAGTTGGAGAAAACACATAATTATGAAAGACCTAACTGATCCTCCAGGCAATATTATGTAACCTCACGTTCTGGAAGGTACATTTAGGCTTCTCTAATCTATTTCCAACCCTTTTCCCTTCACAGGGATTGCCAATTAACTCCAAATTCCTTTCCTTTGGCAGAAACCTAGAGATGGGAAAGCACTTATTGTGACAGAATTAACAGCAGAGCAGGGAGTTGAACCCAGGTCTCCTGACCCCTCCTAGTTCACTGTTTCTTTCTGAATGACTGTAGGGAAGTAGAGAAGGTAATGCATCTTTTTATTTCCCACTCTTTTCTGGCTTTCCTAAACTCTATGGGTCATACATAAGACAGCATATTGATTTGTTCCTCATTCTTGATCCAACATGTGTCTCCCTTCCCCCCTCCCTGCCCCATACATCACCACAGGCCCCTGACTTTGCCTCCAACCTCCCAGGTATCTATCATAATGCCCCTTTAAACCTACAGACTTGGTTTCTATAGCTTCAGTTTTTTCTTGACTGGTGATATTGTCAAATTTGGTTGAGATGGTGGGGAATAGTTTGGGAAAGGCATGCTTTTTTACTTGGAAACCACGAGCAAGTCTGCTTTCCAATGACTCGAGTTTTTTCAAATCAGTTGTACTCTGAGTGTCACTTTCAGTTGAAACTGAAATGTTGGAATTTTTGAGGTTCATCTGACTAGTTTCCAATGTGCAGGACTCAATCTCTTCGACTTCCTCTGTGTCCCCAAAGTGAGTAGCAAATCTGTTGTCAAATTGACCATGTGCTCTATAGCCAGACACAATGTCTTCCATGTCGTCATCCTCTTTGTCCATGAAGTGGTCATGCTCCTTGGATTCAGCGCCATGAGCTTCATCATCTGTGAGGTGGTCAGCACTGCCTTCAGCTTGATCTGCAGCCTGGTCTTCAGCTAGTAGGGTCACTTGCTCATCTTGCTCATGTACTTTGTGGTGAATCTTCACAGATACAGTTTGGTCATCTTGGTCAGGCAATCTATGGTCAGTCAGTCTAGAAGTTTTTTGTTGAACCAGACCAGGCAATCTGTGGTCAAACTGGTCAGAAAATCTTTGTTCAGAATGGTTGGACATCTGGTGGTCCCTTTGCTCAGCTGCTTCGTCACCCTGTTTGGAAGCTCTTCTTTCCACCATGGTTGCCGATCTGCGTTCAGTCTGTTCAGGTGAATTTTCTTTAAGCAGAGCAGACATCTGGCTGTCATTCTGTTCAGACTCCATGTAACCAGCTTGGCCAAATGCCTTTTCATGGCTCTGTTCAGACTGTCCTTGGTCAAGCTGATCAGATGCTCTCTGATTAGCAACAATAGCATCTTTGGGTGCGCTGAGGTCGACCTGAGCAGATGTTTCATGCAGAGTGTCATCAACTTGGCCATCTGTGTTGGTCTGTGGGAACACTCTTTGGATACCCTGGGCAGGTGTTCTGTCATGAGCCCTGTCCTCTACCTCCCCTTCGCCCAGGTACTGCTGGTTGTCTTCCTGGCCATCTCTGTGGCTGTCCACGGGGGGCTTGTCTGTGTTTTCAGGTTCCAAGGATTCCTCCGGAGCCTCTTCTGGCCGCGCTTCCATTTTCTGCCTGGTCTCTGACCAGGTTGCCAGGTGCTGGGGCGGGGCCGGCTGGGTCGTCTAGGTGACCGTGGGGTAGTGCCCCACCACGCCCCCGAGCTTTGTTCCTGCTCAGTCCACCCCTCCTAGAGCTCTTACTAGTTAGCAGCACCTGCCAGGTGGGAGCTGTGTGTTGCCCGCTGCTGCGTGGGGGGCGGGGGAGTGCGTATATGTGGGAAGCGTCCAGCTTACCGCACAGTGTGGGAGCCAGTGCAGCGGCAGACACCCCTCTCTCGTACCGCTGCCCAGCAACCAGGCCTCGGTGCTAGGTGAGTCGGTGCCTTGGAGTGGTTCCCCTCTGGTTTTCTCTCGTGAAAAGAGGTGGTGTGAAATCGGATTGCTCAGGTAGTAGCAGCCCTCTAATCAGCAACAAAATATTAGCTGATGAACATGAGAGCAATGTATCTGAACAGAGCTTCCAGTTGCCTTCAATCACATTAAGTTTCCTGCTCATTGGACAGTAATCAGCTATGGCTTTCAACTTCAAAGGGGCCTTGGTCATGTAAATTTGTTTTTCTGTGTATGTTAAAGTTAATCACTGTAAAAAAGTGAGAAAACACGTATTAAAAAAATTCTGAAACACCTGAGTTTATAAATTTTATTGACATTTTGATGTGTGTCTTTCTAGAATTCTTCCCATGCAATGAAAATCTATACATCTAATATCTATAGGTGTGTGTATATATTACAAGAGGGAATCAAATTTTGCAATTGTTCTACAAACTGCATTTTTATTTGACTTTATGGTATAAATATTCTTCCTTGTCAAAAAGGTAATCTAAATTAAAGATTACTGGCTTTTGGAGTCAGATTAAGTTTCTTCTAATTTTGTATCTGCCACTTAAATGATTGTTGAGCCTGGGCATATCTTATTTCTGTGAACCTCAATTTTCTTATCTGCATATGAAAGTACAATGATATAATAACTCTCATAGTTTTTGTGACAGCTAAACGAGATAATACATATAATTAGCTCATATGTGCTTCATAAAGAGCAGCTATTTTAAAATTTGTATGTCATCTATTATATGGATTTATTTTGTTTCTTTTAACAGTGCTGCATTGACCATCATTGAGCAAACATTTTATACTTGTCGTATTTTTTTCCTTAACATAAAATTTTAGTTGTGAAACTGTTTGGTTAAGAAGATACACTTATTTTTGGTCTTCTGAAAGTTCTATATTTAAAAATATCCCCCAGAGAATTTGAGCCAATCTACAGCTTCACTGGTAACACATGGGAGTGGTAGTTCCAAGTACCAGTACCAATTCTATATATATTTTTTTCATTTGTGCTCATCTGAAAAGTGAAAAAATAGTATTTTCTCTTAATTTATATTTGTTTTATGTGTTTAATATCAAGATTGCATTTATATTTCCTTTATTGGTAAATGTCCTGATTCTGTCCTCATCCTCTCCTTATAGTTGTAAGAGTATCTTATACATTGAGATGTTTCATTCTTTGTTCTATAATTATAAATCAAGTTTCTTGGTATGTTTGTCATGTAGAAGTTTTATATTTTCTGATTTTATGAAGTTAAATTCATTTTTCCATTTGCAGTATTTATCTTTGGAGTCACATTTAAGAAGACGTTTCCTATCTGTTAAAATTATATAAAAGTTCCTCATCTAAATTTTTCTTTTAGTATTTTCAGTATGTATTTGTTTTCTTTCAGAATTGAGTACACAAAACATGCATGTGCATCTTGATTAATTTTTACATTTCTACATATTTTCAATGCTCAGATCAAGATTTACAATGCTTCTAGCACTCAGTTTCCTCTGTCTCCATCCTATGAATACCTCTCTTGAAATAAATTCTATTCTTTTTTTTTAAAGATTTATTTATTTATGCATATAAGAACTGGAGTATAGGTCAGAGATGCAGGGGGTGAGAGGCTTCACCAGAGACAGAGTGGGGAGCAGAACAGGCAGACTGACTGAAATACACTGCTGAGGGGAGCAGCGGGCAAGACAGGAGAAGTCTGCTGCACATGTGGGTTGCTCCCTGGCCAGCTGGGGATTGAACTTGTGCTGGAGAGGCTGCGGATTGCTTCATAATGTGGTGCTTAACCCATTGTGCCACCAGGGAGGCCCTAAATTCTATTCTGATCTTTGTTTTAATAACTTAGTTTTTTTAGGTTTTGAACATCAAACACATGACTCTTGTTCTGGTTTCTTTTTTTCAACATTATGTCTGTGAAATCTAATATATAGCAGTTGATAATTATTTTTCATTGTTGTGAGTATTCCATGAATATGCCACATATTATCAGTTATGATAGTAATTAACTTTAGATTGTTTAGAGCTTGGAACTATTCAGAACTTTTTTACATACGGGCCTCCTTGGTGGCACAAGGGGTTAAGTCTCAGCACTATGAAGCAGTCCACAGCCACTGCAGCACGAGTTCAATCCCCTGCCAGGGAGCTGACCCACATGCCCCAGCAGACCTCTCCTGAATGGCCCGCTGCTCCCCTCAGCAGTGTATTTCTTTTCTTTTTTTTTTTACATTTTTTTTTTTTTATAAATTTTATTGTTATATTCCCCATACAATTGCAGCTCCCCCATTCTGACCCCAATCCCTCCCCTCCCTCCCCCGCCCCCCAAAACGTGTCTCTGGTTCATAGTTTTTTGTTGATTTTGATTTTCACTTTCTTATATTCATTTTCCTGGTCCCTTATTTAAGTTTTCTAGATTCCTGCTATGAGTGAGACCATCCGGTATTTTTCTTTTTCTTTTTGGCTTATTTCGCTGAGCATGATCCCTTCCAGCGCCATCCATGTTGCTGCAAATTGCATGTGTTTATCTTTTTTGAATGCTGAGTAATATTCCATGGTATATATGTACCACATCTTCTTGATCCAGTCATCTGTTTTTGGGCATTTGGGTTGTTTCCAAAGCTTAGCTATTGTAAACAGTGCTGCTATAAACATAGGGGTGCAGGTGTTCTTTGGAATTGATGTTTCTGTGTCCTTCGGGTAAATACCTAGGAGTGGAATTGCTGGATCATATGGAAGCTCTATGTTTAGTAGGTCCAGAAATCTCCACACAGCTTTCCACAGTGGTTGGACCAGTTTGCACTCCCACCAACAGTGCAGAAGAGTTCCTTTTTCTTTTTTTCTTTTTTTTTTTTTTTTTTAAATTTTCTAGAGGCATGTCTTATTTATTTATCTATTTGTTTGTTTGTTTGTTTGGTTTATACATGCACTGGGTACAGTCAGAAGCCGGGAGGGTGAGAGAATTCACCAGAGCCAGAGCGGGGAGCAGAGCAGGCAGAAGGACCGAAGGACACTGCTGAGGGGAGCAGCGGGCGGCAGGAGAGGTCTGCGCGCCATGTGGGACCCTCCTCCGGTGGCCGGGGAGCAGCCGGGGATCGAACCGGCGCCGCAGAGGCCGCGGGCAGCTTCGCAACCCAGCGCTCAACCGCTGCGCCACCTGGGAGGCCCAAGAGTTCCTTTTTCTCCACACCCTCGCCAACATTTGTTGTTGCTAGTTTTTTTAATATGTGCCATTCTCACTGGTGTAAGATGGTATCTCATGGTAGTTTTGATTTGCATTTCCGTGATGACAAGTGATGTTGAACATTTTTTCATATGCCTGTTGGCCATTTGCATTTCCTCTTCAGAGAAGTTTCTTTTTAGCTCTTCTGCCCATTTTTTGACTGGATTATTTTCTTTGTTGTTGTTGAGTCTCATCAGCTCTTTGCAGATTTTTGTGATCAGTCCTTTATCATTAGTGTTGGGTGCAAAAATGTTCTCCCAGTTGGTGGGGTTTCTCTTTGTTTTGGTTATTGTCTCTTTTGCTGTGCAGAAGCCCTTTAATTTGATGTTGTCCCAGCTGTTTATCTTTGCCTTCACTATCACTGCTTTGGGTGATGTGTCTGTAAAGATGTCTTTGATGTGCAAATCACGTAGTGTTTCACCTATATTTCCTTCTATGTATTTTATGGTTTCAGGTCTTATGTCTAGTTCTTTAATCCATTTTGAGTTGATTTTTGTGTATGGTGTGAGGTAGTGGTCAAGCTTCATTCTTTTGCATGTAGCGACCCAGTTTTCCCAGCACCATTTATTGAACAAACTTTCTTTGCTCCAATGCATATTCTTTGCTCCTTTGTCAAAGATTAGTTGACCATAAATCTGTGGGTTTATTTCTGGATTTTCTATTCGATTCCATTGGTCTGTATGTCTGTTCTTGTTCCAATACCATGCAGTTTTGATGATTATGGCTTTGTAGTATAGTTTGAAGTCTGGGAGTGTGATGCCTCCATTCCCTTCTTTCTTTTTCAGGAGAACTTTGGCAATTCGGGGTTTTTTGTGATTCCATATGAATTTCATCAATAATTGTTCTTTTTCTTTGAAGAATGACATTGAAATTTTGATTGGAATAGCATTGAATCTGTATATTGCTTTTGGAAGGATGGCCATTTTAATAATGTTTATTCTTCCAATCCACGAGCAGGGGATGTCTCTCCATTTCTTTGTGTCTTCTTCTATTTCTTTTAACAGTGTTTTATAGTTTTCTTTGTATAGGTCCTTTACCTCTTTTGTTAGATTTATTCCCAAATATTTGATTTTTTTTGTTTCAATAACAAAAGGGATGGTTTTTTTGATTTCTTCTTCTTCAGATTTATTGTTTGTTTATAGGAAGGCTACTGACTTTTGCGTGTTGATTTTGTATCCTGCCACTTTACTGAACTGATTGATGAGTTGAATTAGCTTTTCTGTGGAGTTTTTGGGGTTCTCTATGTATAATATCATATCGTCTGCAAATAGTGATAGTTTGACTTCTTCTTTTCCTATTTGGATTCCTTGGATGTCTTTCTCTTGTCTTATTGCCCTGGCTAGGACTTCCAGTATTATATTGAAAAGCCCTACTGTCTGTTTTCTAATTTGCCGTATGCGTTGGGACACTGTGTTGTTGGGACTGGCCGGCATCTTGGGTGGGCTTCTCTTCTCCCCTCTGGTTCCTCCAGGAGTCATCTGTCAGTTTCAAGCAGTCTTTATTGGAGAAAGGTCCCTGTCCTAAAATGTCGATGTGGGGACACACTCCCCTGTGCGCCTGGTCTGCCCCGGCGGTGGGTTCCTGCTCCCCCTCTGGGCTTGGACTGCAGGCCAGAGGGGGTCTGGCGTGGGCGAACTTCCCCCGCTCACCTCTGGCTCCTGAGGAAGCCTTCTGCAGGTAGTCTTTACTGAAGAAAAATCCCTGTTCTAAAATGGTGATGTGGGACACACTCCCTGCGCGTCCGGTGTCAGGCACACTCTTCTGCGTGCCTGGTCTGCCCTGGCTGTGGGTGCTCGCTCTCCCTGTGGGCTCAGACTACTTGTTCGGAAGGGGCCGGGTGTGGGCTAACTCCCCAGCTGGCCACTAGCTCCTTCAGGAGCCTGTGCTGGCTACAAGTCGCTAGGTGGCGCCAAAGATCTCTCCTAGAGCCCTTGGGGAGCTGATTTTCCACCCCGTGGTACAGGGAGCAGAGCGGGGATGGTAGGGTACACCTCAACGGCTTTGGGGTGCTGTGTCTGCCTTGTGCCCCACCGTCGTGGGGAACCCACGCCCCTAATTTCGTGCCCCGGGTCTCAGTTCCAAAGCCCTCAGTTCCAGGACGCGGGCTGTAGCCCAGTTCAGTGGTGCGGGAATGGCGCCTTTTGCACCGCTCCCGTGCCTGGGCGCCTGGTTCCTGCTTACTCAGGGAGGGACCTTCACCTCAGTGAGGACCTCCGCGCGTCTCCCCGCAAGCCTCGGTCGTCTCCCAAGCCTAGGTCGCAGGCGCGGGGACCTGGGCAGCCGTGATCCTGGTCTGCACTTGCTTTTCAAGCGCGCCGAGCGCGCTGCTATCCGCGCAAGCTTACCGGCAGCCCGGGCTGTGTGAGCGTCTCCCGGGGTCTTTGTTCTTCTCTAATGGCGCCCGGAGCCGTTCGCTCCCCGCCGCGGCGAATCCTGCAGGGTTCGCCTCAGCTCCCGTTCAAGGGGTGTGGTGGCTGCAATAGTTCCTTTCCACTCACAGTCCTGCTTGCTGCGTCGTTTGTTCTTGGTGGCCGTTTTGGTTTGTTGTTTCCCTCCTCTCTGCCGGTCGGAGAGTGCCGCCTCTGTGGGCGGGGGAGGGGAGCAGGGTTCTGCGCTTCCCTCCCTTCTAGTCCTCTTTTATGGCAACTTTCTTCTTTGGGCAGTTTGCTGGAGTCACCCGTTTATCTTTCGTGTCCCAGTTCTCACTGGGACCTGCCGCTTTTCCTCCCTATTAACTTTTTTTAATGGGAGATCTTACTCGCAGCGTCTCCTCGCTGCCATGTTGCTCCGCCCCTCTCTTTTGTCCATTTTTATATTGATTTGTTTGTCCTTTTCTTATTGATTGATAGCCTTCTTTATGTAACATGCTTGTTTGTGTGTGTGTGTATTTTTTAAACATATAAAGCTTTACTTTCTATATTTTATTTTACTATATGGTGTGAGATAGGAATCTAACCAAATCTATTTTTAAATGATGTGCTAGATATTCCAGGGCCATTTTTTAAAAAATCAGATATTTCCACTTATTTAAAATACTTGTTTTTTCTTTTTTTTTTTAAATATTAGTTTTTCCATATACATGCTCTAATACATAACTTGCATCTACTTCTGGACTTTTACTCCTGTTTCATCAAGAAAAAAATTATCTGTTGTGGTATCCCTGCTACATGTTTTTTATATTGTTATAGATTTGTACTCTTTTAATATTGTACAGAACACATTCTTTTGTTAGTTTTCTTTAACAGTAATTTATGACTAGTTCACATTTTTGTTGTTCCAACTGAACTTTAGGACAATTCTGTCTAATAATTCCAAGCAACAAAATAGCAACAAAAATCCTGTTGGATTGTGATTGGAATTATTTAAATTTAAATATTAATTTCAGAAAAATCTTCCTGGCAGAGGACATGTCACTCTGGCTTACTGATGTTGTTCTCTTGGCTCGTGTTATAAACTGAATTGTGTTCTCCCCTAACTTTCATGCTGAATCCCTAGTCACCCAAGTGATTATATTTGGATATAGGGTCTTTTGAAAGGCAGTTAAGAGTTATTTGAGGTCATAAGGGTGGGGCCCTAATCCAAGAGGACTTATG
Organism: Talpa europaea; assembly: GCF_964194135.1. Classification (NCBI taxonomy): domain Eukaryota; kingdom Metazoa; phylum Chordata; class Mammalia; order Eulipotyphla; family Talpidae; genus Talpa; species Talpa europaea. The sequence continues at coordinate 100,668,901 of NC_140070.1, read as the reverse complement.
TCCTTATAAGAAGAGGAATAGAGACCAGGGATGAGTTCACACATGTTACCGAGCAGAGAGAGGGGCACCCCCAGTTCCCCCAAACCTGCCTGCTCTAAATAGGTTCTGCCATCTGCCACATGAAGACAAAACATACTCTAGTGCATAAGACCTTTAATGGAAAGGAACTTTAATACAATTAGTGTGCAATAAAGAGAAGGGAAAGAATAGATAAAATAGTTTCAAATCAAGCACCCAAAGCTACCCATCCCCTCATGGGTAAATGCCCAGCCAAACAGGGTTGGCCCAAAGCAGGGCCACTGAGTCCTGAAAGCCTGCCACAGGTCTAAGGCACCTCCTGGTGGGGACCCATGGGAAGGGGGCAGAAGGGGGCAGATAAGTCTGGAAGGAAAATAGCAAAATCAAAATCAAGATTAACACTGCATTGTTAACCTCCCCACGGGTCTCTCACCCATGTCTGTTTCAAATGTTTTCTTCCACGTCCCCCGGGTGCCTGGTACAAGTCCAAGGCTGAGAAGCAAGTGCAGCTTCTTCACATATCTCTCTGCTCCATGCCTCCTCCAGGTCCCTTTTTTGTTCTCCATCCTGTCATTCTATCTCCCAGTCTCCTGTCTAGCTTCTCCTACTCCCTGCTTAGCAGTTCCTTGGGTGGGGCAGGGGATGTGGGACATCCCCTTTTCCTGGGAACCCCCTGTTACACACAGAGAAAAGACTAGAGTCAACACAGGCAGAAGGCCATCTGCAAGCCAAGGAGAAAGGTCTTAGCAGAAACCTAACCTGCTGACACTTTGATTTGGATTTCTAGCTATGGAACTAAATTTCTGTTGTTTTATTTCTTAAATATCCTTGTTTGTTTCTTCACAGTCTAGGATTTCTCCCCTCAGGTATGGTCACCATAGTTTGCCCACAGTCCACAACCACACACCACGCTCTCCTCCCCTCCTCTTGTCCCTAGTCCCTATCTCTTTCCCTGTGCCTCTCCCCTCCTAAGTGTCTCAGGTCATGTCTGCTTGCAAGGGTCAGTCTTACAGTTTGTCTTTGTCTGATTCTTTTGTTTGGTTTCTCTGGATTCCACATATAAATGAAACCATCTGGTATTTATCTTTCTCCTTCTGGCTCTCTTCCCTTAGAAGAATCCCTTCCAGTTCCCTCCATCACATCTCTCTATCTGTTTCATGGTTTTAGTTTTATATATTTCTGCTAATTTTTATTATTTATCTTTTACTTACTTTAGATTTATTTTTTGCTGCTTTTTCAAAGTTTCACATACTTAGTTCCACAGCAGAGAGAGGAAGAGAAAAAAGAGGCAGAGGATTATGGTAGAAATATTTCCTAATATAGACTGTTGAAAGTATGATCATTTTATGTGGCTTGATATAAGTTTATAGTTATTTGAATAAATATGAGTTGATTCTTTGCTTTCTCCTAGAGAGAGATCTGGAAAGCTTGTTGTTTGTTCTTTAAGAGAAACATAAAATGAAAGGAGAATAGTTAAATTTTTTTGGATTAGAAAAAGGAACTATAAGCTAAACTGAGAGACTTTTTCTGTTGTGGTAGGCTGTAAGAGCCTAGGTTAGCAAAGAATTGGACATGGATACTGGGATTATTCATCCAGAATGAGGAAGAAAGCCGATAATGTCATCCTTCATGTGAAAAGGCTCAATATATCAGTCATTTCCTGTTATGCAAAGAGCTTGTAACATTTAAATCCTTGCTGATTATGACAGAGGAGCCATAAGATACTAAGGAAGATTGGATGAGTGTGCTTTTGTTTTGATAACTTGCTGAAATTGATGTAGGTAACTTACTAGAAGGAGTAATAGAGGAGAGAAGGGATGTCAGAGCTCCTGGATGGTAGCAGTGTGATAAGAATTAGCATCCTTCCTTTTACTTTGATTTATATTGGGAAAACTACAGATGATCTCATGAAAAACTAAATTGTGTAAGGTTGGGTATAATCTGTTTTTTTTTCTTTTCTTTTTTTTTCTTTAGGTTTCTGTGTGATTAAGTGGTCTACTGTAATGGTTTCTATCATAATATTTTGGACTCATGTATCTAAAGGGCAGTTTAGAGCATCTATAAAAACAACTATTTTTAAATTTTAAAGTATATAAATTATCTATTATAATTTTATCACAGCATAGAATCGGCCTTTCTCATTTTCCTCACCTCAGGTAAGAAGAGGAGATGTCTCAAGTAAGAAGACTTTTGCTCTGGTGGGACTACTTTTCTAATACTGGTGAGTGACCAGGCATTGATAAAGTTATCTCTGATTACCTAATGAACAGGACTTCTAATGGTACTGACCTCTTTTCATGCTTATGGGGAAAACTCTATTCTTTAATCCTGGAAAAGTAATTTTTATTTCAAAAAATATTTATTGTGCCTTCACTGTGTGTCAGGCAAAGTGGATACAGTAGAAAACAATACAGATAATTTTTCACCACAGACAGCTCATATTCTAGAAGGGATCTCTGGTAAGAATACAAGTAATGGTAATACACTGTATTAAGAACTATGACAGGAGAAATACAAACAGCTGTTTTTGCATACAGATGAGGCACTCAACCCAAAGTTGGTGGGCAAGAAGTAGCATAATGTACAATCAGATTGTTGTAGCATATTTGATGTGCTGGAATCTAGATGCAGCTCCAGCATTTACTAATATTGATACTGTGGACAAATTTATTAAACTTTGTCACCTTCAGTTTCCTCACATTTAAAATGCAGGCAATCATAGTATTTACCTAATTGGTTTTCCATGAAAATAACTGAATTAACATGAGTAAATTGCTCAGATAGTGCCTTAATAAACAACAGAATGATAATTCCTTATTATTTTGAGAATTGAAGAGTTATTAAGAATTAAGAAGTAAATGAGTGGTCAGTATCAGAAGAATATTCCAGGCACAGAGAAGCACATATGGTATGCCTAGAGGCAAACCGAATCATGGAGAGTTATTCAAACTAGAAGAAATTCAATGTGCTGTAATACTGACTATGAGAAGCATAGAGAAAAGTAGATGAGGCAGGTAGGGGCCATATCATAGAGATATTTGGTCTTACTACCAAGAGTATGTAGTTATTAAAGAGTTTCTCACAGAATGCTGACTTGATAAGGTCTGCATTTTAGGTCATTCTGGTTGTATTTGAAAAAACAGTTTGAAGAATAAGGTTGGAGGTAGGGAGACTAATAAAACCCTATCACAGAGACTTCTATTTATTAAATGGTCAAGTAAAGATGGCAACTACAATCCAATCTTCTGTCAGAAAACAATGCAAAGATTCATCCATTTTCATCTCTTTGTTTATGTCAACATATTTTCCAGCCACAAAAACAAACAAAAAAAATCCCACCAAAACAAAATTTTGTGACTTTCTAGAATGGATTGTGGGATGCTCATTCTCATTAATTTCTGTCACAATCTTTAAGTCAAAGAATGTTAAGAAGTCAACTTGCTGTAAAGGTTTCTATGTACCTACTCTTTGGATCATCCTCCCTAAAGGAAAGGGTTAACTAGAAACCATTTGTTCATGTTCTCTGATTCTCTCTGGGTTTTGATTCCACTATACAAAGAAGAAATTGAAGTTGGGAAGAATAAAAGGCAAGAAGCAATCAAGAAGGGACAGGGGACGGTCTGTGGAATAACCAGTCTTAGTGCTTTTCAAGCAATTCTTGTTCTTTTGAAATAAAGGAAAATTGAAGACATGGTTATGAATATAAGACAAGTCAGTGACAATGCAATGACAATCTTACCATTGTGCTCATAGAAAGAATCTCCTGGTACCTAAGCTGGATAAAATCAGCCAGTGGTGGACATCCTGGATCAGACACTATAGTGGGGAAGTCTATCCAAGAACACAGACTGCAGCAGACGTGGGAAACCCACACTGCTTGCAGAAAATAGAGTGTTAGAAAGGGTAGGGTGGAACCGATTGCGCTTCATGCCCTTGAGTTTAAAAGAAAAGCAAGAGCACACAGTGGGAAGGGGTTTTGACATCAGCACTGTCAAGAGGCCACCTTTGCATTTATGGGAGCCAATGAAAAGGGTGCTTTTTGACCCAAAACAATTGGAAAAGAATATTCTAAGGAAAAAGATGCCAGTTAAGTGTCTCGGAAGGAATTGTTACATACACTTAGAGGCAGCCACCACCATGGTGGTTAATACCAAGGGCTTTGAAGGTACATTTAAGTTCAGATCTCCACTCTTGAAATTTATTATCTATATAAAGTTGGGTAAACTACTTAAACCGCATAAACCACTGCTTCCTCTTTTTTACAAATGGGAATAGCAGTCCTTACCATGTTGAGTTGTTGACCTGATTAAACAGGATAATAAATAGCAAGCTGTGCTCACTTGGTGTGTGGGGCCTGTCTTGCACAAGTCACGGGGAGGGGTAGAAGGGCTGAGAGACCGCAGTGATGTTGGCCATGTGCCATCTTGGGGAAAGTTAAACTCTCAATCTTCTTGTACTTGATTTGAAAAGGAGGTTTTCTTTCCTAATTTATTCTGACCTGAAGAATTGCACTCTTTGATATAGACAAAGTGTTACTTAGGGATTTCTAATATGTCACCTTGATTTTACTGTTTACATGGATGAAAAGTGACTTTCATCAATGTTATTTTTGATATACACGATTTGTCAACATTTAATAAAAAAGACTTCTTTTGACCAAGACAACTGTCAGTTCAGTCAAACAACACATTTGGCAGATCCTCCCCTCCCTCAAATAAAATGACAGGCTGTTTGCCAACTTCATCTAATTGAGTAGTTATTTTTGGTTGCTTGTTGACACAACTGAAGTTATTTATTTACTTTTTGTTATTTGCATGGAAAAAGTACTGAATCCGAAGAAACTAGGTGATCCTGGTGAATTTAAGCCATTGGTTTGGTGTTTGCTTTTTAACTTGGTCCTTTGAGGGTTTAAGATCCAAGGAAGGTAGGGAGGACCTAGAAAAAGAGATTGAAAAATGGGGCCACCCCCGTGGCGCAGCAGGTTGAGTGTAGCGCTGTGAAGCTGTCCGCAGCCTTTGCAGCACAGATTCAATCCCGGCCGGCTGGGGAGATACCCACATGGTGCGGCAGACCTCTCCTGTCTTGCCCGATGCTCCCCTCAGCAGTGTATTTCAGTCATTCTGCCTGTTCTGCTCCCCACCCTGTCTCTGGTGAATCCTCTCACCCCACCCCTGAACCTCTGGCTTATACTCCAGTTCTTGTATGCATAAATAAATAAATCTTTAAAAAAGAAAAGAAAGAAAAATGATTCCTGAACGGATACTTATGTATTGTGCTCAGGGTTGGGGGTTTTAGACTGGAAGGTCTGAGCAGCTTTAAAATAACTGGGAGCTTGGCCCCGAGCACCCATTTCCAGAATATGGGCAACTTGTGGTTGTTGTAAGGAAGCCCTGCTTTACTCAGATTTCTGTATTCACTGTTCTTTTTCCATCAGTGTAGTAGAAATAGAATTTTTTTTGGCTTCTCAACATTTATTGAGAAGTAACTCTCAACTCTTTTGAGAAGTAACTCCTTAATTTCCTTTTAGGGAATAATTTGTCTCTAGCACAGTTAGGCTTGCTTTGTGGTCTTAAATCAGGTTATCCTTCTCTGGTCTTCCCCTGGTCAAAAGTGAGTCCTTGCTCTTCTGGGGTTAGGAATCTTTAGCATAAACTGGGCATAAAATGTATGTGGAACTCATTGATTATAGTGGAGGAGCTACCAGAAAATGAGTATTTTCTGCTATCCAGACCTCCTGCTCCTGCCCTGCTTTCTGTATTTTTTAAAGCTTGCTTTACTAGTATTGTCATCAATTCCCTAGTCCTAACCCCTTCCTCATATTTTTTCTAATGCATTCCTTCTCTTACTAAGTTAGCCAGATTATTTGTTTTACTTGCAAATAAAGATGGACTTTTTTTTGTTTGTTGCCCAGCCAACAGAATTCTCCTCTCAATGTTCTAAAAAAGAAGAAAAAGGTAGGGCCTCCCCTGGTGGCACAGCAGTTGAGCACTGGGCTGAGAAGCTGCCTGCAGCCTCTGCAGTACTGGTTCAATCCCTGGCCGCTGGCGAGGGTCCCACATGGTACGACAGACCTTCCTGCCGTGCACGTTGCTCCTGCCGCGCACGTTGCTCCCTTCAGCAGTGTATTTCTTCGTCAGTCTGCCTGTTCTGTTCCCTGCTTTGGCTCTGGTGAATTCTCTCACCCTCCCGTGCTTCTGACTGTACCCAGTGCTTGTATAAATAAATAAATAAATCTTTAAAAAAATAGTAAAGATATGGAAGACTTAAACACCATTAATTCTAAAAAAAAAAAAAGAAGAAGAAGAAAGTGAATCCACGCAATGAAATCCAAGAAGGAGAAAACAAACCTGGATAAGAACAAAATAAAAAAAGAAATGCAAATTTAGTACTTGAAAAAAAAATTAGATGAAATCTATAACACTGAGCCACAATATGTGAAATAGAGTTACTGAGAGTATTTATGGTCAAAGGAGTACAAGTAGGTACAGAGAGACATTTTTACATCTGTATATTTTAGGCAAACCTGGAAGAAAAGAGTTCTCCAGAAGAGATGCTGTAACTTGGGGAGGAGGGAAACCCACATTTTAAAATTTGGAATAATGGGAATGTGCCAGTGTGAGCATCCGTAGACCTACGTAATAATGGTGAGAAGCAGGATCAGTAGAAGTGACTTAAAGGAGAGTTAACACTGACAAACCTTATCTGAATTTTATATTTTACTGATGAGATAGGGTGGAGAAGAGAGAGTCAGCTCTGCACACAGCCTTAAAGCAAGTAACCTTTGTTGACTGGGGAGAAATAAAAGCACAGAAAATGTAGTCACATAATCCTGTGTCATAAGGGACATCTCTGTGAACCTGGAAAAATTTTCTGCTAATCTAGAGCATGGTCTTAGCTCCTTTTTCTTAGAAACCTCTTACTAATAATGAGCACAGAGGTAAGCATAAGAAGAACTCACCAGATCCCAGTATGAGCAGTAATTAAAAAGGAATCAGCACAGGATCCAAAAAAATATAACCTGGGCCTCCCTGGTAGCGCAAGAGGTTAAGACTCAACCTACGAAGCTATCCGCAGCCACTGAAGCACGAGTTCGAACCCCGTTCGGGGAGCTACCCACATGGTGCAGCAGACCTCTCCTGTCTCCCCGCTGCTCCCCTCAGCAGTGTATTTCAGTCAGTCTGCCTGTTCTGTTTCCCACTCTGTCTCTGGTGAATCCCCACTCCTCTGGCCTTTACCCCAGTTCTTGTATGCATAAACAGATGAATTTTAAAAAAAAAAAAAAAATATATATATATATATATAACCTGCTCCCAAGGAAAAGAAGAAAGGAATTGTAAACAGACAAACAGGTGGAGGAAAAAAATTCATCAAGTTTCAGTGAATCAGATAAAAAATTTGACTAAAGCATGTTGTCATGAATTAAAAGATAAAACAACAATGACCTTTAGTCATGCACTCTCTATAAATGACTCAAAACAGAGCTCCAAGGACTCGGGGAAGATAAACTGAGACTACAGAATGTATTAAAAGATGAACTAAGGGAAGAAATAGAAAACTATTAGAGAAATGACAGTCTCGCTGAAAGTACTCCAATGGAGATGTGACATAACTGAAAACACTCTGGAGACAAGGAGGATAGTTAGACAGGGAGGAATTGTTAGACATGGAGGAATTAAGACAAACAAGAAAAATTAAATAGAACTCAAAATTTTTAAAAATTAGGCACAAGCAATTATTGGGGAAGGTAAAAATGATTGAATATACAGTGAAAGGGTGTCAACAGAAGTTTTTTTCTAGAAACAAAAGCTTTGGTCTTTTTATAGAAAAAATACACTGTATCCCAGGAACACTTGACACAGAACCATCAACACTATCCAATTCTAAGAGAATTAACTGGGCTTCGAAAATGGATTTCTTTGTGTCTTAATCCTAGGTAGGCAAAAAGACCAAATTTCATACAAGGAAATGAAAACAGGCTGATTCTGATTTCTCCCCAGGAAGAATCAATACTAGAAAACAGTTGAAGAATGCTTCCAGTTCCTCAAAGAATGAAAATATAGACTCAGGAAATGTATGCTTATGGAGACAACAAATACCTTTGAACTTTCAGAAACTCAGAGACTGTAATTTTCATAGGCATTCCATGCAGATGATTTCCTTAAAGATTCTAAAGGGAAAAGTTCAACAACCAAGAGATGAATGGAGAAACTATGGTAAAAGGAGTGGTGTTTAGGCATCATTATGACTAAATGCAGGATTAGGATAGAAATAAAAATAGAGGTTATAGTTAGAATGAAATCTGTTTTATAAATTTAGACAAGGTGAAAATGATTAGAAGCCGGAGAAAACAATGGGATGTATTGTAAGCGTCTTTTATAATTAGAAACCAAAAGAAATTTAAAACTGATAAATAATACAAATATAAGTCTATTTTAAAATTTAAATATAAATACTAAGAAAAATATTGTAATCCATGAAAAGTAGGGGTAGGAGTGAGGAGAAGAATGGAATGGAAATGGAAATATATTAATTTGATTACTCTTGATGGTATACTATCTACTATGGATACTATTCAGTGAAATAGAGGGTTAAATAGATGATAAAATTACATTTAGCCCACCCCTTACTCTACGTCTTTGAGTGTGTTACATCAATAAAATAGTATTCGGATAGTTTGCCTTCCATTATACTTAGTGGTGTATGTGTCCATGTTGCTTTCTCTGTACATGCAGAGATTATATCTTTTAAAATTTTTCATACATTCCATCAGCATTCTCCTTTGCAGTTTTTTTTTTTTTTTAACATTCTAGGTAGTCAGAAAATATTTTAGATTGTACTTGAAGACCTTTTTTACTCCTCTGCAGAACTTCAGTGATCCGAAACTGAGGTTAGAAACCACGGAGGGTTTTTTTTTTTTTCATCTTTAATATTCCTCTGGAGAATGCTTTTTAAACTTGACATGTTATATTTTAAAATTTAATGTGTACAGAATATTACTTTGATGCATTTATATTTTGTCATATGATTGCCATTGAAGCAATATTTATTACACCATTGTAGTATAACTTATTGTCTATATTCATTATACTGTGCATTAGATCTTTATGTTTTATTTATTACCTGTTATCTTTAAACACCATAAATCTTATCCTCAAGCCACTATTTCTTGGTAACTTCATTTTAACCCACAAAAGCAGTAACCACGAATAATTCAGTAATAGAACAGGAGTGCCCTTGAGAATTACACTTCTAAATGTCATTCTCCACTTGTGACTTTTTTTAGTTGTCATTTTTACATGTCTATTTACAGTTTTTTACAGTTGGTGTAGATTTTAAACATGTCACATTGTATTCAATATGACTGATTTCTCCAAGGGACTAAATTATGAATACAAATAAATTTGTTATTTGAGATATTAATGCAAATTTTGAAACATTTTTTGAAAACATATAAGAATATTTGAAAAAAATATCTTGAGTAGTAAAAATGTTTTATTTTTTAAGAAGTCACTGAACAGTTAACATTTACCTGCACTACACTATTTCTCCCTGTAGAGGGCAGCAATGACTCGTGCTTGTGTTAGACAATGGTAGCTGCAATTTCCAAAGCAAAATTGGTGAAAATACATTTGCATTAATTTAAAAAAACATATATTTTGTTGACTTTCTGTCCAAATGGAAATTAAACCCTAGTATTAGCTGTTAAGTCTGGCAAAGCAAATTGTGTTATGTGGCAGAACAATTCTCATACCTTAGTTTTCAACTTCATTTCACATTTCATTTATTAACTCAGCGAGCATATATCAAGCTCTATACTGTGCTGGGCACTGTGCCTTTTCTCAGGGCACAAAGCTGAGGGCATTGTCCTTCTTTCAAATGTTTCAAATGTTTTAAATAAAATAAGAGTTTCAAATACATTTAAGACATATAGCATTCATTTAATACTTACAATGTACTAGCCACTCTTCTGAGCAGTTTACTTTTTGTTATTTTATTTACTACTCATAAAAAATTTAAGAATTAATAACTAGTATTCCTGTTTTATAGGAAGGAAGTAGAGGCACAAAGAGGCTAAGCCATCATACCACATGTAAGTGGCAGAGTCAGCATTTGAACCTAGTCAGTCTTAATATAGCAGTTTACACTCTGTATCACTATGTTTCCCACATGATCTCTGTTCTTGGAAAATGATCACGTATAGAGAAATGAGACATACTGGAGATAGAAAGAGCATCATATGAACTAAGTTTTGAGGCCTATGGAATTGCAATAAATGTATTCCTCTTTCTCATATGGATTCTAAGCAGTTTAAGGAAAAAAGCAAGAGTTAAGCGACGGAGCCATAATATCACCTTTATGACTGATAAACACCCAATTGAAAAATTTGGCTTTATATCTGTTAATCAAATGAGGTTGCTGATACTGAGTGCAGAATAAGTAGGCTGTTCCCTTCATTACCCGTGAAAGGAAACTCAGGTGTAGGTAAGACTCATCCCCAGCCTCCATCCAGTGCTTGCTCTGAGCAAGCAGGAAAATGAGTACTCCCTTTAAGAATCTCACTCCCAAAGGAAATGGTGAAATTCAGAATAAGAAGAAACAGTCCAAAATTTGTGTGGAGCCACAACAGACACCAAATAGCCAAAGCGAACATTATATAAAAAAAGAACTAATACTGGAGGCACCACTCTTCCTGATTTCAAATTATACAATGAAGTCAAGTTTAAAAACAAAATGAAAAAGAAAGGATAGTATTGCCACAAAAATAGACACATAGACTAATGAAATACAATAGAGAGTCCCAAGTTAAATCTCTGCCTACCTGGGCAACTAATAGTCAACAAAGGAGCCAAGAACGCCCAGTAGGAAAGGATACTCTCATCAACAGATTGTGCTGGGGAAACTGGTGGGACACCTACAGAACAATAAAATTGAATTCCTGTCTCACCCCACTTAGAAATATTAACTCTGAATGCTTCAAAGACTTAAACACAAGACCTGATGCCATGAAACTCCTAGAATAAAACATAGGAAAAAATTTCTCAACATTGCTTTTGGCAATGATTTTTAAACATGAATCCAAACAACAAAAGTAAATATCAATAAATGGATCCACATCAAACTTAAAAGCTTCTGCACAGCAAAAGAAACACTACAGAATGAAAGAAAAATCTTGTAAACCACATATAAGATAAGGAATTAGTACTCAGAGACATTAAGTAACTCATACAACTTAATAACAAAAACCAAGCAACATGGTTTTTAAATGGGTAGGATATTAAATAGATATTTTCCCAAGTAGGAAGCAGAATGATCAATAGGCCCATTAAAATGCTTCTCAACATCACAAATCATCAGAGGAATGCAAAGCAAAATCCCAGTGAGACCCCACCTATCATGAAGAAGGTAAGAGACAACAGATGCTGGTGAGAATGTGGTGAAAAAGGAACCCTATGCACTGTTGATTGGAATCTAAAGTGGCCCAACCACTATGGAGAACAATATGGAGTTTCCACAAAAAATTAAAATTAGATCTGCTTTAGGATTCAGCAGATATACTTCTAGAGGTATACCCAAAGGAAGTGAAAATAGGATTTTGAAGCGATATATACACTGCCATTATTGCAGCATTATTCATAACAGCCAAGATGTGAGACAATCTAAATGCCCATCTGTGGGTGAATGAACAAAAGAAAGGTATTATAGATATTGCATATATGTATATATGTAAATATGTATATATGTGTGTGTGCTTATATATATACATACACAATGGAATTTTATATTATTTTTTACATCATTGTTCATTTTTAAACAATATTTGCTCCCCACCCCCTCAGGTGTAGTCCCCATAGTTTCCTTCACCAATGCACCCGTGCACCATCACCTCAGTCCCCTGTGCTCCTTGCTCGCTCCCTCTGATCCCTCTCCCGCCTGCTCTCCTGCAGTACGTCTCTGATTTATAATTGTCTGTTTTTGTTTTGTTGTGTTTTGTACTGTTATTATTTTTTTACACTGATGTCTTATTTGGTTCCCTTATATTCCTCCTGTAACTGAAACCTTCTGATATTTTTCTTTTTCCTTCTGACTAACTTCACTGAGCATAATTCCTTAGTCTAGCTCCATCCACATTGCTGCGAATGGCATGAGTTTCACAATGGAATATTTTTGAGAATGTCTAAATGTTGTGCCATTCACAACAGGTATGAATGCTCAGTCAGATAAATCAGACAGAAAAAGGTAAGTACTTTAAGATATCACTTATATGTACAATCCAATAATGTCATGGGGCTCACAGCATACCTTGCCAGCCTGTCTTTCAATAAATGTGATTCATGGGTTTTTGACTTTGCTATCTAGTTGCTCTTCCTGATTTTATGTGAGGATTTGAAAACATTATGCTTCCGCTGACCCCATCTTCCTGGGATCCATATTAAAATTTTAATCCACTGTAACTATTGCTATCATTAGGTTGACCAGTATGTTTCTGCTGTACCTCCAGCTTTATGAAAGTATCCCTTAATAATGTCTTAAGATCATTTCCCTTATTTATCTAGTCTATCTTCTGATCTTAATTTGATTTCTCCGTTGGAAGCGATCATGTTGATTAGCTGAGATGAATAAATACCCTTGGTGATTCTATTTCTTATGGTAAATTATTTGCATATTCAATTCAGGTTAACACTTATTTTGGGCTTGCTATTTGTGACAGGAACTATGAACTGAATAAGCCATAGTCCCTACACTGAAGGAGCTCACAGATACATTTGTTTGCTGGTATTAGACATGTTTCTTTACCTCTTAAGATACTGGTATCCTAGGAACAACCTATGATGAAGAGAAGATATTTGGAATTTCTGACTATCAAATTCTTATGAAAATAATATTACATTTCTGAAAGGTTGAAGGGAACAGAAACTGCTTCTGATCTCCATATTAATGTAGAAATAAGACTTTGCTTTGAATATTAAAGATTCCTGGTGGTGGTTAATGACTTGTCATCTCAAAAAATGTAGGTGGGTAAAGTCATTTAATGACTCATGTTTTCTAAGACGTAGGATCAACCAGAATAATTTTAGCATTTAGGTGGAAAAAGACCTTAGAACCCCAAATACATGAATAGTCAACAGCTTTTGAGGGGTCTCTTCACTGTACAGTGTTTGGGTCTGTCTGAGCTTACTCCAGTGATGTGGGGCTTATGCAGTGAAATCCCTGGAGAATGTACAAAAAACATAGTGCTAATGATGGAAGATGAAATAGATGAGCTCTGCAGGTAGAAGTAATTACATGATATATTGCCCTTTTCATACTCCCTTTGACAGAATAGTTTGTTTGATTTACTTCTGAAAATCTTCCATTTCTGTGCATTTTGATCACAGAAGAATGCTAAGTTGATGTCTTCAGACAAAATTTATCATGCCTCCCAGATCCTCTTAAAATTTCAGCAAAGTTTAGGCTTTATTTAATACTTAAAATTGCTCTATATTCTATACCTTTTACACCTCTACTTTAGTTACAGTTTTGAGTCCCTCCCCTCACCCGACTATGGGACATTCTCACAGGTGTGAGATGGTATTTCATTGTGGTCTTGATTTGCATTTCCTTAATGATAAGTAATGGTGAACATTTTTTAATGTGCCTATTTTCAGTTTGTACATCTTCTTGGAGAAGTGTGTTTATTTCTTCTGCCCATTTTTTGATTGGGTTATTTGTTTTGTTGTTGTGGAGTTTTATGAGTTCTTTGTATGTCTTTGATATGCAGTCCTTTTTCAGATGTATGCTGTGCAAATATTTTCTCCCATTCATTAGGGTGTCTTTATTTTAGTTATGGTTTCTTTCATTGTGCAGAAGCTTTTAATTTTGATCTAGTGCCAGTTGTTTATCTTTTCTTTTGTTTTCCTTGCTGATGGGACAACTCCCTAAAAATATCACTAAAGTTTATGTTGTAAAATGTTGCCTATGTTTCTTCTATGTATTTTATGGCTTCAGGTTTTACATCCAAGTCTTTCATCCATTTTAAATTGATTTTTGTGTGTGGTGTGAGATCATTGTCTAGTTTCATTCTTTTGCATGCAGCTGTCCAGTTTTCCTAACACCATTTATTGAAGGGGCTGGCCTGATTTCAGTGTATGTTTTTGGCTCTTGTGTCATAGATTGACTATCCATATAGGTGTGGGTTTATTTCTGGCCTCTAAATTCTATTCCATTGGTCTGTGTGTTTGCCTTTGTTCCAGTACCAGGATGTTTTAATTATTATGGCTTTACAACATAATTTGAGGTCAGGACATGTTTTACCTCCGTTCTCTTTCCTTTTTGTCTGGATTGCTTTTGTTATTGGGGACTTTTGTGATTCCATATGAATTTTGGTAGTGTTTGCTTCAGTTCTTTGAAAAATGCCAATGATATATTTATTGGGATATTGTTGAATCTATGTATTGCTTTGGGTAGAATGGCCATTTTGACAATGTTGATTCTTCCAATCCTTGAGCAAGAGAATATTTTTTCTGTTTCTTTGCTCTTCTACTTCTTTCATCTTATAGTTTTCTTTGCATAGATTTTTTTTTTTTACCTCCTTTGTTGGATTTGCTCCTAGGTATTTAATTTTTGTGTGTGTGTAATTGTAAATGGGATCAACTTCTTAATTTTTTCTGTTTCTATCTCATTGTTTGGGTATAAGAAGTTAACTGGTTTTTCATGTTGATTTTATATCCTGCCACTTTGCTAAAGTATAAATTGCTTTGATTAGTTGTTCCATGGAATCTTGTGGGTTCTCTATGTATAACCTTCAAATAATGATGGATTTACTTATTATTTACCAACTTGGATTCCTTTTATACATTTCTCTTGTCTAATTCTCTAGCTAGAACTTCCAATACAATGTTGAATAATAGTGGTGAGAGTGGACATCCTTGTCTTATACCAGATATTAGTGAAATAAGGTTTAGTTTTTTATTGTTGTAAATATTTTTTTAAAGATTTATTTCTTTTATGCATACAAGAACTGGGGTACAGGCCAGAGGTGTGGGGGGGTAAAAGGATTCACCAGAGACAGAGTGGAACAGAACAGGAGGAATGTCTGAAATACACTGCTGAGGGGAGCAGCAGGGAGGCAGGAGAGGTCTGCTGTGCCATGTGGGTTGCTCCCTGGCCGGGGATCGAACTCATGCCTCAGTGACTGCAGACAGCATCATAGGTTGTGTCTTAACCCCTGTGCCACCAGGGAGGCCCCCTGTAAATATATGAACTTACAAACTCTGAAGTCCAAACCCTGATGAACAGAATTTCATGTTGTAGTCAATAAAACTTGTAGTGACGCTGATTCATCTGAAATACTTGATGATGAGCATGATTACTATTGTGCTTCATGAAATTTAAGGATAAATGGTATTTAACTTTGGCATTAAAGCATTTATCCATGAACATTAATCTCATAATAAACTACTCTTGTATTATCTGTGAGCCTGCTATAGAGGATATGATTTAATACATTCTTGGTTATCTTTTTTTTTTTTAAATTTTTTTTTAAAGATTGATTTATCTATTTATACAAGCACTGGGTACAGTCAGAAGTGCAGAAGGTTGAGAGAATTCACCAGAGCCAGAGGGGAGAGCAGAGCAGGCAGAGTGACGAAATACACTGCTGAGGGGAGCAGCGGGAGGCAGGAGAGGTCTGCGCGCCATGTGGGACCCTCACCTGGTGGCCGGGGATTGAACCGACGCTGCAGAGGCTGCAGGCAGCCTCGCAACCCAGTGCTCAACTGCTGCGCAACCAGGGAGGCCCTTGGTTATCTTCTGTATGTGTACTCATGGAAGAAATTTCTCACCGTTCCTGTTACCTGGAATAGTATGCTGCTATTAAATTATTGTTTTGTTTACCTTTTAAGGATCCTGTATGTTATAACTGAGTATGTTTCTCTTTGAATTGCCCGCTAGGTAGTTCAGAAACAAATTCATGGCTGACCATAGTAAGTGTAGAGGATATTATGGCATATTATCTGTTCTCACCCATACTTAATCTTACTTTTACTTTGCCATTATGTTTTATTTGTTAATTTTTGTTATAATATTTTTATTTTTAGTAAGGCACTAAACTTTGATTAAGTGGTTTGAATAAATAAGGTAACTATTGCATAGAGCTAATTATAGGTGGTAGGCATTTATGTTGTGAATTTCAGCTTTCCAGGTTTGGGTAAATTGGATGAAGCAGGAAGTTGCTCTGAACTTTATAAGATGATCCCAGGACTCATTATGTGGAGAAAGAAGGAGGTCAGTCTTTAACATTTCTCTTGTTGGAGCTTCCCCCACAACTCAGATATTCTGGGAACTGTAACTTCAAACACCTTCTTTTGCTTCTCTATTCTTCATTTTTAGTGTTTGCCTTGGCAGCATAGGTCAGCGTAAGAGAAACTCTCTTGCCTCCAAGTATCTTCCCTTGTTTCCTAAAATGCTACCAGCCTATGGTACTGGATTTTCTTACTATGTTCCACAAGTAGGTATGGGTATGTAAAGTATTATAAAACTCAAAGGGACTTAAGTAATCACAACCAGCTCTCATTTTATCAATGAGGAAATTGACATTCCCTGCTCCCTGAGGTAAAGTGATTTGCCCAGGTCTTATGGTTTATAAATATTAAACAGCAGAACTAGAACTCCCGACTTCAAACCTAGTGTATGTTAGAAAATATATTTCTAAAAGAACTAGAAGGAAGAGTACAGTTTCTTACATATTTTTAGTAATGCTTAGTATGTATAAAATACTCTATGAAGGAATATCACCTTGGAGCTGGCAGGGAACCACTCAGTTCTCATGGATTCAGCATTCATCTAGTTATTAAGGTCATGAGCATGAGAACAGAGATGGAGTGGAGCATGAAGAGAGAGATGAGAAAAGAATGCATGGGAGCACGTGGCCATACAAGGTAGAGGAGAGAGAAGGAAAGGATAAGATTAATAGGATAGGCAGAAGCAGATGGTAAAGGTAGAGACAAAAATTGAAGTGAAAAAGGAGAATAGGGCCTTCCTGGTGGCTCAAGTTAAGATGCAGCCTATGAAGCTATCTGTAGCCACTGCAGCACGAGTTCGATCCCCGGCCAGAGCGCTACCCACATAATGCAACAGACCTCTCCTCTCTCGTCTGCTGCTCCCCTCAACAGTGTATTTCAGTCACTCTGCCTGTTCTTTTCCCCCCTTAGTCTCTGGTGAATCCGCTCACCCCCTGCACCTCTGACCTGTACCCCAGTTCTTGTATGCATAAATAAATAAATCTTTTTTTTTAAATGCTTAAGTTTGGTTTTTTTTTTTTAGATTTATTTATTTATTTATACAAGCACTGGGTACAGTCAGAAGCGTGGGAGGGTGAGAGAATTCACCAGAGCCAGAGCGGGGAGCAGAGCAGGCAGAAGGACCGAAGTACACTGCTGAGGAGAGCAGCGGGTGGCAGGAGAGTTCTGCGTGCCATGTGGAACTCTCGCCAGGGACCAGAGATCAAACCAACGCTGCAGAGGCTGCGGGCAGCTTCGCGGCCCAGTGCTCAACCACTGCGCCACCAGGGGAGAGGCCCAATAAATAAATCTTTAAAAAAAAAAAAGGAAAAAGATTTATTTATAAATCTTTAAAAAAAAAAAAAAAGGGGGTCTCCCCGGTGGCACAGCGGGTTGAGCACAGCGCTGTGAAGTTGCCCCAGTTCAATTCCCAGCCAGCCAGGGAGAAACCCACTTGGTACTGCAGATCTCTCCTGTCGCGCCCACTCTCCCCTCAGCAGTGCTTTTGGTTCATCTGCCTGTTCTGCTCCCCGCTCTGTCTCTGGTGGGTTCTCTCACCCCCCCGTGCCTCTGGACTGTACCCCAGCTATTGTATAATAAAAAATAAATCTAAAAAAAAAACGGAAAAGGAGAACAGATGTGCGTAAAATAAAAATAGATGACGAATGTGACTATAAGGATAAAAAGTAAGAAAAAAGGTAGGAAAGAATCAGACATGAAGGAAATGAGTGCTGCCACATGGTAGTTGATTGCTCAGTCAGATATTGTTAAGTAGTAGGTTGAACAGCATATTAAATGATTATTTTTAAAAATTAGATATTCATTTCACTTCCTAAGTTTTTGAGAGGCTTCAATAGACTGCCCTAAAATGAAAATTAATATATTTTAAAAAACAAAACCAACAAGTAGAACCCAAAACTTTAAAATTTGGTAGGAGGAAATTCATTAATATATTCATAGATTTTTGGTCTACATGGAAGTAGTTAAACTGGGGTAAGGAAAACAACTGTCACCCTAGGTATGGGCTATCTTCTTGTAAAGATGCAAATTAAGCATGGATTCTCAAATGTTACTTAGGATGGGAAAGTTACAATTAGCTGCTATAATAATTGTGCTCTTTGGTTCTTGCTTTGTTTCACAGTGGCTTTAATTAAAGGCCTACTGATGTCGGAAAGTCACATTAATTATTCATCTGCAAACATTTACATAGCCTTCCCTTTTCCCTTTCAATAAATTATCAACTTCGCATCTCCATAATTTAATCAAAATGACTAAAAATATACCATCTCCAGCTTCTGCCCCTCCTCTGTGGGCTTTGTCTCCTCAATGTTATTTGTTACTGGAGAAGACTTCCCACTGTTATTAAGAAAGAAAAGAAGAAAATCTGTCTGCTAAAATTGTGTAGATAGTGTTTACTTTTTTCCACACTGTCATATTGATTGGTATAAAGCTGTGGTTTGCAAATGTCCATAATGTTTTTGGAGCAAGATGAGAGGTACCATAGAACTGTGCTTTTATTAAAAGCTAGCATGTTGTGATATATTAATAGAAGCATAATATTCAAGAATAATGCAACAATTTGTCCCATAATCCTAAGAGTGTGAGGAATCAAAACTTTAACCACTGGGGCCTCCCCGGTGGCGCAGCGGTAGAGCGCTAGGTTGCGAAGCTGCCCGCAGCCTCTGTGGCGCTGGTTCGATCCCCGGCTGCTCCCCGGCCACCAGAGGAGGGTCCCACATGGCGCACAGACCTCTCCTGCCGCCCACTGCTCCCCTCAGCAGTGTACTTCGGTCCTTCTGCCTGCTCTGCTCCCCGCTCTGGCTCTGGTGAATTCTCTCACCCTCCCACGCTTCTGACTGTACCCAGTGCATGTATAAACAAAACAAACAAACAAACAAATAAATAAATAAATAAAACATGCCTCTATTAAAAAAAAAAAAAAACTTTAACCACTAAGCATATAAAAATCATAAAAGGAGAAACTTCTAGAAGTTAAGTTGAAAGACAAGAATACATACGGTTAGAGAGCCAAATGGAAAATTATAAAGGTCAAGCTAAGAAAAATTACTCAAGAAGGCAGATGTTCACATTGATAAGTACTTAATAGGTCTGTAATTTGGCCTAATTTTTATTTATTTTTGTTATTTTATGCATAAAAAAACTGAGATATAGGCCAGAGGTGTGGGGGGTGAGAAGACTCACCAGAGACAGAGAGGGGAGCAGAATAGGCAGATCCATTGAAATACACTGCTGAGGGGAGCAGCGGACGAGACAGGAGAGGTCTGCTGTGCCACATGTGGGTTAGCTCCCTGGCCAGGGATCGAACTTGTGCCACAGTGGCTGGTGATAGCTTGATAGCACTGAGACTTTAACCTCTATGCCACAGGTGAGGAATTTGGCTTAACTTTTAATGCTACATTGGCAAAAAGTTAAAGGGCTAATGAGACTAAGGACTCATAAAGGATGGTAATGGAAAAAACATGACTTGGAGTCAACTGGACTTGAGTTTAAGTATCTACTCTGCTTTTTACTGTAGTACTCTGATTTTTGAATGCTCTGAACTTTTTGAATTTTTACTTATTTTGAGAGTTAATGTCTTAGAATAGTATCATTTGGTTACAAGGAGCAGAAACTTCTTTAAACCATATTAAGTATAGTAGATGTACTGTAAGGAAGCAAAAGAACCTCATGGAACACAAGTCACTAAATGTACCTTGGCTTTATAGAAATTATAAAGTTTCTAGGCAGCTTTTCCTTTCTCTCGGTATCCTTCTAGATTCTCTTATTTCTGACTCTAGTGCAAGATTTGCATTTCCTGAAAAGATGCTCAACATCTTCAGGACTTGGAATTGCAAGTCAAAACCACAATGAAATATTACTTCATATCTACCCAGACAGCTATAATCAGGGAGATACTCAGTATTGACTAGGACATAGAGAGATTGGACTCTTTAGGCACTGCTAGTGGAATGTAAAAGGTCTAACACTTTAGAAACACCTTGGTAGTTCCTCAAAAGGGTAAACATAAGTTATTGTATGACTTAGCAATTCTGTCCTAGGAACACACCAAAGAGAAATGAAATAAGTCTACACAAAAAACATGTAGATAAATATTCCTATCAGGATTATTCAAAATTTTACAAAGTGGGAACAACAATCTTACAAGTGGAAACATGTCCATCAACTGACGAATGAATAAATTATATATATTCATATATATTCATATAGTGGAGTACTCTTCAGCATACAATGATACATATTATAACATGGATGACTCTTGAAAACATTATTTTAAGTGAAAGGAAACAGTCACAAATTCTATGATTCCATATATATGAACTGTTTAGAGTAGGAATATCTATCCAACAGTAGATTAGATTAGTGGTTGTTTACACATGGGGAGGGATTCTAGTGGGGATGGAGTGCATAATAACGACTAATAAATATGGGGGTTCTTTTGGGTGATGAAAATGTTCTAAAATTTTTTGTAGTTATGATTGCAGAAAACTGAGTAGACCAAAAACCATTGAATGATACATTTTAGATGGGTTATATGATAGGTGAATTATGTCTCAATAAAGTTATTTTTTAAAAAAGATTGAGTTATGGTGGTTTTGATTTGCTTATGGTGGAGAAGATTTAATGTAATACCTAAATATCCCAAACTCATACATAGTTTCTCAAAAATGGAGTGTGAGAGGAACTGATGGTTACTCTAATACAAAAATATTATATATACCTCAAAATTGGGGCATGGGGTTTAATGAGCTAATATGTAAAGTATCAAGAAAAGTACCTTTTGATTTAACTTTTACTTCTTGTTGAACTGAATCAGCCATTATTAGAGGTATCACTTATTGCAATTCTTTGTGGCTGATTGTCTGAGAGGCCAGGAAAGTGGGGTATTTTGCACAGCCTGGCATTGGGGTCAATTCTGATCAGCCTAGACCACACGGTCTTAAGGATCTTCCAGAATCTAGGGCCTCCCTGGTGGTGCAGCCGGTTGAGCGCCATGCTGTGAAGCTGTCCATAGCTTCTTCAATGCGGGTTCAATTCCTGGCCGGCCAGGGAGATTCCCACATGGCGAGGCAGACCTCTGCTGCCTCGCCCGCTGCTCTCCTCAGCAGTGCTTTCGGTCAATCTGCCTGTTCTGCTCCCCACTCTGTCTCTGGTGAATCCTCTCACCTCGCACCTCTGGCCTGTTCACCAGCTATTGTATAAATAAATAAATCTTTAAAAAAAAAAAAAGGAATCCTCCAGAATCTTTGAGGTTAGTGAGGTTCATCCTTTACCATGATTGCTAGGGCTGGGATAGTGGACTATGGACTCTGAAAGGACATTGGTAATGAACTTGAACTTGTTGAGTGACTGTCAGTGGTTGTGAGCCCCTCAAGTATTCCCAGAATTCTGGTGCAGCTCTGAGGCCTGTACTGAAGCCTGGGTTTTCTTGAGAACAAGAACCACCTCAGTTCAGATTCATACCAGAGGGTTTCCTCAGGGAACACCAGTGTCACCTAAAACAGAGAAGTGTTGGGCCTCCCTGGCACTCTAAAATAGAGAAGAGTTGGGCCTCCCTGGTGGTGCAAGGGGTTAAGACACAACCCATAAGGCTATCTGCAGCCACTGCAGTGTAAGTTCGATCCCCGGCTGGCCAGGGAGCTGCCCACATGGCACAGCAGACCTCTCCTGACTCACCCGCTGCTTCCCTCAGCAGTGTATTTCAGTCAATCTGCCTGTTCTGTTCCCCACTCTGTCTCTGGTGAATCCTCTCACCCTCCGCACCTCTGGCCTGTACCCCAGTTCTTGTATGCATTAATAAATAAATCTTTAAAAAAATAAAATAAAATAGAGAAGGGTCTAGAGCTGGTCTTTACTCTTCAATGTAGGCAAGTCAAATCCATGATAACTAACAAGTGAGCCTGTAGCAAATGATTTGCAAACTCTGCGTGCTTAATTTTAAACTTTTGTTAGGGGGCGAACTATTCAGTTTATGTAGTTGAATTTGATATTCTGGATTTCTAATAAAACTTTTGCCATGCAATTATGATTTTTCATATAAGGGTTGACTTGAGGTCTCCATTTTAACAGGTGTCTCATTAGACTGAGGCCCGTGCTGACCATGAGCATCAGTTAGTATTCCTATATATGTTGTTTTGAGAGTAGCCATCTACAGGTAGACACTCCCACATGATTACCTCCAAGACTTCTGATTATGTAAAATAAGCCTTTCTCAGCAGTAAGAACATTTATTTTCTATCAGTTTCTTTGTATACCTGGATAGTGTATACTAGACTAAAGTAGATCAGATCTTTCTATGGTCATGCAGGTTTGCTTGGGCTCCACTGGTGTTATAGAACAGAATACAGGCACATGAATTGCTTTGAGAGGGCCAAACATAGAGGTACCTCTGAATCCTCATAATTTCTCAGAATATACGAAGTTATTCAGTAGCTTTGAGAATCAGGCTCCAAATGATATGAACCACTTGCAGCAGATAAATGTAGGGTAGTACTACTGATGCTTCTGCATCTGTTGTATACATGGTTTGTTTTTAATAGGCTGCTTTCACATCACTTTATGTTTAATAGTAATATGAGTGAGTGAAAAGAGGATTGAATTTATAGGCAGACAGATTTGTATCATTTCCCCAATATCAGTAAAACATGAATTGTGTTCCTTGTAATTGTCTCTTGACCTTGGTAAGATGACCATAATTTTTCTTATTAAGTTGTGGTAAGGAGTAAATTGTGTATAAAATCATACAACACAGTACCTGGCACAAAGAATAAGATTCTCATTGAATAGTCATTTATAGTTGAATTCAGCAATCTGAGGAACTTTACTTATTCCTTGAGACCCTCTCCACGTTCTTGGTGATGTAATTGTAATTGGGTCTTTGCATTTTCTTAATCTCTTTAGACCTCTGTGGTAACAATTTTATCATGTTTTAAATGCATTGCTAGGAGACTATTTGAGTATTGGTGATTTTCCTTGCAATGCAGGCCTAACCTCTTTCATGCAGTGCTGTGATTTGCAGAGAACAGTCACTACAGGGAGTTATCATTTTCTCCCATGGCGTTGAATTGCTGGCTAAGCTTTCTGGTGATAAAGCACTGAATGAAAAACCAAGCATTTTCTTTCTATTTTTTTTTTTAATTATTTATTTATAAGAACTGGGGTACAGGCCAGAGGCGCGGAGGGTGAGAGAATTCACCAGAGACAGAACAGGGAGCAGAACAGGCGAACTGAGCAAAACACTGCTGAGGGCAGCAGCAGGTGAAACAGGAGAGGTCTGCTGCGCCATGAGGGTTTCTCCCCGGCCGGCCAGGAATTGAACCAGCACTGCTGAGGGGGCCAACAGCATCATAGTGTTGCGCTCAACCCGCTGCACCACCAGGGAGCCCGGAAAACCAAGCATTTCATCCTGATTTGGCATTCATAGTGTCAGTTGGTTCCACTTCCATCATATGCTCATTAGTTTTATAAAAATTTCACTTGTCTTCTTAAACCACACCAAATTTCTCATCTCTCATTCCAAGAATTTCACCTTGTCTCCTTTTTCTAACTGAGAAAACCAAGATCAGGTTGGAGTTGCCTTTTCAGATACCTGCAAATTGTACCTTTTACTTCTTGCTTCCTGTCTCTGTTGTAAAGGTATTCTTCCTTTACTTTCCTTCATAATCAAAAGCTATGAAAGAGAAGCTAATGTTTCTGTACTTTCTTGTGTCCCCTTTATTCTTTAGCCCATTTTTTTCGACTTGTCTACTATCTAAGAATTTCTTACTGAAGTAACTAGGACTCAATGGGATATTTTCTATTCCTGATCAATGTCCCCAATTTTTTCTTGTCTTTATTCCGCAAGGTCCCCCATACCTCTCTAACTCCCCTTTCCAAAAACAAAACAAACCTTAAAACAAAAAATAAAAACACAAGAGCTGAATACAACTCAGTCCTGCTCCTCAAAATGTGCATATACTCTAAAGATCTATGTTTGTTTGCAACTTACACTTCAGATCTGGTTCTTAGAAGAACAGGTAAGCTACCCTGGTACAATTTTAAAGCATCTTAAAGTGATTAATTTTTTAAAATTTTACATAGATTTTATTTATTTTTAAACATCTTTGTTTTTTTTTTTTCACAATAATAGGATTTTTTTCACAATATAGATTTCTCCCTTCAGTAACACTTGAAAGTATTTAAATTTTGAGTCTACCTAAAATATCCATCAGTTGTTACTTGGTATGCTTACATTATCAGTTTGATTCCCATGACTTCAAAAATATTCCAAATATGTATTTGTTTTATAACTAGAACAATATTGTAATATATTATTTCAGGTACAGATATATCTACCAGCACTGAACACTATACATGGGACCCCAGTAAAGGAGGTAAGCCCTTTCTGTTGCAGAATTGTTTCTTTTTGCTTTGAGTTTTCAAAAGAATAAGAAATACACGTCTGAAATTCTTGCTGAGAACCTGGGGTTAAAAGTTATACTACCTGCTTGTTTCATTTGAAAGAACTGTGTGTGTGGGGTAAAGCAAGAGTTCTGAAGTCAAAAACACCTTAATTCCAATTGAACTACTTATGTATTTTTTTTTTTAAGATTTATTTATTTATTTATATAAGCACTGGGTACAGTCAGAAGAGCGGGAGGGTGAGAGAATTCACCAGAGCCAGAGCGGGGAACAGAACAGGTAGACCAACGAAATATACTGCTGAGGGGAGCAGTGGGCGCAGCAGGAGAGGTCTGCGCACCATATGGGACCCTCGCTGGTGGCTGGGGATCGAACCAGCGCTGCAGAGGCTGTGGGCAGCTTCACAGCCCAGCACTCAACCGCTGCGCCACCAGGGGAGGCCCTACTTAAGTATTTTTGATCAAGGTGCTTTTTTGGACCTCAGTTTTCTTCCTTGTAAATTGAAGACACTTTTCTACTATTCATGTCAGGATTAAATGAAATAAAGCAAAGTGCCAAACACTTAGCAGGGGCTCAACAATTGTTATTCTTCCTACCCAATGCTTTGCAGAGTTACCTCATACTTCAGTGAATTGTTGCTATATGGAATTTCAGAGCTGGGAAGAAATAGATCTCAATTTTCATTGCCATGACAACAGAATCAGAGAAGTGAAAAATTTCCTCCTAAAACAGTGAGCAACTGTTAACAAAGTAGCGCCTTTTTAATTGGTGGCAAGTATGTGATTTCTTTTCTTCTTTTTTCCTTTTACTTCAACTATAGCTTCCAATTTGTTTACTCTGAAAATGCCAAAAGGAGAAGTTGGTGATTGATTTTCTTCTTACTGTGAAGATGTTAACAATGATATCTGCTACTTTTATATCACCTGCTTTTTAACCTCTGCCTGCAGAAGAATATCATGGAAGGTAACGGCAGTTTTATTATTACCTGAAATTAGGCCTTCTCATAATCAATAGCTGCATTTGTCAAGTGTGAAGTTATATTTTTATTCTCAAAAAGCTACAGTAGTCTACTCTTGCCCTCAAATTGGATCATTTCCAAAAGAAAATTTTCTTTTTATTTTGATATGCCTAAAGATGACTCAATTAGGGCCTCCCCGGTGGCGCGGCGGTTGAGCGCTGGGATGCGGGGCTGCCCGCACCTCTACAGCGCCGGTTCGATCCCCGGCTGCTCCCCGGCACCGGAGGAGGGTCCCACGTGGCGCGCGGACCCCTCCTGCCGCCCGCTGCTCCCCTCGGCGGTGTGCTTCGGTCCTTCTGCCTGCTCTGCTCCCCGCTCTGGCTCTGGTGAGTTCTCTCGCCCTCCCGCGCTTCTGACTGTGCCCAGTCCTTGTGTAGATAGATAAATAAATAAATAAATAATAATAATAATAAATCTTTAAAAAAAAAAAAGATGACTCAATTAATTTCCATGGTAACATATATCTCTTTCATAGTTTTTGTGGTCATAACCAACCCAACTTATGAAAACTTAAGCATCTTCTCTATTGTCAAAGATAGAGAAAATAGTTACTAGTAAAATGAATCTGTGTATATTCTGTTTTTTTTAAGATTTGTTTATTTATGCATTCAAGAGCTGGGGTGTAGGCCAGAGGTGCGGGGGGGTGGGGTGGGGTGGTAGGGGGATGTTGGTGAAAGGATTCACCAGAGACAGAGCGGGGAACAGAACAGGCTGATTGACTGAAATACACTGCTGAGGGAAGCAACAGGCCAGAAGGAGAGGTCTGCTGCACTATGTGGGTTAGCTCCCTGGCCAGGAATTGAACTCATGCTGCAATGACTGCCAATATCTTCATAATGCTGAGACTTAACCCCTTGCACCACCAGGGAGGTCCTGTGTATATTCTAATTAAGAAAGACACATAGTTATGATCTCTTCTTTAAGATACATAAACTGTTGTCCTTTTATCTTGTGACATAATACAAAGCTATTTTAAAACAATATGGTCTACCTAAAACATTTGTTTAAATGTTGCCTTGAAAGCCTGATTCCTTAAAAGCAGTTTGGCAGAGATCTGCGACCAAGGTCAGACTTCAGAGATCAGTAAAAAAGTCATTTCCTGAAAAATTCTTATTTGAAAGAACAACTGAGTGATATAAAAACATATTGCTAGTAAAATTATTTCCTTCTCATTGATAAAGGATCACCGCAGATGGGGAAGCAGTGCTTCTTGCATGCAGATATGAAATAGAACTCTCTTTGGGCTTTTGATAAGGTATTTGGAACAGAAAATAATTTTCTCTTGTGTAATTACAGAGAGGATTTTATTAGTTAGATAAGACAGAAGCTAAAAGAAGTGCCAACTTTCCACCTATTATCCATTTTCTCCTTTCTCTTTATCAAGGGAAGCCCACTTTTCTTGGGGGTATTATGTATTCAAGTGTCAGTGCGCAGGGGGAAATCTTGCATCCCTCTGGATTCTTCTTAGGTCGAATAAGTAATCAAAGCACTACTGGGGTAACCAAGTTAAAATCAACTTAATAATGTGCATGGGGAGCTACAAAAATGCAGATCCTGTCATTGGTTAGGGAGAAAAAGGCAAAAATCCCATATTGAGGGCCGGAAACATCAAGGAGAGAGGGGAGAGACTCCACATGGGAAGGAGGGGATGATTTACTTCTTACTTTCAGAGTAAAGATGAGATTCTCAGATAAATAGAACATGTTTACAGATAAACCTACACCTGAATGATACCGTCTCTCCCCTCCCCCCAAATGATGATATTCTAGGTCTAGGAGAGCAGTGATTACTTCTTGATTAGGACAAGGGCAAAAGCTTAGGGAGTGACAATCTCTTATTCAATTAGGGAAGGGCAAAGGAATCAGGCAAGAACAAAAGCTTCTCATCCTCCAGAGATTTTATTGCTCTTAGCTCAAAATAATGCTATGCCAGAGTGGGGCATGTTGCAGAGACCAGTTCTGAGAATTTTTGGGTGGTTTGATCAGTCACCTTCTCAGGTTAGTGCATATTACATTTCCTTTATAGACAGAAAATGGAAGTTTAAGGTTAGATTCTGGGAATATTTCTTTTTTTTATAAATTTTTTAAAAATATTTTTATTATTTTATTTATACAAGAACTGGGGTACAGGCTAGAGGCACAGAGAGGTGAGAGAATTCACATTCACCAGAGACAGAGTGGGGAGCAGAACAGGCAGACGGACCAAAAGTACTGCTGAGGGGAACAGTGGGTGAGACAGGAGAGTCTGCCATGCCATATGGGTATCTCCCTGGCGGCTGAGAATCAAACCCGTGCTTCAGAGGCTGCAGACAGCTTCACAGCGCTGAGCTCAACCTGCTGTGCCACCAGGGAGGCCCTGGGAATATCTCTTAACAGTAAGTGATATGTGACTGGCATGCCTTTTTTTTTTTTTTTTTTTCATAAACTATGAAAGGCATAGTGGATGGGGATCCATTTATTTATAGATATGAGGAAAACTGAGGATTACAGTTACCTTAACACGACCTCATTCTTGTAATAGTTTCTTTGATGAGTGTTACTTAGGATTGCCGTCTTATTGGAATCTCCAGAGGATCTTTAAAAATCTAAATGTTGGGACTTGTACTTAAAGTAGGATATAGGACAGGCTAGTGTTCCTGTTGGAAAAGCCAGACAAATTACAAATATATTTCTAAAGGTATCAGAGAGCTATAAAAGCATTTTATGAAAAAATTCCAGAGAGAAAAGAAATATTTTCAGGCAGCTTATGAACAATAGCCAGTTCTCTCCCTGGGGTCATTCACCAAACTCTGAGTATGGACTAGGGATCTGAACTGGCTTAGGCAAAGGGACTCCACTAAGAGAAAGAGAAATGTATAAAGTGTTTAGTACTCATGCAGACCTGGAGTGAAAAAGGAGATTTGAAGCACTTCAAATGCATTTATTGTTTCCCCCACAGGACTTAGCCAAACTTTAGGTAAAAGTTTAGCAATGTAGCTACACAGGTAACTGAGGCGCTAAGTTGAAAGCTTTTTAAACGGCCGAGTGAAATTCTCTGCAGTCCTCAAGGTACTTAAGGGCACCTGCCTCAAATAACTGATCTCTCCTTCAAGACCTTGACTAGATTTTAAATGTATGGAGTTAGGGACTGAAGAGCTGGACTGAACAGTTTGGAAGGGTAGAACTGGCTCTTCCACAGTTTGTCAGAGCTCAAGAGGTTGAAAGTAATCAGCACTCAATAAATATTTCAGGGCATCCGGAGGAAAAGAGAGGAACCAGAATTAGACTTGAGTGTTATTAAAACTGAAACTCGACCCCAACCCAATGTAGTACTTAAATGGATTGAGGTAAAACAGTCTCTCATTCTCTATGCTAGAGGAAGACAGGAAAAATTTTATTTGGTGGAAGATATTAGGATTTGAAGATTTTGTATTTTTTAATACAGTTTGCCGCCAATAAGAAACAATTAGAAATGCAATGAGGCAAGACAAGTAGGACCGATAATTAAGAGAAAAGGAAGACAATTGTGGCAGTGCCATAGGCGATTCAGATAATGAAATTTGCAGACAAGGATTTTAAAATAACCGTTTTTGATATGTCAAAGAAAATAAGGGGAAATAGGCCAAAATAGATGAAATGATGGGGGGAAAAAATCTCATCAGAGAATTGGAATCTATAAAAAAGTGAAGTGGACATATAAAACTAAAAAAAATACAATATTTGAAAATAACAACTCAATAGGTTTGTTTTATGAGATTGAACACAACCCCATACAGACTTAGTAAACTGGAAGACAGTTTGAAAGAAAAATACCCAAGCATAGATAGACAAACAATAAAATGGAAAGAACAAAACAGATATACCAAATGAGTAGTGATATGCTAGTACTTCCACAGCTTTAAAATAAATCAAGATAGATTAAAGGTCTCAGCCAGAAAAGTGCTCCAGAACATAGGCTGCAGTGATGTCTTTGTGGCTTTGTCTCCAACAGTAAGGAAAACAAAATCGAACATAAACAACTGGGACTGCATCAAACTAAAAAGCTGCATAGTGAAAGAAACTGTCACTAAAGCAAAAGGACTCTCTAATGAATGGGAGAAATTTTTGCACACCAGGCATCTGACAAGGGACTGATATCTTAGAGCTACAAAGAGCTCATACATCTCAACACAAAGAAAGCAAATGACCCTATTGAAAAATGGACAAAAGAGCTAAATGGGTGGAAGAAGGCATACACATGGCCAACAGGCACATGAAAAAATGCTCCTCATCATTTATGATCAGGGAAATGCAAATCAAAACTAGAATGAGAACCCACCTCATAATTTTGAGGATGGCCCATATCAAAAAGCCCAGAAACAGCAAGAGATGGTGAGGATATGGAGAAAAAGGAATTTTTACACTGTTGTTGGGAATGCAAGCTTTTCCAGCCCCTATAGAAAACAGTCTGGAAGTTTCTTAAAGTATTAAAAAAGGATGTACCATGCGATCCTGAATTCTACTCCTAGGTGTCTACTGGAAGAATACAAAACACTAATTTGAAGGAAATGTGTACTTCTATGTTCATTGCAGCATTATTTATAATAACTAAGCTATGGAAACATCCTAAGTACCAAAATACAGATGAGAGCCTGAGGAAGATGATGGTCTATATGTTACACAAGGGCCTCCCCGGTGGCGCAGCGGTTGAGCGCTGGGTTGCGAAGCTGCCTGAGGCCTCTGCGGCGCCGGTTCCATCCCCGGCTGCTCCCCGGCCACCGAAGGAGGATCCCACATGGCGCGCAGACCTCTCCTGCCGCCCGCTGCTCCCCTCAGCAGTGTACTTCAGTCCTTCTGCCTGCTCTGCTCCCCGCTCTGGCTCTGGTGAATTCTCTCACCCTCCCGCGCTTCTGACTGTACCCAGTGCTTGTATAAACAAAACAAACAAACAAATATAATAAATAAATAAAAACATGCCTCTATATAAAAAAAACTATAAAATAAAAAAATATATATATATATGTTACACAATACATACTACCCAGCTATCAAACAAGATAAACTCCTGCTATTTGTAACAGCATGTGTGGAACTAGAGGGGATTATGCTAAGTGAAATAAGTCAAAGGAGCAAGACAAATACTGGATGGTGTCATTTGTATTTGGAATATAGAGAAACAAAGGGTCAGATAAAGCCAAATTACTAGAAATCTGATCATAGATTGTTTTGGCATGTTCTTGGATTGGGAGACCTGATACTGTAAATATATATTTTTCTCAAATCTATAATTTCAGCACAATCCCAATCAAAATACTAGGAGATTTTGTTATGGAAATTGAGGTGCTGATTCTAAAATAGAGAATTTTTTTTTTAAAATAAATTTTATTTTTATATTCCCCATACAATTGCAACCCCCTTATTTTGACCCCAATCCCTCCCCTACCCGCTCCCCACACCCATAGAGTGTCTCTGGTTCATAGTTGTTTGTTGATTTTGATTTTCACTTTCTTATAGTTATTCTTTTTCCTGGTCCCTTATTTAAGTTTTCTAGATTCCTGCTATGAGTGAGACCATCCGGTATTTTTCTTTTTCTTTCTGGCTTATTTTGCCAAGCATGATCCCTTCCAGCGCCATCCATGTTGCTGCAAATTGCATGTGTTTATCTTTTTTGAATGCTGAGTAATATTCCATGGTGTATATGTACCAAGAGCATTAGAATTTTATTTTTTAAAGGTTAACAAAAGGTTTATTTACAAGGAAAGGCGAATGAGGAAATGTACAACTCAGGGAGAAAAAAGGGAGATAAATTTTTTTTTTTTAAGATTTATTTTTATTTATTAACACAAGCACTGGGTACAGTCAGAAGCGCGGGAGGTTGAGAGAATTCACCAGAGCCAGAGCGGGGAACAGAGCAGGCTGACAAGTACACTGCTGAGGGGAGCAGCGGATGGCAGGAGAGGTCTGCGCCATGTGGGACCCTCCTCCGGTGGCCGGGGAGCAGCCAGGGATCGAAGCCGGCGCTGCAGAGGCTGCGGGCAGCTTCGCAACTCAGCGTCAACCACTGCGCCACCAGGGATGCCCAAGGGAGATAAATTCTTAAATGTATCCTACCCATTCCGCTGACC
Organism: Talpa europaea; assembly: GCF_964194135.1. Taxonomy (NCBI): domain Eukaryota; kingdom Metazoa; phylum Chordata; class Mammalia; order Eulipotyphla; family Talpidae; genus Talpa; species Talpa europaea. The sequence goes on along the minus strand of NC_140070.1, from coordinate 100,637,106 downwards.
TGGAATCCCAAATGACCCGCTGAGACCAAACCTGCCTGGTCAAGAGCACGAGCCAAGTGTGCCCGACCCCACTAACATGGCTGGTTTTTATTTACAAACAGAGAAAATGGCTGCTTAACTCCATCCTTAGGTCCTTGCCACTTCCCTTTGGGAATCCTAGGATTTGTAGTTCCCAGTGTCTTGATAGAGTGGGGGTGGCATCCACAAAGCCTGTATGGAATTAGCTTCACTTTTTGCCATCATTTCCATGGTGTTGAAGATCAAATGTATGGATGCTGGGGTACAGTCTCAGATGAAAATTTTTCTCAGGGTTCCCCACTGAAAAACAAACCAGTCTATCCAGGTATTGTTCATTGTGGAAAGCAAAAGTCCTCCGTTCCTGGGAAATAGTTTTTCAGTCCAAGCCAAAAAACAAAACAAAACAAAAAAAACAAACCACACACACACACAAAACCATCTGGAGGCATTAGCCAAAACAAAACAGCAAAGATATCAAATCTCAGGAAAAATATTAAAATTGATTCAACTTTTGCAAAAACAAGTTCTCTCAACCTTGATCCCAAATTGTATCAACAGCGTAGTAAAAGTTTGCAATCCAAATCTACTTTTAAACCATATTACCTATTTTTGCATAAAATCACAGAGCAGAATAACTAAACAGCAATTTTAGCTGCTTTGTTGGAATACACCATAAAGGATCAGAGCGAACTCTTGACATCCGGTCCATGTAGTAAAATAGAGTAGAATTTTAATAAACCAATCTGTTTCTATTTGCAATAGAAATGTAAAGTACCAAGAATAGCGAAGATATTGTTCTTTTTTTTTTTAAAGATTTATTTATTTATGCATACAAGAACTGGAGTATAGGCCACAGGTGCGGGGTGGGGTGGGGGGCAGGGACGTGGGTGAGAGGATTCACCAGAGACAGAGTGGGGAATAGAACAGGCAGACTGACTGAAAAACACTGTTGAGGGGAGCAGCTGGTGAGACAGGAGAGGTCTGCTGCGCCATGTGGGTATCTCCCTGGCCAGCTGGGGATCGAACTCATGCTGCAGAGGCTGTGGATAGCTTCGCAGTTCTGTGCTTAACCACTTGCGCCACCAGGAAGGCCCAAGATCTTGTTCTTAAGAAGAAGAATCTTTCTGTGTGAATCCCCTTGACTCATGTCTTTATACTTTAGAAGGAGCTACTGAAATTAGAAACAAATAAAATCACAGGCAATAATGATAAACAACTAGAATAGGTAGGTCTTTTCCCTAAAGCCTGACTACAAGAATGTGGCCTTATCATGAACTCAAAGAAGCAACCATTGTTCTCAAAGCCAAAGAATGACTTTCCCCAACATGCCTGTTCTGTCCTCTTTGCACACTATACTCATGGTTCGACTTAAAAGGGGTGGGGGGGATTGCAAGAAACATGATTTACAAAAGGAAATGAAAAAAGCACAGTTTTTGTTTCCAAATATCTCTTTTGTACATTCTATTCCCTGTGCCAGCAATCGCCTACCTCCCTTTTCCCTAGTTAGCCTCAGTCTTTGTAGAGGAATGATTTTTTTCAGGGAATTCTTCCCAGATCTCTTTAATTATGTTAAATTCTTTTACAATTTGATTATCACTCAATCTCCTTTATCCCACTGTCATATTTATTTGTAGGATTAAGTAAAACATTTTTGCCTTTTTCACGAAACTGGATGCTTCTTAAGAGCAAAGAAAGAATTTTTGCTTATTGCTACTTAATGTGTCGCTAGCACCTTGGAATGAGCCAGGGAGATAGTATATTCTCCAAACTGTATAACTCATCAATAATGAGAATTAGTATATCATGCAATTGGCAATTCCTATCTTATGTTCAACCCTCTTTCTAGGCCAGGGGTAAAGAAGATCAAGGAGGCTAATGTGCTTACTTTATAAGATAGGATGTGGTGAGTTTAGAAGGGTAAATGGCAGGTAGTTCTGTCTTAGGAAGCAGAGGGTATGTGCCTGTATCTTATGACCCAGTATTCTTGCATCAAACTGATGAAACAAGTGTCAACGAACTATTCCTGGAATCACTGAGGCTGCCCTAGAAATAACAATCAATACGGGGTCCAGAAACATTGCCCTCGCTAACTAAACTTTAGTTTCAAGTGCCACCAGGCGGCGCTAAACCATAGTCAGGCTAGGAATAGACAAGGATTCAGCAATAGCACCTCTGAAATTCCTGAAGAGTTAGCCAATTTACAACCCCAGTGATTTTATTAATCCCACAATAATGTGACTGTGCATTTTACATAATCTAATTGTTTTATTGACACTTAATGCATTATAGTGGGAATTTTCTATACTTGTTGAATTGATGAAGTATTGTATGGATGATGCAGTTACTAATGGAAGGACAGGATAGAGTTGGTTGTGAGGTGATGATATTTGTTAAAACTATAATGCCTTGAAGTCTCTCACTTCAAAAATCTATACAGAAGTCTGCCCAGTTTATTCTGTGGAGATATCTTGATTCCAAGCATTAGATAAATTCAAATATTTGTTTATGTCTGTAAAATACAATGCAGTAATAGTTTTGTTTTTTTTTTTTGGTGGATACCAAGAATAGCGAAAATATTGTTCTTTTTTTTTTAAGATTTATTTATGCATACAAGAACTGGAGTACAGGTCACAGGTGTGGGAGGGTAAGAGGATTCACCAGAGACAGAGTGGGGAATAGAACAGGGATAGTTCATAATATCGACATTTATCCCATGATAGATGACTTTCAAATAAAATCAATAGCCTATGAATAATAAAATAATCTAGTAATAAAACAATAATCTAAAAATGGTAATAATAGCAGCTAACATTATTTGTTAGACTGATAATCTGATAGACACTGTAATGGTTATCTTTACATACATTAATTTATTGGTCCCTTATCACAACGTGTGAAGTAGGAATTATGTTCCATTTTTATAACGGCAACAGTTGGGGCACAAAGATGTTAGTGAAATTAGGGCCTCCCCTGGTGGCGCAGGTGGTTGAGAGCAGCACTGTGAAGCTGTCTGCAGCCTCTGCAGCGCCGGTTCCATCCAGGCCAGCCGGCGAGGGTCCCACATGGCGCGGCAGACCTCTCCCTTTAAGCACAACACTGTGAAGCTATCTGCAGCCACTGCAGCACAAGTTTGATCCCAGGCCAGCCAGGGAGCTACCCACATGGCATAGGCGACCTCTCCTGTCTCGCCTGCTGCTTCCCTCAGCAGTGTATTTCAGTCAGTCTGCCAGTTCTGTTCTCTACACTGTTACACCCCCTGCACCTCTGGCCTGTACCTTGTATGCATAAATAAATAAATCTTAAAAAAAAAATGTTGGGGCCTCCCCTGGTGGCGCAGCTGTTGAGCGCTGGGCTGCCAAGCTGCCTGCAGCCTCTGCAGCGCCGGTTTGATCCCCAGCTGCTGGCGAGGGTCCCACTTGGCGCAACAGACCTCTCCTGCCACACCCGCTGCTCCCCTCAGCAGTGTATTTCGTCACTCTGCCTGTTCTGCTCCCTGCTCTGGCTGTGGTGAATTCTCTCACCCTCCCACGCTTCTGACTACCCAGCGCTTGTATAAATAAATCTTAAAAAAAAAAGTTAGTGAAACTGAGCAAACCTTTTATCATTTAGAAGTTCAAATGCAAAAGTTCCATTTTGTATTTGCCTTGAGTCAGATATCAAGGGAAGGTACATTACAGAGACCTGCTAAAATGTTGAGAACAAGAAGAAGTGTACTATCCCATAGTTTTTTGAAAATTTATTTTTTAAATTTTATTTTATATATATTTTACATCCTTCTTCCTTGCTCTCTCTTTTCAGGGGTAGTCCCTGCAAAATTCCCATCACCAATTCCCCCCTGCACCATCACCATAGCCCTTTGTGTAAGAAAACATTCCCTCCCCTGTTTTGACTATCCCATAGTTTTAAGTGTAATTTAAAAGAGCTTAATCTTTAAAAAAAATTATAATACAATCTTAGTAAGAACCATATACACAGATATATAAAATCTACCAAAAAATAGGGTTCTTAACTTGTGTTCCTTGGAAGGTTTATCCTAAGTCAAGAATTAGGTAGACTTCATTTATTTAAGAATTAATTTCAGGGAGTATGGTTAACTTATGGAGGAGTCAAAAAGAGAGGGAGAAGCAGCTGGCCAAGGATATATTTGTTGTTGGTTGGTTACTGTTGATCTTTTTTTTTTAAATCAATTTTTTTTAAAAAAAGATTTATTTATTTATACAAGCACTGGGTACAGTCAGAAGCACGGGAGGGTGAAAGAATTCACCAGAGCCAGAGCGGGGAGCAGAGCAGGCAGAAGGACCGAAGTACACTGCTGAGGGGCAGCGGGCGGTGCCATGTGGGACCCTTGCCCGGCGGTCAGGGATCAGGGATGAACCAGCACTGCAGAGGCTGTGGGCAGCTTAGCAACCCAGCGCTCAACCGCTGTGCCACCGGGGAGGCCCTGGTTACTGTTGATCGTCTGCAGAGCTTGAAGTCAATACCTTCTGCAGCACTTGATCAATTCCTTCTACCTTCAGAACAAGTTCCAGAACAGGAAGACAGAGGTACTTGGTATATGCCAATAGGAAGCAAGTCACTGTTAGGTTATACCTGTGAGAAATTTGGACTAAACTTGCAGCAGAGACTGGAATAGAAGCTTGGACTGAAAAGATCTGAAATGGCACATGAAAGTCCTAATACTGTGGTGCTCTTTCTTTAGGAATGAATGATATTGTGGTAATAATAATGATTTATAAATATATTTTTATTGAAATATTAAAATTGTGAACCAATTTGTACCAATTAAAATTATCTTTTAAGCCATCTATTTTTCCTCATTGTGTTGCTATAGAAACATAGCTCACTTTTTTTTTAAATTTGAATTCCAACTTTTATGGCTTATTACTGATTTTTTATTAATAGCTCATATCCAGATATTATTTAGTCTTTCAATCTTACAAATATAAATATCAGATTAAATTTTTAAGGGAGGTAGCATCCACTTAATTGTATTTATAAGTCTATATGTTTAAAGAGTCTTCATTAACAGATTCATCAAGGCAGGCTAAAATCTGAACAAACAATTCTTTTTAAAATTATTTTTAAAGATTTATTTACTTATACAAGAACCAAGGTACAGGCCAGATGTGCGGGAGGGTGAGAGGACTCACCAGAGACAGAGCAGGTAACAGAATAGGCAGACTGACTGAAATACACTGCTAAGGGGAGCAGCGGGTGAGACAGGAGAGGTCTGCCAAGCCATGTGGATATCTCACTGGCTGGTTGGGATCAAACCGGAGCTGTAGAGGCTGCAGAGAGCTTCACAGAGCAGTGCTCAACCACCTGCACCACCAGGGGAGGTTCCTAATTCTTTAGTATTAAAGAGTAGCATAGATATTATCAATTCCAAATTGTCAATCAAGTTGTTAATTGAAATAGAGATATCCAGGTATAATGGAAAGAAAATGGGACTTAGGTCAAGAAAATTGTGTTTTACCATTTCAGAGCTGTATGATCCTCACCAAACAGTTTACAGCTTCTCTGGATCTCAGTTTTCTTCATCTGGGGTATAACTTCCTATCCAACAGGGTTCTGTGAAGATTTAAATCAGACTATGTATGATAAAGCACACAGCATAGTGCTTGTAATATAATATAATATTATATTAAATATAATACATAGTAATATAATATAAATACAGTAATAGTAATATAAAGATTGAATATAGTAATATAATATGAATACAATAATATAATAGTAATATTATATAAATACAGTAATATAATAGTAATATAATACAAATACAGATTGAATTTAAGTCTGACATCAGCTCTGAGCCACCCTTGATTGTGTATGTTATCGGACCAGAGGCCAAGTTTTTGAAATTTCTGGTTCTTTTAATGAATTGTTTCTTCTTATCTTTTGATTTCCAGTCTAGATGTTACTGCTTTAGAAAAATCTCTGATGGTTCTAACCAAGTAGGACATTTTTACCCCACTTGAGATATAAGTTGATGAATATATTTAACCTCTTCCTAGAAAGACAAGAACCTCAAAATAATCCTAAAGGAAGTGTTTTTTTGGTGGCAAGCAACGGAAGTTGATGGTGGTTATTTAAAACAGAAAAGTCAAGGGTGTTGGGTAGTTTGTAGAAAAGATGGGAAGTTTAAAGGATCAGAAAACAAGCAGCATCCGAAGGAGGCCAGGTCACCACAAAGACAGCAGGGAAGCAGTATAGTGAGGATTCACTGAACAGTTCCTGCCGCCACCACCACTGCTGACAGCAGGTACTAGATGCCAACCTAACACCGAAGCCACAACTACCTCTGGTGAGTGGATAGTGAAATGAGCTCTTCTGTATGTGTTCCTTATTCTTCACCTGGTCATTTCCTAATTCCTTATCCCTGAATTTTTGAGACACCTGCTCAAGGCATAATAATTCCAGAGGTGAGCGCCTTAATTTGCTAGGTCTTAAGTTTTGTGACAGCACTTTGGTTGCTAAGAGATGGGGAAGCATTTTTGTCTTTTGCTTCCCACTGAGAGTTGAACTCTGGGAAACTCTGGAAGAAGCTATTAATGCTTAGCCATCAAATATATTCTTAGGAGTCTGCCACTTTGGATGTCAAACATCCACCAATACTTTATCCTCTCATTTATACTTAAATACATAATGTGTGTATCTTTATTACAACTGAAAAGGCACTCAATTCTTCTACATTAGGAGCAAACCAAAGTATTATTATTTACAGTTTATGCATTTAAATCCAATGATGATAATATAATCTTCGACTTGGGCTGTTCCTCTGTCTTGATATTCTTCAGCTGGTGGACTAACTAAAGGTTACCTGCCACCCATCACACCCTACATAAAATAATGGGGTAAAGGAAGAGGAAAGAAACAGTTACGTGAAAGGGCAAATATGTCAATAACACAGCAATAAATGAGGTAGAGATAGAGCCTACAGATCTTATTCGAAAATAAGGACATAGATATTTCAATGTTACATCTGTAATAGATAACATTTGTTTTAGCACACTCTTAGAAAGTACCGGAGTTTCAGACTAGGCCTTGAGCCCAGACTTTAGGGATTTACGTATGTTTTTTCTTTCTTATCCCTGGACTTGATTTGCTAATATTATTTGCATCTCTAGACGGTGAAAATTGGCCTGTTATTTTCCTTTCTTCCATTATCTTTGAGAATACCTAGTATTCAATATAATAATAGCATTATAAAATGAGTTAAGGAGTGTTTCTCTTTTTTTTTTTAAATTTTCTCAAATAGTTTGCAAATAATTAGAATCATTTCTTCCCTGAACATTTGGTAACTTGCTGATAAAATTGTCTGGATCTAGAGTTTTATTTGTTGGAAGATTTTAAAGTGTTACTCCTGTTATCTTAATTATATGGGCTATTCAAATTTTCTGTTTATTGTGAGTGAATGTTGGGAAATTGCCTTTTTCTAGGGATTTGTCCATTTCTTCCAAGTTTTCACATATTGAAAACTTTTCAAGAGTGAAAAATTTTTCATTATCTCCCTACATTTTTAAATATCTGTTGCAGGCAGGAAGCAGACAGGCAGGCAGGAGGAAAGGAGTATTCTGATATTGTTTGAAATAGCTCCATTTTTAATGTTGATCAATCTTACCAGGGTTTGGTTAATTTAATCAAACTTTTCAAGGTACCAACTTTTGGTCTTCTGTCTTATAAATTTTGTTTATTTTGCCCTTAATTATTTTCTTCCATTTACTTTTTTAAAAAAGATTTATTTGTTTATACACACAAGAGCTGGGGTACAGGCCAGAGCTGCAGGGAGTGTGAGGATTCACTAGAGACAGAGCCGGGAACAGAACAGGCAGACTGACTGAAATACACTGTTGAGGGGAGCAGTGGGCAAGTCATGAGAGGTCTGCTGTGCCATGTGGGTTGCTCCTTGGCCGGCTGGGAATCAAACCTGTGCTGTAGAGGCTGCAAATTGCTTCATAGTGCAGTGCTTAACCCCTTGTGCCACCAGGGAGGCCCCATTTACTTTTTTAAACTTATTTTATTTTCTTTGTCAAACTTCTTAAATTGTTTCTTAATTTATTTGTGTTTAGTCTTCTTTTCTAATATGAACATTGAGGGCTTTAAGTTTCCCTCCAAGATATATTTCCATTGTATTGTACTGGTTGTGATACAAAATATCTTTATTTTCTTCTAAATATTTTTCAGTTTCCTTTATGATTTCTTTTTTGATTTTGAATTATTCAGGGGCATTTTTCTTAATATTCAAATGTGTATGTATTTATATTGTTAATGATAATAGTTTTAAAATGTTATGGTCAGGGAATGTGTTCTTACTGATTTCAGTCCTGTGGAATTTCTTGACACATATTTCATTTACTGCTTCATCTATTCAAAATGTTTATTTAGCATCTATTTAGCACTGTTACAATCACTCAGAATTCAACAATGAATAACAGATAAAAATCTCTTTTCTCGCTGGTTTTATTGGGTGAAGCAGACAATAAACAAATACAATTGTAAAGTAAAATATAGAGGATATTAGTGATGGAACACTAAAGAAAAAATACAGTAGGGAAAGGGATTTTTTTTAACTTATATTTTATTGAGGTAATATCAGTCTACAGCACTCTATATAGGTTTTAGGTATACATTTTCTCACCTCATCAACTGTATATCTCACACCATGCTCACCACCAAATGTGGCCAGTCATCATCCACCACCAACCAATTGGTGTTCAGCACATATCCCCTATCTGTCTTCTCCGGTGACCACAATTCTGTTGTTTGAGTCTAAGGTTTTGTTTTCTCTGTTCTTCAATTGCTCTTTTCTTTATAGTCCACAAATGAGTGTGATCATATAGCACTCTTTCTCCTTTGAGTAAGGTGGGAAACCACTGGAAGGATTGGACAGAAGAGAGGTCTTGTGTTCTCTCTGGATGCTGTGCTGAGACTAGACTGCAGAAAGGTTTCTTCTTTCATCTAATTTTGGGCTTAACTTTCCATATTTTACTGAGAGTTCATCAATTTATTTAAGATTAAAAATATATAATTTCAGAGTTTTTTGGTAATCCAAGGTTTTGAGCTTGTTCTGTTGGCAGAAATGAAAGCCTGAATTGCACTTTAAATCAATCTTCTATGGAAAACTCATCAGAACTTGAAAAAAAAAATGAGATAACTGATTGCCAATTCCCCAATTTATAAAATCAAATAGCAGAGTTCGTAATGGATTATTTTAGATTGTTGAATACTTGTAAAGAGCCTTTGAAGAATATTTGAAAATTATCTTCTTTATAAGAGAGAGAATGCAAAAAATTTTCAAGTAACAAAATATTTCTGAGATTACTACCCTTTTCAAGTCCTAAAAAATACAATGGTGCCATTTAAATATTTCCATTAGAATGAATTCAACAGTACTTTATTATTTTTTAAAAGATTTATTTATTTATGCATGTAAGAGCTGGGGTACAGGCCAGAGATGCTGGGGGGGGTGGGGGTGAGAGGATTCACCAGAGACAGAGTGGGGAACAGAACAGGCAGATTGACTGAAATACACTGCTGAGGGGAACAGCGGGCGAGACAGGAGAGGTCTGCTGTGCCATGTCGGTTGCTTCTTGGTGGGCTGGGGAATGAACTTGTGCTGCAGAGGCTGCAGATTGCTTCATAGTGCGGTGTTTAACCCTTTGCGCCACCAGGGAGGTCCCAACAGTACTTTATCACAACGGGCCCTGCTCAGAGAGTAATTTTGCCTAAAAGCAAATGCTTTTGTAATGAAAGGATTTTGTGGAAAAGAGTCAAAATTTCCCAGACCGATGAAGATGTTTTTGAAATGTTGCTTCATCAGTATTCCTGATGGTGAGAAGGGATTAGACTGTGGAGGGGGATAGAGATGTTTACCTTTGAGTAAATCCTGTCTAACAAAAGCTACCAGAAGAATGGACAGAAACAAATATAAGAAATACTAAACTGACAATATTGCTAGATTATAAATTGATCCAAAGTTTGAGAAGGATGCTTTCGATTGATCAATGGTCTGTTTTTGTCTTAAAATATAATAAACACTTATTGGTTTGCTTTTTCCTTTATAATTCTTCTGAGTGTCACTCCTAACTTTTTTTTAATATATCAAATCCAGATTTCTACCTTTATTTAATTTTTAAATTAATTTGATCCACTTCTTTATTGTTATCTTAAAGCCTTTATTACCTCTTGACAAAGGAGAATGGAAAGAATTCCTCTCAAATTTTGCTTTTAAAAGGATCAAGCTCTACTTGATATTATATATGGTTCTAAGCAGCTGGGTTAAATTAGTTACAGAATGAGTTATTGACTCAAAGGAGAAAAAAAAAGGTATCTTCTATCTTTAAGAATCATGTTCATTCAAAACAGCTCATAGACAAATATTCTTAAAAACTTAAATGCAAGTAACCTTTAATTATATATATGAATGAAAAGGGATGGATGGTATTAAAATTTTTAAATAGGTAATTAAAAATAATTTCTGATTAGCTTTAGAAAGCCTTATAATCCCACCATCATTTTTTCTTCTTAATTACGTTTCTCTTAAACTAATCATAAAATTAAATTTCTATTCTCAAATGCAGAGTAACTAATTGAGTAAGAGATGAGTAAGCAACTAATTGAGTAAGTAATTGAGTAACTAATTGAGTAAGCATTTTGATGGGTGGAGAAGTGGTCTAGCATTAAAATTTGAATTTGGATACTCCATATTATAGAAGTTGACTATGTTCATATCATCAATATTTTTGAGCCATGATTATTATTACACTATAGCAGAGTCTTTTGTTAGGATTCCTTGTGCTAATTATTCCCCTCTCCATCTCTTCTTAATGAAATAGACCAACTATAGCTCCCCTGGTTGTGGGGTAGGGCCAGTCTCACCCAAATTTACAGCTATTCCTGTGGGGATGAGGGTGGGGTGGTGGTGTGTGGGTCTGCTAATCTTAAGTGGCCTATTCTGCCACCATTTTATTACCTAAGTTCTAAATCCTAAACAAGGTCAGAATAGCCAGGTCAGTTAGGTACAGGAGCCCAATCCTGCAAGGTGCCTTTCAAATCAATCAAGAGCACAAAGCTGGATCATGTTGGGAAGGCTATGCATCAGGAGGTAAGACAGGGAATGCTGGAGGGGGGGGGGTTGTGTGTGGCCGAGGATCAATGTATAACTAGGTACCCCAGAAGCTGATCAGTGGAAAGCCTTGTTGATAAGATTGAAACCATGGCTGGGGAACTAGGGCTTGATCTCAATTACAATACCAAGTCATCAAGCAGATGAGAAGTGCCTGGAGGGCAGACTCACAATCCTAGATTTTCTAGTTACATTCTTTCCTTTTCCTTTTTACCTTGCTCCCCTTTCTTTTTTCTCCTTCCCCTTACAGCTGATGCTGTATAATTCTTCTATCAATAGAAAGGACAGAATCTTGCTCTTCAGCAGCATCCTGCATTATGTAGCCTGCTCCACGACTCCCATTTCTTTTTCAGTGTGGTGTTGCCCAATGCAACAGTGGTGGTAGAGGTAGGATGCAGATGGGGTAAATATTGGCGAAGCTACTCACTGCAATGTTCCCTCAGATTTAAGACACTTAACACAAACTGATTTTCATGTGTATAAAGTCAAAAACTTTGTGGTGTCTTAGAAAAAAACTACAGGATGAATAGCAGAAGACCTTGTTTCCAGCTCTTCCTGTTAGTATTTCCAATACCTGAGGTAGCCCTTGATCTTTTTGAAACTCCTCTTGTACTATGTGAAGAGTGGGTAATCACACTTGCCTTACCTACCCCTTGGGGTTGCTGTGAAGATCAGTCAGATAATATACGTGAATGCACTTTGAAATTTATAAAGTATTATACAAACGTAAGATGTTGTCTGTTGCTTTAGCACTCAGAATACTTAAGCGACTTAAAGAAATCCCACTGTGGTCATAAAGCAGATTAAGATAAGAGAGCTGGTGAAACTCAGTATTTCTAATAAAAAAGTTACTCAGAATATGGGGTAGTGGTATTAACTCTGTGATTTAAAAAAAAAATTTTTTTTTTTTTTTTTTTCTGTGAGAATGTCCTTTTGGAAGCCTCTGTGTATAGCACGTGGAGTTTCCAATATCCCCAGGCTGCTTCCTTTGAGTTCACCATCTACCATCTGCCCCCATGCTTCTGGGCAGCCAAATTGCCTTCGGAAATGTGATCATCCTCATTCGCCCGGCAGAAGTTACACTTTTTTTCTACTTAAAGGGCTTGCTCCATGAAACTGTGAGCACTGCGAACTATTAATATGTCCCCAGCTCCTGTTGAGTAAGGCAGAGGTTAAACTATGGTGACTATATCTTCATTTCATTCTTTTCTTGCCGTTAGAGACCTGGTAAAGGATTCTAGTAATTCAAAGTCGTTAGCAAAGTTGAGGCAGCTCTAACTTATAATCAAACTATTTCTTTTTAGGGCATTTTTGTAAAGGTGATTGTCATTTCTTAATGTTTTATTTTACTTGAAATTATAATATTTATATTTATAAAATTGCATGTTTTGCCATTGTTTTCATTTTCACAAGTATCTTTCAATGTTTGTCTAAATGAATAGATGTTTTACATATTTACCTTTTTCATAGTGCACACTATTTTGGTTTTGAATTCTCTTGGAGGATTTATATCTGCCAGATGGGGGCTCAGAATTCTGAATGGAGCCAAGAATCCTAATCTAGGTGACAATTGGGATTGACAGGAATGGCTTGCATTCTTTGGCAAGTGTGTCCTCAAATTTAGAAAACTCAGGTTGGATGGAGGGTGAAGTAGAAAGTGACTATGGGCTCTCAGACAAACTAGCGATCTCAATGGGAAAAAAATATTAGTTTTTTTTTTTTAATAAGACAAGATGTAGGTAGGTATTTTAAGTAAGATAATTTCAGATGCTAGGAAGCTCTCTCTTCTCACACACCCAAAACAAACAAAAAACATAAAACTCAACAAAAGTTAACAACCATCCCAATAAAGGCACCTCATCATTAGTTAATAAATTTTTAATATTAGTTTAAGAAAGTTACCATAACGTGTAAAAGTGAAAATTTTAAATATTTTAAGTTGACATGAGTTTCACAAAACAAGATGGGAGTTTTTGTTGTTGATTTTTATTGGAATGGGACATGTGTTGTATGGTAGAGACCCTATGCTCTTTTCAAGGATGAAAGATCATAAACTTTAAACTTCAAAATTAAACTGGCAAACCCCACGAGCTCCCCTACCACCGGCAATAGTTCCTATGCACAGCTGCCTCCATCAGCATCAACATCCTAAGCATCTGCAGAGATAATGGTTAAGGTGTATCATTTCTTACCAAGCACTTGCTCACCCAGCCCTTTCTTTTAGCAAAAAGAAACCACAAGGCAAAGGAAACTCCAATGTAAAAAGCCCGACTCTACTCGCTAGTTTTTGCAGATAACCACTGACTTCCGCAGAGCCCCCCTGACTTCTTCCTTTCCTCCCTTGGAAAGTACTTTCAATAAACTTTGCTTTACTTCAAGCCTGTCAGTCTCTGTGGATTCTTTCACAACTCGGAGCTAAGCCAGACCCCTGCCCACCACATCAAAAACGTAACCAGAGGTGCCTCCCTGGTGGCGCAAGGGGTTAAGAGGCAACCTATGAAACTACCCGCAGCCATTGCAGCACAGGTTCGATCCCGGCCGGCCAGGGAGCTACCCACATGGCGCAGCAGACCTCTCCTGACTCACCCGCTGCTCTCCTCAGCAGTGTATTTCAGTCAGTCTGCTGTTCTGTTCCCCGCTCTGTCTCTGGTCAATCCTCTCACCCCCACACCTCTGGCCTGTACCCCAATTCTTGTATAAATAAAGGTAACCAGAAACACACACGCACACACACACTCAGAACAATCCCCCCGCGCCACCCCCGCACCCTGTAGAATAGAACACACCCCACTGATTGTTAATTTTGCCAGTCAGATTCTTTTAGGTTATTTAGGTTACCGAAGACAAGATTACGACTAAGTGAAATGACCAAATAGAAAACATCTGAAAACTACAACCGAAAAGAATCTTGCAGGTTCGGCGACGGCGCATCAGGATTGACACCATCGGATGCGGGAGCGCTTTAGGGTGGAGGAGGAGCCGGACCCGGGGACTTGGTTCGGCCTCTCGCGCGCGCGGACCCGGCGGGGCAGCGGGGGCGCCGCGCGCAGGTGCCGGGGCGCGCCGGGGCGCGCCGGGGCGCGGGGCTCCTCGGCGGGTGGGCCGCCAGGCGTCGCGCTGGAGCCGCGGTTGCCCGGGAGACGGAGCTGGGCGAGTGGGCGGCGCGGAGCCGAGCGGAGCTGGGGTGCCGCGGGAGTAGCCGGGCAAGAGTTGGGGGGAGTGGCTCCCCGGGCGGCGCAGGGGGCCGGCGGGTCCTGGGGCCGCGCGAGGTGGCCGGGCGCTGCGGGGCGCGACGGGCGAGCCCGGGACGCTCCTGCTCGCAGCTCAGCCGCCGCGGAGCCGGGGGCTCGGGAGCCGCGCCCGCCTGGTCGGCGCGTCCGGCAGTCGCAGCCCGGCAGAGCGGACCGCGGCCGGGCGGCGGGTCGGGGAGGACCCGGTTCCCCCGGGAGCGCCGAGAGCCCGGCCCGCGCCTCCGCTGCCGCGACCCGGAGTTGGGCGGGCGGCGGGCGCGCTCCCTGCGGCCCGGGATGACTTCTCCGGGCTCCGCTCTGGCGCCTCTGCTGCTGCTCTCTCTGCACGGTGAGTATCCCGAACCCTTCTCAAAGAAAGGGGCCAACCCTTCGCTGGGGGCCAGGTTGGGCCGGCGAGCCGGGGGAGAGCTGGCGGGGGACTGCAGACAACCTTGTTTTTTCCCGTGGCACGTCTTGGGAGCCTAAGTTTCTCGGGCCTGGTGGCTGTCGGCGGAGCCCGCGCGCCCACCCGCCGCGGATGCCCCCCCACCCCCCACCTCCCCGGCTCGCCCCCCGCGCAGCTCAGGTGTTCCCTGGTCTGAGAGGTACCTGCGGGCGCCCGGTGACTGCCCATCCAGTATCCGGCTCTGACCCTGCTGTGTGCTCAGGTTTGCACGAGGATCTGCCTTAAGGGGTCCGGTTGACAGCAGTGTTGAGGATCAGTTTCCGATCCGAGGCAGCTCCAGGAAAGCTGAAGATGCTTTGAAAATGATTGGGAAAACTTTAAGTTGTTAGCTTTGTTATAAGCTTCAAGAAGTATAAGAAGGCACTGACTGAAAATAGGATCTTTAATTATACAGTGTGCTACACGATATTCGAAAACAAGATTTTTGGTCCACTCTGGCATCTTCCCCAAGGGATTTAAATTGGCTTACAAAATACATACGGTATACTGATATTAGAACAAAAGAAAGAAACATGTGTAAGTTTCTTGTTAACGGTTTAAGATTTAAATTTCTAATTATATTAATCGTACATTTTATTTTCTTTGAGTAGCCATCATATATAATAAGCTGCTTATTATATTTTACGATGCCCTTTTTGAGAGTGTACTATTCTGTGGAATTAAGTTTTTTGTCTAAGTTAACTGATTGTTGAGATTTAGTGAGCTTTATACTCTATAGGCTATTTATAAAGCAGGTTCGATGAGTTAGAGAATATTATGGTTAACTCCCTTTCTTTTTCGGGGTATCAGTTCGTTTCCCATAGTTTTATAGTCTCATTTGAACTGATAGTGGACCCATTTGTCATGAATAACTTAATTTTAGGCTGCTCCAATTGTAGTAGGGGAAAAAGGAATATAAAACTTTTTTATACCTTTTCCATAGAAATCAGTGAAGAAAATCATCAAAATTGCGGTATGTTTTTAGTGATAAAGTGTAGGTAATAATTAAATGATGTCAATATGTACATCATATGAAGTCTTGCTTCCAGATTTTGTTCCCTTACCATTTGAAGAAGACCAACATTTTTCTCTGTGCGACCTTCTAGTGTGAAATAAGCTAAGTAAATGGATATTTTATATAATACCCTGGACATAACTGAAAGTATTATAAATATTACTATAGGAGCAGCTGAAATTTTTGTTTAAAAAATCTCAACTTTCGTATTACAATAAATGCCCTTCTATTCTTGTAAAATAACATTTGTATATAATCTGTTTTTGAATTATTAGGCAACACTTTTAGAGAGTTGATGTACTTTGCAGAATCAGCCTTACAAGGCCATCTGATTTGTTTCTTTTCCCTTGGCATAACTATTCCTAAGCTATACTAGGGTGTTTTTAAAGACTTCCAAGGACACTTTAGCCTTGTAATTATCTGTTCTTTAGAGGCACTTTCATCCTCAAAAAACCGTTCATTTGTTTAACAAATACCCAGCTACCTATGGGTGTCTGGTGGGGAGGAATGGTGGTAGACTATAAAGTTTGTCCACAGCCCTTAAAGCGTGTGCAGCTTTAGAACAGGCTGTAAGCGTGTACAGAGGAGTTATGATACAAGGGATATATGATGATTGCTGTTTATTTTATTTATTTATTTTAAGCTTTATTTATTGATGCATTCAAGAGCTGGGGTACACACCAGAGGGGGGTGTGTGTGTGTGTGTTTTGGGGGCGGGTGGTGGTGAGAGTATTCACCAGAGACAGAGCGGGAAACGGAACAGGCAGATTGACCGAAGTACACTGCTGAGGGGAGCAGCCGGCTAGTCAGGAGAGGTCTGCTGCGCCTTGTGGGTTGCTCCCTGACTAGCAGGGACCGAATTCATGCTCCAGAGGCTGTGGACAGCCTCATAGGTTACATCTTAACCCCTTGCTTGAGCCACCAGGGAGGTCCCCGATGATTGCTGTTTATTAATGCTCATATCAGGGAAGACTTATTTGGAAAGTCTTCTTTCCAAAGTTTACTTTCGATCTGAACTTTGGATGAGTAAGATTTGAATTGGCTAAGGTGGGAGTGGTAGAACGTTCCTAACCAAAGGAATAGCCTGGATAAAGAATATGAAGTAGAATATGCAGGGGCTTCTAGCTGCTAGAGCAGGAGATGTATACAAAGGAAAAAGGGCTAAAAAGGTAGTAAAAGGACAATAGAGGGTCTTGAATGCTGAGTTGGGCTTTATTCAGTATGCCATGGAAAAGCCATTGACACTTAGTTTCCTTAAGATGGGGAGCAGGAGGGAATGAATAGCTATTGAGTACCTTCTTGTGTTTAGCGTAACAGTTCCCAGGAGAATACCATTGCCTGGCTACATTAAATTCTTAAAGCAATCCATGGTAATGTTGTTTTGAACCAAATAGGGCCCATCCCTAGGCTTCCCATGTGAAATGAGGGAAAGGGATGGATATCTGAGCAAAGTTGGTTCCATTATGAAATGGGAACAGGAAAGTGGATGCTGGATAAATAACCATGATAGTGCTTGTCACTCAAATGGAATAATGCACCAAAGATAGAAACAAGGAGTCTGTTAAACTTTTGGAAGAAAATGGGTGTCAAGAAATTTGTGTTTTACTTTTGTGTAAGTGGAGTAGCTTCAAAGGGAATTTGAATTGAAAGGTTGACTTCTGTATAGTACTACCAGTGTTTTAGCTCTGTCTAAAGTGTTTCTTGTACTTCTTGTGGTACCTTGAAATAGTGAATAGCTTTCTAGAATCTGAGAAAACATATAAAAAGAAAAGACCACAGAAAATAAAGTGAAAGTAATTATGAGCCTACATGTTAGCATTACGAAAAGTTTATTGTAAAATTCACTTTCTTAACTTAGGTAACTGTTTTGGATGGATTCATGGTCAGTAAAAAAGAAAAAGTCTGTAGTTTGACCTCTGTGAAAGGTGACAGTCACAGGATAAAACTTTTAGAGAAATCACACTTAATACATTCTATATTCAACATGGACTAGACAGCAAGCAATTTAAATATGAAATCGACAAGTGCTTCTAAAATGTTATGCCTAGAACTGTTTTCAGACCCAAGGTAATGATGCAGTGGGTAAAATTCCCCCATCCCACCAGAAACAGTCTGTGGCACATTTTCAAATGTGTTTTTACACTTTGATGGTGGCAGCTTTTATAATGAAAAGTCTCATTTGAATCTTCATACTTACGCCATGTGATTTAGTGTCAAACAAGGTGATGTGCTGGTGCACAAGATTATTTACTTGTAGTGTGTTATCCAGAGCAAGGAACTGGAAGTACTAGCTGAATGGGGAGAAAGTTGGAAAAATTGACACCTCCCTACTAAAATCCTCATCAATAACTTGTTAATTTAGCCCAGGATTCTGAATCTATTGGTATCTATCTATTGATACCAAGTTACTTCCTGATTTAATCTGTGTAAGGCTGGATGTTTAAGGTACTCACTTGAGGTTCTCTAAGATTTGAAATTGAAGTTTGAGGTTTGAGGTATTCACTTTGTGTAAACAGTCCCTTCAGCTTCCCTTTGCAAGGTTGTGGTTTGCACTTTAAAACAGTCCCTTCAACTTCCTCTTTGCAAGGTTGTGGTTTGCACTGTAATGTCACCGTTGCATTTTGAGACCATCTAGAGGCTGGGAAATTCTCTCTTATATGAAATTGTTCATATAAAATCTCAGAGAGGTTGTCAGTTTTGAGGTATTATTCAAAATGGCATCTGATTTGAGCTGGGTTTGTTTTTAAAAGTGGAATGTTTATTGGTTTACTTACTAGTTAAGCTATTCTTGTTAAACTATGAAAAGGTTTTTGCTATTGATTAAGGTTTGGGTAATTGATTACCTCTCTGCCCTGTTTCTACTGTCTAAGAGACTATAACATTAATTTGCATTTGTGATAGTTTTTTTTTATTTAAATTTTTTTAAAATATCATGCATGGTTTTATTTTTTATTATTTTTTTGCATAGAACTGGGGTGTAGGCCAGAGGTGTAGGGGGTGAGAGGGTTCACCAAAAACAGATTGGGGAGCACAATAGGCAGATCTACTGAATACACTGTTAAGAGTAAAAGCAGGTGAGACAGAAAAGGTCTGCTGGGTTGTATGTGGGTTAGCTCCCTGGCTGTGACTGAACTCAGGACAGTGGTCATAGCGCTGAGGCCTGCATTTGTAATAGTTTTAAAATTATAGAAATGTGAAGTCAGCCAAAGAGAGAAAATTTGTTTCCTAACTTTACAAATGATAGACAGCATTGATCTGATACTAGTTTATCATTATCATTTTCAGGTGCCATATAGGGTGCTAAGTGGTGTGACTCTATCTCACTCTGTATTATAGAAAGATCATCTTTTAATAAATATTCCTAACATTTTTGTCTATTGGATAGGAGTAAACCAATACAAATTTGCCAAGGTGAACAAAAAAATCTATTCAATAAAAAATTTCATAGAAGTCTACTTACTATTTTCTCTTTGCATTTTGATGTTGTAAATGGTACTAAACTATAGGGTTAGCGGCACACTTTGGCATCGAAAAACATTGCAGGTAGAAAAAAATTAAACTTTAAAACTTTAATAAAAGAAGAAAAGCATAGCAGGTAAAGAAGTGGAGTTCCTAGAAACACAGAGGTAAGGAAATACTTGTATCACAGAGTTTACCAGAAAAATCTTCAGAGAATTAGGTTAACATTAGCTATATATGACAGTGCTGCAAGATTTATGGTTGGGATAGATGATTAAACTATAATACTGGTTTCTAGGATTGGAAATTCAGTACTTTTTTTTTTTTTTCTCTCACTAAGGATCACAATTATGTAATAACACAGTATATTGTGCCTATAACTAAAGTAATGGGGTCACTTTTTAGGCCAATTTTAAAATACTCATTAATCCACTATTTTAAAAAAATTAAAAAGAAATTTATTTACCAGTGTTTGTTGAAGTTCACACAAGTAGAAATGTAATAAATGTTCTACTGTAGAAATCCCCGTAACTGCTTTTGCCTGAGATCTCACTGTTCACAGAAATTGTTCATATAAAATCTTTTTTTCTCTCACCTCTGTATTCTCATTAATGTTGATTTTTTTTCCTCTTTTCTCATCTTCCTTCCATTTTGGAGGATATAGTCTGCTAATGGCATTGATAGCATTAGGTTTTACTAAGATACATAAATCTAGCCTTTTATAGCTGCTTCTACTTAGTTCTATTTTTTGGATTGATATAAAAAAAAAAAACCCTGAGCAAACCAGGCAGACCCAGAAATCCCCATAGAAGCTGGGCACTGGTGAAATATTTGGGAGTGTAGACCCTACCCACCTCATGTGTATAAAGCACTACAGATGCTTTTCAAGAAATAGGAGCATTAACCAAATAGCCCATTATAGAGCTTTGTGACAGCCCCCTAATTTTTATCCCCTTCCATTTTCTCCCCCCCTGACATCTATAAATTCTATAATTTTTCCCCCTTGTTGCATAAAGTAAATTTTATAATTCTGTGTGTGTGGGTGGGTGTGTGCGTGTATTTTCCCTAAAAGACAATTCTGTGGGTCTGCTACTCCTAGGCAGCCTATTCGGCCGCCATTTTGTCACCTAAACAAGGTCAAAATGGCCGAGCCAGTTAGGAACAGGAGCCCAACCCATAAGCCCTTCAAATCAAACAAGAGCACAAAGCTGGATCACACTGGGAAGGTTATGTATCACAAGGTATGTCCAGAATGCTGGGGAGGGGGGCTGAGGACCGATGCATAATATGTGCATCAGGAGGTATGTCCGGAATGCCCAGGGGGCTGAGGAACGATGCATAACACATACTCCTGACTTATACATCACGAGGTATGACCGGGAAGGGGTGGGGGGCTGAGGACCGATGTATGACAAGGGACCCCAGAAGCCAATCAGTGGAGCACCTTGTTATAAGATTAGAACCATGGCTGGGGATTAGGGTGTATCATCAAGTAGATTAGAAGTGCCTGAGGGCAGACTCACAATCCCTAATCTTCTACACCCTTCCTCTTTCTTTAATCTCCTTAATCTCCTTACAACCAATTACATGTGTCAATGAAAGGGCCAGGATCTTGCTCTTCAGCAGCATCCTGCATTATGTAGCCTGTTCCACGACTCCCGTTTGACAGTGTGGTGCTGTCCGTCGCAACACAATACCATGCCTGGCACATAGTAAGTGCTCAGTAGGTAATGCTTCCTAACTTAGGTGGTACTTCTGTGTGCTTGGAGTACTTGAAAAGAATCTTTCTTTTTCTTTTAAAGAAAAAGAAATTTCTTAAAAGATTTCTTTAGTGATGTGGTGTGTCTGTATCAGCTTCAAGTAATCTTTAAACCTTGGTATGTATGTTTTTATGGACCAGAGGTGATAGAGATCTATTTTCATAATCTTTTAAATTTTTTTACTTTGAAGTTTATTTTAAAATGCAGTGCTTATAGATGTTTAAAATTGAGTCTTAGGGCCTCCCCGGTGGCGCAGCGGTTGATCGCTGGGTTCGATCCCCAGCTGCTTCCCGGCCACCGGAGGAGGGTACTGCATGGCACGCAGACCTCTCCTGCCGTCTTTAGTCCTTCTGCCTGCTCTGCTCCCCGCTCTGGCTCTGGTGAATTCTCTCACCCTCCCCTGCTTCTGACTGTACCCAGTGCTTGTATAAATAAATAAATAAATCTTTAAAAAATAAATAAATAAAATTGAGTCTTAGCTTATCTTTAATCCTAAAACTTTGAAGTTCTCCATGTTGAAATTTTTTTTT
The DNA here is from genome assembly GCF_964194135.1 of Talpa europaea. Taxonomy (NCBI): domain Eukaryota; kingdom Metazoa; phylum Chordata; class Mammalia; order Eulipotyphla; family Talpidae; genus Talpa; species Talpa europaea. The sequence goes on along the minus strand of NC_140070.1, from coordinate 100,615,521 downwards.
TCTTGAGGAATTCTGAAGGTTTTTGCTCTAAGTAATAAAGAATGATCTTGGACTCTTAGAAATTTATTGAGAACCTAGAAGTTTTCTATTTCCCTGTCTACTCTCTTGTTCCTGAGAGCCTGTTTGTTACAACTAGTCTCCCAAGAATAGAGATAATTAATTAAAATAACATCCCTCCCCATGTCATGTGTAGAAAGTATTGCAGATGCTAATGTAGAAATAGGAACATTAACTCAGTCAGCCCATTATAGGACCCTATAACCTCGCCCCCTAATTTTTATCCCCTCCCATCATTTTCTCCCCCCTCCCTCTCCTGACATCTGTAAATTTCCAACCATATATTCTTCTAGCCATGATTCTTGCCTTTATGGACCATCCTCTCACTTTGCAGTGATGATTATGGTGCTCAAAATGTCAAAAGTCTTCCTCCTAATCACAGCTGTACCCTTAACCATGTGCTTGAAGATTCCTGAAGTAAATCTACATCAATCATAATACTTTTTTTGTTTTTTAGGACCAGGCCCATCACTATGTCAGCCTCCATGTATCAGATCATTTGCCTGAACACAAAGTACATGACAAAAAGGGAGCTGCATCATAATAAATGTCACTTGTTATAGGGCATCCAAGTCAGTCCAGTGTTTTAGGTTTTCATTGGTTAAGAAAGTTTGTGGTACAGGTCACTTCTCTGCATGCATGTTTCCATATTAATGTTTATTGGCCAAGACTTAAAGCAGTATGCAGAACATGTAAAAAATGTCTTGAAAGTATACTGCAAAGATGTTCAGTCTTTTTGGCCTAGAGATTGTTGGAGCCTTAACAATTACTGAGACTGTAAAGAGCTTCAGTTGATGTGGATTATGTTTTTTTTTTTTTTTTTTAAATAAGCCCCTCTCTCTACAGCCACATCCAATTCGTTCTATTTCTTTCTTTTTTTTTAAATTTTATTTATTTATGCAAGCACTGGGTACAGTCAGAAGCGCGGGAGGGTGAGAGAATTCACCAGAGCCAGAGCGGGCAGCAGAGCAGGCAGAAGGACCGAAGTACACTGCTGAGGGGAGCAGCGGGCGGCAGGAGAGGTCTGTGCGCCATGTGGGACCCTCCTCCGGTAGCCGGGGAGCAGCCGAGCAGCCGGGGATCGAACCAGCGCTGCAGAGGCTGCAGGCAGCTTCGCAACCCAGCGCTCAACCACTGAGCCACTGGGGAGGCCCGATGTGGATTATGTCTATTGGTATTTACCATGTTAGAAATTAAAAGTGAAAAAATTTTAGAATATTTATGAAATCAATTTAAAAACAGCAAATCATTGCCCTCATAAATAATATTTCTGTGATAAGTAATAATTTTTTTCTAAACCCAGAAAATATTAGTGAGAAGAGTGGCCCTGTGACATATTTTGGAAGTGTCATTCATACTGGTTCATCAGAAGGCAATTGGGTGCTCCTTTCTGCTTCTCTGTTCACTTCATCGTGGTGTATTGTCTTGGTTCGGTTGAAAAATATGAAGGCTGTCTGGCCTCACACAAATTATGTAGTTAGGAAAGGACTATTTTGATAGTATTTTCAAATAATTTTGAATATGCTTTGATATTCCACCAAAATATAAGTAGTAGTTGCTTAAAGATTTATTGCGATGAAAATCAGAAACCGTATCAATAAACTTTCTTTACCCTGTTATATTAAAATCCATTGATTTATCTTGCACTTTGAAGAGCTCTTGTACTCATAGTATTGTGTGACATTACATTGATATTAAGAAAATATTGGCATACTTAATACAAATCATACAAATTTTGACATATGATATTAAAAAAATCGAACTTTTTAAAAAAGATTTATTTATACATACAATAACTGGGGTACAGGCCAGAGGTGTGGGGGAGTGAGAAGATTCACCAGAGACAGAGTGGGGAATAGAATAGGCAGACTGACTGAAATACACTGCTGAGGGGAGCAGCGGTCAAGCCAGGAGAGGTCTCCTGCGCCATGTGGTTCACCTCTCTGGCCAGAGATTGAACTCGTGCTGCAGTGGCTGCGGACAGCTTCATAGGACAGCTTCAGAGGTTGCATCTTTAACCACTTGCGCCACCAGGGAGGCCCCAAGAATAGTTTTTTAAGTATTGGGAAGCTGTCTAACTCATAATGGTAGACACAGGTTTTCCAAAATTTGAATATTTGCTCAGATTTTATTATTGGCAACAGTCAGCTGTCAGATATTTCCCCTGAAAGAATAGTTTCATTTTGTTCAGTTCTGAGAAAATACTTGCCAGATACCTAAGTCTGAATAACAATAGTCTGTGAGTTCTTTTTTCAAGTGAAGATGCTGATCCATGAATAAAGCGATTACTGGGTACCAAAATGGTGCTCAGTGAGAATTTGTTGAAGGGATGAATACATCTGTCTATGTTGAAATAGAAATTTTGAAACACTGACTTCGTGGTTAACAACCTTGGGAGGAATGTAGTTAGGGAGGCCAGAAACCATCATCACCAAAAAAAGGTCACTGAGTCATTTTGTCATTCAAATGTGCCCTGAAAAAAAAGAATGATGTAAAATATATATAAAATAAAAAATTTAAACAAACAAAATAAAATGATAAGTTCATGTAGCATGAAGCTCAGTCACTTGCAGGGGCGCTTTGCCTTGGGACATCCATTTTGCTTTCTCGTAAGCTGGGGGTTTCCTACTGCCCACTTTGTCACAGAATGTTATGAAAGGTCAAGATTTAATAAAATTATTGCTTCATTAAAGACATTCTGTACTGAAATGAAATTTTCTTTTAACTGTGAGTGTATCTCCATGAAGACTACAATGACCGCCAGTACAATTTAATGCCAACACCTTGTGCTCAGGCACCAACAGTTTCACCCCCACTGCTTCTGCACCCTCAGTGCAAATGTCAGTACAGGCAAAAGCATTTTACCTCTGTTAAGAAAATAACTGCCTCACTGATATTCTGAAAGTGCCTTAGAAACTCCCACTGTTTTATGAGCCATTCCTTAAATGCTAGGGCGCACTGTAATGGAATGTTAGATTTTTTTTTTGAAAATCGTAGAGACTAATGGCCCACCCTTTTTCCATGATATGTGGGATGACATTAAATAGACTGAATGTTTTATTTTAAAATGAACTCATTTTAAGTTCTATATTTTTGTATATAATTTTTTTAATTGCAAAAGTGAGATGAAGTGTATATAAAATTTAAGTAGTAGGGGCCTCCCTAGTAGCACAAGGGGTTAAGCACAGCACTGTAAAGCTATCTGCAGCCTCTGCAGCACAGAGTTCAATCCCCAGCCTGCCAGGGAGCTACTCACATGGTGCAGCAGACCTCTCCCATCTCGCCTGCTGCTCCCCTTCACAGTGTATTTCAGTCAATCTGCCTGTTCTGTTCCCCACTCTGTCTCTGGTGAATCCTCTCAAACCTGCGCCGACCCCCCCCCCCCCGCACCCCTGCCTCCCCACACCTCTGCCCTGTAAACCACCCCCCTTCTTACATGCTTAAACAAATCTTTTTAAAAAATTCAAGTAGTACAGAAGTGTTTAGGAATTGACTCATACCCCACCTCTACACAACCAATTCTCTGATTTTGCTATACACTGCTGCAGACCTTTTTCTAATCACATATAAAGCTTGTACATGTATTTTTTTTTTTTTAAAGAAAACAAATAGTGCCATAATTGTTCCACAACTTACTTTGAAAACTTCACAAAATGGACACTTTGCCATATCTGTAACATGGCAGCACCTCATTCTTTTTAATGATTGTCTAGCATTTCCATGGTGTGATAGGCTATAATTTACTTAGCTGTTTATCCATTTTTGGGCATTTATGTTTCCTATTTTTTTGATATTAATGGTGTTGCAGAAACATTTTTGCACATATAAGTTACAACTTTGTGTGTGTGTTTCTGTAGTCTAGCTTGCCCAAAGTACATTTGTTTGGATGTCCATCTTTAACAGTTTGAGGTACACAGTAGTATTTTGTAAAAGTTCATGGACTTTATGACTTTGAGAATGTTAGTTGAGTATGATCCCAAAGTTGAGTATGATCATCTCATAGAGTGGAGCTGGCCTCTCAGTGCATTAAGTAGTAATAAACTAAATGAAATGGTACATCACTCAAGTATCTAGCATAACATTCCCTGATATTTAAGAAATGCTTGGTTGGTGGCTTTTATTGTTAACAGGATTAGCTGCAACTTGAGTCAGGAGGCAAGAGTTCTATGCAGGGGGTGCCACTGGAGTGACCTTGGATCCTTCATGTAAGTCTGCAGGCCTGCTTTCATTTGCAAAATGAGGGCTTTAAATTAAGTAATCTTCTGTTCTTTTCCAGCTTTCTAATCTGGTGATTCTTTGATTTGATTTCCAAGTATGCCATTGACAGTGTTTCCCAGCTGTTCTTTTTGCATTTTCATTGAAAAGGATGTTTTCATATAAAGCCAGGTGGTCTCCAGAGTGGACAGAGTTAGTCCCATTAGTAGAACTTTCAAAATAATTCTGAGATTCATAAACTCACTGCCTACTGTGGTATCTTGGTAAGTGTAATTTGTTTTCAGATTGTTCAATTTTTCCTGAAATTAAGCACAGTAGTAGAGAAGGCGCTTGTGCTTTGTACTGCAAAATAGTTATAGAAACTTATGCATGATTCATTTTTGTGAAAATATTTTCTGAAACTATGACTTTTAACTTACCTATTCATGATTTCATTGTTCTCAGTGCAAGACATCTTTCAGTTGCCATTTGATCAGCCTGAATTTCCAGTTTCTGTCTTAAATTTGCACTTCTTTGGATAAACTCCTGTGCTTTCCCCCTCCCTCCTCAGTTACATCAAATTCAGGATACTCTTCATCTTTCTCATTAATAGGAAAGTCTAATGTTGTGAGCTGCAGAGTTTCTTAGAGCCCTTTAATTCCATCATGTCCTTGATCTAATGAAGCTGTTCAGTAAATCTCTTCACAATTTTCACTACCAAGCCATCTGCCTGCATCAAAATAAGTCAAATCTGCTTACTCCTTCAGTGTCTAACAAATATTCTATATAATGATGATGTAGAAGACCATGAACACCGAAATAATCTTGAGTGCTTCCTCTTGAAATCTCAGCTCAGATTCTCTTGACATAGTTGACTCCATTTGTTGCAGTTACCCTAATTTGGCATGTGAACTAATTCAGCTTTTCCACATTAGATCAAACGTCACAAGACCTTTATTTGGCCTTCTACTTCTTATCTAGTAATTAGGTAAGAACATCTCTTCATCTGCTGTTATATGTCACAGTTTGCATATATTGTTTTCTCTCTATCCTGTCTGTCTTTAAATCTCAGGTGGACTGACAGTGCACCTAGCCCAAGCTTCTGATGTTGCCCAGACTTTGGAGACTAGGGATTGTGGCTTCCTCACTGCACAAGTGCAGGGACCCTGACATGTTCCCAAGCAAAACTAATTTATTTTTTTTTTGCATCTGAAAACCAGTGCATCTTTAAAAATATTTCTTCTCAGCATTCTCCTTACTATCCTTTCTTTCCTCACCACCATTAATTTATGTCTTTATCAATTTACATTTCCCACCAGTTGTCCAGCTGGTCTTCACCTTTTTTTTTTTTTTAAGGTTTATTTATTTATACATACAAGAGCTGGGGTACAGGCCAGAGGTGTGAGAGGATTCACCAGAGAGAGAGTGGGGAACAGAACAGGCAGACTGACTGAAATACACTGCTGATGGGAGCAGCGGGTGAGAAGAGGTCTGCTGTGCCATGTGGGTATCTCCCTAGCCGGGGATCAAACTTGGGCTGCTGTGGCTGCAGACAGCTTCATAGGTTGTGTCTTAACCACTTGCGCTGCCAGTGAGGCCCCCACCTTTCTTTTTGATCTTTCCTTTACTCTCTTATGCCAGGTTGGTTTTCTGCCAGCTACTGCTTTCATTATATTCCCTTCTTTCAACAGCAGTAATAACAGTGAACCCCTAAAATCTTAAAGGGTAAATTTCCAAGGTTTTTAGAGCACCACTCAGTGTCCCCTACAGTTTTCCTCTCCTCCCTACTAACCCCCTGGTAACATCCTGCTGGTGTTTACTGCTCTAGCTTTGTTCCTACACTACCCATCCTCTTCAGGTGAAATACTTCACCTTCTTCTCTTGATATCCTTTCTGCCTACCCCACCAGGCCTGGCTCAAGCCTGTTTCCTTGGACACTGCTCGGTAAGATCTTTTCCTCTTACAGTTTCCTAAGAACTGGGGTCTCTGCTCCTATTTTGGTAGCACCTCCAAATGGCTGTGTCTTAGTCTCTTGCACTTCCTTGCAAGCTCCATATGACGAACACTGTGTGTGAAGCACATGACAGGTTCTTAATTTGTTGTGTCAATGGATGGATTTCAGATCTTTGCTTCTTAGCAGCCATTTATCTTGTATTAGGTCATATACAATTCAGTTCTCTTATTTACAGGAATTCCATAAATGAAATTGAGATATTCATGTGAATTTTAAAGTTTTTATGAAAGCATAGATATTCTTCATTCCCAAAAAACTATAAAATCCAGATTCTTCTATGCCATGGGTTGAATTTGCATTTCATGTATGCTCCAGTTTTGAAAAGGTTAATGTGCTTTCTCAGCCCTTCCTTTATGTGAGCTAAGTTAACAATATCTTTCCACTCTTTTCTAATATACTCCTTCTACTGTTCTATAATTTACGCTTTGTTCATTCCACTGAAGAGTGTTGACTTATATAGTCAACCTTTCTTTGATTAGGGTGTATATCAAAATTAATGTATTTATTAGAGAAGACAATTGCAACAGGGACTACATTTTATTTTATTTTTTTAAATTTATTTATTTACGCATATAAGAACTGGGGTAAAGGCCAGAGGTGTGAGAGGATTCATCAGAGACAGAGTGGGGAACAGAACAGGCAGACTGAAATACACTGCTGAGGGGAGCAGCGGGCGAGTCAGGAGAGGTCTGCTGCACCATGTTGGTCACCTCCCTGGCCAGGGATCAGACTCGCTCTGCCATGGCTGCGGATTGCTTCATAGGTTGCTTCTGAACCTCTTGCGCCACCAGGGAGGCCCCAGGGACTACATTTTAAAAGTGTAATATCCACAAAAATTTTAAGAATGCCACCTCATGAATTATTGTAAGAGAATATACTGGTGTGACTGTTGTCTAAATCCAAAGACAGAGCATTTCTAGCAGCCAGTAGCACCCCAGTGAATCTCAATCACCTGTCATTTCTTGCTTCCAAAGGGGTAACCACTCACTTTTTGACTCCTAACACCTGGCTTTGAAATTCATATAAATAGAATTATTAATATTCATTATGCATTCATTTGTGTCTGGCTCTTATAATTCCATATTGATTATGCAATTTATCCATGTTGTCACGTGTAGCGATAGTTTCTCCACCTTCATAGCTCTATTGTGGGAATGAATGCACCTACCGGTGACCAACATTTGGGTTGTTTTTAGTTTTGGCCTCTACTGAAGAACGCTGCTGTGAACATTCTTGTACAGATTTTTTTGATGTGTGCATGAGGTGTATACCAGAGCGCCAATTGTACCTTATTGGTTATCAGTCTGGGAGAAGCAAATAAGATACTGTACCAAGGAGGCCAGTAAAGACCCAGAGGACTTTGTGTGAATATGAGAGCACCTTCTTCTCCTCTGTCTTGGGTAGTTTGAAGACTTTTTTATGAAGTCAGATACTGTCTTAAAGAAAAACAGGACAAGAGGAAAGAAATTAAAAAGATTGAGCATCCAGTTCTCTGAGCCATCCAAAAGAGACCTTTAAAAAGTTATTTTACAGAGGCTGTTGAAATTATTGGATCAGCCATGGATGACCAGATCGAACTGAATTTAGTTCTGAATAACCTCCCTCACTAATCTGGTTTGAGGGTTGTTAAGGAATGACAAACAGTATGAAGATGATATTATTTTGAGAGAAAATAGACTCTGCTTCTTTGCATATGCTTGTTTATTAAAAAAAGAATATAAATTTAGTTATTGCCATCCTCGATACATTTGGTTTAGATGCTTGGCTAACCCCCACGGAATCTGGGATCCTCATCTGGCCTTATGCACCAATCTTTAGCTGTGTCCTAGTTTTTAACTTAAGCTGATGTACCAACATGGCAGCAAATGTGTAAGCAATTGCAAGAATCATACTACAGTGGTTTATTGAATGTCAGTAAATGATCTTTTCTTCCAAGAAAAGCCTCTTTATTCACTTGATCACTTGGAGTGCTTTTTTTAAATACTTGGGTTTGGCAGGCTTCTTGGATACTGGGGTGCCACAGTGAACTGAATGTGGTTAAACAGCTTGGAACACTGGAGTTGAATAGGCTCAGGGCACATGTGCCAAAGTGTAGCACGCCAAGTCATCTTGCCCCCATTGCCAGCTCTGATGAACTTCAATTCTGCTGCTGCCACCACTTCTGGATGTCTCTAAGTCACACACACATCTGTTTTTAGTGTCACAGCTCCATATATGTCCGTTATGGACATATTCCTGTGGATATAATATCCATTATGTCTAATTTCCATTAGGATCATAGCAGCCATTACTGGGTATCCATCAGGTGCCAAGCATTGCCTAGGCATTTTATATATGCTTACTCATTAATCCTTAAGAAAGCCTGTGTGAGAGAGGAGCATCGGCCCTATTTTCAAGTGTCTGTGCAGTTGTAGCATAGAATGAATTTCAGTACTTGGATTAAGTGCCTGGCAGATTAAGTAAGATAATATATAAGTTTCCTAATAGTGTGTTAGGCTCAGACAATCAGTAAGTAGATTACATTTTCTTTTTTTGAACTCTGTTTGACTTTGTGGGAGTTTTGTCTCTATTCTAGGGCCTAACAGCAGAAGAATTCAACTACCAAGTACAGCTGTGTTTCCCCCTCCCCCCAAGACAACTACTTTAAGTATCAGCCTTAAAAAAATCTCTTTTACCCCTTTTCTCCCCTGTCATCCTTTGCCAGTGGCTTAAGTGTTTGTTTGGTGTTGGATAACATAGCACTAACCATAACAGTTTAAAATTTTATTTTTATTTATCTCAAATAGTAGAGGATTTATTTACATGTCATCAAATGCAAAGGGAGAATGGCTTAAAATATTACTGTTTCTCTTTTAGAGATTACTATTTGACAAGAAATCACCCTTGTCAGTTGTGTTGGATATTGCCACTGATAGAAAAGTATAAAACTCCATTCCTGCCCTTTATCGGGTTTATAGTTGTTAAGAAGGCAAGGGAGGGGACATTTCTTTTTTTCTTTTTTTTTTTTTTAATTTATTTATGTATTTATACAAGAACCGGGGTACAGGCTGGATGCGCGAGAGGATCCACCAGAGACAGAGCAGGGAGCAGAACAGGCAGACTGATGAAATACACTGCTGAGGGGAGCAGCGGGCGAGACAGGAGAGGTCTGCCATGCCATGTGGGACCCTCGCCTGCCGGCTGGGATCAAACCAGCACTGCAGAGGCTGCAGACAGCTTCACAGCGAGGCGCTCAACCGCCTGCACCACCAGGGGAGGCCCGACATTTCTTGAATGTCTACTGGATAGCAGTCCTTTGATATGAATTATGTAATTAATCTTTGCCAACCTTGCATTTTTCCCATTTCATAAACAAGGAAACTGATGTTCAGAAAGATTAGATAGACAGCACATGTCTTTTGGTTTCTGAAACCTACTTCTTGTTTTAGGAAAAAAGAGATCAAGGAAATACTATTGTTTTTACTCAAAATTCCTCTTTTCTTGTGGGCCTGGAAAATGATGCTTATGCTTAAAAATGCAGGTTGGAGTTCACCTCCCATGTGGTCTTTTGGCTTTTTCCTTCCCTGACTCCCTATAACCTTGTTCAGTTTTAGCCTGAACCTGTTTTCTGTCATCTACACACACACTCCTTGTTTAACCACCCTCTCCTCCTTTCTCACCCTACACCCTGTGCCTGGTGACTAATAAATTTTTGTTTCCTAAATAGTGATAACTTTAAGGCTGTACCTGCAAATGGAATTCAAAAAGATTTACTGGGACAGGTGGGAATTAAAGGGGTCTCCAGCATCTGAATAGGATTTAGATTAGCACACCAGATTGGGGAGGGGCAGGGCCGGACTACATCAGAGTGGTCAAGTGGAAGGGAGCGATGCTAGTTCCTGCTAGGAAGCAATGCAAGTTAAATTTGGATGCAAAATTTATTCTCTCAGCTCTTTGAAAACTGCCCCTAATGATATCTCTTTTCTTTTGTTTCCTCAAAATTAATTATCTTTTTGTAGCTATGGTAACTCATTTGAAGCTCTATTATGCATGTAATCTGTACACATTGAACTATTTGCTTCAGCATTCTAAACATTTTCCTGCATAGTCAATAATTCTATATTTACAATGTTCTTTTCTGGTGAAAATTGGCTTTTCCCTTTGGATTTTGAGAGATGATTCTAAAAAGAATTAGGAATGACAGCTTGACTAATAAATTACCATAAATGACCATCATCTTTGTCACTAATGTTCATGCCATTATTGGCTTGTATTGACTTTTTTTTTTTTTTTTTTGTCAGTTTTTACCCTGAGAAACTTTAAACATAAGACACAGACCACCATCCTGGTTTCCCCAATCTCCTCTGGCTCCCAGGACCCAACACCCTCACCTCTGAGATCGCCCCACCTCCTGCCCTCTTTTCTTAGACTCCTGCAGCCCAGCAGGACATCCTTTGTGCCCTGACTGGAGCTGGTCCAGCTGGTTACACCTCTGTGTGCTGGCTCTTTCCTCCTGCTGCTGCTGTTCGGTTGCCAGCCTCCCAGCTCAGCCCTTCTGTCTCCTGACTGCCTGTATTCGAGGTCCTACCTCTCTCTGAGGAGGAGTTTCTATCTGGCAGCTGAGACAGGCCACACCTCTCCTCTTGAGTGGCTGGATTAGATGAAGAAGTGGCCAAACACTTCGTGGGTAGTATTACCCTGTAACTTTCTTTCCCTGAGCCCTTGACATTGCAAAACTAATTTTTAAAAACATTTGTTCATTATGTGCACACTAGTTATTGAGTGCCTGCCTGTGTCACACAGACTCTTTAGATATGGGGCTATAACAGAGACAAAAATAGACTGAAAATATACAAACATGTTTTAATACAGTCAAAAACAAGGCAGTACTAATTTTAAAAATGTTCAGTAAGTTCAAAAAATATATCTGATAAAGAAAGATATTATGTTAAGAAACTTAAATCTCCCCAAACATGCCTTTTAAAGCATTTCCAGCCCTTTGGTTCTCTCGGCAGGGCCATTTCCCTAGTGAAGTCACGGGTTGTGGTGGTCACAGCTTGTGCGGGGTCTTTGTTTCTGAAATGCTGGCCTCTGGTTGTGTTAGACAAGCGGAACCCTGCAGAAGAAGTTGGAACCAACTTCGTTTTTATGGTTTTTATTTCTAATTAAGTGACTGTTGCTAAAAGCAGTAATAAAAACTAACAATTTTGTCTGAGACCATCTTTGCTCAGTATTGAATACACTACAGTAACTTACATGGGGAAGGTATTCCGGAAAGGTTTATGGCTGCAGAAAATGTTTATTTTTCCAGATGAGCCTTTCTACTCTCATCTTGGGGGTTTTATCAACAATTACATTTGATGTTTATCACCAGTAATAAATATCATCCTAGATAGTATTTGTTTCTCTTTTTCTTTTAACTTACTTTTGTACTTTAGAAATATAAAATTGTTGGGACCTCCCCAGTGGTGCAGCGGGTTGAGCACTGCGCTCTGAAGCTGTCCACAGCCTCTGCAGTGCTGATTCAATCCCCGCCAGTAGGCGAGAATCCCACATGGTGTGGCAGACCTCTCCTGTTGTGCCTGCTGCTCCCCTCAGCAGTGTATTTCTGTCATCTGTCTGTTCTGCTCCCCGCTCTGTCTCTGGTGAATCCTCTTACCCTCCCACGCCTCTGGCCTGTACCCCAGCTCTTGTATAAAAATAAATAAATCTTAAAAAAAATATATAAAATTGTTCCGTTTAAATCATTTATTTTAAAAATAATTCTAAGTAGTTCTGCCATTAAGTACTTATTTTACCTTCTAATATATATGAGACATGTTTTAAAAGATACACAAATAAATATTTATTGATTTGCTTCTGGGTTTAATTTTTAAATAATTTCAAACCACAAGGGGAAAATTCTTGTGCTCATAGTGACTTCCTTGTCGAAATGTATGCAGCTGTCATATGTTTGTAGAACTGTACATCCAGGAGAACACCTTGAGTCTTCTGGCTTCTCTTCTTTACTCAACTCTCTTTTCCTTCCTGACCTGCTTCTGGCCTTGCTTGCTTTATTATTAGAAACCCAGAGAGATAAAGTAATCTTCTTAAAACTACACAGCATATAAGTGGCAAAGTTTGGAGCAGGATAATGCTCTTCCCAGTAACATAAGGGAAATAATACTTCTAAGCAATATTTCAGTAACTTTTTCTGTCTTGTTCAAACTAATTTTAACCTCTTTAAGGCCGGCCATCATCTTTTCTTTGGCTTTCTCTCTATCACCCCGCCACCCCAAGATAATATATACAAGAAAATATATAATATGTACATGTACATAGGTGTGTATCTGCTGCATATGCTTGTGTGACTGTGGTAGGGTTATTTAGACATTATGGTGGAAGTATATTATGCATGTGTGAGTATATGGATGTATGTAGACACGTCTGTCTATCATTTTTTTTTTGATACCCTGTTCATAGCTACTTTTAAGCTTTGCCCTGTCCTCATATTCCAGACTGGGTAAGATGAAATAGAGAAGAAAATACTCAGATTTCATTTCAGAATCTGCAGCAGCTGGAGTGAACATCAAACAGATGGGCTTTTCCACCCTGATTATCCTAACTTCCTAAATTTAGAAATACATGCTTTAAAAAAATGTAAATTACCCGAGGGGGTGGTGTAGCACATGCCAGGCAGTGCTAACGAGTGCAAATAGATGTCATCTGCTGACTTAGATGAATCTCAGCTCCCACTTCTGGGTCTCAGTTATTTCATTCCCTTTAGATTTGTTTTATGTCACTGCTTTCCTTTCTGAAAATGTACTGCCAAGCCTCTTTTCACATATAGATTAATATTATTTTTAAATGTTGAGATTTATACAGTGTCTTAAACCAAAATAGTGTTTAAGCCGTTTTATTACTCATTCCTTCAAACAGGTGGAGAAGAATGTGAGAGAGACATTGGAGGAGGAGTCTCTTGTATTTTATCTTGGCAAGTAACTAGGTAGATGAATGTGGGTAAAATACCTCCTGTACCATAAATGAGTGGACTAAACTCAAGTCATTGGTCCCTAATGTACCTTTGAGTTTCTATAAATAATCTGTATCTGTAAATTATTTTATAGGTGTTGTATCCCTAGAATCCAGGCCAGTGCCTGGCACATCATAGGTGTTTAATAAACGTTGTCAAAAGAATCAATACAATCTTACATTTTCGATTAACAAAATTCACTGGGCAAATTGTTTAGAAACTAAGTGTTTTATGGTTCCCCTGCCGCTAATAGAATATGCTGTTTCTCTTGGATTAACTTGAGGATTAATTTTAGGACTAACTTGAGGAAATCAGCAATGATCCAAGGATATAAGAAAAGCAAGTGAGGGCCTCCCCTGTGGTGCAGCGGGTTGAGTGCCGCGCTGTGAAGCTGTCCGCAACCTCTGCAGTGCTGGTTCGATCCCGGCCGGCTGGCGAGAATCTCACATGGTGTGGCAGACCTCTCCTGTTGTGCCCACTGCGCCCCTCAGCAGTGTATTTCACTCAGTCTGCCTGTTCTGTTCCCTGCTCTGTCTCTGGTGAATCCTCTCACCCTCCCGTGCCTTTGATCTGTACTGTACCCAGCTCTTGTATACAAATAAATAAATCTTTAAAAAAAAAAAAGCAAGTGAGGAGGTTTGAGTGTACACATCACCTCTCATGGGAATGTGAGTTATGTGGGGAATTACATCTTAGATAAACGAATATGTTGGTAGAATCACCTTTATTCCAAAATTACAGGAGGGAAAGCAAAACTTAATTACACGTTTCTAAGTCCATCACTGAAGAAAGTGGAATGGTCAGGTTTGCAAGATGATAGCAGAAGCAGCAAGTCAGAAGTTCATCTCAGGGTTTGAGGTTTCCAGGAAGCAAGGGGGTAATGTGGAAGGGAGAGGCATGAGAGAACAGCTAACCTTTCTGGGCAAGGAGAGCAGACAAACGGCCGTAAAATGGACTGGGAGCAGCATGTGGTTCTGTATGACTGTAGGGTGAGGTTCAGGGGACTAGAAGCTGGAGATGGGCCAGAAGATCCTTAAAAGTGTCTCATTTCATTTCCAAGCACTTGGGTGTTTCCCTAGATATATTATTATTACTGATTTCCAATTTAATTCCTTTTTTTTTTCTTCCAAAGATTTATTTTATTTATTTATTTATGCAAGCACTGGGTACAATCAAGCGCAGAAGGGTGAGAGAACTCACCAGAGCCAGAGCAGGGAGCAGAGCAGGCAGAAGGACCGAAGCACACTGCTGAGGGGAGCAGCGGGCGGCAGGAGAGGCCTGCGCGCCATGTGGGACCCTCCTCCGGTGGCCGGGGAGCAGCCGGGGATCGAACCGGCGCTGCAGAGGCCGCGGGCAGCCTCGCAACCCAGCGCTCAACCGCTGCGCCACCAGGGAGGCCCTTAATTCCTTTTTGATCAGAGAATATCCTTTGTATGATGTCATTCCTTTTAAATTTATTGGAACTTATTTTATGGGAAAACATACACCCTCTCTTGGTAAATGTACCATATATAATTGAAAATAATATGTACTCTGCAGTTATTGGAGGTGTGATTGATAATGTTCTGATTCTCTTTTTCATTATTAATTTTTGTCCAGCTTATATCATTTACTGAGGGAAGCATTTGAAAATCTTCTATGATTGTAGAATTACTTAGTTCTGTCAGTGTTTGGTTTATATAATTTGAAGACATTTTTTAGGCAATACAGGTTTATGATTGTTATGTCTGATGAGTTAACTGTTTTATCATTATGGATTGTCTATCTCTTAATTTAACTGTTCCAGACTTTTTATACTTATCATTTGCATGGTATATCTTTTCCCATACATCTGTTTTCAGTCTGTGTCCTTGTATTTAATATAATCTTTTTTTTTTTTTTTGGAATATGATCTTCTTTCTTTATTTATTTGTTTATTTATTTAAATTTTATTTTTATATTCCCCATACAATTACAACCCCCTTATTTTGACACCAACCCCTCCTTAATATAATCTCTTGATGGTATACAGGTGGGTCTAAGTATATTATAATTATTTGTTGATATGTGAAGTATACTTCCTTATATTAATTTTTGTTGATTGCTCTAGAGATGGTATTAGACATCCTAACTTAGTATGGTATACTTAGATTTGATTTTCTGCCATTTCATGTAAAAATGTAGAAACTTTGCAAACATTTGCCATAACTATCACTCTCATTTATGTGATGGTTGTCATGTCTATGGCTATATATTTTATAAACCCTAAGGACAATTTAAGTGTTATACAGTCATTTTTATTTTATAAAAAATATTTATTTATTTATGCAAGAACTAGGGTACAGGCCAGATCTGTGGGAGGGTGAGAGGATATACCAGAGACAGAGCGGGCAACACAACAGGCAGAGTGATGAAATACACAGCTGAGGGAGCAGTGGGCATGACAGGAGAGGTCTGCAGCGCCATGTGGGACCTCACTGGCTGGCCGGGATGGAACCAGCGCTGCAGAGGCTGAGGACAGCTTCACAGTGCTGCGCTCAACTGCCTGTGCCACCAGGGGCGGCCCGTCATATTTATTTTAAAGAAATTACAAAGAAGAAATTATTTAATATTTACCCAGATAGTAACTATTTCTGACACTTTTCATGCATTCATGAAGCTTCAGGTTTTCCTTTGGCACCACTTCTCTTCAGCCTGTAGAACTTCCTCTGGCATTTCTTTTTTTTTTTTTTTTTTTTTTTAAAGATTTATTTATTTATTTATACAAGCACTGGGTATAGTCAGAAGTGTGGGAGGGTGAGAGAATTCACTAGAGCCAGAGCAGAGAGCAGAGCAGGCAGATTGACGAAATACACTGCTGAGGGGAGCAGTGGGCGGCAGGAGAGGTCTGCGGTCATACTGTGCACGATGTGGGACCTGTGGCCGGGGATCGAACTGGCGCTGCAGAGGCTGCGGGCAGCTTCGCAACCCAGCGCTCAACCGCTGCGCCACCAGGGAGGCCGACTCTGGCATTTCTTATTTTACAAGGTTGCTCATGACAAATTTTCTAGTATTCCTATATCCTATATCTGAAAATTCCTATATGCTGAATATAGTATTTCTAGGTTGGCAGTTTTCTTCCCATTCCTTTAAAGAGATTGTTTAAAGGAGGTCTGTGACTGCACAGAGTCTGCAGTCATGGGAGTCATTTCTCCTGTGTATGTAATGTTTCCTTTTCTCTGACTGCTCTTAAGATTTTTCTCTTAGTTTCTTTTTAGCATTTTTGCTATGGAGTCCTAGGTATAATTTTCCTTGAATTTATCTTAGTTGGGTTTTGCAGAACTTCTTGAATTTGTGTACTTATGCCATTCATCACATTTTGGGAGTTTGTGGTCATTATTTCTTCAGATATTTTTCTCTGTCTCATTTGTTCATTTCATTCTTTTTTTGGAATATAATTTCAATATGTTAACATTTTGAAATTGGCACACAAATCCCTTAGATTCTGTTCATGTTTTTAAAATCTATCTCCTTCAGTTAGGATAATTTCTATTATTTTTTCTATCCTCAAGTTCATTGATTCGCTTCTTACCATGCTTTTAAGTGTATTAGTGAATTTTAAAATTTCATATTTTTTTTCAGTTCTAAATGTTCCTCTTGTTCTTTTTAAAAATAATTTCTCTTTTTAACTGAGATTCCCTATCTTTTCATTCCTTATGAGTATATGTCCTTTTCCTGTGTTGAACAAAATTATTACATATATATATACGTATAAGTGTATATATATATATATATGCATATATGTGTGTCTATCTTAAAATCTTTGATAATTTCATTCTCTGCTTCATACTGAGGTTACCATTTGTTGCTTATCCTTTTCTTTAGAATGGATCAAATTTTCATAGGTTTTTTATGTGGAGTAATTTCAGATTACATTTTGCCGTCATGAATGTTGCCTTGTAGAGACGGTGTCTGTTCTTTTTTTCTGAAGTATGTTGACTTTCTCCTTTTGTACGGAAGCATTTTATTTGGTCAGGCTCAAACTGCTAACTTTCCTGCTACCTCTCATCTTAGGCTGCCTTATACCTGTCATGTACTTACGTGGTTGAAGGGCCAGCCAGAAATGTGGGCGTTATTTATATAAAATTTTGAGTTCTCTGCTGCACTTTTTTGTAGGATCTCTCCCTCATTCTTTGGTGTCCTATGTTGCCTTGGGCCCTTGTTTCTTCTGTCAGAAAGATGGCAAATTTTTCTATTAGATTTTTAGTCTCTGCACTGCATGACCGTAGTGGGTAGTGGCTCATATCACAGATTCATTTTGCTCTGGACCATGGATACGTGCTTCAAGGATCCATGAGAGACTTGGGCAGAAATTTTACACAAATGTCAGCATTTTCCTCTCTGGTTTCCTTAAACTCTTTTCTCTGGTTCTTGTGGTCATTTTGAGGGTAAGTCTTTAAAAATGGAAGTTTGGAAGTTTGGTTGCTTCATACCACCACTCTGATTGTGCCTGGTTTTAGGGCAAAGTTGCAATTTTGAACCTCACCTCATGCCAATCTCATCTTCCAAGTCTTCCAAACATGTTGACTTCTGTTCTCTTGCTAGAGCTATCAGGCAGTTGTTTTTTATATGTTGTCCAGATTTTTAGTCATTATTTGTGGAAGGATTAGTTTGTTAGGAGCTCCCTCTTCCACACCAGAAGTAGAACTTGCAATAATTTTTTTCCAACTAACTTTATCTCAGTAACTTCTAATTATAAAGGTTGGAGTAAATGACTTCTTAGTTCATGTTTAACTAGTATGATTCTTTGACTTTAACATTATATTTACTTAGGGCCTCCCAGGTGGTGCAAGGGGTTAAGACACAACCTGTGAAGCTGTCCGCAGCCTCTGCAGCATGAGTTCAATCCCCGGCTGGCCAGGGAGCAGCCCACATAGCGCAGCAGACCTCTTCTGACTCACCCGCTGTTCCCCTCAGCAGTTTGTTTCAGTCTGCCAGTTCTGTTCCCCACTCTGTTTCTGGTAAATCCTCTCACCACCTCCCCCCCACACCTCTGGCCTGTACCCCAGCTTTTGTATGCATAAATAAATAAATCTAGAAAAACAAACAAAAAAACCCATTATATTTACTTAAAGTGAATAGATAACCTGTTTTTGGCTACCACTCATGAGTGTGGGTACGACTCCTATCTTTTTTGCCTTTCCCTTTCACGTAATTTATTTTCCTTATTCCTCTTAAACGAGACTGCTGGGGAATCCCAGGTGAATCTCTATGACCTTATGTATAGTCCTTTTCCAGAGACAGCTGTATTCTTGGGTACACTCTGGAGGGGGATGTCCCGGCTCCCAGTCCAGCTGACTCTGAAATAGGAGTTCAAAGGAAAGGGAAATAAACTACACCACACAAAATAGCAGGGCCTAGAAAATGGTGCTTCTTTTTATGACTATCTCTACTTTCCCTCCATTTGTCACTCCTCCTTCCTTCCTTCCCCCTTCCTCCTTATTACTCTACCTCCTCTTCTCATTCTGCCTGCTCATTTTATTAAATTAATATTAAAAATTATAGAGAAATAGTATTTTGTGTTTCCTAGGCACTAAAAAATTTTACTTTTTAATTTTTTTTTTTAATTTGGAATCTAGGTGGTGTATGTTTCAAGGTAGAAGCCAGTGCGCTGGTAGTACTTTGCCTTCCTTCCTCAGTTGTGGGGTAGCTGAAAATAGACAAAACAGTAAAAAGGAGGCAAAAATGTTTATGAAACCTCTCAATTATTTGGCAGTTAAAATACTTGCAGAGACAGAATATAAACAAAATAATGTTTTCATCTGCTCATTTCTTATTCACTCTTCACAATTCATTTAAAGTTCTCTCTCTCTCTCTCTCTCTCTCTCTCTCTTTTGGTAGTTATGTGGAAGAAGGTATTCAATCAGGAGAAAGTTTGGGTAGTAGAATTTCAAATTTTGTTTTCTACAACTGTAGCTGTAGAGACTGAACTCAAGTGGATCAAGGAATGTATGAGCCTCATACTCAGATACATACACATGGGCGTGTTTTCTTGTAAAAGAGAGTAAGTCCTAATTCAGCAAAGTTTTGAGGATTTATTTATAATGACCAAAAATGTCTGAAAAGAGGTCTGTGGGGCAAAGCATGTGCGTGCACAGTTATCATTCGACATGGTTAACTGCCTTCTCCTCCTCCTGCGTCTTGTTTTCCTGTTTTTCTTTCTAACTCTGACTACTTCAGCTTTTATGCAGGCTCTGTCAACACTCAGATTCGGACTGTGTATTGCAGACAAGTGCATGTGCAGAGGGAAGGCCAGAGAAAAGGAAGAAAAAAGTTAACTTCTCTGAAAAGATTTCTCAGTGGAACTTTGTTGTTTGGTCTATGTGTTTAGGAATTCCTAACATTCAAGGCCACATTCCAAAACCATTTGAAATGGGGTTTGGATTATCTGTTGTTATATTTGTATTGACCTTCATTTCAGGTGCAAATGTGGCTTTCATTTTTCTTTTGTGGAGATGCCTAAAAAAAAAAAAAAAAACAAGGACTATAATATGTCTTCTTCTGGGCAGAAGGTTGTGGAGATCCCAGTCCACATTGATTCACTGTATAATATTGGTCAACTTAAGCTCTCAAGCATCCCAACTGCCTATTATTATAGTAATCTAAATGGAATAGATTGAAATTGCAGATCCCTTTCACTTTGATTCAGTGATTAGAAGGGCCATCTGGAAATTTGATAAGGTTATTTCAGTAGAGGATTTGAAACTGAAATACGTATTTCCTGAGAAAAGAGGAGGAGGCTTTGAATGTAGATTTCATATTTGGGCAGCATAGCTAGAAAAAGGAGAGGAATATGACAATAGTTGTAGGCAGCGGGTTTAAGAGAAATTTTTAAAAATAGCAAAAGAGCTTTGCGTTTTTGAAGGCATAAAAGAAGGGGCCAAAGAAAAGGGAGCGTTTGAAATGTTGATTTGGATAATGGGTCAAATAAAATCTTGGTGGAGTTTGAGAGATGCAAGAAAGGAGTTACCCTGCTACCTATGGGATGGGCACAAAAAGATGAAAGGCTAAGCAAAAGAATGTCCACTTTGGTATGGTAGAGAATTCCTTCCATTCCAGTAAAAATAAAAAGTGAACTTTTGCCAAGAGTTGGAAGGACAGGAGAAGGAGTTTAAGAAAAGAGAATCTTTGGAAGGGTCAGTCAGCGAGGAGCTCAGTGAGAGGTGAATGATGGGGATACCCATTTGAATTTTGATAGTAAATTGAAAAGTTAACCTTTTCAGTTTGTTTTATTTTACGGTTTTAAAATTGGTGATTTTTGTTTCCCAACAACTCTGGGTGTCAGTTGCTCATTGTACCTTGCTTCGTGCTTCCCCTTTTTTTGACTTGAGACCATATTTCTCAAAAAGCTCCTTATAAATAAATTTTGAAAAAACTCTGTAATTTGGGCTTATAGAAGATAATGTAATTAAAAGACAATTGATTTTAAATGGATATTCTATTAAGCACTGTGTTGTAATTTTTATATTTACAACATTATGAATGAGGCATTTTGAATTTTTTCATTTAACAAATGATGTGGTGTGATTAGAAAAAAGTGAATATTTTCAAAACTTTTTTGTTTTGAAGTCACTTCTTTTGGAGATTTTAAATAGTTCATCTTTTTACTATCTACTCCTTGTACCTTGAGAAAATGAAGAAACCCACTGTAGCTGCTATTTCAACCATTGCTGGAGCATAGAACAGGTTTGAGATGAAAGCAGCTCTAACTTGCTAGGACCCATGTGATTGCAGAGGCACATATTGAGCAGTTTTAAAATAACAGACATTAATCTTGGCAGTTCCTTTATAAAAGTTTTATTTATGAGATTATGTGTAGTCTAGTTACTGAATAATATATTTTCAAAAGCACTCATTTCTTTTAAGAGAACCTTATATATTGTTTATTTTTTAGAAATGTCATTTACGGGCCTCCCCGGTGGCACAGCGGTTGAGTGCTGGGTTGCGAAGCTGCCCGCAGCCTCTGCAGCACCGGTTCGATCCCCGGCCACTGGAGGAGGGTCCCACATGGCGCGCAGACCTCTCCTGCCTCCCGCTGCTCCCCTCAGCAGTGTACTTCAGTCCTTCTGCCTGCTCTGCTCCCAGCTCTAGCTCTGGTGAATTCTCTCACCCTCCCGCGCTTCTGACTGTACCCAGTGCTTGTATAAATAAATAAATAAATCTTTAAAAAAAAAAAAAAGAAATGTCATTTACTTTAAACATTTCTATGTTGGAATAGGTAATATATTCGCATGGCTCAAATTTCAAAAATAATATTAGAAGAATGCTTATTGAAAAGTTGTCCTTGGTCCAAATCCCCCAATTTGTCTCCTCCACAGGAAACAGTTATTTTTAGTTAAAAAAAAAATAAGTATATTTCTGGAGTTATTTTAATCATATACAATCAGATACATTTATATGTTCCTCAGCCAACTCGCATTTCCAACAGAAATAGTATCATACTATACCTGTGTATTTCTTTATTCCTTGTATTGATGCCCCATAACTTGTCTCCAGATTGATGAAAATTTAGAGAATTCCCATCTTTTACTATTATAAACTATAAACAGCTATAAATTTGTACAAAATGTATAAATTTGTACATATATTACTTTGCATATCTAATAAGATTGCTTAATTTGCTTTAAATTAATTACATAAAATGAACAAGACACTTTGACCTTTGAAATAATAAATACACTTTTAGGAATGAATATAGATTAAAGTGCAGACTGAAATTTTAAGAAATTATAAGAAATTTAATCAGATAAAGCAATATATTGAGCTGGTAAAAATCATCTTGAATTTATAGGCTTTAATGTGTGTGTTCTTTATGGACTTATATTTCAATAATTCTTATGTTTTTTTCTGTTTAACCAGTGGTCCTATGTATATATCTAGATATGTATCTAAATAGATACATATCTAGATATATATATATATAGGTAATGATATTGGTACAATTAAGGGGAGGGATAAGGACATTGGTGGCTATAATCAGTGTTTCCTACTTTTATATTTGGAAAAAAATTCTTATTAGAAACTCTCAGTTTACTTGTTGTGCACAGTACTTTATGTTAAAACTCTGTGTGGTACCATCAGAGCCCACAGTGAATCATAACTTAAGCGTTAGTATCTGAAAATCCTTAGAGTAGCCACATCCTAAAGGTGTTGAGATAACTTTTGTTTCTTAAACTGTTGACTTAGTAGTGACAACCCAGACTGAGCAATTAATTGCCTGGTGGTGGTGTCAGAGTACAGACTTCCGGGCCCCACCCCAGATGTATTGTCTAAGAGTCAGGAACAATTTATGATTAACTGATAGAGAAGTCATTTGGAAATTAGTAAGGATGTCAGGGAGCAGAGGGGCAGAGGTGTTGTGAATAGTTTGAAGGTGGTGACTTTGCTACCAAATTGCTTCTTCTGAAGATCCTCCCACAAACCTAGTACCAGATCAGTGGTTTCTGTTGTCCTTGAAATGTTAACTCAGCCCTGACCCAGAGATGCAGAATTTCAGATTAGAGAGGCACTGTAATCTTTTTAAGAAGCTGAGCTTGCTTCAAACTTTATTAACTTAGTTCATGATTATCTAAAATAGTCTTAGTCTTGTTTACCATAGATAGCTCTGCTTATGTTAGTCCTGAAATAGTGAAGGCAAATATAGTCAGGCTTATATTACCATTTGATATTAGGGAAGCTACTTCAGTGTCCCATAGATATGGCAAATCCTACAGACCTATAAACTGAACTTGTCCTCTTGCCCCAGATCTAATCATCTTTTCATTCTTTCAAGTACTAGGCATTTTAGGCACTGATTATCTCTAGATGAAAAAAACAAGACATGTTCTCTGTCTTAAGACTTTAAATACAGAGGGAATCCACTGAAAGGCTTTCCACTTTGTAAGTATCATCACTGTGTGTAGAATGGCTAGCAATGTATCAAGGAGGATGATTGGAGAAATCAAAGATTGAGGTAATGGTGGCAGTGGTGAGTGAGAGAAGCGGTGGGCAGATGAAACACAGGTTTGAATTAGAAACAGTGGCATGTGGTGGTAATTGGCTGTACGTGGGGCCTAGGAGAAGCAGTTGCCAAAGATGACCCCCAGTTTTCTAACTCCAGCACCAGCATAAGTCTGGGGCCACGTAGCTATGCAGACACGTTGAAATCCAGCATGGGGAAACAGGTTTGGATTATATTACATATATAGGTATGCCAATTTCTATTTATCTATTCATCAGGTGATGGACATTTGGACTGTTGATACTTTCTGGCTATCATGATTAATACTATGAACATTTATGTATAAGTTTTTGTGTAGACATATGTCTACATTTTTCTTTGCTATATACCCAGGAGTGGAATTGCTGAATCTGTGGTAACTCTGTCTAACTGTCAAACTATTGTCCAAAGTTGGCCGCACTTACATTCTCCCCAGTAGCCTATGAAGATTTCAATTCTCTGCGTCCTCACCAACACAATACTGTCTTTTTATTGTAGTCATTCTAGTGGGTATGATGAGATACCTCATTGTAGTTTTGCATTTCCTAATAACTAATATTTGTTAAGCATCTTTTAGGTGCTTATCAACCATTTGTATATTTTCTTCAGAGAATTATCTTATTTAAATGTTTTGTCCACTTTTAATTGGATTTTTTAAATTAAATTTCAAGATTTCTTTGTCCATGCTGAAAGCAAATCCCTTCCCAGACATGATTTGCAAACACTTTCGTCTTGTTAGTTGTCTTTTCACTTTTTTGATGGTTTCAGTCTGTGTACATTTTAAATTTTGATCAAGTCAATATATCATTTTTCTTTTATTATTTGTGCTTTTGTGTCATGTCTATAATTGCTTAACTCTGGTGTAATATCTTCAGCCTCCCTTTTCCCTTGAACTTTTCTTCATTCTCATGGTAGCCATGGGGTCATTGTGATTTATTTGAGGACCTGTTCACTTGCTATAGTGCCACCTCCAGACTTCCAAAGTCAGATCCATAGGTCCAATAAGTCAAATTGCATATGTGCTTGGAGATGGGGGTGACTATATGTCCTGCCAGTACTGAAGAGAATTTTCTAAAACTGTTAATCTGGTGAATAAAGGCTTTTTAAATGTAGATTCACTTTGTTACTAAATGTTCAAGGAACACCATCTAAATGAACCATGTCCTGGAATCTTAGACTGAGGTTTAAATTTGTATGTATTAGGACATGTGACAAGGGGGAACATTTGAGGGAAATCTACCAGTGTGGAATGATAACTGGAAGATTCATAACATCCACGTCTGCTATGTGAGTTTTTCAAAATGCTACAACTATAGTAGTCTTTTTTGTTTATTTCACATTTTGGAATATAGGCTGTGGTGGTTTCTGCTTTTCCTGCTTTTCCTCTTAGTGCCAGTTTAAGGAATTGCCAATTGTCCATTCTTGCTGGAAAGTACTGATTTCCATTTGAATATAACAGTCCTTTTGCTAAAACTTTCCTATGGTTGATTCGAGCAAATACAAGAAGCCCTCTGTTTGTGGACTGAATGTTCAGCCAGCCATGACGTAGTGACTGTTATCAATGAAGCTTATTCATCACTTTCCGTGCTGGTGCATTGTACGGGACTTGCAGAGGATCCCGGAGACTTTGAATGGAGAGCTTCTCCTCTGCTTACCTCCATACACTGTTGGTATTTAGTGATTCTGTTCCCTATCTTTTCCAGACCTTGTGGATAATTAGATCTTTTTGTTTTCTGTTGGCTCCCAGTAGTGTCTTGCAGATGGTAGGCACTGATTTGAGAATTTTGTTCACTTTCTAGTAGCAAAATGACAATTAATATTCTAGGAGATAGTTTCATGTTCTTTTCCTATACTGTGTAGGAGATAATTTTATATTCTCTTATATGTGGGCAGTATCTTATATTGATGTCATTTTGCAACGACATAGGTAATGTTATATTTTTATAAAATAAAATAAAAAGAAGTATAAGTTGATGATCTTAGATTTAAAGCTTATTATTCTTCAAGTAAATTAAACTTTTTAATATTTAATCATGTATACTTGTTAAATAATTAAAGTCACAGGTCAGTTGCTAATTCACTTGTGTGATACAGTTGTAGAGACACAAAAGAGGCAATTTGTCCAAGTTTATGAATGCAGTGGAAGTTGTCATAAAATGAAGTCTGTTATATATGCTGCTAAGATCATATTCTCTGAAACATAGCAGGCACTTATGAGAGCCTGATGAAGCATAATCAGATCATCATAACAAGGACAGTGGGCCTGTCCCACAACAATAATATAAGTGGTTTTTCCCTGTGTTAGTTGTGGCTACTGGGAATAAATGTTCTTGAATTGTTTGGTTTCATCTAACAACAGGCTTACATTTTTCAAAACGTTCCATGCCAAGTGGTATTTGCTGGCCCTGCATCCCCCATGCCTGTTGCTTTATCTCAAGGGTCAATGATTTTCAGGGGCCCAGTAATTCTGTGACCTTGATTCTAAGGAGAAGCAGATATCTGGATCTCCACGGAATTTACATTGAACTTGAAAGGACTACACTTTTCCCTGAAACTGGATGATTCCAGAGGAGCAGGTTCACTCAAATTTTCCCTGAAGTCATTTCAGTAAATGTTCATTTCTACCAGTCAAAGACTCCCCACTTCCTGCCCCGCCCCCACTAGCCCTCCCTTTCCCCTGCACACCCACCACTCTGCCCTTTATAGATTCCCTGATGTGTAGAATTTCCCTGGATTGAAAATGAGTCTCGCTCTGATACTTATTAAGTAAGTATCTCAGTTGTGGTGTGGTTCAGAAATTAATTCTGGACCTTCTCTAGGGTCTCTGGGTGCCCTGGAGTTGCCCCCTGGGGTTATTAGTGAAAGAATATTCTTATTCCCCCTTTTATCCCATAGTGTCTAAAAACTTGCTCTGAATGCAGATTGTGGATAATAAATGTGCTGACTGCAAGTTTTGACCAATTCCTCTTCTCCATTTATATATATATATATATATATATAATTATTTAGATTATTCCAAGATTTCATATTTGATCCCAGATACCTTCCCTATCTTTCAGCAGCACACTTATCGTATATTTTATTTGTTGAACTTTGATATTTTCATGTTAGAATCCCCCATTTTACCCCAGTATCTATCTAATCCACTAATCCTTATACTTATTGAATTAAATGAATAACTATTTAACTAAAGATCAAATTGGTAAGTAAGGTGTATTATACTTTCCTACCTCTAACACCTGTCCCTGAGCCATTTGTCTTGCCTGTTTTCCTTGACACAAGGCAAGTTCTCTTTTCCGCCCAAGTTATTCCAGTGTGTTCTTAACTGTCCCTCCATCTCTTTTCGTTTCCCTTCATATCCACCACAGTGCTGCCAGAATAACTGTAATGAAAATTTAAACATATCCTTTTGATTATTAAAAAATGTTCAATGGTTCTCTATCGTACTTTGGCTAAAACCAAAGCTTTTAAGCTATAAAGTCATAGAAGTCTGCTAGAATCTCTGTACTCTCTTTCTTAGTATTTCTCAAAGTTTATACTCTAAGCTGATTGCCCACTTTTTTTAAAATAAAGTTATTGATGCAATATTTTGACAAATAGTTGCTTTAAAGAAGAATGTTGACTGCCGGTGACAAATGAGATGCTTTTCCTTTTTCTCGTGTGACTGACTTAGCACATGCTGGTCTCCTCTCATGAGGGCAGCCAGCCATCACATCCCTCCTAGTATCCCATTCAGTTCATCAATCAGTTGTCTTAGAATATGTATTTTCTTTTTGAAAGCTGTATTTGCCCCATTTCGGAAGCCTGGAAATTGTCCCATTTTGTGTGATTTTGGAATACTGTTATAGTGGGAAGCACTTGAAAATCCGAGTCCAGCTGAGGCTTTGGCCCTAATTGATTGCATGACACTGGGCAGATCATACGCTTTATAAAATGTGTCCTTATTCGAAAATTCAGATTTGGTTGTTTCTAGAGTGTTGTTTTTAATTCTTCCCCTTAGTCCTTGTGGCAGTGGACATTTTCTTGTTTTTGTCTTTTAGCGCTCCTGGTGACCTTTGTGTATTACATATGCATACTCTGCCAGCAACTGCCGTATTATATTGGCATTCTCTTTGCTTTTTTTCTTTACCCAGTTTACTCTTACTTTTTTTTTTTTTTAAAGATTTATTTATTTATTTATACAAGCATTGGGTATAGTCAGAAGCACGGGAGGGTGAGAGAATTCACCAGAGCCAGAGCAGGGAACAGAACAGGCAGACTGACGAAATACACTGCTGAGGGGAGGAGCGGGCGCGGCAGGAGAGGTCTGCATGCCATGTGGGACCCTTGCCAGCGGCTAGGGATAGAACCGGCGCTGCAAAGGCTGCAGGCAGCCCAGTGTTCAACCACTGCGCCACCAGGGAAGGCCCTACTGTTACTTCTTCAAAAACATTTTAATCATCTTTGTATTGGCTGCTCTTGGCCCAGTGTGTCTGTTCATGCCCTGTTAATGTTGGTTGACGAGTCATTCTGAACTCTGTCCTTTGTTTTTGCCACAGAACTTGTTTAGCAGTCTGCCTACCAGGTGAGAAACCTTGCATTGGTTGCATATTTGATATCCAATTAATGTATTACAGAACTGTTTAAGGTTGTAGAAGTCACAAAGCTCAGAGTAGTGCTGAGCAGTCACATGCATGTGTACAACAGATGAAGTTGTGGTTATTCATTCATTGTTCTCCTTAGGAAGATCTCATTGATTATTAGCCTAATGAAGGATCTGGGTTAGTATTCTCTGTCTGGGCCTTCTTGGCCTCTGGCATCAGAGAGAAAGATGTGGATTCTGTGCCCAAAGACAGTACAGCCCTGCAGGGCAGCCTGCCAAGAGTCTCAGTCACATGCCCCAGGAGCTGCTGCTACATTTTTTCTTCCTTGTCTTTTTCAAGGCTGCTGTTGTTGGGCTCTCTGCCTAGTGTCCCTGAATTGTAGTGCTTTTGGTTCTTTGGTTCTTTGGGTGGTGAACTCCAAACATCATGCAGCAGTTGATGCAATCTTTATTGGGGCTGGTTTATGTCCACCAAGTAGGCCAAGCAATTTTTGACACCACACCCCCAGGCAGGACTTGCCAAAGCGGGAGCAGTGGACTTGTTCTCCTTTTGCCCCTAACCTTGCAGCCAGGACTCAGACACTGGGCCCATAGTCCTCAAACCCATAGTCTGCACCAGAATATCCCCAGCCTTGGGTATATGTTATGAGACACAGCTTGACCTCACCTTTTTCAGGAAAGGAACTCCTCATTCTGTGGGATGAACACATGAAATCACCTTCATACTTCACTTCCCTAGTTAGGCACTCCCCAGTGCACTGTTTGCAGAGCTCAGCCTTGTGCCTCTTCAAAATATCTTTCATGTACCCAAGTGTGCAGACACCGATAGGAAGGTGAGTAAAAGTTCTCTTACTTTTCCTGCTTTTGTACTGTGGTGATGGGGTGACACTAAGCCTCTACCCCCTTGGAGGACTAGTTTTCCTGTCCACGTGTTTGTGAGATAGTTCACAAGGGTTAGAAGTTTAGTAGATGGAATGAAACTAATTAATGCTTAAGATTATTGAACCGCTAACCTAACTTTCCTTAACAGGGTGTTCTCAGTAACAGCATGGCCAGGGAATGACCCTGTTACCCCGTGTCACCTGTTCTGAGCTGAGAAATGTGGAGAAAAGAGAAAACTGAGACTGGAGGAGAACTTAGAAAACCATCTCTTTATTTTTTGTTATCACCCTTCTTCTCCATTTAATTCCAGTGTTTTTTCTCTTCTGTGAGAAGCACTATTTTCAGATTTCATTATATTTCAATATTAGACCATCTACTTTCCAGCTATATAACATTGGGAGAATTTATTATCCTCTCAGAGCCATAGTTTCCTTCTCTGTAAAAACAGGACAATGCCTCTTATACTTACATGGCAATTTTGAACAGTAAGTATCACGTGAGAGTGCGTAGTTGGTATGGGAGACTGCTGACCTGGGGCATAGGCTGCTTGTCATCTTCCTGATAAATTGAGCACACAAAATATTACTTACTATAAACCCCTCTCTTGTACCTGTATTGAAAACTAGGAGAAAATGTTGTAAGTGGCATTAAGTAGAAATTGAGGCACTTAAAGAATATTTAGTTTAGTTCAGTGAACACATTGTGTATACCTGGTGCTTGTAGTGCAGACGACAACTCCTTTGACCTCTTAGCAATCTCATGAGTAACACAGATAAGCAAGCAGAGGATTTGGTAGAGCTAGAGCGTGGCAGGCACTGTAGAGACGTGGCTCTTGTGCACACAGATACCAGTTAAAGGAGGGGCAGAGGTGGCAGCAAGGCAGGGATGAGTTCTTGAAGGAATGGACTGTGGTTTACTGAAGAGGGGAAGGACATTACAGGCAGAGGGAACTGCATGAGAAAAGCCAAGACCTATGACATGGTACAGTGAGTGCAACTGTGAGCTCTTGAGCTTACTTAATTGTGACGTGACCAGTTGTCGAAGGTGAAGATGTTAGTGGCAGACTCGTGGAAGGCTTTTTTATTCATGCTAAGAAACTTGGTTTCTGTGTTACAGAGAATGATGTCCATCCATCCCAAGACTCTGTTCTGGGGTGTGGCATGATCAGATGGGCATTTTAGAAAATCCCTCTTGGGCCCTGCCATAGAACGTGTTGGAGGAAGACAAGATGAGGAGTGCGAGGTGTGATAAGTTAAGAAGCTGTGGCTGGGGGCTCAGAAGAGAGATGATGAGGGTCTAAACTGAAAGAGTAAGAGTAAGTGGCAGAGGTTTAAGGAGAAGGAGACCATCTGAGCGTAGCGTAGGAGGTAACATCTGTAACCTTTTTGAAGGATGACAAGTGTCCAGGGTGAATCTCCCAGGTCCTTGTCTTGGAAATGATTTTAGAAGATTAGATTTTGAGGAAAGATGATGAATTTAGTTTTGGACAAATTGAATTTGTTCTGCCTGTAGAATGTAATCCAAGGGAAAGAAAAATCAGCACCCAATTCAATGTATTGGTCAAGTGCTTAAGGGAGGGCAGAGCCAGAAATGTGGCTTTTTACCTTCATCTTAATGGATGCTAGTAATACAGGAACAACAAGTAAAATGGCCCCTTTGTCCTTGCATTGTGACAAAGGGGCAGAAATGTGTAATATATCATTAATGAAGTTGTCATTAAAGTGTAGACTCCCCCCCCCCACCTCCATTCCCTTAAGATGAGAGAATATTGTTGTCTCCCTTTTCTCTCTCAATTTCCATTGTACCTTTTGGTTTGGTTTGAAATATTGCTTTGAAATTAAATAAGATTGAATTTTGAAGGGTTTTAAATTTTAATGTGATACTTTATGTAACTCCAGGCTGCAGTTTAGTGTAGCTCAATATATCTTCTGATGCCTCTGGGAATGCTTCAAAGTAATTTTATCATCATCTCATCATCATCATCATCATTATCATCATCTCATCATCATCATCATCATCATCATCATCATCTTCTTTTATTAATGCTAAGCCAAAAATTTTGAGAAAATTTGGAGGAAAATCAGGGCTTCTAGGCTGTAGAAGGGATCAATGTAAAAATCTCAGCAATAGTGACTTCCTGTCCTCTCACTTGGTGGCCCTGCCTCCTCTCTCCCGGAGACTCTGCCATTTTACAGCGGAATCCAAGTGTCACTGAGGGGCAGCATTCAGTGACAGA
The DNA here is from genome assembly GCF_964194135.1 of Talpa europaea. NCBI lineage: Eukaryota > Metazoa > Chordata > Mammalia > Eulipotyphla > Talpidae > Talpa > Talpa europaea. Next base: position 100,584,568 of record NC_140070.1, on the reverse strand, counting down.
GCTCTTGTCACTTGGAATTTTTTGGATAACCTTCCACACCTTTATCTCTTCCCCTTACCATTTCCTCCCCTTTCCAGCAAGGAAAGACAGGCTTCATCTTATTTCAGAGAGTCTTAGGAAATCATATTCTTGGATTTCTCATATTTCTTTGTGGTCTATACATATTTTCCTAAATTATCCTCTTGTCAGTATTGAGGCTTAAGGTCACTTGTCCCTTCCTATCCTCTTCCATTTGAATATATTTAGAGAGTCAGCCCTCTGTCCTCACTTCCTTGGAATTATAGATTTGTCTGTTTTTCTGCTTCCCCACTCCTGCCCCCAAATTTCTTTCTACATTTTTTCTCTTTCTTTCTATCTAAAAAGGTAAAAAATATTCTATTTCTAATCCCTCTTCCCCCTTCCAGATATACCTATTAAACCTCTGTTGCTTTAGCTCCAGGAACAACCACCCTTACCTTAAATACTTCTTGTACTAGGAAGCTCACAGTCTCCTATAATCCCTTTTAATTTCAGCAGTTTTAATTGTCAAAAGACCTTCTTTATGTAACAGATGATATTGTGACATATTAACCAATGTGCTTTCTGTTCCTGCTATTTCCTGCTGCCCTCTGACAGTTTTACTTTTTCTGTTTATCTGGGAAGGACAGAGACACCTCAGTACAATGCAGACAAGAGGCAAGTGTCTTGTGTTTTGAATTTTACCAATGTACAAACTCTCAGTGTGACTATAAAACTAAATTTGGAAAAGTCAGGATAAAAGATTTTTAGATTTTTAGTTCAGGAAGGAGGGTCAAGTAGAGACAGAGGAGAGCCTAGAAATGGTGCATGAAAGAAACTCTGTGGATGTGTGATGAGTTGTAGAGGAGAGTGGACTGCTCCTAAGATCTCAGAGCAAAAATGCAAGAATTAAGTTTCTGTATCTCATCTAAATAGGGGTGCACAACTGATGATATTAAGTTTAATTACAGAAAAAAATAAAGGAATTAAAGTTACACATCTTACCCATGTAATACTTTGTAGATTTGCATTTAATTTATTCTATATTGAAAGGCAGTGAGAGCCAATGGAAAATTGCTTGGCAATGGAAGCCAGATTGATTTGGATTTAAATCCTGGCTTTGTGCAATAGCCTTGTTTGTTTTCCTCATTTGTACAACTGGCATAGCAATGCCCATCTTGTGGGGGTGTTTTGATGCTTAGAGGAGCTGCATATGCGGCTTCCAGAGTGGTGCCTGGCTTCGCGGAGATGCTCAAAAATACTCTTTCACTTAAATTTTTCTTAAAACTGCCTCTGAAGACTTAGAGAATATATCTGTCCATCTTTTAAGGGCTAGCCCTACAAATATCAGAAAACCAGTATTCTTAACTGTGCTTACTGTTAAATAAGCTGCCCTGATCTCACATAGTTGAGAAGCAGCATGGCACAGTATTGTGTGGCCCATTGCTTGGATTTGTGTTCCAGGGAGACCACTCAGTAGTGTAGGTAAATGACTTAATTACTCTGGACCTCAGTCTCCTCACTTGTAGAATGGGGCTATGATGATGATGAAGATGATGATGATATTATTATTATCATTATTATAATGCCTGTCTTATGGGGGCTATACATGGTCTTCCTGATACAAGGTAATTCATTAAGTAGATAGTAAGCACCTCATTGTGACAGAGTCAGTGTTGCAAGTTCACCTAGTTCTGTTTTTCTTCCTCTTTAGAGTTGGTCTAAGGCTGCATTTTCCTGCCTTGTTTGCAGTTAGGTTGGGGCCATGCACATATCTTAACCTTTAGACTAAAAGAGGAGCTGATAGGTGTCATTTATAAGCCAGCATCCTTTGCTTTGTGAATTGTGGCTACTAGCATGTTCCTGAATCAACCCATTTGGAAGAGAGCTTCTTGATCCATAGAGGATTCTGTGTGTGCGAGAAATAAACTTTGTGTAAAGATGCTGAGATCTGAGTGTTAATTTGCTACTGCAGCATAATCTAACCTTTGTGGATTAATATAATATGGCTCTTATTATTAGTTGAATCACAAATGAAAGAAACTGTTGAGAGGTTATTTTTAATAGAGGTCTTTGAATGAAAATGTTACGAAGGAGGGTGATTTTATTTATTTATTTTTTTTGAATTTTTAAAGCTCAAAAACACGTTATTCTTATAAGTTATACATTCACTTTAATTTTTATTTTCTTATTTTTTCTTTAAATTTTATTTTTATATTCCCCATACAATTACAACCCCCTTTTTTAACCCCAAGCCCTCCATTCCCCGCCCCCCCACCCCCCATAGAGTGTCTCTGGTTCATAGTTGTTTGTTGATTTTGATATTTTCTTTCTTATAGTTATTCTTTTTCCTGGTCCCTTATTTAAGTTTTCTAGATTCCTGCTATGAGTGAGACCATCTAGTATTTTTCTTTTTCTTTCTGGCTTATTTTGCTGAGCATGATCCCTTCCAGCGCCATCCATGTTGCTGCAAATTGCATGTGTTTATCTTTTTTGAATGCTGTGTAATTCCATGGTGTATATGTACCATATCTTCTTGATCCAGTCATCTATTTTTGGGCATTTGGGTTGTTTCCAAAGCTTAGCTATTGTAAATAGTGCTGCTATAAACAGAGGGGTGCAGGTGCTCTTTGGAATTGATGTTTCTGTGTCCTTTGGGTAAATACCTAGGAGTGGAATTGCTGGATCATATGGAAGCTCTATGTTTAGTAGGTCAAGAAATCTCCACACAGCTCTCCATAGTGGTTGGACCAGTTTGCACTCCCACCAACAGTGCAGGAAAGTTCCTTTTTCTCCACATCCATCACAACATTTGTTGTTGCTAGTTTTTTTAATATGTGCCATTCTCACTGGTGTAAGATAGTATCTCATGGTAGTTTTGATTTGCACTTCCCTGATTACAAGTGATGTTGAACATTTTTCCATATGCCTGTTGGCCATTTGCATTTCCTCTTCAGAGAAGTTTCTTTTTAGCTCTTCTGCCCATTTTTTGACTGGCTTATTTTCTTTGTTTTTGTTGAGTTTTATCAGCTTTTTGTAGATTTTTGTGATCAGTCCTTTATCATTAGTGTTGTGTGCAAAAATGTTCTCCCAGTCGGTGGGGTTTCTCTTTGTTTTTGATATTGTCTCTTTTGCTGTGCAGAAGCTCTTTAATTTGATGTCGTCCCAGCTGTTTATCTTTGCCTTGGCTATCACTGCTTTGGGTGATGTGTCTGTAAAGATGTCTTTGAGGTGCATATCATGTAGTGTTTCACCTATATTTCCTTCTATGTATTTTATGGTTTCAGGTCTTATGTCTAGTTCTTTAATCCATTTTGAGTTGCTTTTTGTGCATGGTGTTAGGTAGTAGTCGAGCTTCATTCTTTTGCATGTAGCGACCCAGTTTTCCCAGCACCATTTATTAAACAAACTTTGTTTGCTCCAGTGCATATTCTTTGCTTCTTTGTCAAAGATTAGTTGACCATAAATCTGTGGGTTTGTTTCTGGATTTTCTATTCTATTCCATTGGTCTGTGTGTCTGTTCCTGTTCCAATACCATGCAGTTTTGATGATTATGGCTTTGTAGTATAGTTTGAAGTCTGGGAGTGTGATGCCTCCATTCCCTTCTTTTCTTTTTTTCAGGAGAGCTTTGGCTATATGGGGTTTTTGGTGATTCCATATGAATTTCATCAATAATTGTTCTATTTCTTTGAAGAATGACATTGAAATTTTGATTGGAATAGCATTGAATCTGTATATTGCTTTTGGTAGGATGGCCATTTTAATAATGTTTATTCTTCCAATCCATGAGCAGGGGATGTCTTTCCATTTCTTTGTGTCTTCTTCTATTTCTTTTAACAGTGTTTTATAGTTTTCTTTGTATAGGTCTTTTGTTAGATTTATTCTCAAGTATTTGATTTTTTTTGTTTCAATAATAAAAGGGATGGTTTATTTGATTTCTTCTTCTTCAGATTTATTGTTTGTGTATAGGAAGGCTACTGACTTTTGTGTGTTGATTTTGTATCCCGCCACTTTACTGAACTGATTGATGAGTTTTATTAGTTTTTCTGTGGAGTTTTTTGGGTTCTCTATTATCATATATTATCATATCATCTGCAAATAGTGATAGGTTGACTTCTTCTTTTCCTATTTGGATTCCTTGTATGTCTTTCTCTTGTCTTATTGCTCTGGCTAGGACTTCCAGTATTATATTGAAAAGCAGTGGTGAGAGTGGACAGCCTTGTCTTGTTCCAGATCTTAATGGAAATGCTTTCAGCTTTTCACCATTGAGAATGATGCTGGCTGTTGGCTTGTCATATATGGCCTTTATGATGTTGAGGTATGTTCCTTGTATCCCAAGAATTTCAAGGGCTTTTACCACAAATGGGGGTTGCACTTTGTCAAAAGCTTTCTCGGCATCTATTGATATTATCATATGGTTTTTATATTTCTTTTTGTTGATGTGTTAGATAACGTTGATTGATTTTCGGATGTTGAACCATCCTTGTGTCCCTGGAATGAATCCTACTTGGTCGTGGTGAATTATTTTATGGATACACTGTTGGATTCTGATAGCTAAAATTTTATTGAGGATTTTTGCATCAGTGTTCATTAGCGAGATTGGCCTGTAGTTTTCTTTTTTTGTGTTGTCCTTGTTCGGTTTTGGTATTAGTGGAATGTTGGCTTCATAGAACAAACGTTTTGGTATTATCCCTTCCTTCTCAATTTTTTGGAAGAGTTTGAAGGATAGGCACTAATTAGTTTCTGAATGTTTGGTAGAATTAATTTGTAAATCCATCAGGTCCTGGGCTTTTGTTTTTGGGAAGGTTTTCTATTATCATTTCAATTTCGCTGCTTGTAATTGGTCTGTTTAGGTGTTCTATTTCTTCTTTATCTAGCTCTGGGTGATTGTAGAGTTGTAGGAATTTGTCCATCTCCTCTAGATTGTTGAACTTGTTTCCATATAACTGTTCATAGTAGTTTCTGATTATTCTTTTGATTTCTGCTGTGTCCATTGTGATTTCTCCTCTTTCATTTGTGATCCTGTTTACTTGTGCTTTCTCCCTTTTTTCCTTTGTGAGCCTGGCTAGGGGTTTGTCTATTTTATGGATTTTTTCAAAAAACCAGCTCTTGGTTTCATTGATCTTTTGGAGTGTTTTTTTAGTTTCAATTTCATTTATTTCTGCTTTGGTTTTTATTATTTCTTTTCTTCTACTGGTTTTGGGTTTTTTTGGTTGTTCTTTTTCTAGTTCTTTGGGCTTCGAGATTAGGTTGTTTCTTTGAGTTCTTTCTTGTATCTTGATGTGAGCCTCTATTGCTATATATTTTCCTCTTACTGCTTTTGCTGCATCCCATACATTTAGGAAATTGGTGTCAGGAGGGTGATTTTATTGAGGAAACAAAAGCAGGGTTAAAGACAGATATGTTGGTGTTTCTTTTTGAAAGGACTTTCATGTAAATTCAGGGTTGGGTACTAAAATTCTTTGTCTTTTTTTTTTTTCCCCTATATCCTATAGTGGAGAAGTATTCGTTTTAAAGCTTCTTTTATCTTGTTAACTTTAAACAGATATATTCTGGTAATTGGTAATTTTATTAGTGAGTTTTTCAGATCCTGCATTGGGGAGCAAGTTTTATCAAATGGTATGAAGTGATGACTAAGAGTTCCAGTTTGGTTTTTGACAAAAGGAGGGCATTACATGGAAACTGAGGATGAAGCATGTTGCACCCCTAAGCAGAGTCAAATGGTCCTGATAGTCTGTTTCCTTCACATGCCCTGTAAGTGGAAAATGCATTTAATTCTTAGAAAACAAGTTTTCAAATATCTTTGAAACACTTGACACAAGCAAATAGGATTTTTCAAAATGTTTTCTGTATCATTTTTCTCTTTTTAATTCTTCATGTATTTCTCAGATTGAGTCTTCGTAAAGACAGGCAAAGAAATACCAGAATAAAATGTAAGAAAAATACAAATATTAAGGTTACTTACCTAGACTAGATAGAGGTCTAAGCAGACTAACTTCATATATTAATGGGAACTGATATGAGAAAAATTGTTGGAACCATACCATTACTGAATCAGTGATCACATATATTTACTTCATGTTACCCAAATTTTTGAGAAAATTGGTGCATGAAAATAAATGTTCTGTAAAATTTCTTTTAACAACCAGGGGCTCTGCGATGCTACATCAGAACAACTGATTAAATTCAGTAACTTTTTTTTCCTACATTGGAATGTTACATTGTAGAAAATAATAGAAGTATGTGTTCTTCTAGAACTTTTGTATCTCCTGGTCTATTCAAGAGTACCAAGGCAGGAGGAACTTTGAGACCCATTAATAATCTAGGTAGAACTGATTTTAGAGATCAAGAAACTTTGGAGAAGAGGTGTTCCTAATGTTCAGTTTCCAGAACATCCTCTATCTTCAGACTGGAAGGATAAGTTTAATTCTGTCTCCAGTTTCACTACTCCCTGGACTTTTGTTTTCCAACCTTGCACTCAGTTTCTGTGGTGGCACAGGGACTGGCATGGAACCCCAGATTCTGGCAGCAGTGATAAAGGGAGATGAGGAGAGCCCCCAGGTACTTGAGTGGTGGGGATGGTGATTTTGAGGATTTTGACTCAGGAACTTCCTGTATACAAGATACTGCTTGCTGGTACAGACAGTAACATGAGAGGAGTCTGAAAAGATAGCTCCAAGATATGAACTTGTTACCATTCATCAGAGAAAAGAAGTTGGGAAAATGACTTATTTTATTTTATTTTTATTTTTTAAAGATTTGTTTATTTATTTACACAAGCACTGGGTACAGTCAGAAGCGCAGGAGGGTGAGAGAATTCACCAGAGCCAGAGCGGGGAGCAGAACGGGCAGACTGATGAAATACACTGCTGAGGGGAGCAGCAGGAGGCAGGAGAGATCTGCGTGCCATGTGGACCCTCGCCGGTGGCCGGGGATTGAACCGGCACTGCAGAGGCTGCGGGCAGCTTCGCAGCCCAGAGCTCAACCGCTGCGCCACCAGGGCACCAGGGGAGGACCTTTTTTTTTTTTTAAGATTTATTTATTTATTTATTTATACAAAAATGACTTATTTTAAAGGGGAAGATACTGACTGAATTTTTGGATATTTAGTTTGAAGTAGTAAGTGATAGTCCATCTCTTGTGAAAAACTGGGACCAACAATAGTTTGGATAGAGACTTTGTTGTTGTTAGGCCCAAGTGAAAGATACTCTACTCTCCCCTCCCCCCCATTCTATATTTGATAGAGTATATCTGTGAGATTGTAGAAGTTGTGGACATATGTGATTTATTATATGAACTCTTAACAGATATCTTTCTATGAGTACATGTTTTGTTCAGCAGAGGAACACATTTATCTATTCTGAAAGTGGTCACAGAAGAAACCTACTTGAAATGAATTTTTTTTAAGGGAAGGCAGTATGGAAGAAAACAGAAAAGTGGGATAGTTTTTACAAGACATACATTTGGCTTTGTGAGCAAAATAACTTAGTTTTTCTTTTTCAAAGTTTCCTCAATAAGAGGAGAGAGAATTTCTTCTGTGTCAGATTCAATCACTAGCCATCTGCTGCTATATCTCATTATGTCTTCGTGTAATTAGAGCAATTAGGATGAGGACTGCACTATATATTCATCTTGGAAGGAGGGTTGAGCTATTTGCAGGCTTATTTTGAGAGACTGAAGATTAATGACTTAATCTTTTAGGTAACCTGATGGAAACTAAGACGTGTTTAAGCTAATAAACAAAGGACAGTTTTTCTTTTGTTTGTAATGTTGCCTTCTTATCACCATGGAGGTTAGGTATCTTGACAAATGTGTGTTTAATGAAATTAACTCAAAAGATGAAAGAGAAGGAAGAGTTTAGAATGAAAGAGAGGGCATGGCTTTGTGGTGTGGTCATCATAGTGAAGCCTCTCTCCAGATTTTTGACATTGAGCCAATTGGGAAGAGGGAATGGAGAGAGGAAGGAGAATTTAAAGGAGACAGCATTAATTAAAGATGCGCATAAGTCTCTTCTGAGAAGCTGGTCATATGAAGCACATCAAAAAGGGCAAGGCCATGTGGGTTCCCTTGCATAGGACTTGTAGTGCACATCAGACTCTCACAGGATTCACCACTCCCGATACAATAAGGGGTCTTGTAAACACTGACAGTTCTTTCTTCCTACCCTGGCTTCCCCTCTGCCTTGTCTTCATTGCAGTTGCCAACATGCTAGTGGTAACTCTTATTACCAATAACTAAACCTCTTGCATTATTTTTCTAACTGGCTTTCTTAATTACCTACTCCAGTTCAAGCTAACCATGGCCACCAAATAAATACATTCTTATGAAACATCACTTCATCTTTGTTTCTCTTTTTATTTGAATGTTTTCATAAAGGCTGTGAATTACCCACAATACCAGACTTCAGTCTGCCATTCGTGGTCCCCTGAAGGGGGACTGATTGGGTTCCTGGACACAGTTCCAAAGAGGGTGTGTGTGGAGGCTTCTCCACACCAAAAAGCAACTCAGCTCAGTTCTGATGGTCTACTTGGAGAGAGCATCTGATTCCACAGATGAAGGGCTCAATCTCCCAAGAACGCCCTGCACTTCAGATGCCAGTCACAAGCCCAGCCTGTCACCTTTGACTGGTTATGAATCAGAGGTTTCCAGGATCCCCCTCCTCGGGTTCCATTAATTTGCTGGAATGACTGACAGAACTCAGGAAACCAGTTCAGTTACTAGATTACTGTTTTATTAGAAAAGGCTATCACTCAGGGTACAAACATCCAGATGGCAGGGGTAATAGGGCAGAGCGCAGGACAGGGCGCAGCTTCCACGTGCTCTCCAGCTCCTCTGCTGCTCACCATCCCCTAAGCTGTCTGAACCCAGTTCTTTTGAGTTTTTATGAAGACCTCATTACATAGGCAAGGTTGATCAGATCATTGGCCTGTTCTCTCTCCCTGGAGATCAAGGGCGATGGAACTGAAAGTTCCAATCCTCTAATCACATGGTTGGCTCCACTGGCAACCAGCCCCTGTCCTTAGTGCTTTCCAAAAGCCACCTCATTAACATAACAAAAGAGACTTATCACTTCCTACACTTAGGAATTTCGGAGGGTTTGGGAGCCAGGAAGCAGGGACAAAGATTACATATATATGAGAAATATATTTTGGTGCTATGAATGACCACATATGTATTTTCTTATGAGTCACAATATCACAGAGAGTAATCTACATCGTCACAGTTTTTGTGCATGAGCCCTACTTCTAGCTAGTCTAGTATCTTTCCTGTCATAAAAATATTTTATGTTCTGGAGAGGATGTGGATAAAGAGGAATCATACTACACTGTTGGTGGGAATGTAAACTATTACAGCCATTTTGGAAAGTGATCTGGATTTATGTTCAAGTAATAAAAATGGAAATACCGTATGACCCAGCAGTACCACTTTTGGACATTTATCCAAAGAATATGAAGTCATCAGCTCCAAAAATTGTATGTGTTACAGTGTATACTGCAACATTATTTGTAATAACTAGGACATAAAAACAACCTAAGTGCTCACAAAAAGGGACTGAATTAACAAGACAGTGGAATATTGTTCAGCCATGAGGAAAGAAAATATTCAGTCATAAGGAAAGAAAATGTTGTTTGAGGGAATTATATATAATAAAGCAAGTCAAAATTATAGAGCATATATTGGATATTTGCAGAGCAGATGATTTGACAAAGCAAAATGCTAATAAATACTAGTAGACACATAAAGGAAGTAAGGCTTAAGAGGGACGGGAGAGGGAGACAGGATCAAAGGGGTATAGGAGGTCAAAGGGTGGTGGGAAAGTTGTGTTCGCAGTATTTAGCTTTATTGAAGGTATATACAATCAGGAAAAAAAATTACGAAATGATAACAGCCTCCAAATATTGGCATCAACAACAACGAAAGGATATCATAGCATGGATAATATGGGGCAAAAGTGTCTCTAAGTCAAAAAAGTAATTTTAGGACTAAAGAGAGTCAATAATCTAAACAAAAGTTTGACCATTGTGTGCAAATTTAGAGATAACATATAAATAAATAAAAATTAAACTGAAAAGAAATAAGATGCTAAAATGAAACCAGGGTCAGTTATTCACAACATACAGATTTACAGGGGCTGGTTGTTTCTAGCAATCATCAATTGGCTTTTAGAGACTCATGGGTAGAACCTTGTTTAGATTGTCACCATCCTCCCTCATCTTTCTGAAGCAAATAATTTGTCAACTGGGAGAGTGCTGCTTACTCATGGGTACTATGAGAGCACTATGTTCGTGTTCATCTCTGCTGTTGCTTCTCTGCACATCCCATCGCTCCTGTTTGGAAAAACTCTGGTTTCTGGATCTAAATCCCAAATTTTTGATACTGTTTTTTCTAAAAGATTTATTCATGCATACAAGAACTGGGGTATAGGCCAGATGTGTGGGAGGGTGAGAGGATTCACCAGAGATAGAGTGGGGAACAGAACAGGCAGATTGACTGAAATACACTCCTGAGGGGAGCAGCAGGTGAGACAGGAGAGGTCTGCCACACCATGTGGGTATCTGCCTGGCCGGCCAGGAATTGAACTTGTGCTGCAGAGGCTGTGGACAGCTTCACAGTGCTGCGCTCAACCGCCTGCACCACCAGGGAGACCCTAAATCCTAAATTTTTAAAGGTCCGACTCAGTACTTCACTATTCCAATCGTTTTCTACCACTGCAAGTCTCTTATATATTCACTCAGTAGTCCTTATAGAGTTCAGAATAGTAGTTTATAACATCGTGGATGCTGAAAAATTGGTAGGGGTTGAACCCCAGGTCTTCAGAAATGGAAGAAACTTTAGAGATCAAGATGACCCATTTTGTTTTTGAAATTCAAGTGGCTGCAACACCAGGTCTTTAAGAATGTAGACAGACAAATGAGTTTAAAGAAATGAATCAGGTTTTTATTTCCTTCTGTTGTTTCATTTTCTGTCATAGCCCTTGGTATCATTGAATTTCTCCACATTCTGACAATTGACAGAGAAAACCATTTTCTCCAGTTTTGAGGAGATTTGTTCTGGATGCCTTGAATGCATTTAGCCTCTGGGTGTGTGCCCAGTGCTGTGTGTGTGGAACAGTTAATTCTAGGGGCTGTCCATGCTCTGCTCTATTCAGATCAGGACTCATTTATGTGTGCCAGGCCACTACTGAGCTTGGCACATGCTGATGGGCAGCAGAGGCCTGTTTGTCTCTGCATTTGATGAGTTCTACTCCTGTGTGCATATGCCTGGGTAAGAGATCAGAGTGAGACAACAACAGAGAGAATTAGACACAAGGGTAAGAGCCTGAGAACAGGAAGGACAGAAGGAAAAGGAGAGATTATAAGTAGAGGAAACTATCCACATTCCTGGTGGGACAGCTGGGGAAAGCAGGGTTTTGGTGGCTTTCTCAGTGTCACACATCTTTACTTCCTAGCCTCACCTGAAGGTCACTAGTGCCACTTTATTCACTTATGTCGTGACTTACTCCTTTCCTGCTCTCTACTTTAAGAAGATGCTAATTCTCTATTAAAAGTATCCATATTTAATTTCTCCAGGGTCTACTGAACTCCTTAATTTGCTGTTAGTTTATGACAGTGATATCTTGGCTTATAAATCTGAAACTGTTGCATTTATCCTTGAATTATACCTCCCACACATTAAGCTATACCTTCTACAAATTTATAGTGTCTTCCCAAAGTGACCAGAATATAGTTGTCTAACCCTGTACCAAAATTTTATATTTTAGGCACTTGGACTTGTTGCTTCAAAATAACAAATTTACAGGATGTCAGAATTCGTACAGATCATGCAGATCCATCTATTCAACTGTTGATTGAGCTATATTCTTTGATATAAAAAATGCTAGGGATTTTACTCTGATGGAGTCTCATTTTATAGGTAGAGACAGACAATAGACATTGAGCATAATAAATATAATGCAGACTATGTTAGGAGGCAATTGGTATATTAGACACACAAAAAAGTAGAGAATGGTGGGTAGGTCAATTGAAAATATGTGGATGAGTGCCTCCCTGGCGGTGCAAGGGGTTAAGATGCACCTATGAAGCTATTTGCAGCTACTGCAGCACGAGCTTGATCCCTGGCCAGGGAGCTACCCGCATGGTGCAGCAGACCTCTCCTGTCTCCCCACTGCTCCCTTGAGCAGTGCATTTCAGTCAGTCTGCCTGTTGTTCCCCACTCTGTCTCTGGTGAATGCTCTCACCCCCCACCCCTGCACCTCTGGCCTATATACACCCTACTTCTTGTATGCATAAATAAATAAATATTTAAAAAAAATATGTGGATGACACAAAATAAAGTTTATTATTTTAAATTTAAACCTTGTATTTTAAGCAATATATAGTTTGTACCAATTGTGCCTTTCTTCTTTTTTTTTTTTTCCTTAGGTTGCAGGATCATGAGGGGTCTGACATCTAGGTCCTTGTTTTTAGACCTATAGGATTAACTGGTCAAAATTCACATAGATTTTTCTAGTTCAAGGTGATGGCTTTAAATAGCAGAAAAAAGGATTTGAGTCTTATTCTAGGAATTAGTACTATTGTAATAAAGTACAATAGTCTTTAGTACAATAAAGAAACATTTATTGAGAAGAGGCTCCCAAGCTAACAAGACACTGACATAGCCTTTCTGTTTTCATGGACTTGGGTGTCTCTCACCCAAGTGATAGAAGTGCATCTTGTTCTGATAATTATCTTGAATGTACAGCATTAATAATTTGTTTTGATTAAATACCTTCTTACTGGAAAGAATTAATATGGGAATATGTTAATACGCCATCCTTTAGTCTTATACACAAAAGCGTCAAGGTATAAGGGAATGGTTAAAACTGTAGTAAGTGAGGAAAGGATAGTAAGTTTCCTTAATCAGTCTACTTTACTGTCACATCTTTTATTTTTCCTGTTTTGTCCAGTCACTTCTTTCTAAGATAATCAGCATTAATTAACTGAGTAGATACATCTCAAAATTAGGATCAAACCACAAGACCTGGTATAATCTTGAAATTTTGACATTCCATTTTTCATATGCATGCACAAAACTAAAATGTTTTCCCTTCGTTCTTTTCTTATACTTGCATTTTCACCCCCTGGAGTTTGCTGATGTAACTGAAGATGACCAGTAATTTATAATGTGCAAACTCTCTCTGCCCCTGGTCAGTACAGTATGTCACAGGTGCCCTTGGGTACTTCAGTACCCCTGTTGCTTTGCACTCTTCGGTGCTGTAATTGACTCTTGCATTTCTTCAGGTTATGTAGACAGAGAGTTAGGGAATTGACAGTAGGTATAATATATCTGTCAGTTCCAAGCTTCACCAGGATTCACTGCTAGTCTTCAGAGGGTGTGTAAAGCTGGGACCTGCCATTGTTATTTTGTTGGCATTTTGCTGCCCATTCTGCTTCAGCTGCCCAAAGGCTGCTGAGAAACCAGCATTGTTCTTGGTCTCCTCCTCAGCTAAATGTATATCCTTCAAAGAATAAATATCCTTTGTACCCATTCCTATAAAAGAAGAGATCATTTAATAAAGAAGTATGAATGGAAAGGCAGGTTTTAGTGTGTAAACACTTTTTTTTAAAAGATCAGTTGTGCTTTTTCATAAAATTGTAGCTATTTGAAATCTGAAATAGTATTTGAAAACCATAGTAGTGAATGTATTACTGAGAAATAATAGTACTAGTTCCTAGAATAAGACTCAAATCCTTTTTTGCTGGTATTTAAAGCCATTGCCTTGAAAAAGAAGAATCTATATGAGTGTAATTCAAAACTAAATTCAGAACCTTTTTTGATAATGCAATAATTTTGATAATGTCTTGATAATGTAATAATTTTGTTAAGCTCAAAGAACTAAAAACCATGGTTGATTTAATTTCCTCTTTTATTCAATATCCTCTATTTCTGTCACACATTCCTCATAGTTTTTCTTTTTAGTAACTTTAAACTTGCCTATTTACTCTGCTTTGCCAAAGATCCTTTAGCTCAGTTCCTTTTAGTTTCATGTGATAATGATTTGAGATATTAACCAGTGTCCTCTCCTTATTTTTTCCTCTTCTAGTTGTTACCTCCCTTCCCTTTTTTTCCCCCAATTTGGCAATCTGACTTATGTTTTAAGGACACAGCAAACACAGAAAAACCCATACTACAAAATGCTTGACTTACGAATTTTATTTATCTGTGGCAACATTGGTTTACAACATTGTATGTGATTTAGGGGAATCAGTTCACAGCTCCACAGATGAATGTCACTACAGGACGCCTGTCACCGAATCACCCTTAGTCCTTTATTATTAACCATTGAGTTCGCTTCTCACTTTGTTCCTCATCCCATTCTCCCTCCCCATCTTGTAGCCTCAATTCTGCAGGGTTTGTTTTGGGTTAGTTTTATCAGTTCCTTTGTTTGCTTTTTTATATCCCACATATGCATAATTGTCCAGTTCACCTTTCTCCGTAGCATAATTGCTTCCAGTTCCATCCATGTGTTGCAAGTGACAAGGGTTCATCTTTTTTTTTTTTTTTTTAATAACTAAGTAGTATTCCACCCTGTGGATATATACCACATCTTCTTAATCCACTTCTTTGTCACTGGGTACTTAGGTTGCTCCCATAACATGGCTATTAAAATAGTGCTGCAGTGAACATAGGAGCACATATATCCCTTCAAATGAGTGCTTTTGCTTTCTTCAGGTAGATATCTAGAAGTGGAATTGCTGGAAAATATGGTAGATCTTTAATATTTTGAGGAACTTCTATACTGTTTTCCATAGCGGCTGGACCAGTTTTCATTCCTACTAACAGTGTACAAGGGTTCCTTTTTCTTTACACCCTCATCTGCTTTTGTTGTTTCTGTTTCTTTTGATGTGGACCATTATCACAGTCGTGAGGTGGTATCTCATTGTGGTTTTGATTTGCATTTCCCTGATGATAATTGGTGTTGGACATTTTTTCATGCATCTATTGCTCTTCTTTGGAAAAGTTGACTTTTGAATTTTTGAAATCGTGTTCCAGGCAGAAAGGGAATTGACTTGGAAGAGTCCAAATCAGTTATTCCTATTCTCGGTAAAGTATGGTTTGGGGTGGTGGCATCGAAATCTGCTGTGCCCAGTATGATTGGAGACCAGTAGAGATGGCTCTATGGGCTGTCTAATTATATGGACCTGAGATAGCTTTGCCAATTTTCAGTAGCCAGGATAACATAGGGGGTAGAAAGCATGTACCTCTGTTCCCAAAGGGACAGGGCATAGCTAGTAGAGAGTCAGACTTGCAGAGACTTGTGGAAGGGGTGAGGGAGGATCTGGTTAGATCTGCTGGTGGTAGAGCTGGTGATATTTGCAGGGATAAAGGCAAATAATGACTTCTACTCATTCTGCTCCCCATCCCAAATCTAGCATTTTGTAATCCTATGGAATTTATATTCAGCTTTTGAAAAAGAGGAAGCCAGGGTAATTGAGATTTTCCTGAATTGACTGAAATTTAGCTTTTGCCATACAGTGGAATTGAGGCTTCAAAACAGAAATTAAATTTACTTACACAGAAATACCCTCCAGTTTCTTGCACATCTGAGTTTTTGCTTTGCAGTACTACCTGTTACACTAGTACTTTACAGTACCACCTGTTCTTTTCAGATGCTGCCTCTCTAATCTTGCTGTTTTTCAGTAGGAGAATCTATCATGGCTGCTTGTAATACATGGCCTGGATTATCCAGATTCTTCATTGTCTGAGTCTACGTGGTTGTTTCTCACTGTTCTCCAACAGTGAATCTCCCCTTTCAGCAGGCCAGTCTCCTTGTTATCCTCATGTCTGCCAGATGACTTCTCGGCTTCCCACCCAACTGCTCTTTCTCTGCTTATAGTTCTCCTTACATTCAAACATGACTTGTCCTCCTCTTCTCTTTTGGACCAGTCTAAATCCTGTCTATTCTCAAGGTTCAACCCAGATCGGGCTGTCCCTTTTAAACCTTCCTTTATTCTCAAATTGACAATGGTCTTGGTTTAAAACAAATTACAATGACACTTAGTGCTATTTGTTCTTTGATTTTTCTTCTATGGCCATATAGTTTTTTCTTTCTATTTTTTTTTAAAGATTTGTTTATTTATGCATACAAGAGCTGGGGTACAGGTCAGAGATATGGGGGATGGTGAGAGGATTCACCTGAGACAGAGTGGGGAGCAGAACAGGCAGATCGACTGAAATACACTGCTGAGGGAAGCAGTGGGCGAGGCAGGAGAGGTCTTCTTCACCATGTGAGTTGCTTCCTGGCCGGCTAGGGATTGAACTCATGCTGCAGAGGCTGCAGATTGCTTCATAGTGCGGTGCTTAATCCCTTATGCCATCAGGGAGGCCCTTTTTTTTTTTTTTTTAAGATTTATTTATGCATACAAGAACTGGGTACAGGCCAGAAGTGTGGCGGGTAGGAGGTGCGAGGATTCACCAGAGACACATTGGGGATCCACTGAAATACACTGCTGAGGGGAGCAGCAGGCGAGTCAGGAGAGGTCTGCTGCGCTATGTGGGTAGCTCCCTGGCCAGGGATTGAACTCGTGCTGCAGAGGCTGCGGAAAGTTTCATAGGCTGGGTCTTAACCCCTTGTGCCACCAGGGAGGCCCTAGTTTTTTTTCCCTTCTGCCCTCCAACTAGATAAAAAGTTTCTTAAGAATGTGGGCCACACACCCCATATTTTTCTTGCATTCTCGAGTGCTAGCTAACGCATGATGGGAAAAGAGTACAGAATAAAAATTACTGATTAATAGGGTAGAAGCCATTGCTATTTGCATTGTGTGTGAAATGAATTTTATCTTTATCTGTTTATTCTTTATGTACTTTTATGTCTCTACCACTCTAGCAGTTAACTAAATTAAAGAAGCAAGCAGTGGGTGGATGCACTGTGCATGTCTCTGGCAAGTAAAACAAAGCTGATTTGCTCCATTTTTAGAAAGCTTCATGGTGTTCATTTTTCAAGTGTCACTTAAAAATGGGTAACTAAATAAGTAGTCTGAGTGTTTTTAATGCAGTGCTATACTTTTGTAAAGAAGCATTTGCAATACGGGCATCTCAGGTTTAATATTTTTAGTTAATACTTGCTCAGAGTTGTTGAAGGATAAAGAAAGCTATTGCTTAATATTTTTTAATTATGAAAAATTATCTGACATTACTTTGACTCCCTTTTGAAGTTTACAAGCACAAAAGAATAATTTTGTCATGGATTTTAGTTCTGTGTGTGTTTTTTTTTGTTTGTGTGAAAGAAGTTCAGCTGGTTTCTGGCCTTGTTCTATTCTTTATTTTTCATTCTCTATTAGGGGCGTTTTATAGAAGGGTCTTCTATGGTAGGTTTTAGAAAGGCTGGATCTTCTCCCCATATTACTTCTCTGGCTAAATAATTCCCTGGAGGGCCACGCAGGCAGGAGAATTGTGGAAGGAAGGAGAAGAAACCTGAGAGGCTTCCGCATGCAGGGATGTTATCCTGTTCCTCTTCACCACCCTCCCCCAGCAGTACATCAGTTTTCGCAGTCCCCTAGGGAAACACAAAACCCATTTTGCACAAGTAGGCCATATGCCCTTCGTTAGGGATGATTTATATAAAATGTCTGTCTTTTTTCACATGTGAAAACATATACTACATCTAATATTTTCTAAACCTTCAAATGAGTCCTTATAAATAACTTGAGTTTTGTAATACTCTGCTTGTAAGGCAGGCTTATCTGAAGTGCTTTTTTATTAAGTAGCTCTCAAAATATTTATATGCGTAAATACACACATACACTTTGCTGCTGTAAAACACTAGAAGCCTGTGCCACGTTAAGGTTATCGGAGAGTATGTCCTTATTGTGAGAATAAGGAAGAACATGCATTAACTTGGGGAGGAATTCTTGTTTCATTTAGTGCCACTGCTTGCTAGAGCATATAATAATATAAAATAAAATAAAATAAATAGAAAAGCTTCTACTAGAAAAAGCGGTTCATTTATGTCTGTCTTCATGTTCATTTACTTATTTTTTAAAAATAGTTTTTAATAAATACTGGGGGAAAAAAACAGGGCATGATGGGAAGAAAGCAAGGAAGAGGGGGCCTTTCTGAGAAAGGTTCTTTAAGGAAATAAGATTGGAAAAGCAAATAGAAATCAAAGAGTTAAAGAGCTGAGAAAGAGGCAGTGGCCTGGAAGTTAGAAATGGCTGGGTAGGTTGGAGGACCTGATCCTGGACATGGGGCTCAGTGACTGATGGGAGAATGAGGGCCATGAGGGCGAGCTTCATTTAGAAATGCTCATATTTGATTTTAATGGATGATTCTTGAATCTGAGTGTGGCGTGTGGCTGTGGAAAGTGAACTGTATGCTATGGAGAATCAGTTTGCTGACACAGCAGGTTCTCCTAAAGTTGTATATAACAGTAGAAAAGGAACAGGGAGACTAATGGAGAAGGACAGCACAGGTTATACGAGGCACAGCGGCTTTTATAAATTTCTGCAGTGAGCAGAATTCAAATGCCTGGACATTCACTTGACAAATTATATATATGTGGTATTTGTCTTTTGGTTTAGTGTTGTTGGCATTAATTCTTAAAAACCAGTTTATTTAGCATTCCCAAATGTTTAGTAACTTTTAGAACTTGTCTTCTCTCCCTGAGAATATGGCAGCAATATGGTTCCGAACCCTCCTCCAAAATCCCAGGTTACCTTTGGAAGATGTGTCTTTCTTTCCTTTTCCTCCCCCTTCCTCAGCTTGTCTGTTCGGTAGAATTACAGCAGGTGGTGGCAGCAGTTGTCTCTTCTAGATGTGCTGCTGTGTTACCACCTCTGTGAGGTAGAGCTCTGTGCAATCCAAAGACGTCCTGGGAATGGAGTCAAAGAGCGGTGGGATGTTCACTTCGTGAAAGGATAAACTACATGTAAGAATAGGAAACAGCAAATCATTTGGCACTTGGCTATCTTAGATTTAAATCTAAATCTGGTTCTTAATGTAATCTGCTGCCTTTTATTTGTAAATATATAATGTTTGATATGGCATCTCAGTGTTCCTTTGTACTAACCTGGACGTCTTTAATACGTGTCATTGGAGGTACATGATATACAGGTCAATGTTGCCTTTTTAATTCGGCGCTCTAATAAGCACATTGTCCAATGCTTGATAAAGAAGTGGAAAAGAAATCAGAGAGGTTGGGGGTTTTTGATAGACTTATCACATCATTTCTGATTTTTACTTCTGTGGAATCGATAAGGTAAACCAAACAAGCTGTAGAGGAGCTTTGGGGCAAGGAAACGCCAAAATAATGGCCGTAGAGGCATTATAACATCTCAGCAATGGTTTAACACCTATTTGCTCACATCTGTTACATTTTTGGTATTTCCTTTCTGTCTCTCTCTCTTTTTTTTAAAAGATTTATTTATTTGTTTATTTATCTATCTATTTATTTATTTATACAAGCATTGGGTACAGTCAGAAGCGCAGGAGGGTGAGAGAATTCACCAGAGCCAGGGCGGGGAGCAGAGCAGGCAGAAGGACCGAAGTACACTGCTGAGGGGAGCAGTGGGCGGCAGGAGAGGTCTGCGCGCCATGGGGGACCCTCCTCCGGTAGCCGGGGAGCAGCCGAGCAGCCGGGGATCGAACCAGCGCTGCAGAGGTTGCGGGCAGCTTCGCAACCCAGCGCTCAACCGCTGCACCACCAGGGAGGCCCTCCTTTCTGTCTCTTAAAAAAATTATGTAGTGAACATTTGGATTTTCAGTGCAACCCAGATAGGCTTGTTACATTTATTATTTTTTTAAGATTTATTTTATTTATTTATGCATACAAGAACTGGGGTATAGGCCAGAGGTGCTGGGGGCAGGGTGGGGAATGGGGGAAGAAGATTCTCCAGAGACAGAGTGGAGAGCAGAACAGGCAGATTGACTGAAATGCACTGCTGAGGGGAGAAGTGGGAGAGACAGGAGAGGTCGGCTGTGCCATGTGGGTTAGCTCCCTAGCTGGGGATAGAGCTTCCTAGTGCTGAGACTTAATCCCTTGCACCACCAGGGAGACCCCCAGGCTTGATGCATTTAGAAAACAACAGCATCACCTTTATTTATGATCTACAGGAAAGGGGGTTTGTTTTTTTTTCTACACTTTTGTGTGAGGTTCCTATGATCATTAACCTGATGCATTTTTGAGCAAAAATAAGCAATGAAGTGGAAATCAGAAAAAAGGAAATCTCATTTACTTAGTAATTTATAAAAGATTTGATGCTCAACATGAGTCAATTTTATTTTCTTTTCTCTTTTCTTTCATTTTACCTTTTTACACTCCTTTTTAGTTCACAAGTTTAGCCTAGGAATGGAGCCTCACCAGATTTCTTTGGGTGTCTTATGACACTTATTAGAACCTAGTACGGTCCCTTAGAAGATATACTGATTTATGTAACTTGGAAGCTCCTGAGCTGGGGGTATCTATATTCTCTAAAATCATAGCAAAAATGTATTTATAGGTGCACTTCTCTCAGAGTATTGGTCTGTGAGTTTCAACAGATTTTCAAAGGGTTCTATGACCAGAAAAAAGAACTAGGATCTGAATCTAGGATCTAGTTATAACCTAGCCCTTGATTTTTTGTGAACGCTGGGAACGCAATAGTACCTCTCTGCAAAGAAGAGGGAGTTATTTGTACATAGTGTACATGGAAATTATAAAATATTAGTAATAAAATTTATGACAAATTGGATTTATTGGTCAGAAAAAGAAGTCCAGGGACAATTTACTACCAATCTGAATCATAAACTATTGTTACTACATTAGGCTAGCTATGAGCTATGAGATTTGGGGGACAAAATAGATAGTCTTTAAATTCTGGTATGATAGATTTGGGTAGACTATAAAGAGACATTTTCTGCAAGAATTTCAAACATAGGAATGAGTTTATGTAATCTCTAAGCCTGATAAAATGCTTACAATTTTTATTTGTGTGAGATGGTTTAGAAGTGATCTTATTTGGAGTTAAATAGGTTGGATTATCTGTGAAAGAGCCCATATCCTCAGTCTTAAAAAAACTAATAATATAAAATTTCATTTGCACCTCCTCCTCTTGCCCTGCTTTCCTTCTTGCAAATAACTTGTGTATTTGCCGTAATGCATGTATATGCCTCGAGCTAGTGTTTTCAAACCCTCTTCACCTGTGATATATTGGTGGGAAGTCTTATGCCCTGACCCTCTTCCTTTCCTCTTCAGTCCTGCCTGTTCTTTAGTCTATTCTCTGATTTGCACTTATTTTCTGTGTGTTACCTGTTTATGAAATACTGTGGTTACTATACAGTCTTAGAATCCATCTAGCTCTTTGATTTCTTACCCACTTCTAAGCTATTTTACTTGAACATCTGCAGTGCAAATAAGCAAATCCAGAATGTAATGATACCCCAAGACCATCTTTCCTAAGGCAGTTTAATTTAGAGAATGTTACAGATGAGTCGAGGAAATAACTGGAAGAACTAAAGAGAAGTGAGCAGAACCTTTTGACTTTGCATGTGTGGGTGTGGATAGGGAGTTGTAGGGCTGATTTTAGAAAGCAGTGTTTGGAAAGCTGAACTAGATGGCCTCTCCAGGATCTTCTGGCTCCAATATTCTGAGACCTACAAAGTGTTGCCTGTTTGGAGACCACTGGAAACAAAAGGTTTCTGTGTATAATGGAGCTCATTGTGCTCCTGACCTAGGAAGGTTGGCAGAGAGGTCCATCATAAGACTGTCATTAGTCAATTAAAGTCAATACCAATTAGGGAATATTAATTAAAAATGTAGCCTTCCTAGGGAAGAAAACATTGATACTCTGTCTCTATATATAAATAAAAAGATTTCTACATGTAAATAAATAGAAATGTGGGTTCTCTCCCGCAACATGTAAAGAAACACTTCCAAAAGAGTGAACTCTAGGTTTGGAGAACGATTTCAGGTAGAAGGACAAAATTGAAATGACTCAAGTTGTGTTTCTTCCATTACAAACACTGTGGTAGTCATTGTTTATTTACAATCTACTTTTCAGATACAGGACTAGGTAGTTGGAGACAGGGAAGAAAAAGAGTAATTACAGGCATAAAAAGCTGTAAAAGCAATGTGTATGTTTAAATCAAATCATCATAAAATCTACCAGCAGGTCACATGGATTGAAAAATCAGATCTTTACAAGAGTGGTAGATATGGCCACTGTATTTGCTGGTAAAATGCCTGTCTGTCCCTCACATATTTTCTAGGTGCTTCTGCAGTCCATAGCATTCAGCAGAAGTAAAATCATTGCTGGGAGGAAGGAGGGGAGTTAGCACTTGGAATGTATGAAATAGGATGATGACCTCTATTAATGTAGAGAATCTCATTTGCTGTTTTTATGTACCTCACAATGATGAACTCAATGCTAGCACAAAATTTGCCCTTAATAAATATCTGTTCTCTGTTCATCTATAATGTTTCTTTTTTATTATAATAATGCCTTATGTGATAATTAAGTGTTGAAGAACATTTATTATAAAATATACTTATTATTCTTCAGGTCACTGACCTTGTCACTATTTTAGTATTTCCCTCACTGCAATTCAATCTAGGGTTCTTGGGCCTCCCCTGGTGGTGCAGCGGTTGGGCACTGGGCTGCGAGGCTGCCTGCAGCCTCTGCAGCGCCGGTTCGTTCCCCTGCCGCCAGCGAGGGTCCCACCAAAAAAAAAAATAAATAAATCTAGGGTTCTTTTTTTAATTCATTTCAGTGGTAGAAGCAGCCATAACTTTCAAATGTTTATATTCCTTGGTGTTACTATAGTGAATATGCATATTCCTTTTCTATAATTTTCTTTATCTTGCTACTTATCACACCATTCTTGTTATTGCTCACTGACTAGGTGAAAGTGGAGATTAATGAAATGCATGATGGCAAGATTTCTGGCCATAGTCCTCATACAGGTCATCTCTGAGTACGTTATAATAAACTAAGAAAAGGCAAAAATTAAACTACCAAATTTGGTCACAAAATATGCCTACATTCCCTCTTGCTTTTCCCTTAAAAGCGTTGATGGTGGCCTCAGAGTTGGTGATTATGATACTTTCTGAATTCTGGTTCATTGCCACGTTGTCACCTTTATCTCTCTTCTTCCTTTATAGAAGAGCAGCATTGGTGTTTATCATGGGTACTGTTGACTGTGAACTTCAGCCCTTCCTCAAGTGTGGTTTTGAATTTTTTATTTTATTTAAATATTTAATTTCATTTATAAAATTTATTTTATTTAAAAAATTTAATAAAACAAAAATTTTATCTTATTTAAAGAAGCCCTCCAGTGTAAGACTGCTCCTTTCCCCCCACATCCTCACCATCATTTGTTGATTCTGGTATTTTCGATACAGGCTATTCTCACAGGTGTGAGGTGGTGTCTCATTATGGTTTTGATTTGCATTTCCTTGACAATAAGTGATGATGAGCAATTTTTTCATTTGTCTGTTGGCCATCTGTATGTCTTCTTTTGAGAACCGCCTGTTTAGCTCTTCTGCCCATTTTTGATTGGGTCCTCTGTTTTCATTTTGTTGAGTTGTATGAATTCTTTGTAGATCTAGGATATCAACCCCTTGTTGAATAAATGGTGTGCAAATATTTTCTCCCATTCATTAGGGTGTCTTTTTGTTTTACTAATGGTTTCTTTCACTGTGCAGAAGCTTTTTAGTTTAATGTAGTCCCAATTGTTTATATTTTCTTGTTTTCCATTCTCTTGGAGACATTTATGATGCCTTATGTTGTGGAGTGTTTTGTTTAACTTTTCTTACATACATTTTATGGTTCAGGTCTTAAGTCCAAGCTTTTTAATCCATTTTGAGTTGATTTTTGTGTATGGTATGAGAGAGTGATCTAGTTCTTTGCACACAGCTGTCCAGTTTTCCTTTGCTCCAGTGGATATTCTTGTCTCCTTTTCATAAATTAATTGTCTGTATAAGCGTGGGTTTATTTCTGGGCTTGATTCTATTCCATTAGTCTATGTGTGTCTGCTTTTGTTCCATTACCATACTATTTTTATTATCACAGCCTTGTAGTATAGTTGAAGTCTGTAAGTGAATTGTTGCCATTTTTCTTCTTTTTTTGTCAGGATAGTTTTGGCTATTCAGGGTCTTTTGTGGAGCCATATGAATTTCAGTAATGTTCCATTTCTTTGAAAAATGCTATTGGGACTTTGAAAGAGATTTTGTTCAATCTGTATATTGCTGTGGGATGGAGGGCCATTTTTGACAATGTTAATACTTCCAGTCCATTAGAGGGAATATCTTTCCATTTCTTGTATCTACTTCTATTTCTTTTAACAGTGTCTTATAGTTTTATTTATAAGTGGGATTGTTTTCTTAATTTATTCCTCTTCTAGTTCATTGTATAAAGGAAGGTTACTAATTTTTATATTGATTTTGTAGCCTGCCACTTGGCTGAACTGATTTATTCTTTCAATTAAATTTGTAGTGGAGGGGCCTCCCCGGTGGCACGGCGGGTGAGCGCTGGGTTGCGAAGCAGCCTGCGGCCTCTGAGGTGCCGGTTCGATCCCCGGCTGCTCCCCGGCCTCTGGGTGAGGGTCCCACATGGCGCGCAGACCTCTCCTGTGGCCCGCTGCTCCCCTCAGCAGTGTACTTCGGTCCTTCTGCCTGCTCTGCTCCCCGCTCTGGCTCTGGTGAATTCTCTCACCCTCCCGCGCTTCTGACTGTACCCAGTGCTTGTATAAACAAAACAAACAAACAAATAAATAAATAAATAAACATGCCTCTATTAAAATTAAAAAAATAAATAAATAAATTTGTAGTGGAGTTTTTGACTTTCTCTATGTTTATTATTATGTTGTCTCTGAATTCTTTCAGCTTCTGTTTATCTGAGAAGACCTTTATTTCTCCCCCATATCTGAAGGAACTCCGTGTAGGATCTTGACTAGCAGTTTTTATTTTTAAGTATTTTCATCATGTCATCCCATTCTTTCCTTGCCCCCCAATTTTTCCTTAGAGAAGTCAGATGTAAGCCTGATCATGGTTCCTTTATAGGTTATCTGCTTATCCCCCCCTTCATCTTGAATTTGTGGAAGTGTCACTACTCTGGTCTTGATGTAGATCTCATTCTGTTTATGTAACCTGGTGTTCTTTTAGCTTTATGGACTTGTATGTTTAGTTCCTTCTACAGATTCAGGAAGTTTTCCCCTATAATTTCTTTAAAAAAGTTTTCAGCTCCCTTCTCTCTCTTTTTGCCTTCTGGGTACTCATCATTCTTATATTGCCTTTCTCATAAAGTCAGATAATTTTCAAAGTGTTTCTTTATGTCTCTCTTCTTCCACCTGAATTCTTTTTTATTTTTTCTGTTTTTTAACGCGTTTTTTCACATGTAATTCCATATGACATCATTCACCCATTTAAAGTATATACTTCAGGGCCTCCCCGGTGGCGCAGCGGTTGAGCACTGGGTTGTGAAGCTGCCCGCAGCCTCTGCAGCGCCGGTTCGATCCCTGGCTGCTCCCTGGCCACCGGAGGAGGGTCCCACATGGCGTGCAGACCTCTCCTGCTGCCCGCTGCTCCCCTCAGCAGTGTACTTCGTCACTCTGACTGCTCTGCTCCCCTCTCTGGCTCTGGTGAGTTCTCTCACCCTCCCGCGCTTCTGACTATACCCAGTGCTTGTATAAATAAATAAATTAATTTTTAAAAAAAAGTATATACTTCAGGGGCCTCCCTGGTGGCGCAAGGGGTTAAGACACAACCTATGAAGCTATCCGCAACTCCTGCAGCACGAGTTCGATCCCCAGCCTCCCAGGGAGCAACCCACATGGCACAGCAGACCTCTCCTGACTCGCCTGCTGCTCCCCTCAGCTGTGTATTTCAGTCATTCTGCCTGTTCTGTCCCCCACTCTGTCTCTGGTGAATCCTCTAACCCCTCCCCCACCTCTGGCCTGTACCCTAGCTCTTGCATACATAAATAAATAAATCTTTAAAAAATATATACACTTCAATTACTTGTAATGTGTTTGTAAAGTTGTGCATCCATCACTATAATTTTAGAATAATTTCATTATCCCCCTCCAAAAATTCCATTCCCCTTTGCTGTTACCTCCCAAATACTAATCTGCTTTCTACTACTATAGATTTGCCTGTACATTTAATCATGCAGCATGTTGTCCCTTGTGACTCTTCCCTCACTTAACACCACATTTTAAGGTTCATCTGTGTTGTAGTGTATCAGTGCTTCTTCCTTCGTCCATAGTAGAGCAGCTGTTGCTTCAACAGAAGGGCCTATAAGTCTGGTTTAGAGAAGATGTAAAGGGCCTGTTTATTCTACCTGAATTCTTTGTGTGTTATTGTCAAGGTCACTGATTCTTTCTATCCTACTGAGCTTTTTACAACCTGTATCTCTATTATTTTCTTACTTAAAGCTTCAATTTTGATCTTCTGTTAATTTTATTTCCCCAGTACATCCTTTGTTTTTCTGAAATTTCTTGTCTATCTCTGACCAGCTTTTCTGTTTTCTTCCATTTCTTTGAATTTCTTTATCGTAGCAATTTTGAATTCTGTATTTCATAAGAAGAAAAGTTCTTCCCTGTCTTTGTTGGTATATTCTGGAGATATGTTCTTTCTCTGTGATGTAGTATTCCCCTTAGAACTCAGTTTGCCATTTGTTGTGTTTTTTCATCTCTCCATTATTACTTTCTGAATATTAAGGCTGCAGAGCTTCCACTTTTCCAGTGGATGGTGCTGTACACCAGGGAGAACTACTCTGTAGTGGGTCTTAAGTTAGTGGGGGAGGGTCCTAAGGGTTGTATTGTTCATGACCGTGCTATGTGCAGACTTTGCTCATGCCTGTGTCAGAGCTGCTAGCTCTTCTCTCTGGGCCTCATATCCAGGGCTCCACAGTCTACAGGCTGGGTCCTCACTGTGACCCTGCTGTGTTCCAATGTGCCTTCCATTTGTTCCCCATTTCTATTTGCCCGAGGGGGGAATGGGTGACAAAGGTCATCCTTTTTAAGCTTTGCCTTCCTCACTGGGGCCGTCTGCCTGTCTCACAACAGCACTCATACCCTTCCCTTCCATGGTCAGATCAGGAGCAATCAGCTTGCTCTCCCCTTCAGGAACTGGTATGATCTGCAGTTTCTGCCCCAGTGAGAGCCTCTTCCCCCATGTGCTCTTTTGTTCTGCTCAGAGTTGAGTTTCCTCTGATTCTGTTCTGTTGTATTCAGTCATTACCTGTCCCTGGTTGTCTTGAGGTACTCTGTCCTCACTCTGCATCATAGGGTCCTCTGAGCTTGTCTGTCTGTTCTTCCCAGAGGAAAGCAGGGGACTTCTTGTCAGGCCACCTTCCCAGTGGGTCTTGACTTTAAACTTTTTGAACATCCCATATCTTGTGAAACATTATAGAGAACTTTGTGACTATATCTGTGATTGCAAGAAAAAAGTTGATTTGCAAGTGATTGTAGAATAAGCAGTGCTAAGTTTAGGATTTCCTTTTTCTTCCGAATTTCTGCTTTTGGATATTGGCACCTTTGATTTTAGGAGGGCTGTGCAGCTTCTATAATCCTAGCTATTGTTTTCCTAATCAGGTTGGAAATACTTAACAGAATCAATGACCAGAGAAAGAAAAGATGAAATCTGGAGGGTGATGTTCCTTTTTGAAAAGATTACTTTGACACTTGCTCCAATTGTTAACAAAACTAGCTGTTCCTTTTGAGACACAGGGCAAGCTAGGGTTATTATGCAGTTTCAGGGACAGTGCAGGAGGGGACCTCTGAAGCCTCCCTAAATTCTTCAGAGGACCCCTCCTCGAGAACTAACCAATCAAAGAGAGACTGGTGGAGCTTTAGAATAATCAGGGAAAGAAGGTATATATATTCCCTGGGACACGACTCCACTTTGGCTTCCTTGCCCCTCCCAGGCCTGGTTCCCTGGCCTGGGAATCCCACTTTATTTCTGTTCTTTTTCTCCTCAATAAACTTTTTCTTTCTCTAAACAAACCTGCCTCTACTCGCTTGCTTGCCTGAGCGTCTGCGAAGTTCCTGCTGCGGCTTCGTGAGACACCAACCCGTGGGGGTCTAGTGGCTGGGGCTCAACGCTGCCCTGCAGCCTGGGATCCGTTCCTGGCTGGGAGACTAGGCCTGACAATTCCGGTATCACTTTAACAACCTCTGCTGGTGGTTGGCTGCTATTTCAAAGTAGGGATTATTTTAGCTAGTAGAAAGCCAGGGTAAAGTGGGGACTAGTGATTGTATTGAATAATTTTATTTGAAATATGTTGCTTGTGAAATAAGCAATGATTGGATGAAATCAGCTAGCCTGTGAGGAGTGGGGAGAGTGGTGGTGAAGAGCCTGCATGGATTCTGGAACAGGCTTCTTGTGTTCAGAATTCAGCTGTGGCCTGTATTAAGTTGGAATATTGTTTCACTTTTCTTATCTGTAAGACAGGAATAAAATATGTAATGATAGTAGCTATCTTTTATAAAAATTCTAAAAATTGAGTTAATATGTGTAACCAACTTAAAATAATTCTTCAACACAGTAAGTGCTTATTGAAGGGCTGGATATTATTAAAACTATTATTTTTAAAAGAAACATCACTATACATTTAGTAATACATTACTATATGATGTTTTGTGAGAAGGAATCTGGAAAATAATACCACCACCTGTTGTGATAATAGCAAAATCAAGTGTGGTGTGTATGTGAGTGTATGTCCAGTTTGAGGAGAAAATTCTATGGGGAATAGTAAGGGTGGTGGTTCTTCCCCCAGACAGAAGGATATGTTATTAATACCTTTCCAGGAATGAAAGGGAAAATTGAGTTGGTGTATATATGTGTTTGTATGTAAATTTCTCCCCACAAAGAAAAATACTTTAGTGAGAAACTTGAACATTTAACTGTTCTCTAATATAAAATGTATATTGCCTTAGGATTTTTTTTCTCTGTCAGTAATACTATAACTCATGGTGGTAATCAATATCAGTAACTGCTAGAATAGTTTTTTCATGTACAACAGGAAATAGCACAATTTGCATAGTGATTTGAAGAATTTTGCTATGCTCAAACTTAACTGGAGAAGTTTGAGCTGGTGGTGGGTGATACAGAAGGTTAAATCCCTTAGGTCTGTTCAGATTAGTGAATGGGGTTACATCTCTGTTCCCATTTATGATAGAGAGCCCATGTTTTACTCTTTCAATAGAAAAAAGCATAAAGCACAGAGGGGATTGTGTGTGCTACATGAAAACTGGTAGCATGAAATATTTCATGTTGTGTTTAGAGTTTCCTCTAAACAAACCTGTACTTCCATTCCTGACTCAATAAATATATGGTTAATTCTTTTTTTCCTCTTTTTTAAGCTTCTGTTCCTTTATCTCCCCGATCTAATCTAATGTACACCAAATAAGACTTGGGCTTGAGGATTACAACCAGTTTTCTTTGGTGAATTTATTTTAGATATTACACTCAAATTAAAGCAAATGCATCCCTTCTCCTACACGTGAAATATAGAGGCATATACTTATGACATTTTTCATGTCTATCGTATTTCAAACTTTTTACATTAAGGTATGAAATCATAGTTAATTTCATCTTATTTAAATGCTCTATTTATTTTTGATAAGTAATCTTACTAATCCAAGTTAAAGAACTTTTGATTCTTTAATTTTGGTCCTGATTAGAACAATAATAGCTGTTAGAAATCCAGCTTGATTTATGATGTAATTTTTTAATACAAGCATCTAGACATATAGGGGTTCTCAGAGATCTGGAGCCTATGACCTTCTGTACTTAGCTGTTCATTGTGTCTTGATCATTGAAGCATCACCTTGCAAGCTTGGCATGGCTACCAAGGTCTCCTTAATTGAAATGAATTAGTGCTTAAATCTGCTGACTCACACTTGCGGGAAGACTCTAAAGTGAATCTTTACCTACCTCCCCAGTTCCCAGACCAGGGAATTTTTGTGTGAAGCCCACTGCCTCCCACGCCCTCAGTTCCTTGTCAGAGTCAGGTAAAGGTCTTGCCCAGAATCCTTGTCTCCCTGTGGAGTCTCAGTACCAACTAGTGAATAGCAAATGGAGTTCTTTACTGACTGGACAGAATAGCAATGCTACCATCATATATGATGTGGCTCATTGCTCTTTTTCATCCCTTAACTGAGATATCCCTGATCAAGTTTATGACCCAGGGATCAGCCCAATCTGCATATTTTTGCACTTGGAGTGGGGGGGACGGGGGACTGCCAATGATCTGACTAATATGGTTTGTAGAAGCAGCAACAACAATTTCTTATTGACGTTTACCCAATTGATGTTAAAGAACTCTTGGGATCTTTTGCTTTACAGATAACTAAAATATAAATCGAGGCCACACATGACTCTGCACATACTAAAGGTACAATGAAAGACCTCACCACATACCCCATATTCTGTTTAGAGTTTCAGATGCTAATTTCACTTCTCAAAATATATAATAGAGGATTTTAGAACAAACATTCAACAGAACATTTGCCTTCCTTATTGGCCGCAGGTTGTGGACCTTATAGAGCACCTTACAAGCTTAATTAAACCAGTTGAAATATAATAGAGTGAAACATGGCACATTTTAGTCATCAAGTATTGGGGGTGGCTTTTAAAAGAGTCTGACTTCATTTTTATTTTGATTGCTAATGGATTGCATAACCTTATAAAATTACTGCTCTGACAGTCCTAGTCCGTTCATCTGCACCAGACATTTTGAAATCTGTTATACTCTAAATGATTTGTTTTTAGTAAAACAGGCTCAATTTAGAGACTAAATCTGTTGTAAAGTACTGTATGTTACAAACATATGTGATCAAAAAATTGCAATTATGTTATGACAGCTTAATACTGGTTTTAAATGGTTTGTCTTCTATGGCAGTATGAGGTTTCTGAGGAATGTCTAAATGTATTTTAAATCATTACTGACTTCAGCAGTACTACAGGATTTATATATGTGTGTGTATAACGTAATATGTATATTTTTTATCTCCCCATCTATTTCTTGCCATTGCACTTCTCTGGTTGCTATGGAGAAGGTTATGATAAGGGAAAACATCAGGAGGTTAAAAGTTCTTCCTGCATCTAGGACAGAAATAACAATCCCCCCCACAGCCTGTCTTTGCGCTCTCCCCCTCATGTGATCATCCTCAGGATTGCTCTGCCTCTTGCTGAGGGGAGGATGGCCTGATGTTCTATTTAAAAAACTACACAGCGGAGCTCATTCTCTTCCTTCTTTCTTTTGAGCATTATCACCCTCATTTTAGCCTAGGCACAGAATGAAAGGAAGGGGAAGTCACATTTGGGTGATTCGTCAGCTCAGGACCTTTCTGTCTTATAAAAGTAATTTTTTTTTTCATTCTATTTGTGTGTTTAAATTTTCTATTTATTTTGTACTTGTTGTTCTGAGGGAAGAAAAGCTTAGAGAAAGGACCTGATGTAGAACAGTTGGGATTTGTTTAATCTGCTTAGAAATAACACTAAATCGGGAGATCAGATGCTGTCAACAAGACAAGCGCCCCAGTCCCATTATCTTCCTCATTTTTTGCCTGCTTATTCTTCCTGCACTATCCTTGGCTTCATTTTGATTATCTTTTTATTTCCTAGCAGCTATTTGCTTTCTAAT
Organism: Talpa europaea; assembly: GCF_964194135.1. NCBI lineage: Eukaryota > Metazoa > Chordata > Mammalia > Eulipotyphla > Talpidae > Talpa > Talpa europaea. The sequence goes on along the minus strand of NC_140070.1, from coordinate 100,552,967 downwards.
GTTTCTTATATATATTTACTTCACATTTCAATTTTGACTTTCATTCCTGCTTTGTCAGGAGAAAGTATTCAGTTTCCTGGCTTTTTACTGGGGAATAGAGGATACAGAGGTGTAATAACAAATATACCAAATGGAGTTTTATCTTATATAGATTTCAGTAATTAAAAAATCACAGCTGTTAGGTGTGTGTCAAAACAGGTGTGCCTCCATAATTGTCTTGAGAAGTTTCATGTCACTGTGACAGTGATGAGTCTAAAGTGAATACATAATTACTGCTTTCTTTCCTCTTTCTTACTGCTTACTGCTATTATCTTATTTTCCTGAAATCAATTACTGTTTATTATGAATCTCCTTTATGCCAGCCACTTTAAGGTACACTTCTTTAAAATGATCTTGTAAGGTATATATTTTTATCTATTTTTTTTAAATGCAAAAGTACTCAGGTTTCAGGAGTTTAAGTATCCTGTCCACGGCTGGGCACCTGGATTCTAAGTCTGGTGCTCCTCTCAGCAGGAGTCTGGCAGTCAGACTAGGCATTGCTTTGGATCCCAGTTCTATCTGGGAAAGTTCTTTTAATTTCTCTGGGCCTTAGGGTCTTCATGTGGAAAATGTGTTAATAATCATAATACCTCTCAGTCTTGTCTGTTAGAAGGCTTATATAAAATGGGCTAGAACAATGTTTGGCACAGTTCTTGGTGAATATTATCACATACATATTGGGCATTTGCTCCATGATGGTCATTATGTGCTGGGACCTGGGCCTATGGCTTCTTCTAAGAACCTGTGGGAAAGACCTAAACTTGGAGAATTTAAAGCATTAACAACAGTTTCAAGGGAAGTACAGGTACTCTAGAGGCATTTAAGAAGAGATGTAACTGGTTCTGGTGGTCAGAGAAATTTTGAAATCTGAAGGAGAGGTGGGTATTAGAAGGAGTATGTGTGTGTGTGTGTGTGTGTGTGTGTGTTGGCCTGGAGGTGGGGGAGGGTATTTCAGACTAAAGAAATTTTAAATCTGGGGGGGTTTTCAGTGTCTTCTTAGATTTTACAGCACAGAAAGTGCTGTAAAACTGAAAAAACAGGCAAAGGCCAGATTAAGCAGAACCTGGGATGCCATAACAAATAGTTGGATACATTATGTCAATACAGAATTGTGATGCCACATTGCCTCATTCTCTGCAGCCTTAGATTTTTAAGGGTTTCTAATAGAATAATCAAACTCTTTGCTTCCTCATTTCAAATATCTTATTTCATGTTGTACACACTAAAGAATGCTTTAAACTAGTTAGAAGTTAAACTAGTACAGGCAAAAATATAGCCCCTAAATCCAGGAAATTTTGAAAAATTGTGTTTGGAAAGAGGCAATGTTATTGGTGAACAAGAATAAAATATTTCAGTTAAGCCATTTTTAAAAAAAGAATTTAATTGGTTTCAGAATATAACATCCTTCCTGATGCTTTCAGATGGTTGTATTTGTTCGTAAATAACTCTACTTGTTGATTTAGCCTCTTTTATCATATGAATGCTTCATTAAACAAATGGAACCCTATCTTTATAGCCAATGGAGCTATATTCTATCAAGTGGTGAAGTTGAGAGTATGCGGTTGCATTTAACAGTAAAGGCTGTTTATTTGGTCTTTTGCCATCTGGAAGCTCTAGTAAGTATTTCACAATATAAATCTTCAGTCTGGTAACCAGGATGATGATACTGGCATTTAGCTATAGTGCACAGTGTTGGAAAGGCCTACCAAAGAATAAAGTACACTGTGGTTTATTGAGAAAAAACAAAGCAAAACTCACCAGTCATTGTTCAGATTTAGCCTAGATTTTTCAGAAGTTCTTTGGAAATCTGAACAGCAGAGCATTTTTATTTTTTCTCCCTAAAAAAGGATAGTCACTTGCATGTTCAGATTGGCTAGTAGTAAGAGGCACTCCTCAAACACTGAAAAAATAGCCCATAGACTGTCAGTTTTCTCTCTCTGTATCCAACCCTGCTTTAAACTATGACTTCTAAAATGTCAAAGCCCAGGGCTAAAAAAAAATAAAAGTCCTTCATATAATCCTTGGGGCAGTGGACTTATTTGTCCATTATACTTTCTCTAACAACCCCACAAAGATTAGCAAGAAATGTCTAGTAATCTTTTATTTGTCAAAATTTTATTGATTTGCCATTCATTTACCAAAATATTCATTTATTTTCTTTACATCTAGTTAAGTATAAACCTGACCCTCTTTCTTACCAGTATGGCAGGGAATTTCTTACCAGTATGGCAGTTGTATTGGGGCTTCCTCCCCTACACAGCACAGCCTGTAATAGAGCCCAAACATTGGGGGCCCCTCTGGTCTTCGATGGAATAACTACTAACATTCCCCACATTTGAGCCTGCAGGGTTCTTTGAAGTCTTGTTGCTCCGCCACTTCTGTGCCTCATAGAACAAAGAGGACCTTTCAGTGACAGAGCCCCCAGTGTCCAGGGGCAACCAGCCTCTTTGAGGCGCTGCTATTTCTCTTGGCCTTTGAGGAAAGTAGAGCCTGAGTCCCCTCTTCTCCGGGAACTTGGCCCACTTCCATGCGCTTCCCAGCCATTCCTTTTCTTCTTTCTCAGGCTCAAGGTAGCCCCTCTCGTATCCCTTCCCCAGTATAGTTTCCTCAGTGAGCACAGGCTTTGACTAGAAACAGGAAGCCTGTTTGTCTTCAGGAGTTTCAGCTTTCCACCTTGCAAAAGCCTGTAAGGTAAGGAAATAGAGAGAGCTTGAAAAAACTGGAAAAGGCAGAGGAAGAGGGAAGAGAAAGAGCAACAACTTTTGCTGTCTTCATTTACTGCTTGCTCTAGTCAGCATTTGTCCTGTGCATGTCTGGCCAGCATATTTTGTATAGCATCGCCGTAGTTGGAGAAATCCCCATGTTATGAGCCCACCTCAGAAATGAGAACTCAAATTTTCAGCTTCTTCTGCAGTTTGGACTTTAGGTGTCCAGTGAGATGCACACAGGTGAGCCATGGCTGGGAGAACAACATGGAGAAGCAAGCTCTGTGCTCAGCTGCCTTGAGCCACTATATAGAACAGCAGAAGACAATGACTGTGCTGTAGGGTGAGTGCCTGATATACACCTTGGCATTGATAGTTGTGGCATCGATAGTTCCGGTGTCTAGGGTTTGGAAACAGGGACAGCCCTGTAGCAGCTTTTTCTTCAAACATGTTCTACATGTTGTATAACTTTTGGATGTTTCCTAGAAGTTTAGCCTTCAGCTTGCTTCCTTGTCCATCTCAATGATTTCTGTGAGTGTCCTTTTTGTTTTTCTGTGAAAGATCAGGGCCTTCCTGGTGGCATAGGGGTTAATTCTCAGCACTATCACAGCTGTGGCCTGAGTTTGATCCCTGGCTAGGGAGGTGACCCACATATGGTGCAGCAGACCTTCCTGTCTCGCCCGCTGCTCCCTTCAGCAGTATATTTCAGTTCTGCTCCCCACCTGTTCTGCTCCCCACTGTCTCTGGTGAATCTTCTCACACACATCCCACCCCCGCATCTCTGGCCTACATCCCAGTTCTTCTGTGCATAAATAAATAATTCTTTTTTTAAAAAAGAAAAGATCAGATTTGTTGAGGTATCATTTACATAAAATAAAATTATACTCTTTTTGGAGTACAGTTAATTGAGTTTTAACAAATATTTATAGTCTTGTAAATCCCATCATAATCATGATATAGAATATTCCTGTCACCCCAGAGAGTTCCTTTATGTACCAGGCAGTCATTCTTTGCACCCCCATTCTCCTACCACCCCAGCTGCAGTCACTGGCAACCACTGATGTTCCTGCCCTCTGGTTTTCCCTTCTCCATAATATGGAATGCCATGGGGTCCTTTGAATATTTTGCTCACTCTGTTCCCAGAGGGAGGCATTCCAGCAGCTGGGTGATCCTGAAACATAAGCACATGCTCCATAGACATCCACTCTGTTTTGAAATTTCAGTTGGATCGTGTGGACTAGTCCTGATTCTGAACTTCAGGCGTTCTCAGCCAGATGAGCTTGCGGGGGAGGTTTCATGTCCTTTGAGTCCAGCAGTTGGCAGATCACTGTAAAAAAGTCCTTTGTTCTCTTGATTATATAGTTTGGATGATCACTCTTAAGATTTTTAAGTACTCTTTGATGCCAGTTTACTTTCCTCTAAAATGTACCTCCTGACTGGAGAACATGTGCATTTCTTTCTAGTATCAATCATGGAAAATAGAGGTTTAAAGAAAGAGTATAGACAAACTATTATTTATGATTTCAACTTCTTAGAGGAAACAGGGCCCTGTATTTCATGTTTTTCTTATATAATTGGTTTTTTTTTTTTAAAGATTTATTTATGCATACAAGAACTGGGGTACAGGCCAGAGGTGCAGGGGGTGAGAGGATTCACCAGAGACAGAGTGGGGAACAGAACAGGCAGACCGACTGAAACACACTGCTGAGGGGAGCAGCGGGCAAGTAGGAGGGGTCTGCTGCGCCATGTGGGTAGCTCCCTGGCCAGGGATCAAATTCGTGCTGCAGTGGCTGAGAATAGCTTCATAGGTGTGTCTTAACCCCTTGCACCACCAGGGAGTCCCTTCTTATATAATTGTTAAGAGTCATTCAGAATTCATGGGTTGACTTAATTTTCTTGGATGAAATTACTAAGAAAAGATTCAATTCTGCAAAGTGCTGCCAATTCACCTCTTAAATTATGCATTTTATGTGTAAATATTGCAAATTGTAAGATATTTTAAATGAATTTTTAATCCAATATTTAACATTAAAGTTTCAATTCCTGTCTAAAAATTTCAAACATGGAAATGAACTCTAAAATGAAGTAGGGTTTTTAGTTGTTTTTTAACAAGATAGAAAGAATTAAGCATTTAAAGGCAAATGAAAAACACCCATTTCCCTCCTAACTCTTTCTAAGAAATGTTCAGTTTTCCTCAACTCAGTGAGTATGCTAAATAGGAATCCTAATTCTAATCACAAAGCAAATTTATTTTGTCTTTCAGATCCATTTAAATTTATTCAAAAGCTAGTTCTTTCCCTAGATGAACTGGCTTTTGAATAAACAAGTTATGCAACTTTTCTGATCACTCTGAGCTTAAAAAGAAAAAAAAAAAATCTCAATTTATAGTATGTGTGCAGTTCCCAGAATGCCAATGATCCACCCTCTAGGAAACCAGAGTTCTGCCCCCAGCTTCCTGCTCCTGGAGTCTTATTAGACAGCCCTGCTCCAGCTCATCGTGCACTCACATCGGAGCCATAGGACACACTCATGAGACTTTTGTTCTGGTGGTCTAGGGGTAGCTTCCCTGGTGGCCTAGGGGTTAAGTCTCAGCACTACCACCACAATGGCAGTGGCCTGAGTTCGATCCTGGCCAGGGAGGTGACCCACATGGTGCAGCAGACCTTTCCTGTCTCGCCTGCTGCTCCCCTCAGCAGTGTATTTCAGTAGATCTGCCTGTTCTGCTCCCCACTCTGTCTCTGGTGAATCCCTCACCCCCTTCCCCACACCTCTGGCCTGTACCTTAGTTCTTCTACATGAAATTAAGTAACTAAAATCTTTTTTAAAAAGAAAACATACACCTTTGTGCTGCCTTGAAATGGGATGGGGACATACAGCACACCACAGCTCTAATAAGAAATTCTCACCATGAAGTCTCTTTATAATCTCTTTATAGCTCTTTCAAAAGATTATTACCTGTGTGGTCCTAAAAGTTATGTAGCCAGTTTCAACTCATCTTCTTTGTGCAAATCCTTCAGTGTAATCTATTTTAAAACTCACTTTGTTATCTGATAATTTAATACCTGACATCTTAAACTTTTGGATGAATTCAGTTCCATAGAGAATTTGGTAGCTAAAGATAGCCTTTTTTTAATGTTAAATGTTCCATCTGCAGTAGAGTGAGAGCAGAATAGATCTATTTATAAATAAATCAAATTTTAAATCCTTACCGCTAATTCCTTTGTTAGGAAGTAGCCCATTATGCTAATCCATAACAGGCAATAATATCATTTGTTTTCTACCATAGGGCTTATGAGTTTCGTTTGGTAGAAAACATACTGTATCAGAAGTCAGAATACCTAGTCCTAATCTTAAGGACTTGGGCACGTTTTTCCCTTTGGGCTCTGGTGTTTTCCTGTGGAAATTGAAGGAATTGCATAAAATAAACTCATCAGCATGTATATATTGAATACAATATATACAGCATGTATATATTGAATACAATGGCTTACCATAAAGAAGTTCTTTTTTTTTTTATAGATTTATATATTTATGGATACAAGAACTGGGGTACAGGCCAGAGGCGCAGGCGGTGAGAGGATCCACCAGAGACAGTGGGGAACAGAACAGGCAGATTGACCAAAGTGCACTGCTGAGGGGTGCAGTGGGCAAGTCAGGAGAGTTCTGCTGCGCCATCTGGGTTGCTCCCTGGCCAGCCTGGGATTGAACTCGTGCTGCGGTGGCTGCAGTGAGTTTCATAGGTTGTGTCTTAACCCCTTGCGCCACCAGGGAGGCCCCATCATGAAGTTCTACGTGGACTTTACAGTGTTCTGGTGAGGCTACCTTAAATAAGCACAATAATGACAATATGATTACAAATTTCAGAATTACAAGTTTCAAAATTACAAGTTTCAGAATGAAACTTGAAAGAAACACTGTTTTCTGAGACTCTAATCTAGGCTGAGAAGTCAGGAAAGGCTTTTTTTAAAAGGAAGATAGCACTTGAGCTTATATGATGGAAGAGTAGGAGATTACTAAGTAATCTGATTTAAGCAGTCAAGAGAAATTTAGTTGATAAATGGGGTCAAATTTGATCATGGATTGAGTTTGGAAAAGTGTGTAGAAGTAAAAAATATCTTGAAATTTCTGACTTGCCCAACCTGGTGACTTATTGATCAATTTATTAATATAGGAAACACTGCAAAGGACTCATAAGGGGAGGCAGGTGTGGAGGAGATCAAGACATATTGACTTGGGGTGTCTTTGAGATCACTATGGGGAGATGTCTAGTGGGTAACTAGATACAAAAGAGTTTTGGGCTAGAGGGACAAATTTGGAAACTATTGGTATGCATATGAGAATTGAAGCCATGGATGAGAGTGACTAGGAAGACAGTTTAGAATGAGAAGAGGAGGCAGCACTTGGAGGAATTACCAATGTTTAATGACCATGTAGAGAAGGGTAATACAGCAAAAGAGACCGGGCAGTATTTAGAGATAAAAGAAGAAAGCTAGAAGTAAATCATAAATTATATCATTGAATCTAAGGGAAAATGTTTTTCAAAGAGAGGATGATGGTCATCCCTGTCAGAGGCTACTGAGTGTCCCAAGAATGAGCACAATAGTCACGAAGCCACCAGGACGTCCCTGGGAAACCTAGATAGAACTATTTTTTTTTTTAAGAAGTGGTGGGGGCTGGGCCTCCCTGGTGGTGCAGGGGGTTGAGGCATGACCTGTGAAGCTGTCCACAGCCTCTACAGCACGAGTTCCATCCCCAGCCAGCCAGGGAGCAACCCACATGGTGCAGCAGACTTCTCCTGTCTCACACGCAGCTCCCCTCAGCAGTGTACTTCGGTCAGTCTGCCTGTTCAGTTCTCTGCTCTGTCTCTGGTTGGTCCTCTCATCCCCTACACCTCTGGCCTGTGCCCCAGATCTTGTATGCATAAATAAATAAATCTTAAAAAAAAAAAAAAAAAAGAAGTGGTGGGGGCAGGAGTCAATTGAAGACCAAGTGGTGGATGAGTCGCTGGAGAAAGTAAATGTAGACAGTTCTTTCAAAAAATCATGTGTAAAGTACCAGAGAGCAGGTAATCCCTGGAGGGGACTGTCGGGTATAGGCAGTGAAGAATTTCATTTAAGTGGAAATACTTGAAGGTGTTTAAATGCTGCAGGAAGGTTGCAGTGCAGAAGGAGAGGTTAAAGCTACAGGAGAGGGGACTGTCTATGACAAGGGTGCTAAGGAGACCAAGAGGATGGGATATAAATCAGGCTCAGATGAGGGCTTGGTCTTAGGTGAGCTCCTCTATTATACCAGGACAGAGAAAGAAGATGATGAGGCAGATCTAAGCTGATTTGTAGGTTTGGAAGCAGAAAGTTAAGGGGATTTCCATCTGATGACTTACATGAAAATCTACATTAGTTTCAAGTTTTGTAGAATGATTTCTGCATTGAGTTATCGGTGGTGGTTAAGTGTATGTCCTCTGTAGATAAACTGCCTGGATTTGAATCCATCCTTTACTACTTCTTAATTGACCTTGAGTTATAGGACCTCGAGTTTTTTGTTTTTTTTTTTAATCTCTGGATCTCAATTTCGTCTAAAATGTTAATAGATACCTTATAGGCAGGATTAAATCAGTGTGTGTGTATATGTGTGTGTATGTGTGTATACATGCATGGCACTCTGGGGGCTTGCTGGATGGTTGGTGTGTCCTGAATATTGGGCAGTGATAGAAATAGTGGTAGCAGTTATCTTCACCCATCAGCATCTGGCCCTGCCCTCATCAGCCCTTTGGATGGTGAGATGCTAGTATTCAAGCTTGTTTTACAGATGAAGCAACAGAATCAGAGATTAAGTAACTTGTTTGTGACTGCATAGCCAAGTAGACAAAAATGCCAGATTTGAAACTATGCTGTCCAGCTGCAAATCCATACTTTCACAAGCAGCTTTTATTCTTCCTTTATGTAAATCTTGTATTTTGGTGTTTTCTCCCATGTACCTCTTTCTTTTTCATCCTTAGTTTGTTTACTAAATCCTATCTATAACTAGTAGTTTTCTCCATCAACCTTTTTCATCCTTAGTTTATAACGGCCATGTTTTTCTTTTAAAGACTTTTACCAAAGGTAGTGTGAATTCAGCTCAAAATCAGCGAAATGAGGATAGAGAATATGTATGATCCTGGGTAGTTCAAGGGGGCATATTCCATTCACTTCTTCCTTGTGTTAATATGTGAAGAATGAAGTGATGGAAAGTTTGTCACCAGTTTGTCTTTCATATTTATCCTTAAAAACATTTCCAATGGGGGCCTTCCTGGTCGTGAAAGGGGTTAAGCATTGCACTGTGGGACAGTCCACAGCCTCTGCAGCATGAGTTTGATCCCAGAGAGAAACCCACATGGTGAGGCAGACCTCTCCTGTCTTGCCCGCTGCTCCCCTCAGCAGTGTATTTCAGTCAATCTGCCTGTTCTGTTCCCCATGCTGTCTCACCCCCGCATCTCTGGCCTGTACCCCAGCTCTTGTGTGCATAAATAAATAAATCTTAAAATAAAACATTTCCAATGGCATATGATAATCATTGTACCATATATACTATCCTATCCTCTTTGATCCTATGAGTGGCTTGTTTCCCTATTCACTACTTATTACATCATCAAATAGCCTTCCATTTATGCTTCATAATGCTTGGGGTGCTTTCAACTTTCTTTTCTAAAACTTAGAGACTTTCCTTACTGTTATCCTATCACAGATGGCTTATTTTATGAACCATTTCATCTGCAAATATAACTCCTGAGAACATCATAAGACTATATGTGAAGAACATGCAGTTCTATAGAAGGAAGGTGTTATGTACATTTGTTTTTTAAATTAATTATAATCATAGCAGTATGTTATTGTGTTGCTTTTGGGGGAAGAAATGAGATAATATCACTTCAAAATGTGATCTTAATGTATTTTTCTCGATTAGAATAGTTTCCTTTGTTGGATCTGCCTGACCTACTTAATGGCCTGTTAGTCCCATACTGTTCTGAAGTTCCAGATTTTCTTTTCAGAAGAAATAACAGTTTATTTTGATTTTGTAGGAGTTGACTGTGGTCACTGTTTTCTTGAGTTTTAACAACATTACTACTAACAGCATTACTAAACAGTTTTAACAGCATTTTACAAAATCCCCCCATATAGAGTATACAAATAAATTATTTTTAGTTGATTTTCAGAGCTGTACAACCATCACAAAAATCCAATTCAAGAATTTTTCTGTCACCCTAAAAAAGTCTCATTGAACTGATTTACAACAATCCTCCCTTCTCTTTAGCCCTATACAACCTCTCATTTGCTTTCTATTTGTCTTTTCTGGACATTTCCTATAAATGAAAAGTGATCTTTTTCATCTGGCTTCTTTCACTTAACAAAATGTTCTTGAGAGGCACATTATCAGTAAATTGTGGCCTTCTATTTTTGAACAGTATTTCATTGTATGGATATACCACATTTTGTCCATTCACCAGTTGACGGACATCTGTATTTTTTCCTTTTGGGAGTATGGTTTAAATAATGTTGCTGTGATCATCTGTGATAGTTTGATATATATTTTCATCTTATTTGGGTAGATTCCTAAGAATGAAATTTTGACTTGTGTGGTAGGTTTATGTTACAACTTTTTAAGAAACTGAAATTATTTTCCAAAGTGGCTGTCCCATTTTACACTCTTACCAGTACGTGAATGAAGATTCCAGTTTCTTTACAGTGTTGTCAGTACTTTTCCCCCCCTGATTTTAGCCACTACAGTAGATGTGTAATGGTATCAGTTGTGGTTTTAATATGTAACTTTCTAATGAGTAATAAAGATAGTGTCTTTCCATATTATTATTAGGCCTCGTTGAAATGTTTATTCAGATCTTTTGCCCATCTAAGTATTTTTTTTTTATTATTGTTGAAACTAGTTCTTTATCCTCTATACAAATTCTTTATTAAATTTACATTTTTTTTTCCTAGTATGTTCCTTGGATTTTTATTTCTTAGTTAAATCTTTTGAAACACAGTTTGTTTTTTCCTTGTTTCACTTTTAATAAATCTCAATTTATTGTTTTCTTGCATGATTTATAGTCCTGATGACACATCTAAGACCTTAGCTAACCAAGGTCACAAAGCTTTTCTGCAATGATTATTTATAGAAGTTTCATGATTTTAGCTATTACACTTAAGTCTGTAATACATGTTGCATTGATTTTATTGTGTGTATGCTGTAAAGTAAGTGCATGAGTTACTTTCCTTTTTTGCAAATTAATATTAAGTTGTCCCAATACTATTTGTTCAGATGACTTCCTTCCTCCATTTAATTGTCTTGTACTTTGTTAAAAAGCATTTTACCATAAACTTAAGGTATATTTCAGAACTCTCTATTATGTGCCATTTACCTGTTAGGCTAGACTTTCAGCTACTGCCTTCCTGGCTTTCTTTTTTTCTTTAAAAAAAAAAAAAGATTTATTTATTTATGCATACAAGAGATAGGGGCAGGGGGTGAGAGGATTCACCAGGGACAGAGTGGGGAACAGAACAGGCAGATTGACCAAAGTACACTGCTGAGGGGAGCAGTGGGCGAGTCAAGAGAGGCCTGCTGCGCCATGTAGGTTGCTCCCTGGTTGGCTGGGAATTGAACTTGTGCTGCAGTGGCTGTGGATGGCTTCATAAGTTGTGTCTTAACCCTTGCGCCACCTGGAAGGCCCCTGTACTGTCCTGATTACTATCACTCTATAGCAAGTTTTGAAATTGGGTAGTGTGAATTCTCCAAATTTGTTCTTCTACTTAAATATTATTTTGATTTTTATTTCTTTGCCTTTCCATGCATTTCAGAATTAGTATGTCAATATCTACAAAAATCTCGCTTGGATTTTGATTGGATTTGTTCTGAATATATAGATAACACAGGGAGGACTGGCATCTTACCATTATTAAATCTTCCAATATATGAACATTGCCTATTTATTTGCTCTAATTTGATTTTTTTCTCATAATTTGAGAGTTTTCAGTATATACACACTGCGTACGTCTTGTTAGATATATACATTATATATATGACTTTAGTTTTAGTGTAATTGTAATGGTACTTTTAAAAAGTGGTTTATATCTCATCTTTTGCTGTCGTTGCAAGTTTTGCTCAAACCCTATTCATTGAATTCTCCCATGTTGTATTTGAATCTTACCAACTGTCAGATAATGTCTTAGCAAATAGTATAAGTAACCTCTAATATTTTTTTCAATTTCAGTTTCTAAGAGGTAAAGGGATGACATTTTTGTGATTTTTGTCTCAGTGACTGATAAGTAATTGTTTAGTAGGATTGCCATGTCAATCTGTTCACGTTATTGATAATATAAGACCCACAAACCTTTTCTGAAAGAATTTGGTCAGGAAAGGTAAGCACTGCATCTCTTTGTTTCTTCTTCTGAAGGTGTTGCAGCTTCCTTGGAGGTCTCAGAGAGCCCTGGGAGCATCCAGGTGGCCCGGGGTCAGACAGCTGTCCTGCCCTGTACTTTCACTACCAGCGCTGCCCTCCTTAACCTCAATGTCATTTGGATGGTCATTCCGCTCTCCAATGCTAACCAACCTGAACAGGTACTTCTGTTTCATCCTGTGCTACCTCTAAAATATTAATCTTTTCAGAAAAGGTGGATGGGAAAGTTTCCTAAGTACATATTTGATTTCTAGAATAAGGTGGCACTTATTATAACTACCCCATGTTGTTTTAAGCCCTATTCCTACATTATTAGTCAACTATAAGAGATAAGAAGTTATCCTCTTTTTAAAAGACCTTTTTTTATATTACATTAACAGATGTCAAAGGGAATTTCATCAAAAGACACTGTTGACAGGAAATAACAAGACAGAAAAAGACAGTATATTTTGACAGGAAAGGACTGACACAGGTGGATGACATTAGCTGGTAGTACTTGATTTATTTGGCTAATTTTACAAGTATTTAAAAATAAATACAGCCAGGAATACTGGCATAAAGAATCTCAAATTAGGGTAGGTACACGAAAACAGAATCTAGTAACCAACAGCCTATATCAATTACATGTAAAAGGTCCAAATTTTGTAATACCTACTACAGAAAATAAAGCTCAGAAAATTAATGAACTGTGGTGATGACTACACCTTTATTCCCAAAGATAATCTATCTTTGTTGCAAAGTTTTTCTGCCTCAGAAAAACTTCATAGTACCTTCATAGTGCTGAGACTTAACCCCTTGCACCACCAGTAAGGTCCCATCTAAAAGTTTATTTCTTAATTGATTTTTTTTTTCTGAAGGTGGAGAAAAGTAGCATAAATTACTATCAAAAATTATTATCAAAAATATTACTCCAGCACCATATTTAATGTCCATATATATCTTGGGGTTCTAAATCCTTACATAACAAATTAGAATAACATAGTTTCCTTACCTAGTGCATCAGCATACAGAAAATGTCTAATGTTTGGTGCAGTCTACTGTCTACCAGATAGTTAACTGTTTTGTAGCTGGAAGGGGATGCAGAGGCCAATTTATTTGTTTTGCTTCCTTTTGCAGGTCATTCTGTATCAAGGTGGACAGATGTTTGATGGTTCCCCCCGGTTCCATGGTAGGGTAGGATTTACAGGCACCATGCCAGCCACCAATGTCTCTATCTTTATTAATAACACACAGCTCTCAGATACAGGCACCTACCAATGTTTGGTCAACAACCTTCCAGATAGAGGGGGCAGGAACATTGGGGTCACCGGTCTCACAGTTTTAGGTGAGTGACAGAAAATATTTCAGATACCTTCACTTTACTTACGAATCTCCTGTCAAGCATGTATACTTCTTTCATTCTTCTTGCCTGTATCCTTTTACTGTCTTCTCCCTTCTAAGTCACATTTTGACTCACCATATTTTGTACAATTTCCCCATCCTTTTCTCCATTTCAGGTGACTTTCAAAAAGTTTATTTCTTTTTTTTTTTTTTTAAGGATTTATTTTTATTTATTCATCCATACAAGAACTGGAGTGTAGGCCAGAGATGCGGGTTGGGAGGTGAGAGGATTCACCAGAGACAGTGGGGAGCAGAACAGGCAGACTGATTGAAATACACTGCTGAGGGGAGCCGTGGGCGAGGCAGGAGAGGTCTGTTACACCATGTGGGTTAGTTCCCTGGCCAGGGGTAGAACTTTTGCTGCAGTGGCTGCAGGTACCTTCATGGTGCTGAGACTTAACCCCTTACTCCACAAGTAAGTCCCTATCTAAAAGTTTACTTCTTAATTGATTTTTTTTTCTGAAGGTGGAGAAAAGTAGTATAAATTACTATCAAAAAGTAGCCTCTTGGACCTCCCTGGTGGCACAAGGTGCAAGTTCGATTCCCCTCGCCAGCCAGGGTGCTACCCACCTGGTACAGCAGACCTCTCCTGCCTCGTCCACTGATCCCTTCAGCAGTGTATTTTGTCAGTCTGCCTGTTCTATTCCCCGCTCTGTGTCTCTGGTGAATCCTCTCACCTCCCATACCTCTAGCCTGTACCCCAGTTCTTCTATACATAAATAGATAAATCTTAAAAAAAAAAAAAAGTAACCTCTTAATTTTCTTCATTTTCTGCCAGTTAGGACTTATTGTTGAGAGCAGATTGAATTAACAATGATTTATGAACACTAAACACAAGTTTGAGCACATGTGAGAATAAACACTATTTCTTCATGTCCATGGCACTCACTCGGTCTGCCACAGTCATCACCTTCACCTGTGGCCTGGCACAGTTTTCACACTGCTTTCTTTTCTCTCAAAAGTATCCTTGTTTGAGTGATTATGGTCTTAATGGTCTTAATACAGAGGCCAGATAGATTTAACACCTTTTCCAAGGTTACGTAAATGATGGACAGCAGTGAAGTTTAGCTTCTTTAGGTCTCCTAACTCAACCAGTACTCTCAGTAATTAAAAAATAATAATTTTAGTAACATGCACATAACATCAAATTTACCATCTGAGTCAAGTTTTATATTTATAGTTCAGTGGTTTTAAGTATATTCACAAAATTGTGCAACCAGTCTCCATGAATCTTTTTACATCTATTCCATACCCAAACCCCATAATAAGATCCCCCCACCCATACCCCCCGCCAGCTGCTAGAAACCACTATTCTAATTTCTGTCTTATGACTACTGTGTATACTTCCTATGTGTGGAATCATACGTCTTATTTGACTTTTTCATGACTGACCTGTTTCACTTAGCATAATTGTCCACAAGTTTCACCCTGTTATAGCATGTATCTTAATTTCCTTCCTTTTTAAGGCTGGGTAGTACTTCATTGTGTGGATATACTATGTTCTGTTTGCCCATTCATTCATCTATGGACTGTTTTTCACCTTTTAGTTTATGTACATAATGTTTCACCTTTTAGTAATTTTGTGAATTACTAAATAATGGTTGTATTCAGTAATGCTTTTGAAGGCAATGTGGTATAAAGGATATTAAGAATTCTTCTTTAGAGGAAGCATAGCAAAAGCAAGACTTACGCCTTGAAAATGCAGTCATAGGAAGGGCATTCCTCAACCAACTACCTCCCCTCAAACTACCTCCCCTTTTACATGTTGCTGCTTGCTAGCTAAAGTGGCGGGCCCTGCACCTATATTCAAACCCTAGAAATAATATACAGCTATCCACTGAGCACCTGGGGTAGTTTAGTATATGTCCCAAAAACAGTGTTATGTGAGTTTTAGTGTACTAAGTATTGATGTTTCCTCCATCATCATTTGGCTCATAGTAAATGCCTTGCTTTTTTTACTTTATTGCTTTCTCTTCTATTACAGTTCCCCCTTCCGCCCCACACTGCCAAATCCAAGGATCCCAGGATATCGGCAGCGATGTCATCCTGCTCTGCAGCTCAGAGGAAGGCATTCCTCGACCAACTTACCTTTGGGAGAAATTAGACAATACCCTCAAACTACCTCCAACAGCCACTCAGGGTATGTGCAGTGTTGCTTTACTCCTTTCACTAGTTATCATGGAAAATTCAAAGACTCACAAAGTAATTAATTTTATTAGATTTTGAAAAATGACACTTTGTATTTGTAACTGCTAAAGAAGCTATCTGGGTCATTTTATGTTCTCAGTACTACATAGAGTAAAATGCTTTCTTTGTCTTCTCGTTGCTCACTTTATGAAATGCACCTTACCCTGTGGTAACTATAAATGGAAATTCTGTAGCTTTTTTGTATTGTTAAGTGTAAGATAATCCTTGATGTTTATAACTGACAATCCACTTATAAGACAAAACTGCTTATTTTATTATGAGAAACATCAGCATAATCGTGAGAGGGTTAATCATCCTGCTTTCAGCCTCAAGTCTAATTAGAGGAGTAAGATGGAAAAGAAAACAGGAAAAGGCCTCAAATCATGGAAGATCCAGGAGTTGATCACACCAGACAGGTAGAATTGAAGGAGGCACGAATATCATGAATGGTTCTCTACATATAAATCCAGCCATTTGAATTTGTTATTAAAGGAAACAACCCTGAAAAATTGAGGACAATTTATATAATGAGGGGAAATTATAGAATTATATATAAAAGTTTTCTATTTTAAGAAAATGAATTTTAGCAGCCTCAAGTATTGCATCATCCCTGAATAAGTTTCCTGGACCCAAGTCCCATATGAGAGCATCTGTAGACTTCCCTACACCAACAAGTAACTCTTGGACACCAGCAGGATGTCCCTCCAGGCACTATTTGCCTGTTGACAGCATAAGAGTTCTCAGGTTAAGGACTCACTCTCCCACCTGCACTCTACTTCAGGTGCCAGTCTCAAGCCCAGACTGTTGTTATCTAAGCTTCTGAACAATCAGTGGCAGATTGGAATCTATGTGAGCCTTTCCTCAGGTTCACTTTATTTCCCACAACAACTCACAGAACTCAGGAAGCCCATTTACTTACTAGATTACTGATTTATTACAAAAGGATGTAACCTGGGGACAGTCAGATGTGAGAGATACATAGGGCACATGGTGGGGAAAGGGTGCAAAACTTCTGTGCTCTTGCAGGAGTTCCATTCTCCACCCTCCGCCCCCCCAGTCTTCGCATGTTCACCAGCTGGAAGTTCCCCCAAAGCCCTTCTTGTATCTTTATGCAGGCTTCATTTCTTATGAATGATTGATTAAATCATGCTCCATTAGTATTTGAATTCAATCTTTAGTTCCTTTACTTTCCTTAGAGGCTGGGGAGGGACTATAAGTTCCACCCTCTAATAATGTAGTTGGGTCTCCAGGCAGCCCACAACTTTATCATTCTTAACACGGAGGAAATTCCAAATCTTTTGGGAAGTGGGAGCCTGGATAATACTACATATAACTACAAATATATAGGAGAAATGTATTTTGATTATTTCAATAGTCATATATATATATATACATATATTTCTTATAAATTACAATATTACAATCCCCAGTACAGAAAATGTTTCTGGTATAATTATCAAGGCAGACTTACAAATCTTAATGAGTTGACAGTTTATGGAGTAGCCTCAAACAATATTAATTATGCCTTTAAGTTTGAATCACACTGGTAGCATATGACTGTCATGAAAAATTAAAGTCCCATGTTGTATGGTCAAGTTAGACATAGTAAAGTATGTCTATGTCTAAAGTAAGTATAGCTTCTTAAGAGTCTGTAAGTTTCTGGGCCTCCCTGGAGGCGCAGGGGTTAAAGTCTCAGTGCTATCAAGCTATTGTCAGCTACTGCAGCATAAGTTTGATCCTGGCCTCCTCTGTCTTGTCTGCTGCTCCCCTCAGCAATGTATTTCAGTAAATCCACCTGTTCTGCTCCCTACGCTGTTTATGGTGAATCCTCTCACCCCTATCCCCAGACCTTTGACCTACACCCCAGTTCTTATATTCATAAATAAATAAAATAAATCTTAAGAAAAAGAGTATCTTTAAAAAAGAAGTCTGTAAGTTTCCTCAAGAATTCTAGCACAAGTATTCATAAGACTTCTATTACCTATTAATTAACATGGGCCAAAATTAATTATTTAAAGAACTTCTTTTCAATATAATAACCTCTGAAGTTACTCTGACAATGGTAACTGCAATACTGTTTTTCCCTGTTGATTGTTCATTGCTGAATGTTTCAGCCTCACTGTGGGCTAAATAACTCGTTTAGTGGACTAAGCAATTTCACTATTGTGACATATTTAAAATAGTTCTTAGCTTGAAATGGGGAAAACTACATTCACATTCTTTAATTTCCAGTAATTATCTCTGTGATAGTTCATCTCTTTTGGTCTGTGTTGCCTTTTTGTAAAATAACAGGATTAAACAAACTTCAAGGTACTCCATATCAGAGTTAAACTTCAATGATTTACTTCATAATATTTCTTTGAAAAATTAGACTGAGTTTCTAGGATGAGCCTTCTGTGTTTCTGAGTAGATGTACATCAAATTTTTGGTATCTTCTTTACAACTTGAATATTCCTTGGTAATTTAGGTGTAAGTGTGAACTTGAATGCCAAAAACATCAAACAAAGGTGAAGACAAAACTGCCAAAGATGTAAAATTTGTCTTTTAAAATTATAATTTTGGATTGGTTATCAGAGTTACTTTGAATAACTTCACTTATCATAAGAATGTGCATTAAATGAGTCTGATATTTAAATTATCCATATTTGCATCAATAAAGTAAATCTCAAAATAGCACATAATTCCCAAATTACTTAGAATTTTTTTCACAAGATTTATTCATTATGTTTAAAGTTGCTTAGTGAGTGTTCTCTGAGAAAAGATTGTCTGGCACCAAGGGGAGGCATCCCAGAAATCTGATTAGAGCAGGGGCATAATATTTGGGGGTTAAAATTATCCTTGTGTATAGGATCTAGCTTTAAGGTACTCCTTGTGGTCAAATCTGGGACAGTTTGAACATTAAAATAAATATATGATCCACTGGAAAAATGAAGATCCCTGAAACCCTACTGAGATATATAAATATATGATGGAGAAGGGAAAAGATTTTCTTTTGGTCAAAAGCCATATATATCAATAGAAAGAATTATGGAGTTATAAAATCAATGATGATGTCAAAATAGTAGACAAAAATTTGAAGAGGAGGGCCTCCCCGGTGGCGCAGCGGTTGAGCGCTGGGCTGCGAAGCTGCCCGCAGCCTCTGCAGTGCCGGTTCGATCCCCAGCCGCCGGACGAGGGTCCCACATGGCGAGCAGACCTCTCCTGCTGCCCACTGCTCCCCTCAGCAGTGTATTTCATTGGTCTGCCTGTTCTGTTCCCCGCTCTGGCTCTGGTGAATTCTCTCACCCTCCTGTGCTTCTGACTGTACCCAGTGCTTGTATAAATAAATAAATAAATCTTTTAAAAAAAAGTTTGAAGAGGAAAGGATATTTAAATAATTCTGAAGTATGTTGCCACCAATTATTACTAGGTACAAAGGAAAAATAGTAACTTTATAGTACAGAGAATTATTGGATGCCACTCTAAGTGATCAAAATGGACATTACCAATATTTTGATGAACTGATATCCTGTGCTTCCTAACATATGCACTGAGAAAGACATAGCATCATTTCTGCAGTATTTCAGTCAGAAGCACATAATGTGAATCTAATCATGGGAAAACATCAAACAAAGGTGAAGACAAAACTGCCTAAGGTTGATTTAAACTAAGGAGGTAAGACAACTAAGTGCAGTGAAGATTTCTACATTTTGGCAGTCATATTACAACATATAAGTATATCAAATTAACATGTTGTATGGGTTAAATTTGCAAGTTATAGATCATATATGTTTCAATTAAATTTTAAAAAGAAAAACAATCCCAGTTATTTAAGGGGAACTCCACAGTCAAATAAATTGAGAAAAGACAAGAAAAATTCTGCCTTTGTTATAGCAATGTTTGTGCAATTAAGAAAAAACAGTAGGGCCTCCCCAGTGGCGCAGTGGTTGAGCGCCGGGCTATGAAGCTGCCCGCAGCCTCTGCAGCTCCGGTTCGATCCCCGGACACCGGGAGGGACCCACATGGCGCGCAGACCTCTCCTGTCGCCCGCTGCTCCCCTCAGCAGTGTACTTCGTCAGTCTGCCTGTTTTGCTCCCCACGCTATCTCTGGTGAATCCTCTCACCCTCCTGCACATCTGGTCTGTACCCAGTTCTTGGATGGATAAATAAATAAATAAATAAATAAATAAATAAATAAATGAATAAATCTTTGAAAAAAAAAAAAAGAAAGAAAAAACAGCAGTTCACAGCCTCTGCAGCGCTGGTTCGATCCCCGGCCACTGGCAGCGAGGGTCCCACATGGTGCACAGACATCTCCTGCCATGCCTGCTGCTCCCCTCAGCAGTGTATTTCGTCAGTCTGCCTGTTCTGTTCCCCGTTCTGGCTCTGGTGAATTCTCTCACCTTCCCACGCTTCTGAGTGTGCCCAGTGCTTGTATGTATAAATAAATAAATAAATAAATAAATAAATAAATAAATAAATAAATAAATAAATAAATAAATAAATCTTAAAAAAACTTTAATAAAAAAGAGTAAAGAAAAAACAGCAGTGGATGATGTAAAACAGGAACAGCATAAAGACAGAAAAACAAGATCGTGGCAGTTAAAACGACTGGACCTAAAAAAACACTACACTCAAGTTATAAAATATAATGAACGGCTTCAACAGCAGACAAACTCAAGCAATGGAGAGAATTAGTGAGCTTGAAAGTATGATGAATGGAACATGCAAATGAATGGAACAAAAAAGAAAAAAGAAAAATCAATGAAAATAGTCTAAGAACTGTTTGGGATTACTTAGGAAAAATAAAACCTGTATCATGGGTGTCCCAGATAGAAAAGGGCAGAGAAAACTTATTTTAAGAATTTATTGCTTAATATTGCCTCAACCTAAGAAATGAACAATACAATCTGATCCAAGAGTCTCAAAGAGTTTCAAATAAAATAATAACAGATAGATATATGCCAACACATGTTATAATAAAATTATTAAAAGCCAATGACAAGAAAAAAAAATGAATGATGGACAGAATATTGACAACTTTGAGAGAAAAAAATAGAATGACGACTAGGGAACACGAATTAAGACTTTTCAGACTTTTCATTAGAAACCTTACAGGCAAGAAAGGATGACAATAGATAGGTAAAGTACTCAAAAAAAAAGATTTCTAGTCTAGAATCATTTACCCTGCAAGATTAACATTCAAGACGGAAGGGTAAGGAGCTTTACTGAAAAGCAAAAACTGAAAGAATTTCTCACCAATGAGCCACACATGAAAGAAGTGCTAAAGGGGTTATTATAAAGCAACAGAACAACAAATATAGAAGTAACAATCATCTAAGTTATACATGGGGAGGAGGAGAGTAGCTGTGGATCATGAGAACACGTTTGATACCAAACTGTATAATGGGCCACATAAATAATCTTCAACCAAAACTCAATAGAAGTAACACATAAGACAATAGAAATGTAGCATAAATGAAACATAAAAGAAATTGATGTCAAAAATAAAACGACAAAGACAAACCAAGAAAGAAAAACAAAAACGAAACATAAATCCTGGTTAGAATTTGGATAGGGAAAGAAGTAGCTATAGAGTATATTATTGCAACAGCTGATAAAATGAATGCGTAGGAACTGTGCATTAGATAGTGTGTCAATGCTAAGTTTTTGAATTTGCTATTTGTACTGTGATTATGTAAATATATTGTTCTTAGGAAACAGTACTCAGTGATAAAGAGGCATAATATCTCATTTTAAGATGTTCAGAAAGATATACATTTAATGAGAAAGTGATAATCTAATCTGAATAGGGTAAAATGTAAATAGATGATATAGGATATACAAGAGTTCCTTACAGTATTCTTGAAACTTTTATGTAATTTTAACATTGCTGGCAGATATGTGGATTAAAAAAAGTAGTATGCACAATGGACTGTTACTCAGTTTTTTAGAAAGATGAAATCTTGCCATTTGTGACAATGTGAACAGAACTGGAGGGGACTATATTAAGTGAAATAAATCAGGGAAAAATAAATACTGGATGATTTCACTCATATATGGAATATAAAGAAACACAATAAAGGAACATACAAAACTGAACCAAAACAAGCCTTAGAATACTATAAGATTGAAGCTACTAGAGGTAGAAGATGGAGAACGGAGAACAAAGGGGGAAGGTGGGGACCCATGTTCTGTGGTGGAGGATTTATTGATGCTTTGGTGGTGGGTATGATAGTATACACCTGAAAGGTGTATGACCCTGTACTCTTACATCATGCAGCGTAATAAACCTTTAATCAATCAATAAAATTCCAAGACACTGTGAAAGCTATATTTAAGGTAGAAACTATTTGAAACAAACTGTAGCAGTTTGGTTTGTGCTTCTGAGGCCTGTACAACTGGCCCAGGTTCCTTTAAGTGGAAACTTACGCATGGGAGAGTTTACCCTCCTCTGCAAGTGTATCAGTGGGTTTCAACTGAGCAGTTCCATTTGGCAATATCTGGAGGTATATTCAATTGTTACAGCTGGTCTGATAAAACTACTAGCAACTAAAGGCTAGGGATGCTGCTAAACATCCTTTAATGCATACGGCAGCCCTCACAACAAATAATTATCCAGCCCAAAAATGTTAATAATGAATTATATTAATAAAATTTCTAATGTTAAAACATCTTTGCATTTTGGAAATAAAGTATATGTTATTGTGATTATTTTTTTAATAAGTTGCTCCTTTTTGTATGCTAACACTTTAATAGAATTTTTGCATCTATGATCATAAATGAGAATGGCCTAGACGGAATGGTTTTTTCCATCTTCTCTTGTCCTGGTTCAGTTTTAGTATCAGACTATATGATGGGCCATATAGTCAATTGGGGAGCTTTTCCTCTTTCTTAACTCTGAAAGAGTATGAATAAAATGAAGATTATCTCATGATTTGGTAGAATCTGCCTGTAAAATCATCACTTCACTGTCATGTTTTTCATTGATTTTTGACTAAGGTTTCGGCTTTTCCAATAATATTGGTTTATTTAAATTTCCTGCACTCTGATTTTTTAGAGAATGTCTGCGTTATCTTATATGCATGTTGCTATCAAGCTGTTCGTAGTATACGCTATGTGAAAGCAGGAGAATGTATTTATGACAGCAGATTCTGGAGTCAGAGGACATAGCTTGGAATCCTGGCTCCAGAATCACTGACAGTGTGACCTTAATTTTCTTGTATGTAAAATGGAGACAATAATAGTACTTGCCTCCCAGGGAGGTATAAAGTTAAATGTAAAACATTTAGAACAGAATCTGGCATGTATAAGCACTTAATCAATATTGGCTTTTCTTTTTTTTTTTTGCTATTTTTTTAAATTCTCTCCAATATCCCTGAATTGGTTAAATGTGTTTTATTATTTTTTTTAATAATAAATTTTATTTTTATATTCCCCATACATTTCAACCCCCCCATTTTTTTGAAATAATAAATTTTATTTTTATATTCCCTATACAATTGCAACCCCCCCATTCTGACCCCAATCCCTCCCCTCCCGCCCCTCCTCCCTCAAAAAGTGTCTCTGGTTCATAGTTTTTTGTTGATTTTGATTTTCGCTTTCTTATAGTTATTCATTTTTCTGGTCCCTTATTTAAGTTTTCTAGATTCCTGCTATGAGTGAGACCATCCGGTATTTTTCTTTTTCTTTTTGGCTTATTTCGCTGAGCATGATCCCTTCCAGCGCCATCCATGTTGCTGCAAATTGCATGTGTTTATCTTTTTTGAATGCTGAGTAATATTCCATGGTATATATGTACCACATCTTCTTGATCCAGTCATCTATTTTTGGGCATTTGGGTTGTTTCCAAAGCTTAGCTATTGTAAACAGTGCTGCTATAAACATAGGGGTGCAGGTGTTCTTTGGAATTGATGTTTCTGTGTCCTTTGGGTAAATACCTAGGAGTGGAATTGCTGGATCATATGGAAGCTCTATGTTTAGTAGGTCCAGAAATCTCCACACAGCTCTCCATAGTGGTTGGACCAGTTTGCACTCCCACCAACAGTGCAGAAGAGTTCCTTTTTCTCCACACCCTCGCCAACATTTGTTGTTGCTAGTTTTTTTAATATGTGCCATTCTCACTGGTGTAAGATGGTATCTCATGGTAGTTTTGATTTGCATTTCCCTGATTACAAGTGATGTTGAACATTTTTTCATATGCCTGTTGGACATTTGCATTTCCTCTTCAGAGAAGTTTCTTTTTAGCTCTTCTGCCCATTTTTTGACTGGATTATTTTCTTTGTTGTTGTTGAGTCTCATCAGCTCTTTGCAGATTTTTGTGATCAGTCCTTTATCATTAGTGTTGGGTGCAAAAATGTTCTCCCAGTTGGTGGGGTTTCTCTTTGTTTTTGTTATTGTCTCTTTTGCTGTGCAGAAGCTCTTTAATTTGATGTAGTCCCAGCTGTTTATCTTTGCCTTCACTATCACTGCTTTGGGTGATGTGTCTGTAAAGATGTCTTTGATTTGCAAATCACGTAGTGTTTCGCCTATATTTCCTTCTATGTATTTTATGGTTTCAGGTTTTATGTCTAGTTCTATAATCCATTTTGAGTTGGTTTTTGTGAATGGTGTGAGGTAGTAGTCAAGCTTCATTCTTTTGCATGTAGCGTCCCAGTTTTCCCAGCACCATTTATTGAACAGACTTTCTTTGCTCCAATGCATATTCTTTGCTCCTTTGTCAAATATTAGTTGACCATAAATCTGTGGGTTTATTTCTGGATTTTCTATTCGATTCCATTGGTCTGTGTGTCTGTTCTTGTTCCAATACCATGCAGTTTTGATGATTATGGCTTTGTAGTATAGCCTGAAATCTGGGAGTGTGATGCCTCCATTCCCTTCTTTTTTTTTCAGGAGAGCTTTGGCTATTCAGGGTTTTTGGTGATTCCATATGAATTTCATCAATAATTGTTCTATTTCTTTGAAGAATAACATTGAAATTTTTATTGGAATAGCATTGAATCTGTATATTGCTTTTGGTAGGATGGCCATTTTAATAATGTTTATTCCTCCAATCCATGAGCAGGGGATGTCTTTCCATTTCTTTGAGTCTTCTTCTATTTCTTTTAACAGTGTTTTATAGTTTTCTTTGTAAAGGTCCTTTACCTCTTTTGTTAGATTTATTCCCAAGTATTTGATTTTTTTTTGTTTCGATAATAAAGGGGATGGTTTTTTTCATTTCTTCTTCTTCAGATTTATTGTTAGTGTATAGGAAGGCTTCTGACTTTTGCATGTTGATTTTGTATCCTGCCACTTTGCTGAACTGATTGATGAGTTCAATTAGTTTTTCTATGGAGTTTTTGGGGTTCTCCATGTATATTATCATATCATCTGCAAATAGTGATAGTTTGACTTCTTCTTTTCCTATTTGGATTCCTTGTATGTCTTTCTCTTGTCTTATTGCTCTGGCTAGGACTTCCAGTATTATATTGAAAAGCAGTGGTGAGAGTGGACATCCTTGTCTTGTTCCAGATATTAATGGAAATGCTTTCAGCTTTTCACCATTGAGAATGATACTGGCTGTTGGCTTGTCGTATATGGCCTTCATGATGTTGAGGTATGTTCCTTGTATCCCAAGAATTTCCAGGGCTTTTATCATGAATGGGTGTTGCACTTTGTCGAAAGCTTTCTCGGCATCTATTGATATTATCATATGGTTTTTATATTTCTTTTTGTTGATGTGTTGGATAACGTTGATTGATTTTCGGATGTTGAACCATCCTTGTGTCCCTGGAATGAATCCTACTTGGTCGTGGTGAATTATCTTATGGATACACTGTTGGATTCTGATAGCTAAAATTTTATTGAGGATTTTTGCATCAGTGTTCATTAGGGAGATTGGCCTATAGTTTTCTTTTTTTGTGTTGTCCTTGTTCGGTTTTGGTATTAGTGTAATGTTGGCTTCATAGAACGTGTTAGGTATTATACCTTCCTTCTCAATTTTTTGGAAGAGTTTGTGAAGGATAGGCACCAATTGGTCTCTGAATGTTTGGTAGAATTCATTTGTAAATCCATCAGGTCCTGGGCTTTTGTTTTTGGGGAGGTTTTTGATTACCATTTCAATTTCGCTAATTGTAATTGGTCTGTTTAGGTGTTCTATTTCTTCTTTATCTAGCTTTGGGTGACTGTAGAGTTGTAGGAATTTGTCCATCTCCTCTAGATTGTTGAACTTGTTTACATATAACTGTTCATAGTAGCTATTAATTATTCTTTTGATTTCTGCTGTGTCCGTTGTGATTTCTCCTCTTTCATTTATTATCCTATTTATTTGTGCTTTCTCCCTTTTTGCCCTTGTGAGCCTGGCTAGGGGTTTATTTATTTTATTTATTTTTTTCGAAGAACCAGCTCTTGGTTTCATTGATCTTTTGGATTGTTTTTTTAGTTTTGATTTCATTTATTTCTGCTTTGGTTTTTATTATTTTTTTTCTTCTACTGGTTTTGGGGTTTTTTTGTTGTTCTTTTTCTAGATCTTTGAGCTTCGAGATTAGGTTGTTTCTTTGAGTTCTTTCTTGTTTCTTGATGTGAGCATCTATTGCTATATATTTTCCTCTTATTACTGCTTTTGCTGCATCCCATACATTTAGGAAATTGGTGTCCTCCTTGTCATTCAATTCAAAGAATTTTTTAATTTCTTCTTATATCTCCTCGTTAGTCCAGTGGACTTCCAGTAGTGTGGGTTTCAATCTCCACGAGGTAGGAGAGTACCTTGCCTTCTTTTTATGGTTTATTTCTAGTTTGATGCCTTCATGGTCAGAAAAGATGGTTGGTATGATTTCAATCTTGGTGTATCTGTTGATGTTTGTCTTGTGCCCCAGTATATGATCGATCCTAGAGAATGATCCGTGTGCGCTTGAGAAAAATGTATACTCAGATTTTTTTGGGTTTAGTGTCTGTTAAGCCCAAGCACTCTAGATCCTTATTTAGAGCTTTAGTGTCTTTACTTATTTTTTGTCTTGTTGATCTATCCATTGTTGATAGTGGTGTGTTGAAGTCTCCCACTGCGTATGTGTTTTCTCTGATGTCTGTTTTCAGAGATGCCAATAGTTGTCTGATATATTTTGGTGCTCCTTCGTTTGGTGAATATATGTTAATGAGTGTTATTTCTTCTTGAAGTATTGTCCCCTTGATCATAATGTAATGACCACTGGGGTCTCTTTTTATCTTTTTAAGTTTGAAATCTGTTTTATCTGATATGAGTATAGCTGTTCCTGCCTTCTTTTTTGGTCCATTTGCTTGTAGAATTGTTTTCCATCCTTTAACTTTGAGTCTATTTTTATCTTTTGCAGCTAAATGTGTTTCCTGGAGACAGCAAAAGGTTGGGTTTTGTTTCTTAATCTAGCCTGCAACTCTGTGTATTTTTATTGAAGAGTTTAGTCCATTTACATTTAGAGTTAGTATTGATATGTTAGCATCTGTATTTGCCATTGTGTTTGTCTTTCCTTTGATTTTATTTATTTATTCTTTTAATAACTTTCTTTGGCCTTCTTTTGTTGTTATTCGTCCCTCTGAGGTTCTGGCTTTAGGACTCCTTGTAGTATTTTTTGGAGTGGGGGTTTAGTCGTAATAAAAGTCCAGGGTTTCTGTTTGTCTGGGAAGGTCCTTATTCTTTCTTCAAAGAGGAAGGAGAGCTTTGCGGGATAGACTATTCTTGGTTGGCATCTGTTTTCGTGGAGTCTGTTGACTATGTCCCTCCACTCTCTCCTTGCCCGTAGTGTTTCTTCAGAGAAGTCTGATGTCAGTCTGATTGGTTTCCCTTTGAATGTTATCTGTTTCTTCCCTCTTGTTAGTTTCATTATTTTTTCCTTGTCTTGGATTCTTGGGAGCTTTACTATTATGTGTCTTGCTGTATTTTTCCTTTCATCACGGAAGTTTGGTATTCTTCTTGCTTCTTGTATATCAATTTTCAGCTCCTTCTTCACGTTTGGGAAGTTCTCTTCAATTATATCCATGAATATTTTCTCTGTTCCTACATCTCTCTCCTCTCCTTCTGGGATTCCTATAACTCTTATATTTCCTTTCCTCATGGAGTCAGATAGTTCCCGAAGTCTTTCTTCGGTCTTTTTCCTTTGTACTTCTCCTTCCTTTTCTGTTTTAGTTCTTTTTATTTCTGTGTCTTCAAGAGTACTTATTCGTTCTTCCATTTCATCTATTCTGCTTTCATTGCTTTTCCCAGAGTTCTTTAGCGTCTCCATTAATTCTTTGATCTCCTGCATTTCTTTTACTTCCCTCTTTAGGGACTCAATTTCATTCTTCTGGTCATTAATTATTTTCCCCTTATCATTGTTTTCTTTTATGACTTCTGTCAGTTTTTTAATCACAGCAATTTTAAATTTTCTATCTGGAAGGCTCAGAAGTTCTTCCAAGTTACCGTCGTTGCAATCTGGTAGATGGTTTTCTTTTTGCGGTGTGCTTTTTTGCTGAGGAGTTGCTGGGTTGCATGTGGTTTTTCTACTCCCTACTGCCTGTTTTCTAATTTGCCGTATTCCTTGTGACACTGTGTTGCTGGTACTGGCCGGCATCTTGGGCGACCTTCCCAGCTCACCACTGGCTCCTCTGGGGAACTTCTGCTGGGTTCACAAGTCTCCAGCAAAGAAAGGTCCCTGCTGCAAAATGGCGATGTGGAAACGCGCTCCCCTGCCCGCCCGGTCTGCCCCAGTGGTGGGTGCTGCTCCCCTCTGGGTTGGAACTGCAGGCTAGAAGGCGCCCGGCATGGGCAATCCTCCCAGCTTACCTCTGTCCCCTCGGTGAGCCTTCTTCTGGGTTCACACAGTCTCCAGCAAGAAAGGTCCCTGCTGCAAAATGCCGGTGCTGGGGACGCGCTCCCCTGCACGCCTGGTCTGCCCCAGCGGTGGGTGCTGCTCCCCTCTGGGCTGGAACTGCAGGCTAGAAGGCGCCCGGCATGGGCAAGCCTCCCAGCTTACCTCTCAATATTGGCTTTTCTTTATCATTCATATTATTTTCTTACAAACTTTCAACTCTCTTATACATTTCATTCCTAATTCTGCTCAATTGTGCTCTAACTCTTTAGTTTATTGGTCCGTCTGTTGAATGCAGTTTTGATTTTGTTTGTCCTCTGTATGCTTTTGTTAATCTGTTTTTCATTCATTCGCTTCTCAAATACTTGAACATGAGGTGCTGAAATCCTTCCCTTTGTAGAACTTACATTCTAATGGGTAGAGAATTGAACATAATGAATCAATAAATTGCAGAGTATGTTACATGATAAATTTTATGGTAAAAAAAAATAGATCAGGGTAAAATGGATTATTTGGAGCATGAGGACTTACAGTAAAAGAAGATGACACTCTAGGAAAGATGTAAAGATGATGATGGCAGGCCTTCCTGGTAGCGCAAGGGGTTAAGCACCGCACTATGAAGCATTCCACAGCCTCTGCAGCACGATTTCGATCCCCGGCTGGCCAGGGAGCAACCCACATGGTGAGGAAGACCTCTCCTGTCTTGCCCTCTGCTCCCCTCAGCAGTATTTCAGTCAGTCTGCCTGGTCTATTCCCCACTCTGTCTCTTGTGGATCCTCTCACCCCCCGCACCTCTGGCCTGTACCCCAGTACTTATATGCATAAATAAATAAATCTGAAAAAAAAAAAAGATGATGATGGCACAGGCATATGAATGTAGAGGTAGGGAGTGCTCCAGACAGAGGGAAGGGAGCTCTGAAGTCCCTGAGGTAGGAGTGAGGAGTGTGGGAGTATGCCAGTGTTTTTCTAATGACTAGCAAAGGTGCCTGTGTGTTTGGAGTGGAAAGAGCAAGGCAGAGAAATATAAGACCTATTATGTCCAATTACAGGTGTTAGGACATATAAAATCTCATATAAAGTGCATTAGTAGTATTATTCAGCTAATCTGTACCTTTGCCAATATTTTACCTGCTTCAGATACTTTATGAGAGATATATGATTAAAAATCTCACAATATGATTATAGTTCTGTCAGTTTGTTCTTGGAGTTATACCATTTCTCCCCAATCTTGAGTCTGTGTCAAGACTGGGGCCTAGAGAAGGATACAGATCTGCCCAAAGTCTATGGATAGACAGCACTCCTGTTGCTCTGCTGTGCTTGGATGCCTTAGGAATCGTGATTCTCTTTCTTGAGCTGCCACTGCTGATTCCCTTCCCAGGGATAGTGTTGACATAATTCTGTCATGGGGAGCAATGGGGCGCAAAATGTTTTTACCTGCTAAAGTGGCTGAATAAACAGGAACTTATTTCCCCTTAATCAAAGTGTTAATCTGATCCAAGACAAGATTTTCTCCTCTGACATAAAACATCATGTAATATTCAGTACTCCCTCTCTTTTTGAATGATTCAATACCAGCAGGTATCACAACTAAATTCATTTGTTTATAAATTCATCTACTCTTTGGTTCTGATTCTGTGCAAATACTTACTTCAGGGTAAAATAGGGGAAGGTAGAGAATAAAATAGAAATACAAAAAACATGTCTGTGCTCTAGAGTTTGCTGTCCCATGGAGGAGACAGATACAAAGGATAAATATAATACATGTTTAATGCTATAAAAATGTTTATAGTGCTGTAATATTAAACAGAAGTATTACTTCTTCCTGAAGAGTCTAGGAAGAATTTTATAGGAAGATTTCCTGAAAAAAAAAGGATTTTAGAGGATGAGTAGAAGTTTTACCACCTACGGAGGCAATTGTAAAGGTTTGAAATTTTAAAGTGAGAAGATCTGTGAAGCTGACGTAAAGGTCATGGAGGCCAGAGAGGTGGTTGGCATGTTAGGTCCGATTATAAAAGGCATTATATGATACACAGGGAGTCTGGATGTTGTTTTTGGCATTTATAAAGCAAGACACAGTATCCAGATGTGCACTCTAGAAATAGCTTTAGCAATCAGGGTGAGAGATCATCGGCCTGGTCACTGATAGGAGCCTTTGATTATAGTTCAATCAAGAAATGCTGAAGGACCTGAATTAAGGCCCTAGTAATGGGGATGGAGAAGGGACAGGAGACTGAGTGGGATTCAAGAGAGATTGAAGATAAAAATCAGCAGCACATGGACTTGACTATATGTTGGAACTCAGGGAAGAATCAGTGTTAACTCATATTTCTGTCTTGGGTCGTTGAATGACTAGTTACAACTCAAAGAATTACTTGGACATTTGCTTGATGAAGATAGTAACTAAGATAAACTACTAGATGGGGACTGAAATAATGGTAACAGGTAGCATACTTTGAGCAGCAAGCGCCATTCTTCTTTGAGAATTCAAGTTCAACAATCAACATAGAGACATATTGATTATAAAGAGTCCCTGATGTCAAGTTAAAAGCAAAAGTACTGAGAGTCAACATTTCTGGGAACTCAGACAGGGAGTGTGTAGGAGGGAAGCAGTCACGATCTGATCAGTTGGTGTTGCTTGTAGCTGTTGCCATGTTGTAAGTATGTGTTCGTGATCCTGTCTGTTGCTAATGGTGAGTCATTCTTGTAAATAAATATGAATGTGTTCATACACATAGTATATTTTATATAAATGCCCTGAGTGGTATGTCAAGAAATAACAAATCTTAGATGTAAAATAAGCCCTTATATTGGTAGTTTTTGATTCATTATTCTATATAATATTGTTAATTAATATTACAATATTCCATCTCCAAGTAGTACATTATTACAAAATTACCCAATATTGTTAACTGGTGTTTTCCAGTGTTGGAATGTTGCTATACTTTTCGATTCTTTGTGAATATGTTAGTAGCAGAAATGCAAAGAGAAGAAGATGGGAATGTTGCTGTGAATACACTTACTTGAATTCAGAAGTGGATTTGAAATGTGAAAGGTCAAAAGCAACATCCATTTCAATGGAAAAACTAAAACCTGGGCAAACAGACAAAATATTTTCAGCATTTTTTTTTTTTAAGATTATTTATACAAGCACTGGGTACAGTCAGAAGCAGAGGAGGGTGAGAGAATTCACCAGAGCCAGAGTGGGGAGCAGAGCAGGCCAAAGGACCGAAGCACACTGCTGAGGGGAGCAGCGGGCCGCAGGAGAGGTCTGCGCGCCATGTGGGACCCTCCTAAGGTGGCCGGGGAGCAGCCAGGGATCGAACTGGTGCTGCAGAGGCTGCGGGCAGCTTCGCAACCCAGTGCTCAACCGCTGTGCCACTGGGGAGGCCCTATTTTCATCATTAAATGATGGAAATGAACTAATTTGGAGCAGCATATATCCTAATATCTGCCTCGAAGTTGCTTTGGAGCATCCTCTTTATGGGGATAAGTCTCTCTCCATCCCTTTTCCATCTACATCTTAATTCAGTCAACATTAAGCAAAAATGAAATAAAGTTTTCTTGGCAGAAAACAAAACCATGGCCTTTGATGGTGGACTTACTGCTAGGTAGTGTTTTAAAATTTTTTATGGACTGACAGTTTAAGTATTAAATATTTGTGATATTATCTTTGATTTTTCAAATAGATTTTAATTTGGCATTTATTTTTTGTTAGTGCTCCCTTTTTGTTACTTTTTTATGAAATGTTTGTATCAGGTTTAGATCATTTTTTACATTTTTTTAGATATATGATTTTGTCATATTGGTTCCAATAACAGTAGGTCATCTGTTCGTTTGTTTGTTTTCCTACAGAATACTTCAGAAACTTACATAAGATGTGGCTTGCCATTTGTGACCATGGCTATCCATTATGTAAAAATAGATAAATCATATGAAAATATAGAATAATTTATGATTTAGGAATTCTTATCATTTCTTAACCTCAAATCTTAAGTATTAATATCTATTAAGAACTTACAGATAAACTATATTTTCCCAATTTTTTTACTGATTGTCCTTATGATTCAGAAAAATAGATGAAGTTAATGCCACAAAGGAATTCCCACATGGAAGCATTGCTGGGCACTGCACGCAGCTTGACCCTGCATTGCTTCATTTACTCCTCACAGTAAGCTGTGCTGTGTTGCAAGTCGGTAGCTGCATATTACACATGAGAAACTCAGAAATAGATGAAGAAGATAAACACATTAAGATCATACAGCTGAAAGGTGGTAGAGCTGATTCCAAGCTATGAGAGTATAGAATGCATGCCAGTGCACCATCCAGTAGGCAGTCAGAGAAGTGGTTCTGGACCTAAGGAGAAAAGATCAAAGTGGCAATATGCACTGACATGTCTCTCTAGTTCTGAAGGGCACATATCTGGGTGCAGGGCTTGTGTGGGGGCACTGTGTTGTATGAACTGAAAGAGGAGACAATGTAGTGTTGTTTGCACTTTCCAAACTATAGTTCCACATAACTGAATTTTCCCTAGTCTCTAAAAGAAAGAAAGTCAGAAGAACATTTATTCTCTAATTTCATTCCAACAGTTTACTTCTGTGCCAAAACAGGCCAAGTGAAGTGACAGATTGAGCAACCAGTCCTCCTTGTTTCAGAGAGGGCCACAAGCTGGTGGCTGGCAATAGTCTGTTACTGGCTATTACTGGCTATAAAGGTACCCCCCTAGTCTGGCCTTGACACATAGACAGCCCAGTTTTGCTTCTGGTTAAGCCTCTCTGATCAATGTGTCTGTCTCCTTCCCTGGTTACATTCTGAGTTAGTGATGGCATGGATGTCAACATCATTTAAGAATACTTTCTTACATCTGTCTGCTCATGGTGTCTGCATACATAGAGGCAGAGGGAAGTTCAGTAACTTCACCTTTAATAGACTTTTTAAAGCAAGAATCTATAAAGTTTATCTCTTTCTACATACCAGAATGCTGTTTAGAATGGCTGTTGTTTAAAATTTCCCAAATTATATCTATGGAAATGTCAACAAAATTACTGGTTCAGTCTAAACTGATCAAATTCCTAGAATTTCAGGGCTTAGGAAAACAGCAGTACAATGTGTAGAATTTTTGATTTAGTTGCCCAGAGATTATGGTTTTCTTCATGATGACATTAGGGCATGTATTGAAAATTGAGTTAGGGAGATGATTTAATTTAGTACTAATAACATGGAAACATCACATAGTTAGGAAATGTCCTATTGATGCACCCTAGGAAATATGATAGTTTTTAATGCCATACTGGACACCCAGGGATGTAATTGTGATTATGAGCTTTGGACATGGATGGACCTGATTTTTATAGACTGCTGTTTTCTGTGTGATGTTCAATAAATTGCTTATTCTGTTTGAGTTTTTTCATCTTTGGCTAGTAGGAATAAAAAAACCCCAAGTTTGTCATGAAGATTACATGAGACATTTGTAAAGTTCTTGGTACAGTGCATGTGGTACACAATAGAAATTAAAGAGAAGGTAGCCCCTTTATTTATTGAGCACTTTCCTGTGTACTGGGTAATGGTGATGATAAGGACAAACAAGACAAATCCAGTCCCTTATCTTAATGAGATAAACAGGTAAGAAATTACCATAAGTGGAGTAATGTTAGCATTAGGGAGCACATAGAAGGGGAATTTAATGGGGACCTTGGAAATCATACAGAATGTGAAAAGGTAGAAACAGTTTCTTCCAGATGCCCAAGTATCTGAGTGAACTCACTGAAAGGCCCACCAGGTTGATATCCTCTGAGTTGTTTGTTTTTAAGAAAAAGAAATACTACGCAAGTGCAGCACAGGTAATCATCAAGTGTATTGGTCTGGATGTGTACAATACAATCCAAATGTCCAAATTCATCAAGCATCATGTTCTTCTGGATAATCAGAATACCTGCATAATGTGGGTTTCTCTCTAAATGCTCTCATTATTATTATTCTACCAAAAGAGATATATAAATTTAATATAATCTCCTTTAAAATGCAAACAATATTCTCAAAGAAATTTAACAAAAAATATTAAAACTTATATGGAGCTATGGAACCATAAAAGACCTCACAGAACAAAAGCAATCCTGAAGAAAAAGGAAAAACACTAAGGGCATTATGTTATCTGACAATAGAAAAACAAATAACCAGATTAATAAATGGGCAGCAGATCTGAAAAGACCTTCACCAAAGAGGACATCCAGAGGCCAGTAGATATATGGGAAAATGTTCATTATTGCTTTTTATAAGGGAGATGTGTCAAAACCACAGTGGCATATCATCTCATACCTGTGAGAATGGCATATTAATAGGACCCCAATAAAAAGCGCTGAGATGATGCAAAGAAGGAAGAACCCTATCACACTGTTGGTAGGAGTGTAAACTGGTGAGCTATTTTGCAATGCAATCTGGATTCACCTTAAAAAATTAAAAATGGAAATACGTGATGACCCAGCAGTCCCACCCTTGGGCACCTCTCTGAAGAGCATGAAACTATCAACTGAAAAATTAATGTGCCTACAATGTTTATTGCTGCCCTATTCAGAATAGCTAGGACATGGAAACAACCTCAGTATCCATTGATACGGGAGTGAGTTGAGAAGATGTATAGCCACAAAATGGAATGCTATTCAGTTAAAAAAAGAAAAAAAGAAAAAATGTTGCATTTATAGCAAAATGGAAGGGTTTTGA
Source organism: Talpa europaea (assembly GCF_964194135.1). NCBI lineage: Eukaryota > Metazoa > Chordata > Mammalia > Eulipotyphla > Talpidae > Talpa > Talpa europaea. Next base: position 100,517,745 of record NC_140070.1, on the reverse strand, counting down.
GGATATTATGTGAGATAAAGCAGGTCCAAATAACAAAGACAAATATTTGATGTTTACATAGTAGATGATTTGACAAAGTAAAATACTCCTAAAAACCAGTGGACACTAATAAAGGAAGTTAGGCTTCTGATGGCAAAAGGAAAGGGGGAAGGAGAAAGGGTCTAACGGGTATAAATGAGGGTGTTGGGGAAAAGAAAACTGGACTGAAGGGCAGAGGCCCATGACGAGAGTAATAAGAGTTTTCTGGCTTATTCCTGTCTCTTTTCCCTAGTGCCAGGACTCAGGAGAGCTCAGAAATTGTTGTGGTTCATCCACAACAATTGCCAGTTAAGTTTATGAAAGGATATTTTTAATTTTCCAAAGTTATATTCCCTTGACATTTAAACTTTTATGGTACAAGTTGAGTAGAAAGCAGAGCCCTGGGCAAAGAGTTCATGATGTGGCTTATTGGGTGATACAGTCACAGCACAGCAAGAGTGCAGGGGAGGAAGCTTCACAGCATGAAGCAGAGAGGAAAAAAGAAAATAGTAAGTGTTCTCATTAATAAAAAACAAAAACAAGAAAGGCTCCTTTCCCTGGGCTCTATATCAAAGTTAATTCCAGTGTGTGCTTGATGATTCGAAGTCATTTATTAACACTATCCACTATATTTTGTTTGAAAGCATAGAGATAACCCTGAATGCTCTCAGTGCCTTAGCAGTATTCAGAATTCACTCATCCTCATCAGATGCCCGAATGTGCACCCTAGAACTATGTTCTGGAATACAAGCACTTACCCCATTTATTGTGATTGCTTGCCTACTTGTCTCATTGAGGAAAGAGGCTGGGTTTGTCTTGTTCTTCACTGCAGTACTATCCTCAGAAATTGCCCGACACATAGAAAGGTTCCCAACAAAAATTTGTTAAGTGACTTAATACATAAATGCATGCAGCCTGTGGTCAGGGCTGCTTTTGCTGACCCCTTTGGTTCTGCCATTGATCAAGTCAATCTAGATAGAAATGGAGGTTGCCAGCAGAAACAAGATAAATCTCAGTGTTGTATAAAAATAAGTCAGCTCACGGAAGGTAGCTCTAGATGTTGCCCAAAGGAAACATGGACTTTGTACGAAACATATGATATTAGGGGGCTTTTCTTCTTGCTCCTAGATGTGCAGCTATTTTGAGTGTTTGAGATGGCTTGGTGTATTGTGCTCTGCCTACAGGAAGTAGGGAAGCCTGAGGCTTAGAGGTTTGGCAGCCCTCCATCCCATTCCAATTCTGTGTAATCCTATTACCCATCTAAAGCCTCAATCTCCTAATCCATAACAACAGTACATGGTTAGAGTCATTGTAAAGATTGAGACAGTACATATAAAAACTTAGCCAATGCCTGGCGTATAGTAATAACCATTAGCTTTACTTTTCATGATTACTATAAATAGTTTGTGTTCTATTTATAAGGAATAATCTCTGCTAATGTTGATAAATTACTAAAATGTGAACTACTTAAACACTTCTTTGTAATATCAGTGTGGTGGCCCTAAAAATGCACTGCTCGGACCCTCTGCTGTGGGGAAGGAACGAGGTTGATGAGGCAGCCCCAGCTGCATTGCACTCAGGCTAGTCTTTTCCTGGGCTGCTCCCAGCCAGTAACAGCACAGTGGGACGACCAGTGCAGGACTATTGCTGCAAGGACTCCTGTATTAGGTAACTTGGACTCAAGCACTCCCCAACAGCCTGGTGAAATGTCCTCAAAACTGTTGCTGTAGGGGCCTCCTTGGTGGCGCAAGGGGTTAAGCACCACACCATGAAGCCATCTGCAGCCTCCACAGCATGAGTTCAATCCCCGGCCCGCCAGAGAGAAACCCTTATGGCACAGCAGACCTCTCCTGTCTCGCCCACTGCTCCCCCAGCAGTGTCCTTCAGTCAATCTGCCTGTTCTGTTCCCCACTCTGGTGAACCCTCTCATCCCCTATATCTCTGTCCTGTACCTCAGCTCTTGTATGCATAAATAAATAAATCTTAAAAAAAAAAAAAAAACTGTTGCAGTAGATGCTCCCTACCCAGCCCTCCTTCCTTCTGAGACCAGACCTACACTGCAGACTAAGCTCCCCCCATATTCTCCAGCTTCCTCTCCATTCCTTTCCTGGTATTTCCTCCAGTAAGCCTTTGCTTGTTTTGGTGTCTGCTACTTGGGGGAGCTGGACTTAAACAAATGTTACAGGAGTTGTTGGTATGGAATAACAGTCTAAACCTTGGACACAGTGAATATTTTTTCCATGAAGCATCAAGTGAACATTGTCTTAATGAATTTAACTTCATCTTTATGTTACTGCATTTCCTCAGAATTGAAATTTGGTGTTACTGAGTATGGGTTCTTTGGGATAGGCATTAGCTGCCTTCTGGCGTAATGTTTAGGACATCATGCTAATTTGCAGATTAAGTTGGAGGTTGTCCTTATTTGGGATGTTCCTCTGTAGCTTCAGGCTATAATATAATGCGATTTTAATATTTCACATTCATGAACCAACAAATTATTGATAGTTCTTTAGTGGTAATGTATTTTTATAGTCATGTCTTCTGCTGATTTCTCTGGTTTTCTTATTTTTGTGATAGACCAGGTGCAGGGAACAGTCACCATCCGGAACATCAGCGCTTTGTCTTCAGGTTTATACCAGTGTGTGGCTTCCAATGCCATTGGGACCAGCACCTGTCTTTTGGATCTCCAGGTTATTTCACGTAAGTATGTAAAATTCTGATGTCTATTCTGGGTCAGAAATGCTAAGATCCTTTTTCAGCTTGGGAATGAAGAGTTAATTGTTTCTAGGTTGACTATTAATAAAAATTCTTTTAATCTTTATGAAAAGTTATTTTTTATAATTGCGCCTCAGCAATATGACATCTTTATGGCAAAATGTCTTTATCTTCACTGTCATTAGAATCAAATGGGTTTGTATAGTGTTTATCTATAGACACTATAAAATTGTATAGTGTTTATCTATAGACACTATAAAAATCTGTAATGATCTTATGGCTATGACAAGATTTATTTGTTACTTTTTTCCTAATTACATTTCCTAATTACATGTACTTAATTTTGGGGCACCTGGGTCTTAAATAAGCAGTGCAGAAAATTTCTCTTTAGTTGAGAATTCTGGGCTATTTGAATTGCACTTGCCAAAGGGAATGATCTAACTGGGACGAGGACAAGTCATCCTGCCAGGGTACATGTGGGTGGGTTAGGTTGGGTGGCTCTGCTCTGGCTGTGGCCCTCCTGCAGCTCTGAGTGCCTTGTTTATTCAGTCAGTGTCTGCCTGCTGTGTTAGTCCTGCCCCTGGGGATACAGAAAGTTAAGTGAGATTTAAATTTCTATGAATGCAATACTTTAGACAGTTATGCACTTCAGGAAGATTCTTTGGTAAATATATATGTTTATAAAGTTGTATAAGTACATTCTTTCTTTTTTCTTTCTTCTTCTTCTTCTTTTTTTTTTTTTTTTGGTTCTTAAATATGCCTTAAATATATTTTGCAGCCCAGCCCAGAAGCATTGGAGTAATAGCTGGAGCCATTGGCACTGGTGCTGTTATTATCATTTTTTGCATTGCACTAATTTTAGGGGCTTTCTTTTACTGGAGAAACAAAAATAAAGAGGAGGAGGAGGAAGAAATCCCTAATGAAATAAGGTTTGTGTGTGTTAGATAATTTGTCCTGTTGTCCAATGTCTGTATTTTGATTTATTTTGCCAGCTGGGGGTTCTTTGCTAGTCTTATGACTGTCAAGAGAAAGTGATCAGTGATATTTTCTTGTATCTTATATCACGTTTCCTTATGGTACTACTCAGCTTTCTTTACTAAATCACAAAAGGGGAGGAGGGTCTAGCATGTGCCCAACTAGGAGGACACAAGGGGAGAATTTTCCCTTCCCCTCCCGTAACTCTAGGATAATAAGGTTTAGGTCACTGCCTTAGTAGACAGGTGGGACTGTAAACTGGTACAGCCATTATGGATTTACCTTAAAAAACTGAAAGTGGAAATACCCAGCTGTCTCACTTTTGGGCATCTATCAAAAGAACATGAAATCATCAACACAAAAAACTACTTGCTTTACAGTGTTTATTGCAGCACTACTTACAATAGGTAGGATGTGGAAGCTGCATAAATATCCATCATTAGATGATTGAATCGAGAAGATGTGGTATATCCACACTGTGGAAAACTCTTCAGCTGTATGCAGCCATTTACAGTGAAATGGATGGAGTTTGAGGGAATTGTGGCATAGTAAAGCAAGTAAGAGTGACAAAAACAAAACTGGATATTTACATAATAAAGGATTTGCTAAAGTAAAATAGGAAAACTAGTGAACTTTAACAAACACTTGAGGCCTCTGAGGTTAAGAGGGAGGGGGATGAGAGAGGGACAAGGGATATAAAAGGCGAATGTGTGAGCAAAAATGTTGGTGGGACAGCCAGATGAAAGTTTTGCAAGCAGCTGATAATACCAAGCTGAATGTAGAGCTGCAGTTTAAGAAAGTGGTCAGAAGTGGAGATAAAGAATAGAAGTCATTGACCTAAAAGCAATAGTTGAAGGTGAGAGAGTGGATGAGGTCACCATGGAAGTATAGAAAATGGAAAAGAGAACTTCTGAGAAGGGAGTCTTGGGGACAGGAAGAGATGGAAGTCCTGGAAAAGGATTAAAAGAAAGCTGGTTTTGTAGGACAGTCACTGATGACCACTGAAGATGAGGGAAGGACTTCTCAATCTCAGATGTGGTCAGTCGTTTATGTTGCAAAGGAAGAACTGTATTTGGCTATGGCAGTGTTCTGGAACCTGGTATTGGGAAGTGTTCAGTGGGAAAGATTTGGGAATCATTAGATTAGCCAGCACCACTCAGTAGGAAAAAAAAAAAGAAAAAAAGCAGCCAATGTCGAAATGAGGTAAATTTAATGGGGGTCATACCCCACTCAGATTGCAGCATATCACATCCTTATTGAATATGCTTTAATGACAGTCTACTTAGCATGACATTCAGCCCTCAGATATGACTCTCCCCTGCTTCCCTGGACTTAACTTTTCACCACTTTCCTGATCACTTTGTGTTCCAGTCTGTTCTGCATTTTCTCATGCTTTACTCTAACATCTGTTCTCCTCCTGGATCATTCTCCTTCCCTTTTTATCCATCTCTTCAGTAAGTTCCTTGATGTGATTCAAGACTAATTTTACCTCCTCACCTAAGTTGACTTTAGTCCCTTGTTCAGCCTTTCAAACTTGCAGATGTTTCTATACTGATTATCACCCCAGTTGATCATAAGCTTCTTGGGTATAGGAGCGGTTTATTTTTTACATGAAGCATCTAGTAGAATGCCTGGTACTCAATAAATGTTAAATAATTAGTTGACATATTATGTTCAGTTAATGACTTCTCTTAGCCTCTTGTAATTCTTAAGAGTTTGGACTTAATATAGGTAGGGATTTCATCCCAGCATGAGATTACTGGAAAAACCTTTCATCAGCCCATGACAATGACTTCTTCAATCCCAAACCACAACAAAATCAGGCCAACTCTAATAATTTCTTGAAGTCCCCCACATCCACCGTTAAAACACACACACAGGCATGCACATCTATACACATCTATATTTATATATGTATTTGTGCATATAGACACATATGCGCACACATACATCCATGTATATATTTCAGTTACATTGGAAGATTGTCTTTGGGATATTTGCTATTAGCTTTCCTATTCTTGAAGAATGAGAAGCTGAGGGAATATTTTCTTGAGCATTGTCTCCAAGGGAATGAATTTGTCAAAACCGGTTCAGCTTTCATGATAATGTGGTCTGACCTGAGGGTTTGTATTTTATAGACACCTTGGCCTTAATGTGAGAACCAAGTCCTGGGCAGGAGGGTAGGGTAACCTCAAGTTCATCCTAACAACAGCTTTTTTTTTTTTCCTGTTTCAGAGAAGATGATCTTCCACCTAAATGTTCTTCTGCCAAAGCCTTCCACACTGAGGTATCCTCCTCAGAGAACAACACACTGACCTCTTCTAATACCTACAATGGCCGATACTGGAGCAACAAGCCCAAAGTTCACAGGAACACAGAGTCCTTCAACCACTTCAGTGACTTGCGCCAGTCTTTCTCTCTCCACTCGGGCAACGCCACTGTACCTTCCATCTATGCTAACGGGAGCCACCTGGCCCCAGCTCCACACAAGACTCTGGTAGTGACAGCCAACAGAGGGTCGTCACCGCAGGTCGTGTCCAGGAGCAACGGCTCGGTCAGCAGAAATCCTCGGCCTCCGCACATACACTCTTATACCGTGAGCCAAGCAACCCTGGAGCGAATTGGTGCAGTCCCCGTGATGGTGCCAGCCCAGAGTCGGGCCGGGTCCCTGGTATAGGATATGAGTGCAGAGACAGAGAAGAATCGGGGGATGCCCGCATGCAAGGGGGCAGGTGGGGTGGGAGAGTGCTAGGAAGGATCCACTTGCCTGATCATGATACTAGTAAAAAGCACAAAGAAGCAGGCATTGAGTGGCCTGGTCACTGAGCTTTGGGAAATGAACTGAAACGCGCCATCACGAAGACTTGTTTTTCCACCGCCCCGTCCTAGGGTTCCGTTCACAAAGCTGGATCTCAAAGATGTGCCAAAAGCCAAGAAAAAAAGATAAAAGAGCAGGATAGCACTTAAAATCGCAACTGCAGCCCAGAGGGGCTTGTTCTTTAATTCATGCCTAACTTAATATTTTTCCAAGAGACTAAAGTGCCAGATGGAATTTAAATAATGAAATTATTTAAAAAGATAGGTGTCTTTAGAAAAAATAAGGAACGATCCTGTGATTTGTTCTGCCTCTTTCCATTCCCTCTTTGTATGGAGGGTTTGATGGCATAAATGGTTAATGTTGGTCATAACAGGGTTGGCTCTTGTATCATAGAATCAGAACTTTTTACACAAACAAAATTCAGTAAGAAATGGGGGAAAAACAAAAGTACATCTTTGAGAAACCCTTTCATATTTATTTATTTATCTCTTCCTGAACCATAAATTTCATATTTGGAATATTACTATATTGACAGATTCTTGCCTGTCTGCATTTTTTCTAGGGTCTGTATAGGTCCATGACAGATGCTGTTCATTATTTCCTGGAAAACATTTTTTTTTTAAAGAAAATGTGGTTTTTAGTAAAAAGATACAAGAGACACTGGGCCACGAAAGAAAAGATGCTTGTTACTTCTGTGATTGTGTTCCTGGAGCCCCACAGGAGATCCATCCTGAAAGAGCAGGGTCATGTGGGCAGCACAGGGCGGGCAGGAAGGCAGGTGGAAAGGGCTTTGGCTTCTGGGCAGCCCCTGTGCAGGGCTGTTCAGGCCTCCCCCAATGTCACACTAGCTTCCTCCTAATGAGGCAGTACCTGATGCCTTTCATTTGTCAGTAGATGACTTTCTCCTTGTTTGACAAGTAAATGTTAGTGGGTTGTTACAGGAGTTGTTTTGTTTTCAAAGTAATTATTTTCACAAGAGATAAGATTGAGACAAAAGGTATGTCTTAAGGTATGCTCCTGGGAGAACTGCCGTATATTTGTCACAGCTCAGGTTTGCAATTTTGCTCAAATGCATTTTACACCACTATAAAGAGACTCCTTTTTTGATTAGTTATCTGGCTTGGATGGCCGTGCATTCACCAGATATTTTACAAAATCCTCACTCTATTTTGTGCATTGTAGATCTCGTCAAACTTGTTTTGGTGAATATCTCTTCTAAGTCACACATTAAGCAATGTACAAATGATTTCTTCCCAGATTTGTTTCCCAAATTGTTTACAACATTGAACCTGATAATGATTTGAAAAGAGCGGCTTCCACCCCCCACCCCCCCCAGAATTGTCTCACACTCACTCTTCCCACTGTGCTTTTTGCCCTCATTCCTGCAAGCACAGTTATCACAGGGAGTGGCCTCCTGATTTTCACTTATTGGATTAAACAGAAACCATCAGCTGCTGCATGTGCTATTTTTCTCAGAGGGCTAAACTCAGAACCTAACCATTGCAGCCATCCCAATATTGATGGAAAGCTGAATTTCCTTTAGTATTACTTATTTTCTCCACTTGATGGTTCTTGACTTTGTAAAAATTTAAATAAATGAATGTCTATACTTTTTATAAACAAAAGTGAAAATACTATGAACAGGAAAAATGCTACTATCAGATGTTATTTAGAAAGCATTTATCTTGCATTTCTTTATTCTTTCTAATTATCTAAAATTCAATAAAAGTTTATTCATATAAAAACATGTTGTCATTAATTATTACACACCAATGATTTTGTTTTCGGTATTTCCATTAATGTTAAATAATCTTGCCCCATCCTGTTAAATGGTATAATCATTTTAATGAGCATTTTGTATTCCAAAACTTGTTTAACCTTTCTCTTATCGTTAGAAATTTGAGTCCAGTTCCCATATATATGAATAATGATGTAATGACCCTTTTCATGCATTGAACTACTCTCATATGTCCTAGTCTGACAGTTCACAAAGGACACAATCCAAGACAGCTCTTTTCATCCCTGAATCTTGGTCATCTAGCAAAGTGCCTAATATGGGTGTTGAATAGATAAATACTGATGATTTCCCAACTCAAGTTGCCAAGTTTCAGCTTAGAAAGTTATGATGGTGATTGTAGTTTTCGAATCTTTTTAAAAGTTTTCTGTTTGTTTATGCATATAAGAACTGGGGTGCAGGCCAGAGGTGCACAGGGGGAGAGAAATCACCAGAGACAGAATGGGGAGCAGAACAAAGCAGGTTAACTGAGATACACTGCTGAGGGGTGCAGTGGGTGAGACAGGAGAGGTCTGTTGTGCCATGTGGGCTAGCTCCCTGGCTGGGATAGAAGTCTTGCTGCAGTGGCTGCTGATAGTTTGCTAGCGCTGAGACTTTAACCCCTTGCACCACCAGGGAGGCCCATAGTTTTTGAATTTTAATAGATGTTCTTTATTTAAAATTTTTTATTTTGAGATAATGTTATATTAATATGCAATTGTAAGAAATAATAGAGTTTCATATACCCCTCACCTAATTTCTTCCAGTGGTAAAATCTATTAAACCATTATACAGTGTCATAAATCTACATGCATGCAATTCATCAACTTTGCTCAGATTTCAGCAGTTAACATGCTGTCCGGTGTGTGTACACACCTGTATGCCTTATATGCAATTTTATCACGTGTAGATTTATATGATCAGAACAGTCGAATGTTTCCCTGTGCTATCCTTTTTTTTTTTTTTTTTAAGATTTATTTATTTATTTATACAAGAACGCAGGTACAGTCCAGATGTGTGGGAGGGTTAGAGAATTCACTAGAGACCGAGCAGGTTAACGGAAAAGACAGACTGACGAAATACACTGCTGAGGGGAGCAGCGGGCAAGACAGGAGAAATCTGCAGCGCCATGTGGGACCCTCGCCGGCCGGCCGGGATTGAACTGGCGCTGCAGAGGCTGCAGACAGCTTCACAGCGTGGCGCTCAACCACCTGTGCCACCAGGGGCGGCCCCCTGTGCTATCCTTTTATAGTCACAGATACCCTCCACTCTTAATCCATAATTTGTGTTCTCCATCTCTGCAATTGTAATTTCAAGAATGCACTATGAATGAAATCATGCAATATGTAACATTTAAGGAATGACTTTTTCTCAGTGTAGTTTTCTTGAGATCCATCAAAGTTGTTTCATGTCTCAAAGTTCATTCCATTTTATTTTTGAGTCGTATGCCATGGTACGGCTATACCACAGTTTAATCACGTACTCATGGAAGGATATGAAGGGTATCTAGTTCTTTCTAGTTTGGGGCTGTACAAATAATGCCACTGTGAACGCTTTTTGTACAGGCTTTTATATGACTGTAAGTTTTCATTCTTTGAGATAAATGCTTAACAGTGCAGTTGCTCCAGCACCAATTATTGAAGCTGTCCTTCCAATAAATTGCTCCTGTACCTTTGAAAAAAATTATTTAGACCTCCTCGTGTGGGTCTGTTTCTGAATTCCTTAATTATTCCACTGATCTTTTATTTACCCCTTCATCAATATTATGCTAATGCAGTAGCTATTTAACAAGCTTTCACTTCTGGTAGAGAGGTTCCTCCCACTTTTTCTTTTTCAAAATTGTTTTAGCTATTGTAGGTCCCATGCCTTTCCATATGAATTTTAGAATAGATGGTCTATGACTACAAAACACCTTGCTGTTTTAATGGAAATTTCATTAAACCTGTAGATCAATTTGGTGAGAACTGGTGTCTACTATAATGAGCCTTCTCTTCAACGAACATGGTATGTTTTTCCATTCATTTTTGTTATTTTCAGGATATAGATACTGTATATGTTATATTAGTTTATGCCTAAGTAATTTTCTCTGAAGCAATTGCAAAAGTTAGCTTTTTGGTTTTCTATATTTGTTGTTAGTAAGTAGAAGTATTATTTTGTCTATTGATTTTGTATTCTGCAACCTTTGCTAAGCTTACTCTTCAGAGCTTGTTTTGGTTTTCATTTTGTAGATTCCTTGCCATTTTCTACATTTATAATCCTGTTGTCTGTAAATATTTTTCAAATTTCTTCCTCTTCAATCCTTGTGCCTTTTTGATGCTTCATTGCAATGGTTGGTGCTTACAGTCCTATGTTAAATAAAAGTGGTGAGTGTGCTATCCTTCTTTTGTTCCTACAGGGAAAGCATTAATTCTTTTACCATTAAATATGATGTGAACTATAGGCTTTTGTAGATTTTTTTTATTTTTTTTTTTTATTTTTTTTTATTTTTATTTTTTATTTTATTTATACAAGCACTGGGTACAGTCAGAAGCGTGGGAGGGCGAGAGAATTCACCAGAGCCAGAGCGGGGAGCAGAGCAGGCAGAAGGACCGAAGTACACTGCTGAGGGGAGCAGCGGGCGGCAGGGAGAGGTCTGCGCGCCTGTGGGACCCTCCTCCGGTGGCCTGGGAGCAGCCGGGGATAGAACCGGCGCTGCAGAGGCCGTGGGCAGCTTCGCAACCCAGCGCTCAACCGCTGCGCCACCGGGGAGGCCCGTAGATTTTTTTTAATCATCTAAAGAAGTTTTACTCTATTACTAATTTGTTGAGTGTCTATCATGTATGGGTGTTGTTGGATTTTGTCGTGTTTTTTCTGCGTCAATTGAGACAATCTTTTTTTCTCCAGTCTGTTTATATACTGGATTATACTGACTTATTTTCAAACTGATCTTTTTCAGCCTATTTATATGCTGATTATAATGAGTGAACTGGACTGGCATACCTGGAAAAAACTGCAGTTCATCATGGTGTATACTTTTTTAAACATTGCTGGATTTAATTTGCTAATATTTGTTAAGAAGTTTTTTCTATAAGTGCTTAAAATTCTCTAGTAAAATCTCTGTCTATAAAGATTTTTTTACAAGCTTTTAAAACTGTTAATTCAATTTCTCACTCAATTCTATAGATACAGGATTATTCAGGTTGTCTCTTTCATCTTGGTTGAGTTTCAATAGCTTGTGGGTTTTGAAGAAGTTATTAATTCTATGTTGTCAGTTTTATGAGCATAAAGTTATTTGGATTATTCACTTATTAGCCCTCTAACGGGAGTAGGCTCTCAGTTGATCATCTCTTGTTTTATACCTGATGTTGGTGATCTGTGCATTTCTTTTTTATTTTTATCAATTTTATCCTGTTTGTCATTTTATTAACATTTTTCAAATAGATCTCTTTTAAATTTATTTTCTATTTTTTTCAGTTTAATTGATTTATACATTGTATTATTTCCTCCCTTCCACTCACTAAGGGTTTATTTTTTCTTTAAATTTTCTAAGGGTAAAGATTATTGATTTGAAGCTTTTTTTTTTTTTTCTCTAATATAAGCATTTAGAAGTAGCATTTCCCCCTTACACTTCTTGGACTGCATCCACATATTTTGACATGTATTTTCATTTTCATTCATTTGTATCTTTTTAAAAAATTCCCAGGAGAGAATTTCTCTTTACCTGTGGATTGTTGGAAATGTATTAAATTTCAAGTTATTGAAGATGTTTTTCTTGTCTTCCTGTTAATGATTTTGGGGTTGGATTCTATATGATTTTAATTTTTTAAAAATTGTTGGAGTTTATTTTGTGGCCTAGGACATAGCCTATGTTAGTACATGTTCCATGGGCTCTTAAATAAAAAATGTTTATTCTGCTATTATTGGGTGAAACATTCTGCATATTTCAATTAGATCCTGTTGGGTGGTTGTGTTTGTCAGTTTTTTATCCTTACTGATATTCTGTTTCATGATTCAACTGCTGAAACTAGTGAATGGAAACCCCCAACTCAGTGGAACAGTGTATTTGTATATTTCTTCTTTCAAGTTTTGCTTAATATATTTTGAGACTCTCTTGTTTTTTGGTACATTAGGAATCTTATGTCTTTCTGGTGGATTTATCCTTTTATCATTACATAGTACCCCTCTTTTTCCATATTAATTTTCTTTGCTCCGAAGTCTGCTTTATCTGGAATGAATTTACCACTCCTATGTTTTTTAAAACTATTGCTTGCATGGTAAACCACTCTCCAACCTCTCGCAATATTCCTGTCATCATTTGAAGTGTTACTAGCATATTAAACTATTGGATTACTACTTTGCAAATATCTGCATTTTAGCTGATTCATTTAGAACATTTACATTTAAAGTAATTATACGTTTATGACATAAATCTATTTTATTTTTGTTTCTTCCTCTATTTCTTTTCTATTTCTCTTTTTTTTTATCTCCTTGTGGATTACTTGATCCCTTTTTGGTTTCTGAATTATAGCATCTTGGAATATATCACATTGTAGAGTTTTTTTAGTGTTCTAGACATTACAATATCATATGTAACATAACAGTCTACTTGTATTAACATTTTACCATTTTAATGTATGAAAACTTACTTCCATATATATCCCTTTTCTATCCTCATTTTTAAATAACTTTTTCTTGATTATCAGATGGTATATAATTTTTGTTTCCATCACTAAATAATTCATTGTACACGTGCTCATATGTCTACTTTTTTGTTCTTTTTTCCTGCTGGTGTGAGAATCCTTTTATCATTTCCTTTATGTTTGAAAGACTGCTGTTAGCCATTTAGAAGGGTAGCTCTGCTAGCAACAAATTCCCTCAGACAATTTGTCTGAGAATGTCTTTATTTCCTCTCCTTCATCCCTCACTGGACATAGTGTTTATTCATGGGTGACAGTTCTTTCAGTCCTTGAAAAATTTGGGAAGTGTCTAGCCATTATTTCTTAAAATAGTCTTTCAACTCCACTCTTTCTCATCTCTTTCTGGGACTGATGATGTATCTTTTGTTCCCACACAGGTTCCCATCTTTTTAGTCTGTTTCTCTCTATTGTTCAGGGTAAGTCCTATTGATCTGTCCTCACGTTTGCTGACTGCTGTCCTCTGTCATTTCCACTCTACCCTTGAGTGTCTCCAACAATTTTCAGTTGCTGATATTTCTTTAATTGAAAACTTCTACTTGATTCTTTTTACAATCAAACTTTATTAATTAGAATTGCAACTTAAGTTATATTGAGATATAATTTACGTACTGTAAAACTCACTCATGTTAAGTGTAAAATTCAATTGTTTTTTGGTATCTTTACAGAGTTATGCAAACATCACCATAATCTAATTTTAGAATATTTTCATCACCCTGGAAAGAAACCTGTACCCACACTGATAGTCACTTCTTATTCCATACTACCTTTAGCCTAGGCAAACACTAATCTACTTTCAATCTGTATAGATTTGCCTTTTTTTTTTTTATAGAGGCATGTTTTATTTATTTATTTGTTTGTTTGTTTTTGTTTATGCATGCACTGGGTACAGTCAGAAGCGCAGGAGGGTGAGAGAATTCACCAGAACCAGAGCGGGGAGCAGAGCAGGCAGAAGGACCTAAGTACACTGCTGAGGGGAGCAGCGGGCGGCAGGAGAGGTCTGAGCGCCATGTGGGACCCTCCTCCCGTGGCCCGGGAGCAGCCAGGGATTGAACCGGCGTGCAGAGGCCGCGGGCAGTTTCACAACCCAGCGCTCAACCGCTGCGCCACTGGGGAGGCCCAGATTTGCCTTTTTGAACATTTCATATAAATAGTCTCATAAAATGTGTGTGGGGGGTGGTGAGGTGACTTGCTTATTTCACTTAGCATAATATTTTTAGATTCATCCATGGTATAATATGCATTTTTCATTCCTTTTTTTTTTTTTTACTATTTTCTAGTTTTTCATTTTGTTTCAAGAGAATTCATAATTGCTTTTTTTTTTTTTAATGGATAGCAGTGTTTTTTTTATTTTTAGATTTATTTATTTATTTACACAAGCACTGGGTGCAGTCAGAAGCGGGGAGGGTGAGAGAATTCACCAGAGCCAGAGTGGGGAGCAGAGCAGGCAGAAGGACCGAAGTACACTGCTGAGGGGAGCAGCGGGCGGCAGGAGAGGTCTGCGTACCATGTGGGACCCTCCTCCGGTGACTGGGGAGCAGCCGGGAATTGAACCAGCGCTGCAGAGGCTGCGGGCAGCTTAGCAACCCAGCACTCAACGGATGCACCACCGGGGAGGCCCCCATAATTGCTTATTGAAGCATTTTTATTGTGGCTTGAAAAATCTTATCAGATAATTCAAACCGCTGATTCATTTTGATGTTGACTTTCATTATAGTCTTCTCTTGTGTTGTGATTTTCCTGGTTCTTGGGGTGATAAGTGATTTTTTATTTTTTCCTCTACATTTTGGTTAATATGAGACTCTGGAAACTCTTTTTAATGTTTTTTTTTTTTAAGGTAGGCATTTTGCTTGTTGAAGTACAGCACACAGGGGTATATATGTTTAGTTTCCTGCTGGGCCCCACTGACATCCCCTGGCAAAAGTAGAATATTTACTCTTTCCCTTTGCAGATGGGTGAGGAAGAAGGATAATCTCCCTCAAGGATATGCCTTTGACATAATTCTCTTCAGTTGACTTGTTCTTTATTCTTTCTTTCCTCTTTCTCTGTCTCTGTTTGTTTTACACAATATTGTTGCCTTCCCAGCAGAGGAAGGAGGAAGCAGAGCATTGGCTCACAGCTACAGGGTGGGAGCAGAAACTCAACTCCATGCTGCTCCACTAATGCTGATGTGAGGGAGGGATGGCTGCAGGAGGCCACCTCATGCTGTTGGTGATGGTAGCTAGATGGAAGTTCACGTCCCTCAGAGGAAGGGAGAAGTGTATTGTACCACTACCTATTGCTGATGTCAGTGCAGCTTTAGCCCTCCATGGGGGAGCAATGAGGAGTACCCAGGTTTCTATGGAGTCCCCCTTCTTTTCACTGTTCCGAGTATTCCTATGGATTTTTGAAATGTCCAAGTTGTTTTTCTTTTCGTAAAAGGGATGACTCTCTTACAATGGTGCTTACAATGGGATCTTTCTATCTTGGCTGGAAGCAGAAATCCTAGAATATTACTTTTTAAAGTAATCAATAGTTAAATAAATCCTATACTACCTATTTGGGAGCTTCGAATATTATCAATTGTGCATTAAATAAAATTTCTGTTCCTGGTTTGGCTTATTCAGTTCCTTCCACACATGGTTCCCAGTCTTTCTGTTCTCATTTTCTACTATTTCTACGAGATTTTCCTGTACAACACATCTGATCCAAATACTCCATACTTCATAAACCTCTCATTTTTCATTCTAGTGAGAATACCTGCTTCTTCTCACAAGCTGTATTATTTGCTACCTATAAAGGAAATATAAAAACTTGTATTATATTCCTGTATTTGTATGGCGCCTTCTATACTGTAAAGTGAGTTATTTCACAATCATTTTTGATCCCTTACTAGGTGCTAAACTCTGTTCTTGGAGAAAATAAGCCACAATAGCTATATTCATAGAGCTCATATGGGAGAAGTACAGTCCCATAAACAAATCATTGCAATTATAAATATGTAAGTGGATATTTATGCAAGTTTAGGTAGACAGGACTTGCTGTATCTTGGCTATGGTTACAGAACTTAACACCTTGCTTCATTCATAGAAAGTGTTTTGAAGAATGTGCTAGATTGATGAAATTGAAAATATATAATTGATTTCTACTGTTAGGAGTTTTAGCTAGCAGTCAAATTTTAGAAAATTCACAAAATAATGGTGCATCAGCATTGTTCCATCAAAGGGCAAATGATTGTAACAATTCCTTGGTGGCATTTGGTGTTATATTAGTGAGATACTGTGATTTATTATATACATTTGGACTTTGTTGCCATTTCTGACATGAAACTCCTAAAACTCTTGGAATTTCCTAAGAAGAACATGATAAGGGTGTCTTTGTTAATGAGGAGACTGGGACCCCATCTGAGGATATGTGTTGATTGCCAGGGGAGTCACCCATTTGATTGCAGAGTTGAAATTTACACTGGTGAATTCAGTCAGCGGTCAGTGGTTTGATCAATCATGTCTATGTAGTGAAGTTTTCATAAAAACCCAAAAGGATGGGGTTCAGGGACATCACACATTGGTGAGCGTGCAGAGATTTGGGGAGAGTGGGGACTGAAAAGTGTGCATGGAAGCTCAGTGTCCCTTCCCACATACCTTGCCCTGTGCATCTCTCCCAACTGCCCACTGCCAAGTTGTATCCTGTTCTAAGTTCATACACCATCTAGTAAGTAAAAATGTTTCTCTGAGTTCTGTGAGCTGCTCTAGCAAATTAAACCTAAAGGTGGAATAGTGGGAACTTCTGGTATTTAGTTGGTCAAAAATAGGTAACAATCTGGGCTGTGACCGTCATTTGAAGTCCAAAGAGAGGGTTGTCAGAACTTCCAATCTTTTACTGTGTGGTCAGAATCACAGGTAACGATCTGGCTTATCACTGGTGTCTGAGGTGGGAAGTCTTGTAGGACTGAGCCTTTTACCTGTGGAATAGGATGTTATTTCTAGACAGTGTCAGAATTGAGCTAAATTATAGGCTATCCAGCGTATGTCTGGAGAACTACTTGTTGTATATGTGGGGGGCCCTGCTCCCATATTATAAATTAAGTCCAGGTAATTAAAAAAATTAAAAATGTGGTGTTCTTTGGAAAAGTTGTAGCGATAACATACTAAATGCAGTGATTTGGAAGAATTCCACACTGTTACTTGTTTTGTGCTTACTATATGGCAGACACTTTATTTTTGTTTTAAGATTTATATTTACTTATGTATACACAAGAACTGGGGTGTAGGCCAGAGGTGTGGGGGGGGTGGTGGTGAGAGGACTCCCCAGAGACAGAGTGGGGAACAGAACAGACAGACTGACTGAAATACAGTGCTGAGGGGAGCAGCGGGTGAGCCAAGAGAGGTCTGCTGCGCCATGTGGGTTGCTCCCTGGCTGGGGATTGAACTCATGCTGCAGTGGCTGTGGATAGTTTCATAGTTCATTTAACCTCATCATAATCTTATGTCAAATATATGATTACTCATATTTTACTAAGTCTAAGAGGGATCAACCAATTTGGGCAAACTAGTAAGTAAGCTGCCAGTAACTTTTCTCAGTAGATACTCCTTTTGAGTGATCCAATATCTAAAGAGAGATCTGGGGTCCTTTTAGGCCCTCTTTCTAAAAAGCCATCGAACTTGTGCTTAGAAAAGTAATACCTTAAAAGAAAATGTTCTGAAGAGAAATGCAATCCAGAGAATAGGTGACCTGTAAATTCTATGTGCATACAGTTATTTATAACTTTTCCTCACAGCACCCATGAATAAGGAGTTATTTCTTTATTTTAAGTAAAGGCAGGGCTCAGAATTCTAACTTAATCATAAGATGTTAACAATAGAGACAAATGATTAGATAAAGCAATAAATGTGTCTACTATTTATTTAGCACTATGAATTCACTTGAGACCTGACTAATTTTGGCAGGTTAGATAGCTAGGTAATTTAGCCCAGACAATTGTACTTTAAAGCCACATTTCTATGTCCTTCATCATTTTCCCTCTAGTTCATCATAGTAATAGCAGCTTTGCATTTTGTGTTTGGACAGAATTCTATGTCCATATATGAGTTGTAATTGTCCATTATATTGGAAAAGTTACAAACTTCTCTAAGACTAATTCATCTACATATGGAATCACAGTGGCTACCTTTACCATTATGAGTAATAAATGAAACAATGCACCTAGAGTGAAAACATAGTGTCTGGCCTTATTTTTTTTTTTAAAGAACTCTTAATATTAGCCATATTTAGTCTCATTCAGAAGCTTTAAATTCTAGGCGATAGCTAAGTCATTTACACCTCCTCAGTATTCCAACTCTTCTTGCCAGAGGTACTATTTGAGTGCTGCTGCTTATAAAATAGCCCTTTGAGTCTCTTTTTGTTTAAGAGAAAGGAGAAGACTCAATAATTATTGTCTGTCTGCCCAAATAGTCCCTTGTTTCCTATTTTCTTGCATTTTATTCTAAAATAGTACATCTATGTTCTGATTACCATCAATTTTAAATCACTGTGGGGAATGAAGAGAACAGAAAAACATCAACATTTACAGAGTACCTACTATATTCCAGACAGTGTGCTAATCACTTCACGTGAATTCTATGCAATCTCACAGTGCACTTCCAAATTTGGAATAATGCCAACTTTATAGATGAGGAAACCGAGACTTACCTAGGTTAAGTAATTTGCTCAAGGTCACACATCTAGTAAATTGTCAGAGTCAAGGGTGGTATTGCTCATGTATGACCATAGACTGACACAGCTAATAAATCAAGTCTGGGCACTGCCTCAAATTTGGTATGGTGTACACAGAACTCTTTTTTTTTTTTTTTTAATTTTCTAGAGGCATGTCTTATTTATTTATTTATTTATTATTTGTTTGTTTGGTTTATACATGCACTGGGTACAGTCAGAAGCGTGGGAGGGTGAGAGAATTCACCAGAGCCAGAGCGGGGAGCAGAGCAGGCAGAAGGACCCAAGTACACTGCTGAGGGGAGCAGCGGGCGGCAGGAGAGGTCTGCTCACCATGTGGGACCCTCCTCCGGTGGCCGGGGAGCAGCTGGGGATCGAACCGGCTGCAGAGGCTGCAGGCAGCTTCGCAACCCAGCGCTCAACCGCTGCGCCACCGGGGAGGCCCTGGTGTACACAGAACTCTTAATCCCTTCCAGTCGATCTTTGCCCAAATGTTTCTTTAATGATTAGACAAAATTTCCATCTCTGACTTCTAGCCCATTAAAATAATTTTCTCCACACAGTTAAGGTTTTTGAGTTTCCCTTTTTAATTCCTACACATTAGGGAGTCTTAAAGCCTTGTAATTTTTCTCATCAGTTTCCTAGGGCATTTGCAATTTGCATAAGGACTAGTTCCCCTCACCAAATTTAGCTCTGCTGTCAGAGCTATTGCAAGAAGAGGAGGAATTTGAGGAAATTCTTTTAGGTGAGAAGTTTTGGGGGAGACAGAATTGTCTGAAGAATGTGGTGGAGTTGGGAGGATCTGCTAACTAATGAATGCACTGTGCTGTCTTGGGCCCTGAGCCCCACTTCCAGCTCTGTCACTTCCTCACCCACTTTAGATATATTGTTTAGACTCTCCGAGGCTCATTTTCTTCAAGTGTAAATTGAGAATCATAATTCTTATATCATTTTTTTGTGAGGATCCAATTGGATAATGTATGAAGTGGCATATTTCTTGATAAATTGTACCTGTTATTATTTTTAATTTGTGTGTAATTTATTTAAATTTTATAAGGCAAGGATAGCTCTAGTGGAGACTATAAAAGAGCTGAGCCTCATATACAATCAATCATAATCCTCCCTCTTTACTTCTTTTTTCAGAATCAGGTGGTCAGGGCTGTGTTCACCCCTGTTGCTTCACAGGGCCATTCCTCTATTATGATGTAGGTAAAAGCTATGATTTTCCAGGTCCCAGTCCTTTTATTATAGAGATCAAAATTTCAAATGCCTAACAGGATAAAGTAAATAAGGTACATGGGCACATGGGGAGTAATGTCCTTGAGACTTATACCCTGCCCAGAGTTTAACCACTACGCAACTCCCACCAACAGTTGCTATTAGGAATCTAGGCCCAGGATGGCCAAGTCGCTTGAATCTTCAAGAGAAGCCAGAAATGCTGATTTGTGTATCTCCTGAATCGTATATGCAAACAATGATAAAAAAAAAAAAACAAAAAACTAAACCCTGCTTAACTTAATTATACATGTCTGCAGGCCTTTGATGGCCTGTGGGTCCAGTACTTGCAATCTCTACTATAGAACTGACCCAATTCTAGCAGCTTCATGGGCTGATTCATCCTGGAGCTCTCCTCTGCTTAGTAGTGTCTACTGACCAGCAATTATGTACTAGGCACTGTTCTAAGCACTTTACATCTATTAACTCATTTAATCCTCACAACTATATTAAGTAGGTACTATTGATGGAGGATAAGAATTTGAAAAGGAAACATTACAAGCTGGAGATAGGGGTAAACACAGTCATTAAACAACCTATATAGAAAAGTAAAGAATTTCTAGCACAGACTGGAGGTGGGGATACGGAGATTAAGGGTTTTTGTAAAAGAATCACTGGTCCTTCCCAACTGATCTAGCCAAAGCAATAGAAAAAGAATGACCAACCCTAGAAATAATTAATTTAACAGCAATTAACAATCAGAAGAAGACTATCAGTGCAATTTTTGCCCTGGCCTGGGCCAGCAGCCCTTCTGCCCACCAGTGACTATGACGATGCTTTTTTTCTCTCTGCAGGGCAGCAGCCTTTCTGCCCGCCGTGACCTGTGATCTTGCCGCGGCTTCTCTTCACTGACCTCCCTCAGCAGAGGTGGCTCTCCTCCCAAGGCTGCCCACCTGTGACCATGCAGGGCTCTCTTTTAGCAAACCTGACTCTTCCGAGGGCAGCTCTTTCTGCCCACTTTGCAAGTGTCCTTTTCCTTTTCTCCCTTTTCATAGTAAACCTGCCCTTTGGAATAACTAATGTCTCTGTGTCAGTGGAAACTCTGTCCTGGTGAAAGGGAAGCTCTGGTGAAACTTTTCCCAGAGTGAACCCAAGTGGTGGAGTTTTGTAGAGTGCGGGGTCCTTGGGTTCACTCTGGGAAAGGTTTTACCAGGGCTCCCGTTTCAGCAGCACACAGCAAGTTTCCCAGGCGAGTTTCTCCATGAGACAGAGACGTTAGTCATATTTAAAGAACAGGTTTATTAGGGAAAGGGAAAGGGACAGGTTTCCTGAGAGAGGCCTGCATGGTTGCAGGCCCTGGGGACAGCGGCCTCCACTGAGGGAGGTCAGTGAAGAGAAGTCCTGGCATGGTACAGGTCACAGCAGCCAGAAACCTGCTGCCCTATAGAGGGAGAGAGTTGGTGAAAAGTGTGGAACCAAGCTTAGCCAAGGCTTCGCCATTTTGTGTATTCGCCATCTTGATATTTTAGTTCTTGCAAAACTGCATTCAGGAGATAGTTTCAACAGTCACAGCCCTCACCCCACTTGTTGACATAAAGTCAAACCATCCCCAGCTGCCAATGAGGGCGGTCTTATCCATAAATGGGGCTGCATCTCTACCCGTCCAATCAGCTTAAGACTATAACCACGTGCGCCAAAATGCATTCTAGTAGCCAATGGGTGATAACCGGCATGATTTGATTTTTGAACCAATCTGTAATCTTATAAAAAACCCCTACTTCGGGCCTCCCCGGTGGCGCAGCGGTTGAGCGCTGGGTTGCGAAGCTGCCCGCGGCCTCTACAGTGCCGGTTCGATCCCCGGCTGTTCCCCGGCTACCGGAGGAGGGTCCCGCATGGCGTGCAGACCTCTCCTGCCACCCGCTGCTCCCCTCAGCAGTGTACTTCGGTCCTTCTGCCTGCTCTGCTCCCCGCTCTGGCTCTGGTGAATTCTCTCACCCTCCCACGCTTCTGACTGTACCCAGTGCTTGTATGTATAAATCAATCAATCAATAAATCTTTAAAAAAAAAAAAAAAAAACCCTACTTCCCTTGTTTGGGCTCTAGATCTCTGCCACTGCGTCTGTGCATGTCGTGAACCCGGACTCTAGCCCGTAATAAACTCCTTTGTGTTCTTGCATGGGCTGCACTTGGGGGCTGCACTTGTCCTCGGGGGCTGTGTGTCCTTGGGGGCTGCACTTGTCGACACTGGGCACGACAAAAAGAAGCACCTGCATGGTCATAGGTGGGCAGTGGGAGTGCTGCCCTGAGCCTGTGCAGAGACTGTACTGATACAGCTGTTTTCTCTTTGGGAGGGGTCACTCCTCCGTGGAGTGGCCTGCTTGTTGCTGATGTTGGGTAACAGGCAAAACTAGAAAGGGACCAGAGATTCCAGGGTGGGCCCAATCTCCATATCTTTACCCTCAGACCTTTGCTCCACTCCCTATAGCATTTGATTCTGCTTGGGTCTCATGCCTTGAGATAAGGCACTGGTGCCTGAGGGTCACGACCTCTACTGCTGGGTTAATGATCTGCTATTCCGCTTGACCCCCATCTCCTTGTGTGAGTCAGGTTTTAGTCTCGTGAGGTTGTAGGGTAAAGAAAATGTCAGACTTTTCTGCCCTCCCGCCATCAGGATAGATGAAGGATCCTTGAGCTCCTGAATGCATGCCTGATGTTGGGCACCTGGAGTAGGGTGTGGGCATAGGTAGATGGGATTTACCTGGGCTAAGACTGGGCTTTTAAGGGCGGCGTCACGGGGACGCCAGCAGAAGCCAAGAAGCCAAGAACGAACAGAAGCCGAGAGAGAAGCAAGAGAAGCAGAAGCAGAGAGAACGCCAGAGAGCCCACAGAGTGAAGACTTGCTGGGGGCTGGGAGGCCTGCCAGCCTCCTGGCCTCACAGCACCCTTGCCTGCTGTGTACCGGGTAAATCCCAATAAAAGACCTGCAAAAACCACTGAGGACTCTGACTCCTCCTTTACCCGGTCTGCATGGGATCAGAAAACCTGCACTGTGTCCCTTCCTGCCTTTACAGAGGTCTCCTTTCCAGTTTTTCTATTCTTGTCCTCCATCACAAGGACCCCACTCTCCAAACCCAACATCTCCAAAAATGACTTCACTATCTCACTCTGCAGAAGAGGAGACCAGACAAGTGATTAAGTCAGCATTACATACAGGCAGAGCTGGATCAGGATTCAAATGTAAGCAACCTGACTCTTGATTGCCATGTAAATGTTGTTAAATAACAAAAATCTATTTGAGTTAATTTTAAAGATCTAATTGACTTTTTAAAATGACTCATGAATCAAGTAGCATCCCATTTAGCAACTGAAAGCTGCAAAAATTTACATAAAATACATGGTTTTTATAGTCAGAAAGGGGGTGGGATAAGGTCATTAGCAAAAGAAAAAATAGAACATTTGAGGCAAAACCACCTTCTAGTATGGGAAGATAAGATGTCTTGTTACCTCACCAAGGCTGACCAGGAAACTCCAGATAAGTTAACCTTTCCACTCTTGGGAGAGGCTGAAGCTGCAATTAATGAAATATTGAGTCTTGGTGGGACTTGGCATGGACAATTCCATTTGGGCCTGTTATATTTTTTTAGCAGGATTTTCTGTAGCTTGTGCTTTTATTTTTTTTTTTTTAATTTTTTTTTTTAAGAGTCTTTTTTTTTCTTTTTAGAGGCATGTTTATTTATTTATTTATTTGTTTGTTTATACATGCACTGGGTACAGTCAGAAGCGCGGGAGGGTGAGAGAATTCACCAGAGCCAGAGCGGGGAGCAGAGCAGGCAGAAGGACCGAAGTACACTGCTGAGGGGAGCAGCGGGCGGCAGGAGAGGTCTGCGCGCCATGTGGGACCCTCCTCCGGTGGCCGGGGAGCAGCCGGGGATCGAACCGGCACCGCAGAGGCCGCGGGCAGCTTCGCAACCCAGCGCTCAACCGCTGCGCCACCGGGGAGGCCCTGTAGCTTGTGCTTTTAGAAGGAGAAATGGTATATTTCTGATCATTTTTAAGAGGAAGATGTCAATGATTTAGATCCATACAGCCCTCTCTCCAGTTCTCTTCATAACAATCTGGATGCACATTTGGAAAAGAAGGGGGAAAGGCTGGTTTTGACTTCTGACTTCTCTGGTCTGTTTCTTTGGAAGTAAATGGTTCTGAAAGCCCCCATTGTGTGAACTGCTAGTTTACCCTTCCCCCCCTCAACTCCCCACTCCCAGGGCAGTCTGGAGTCCACATAAGTCTGGAGGCTGCAGAGGAAAACTCTTCATTAACAATGCATTGATTTGTGACTACACTTTTATAAAAAGAACAACTTAAATAGAGGTTTTTGCAGCCTTTTTTTTTTTTTAAAGTAGTGTTTCTGGTTACTTGCAAAGCACTGAAGAGGATTTAACTTTGAGATAAATACAAGGAAACTTCAGATGTGTTGCTGCTAGCACTTTTTTTTTTCATTGAGTATAAGGGTGAAAAGAATGTTAAATTTCAGGGGGAATTATCAGGAAAGAGAATTTCTTCTCAGTTGATGAAACACAGCTGAAAGGGGGTAAAATCTTTCACCTAGCTCCTACTTTATTCCATATGATGAAAAAAATTCCCTTGTCTTGTCTGAAAAAGAAAGTGAAAACTTGTCATTTTTGTCTTGCACTAAAAAAACTTATAAATATGTTTAAGAGAGGAAAACAAGCCTGGGTAAAAATTTTGGGTCAGACAAGAGGAGAACTCAGGGCTTAGTCACCCTATCCAGGAAAAAAATGATTTATCGAGAGCCTGCCATGTGCCAGACACAGTCCATACATTATCTTATTTATTCTCAGCTCAAATCCATGAGGTAAGTATTATTTTTCCTGAGGTGTTGAGAAAAGTCAGTCACCCTTAATTCCCCTCCACCTCCATGTGCCTTGTCCCCACCCCCAGATATTAAGTTGTGACTTCAGAGAAAGGAGTTGCTTAGAGGTGGTTGTATATTGGAAAGTGGGAAATCTGATGAAAAGTGGAGGATTTTTCCCATACATCTTTTAGCAGAGCAAACATCTGTTTTTATTTTTCCTGTTATTTAGGAGGGCTGCAGGAGATTATGGAGGAGCTAAACTTCCCAGCACCTCAACCCCTCCTTTCAACCACATAGAAGTCCCAACTGTGGACTAGACATTTTCAATATCCATCTCTTCCTCTCTATTCCAGTTGCCTTATCCTCTATTCTCATGGACTATCATGGTAATCTGTTTAATTGGGTTTCCCATGATCAATTTGTCCTCTTCCAATCCACGATGCAACTGCTGAATAAAAATGAGGTATTGCACCTGCTTATTGCACCCCTTAAATAGCCTTTTATTATCTACAGAAAATGGCCGAGTACAGACTTAAAAATGGCAGATCTTACTAAGGTCCAGTTCACCAGTGTTACTGGGGTAAGTCAGACATTTGTAGTTTTTAAAAAGATTTATTTTTATTTATGCATACAAGAACTGGGGTCTAAGCCAGAGGTGCGGGGGTTGGGAGTGAGAGGATTCACCAGAGATAGCATGGGGAGCAGAACAGGCAAATCTACTGAAATACATTACTGAGGGGAGTAGAGGGCAAGACAGGAGAGGTCTGCTGTGCCATGTGGGTTAGTTTCCTGGTCAGGGATCGAACTCATGTCACAGTGGCTGGCAATAGCTTGATAGTGCTGAGACTTTAACCCCTGCACCACCAGGGAGGCCCAGCATCCGTAGTTTTTAAAGCTGCACAGTCAATGGTAAGGTTCATGCTTGTTAGGAATTAGTGGCCCAGAGAGTCGGGCTTCTTGTTGGGCACAATGGGCCAGCTTGGGTAAAAGAAATTTCGAGCAATTAGGACAAGTTGCCCCAAGTCCTGTTTGAACAGGTGGACTAAACATGGACTCTCAAGCCCTGTTCAAACAATTTTGTACCACTGACCACAAGGTGCCATCATAGATAAAATGTGTCACATCCTGACTAATGATTATCTCACGGGTTCTTGGAGGGAAAAAGCTGAGAGCTCACCTGTGCAGCTGGCGTGTAACCCTCTGCATGTGTCAAGGTGTAGACCTATCCAGAACCAACTATGACACTGCTCTTCTTCTCCTCCCACCCCCTGGATTTATCTTTCAGTTATCCTTCAAATATTTCCTCCTAACACTCTTCCAGGAGCCAGATTAATTTCTCCCCTGCACTGACTCCTCATGCAAGAGTCTATTTGATAAAGCCTGGACTGCTTCAAGTACAATGAGTGCTCTCTGGTGAATTCTTTCCTCAGAGGGCAAAGGATCCACATTTTTGTGGGTTGAGGCCTGTACCAAGGTTCTCCAGGCTCTTGCTCATGCTCCACTCTGTGGTCTCACTTCCCACCCTGCCCTACCTTACCTTCTGCTCCATCAAACAAATATGCCTGATATCCCCATTCACCACATACCCTTCCCTGTTCCTGCACCCCACTGTTCCATCCTTCTATCTGCAATGTTCTTTTCTCTTTCACTGATTTCTTGAGGGAAACACATCTTTAATCTTGTCTGGGAAATCAACTCCCACTAGAAATGAGACTGTTTTTCTTTTATGTCCATCTGAACACCAGTGCACTCATTTGTCCACTTTCTTGTGATAAATTTGAAACATCTTTGCATTTTAAGCCCCAAGCACATAGTGTTTATAGTTAGTACATGTTTATCAAATAAAATGAATACACTTTGCAGTTAACTCAAGGTTCATCCAACTTCAAGGCTGTCTGAATCCCATGTTCTTCTGCTCCTAGCAAGACACTGTGACATAGAAATATTAGCAAACTTGTGGGCACACTGAATCACCCTGCCTTTTTACTATGACCCCAGAGAACCATCCCAATACAACATGCTCAAAATATAGTAAAATCAGGCTGTTTAGCTAAATGGTACTTCGCTTTTTCTTACTTAATGTTATATTAATATGCTTTTACTGAGAAACTTGTTACTTTAAGAAATATTTCTATAGTTAAATAATATTCCATATTACCATATTTTTAATTTAGTGGCCTTCAAACTGTGGCTTATAATCCATTAATAAGTAGGTGAGTTATAATCAATACCTTTAAAAAAATGAACATCTTTAAAAAAAATCAACACTTAGAAAAAATGACCTAGATGTATTGTATGTAGTAAGGACATGTATTACCTCATGAATACACATATTGTCTCACGAAGCTTTTTTTTTGGATCACATATCTTTGTGTATACATGCAAATATACTTTTGGCATGTGGCTATATGATAATCAAAAAGGGTCAAAAGCTACTGTTTAAAACATTATCTAACAGGAGGACAGGTTATTTATATTTTCTACTATTACAAATAACACTATAATGATTCCTCTGTGGATAATTTCTGAAGTTTGTTTCTCTAGGGAAGATAGATATGGCAAGTAATGGGGTCAAGGAATATGAATTTTTAGTTTCCTGATATCTTTTATCAAATGATTATTGAGAAGGATTATAGCAATTTAAACCACCAGCAACAACTTACGGTATACTCATGTGACATTTTTAGAACCGGACCCTGAGTAATGAACATTCTTAGGCCCTAGATGAGGGAGGAAAGCACATTCCAGGCAGAGAAAGCAGAATAATCAAATGAATTAGGACAGGGCTGTGGGAAGTGCCTATTGATTTTGAACAAAACAGATACTCGTGTGTATGGTTGGTTGTTGAAAAAGCAAGTGAAACAAGCTAAGTGAAACAAGGCAATGAAACAAATACTCTATGATTTCACTTTCATGTGAAGTCTTAGAAAAACAGAAGCAGAGATCAGATCTGTAGATGCGAAGGCAGGAGATAGAGGTAGGGAAAATGGGTGAAGGTGGTTAAAGTTACAAATCTTGAGTTGTAAGTTCATGGGATGTATTGTACTATTTTACTGTAGTTAATAATACTATATGCTATATTTGAAAGTTGCTGGGGAAGTAGATCTTAAAAGTTCTCATCAAGAGGGAAAAATGTAAGTATATATATTTATTTTTTTAAGATTTATTTATTTATACAAGAACTGGGGTACAGGCCAGATGTGTGGGAGGGTGAGAGGATTCACCAGAGACAGAGCGGGGAAACAGAACAGGCAGACGGACCGAAGACACTGATGAGGGGAGCAGCATGTGAGGCAGGAAAGGTCTGCCTCACCATGTGGGTTTCTCCCTGGCCGGCCGGGAGTCGAACTGGCACTGCAGAGGCTATGGACAGCTTCACAGCGCTGCGCGCCCACTGCGCCACCGGGATAGGACCAAAAATGTAAGTATATTATGAATGTGAACAACTTACTGTGATGATCATTTCACATACAAACATATGCATCAGTACAACATATACATTTATCAAATCATATTGTATTCCTTAAACTTATATGTTTCATATCAATTATATCTTAATAATTGAAAATGAAAAAAGATTAAAATAAAGCACAGGAAATAGTTTGTTAATAAAAGAATAAGAGCGAGAATGTAGTAAAATAGTCAGTGTTCAAGGGCTTTGTTAAGTTTTTGGTCTTTATTCTTTGGGAACCAGAGCACCCTTGGTTTGAAAGCACAGAGTGAAGTTGTTACAGGGCAGAGAGAGGGCCACCACAGAGCTCCCAAACCTGCCTGCTCTGAAGAGGTTCTTCTATCTGCCGCATCAAGACAAAACATATAAGACTTTAATGGAAAGGAACTTTAATACAATTAGTAAACAATACAGAAAAGATAATATAGTTTCTAAATCAACCACCCAAAGTTATCCATCCTCTCGTGGTTTTTAAAAGTCCACCCAAAGGGGATTGGCCCAGAGCAAGGACCTGAAGCCTGCCACAAATCTAAAGCACCTTCCAATGAGGACCCACAGAAAAGGATCAGAAACAACCAGACAAGGTTGTTAACCTCCCCACGGGTCTCTCACCCACATCTTGTCACCCAGTCCACGACCAAAAGGCAAGCACAGTTTCTTCACGTGTCTCTCTCTCCTTGTGCCTCCTCCAAGTCTCCTTCTGGATCTCCATCCTGCTTCCTTCCTTCCTCAGTCTCTTCTCCATCTTTTTCTCCTCTCTGCTCAGTTCCACCCTCCTTTGGGTGGGGCAGGGAACCTGGAACTTCCCCTTTGCCTGGGGACCACCCTGTATCAAAGTGATGAGATGAAACCTGCATGAAAAAAAGGACAAAATGGAGGAAATAAGGCGTTAGAAACCATTTTGGAGTCTATCTCAATAATCTAGGTAAGAAATGAGAAATTCAACTAGCGTCACAGATGTGGGGAGAGATAAAAGTGTACCAATTTGAGAGACATCTCTTAAATAGACTCGGCTATTTATACAATAGTATTGTTATAGGGCAGCCCCGATATTGAACGGGTTACCTGGCTGTTGGTCCTCACCCACGCGCTTAAAAGAGACTTATTAATACTTCACTGCAGGCACACACAAACGGTTAATAAAAGGTTTATTTACAAGGGAAAAGGAAATAAGGAAAATGTACAACTCAGGGAGAAAATAGGGAAATAAAGTCTTTAATGCTTCCTACCCGATCCGCTGACCTGGAAACCCAAAAAGCACTCTCTGAGCTGGCGGAATGCTGCAAGCTGGTGGAGAGTCAAAATGGGGGACCCCTCCAATGTCCACGTGTCTGGCTTTATACCAACCTGGCTGCTTAACCCCACCCTCAGGTCCCAGCCACCTTCCCTTTGGTGGTGATGGGATTTGGAGTTCCCAGTGTCTTTGGCTTTGGCCTGGGGTGGGGGTGGAGTCCACAAAGCCTACATGGAATTAGCTTTAGGACATCCTTTTCCCTCTAACAGTATCTGCCCTACACATTGCACAAAGGAGTTATAAATTTCAAACAAGATTACAGATATGAAAAATACCTTGAAAAGTTGAGGGGTGAAACAAAAGTCCATTATTATCTCCTATGATCTTCTATGGACCTGAAAGGGCTTGTCCAGAACGAAGGACAATAAAGTGCATTATGACTTGATTCTGGGAAGGATAGTGCGCTGCTAGGGGCAGCATTGCACAGAGAAGATCCCAACTTTGAGTGATAATTATATGGACTTGGGGAATATCAAAGCAGAAGAGAACATGGACTGCCTTTGAGAAATCCACTTTAATCTTTTGTCACTCTCCAGCACTTTCACATTGCTGTTGCCTGAAAGACACTTCCGGCTGGATGGGTAGTTAAGGGGGCTAGGGTGGGAGAAATACTCTGCAAAAATAGCTGTCATGCCACGTAAAATGGAGCAATGGTGTTTCTCTTTTTGTTTTGCTTTATATTGTTTTGGCCAGGTTTAAATGTAGGTCGTGTTCTGCAATTCACGATGTGCATTATACCTATTCTCTTGATGCTTTTAGATTTCAGGCATTGATTGTTTAGTAGCTCTAGGGTGACACTTGCCGCAAATTGTGGGAACTGCATGCCTTAGAAATTCAACATTGAAGTTTCACCGCATGTGAGATGCGATGGAGTAAAGACTGTGATTCCACAAACCCGTTATGAAAATCAGTTGTGCCATGGGATACCACATTCTTGTTTGATTGATGTACAGCTCGGAAACAGAAAGAAAGCTAGTTAGGAAGTACCTTGCGTGCCCACACCTTGCGTTGTGCTGCCCCCTTGCGGTACACGACGCAATGGGGCTCAGTGGGGTGCTCTGGACTGGGAATCCCAACAGGTGGCCTGGAGGCGCGCTGCAGCCTCTCACCTTAACCAGCTCTGTAACCTTTCTATAGGTCGTAAAACCTGCCTTGCTTATGCAGCTCGGTTGTTATGTGGTTTAATAACATCATGTATGTGACAACTCTTGTATATTCTATATAAAGCGGTGATGCTTTATCCTCAGGATCTTACACTCTCGGTGAGTATAATGTGAGCATTGATAACGACTGGAGACCACACAATATTGGTAGCAGTAATAATAAC
This sequence comes from Talpa europaea, assembly GCF_964194135.1. NCBI lineage: Eukaryota > Metazoa > Chordata > Mammalia > Eulipotyphla > Talpidae > Talpa > Talpa europaea. The sequence continues at coordinate 100,486,925 of NC_140070.1, read as the reverse complement.
AATAGCCAACACTCTGTGGTGGCTTCATTCAGTGACAGTTTATTTATTTATTTAAAGATTGATTTGTTTATGCATACAAGAGCTGGGGTACAGGCCAGAGGTACAGGGAGAGGGGCCGGTGAGAGCATTCACCAGAGACAGAGTGGGGAACAGCGCAGGCAGACTGACTGAAATATACTGCTGAGGGGAGCAGCGGGCGAGACAGGAGTGGTCTTCCTTGCCATGTGGGTTTCTCCCTGGCTGGGGATCGAACTTGTGCTGCAGTCACCTGGACACCTTCATAGGTTGCGTTTTAACCCCTTGCACCACCAGGGAGGCCCGATTTATTTATGCATACAAGAGCTGGGATACAGGCCAGAGGTGCAGGGGGTGAGAGGATCTACTAGAAACAGAGTAGGGAGCAGAACAGGCAGATTGACTGAAATACACTGCTGAGGGGAGCAGCAGGCGAGACAGGAGAGGTCTGCTGTACCATGTGGGTAGCTCCCTGGCAGGCCGTGGATCGAACTTGTGCTGCAGAGGCTGTGGATTGCTTCACAGTGTGGTGCTTAACCCTTGCGCCACCAGGGAGGCCCCATTCAGTGATAGTTTAGCCAAGCAGGGACTATATACCCTGGATTCCTTTTTTGGTTGGTTCTGGGTTGCAGGGCGGGGATGGGGGGCTCATGGAGAGAACAAGCAGCCAAAATTCATGCGAGATTAGAAGGCGGAAGTGAAGAAGCAGAGGCTGGTTCTGGGGAAGTTTGTGAAAGTCACCTGGGCCCCAAGGGCGCCGGCTGTTATTGCTGATCTGTTCTGACTATATTGGAGTCAGGCAGCAAAAGGACCTGTGGGTCCTTCTACTCCCTTGAAAGCTATTTCAGCTTCTCCAAGTTCCGGTAAGCGCTTGGGGAGCTTGGTGGAGGCACAAGGCAATGGGTGGGTTACATGTAGTGGGGTAGTTGTGGGTTCCGTTTTAACTTGCTTTCCTCTGGTTTGTGGTGTGCATCGTACCTGTTCTCTTTGTGCTCTTCTCTCCTGACCTAGCATTGTAGGCCGCGAGTGGATACAGAGATAGCAGTAATCTTCAGTAACAATATTTGTCATTAGTTTGGTGGTCCTGAGTGTAGACTTTTCTCCGATTCTTTCGCTTTCGTCTTGCAGACTTTTATTTACCTAACTTTGGCCTTTAATGGTGCCGGATCTAATCCATATAATGCAACCCTTATTCCGTATTAGTTCATGTCCAGTGGTTCTGCTTCCTTGGCTGAACACCCTATGATACTTGCTTTATAGACTCTCCTAAGCATTTGAAATGTATTTATAGATCTGATTTATAACACTGGCCTGATAAATAGGTCCTATTTTATCCATATTTTGAAGATGAGGAAATTAAGGCATAAAAAGTTTAAATAACTTGCCTAGCATCAGAGTCACTAAGGTGCAGAGCTTGGGATTTGAATCCTAGTTTCAGTTTAGTTCAAGAGTCTTTGTTTGCTCTTATTCACCACACTATACAGTCTCTTCTAATTATATTTTCAATGCTATTGTTGGAATTCAATGTCAGGAGAGAGCCATGAAGACTAAAATGGTCGCTCAAGGACCGTTCCAGTTGCATGAAAGAGCTGAGCCTGAGAATACAGGTTCTAAGCATCAGAGCAAGTGGAAAGGCCAGATTGGGGCACCAGTCCACAAGGAAGAAAGGACAGGTGAATGGTCAAAATGAATGAAGGAACAGAATTAGTTATGTTCTCAGAATCTATGCAAGAATCCCATGCAGGTCAATAGGGAGATATCCAGTCACAGACATTGAGAAACTGTTAAAAGTACCTGCACTTTCTTTCTTTCTTTTTTTTTTTTTAAGATTTATTTATGCATACAAGAACTGGGGTACAGGCCAGAGGTACAGGGGGTGAGAGGACTCACCAGAGACAGGGTGGGAACAGAACAGGCAGACTGACTGAAATACACTACTGAGGGGAGTAGCAGACAAGACAGGAGAGGTCTGCTGTGCCATGTGTGTCACCTCCCTGGCTGGGGATTGAACTTGTGCTGCAGTAGCTGACACTTAACCCCTTGCACCACTAGGGAGACCCCAAAAGTACCTGCACTTTCAAGAGTGGGGATCTAGTGGGAATTTAGCTTCATGACACAATTATTATTGTGTAAGTAGGAAGAGAGGAACTGGTGTCAAGGTATGAATAAATGAGCAGTTAATATTAGGCTTCCTAACCCCTTCTTTCCTGGGCACTGATTCCAGGGCCTGGGCGAGTTCAGATCAATAAGGGCCAGTTAAATGAATATGTGTGATTTGTGCCACATCCCTTCAGTGATTCAGGTGGGAATGACTAGCCCCCTTATGCACTCTCAGATCCAGATAGGAGCATATTAGCAGGTTAGGCAATCAGATCCTTGTTTGACAGACCTGTTGATGACAATGTAGGTAGATCTGTTCCATTCCCCTAGTGTCGTGATTGGTTGATGGATAATTATATGATATCAATAGGGCCAATCAAAGCTATCAGAATGAGGTATTCTGTGACTGGAAGCCATACGTTCACTATAAGTTGAAACTACTTGTGGGTTATCTCGCTGAGCCAAATGGATATGTGTCTATTCTTTCATCATGCATCAACCTCTTTTTGGAGAGGATGAGCCTAATATGTAAAGAAACCAAAACCAAGAGAGCACAGACCACGTTCCTTGAATTCCTTGATCTAGTCTTACTTTAAGGTCTTGACCTGTACTATCTAATATGGCTAATGCAAAGCCATATTGCAGTGTCCTGGAAATGAAAATGTCCACCAGCTTTTGAAGATTTAGTGTAAAAAATAAGTAAAATATATCATTAATTATTTTAACATATTGATTATATGTTGAGAGTAGAATAATTATTGACAAAATATATTATTGAAATTAATTTTGCCTGGTTGTCAAAACTTTTTAAATGTGTGTATTAACAATTTTTAATATTATATTTTTATTGGCAAGAACTTGTCTATACTCTTCAATTATAGTTTCCTATTTTACTGATACTCATTTGAACTTTTTTGTGACTTGCAAATGAAAATATTAAGACAGACATATATTGGCGCTCAACTTGGGCAATTAGGAAGACGCAAGAGTGCCAAATAGAACATTAAGCTCTATTTGTATGTAACTTCTATGACCTTCGAAATTACATAGCTTCCCCTCGTTTTTCTTTCAAGGGCTGGGCACAACTTAACAAATATCACTAGCCCTTTCTTTTTGGCTATTCTACCACCACAAAGCCAATATATTTATAGCCAGCCATTAACCATATTCAAAAATTTAAAGTTATCCTTGATCTTACCCATTGCCTTCCATGTCTTGATTTTCAACAAAACAGACTTTTGATCCAAGATGAACTTTTAAGATCCTCAAGTTGGGTATAAACTCAGTTTATAGACATGAAATCTGAAAATGTGTTGACTCTTTCTTCATCCTCTCTGCCTGTCAAAGCTCTTCTCAAGTGATGGAAGCAAGCAATTGCTGCATTTGAGTCTTGCCTTTCTCCAGGAGAAATTTCCTGGCCACCTCTTTTGACTCTTGGTATTATAAATGCTTGTATTAAATGATCTGCTTGATTGTACTGCTCCCTTGTGGTACCAACAAAATAGAAGTAGTTCTGGAGGAAGGTGTTTAATAAAGTATAGTCAAGGATTACATAAAATATATTAATTTTGTTTTCCCTTGCTTATTTGTTTCAAACAAGAAGAGGTGTATAACATTTTACTCATTTACTTATCAAAATAAATGAGAAAAGACCTTATTCACTAAGTTAAAAATAATTAAAAAGTATACTTAGATATTAAGAATGAAAGAAAGGAAAGGAGAAGAGAATGATTAGGAGTAAGAGGTAAAGACAGACCTTAAGAATGAGGCATATAGGGGCCTCCCCGGTGGCGCAGTGGATTGAGCGCAGTGCCGTGAAGTTGTCCGTAGTCTCTGCAGCGCGGGTTTGATTGCCAGCCAGGAAGATTCCCACATGGCGCAGCAGACCTCTCTTGTCTCGCCCTCTGCTCCCCTCAGCAGTGGTTTTGGTCTGTCTGCCTGTTCTGCTCACTGTCTCTGGTGAATCCTCTCACCCTCCTGCACCTCTGGCCTGTACCCCTGCTATCGTGTAAATAAAAAATAAATCTTCAAAAAAAAAAAAAAGGAATGAGGCATAGAGAATAATAAAGGGATACTTAAAAATAAGAGACCAGATAGTGGAATATAAAGAAACAAAACAAAGGAACAGACAAAAATAAGTAAAAATAAATCCTAGAAATATGACTACAGAATTGAGGCTATCAGAGGAAGAGGGGTGGAGAACACAGCCGGAGGGGACCCCATATTTTTAGGTTTTTTGGTGGAGGGTGCAGTGTGATAACACACATCTGAAGAGGTGTGAACCTGTTCACCTAAATCATATATGGTGGTGTAAACCAATGTTACCATAATAATAAAAAAAGTTACAGAAAATAAAGCCTCTTATGCAAGCAGAAAAAAAAAAAGAGACAAGGAAAGATAGAGTGAGAGACAAGAGACAACAGGGAAATATATCTTTAAATAATAAAAACAATCTCTATGGAATAAGGGTTTTGCAGAGTCCAATGCTGTCTTTCGAAGGGAGATTGGTACCAGTTCAAGACAAGGACTGGGGCCTTTTGAAAGTGGTGACTACATGGGCCTGCTGGAGAGAATGGTGAAGAGGAATTACCAGCTAAGAATCTGGACATGCTGGGTGGGTTGGGTGGTCTCTGGTTTCAGGCGCAACACAGGTTGCTCCTTCCCATAATGAATGAGACTTAGTCTCAAAGGGGTATTTCCTAACTTCCTCTAGAAGGGACTGTAAGAAACAAGGGCCAAGTTATAATACCTAGAGTTCTAGAAGCAAGTGACAAGGCAAATCCATCTTGTTTGGGACTGTGTTAGTCAGCTCAAGCTGCTGTAACAGAAGACTAGGTGACTTAAACAAGGAGTTTATTTTCTCATAGTTTTGGAGGCTTATATATCCAATATCAAGGTGTCAGCAATGTTGGTTGCTGATGAGGCCTCTCTTACTGGCTTGCAAATAGTTGCCTTCTCACTGTGTCCTCACATGGTCCAGAGATAGTCCTTCATCTCTTTGTTTTTTTTTTTTTTTTTAAGTTGAATAAATTTGATTTGTAATTGTGTAAGTTTAAGGTGTACAGTGTGTTACTTGGTACATTTACATATTGCAGTATGATTGCCAATATATATCACTATACTGTAGTATTGTCTATATTTATTATGCCATGCATTAGATCACTATGACTTATTTACTACTTGTTGTAAGTTTATATCTTTACAGAACATCAATCTTATCTCACCCTCTCATCCCCTGGTGACAAGTATTTTATTCTCTGGCTTAATATTTTTAGATTCCGCATGTCAAATGATATCCTATGGTACTCATCTTTCTCTGCCTGATTTATCTCATCCAGAATAACGTCCTCAAGTTTCATCCATGTTGTGCCGAATAGAAGGATATCTTCCTTTTTCACTGTTAACTAATATCATATAGATGTACCACATCTTTTTTCTCTGTTCACCCATTGATGGGCATTTGGGTTGTTGCCATATCTTGGCCATTGTGAATAATTCTGTGATAAACATGGAAATGCACATCTCTTGCAGAAATCTTGTTTTTGTTTTCATTTCTGTTGGGTCTTGTTGTGCTATGGCTATTTTGACAATATTAATTCTTCCAGTTCATGAACATGGAATGTGTTTCTGTTTGTGTCTTCTTCAGTTTCTTTCAGCAAAGTTGTACAGTTTTCATTGTACAGATCTTCTACTTCCTTGGTTAAATTTATTCCTGTGCACTTTATTTTTTTTGATTCTGTTGTGAATGGGATAGTTATCATTTCTTTTTCAGATGTTTCATTATTAGTGTAAAGGAATGCAATTTAATTTCTCTGTGTTAATTTTTTTATTGTATAAATATTTATTGAGAATGTTTTCTTTTTTTTAAATAAATTTTATTTTTATATTCCCCATACAATTACAACCCCCTTATTTTGACCTCAATCCCTCCCCTCCCCACCCCCCACCCCCATAGAGTGTCTCTTATTCATAGTTGTTTGTTGATTTTGATATTTTCTTTCTTATAGTTATTCTTTTTCCTGGTCCCTTATTTAAGTTTTCTAGATTCCTGCTATGAGTAAGACCATCTGTGTGTTAATTTTGTATCTTACCATATTTCTGAAATTGTTATTTATTCCAATAGGTTTTAAACTGACTATGGAATTTTCTACATATAATATCATATCATCAGCAACATCAGCAAACAGCAACAGTTTTACTTCTTTCCTGACCGTGGATGCCTTTTATTTCTTTGTCTTGCTTAATTGCTTTAGCTATGACTATAGTAATATGTTGAATAGTAGTGGTGAGAATGGCCACCCTTATCTTGTACCTGATCTTAGAAGAAATCCTGTCAGTTTTTCTCCATTGATATGAGCTTATTTCTTCCCTTCCTTCCTCCCCTTTCTTTCACTGTAGTCTCAGAGTCTATATTCCACATATTAGTGACACTACCCAGTACTTATCTTTCTCCTTTTGACTTATTTCACTTAGCATTGTCCTTCCCAGCTCCATCCATGTTGCCATAAATAGCATGCGTTTATCTTTCTTGATTGCTGAATAATAATTCTGTCATGTATATGTAAACTACATCTTCTGGATCCATTCATCTATTTTTGGACATTTGGGTTGTTTCCATAATTTTACTATTGTAAGTAGAGCTGCAATAAGCATGGAAGTATAAGTTTCCTTCTGAGTTAGTATTTTTGAATTTTTTGGGTGGGGGCCTGGGAGTGGAATTATTGGCTTGTATGGCAGATTCATTTATAATGTCTTGAGGCACTTCTGCACTAATTCTATAAGGGCTGGGCCAGTCTGGATTCCCACCAGCGATGAAGGAGAATTTCCCTTTCTCCACATCCTCGCCAATACTTGTTTCTGTTTTTCTTCCTAGGGACCATTCTCACAGGTGTGAGTTGACATCTCATTGTGGTCTTGATTTGCAATTTCCTGATAGTAAATGATAATGAACATTTTTTCATGAGCCTGTTTGCCATATTTGTGTCTTCTTTGGAGGCATTTGTTCTTTTGCCCAGTTTTTGATTGGGTTATCAGTTTTTCGTTGTTGTTAAGTTGTATGTGGTCTTGGTAGATCTTCCTTATCAGTCCTTTGTCAGATGCATGGTGTGCAAATATATTCAGTAGGATGTCTTTTCATTTTAGTTATAGTTTCTTTTGCTGTGCAGAAGCTTTTTGGCTTGATACAGTCCTAGCTGTTTATGTTCCCTTTTGTCTCCCTTGCTGTTGGGTTCAAATCCCTAACGATATCACTAAAGTTTATGTCATGAATTGTTTTGCTCAAGGCATATTTTTAAGCTATGATAGGATAGATCATTAATAAACTGCTCTATGACTAGAGTAAGGCAACTCATTTTTGGTTTTTCTGAGACTGAATTCCTGGAGTGTGCAGTGCAGTTTCTTCACTTTTGCTGGTAGGAACACCCATGTACTCTGTGACCTTGTAATCTCCACTCAGTGCACAGATCTCCATACCCAGCAGCTACATCTGCTGTACCTCATCTAATCTCACATTGTATGTGTGTCACTTAATCTTTGTTCAGGTGTCAAGTGGATCCCTTTTTGCTCTCCCTGCTGGGAATTTCTTTTCTTCCTACTACAGGCTGAAAAAACTCCATCTACCTGTGTCCTGATTTCCAGGCCCTCTCTGTACAGACAACAGACCTATTGTGCTTTGCCTAAATTTACTTCCATGAACAATAGCCCAGATATTTCCTTCATCCAGAAAGCCAGGAGATTATAGGGTTTACCTCATTTGTTTACTTCTTTTATTTGCTACCTGATGTATTAGATCTGAAAACATTTCAGTTTACGTGGGCTTGGCCTGAGAATTCAAACCAGCAGCCAATTGGGTTGTTGCTGCTGGTAGTACACCCTTTGCTGCAAACCATGTAGGGATTAATAGTGATTTTTGCCTCTAAAGCCTCTACCCTTTGTGGCAATGAGGCTGTCACTTCTCTGGAATTATAGATTCATATAGTGCAGCTGCTTAATTCCCATAGAGAACCAACATGGTTACTCACTGTCATGCTGAGATGCTCTTTCCAAAGGCTTTTTACAAAGCTAGTTCTCCAGTCCCATCTCTCCTTCTCCTCATTCAGCAGCCTAGTGAAAATGTTTAACTGTTGTAGGGGTACAGGGATGCTGACTTTTTTTATGATTTTATCCTGGGCGAAACTGTGAGTTCATATGACATCCAGTCAGAATTTTATTTTGTCCTTTTGGGCTTACAAAAGGCTTGTTTCTCCCATTTTACCTAGGCAAATCCACATATCAAAGGAGAGAATAAAGGCGATTTTTACATGATATGGCTCTTGGCAAGAATCTGTAGATGTTACATACTTTTCTCCCTTATTGCACATATGCAGTCTTTCATTGGAAAGACCTCGCCACACCTTTCTGACAAATAATGGTTAGGGTATTAGGTCTATTTAGTCCTATGAATTGGAAAAAACCTTATGTGTTGATACCAGGAAATCAAAGCCCCATTTAGGACATTTTTGGGAGACTATCCCTTACATTACTTAATATAAATGTGTTGTAGCTTGATTCAGAATCTTTTTATAAAAAATCCTCAGGCAATTAATATTATTGACCATAGATATTGCTGCTTTATTATCTCTCGTTTGGCACTTTATTTTTTATTTTTTTTATAAAGATTTATTTATTTATTTATACAAGAACTGGGGCACAGGCCAGATGCACAAAAGGTTGAGAGGATTCACCAGAGACAGAGGGGGGAACAGAACAGGCAGACTGATGAAATACACTGCGGAGGGGAACAGCAGGTGAGACAAGAGAGCTCTGCTGGGCCATGTGGGACCCTCGCTGGCTGGCTGGGATTGAACCGGTGCTTCAGAGGCTGCGGACAGCTTCACATCGCGGTGCTCAACCGCCTGCACCACCAGGAGAGGCCCTCTCTTAGCACTTTAAAAATGAAGGATGTCTCTTATCAAATAATCAGTTCATTAGAAATTTATTTTGGAAACAATACACAATAAACATTAATTTCATATAGAAGCCAAAATAACTTGTGTTGCCAGCTGCGGTGTTCTTTCCCTCTTCTGTGTGGCTTGAGTCTCAGGACACGGTTCCTGGGCCTCAGTGCACATCCTTCGGAAACCTGCTCTTGCTCCTAACTCTGTTGCCAACAGTGTAACTTTAGTCGTGTAGGACCCTGGGTAATAATAGAAACTCAGCACACATATCACATGGGTTTCTAGAAGGGACTTAAAAGAGAAAAGTATTGTGGTTCCTTTTCTCTGTGTGGCACTGTCTTTGATTCCTCTGTTTTCCTCTGGCTGTTTTCTTTTGCTCTCGCACTGTAGTGTTTCCCTTACTGTCCAGCGTGCTCCTGCTGGTCTTTAGCTGAACGGCATTTCCTGGTCAATTATTCAGCCTCTGCCCTTCTCTATGGTGCATTCCTATATTGCAGCCACATTGCATTATTAAACATATTCATGATAAACAATTCAGAGTAGCATTCAAAATTAAAAACATTCATCCTGAGGCAAATAGGAGCTCTGGTTTATTGGAATATGCTTTAACAATAATCTGATATTCCTTAGAAGCTTGTTATCAAATTACAATCTAAGTTGTTGGGTGGTAGATCTCTTTTTAGGGCCCCAGGGGCTAGTGACCCACTCTGGATTTGTTCTTGGTGCTTAAAAATATGGCTTTCTCTGAAACCGAGAGCTTTTCTCACAAAAGCTGATTTTCCATTAGAAATTTTCCTCTGACTTTTCTCTCTTATGACACCTCCTTGAGAAATAGGAGCCAGGTTGCTGCTTCCATCATCCATTAGTTCTAGATGAACTATATTGTACTATTGTGTTAATTAAGGGGTGCATTTGGAATGGTGCAGCAACCATGTAAATGAACAGACCTTTAACATTCTCACCATTTCTGGAAGAATTTTCTTTATTTTATTAATCCTTTAGCCACTCCCCAGGGTGATCTCAAATTCTTCCTCATGTTTCTTAAGAAGTGGCATTGCCTTTAAAGAGCAGTATTTCTCATCTCCCCAAAACTACCTTTAAAGAAGCAGAAGTGAAAAAATGGTGGCTGCATTGCTTCCTGTATCCTCCAAGACTTCTCAGCTCATCTCTCAATACATCAGTTTCTCAAAGGTAAAATGAGGTTTATAATAATATGTAGAATTTAAAGCTATTTTTTAAAAAAAATATTTATTTATTTATGCATACAAGAACTGGGGTGTAGGCCAGAAGTGGGAGGGGGTGAGAGGATTCACCAGAGAGAGTAGGGAACAGAACAAGCAGATGCACTGAAATACACTGCTGAGGGGAGTAGTTTATGAGACAGGAGAGGTCTGCTGTGACTTGTGTGTTGCTCCCTGGCCTGCTGGGATTGAACTCCTGTTGCAGTAGCTGGTGACAGCTTGATAGCACTGTGTCTTTAACCCCTACACCACCAGGGAGGCCCAAATTTAAAGCTATTATAAAATATAGTGAGTTAATACTTGAGCAGTGCCAGAAATATTATTCAGTGTATGTTAGCTACTATCACTATTATTTAAAAGGACTCATGTTTTTAAATCTGTTTTTCGACATGTATTGAATCAACACTGTATTTTAAACTATTCTGTCGTTCTAGAGTCCCAGTACCACTAATTGGATTTGTGATTTAGGTCTCTTCAGACAGAACCTGAGTGAAGTCAAGGCTGAGTGGAGCTTTGATGCATTTCAGAGAACCATCTATATAGTGGATCCTGGCCTTGACTTGCTGAGTCTCACCCATTCTGTATGTCTTTTCAGGGGACTCTGCCTACCATCTGAGATAGCCTCCTGTTTAACTGTTGCTCTTTCTTTTTCTCTCCCTCTCTCCCCAGTCACTGGTAAGTGTTTACATGGCCTGAGATTGGAGAATGATGTAGACCAGGAACCTCTGAGTCAGTTTCCTTGTGCTTTTTCCTTATACCTGGGCCTAGTACTTTCCTGACTTCTCTCCTCCTTGTAAGTAATGACCCATTTAAAAGTGATGCTGGTCTCACTATTAAACTATTGCCCATCCTCAAAAATGAATGTCAAGTTTACACGGGCATTATTCAATATCCTTCGGAAACAGTTTATCTTCAACATGATGTAGCAAGACTAATGGACATGACAAGGTATGTTGTTAGGGGTATTTGTTATTTACCTGATGCTATCAATTGAGTGCTTATGTCCCTCCAAAATTCATATGTTGAAATATAATCCCTAAGACAATGGTATTTGGACATGAGGACTTTGGGAGGTAATTAGATCATGAGGGTAGGTGGTCATGAATTTGGTGCCCTTATGAAGGAGATCACAGAGAACTGTCTTGCCCTCTTGCCATATGAGGTTACAGTGAGAAGATGGCTATCTCTGCACAAAGAAGCAGGCCTTTGCCATATACCAGATCCACCAGCACTTTGATCTTGGGACTTCCCAGACTCAGAAATGGAAGACAGAAATTTCTGTTGGTTATAAGCCAACCAGTCTGTGGTATTTTTGTTGTAACAGCCTGAGCAGAGTGAGACCAAGTGACCAGACATGTGACCTTGCATCAGGGTGACCCTATTACCAGTTCATCTAAGTTTGTCTCATTTAATACTTGTAGTTCTAGAAATTAATAGTGTTCCTTCTTCACTCTCAGAGTTCTTACTTTGAATAGTACATTATTCAAAGTATAATATACTATACTTTAATATATGCATTATATATATTATACTATACAATTATCTCTACCTCTGTATTGCAGCCTAATGGTCTCTCTAGGCTCTTTTTATTTTAACAACTCTGATACAATGCTTCTGGGAGAGTTATGTTGCTTTTGTCAGAAAAATCTAACTTAAGCACACTTGTAGTGAAAGGTGTGATGAAATAAGTCTTCCATGATTGCCCAAGACAGGAGAAGAAATCTTCTGCACTTATGTAAGATACCTTGTGCTTGTACACCAATTTTAGGATTTATCATGTTATATTCAAATTAGCTTTGTCCTATGACTGTACTCCTTGAAAGCAGGGACTATTTTGCAAATATTTGTACATTCTCAGGGCCTCACACACTGTTTGGCACGAGAAGGTGCTGGAAAGATATGGTCATTGATCAAAATATTTGTCATGATCAATTGAACTCTGGGTTGTTTTTCAACTCTTCTATTGATCTGAATTGGTTAGTGCATACTAGAGGCTGATACCCATCTGTGTTGTAAAACAAATTAATGCTATGTATTATCAGCTTTGCAGGCCACCACCCCGCCTGTGCACCAGTCATCCATGTCTGAAACCTTGCTTTTTTCCCCACTTCGCATGGAGGCAGGTGTACCTCTTTCACTTCTTTTACACTCATTAAGTCTGACGACACTACATATTCCTGTCCACCTGATCCTAAAGCATGAAAATGAGATTTTTTTTTAAGATTTGTTTATTTATGCATACAAGAGCTGGGGTACAGGCCAGAGATGCAGGGGGGTGAGAGGATTCACCAGAGACAGAGCAGGGAACAGAACAGGCAGACTGATTGAAATACACTGCTGATGGGAGCAGCAGGAGAGACAGGAGGATTGCTCCCTGACAGGCTGGAGATCCAACTCGCGCTGTAGAGGCTGTGGATTGCTTCCTAGTGTGGTGCTTACCCCCTTGCGCCACCAGGGAGGCCCGAAAATAAGATTTTAAAACTGAGGCAATATCTACCTTAGCTAGCAATTTCTTAGGAAAAATCCTCTTAAGTACTATAGCCAGTCTCAGAAAATGTTTTCATAAACCCACAGGTAAAACCAACGACCCACCAAAGTCATAATTCTGGAGTCTGAAATAAAAGCTCATCTTGACAATAGAGACTGATCAAATAAGGGGAAACCAATTAGAATATGTTCTTAGAATAATTCTCATTCTCTACCTGTAGTTCTGGTAAAGTATTTAAGAATAGTGACTCACATATGGTGTTTATACTCTGGATTTGAATGACCTCAGGTATTCTTATCTTGCTTTGCAATGAATAATTGAGATTTGGGCATTACAGGATGAAAAAATATTGTTTCAAAATCCAAAATGACTATAGAAATTTGTCTTCCAAGTGTGATAAGGGTGACATTTCATATCAGAGGAAAAATATATGTCTGCGCTTCTTCCTTTTACTCACAGTGGCCAGAAATGGAAAAAGAAATGAAAGCATGCAAATTCAAAGTCTCTACAAGTTTTTCTGGGGTACCTAAGTTTATGAATAAGGGTATATAAGCCTTTGTATTATTGAATGAGTTTTTTTTCTTAATGTATGTGGAAGTGAATGCAGAACTAGGTTATAGTGGACAACTAAGTTATTCTGCTTGATAAAATGAGGGACTTCAGATGTGAGATTTGAGGGAAAGAGGTAATTAAGCATCAAGTCATATTAGTCTGAAGACATTTAAGTAACAGGAGTGGCTGATAATCAAGTGTAAGGCACGGACATTGCTTCTGTACAAACCTCTCCATTGTCCCAAATCTGTAATAAAGCCTGTTGTTCTCACCATGCTTTTAGGCATATTACCTACATTGTCTACACTGAGTATAGAAAAATTTTTAAACTTTAATATACTTGAAAATCATTTGGGATCATAGTAAACTTTGTTTGGGACTCCCTGGTGGCCTAGGGGTTAAGTCTTAGCACTATTGCTGTTGTAGCTTGAGTTAGAGCCCCAGCCAGGAAGCTAACCCACATATAGCACATCAGACCTCTCCTGTCTTGCCTGCTGCCCCCCTCAGCAGTGTATTTCAGAGGATCCACCTGTTCTGCTCCCCACTCTGACTCTGGTGAATCTTCTCAGCCCCTCATACCTCTGGCCTACACCACGGTACTTCTCTGCATAAATAAGTAAATAAATCTTTTCCACCCATTAAGCTAATGAGTTTTTATGGCGTCCCTTCTGACTAGTGGAAAGTGACAAGCATGGCTTCTGGTTTTGTAGCATGATGTGATATCTGTCAGGAGGATCCACTGAGAGTCCATCAGCTTCCCAACCCCTTTCATGAGAAACGTGGGCAAGTAGTGTTGCCACCTGGCACCCAAGTGAGGATCCTGAATATGACTGACGGCCAGTGATGCTCTAGGGGCGCAGAGGGACTCCTGAAAACACATATTCTCTTCCCTTGCAGCTTTGTGTCCAGTTGGCTTTTAGAAATCCCTGCAGCCAGCCATGTGCACTTCCCATGAATGTGTGGGCAACATAGAAACATCACATACCTGGATGGTTCAGGGCAAAAGGTAAGCCATTCACACCATCTATACCAAAGCTGAGAAGAAGCTAAGTGCCAGGGCATGGTCCTGCGGCCACCAGGGTCTTGCTCATTACATCAGTGAAGCACGCCCTCCTGCAACAGCTTGTTCCCACCACATTGTGCCATCACCATGATTCTAGTTTCAACTGTTGAGACCTCATTTTGAGATCTTAAGACCTCATTTTGAGCATCAAGGAGAGAAACAAGAGAACTATAGACAAGGAATGCAGGTAAAACATCTCTTTCAGTGGATTAAGAAACTTAAAATTAGGGCCTCCCTGGTTAAACACCGTACTATGAAGCAATCCACAGCTTCTGCAGCATGAGTTCAATCCCCAGCTGGCTAGAGAGCAACCCACATGATGCAGCAGACCTCTCCTGACTCGCCCACTGCTCCCCTCAGCTGTGTATTTCAGTCAGTCTGCCTGTTCTGTTCCCCACTCTGTCTCTGCTGAATCCTCTCACACCCCGCATCTCTGGCCTGTAACTCAGCTCTTGTATGCATAAGTGAATAAATCTTTAAAAAAATATAAAAGAGAAACTTTAAAATCAGAAAAACCTTGAGACCACAAGCCCTAGAGATCCTCAGATGTTTTAGGGGAGAGTATTAGACTTCTTAGGAAAAAAGAATAGAGTCAATTTTATTGAATTTCAAATGATGTGCTGGCAGCTGGCACCTGAGTAATGGTGACATGGACTGTCTTTTAGGCTTTTGGATTGAACCTTCCCTGGTTTGCTTTTCATGGTCCCTTTCCTTTTTCTTTCTTTGTGTGTGTGTGTGTTTAAATCCTCCACTTCTTTTCCTTTCTAATTCTAATCTGTATTTTGCTCACATCCAATGCCTAGTCTCAACTAGAATCCTAGGAAGAAAAGTCAAGCTTGCCCCGAAAGTGTCACCCCTAATTAATATCCTAGAAGGCCACCCTTTCATTAGTATTCAGACCTGGTTTCAGCCCAGATCATTAATGGACTCTTTTCTCTGAGGATGATAATTACGTGTGACACTGATGTTCCCTGCCAGTCTGGGGAGATGAAGAGCTTTATCACTGTGGTGGACTCATCAGAGTTCAATGGCATGGCTGAAAGCTGCTCCACCAAGAAAGCATATAACATTGTAAGCAGAGTTTCAGCCATCACTGGACCTGATGTGGCTGCATAACCTCATGTGAGGTTCATGCAGTCACTGAAAGATGAGAGCACTAATGCTGCCATTTACTCACAGTGTCCGATATTAGCAAAGCTTTTCATTGTCCTCAGTTCCCCTATTGAGTCAACCAGAGGTAGGCTAGATGCAGTAAAAACAGGAGTTGCTTTTCTGAAATAAATTCTAATCTAGGATACTTCTCATTCTGACCACGTATGGGCTCTGAAATTGTTGATATTTTCCCCAAACCTTGCTTTCCTGAACAGCCTTTCACCCTGTTGACCATTTTCCATTCTAATCTTTATTTTTTAAAAGATTTATTTATTAATACAAGAACTGGGGTACAGGCCAGAGGCGTGGGAAGGGGAGAGAATTCACCAAAGACAGAGTGGGGAGCAGGACAGGCAGACGGACCGAAAACACTGCTGAGGGGAGCAGCAGGCAAGACAGGAGAGGTCTGCTGCGCCATGTGGGTCTCTCCCTGGTGAGCCGGGAATCGAAGCCGTGCTGCAGAGGCTGCGAACAGCTTCACAGCACTATGCTCAACCTGCTGTGCTACCGGGGAGACCCTCCATTCTCATCTTTAATGGCTTTGTATATATTGAAGAACTTCTGCATACATTCTTTGGTGCACATTGCCATTATCTCTTTCTCATTCTCCTATTGCTTCATCATTTTCCCAGTGGAAAGTTGCTTGTTCCTTTCCCTGGCTTATATTCATAGGGCAGTGTGTCCCACAATATTATGTAAGCATTTCCTCACCCTGGTACTTCTCAGAGCTCTGGTTTAGTCTGACACATCAGGGTGTGGATGGCAGCTCTTCTGCAGCAGGCAAATAGCTGAGGTGAAGTAGGTAGGGAGGATAGTGCCAGGAATAAGAACCAGGCCAAAAAGAAGGTAATGAGCCAGACAGGCAGACCAGAATCTGGGGCCACCATTTCCTGGCAAAAAAAGCAAAATAGGTGGTCTGCCTTCCAGGTGTAGTTCTGTAGAAACTGAAGAGATAAAGAAGAGCAAAATGAGACTGTTTATTGAAGCCACCTTCATTTCCAGAAGTTTATAGATGCTTCTTGCTAGATAGAATTGGTGCCCTGCCATGACTGCCTCTGAACCTGCAGGCAGAAGTGAATGAGGATGGAGTAGAATCAGGAGCATAAAGAGAAAGTCAGTTCCTGCTGAAGACACTATCAGTCATGTATTGTAAATTGGGATACCCCATGTCCAAAGGATGACCAGGGGTCTGGGTCTCTCTCTGGAAGGGACAGCACCAATCTCATTGCATGCCAGATTTTAGAAATATTTCTATGGAGCCTGTATGAATTCTACTAGTAGCATAAATCTTCTCACTAGCTACAGTAGTCACTACTAATATTTGTTGAACTGAGCTGGGTTAAGTGTGAGCAGACTGGGGTTTTTCCTAGAGTAAGCCCTGGATGTGAGTCAGGTAGCATTCAGTTAACAGGCGTTAAGCAGGCAGAACTATTGAGGAAGCAGAAATATGAAAAATCCAGAGGTGGGGCATCCCCAGGATACATTAATTCAGTCACTCACCAATGTCAAGAATGGCCATCTCCTTTTATTCTTTCTGTTCTCCAAACTCAGAGGGAATCAATCCTCCCAGGGTGACCAGACAGCTGCCACTTTTTCCGAGTTGCATACAGACACAAGAACAAACAGGATTAGGATTAGGAGAACTATCTCTTCCAGGTTCTTCTTCACAGAGAGGCCCTGTAGATCCATCCTCACATCTCTTTGGCAAGAACTAGGTTTCTGCTTACTCCTAAATCAATCACTGACAACAAAATGACAAGCATATTTTCATAACTGATTTATATTGTGTTGAGCACAATGTGCTCCTTGGGGTTGGAGCTAGACTCTCCTTATACCCAGATAGAAGAGCATGGCTAGGTAAGGGAGTTGGGGAAGGCTACCATCCATGTCTGCTATAACAGTTTTAGGGGCTTGGGAAACATTTGGAACTAATCATTGTGAAGGCCAAGGTCTAGAGTCTGGTGGACATGTCATGTTTCTCTCACCTCTGATAGAGCGTGCGTGAGGCCCTGAACTGGGGTTGCATGAAGACCACACTTAGAAGGGTAAGGAAAGGATGGAATGGGAGAGGCTGCATCCCCATGTCAAGATCTTGGAATGTAACACATACATTCCCACTGATGTTGCAGCTTCCTTAGGAGATTACCCCTAGCCTGGTTCATCACATAGCTGTGCTGATAATTCAAAAGAGAAGTTGTTTTCTTGGCCCACTAACTATTCTGTGTGATCATAGTTGAAAGATTAACAACGAGGGTACTCATTTCCCAAATGCCTGTCCTTGCTCGCTAGATGTCTTTCTATAGCTCTGACTGCCCTTCCAGCATTCTATTTCTTTTGTTATAATCCCTGTCACATCTGCTTTCCAGAGTCAGCTTTGAACTGGTGGGGGAAATGCATATCTAGCTGGTCTTTTCGACAGCCTCGGGGGGCAAAGTTGTGAACAGAACATCGCTTGCACAGCCTGCCTCGTCTTGCTTGACAATTGTTCTGTCCAGTCTTCCTCCTCCTACTGCCCATTCTTATTTCAGGTTCAAAGAGACAAGGGGAATGGTGCTTTTTTCCTAACCAACCTTTAATCGTGTTTTCCCATTACTATTGAGGTGACTGCAACTCTCATGATGTTATAGCTTTAGTTCTGGAAGTAGTACCTGTTTCCTATTTCATCCTTTACTTCTTAGTAACTCTTATAAATTCTTTGGCTAAATTCAGTTGGAAAATGAGATTCTTCTTATCTCATTCTTAATTTCTTTGTGTGAGAAAGTCACAAAAGGCACTTTTTATGTTCTGTCTTCTGAGATTTAAATGCCAGTCTAACCTCTTGTACCCTTGACACACTGTCCCGACATGCTTTGACAATGGAGACATTTTAGATGCCATAGAATATTTCATAACTTTAAATATTTTATAACAAATTAAATGTTAATTATATGCTGGTCAGGGAAGAAAATCGCTGAAGTATTTAATTAACATTTAATTTATTAGTCATCAAATATTTAAGTAACTCCTATCTGAGGGACTTTTCCTCCTTATTAGTTATAAGTTAGTAACAAGTTATCATGGTTAGTTGCTATAGCTCCTACTCCAAGTACCTTTGGCCTTTCTAGATTTCTTTTAGAAGATCTTTCCATACATCTACAGGTAGACCTCTGTGTAGAAAGACATATTTCTAGTGCCTTTCCCCCCGCCCAAGTTGTGAGTCAACTTGATCGCTATTTGAACAAATTTTGCCCGCAGAAATCCTGTGTTTGCATGGTACATTATAATTTAAAAAATGCTTTAATTTTCATTGTCGCAGTTGGTCTGTTGCTAGAGATAATGCTCATAGAAATTTGTGGGGTGTGTAGAATCTCAGAAAGCTTATGTAACTAACTACCTAATATCACAATCAGTGGAAGAGTTGGTTTGATGCCAGACTTTTTCTTACTAATTTTGTAAGTGATGAATGTCAGGTGATCATTTAGCCTCAGAAACATCCTGTTAGTAGGGCCTCCCTGGTGGCGCAGGGGTTAAGACACAACCTATGAAGAAATCCGCAGCCACTGCAGCACAAGTTCGATTCCCGGCCGGCCAGGGAGAAACCCACATGGTGGAACAGATCTCTCCTGTCTCGCCCACTGCTCCCCTCAGCAGTGTACTTCGGTCCGTCTGCCTGTTCTATTCCCCACTCTCTCTGGTGAATCCTCTCACCCCCCCATGCATCTCTGGCCTGTACCCCAATTCTTGTATAAAAATAAATAAATCTTTAAAAAAAAAACATCCTGTTAGTAACTTTCAGGAGCCACTTCTATTTTTTGTTTAATTTATTGTGAATGAAAAAATGTGGCCTGTAAACTATTTTCTTGAATATATTTTTATTTAATCAAAGTTCACCATCAACTTTTTGTAAATGTTTCATGGACATCTGACAAAAATATATAGTCTCAATATATATATTTGGAGCCATGTTCTTTTCCATATATTTAATACATATAGTATTTATATATTTAATTTATTGAGTAACATTCAGGTCCTCGAGTTTATTTTTTTTTTCTAGCACGTGCATCTATGTCCGAAAGCAGAATGTTAACTCTTCCTATTATATTTGTATTCCTATTAATCTTTTGCATTTCCAGTACTTTTTGCTTTATGTATCTATCTGTGTTTTGATTTGGTGGGTGGTATCTTTTTGTAGATAGTGCATTCTGTTGCAGCATTGTCTTTGACCTATTTAATATTTTTGTAACCTATATGATTTTAAAATGCTCTATTCAACTTTCTTTTTACTTATATTTTTCTCAGAATTTCTTTGTATATTTCTTTTATTTTCAACCTTTTATTATCACTGTAGGTGTTTCTTACATGCTTTGAGTTTTTTTTTAAAGCAAATCTGATTTTTATCTTTTTTCTTTTAATGGGAGAATTCACTCAGGCATAGTGTTAAGACTGGCATACTTGATGTTATTCCATCACATACTTATTTTTTTATCTATTTATGTGGTTGGGGGTCTCTTTATTTACATGGCTTATTTAGATACAATCGAGCCACACTAGTTACACATATTTAAAATATACAAATTGATCAATTTTTACTATTGGATTGTTATTATTTTTAAAAACCAGTATCACTTTATTTTTTAGGTTAGTCCTTTATTGTAAGATTTTTAATTAATCAATTAATTTTTAAAGATTTATTTATTTATGCATACAAGAGCTGGGGTATAGGCCAGAGATGCAGGGGGCGAGAGGATTCACCAGAAACAGAGTGGGGAATAGAACAGGCAGATTGACTGAAGTACACTCCTGAGGGGAGCAGCGGGAGAGTCAGGAGAGGTCTGCTGCGCCATGTGGTTTGCTCCCTGGCCGGCCGGGGATTGAACTCGTGCTGTTGAGGCTGCGGATTGCTTCATAGTGCGGTGCTTAACCCCTTGTGCCACCATTAGGCCCTATTTTATTTATTTTTGTGTAGAAGAATGGGTGTAGGCCAGAGGTGTGGGGGTGAGAGGATTCACCAGAGACAGAGTGGGGAGCAGAACAGGCAGAGCTACTGAACTACACTGTAAGGGGGGCAGTGGGTGAAACAGGAGAGGTCTGCTGTGCCATGTGGGTTAGCTCCCTGACGGGGATTAAACTCCTGCCACTTTGCCGTGGGCAGGCCATTGTGATAGTACTGAAAGTTAACCCCTAGGCTACCTGGGAGACCGTACTATTGTATTATTTTTGTTGTGGTAACAATGACTTACAGCACTGTATATAATTTGACCTGTAGGTTCACACCTCTTCACATGTATGTCCACCTGAACTGAAAGCACCCATAACTTCCATCTTATTCATTGGGCTTCCTTCCGTCCCCTCCACCCCTGCTCCCTCTCCTTACAGTAGCTTCAATTCTACAGTCAGATTTCTAGGATTTGTTTTGGTTTGGTTTCTCTATTTGTTTTGTTTCTTTATATTCTACGTGTGAGTGAAATCATCTGGTTATATTCTTTTACATTTTGACCAGCAGTTATTGAGAGTTCCATTTGATCCACATTTACACCAACACAGACAATATCATCAATTTCTGTTCACTTGATATTCAGAGAACCAGGAAAGTATGACCAGTTCTCAAGGGAAAAGACAATAAGCACATGTCAACACTGAGATGCCCTAGATGTTGGTATTATTAGGCAAAAGTTTTTAAGAAGCTGTAATGACTATCTTCTGTGAGGTCAAAGTAAACACAAATAAATTGAAAAGTAGGAGCTCCCTGCAGAGAAATAAAAGCTATAGCAAGAATCAGATGGCTATTTTAGGACTAAAAAGTATATCTGAAATAGGAAAGTTCACTGTATGAACTCAAAAGCATAGTAGAGATGACACAAAAGATGAAGTCAGTCTCACCTGAGAAAAATAAAAAATGGGAAAAAATAATGGACCCTTGAAGACCTGTAAGTCAATGTCGAAAAGGCCTTACATATGTTATGGTAGTCCTAGAATGAGAGGAGAAAGATATTGAGGCAGAAAATTACATTTTAAGAAAAATCCCCCAAACCTCCCAAATCTGGAGGAAATAAATTCATATATTTACAGATTCAGGAAGCTCAGTGAAACTTAAACAGGACAATCTCAAAAGAAAGTTGTACCTAGATGCATCATAGTAAAATGGATGAAACTAAAGATAAAGAAAAAAGTCTTAAAGGCAGGATGAGAAAGTGACATTACATACAGGGAAGCAGCGATTATAGAGACTGCGGCTTTCTCATCAAAAACCATGTAGTCCTGAAGAGAGTGAATCAACTTCAAGTGCTGAAAGAAATGAGCTGTCTACTCAAAATTCTATGTCCAGTGAAAATATCCATCAGAAAAGAAGGCAAAATAAAGATATTTTTCTCAGGTGAAGGAAAGCTGAGAGAATTTGGCAGCAAATCTGTTCCATAAGAAATGCCAAAGAAAATTTCAGGATGAAAAGGTCTTCAGGAATAAAGGAAGAGCAACAGAAAAGGCAAATCTCTGAGTAAATTGGAAATACTGTTTTTTTTTTTCCATTAGGGTTTTTAAGATATGTATGAAAAAAGCAAAAAATGGGATTTTTCAATAATGAAGATGTAATACACATGACAATTATAATGTACAGCTCGTTGGGAGGACCTATATGGTTGGAAGGTTTCTACCTTTTACATGAGGTAGCACAAAATTTGCTCTAATTAGACTGAGAAGGGAAGGTTACATTTTTATATTGTAATCCCTAGAACAGCCACTAAAAAGCAAGACGTAACAAAAGGACATATAACCAAAAAGCCAATAGGTAAGTTAAAGTAGAATATGAAAATATTTAAATAATTCACATAAGCTCTCTTCTTCATTTTCTTTATTACTACTTATTTGTTAATGTTGAAGTTCATTTTATTTCCACTTGTTAATTTGAAAGTTTCATACTTTTCCTGTTTCCCTTTCTGATACTTTAACTCAGATACATATTGCTCTGCTATTTTAGACAGTATCTTGCATATTTTCCCCATCAGGACTCATCAAATCAACAAAAGTATCTTTTCTGTAATTCCCACCTTTGCTCCAATAGTATAAGACTCTAAAAATACGTTCACTTTCCCTACTTCATAAGCTTCCAGTCCCACCCCAAATGATATTTTGAAATGTATCTTTTTTTCTCTCTCTCTCAAATCAAAGTTTTGCTGGAATTGTTTAGTACTTTCAGTTTCTGAGTCTTATTAAACTTTTCACTGCAATTTATCCCTTCTAATGATCTTTATTTAACATATATCACTCATCTCCACCGTTGATTAGTATCAATTTATTGTCTCTCACAAGCACACTATAAAGCTTGATGCTCTCTTTTTCTCTCTCTCTCTCTCTCACATATACATACACACTCTGCAAAGCTTGCTTTTGTTACAGATTGAGTTCTTGCATCTGATTCATTAGTTGTTTGGTAGAGCCCTTTCTTGAGCATTTTCTTCTGGTGATATATGGATGATGTGATTATGTGCAAATATTTCTCTTCCTGCAGTTAAATAGCAGGATTGGATACAAGACTTTTTAATTTGTAATTATTTCTTTTCAGTAGTTTTAAAGATATTATTCCAACATCTTTTAGCTTTTAATGTGATAAATAGTTGAGTCCTGTAAGATTGCAGCAGATTAAAGATGCTGGGCTCTCCTCCTCTAGATACTTACAACAAAACTGATGCAAAATGAAGTCACCACTGCTGAGGGAAAAACTGATGACCAGCATACACGATAGGATAATTAGCCTGATAGACAGGCTTAGAAAAAACTCTAAGTGAACTTTGTAATAAATGGGTAGTACAAACAAGAGAAGGAAGGAGTAGCTGTGGTACAAAGCCCCTGACAGCTGTCGACATGGGCACATGCCAACATCAGGGTTCCTTACCTGGTGTTGCACTAATAAGGGGTGTATAAGCTGTATGCAGGATGGAAGGTGGATTGCAGGAGAGCTTCAGGGATGAATGCATAGGGCAAGGACTACTGACTTGAATTTGAGGCTCATCGTAGAGAACAGCAATAGTCTGAGTTGGGTCAGTGCACCTGGACTTCCTTATAGAATATTGAAGTTCAGAATGAGATCTCTAAAACACTTGCTACTCCCTTCTCCAAAGAAATGCTTTACAGTAGGAATTTCAAATTCCTGAGTCTGTTGGAGGTGGGCCTTTGATACCTAGTGCCCCAGTTCGCTTTTATGTCTACTACCCTTACTAGTACTAGTCCCCTGATTACTCCAACAACTGAAATAAACAAACAGCAATTGAAAGTCACCTTACTAAGAGCCATGCAAAATTGAAAATGAGGAGACAGAAGAACATAGTGCAAATGCCAGAACAAAAACAAAACAAAACACAGCTCTGAAAGGAGCCCTGACTCTGGAATTGCAGAGAGTTACAGAAGGGGAATTCAGGACAACGGTCTTGGCAATGCTGATGGAACTTAAAACAAGAGAGGCTATAAAACAACAACAGAATAAAGATTATGAAAATATGAGACAACCACGTTCAGGAATAATGGTTGATTTAAATGCTATGGCTGATTTTAAAAATACAGTTGAAACAATTACTAACAGACAAACAGAAGTAATGTTGAGAATTTGTGAACTTGAAAACACAATGCTGGAGAAAGTAAGAATAGAATTAAGTAGAGAAAAAAGAATTAAAAAAATGAATATGGTGTGAGTTCTCTGGGACAACTTAAAGAGAAGTAACATCCATATCATGGCAATCCCAGAAGGAGGAGAAAAAGAGAAAGGCCTAAAACATCTACTTAAAGAAACAATAAATGTAAACCATCTCACATTGAGAAATGAACCAGAAGTTCATTCCAATTTGATCCATGAGACCCAAAGATTTCCAAAAAAAATATTACTAGATTAACATATACTAAAACACGTAAAAATAAAGTTGTCAAGAACCTTTGATAAGGACAGAAACAAAAAAAAAATATCAAGAGAACAAAGGAAAACTATAAGGGAACACCAATCAGACTATGAAGAGACTTTTCAACAGGAATATTACATGCACAAAAGGACTGGAAAGAGATATTCAAAGTACTTAAAGAGAAAGATTCCAGCCCAGAATCCTTTACCCAACAAAATTAACGATCAATGTAAAGGAAGAGTAAGGAGCATCACTGAAAATCAAAACTAAAACAACTTAACACCAAATCACACATGAGAGGAATCCCAAATGGGTTATTATAAAGCAAAAGAACAGTGACTATCAAGCAAGGCAAAACCTAAATTTAACATTGGAGGAGGAGAAGGAAAGTAACAATTTGGGCCATAACAACCAGCCATAGACCAGATGTTCAGTGAGGTCACACAAATTGTTCTTCATATACTAACTTCAGTAGAATCCTGAAATGAAAAAATAATAGAGGTAACACATAAGGCAATGGACATAGAACCTTCCTTTACAAAAGTACAAACCTTCCTTTACAAAAGTACAAACAAAAGCAAACAAACCACAAGACAAACCGAAACAAAAAATAAAAATTGAGCACATAACAACATGGCAATAAACACTTATATCTCAATAATCACCTTAAGTGAAAATGGCTTGAACTCACCAGTGAAAAGATAAAGAGTGGCTGAATGGTTTTCAAAACAAGCCCAGCTTTCTGCTGTTCATAAGAAACTCAACAACACAGACAAGCATAGACTTAAAGATTGGAAGGCAGTTAAACAAGCAAGTGGCAGCCCCTGCAAAATCAGGAAGAATCTTTGGTCAATGTGGAGTGGAGCTTTGTGCAAGTCATTAAGCTCTGTCTCTCATCTCCAAAGCCACCCTTCTAGATTCTAGAAGGGAATATTTCTGAGGGAAAAGGATAATATTTCTCTCCCACAGGTCAGGATAATATTTCTTTCCTACATGCCCCACTTCGGCATTAGTTATGGCATTGCCTTGTATGAAACCATACAGGCGCCAGTGAGCAGGGTCTCGATTTCAGAATGGAAATCTTGGCAGCTATTGAGAGAAGGATAAATAGAGGTTAGGAGAGCAACCACAATATCTGATAGTGACATTGAGGATAAAACCAAGCAACTTGTGGCTGTGGCTATTCAAATTGTGTCCTACTGAGCCTCAGGAGCATGTGAGGGGGTGAGGGGATCTGCCATTCAGCCCCAACCTGCCCCTGACACATACAACTTCAACTAAAGTATCTCTGACCGGTGAGCTATGAGGAAAATATTAGAAACCTATATAAAGCACTGTATATAGTATTATTGTTATTGTTCACAACAACAAAATGACCAGTGTCTTAATTAGCTTAGTTTTGTATAGTATAGAATTTGCTATTCAATTTCTGTTTAGCTAAGAGAAGAAACAGATCATTTTGTATGTTGCCAAGGTCCAGAAGTGTTGAGTAATGCTAATCTCAATAAGCTTATATCATTCCCTCCCTATAATATATTTGAAAGTACCTTTTGTGCACCTGCAAATGCAGATTGGTTTCTGTTTATTGTTGCAAGAGACACCTTTTATTAAGATGTAAGCAGAGCGGAAATAAAATTATAGTAGGAGTCTTCAGTTTTGACCTTCTTGACTTTGTTGCTAATAAACTGTCAAGATAACACATTGCCTTATACAGAACACCTTAAAATATTCAAGACTCCACTGGTCAGATTCCTTAACCAAAGGAAAGATAAATCTGTGTATAAACAGGTAGATTACCAATTTATATTGTCTGTTTCTTGTTTATCAGTCACTGAAGTTCAAGGCCACGGTAGCTTGGATTTTTCCTGTCTGAAAGGTTAACTTGGTGTTTTTGGATAAGGACTCAGCTTTTCAGTCTTTTGACCTTGGCATGTCATTCAAACTACAGCCCCTCTAATATGGCCTCAATTATTCAAAATGCCTTTAATCTTACAAATTAACCAAATCCCTTCCACTGCCCCTGCTCAGGGCTCAGGATAGACCTTTATCAGTTAATGAAATTTGACTTGAAAATTTTGAGGTTTTCATCATTTCTGTTTAATGTTAAGCTTCCCCCCCACTTATTACAAGAGTTAAAGCTACAATGAGAAGCAGACTTGCCCAAAAGTCTGACAGCATTATTTTAAAACAATAGATTTATTCAAATCCTAAGAAATAGAATAGAATGGTCCTATCATATATGGGCTGGCCTTGAATATAAAATTTCTTCTTCTTGTATTGGACTTTAATTTAGAAGCTCCTGTCTCCTTTCTTCCTCCTTCCTTTTCTGCCTTCATCCTTTCTTCCCTATCTTCCTTTCTCTTCCTCCCCTTCCTTCCTTGCCACTTCCCTACCTCTTTCCCTCTTCAAGAATTTTAAGACTGAGATTTTCGTCCTCAGCCAGCATTGAATTAGGGCCTGCTCCATAGATTACTAGAAAATCTATAATTTTGATTGTGAAGTAAACTTTTCTATCCTGAATTTTGTGACCCAGATTGGATTGGGACTGGCACAAAATACCACCACCCATTCTCTGTATCCCAGCCTTGAATCACCTTAAAATCCCAACCCCATC
The DNA here is from genome assembly GCF_964194135.1 of Talpa europaea. Lineage (NCBI taxonomy): Eukaryota > Metazoa > Chordata > Mammalia > Eulipotyphla > Talpidae > Talpa > Talpa europaea. Next base: position 100,459,904 of record NC_140070.1, on the reverse strand, counting down.
CCTTTGACTTCACTCCAGGCTGTGAGACATCTCTGGGGTTCACATCAAGCCCTTTCAGAATTCTTCTCCCAGTTGTCCTGGCAGAGAATGCCTAAACTTTCAGGATTGGCTGTTCTTTACTAGAACAGTTCAGTTCAACAAAGCTCTGCGGACTGCCTGCTATGGACAGGTGCAGGCAGATGACAGAAAGGTCACTCCCATCCCACTCCTGGGAAACTCTCACTTCTTAAGTCCCACAGTGATTTTCTTAAAAGATCCCTCAATGCTGGCTGGTTTTGTCCAACAAATTCCAACTGGGAAAATCTCTTTCCTGTGATTTAATCTCCACCTAGGAGGTTTTGTCTCTGGATTGCCAAGGGCTGTTGCACCAGCCATGCTAGATGGGCTCTGTGAGGGTGCCTGGGCCAGTCGCCGCCTGCTGTGGCTGAGGTTAGAGTCTCTCACTGCTGGCCTCGACTGCACTGGGATTTTGTTTCTATATATAGGCTTGCCAGAGAGCCTGGAGAAAGGGCCCTGACCTGGATGTCAGCACACCACAGCCACCTCTGGTGATAGCACAGGTCCCTTTGGCCATTGTCAGCCAGCTGGACTCTTCTGCCACCCTCTGTGAGGACTAGATGGATCCCTTGACAGAATATTAATTCTTTTTCTGTCTCAGGTTGAACGTACAAATTGAAACCAAAGGATTATGCTTGTTAAACTGACCCAGGAAACAGCCCACCTTTCTAGTGAGCTTAGCGGGCTCACTATTAATACACCTCTCTGCTGCTTTCCTGCATCGGAGTTCATAGAGTGGCAAATATTTTCTGCATTCAAGACTGTGTTCAGATGCTGGCTCCACTGTCTTCTATCTGTGTGCCACTGGGCAAGTAAATTAGTTTTCCTGGGCTTCGAAGTCTTTAGCTGTGAAATCAAGACTTTACTAGTATCTGGACGGTTCAGACAACCTAATAATGTCTGTGAGGTGCTTAACCCAGAGCTTAGTATATTGTAAGTGCTCAGTAAATACCTGTAATAATTATTGTCATATCTATATTTAGTTGCACCTCTATTGTTGTCAGTGTTTTCATATTCATTATCTGATTTTAACCACCCAGCAATTCTGGCAGGTAGGAATTATCATATCCCCTTTATATATGCAGAAATCGGGGCTTAGGGCATTGAAGTAATTTGTCCAAAGTTATGCAGCTAAAACACAAGAAGCTTGCTCATTTGGACTTTGGGCGGTGTGAGTTCCAGAGTGTTAGCTGCTCTCCTCACTGCTCCCTACCTCATGGCTCAGTCAAGCTCACAGTGTCATGTTCAGGTCCTTCCCCATTAAGAGGCCCCCTTGGGATGGTGTCAAGCCCCTACACCCTTCCCAATTCAAAATCCCGCATTTCGGAGAGATCTTCTCCAGGTTACTGAGTTCAGCCCCAAGCCTGCATGAGTCCCCATGACCCCTTGTTAAGGGACTTTTGAGCACTGTCTTCTTCCTCTGCCCTCCTTTTTGTGGTGGGCAGCTATGCTTAGTTACTCCTGGGCCTGACCATCTTTGTGCTCAGTGTCTCTTTTTACCACTTCCTCTTGGATTTCTGGTTCCTTCCAGAGTATCAGAGTACCGCTCTATGAATGCCATGATTTTATGTTTAAAAAGGGAAGCTGGGCAATGCAGCTTCCATTCAGAGTGGAGGGACCAGGCCTGAGAAATTCCATGTCCTAAACCTGCAGGAAAGCCTAAAGTGAGGGTCAGCCTTCAGGGCTTCTGATGCTGTCTTCACTTGGCAGAGCCAAACGCCTTCAAAGTGAGCCTGGCCAGTGCTTAAAACAGTTCTCTATAGGTTTTAAAATGTGGATAAACAGGACAAAGACACCAAGATTTCCACAAATATATGAAAAATTCAGATGTTACATTTATTTATTTATTTTTGTTTATTTCAGATGTAACTTTTAGATTGGAATTAACTTACCCCCCCACCCCAGCTCTGCTCAGTATATATATTCTGGGGTGTTATAGGTGTTACCAAGCTTCTTGGAGCAATAAAACTCCACAGTCAACTGTGCTTAAGAAATACAGGGCTTTTCATGGGCTCAAGTGGGCCTTGAATAACATTGTTTCATTCATTTTCATTTCATCATCATGTTGATGAGGAAAAAAATTTGAGCCACTGTCTGCCTGGAGTTTGCACATTTCCTTCTTGTCTGTGAGGATTTTCTCTAAATACTACAGCTCCTCCCACCTCCTGCAAAGGTGTACGCAGTAGGTTCATGGGTGTGTCTTAATTGTCCCAGTATAAGTGAGTGTGAGTGTGCCTCCCGTAGAAGGGTGTCCTGCTTGTGCCCTGAGCTGCAGGGTAGGGCCTCCCCTACTCATGACCCTGAACTGGAATAAGATAGAAAATGAATGAATGAATACAAATTATTGTTTAATATTAGAAGTGTTTTGGGTCTTTAGAAGCTTTTGTGACCAGAAGTATGTCAGAAGGATGTAACTCTTGTTAATGTCAATTAGCCTATGGTAGAGTAGGTTTAGTTATACTTCTGTTCATCAAGCCCTGTTTCCAAGAACTGTTAAGTATGGATTCTGTAGCACTTGTTTCTCACAGCATTTCCAAACATGTTGGATCCTGGAATTTTTCCTTTTTCCTCACAGAGCACTCGCTGAAGCAAGTGTCATACACATTGTCAAGAGACTGGGGCTTGGTCTTGGTGACCAACAACAGTCATGTAACCTCAATAGCCATCCCCTCTGTGTGGATGATAGCATCCTCGGCCACTTGATGAGGGGGTGGGCCACTAAATGACTTCTTCCAAATATGCCATCCCACCTTTGGGCTACATTAACATGTCTGCTTCTTGTAGATACATGATGATGTGTGATGGTGAGGTGGGCGGGGCTTAAGGAGATAAATGAAAGGCCTAGTGTGACCTCTTTTAGGGAAACACCATCTTTTTATTATCTCTTATGTTTCTTTCATTTACTTAGAACTTAGTGTATTTGTGAACCCCTAGTTTCATCCCCTGCATGCCTGCTGTAGCTGTCCTACCTGCTTATTTTCCCTTAAATCCCTCTGCCTGTGACCAGTCAACTCTTTTTTATTTTTAAAGATTTATTTATTTATTTATACAAGACCTAGGGTACAGGCCAGATGTGTGGGAGGGTGATAGGATTCACCAGAGACAGAGTGGGGAACAGAACAGGCAGACTGATGAAATACACTGCTGAAGGGAGCAGCGGACGTGAGAGAAGTCTGCTGTGCAATGTGGGACCCTCGCGGCCGGCCGGGATCGAACCAGCACTGCAGAGGCTGCGGACAGCTTCACAGTGCGGTGCTCAACCGCCTGCACCACCAGGGAAGGCCCTGTGACCAGTCAACTCTTTTGGCACATCCTGAGATTCATCTGCCTCCTTTGCACTACTATCACCTTAGTTTCTGCCATCATCCTTTCTCCGCTGGACCGGGGCTGGTGTTTTCCCTTCTCTCTTTACCCTAAAATCCAGTTTCCACTCTTAGCCCAGCTCAGAACTTCTTCACTGGAAAGACAACTTCCAGTGAGATTTCCCTTTCAAATAGAACCTTTGCACGTATACTGATGGCTCTCAGATGGAGTAATGGTTGGGATGTGGAAATTATTTGGCCTTATGGGATTAATTTACTTCACCAGATGTCTACTGTATGCACTATTCAAGGTGCTGAGCGTAAAATGACAGACAAATCTGATTTTGTCTGGATAACTCTGGTGGTTATAGTACAGTGCAGTGGTTCTTAAACTCCAGCAAGCTCCAGTTCACAGGGAGAGCTTATTTATTCAGATTCTGGGCCCAGACTCAGAGGGTCCCAGATGATGGTGGTGTGGTTTTTCTAGACACTGTGCTTTGAGAACCTAGTGGTGTAAATGGAAGAGAAAGAAAAATACATGAGTAAATGTGTGAAATACTTGGTAGTTACAATGCAGGTTATAATAAAGGAACAAAAGGCCAGAGAGGGACCTATATAAAGTGAAGTGGCAGGGATGTTCTCTCTGGGAAGGTGATATTTAAGCATAGACCTAAAGAAGAGTACTTTTAGCTATGTCTGGCAATGTGTATTCAGCAGAAAAATGAACATGTGCAAAGACCGTGAGGTGGGAAAGAGCTTGGAATATTTAAGACACATAAAGCAGCCCAGTGTAGCCAGAGCACAGAGAGAGGACGACAAGCTTGAAGGGAAGAGAGATGGAAGGATAAGATCATGTCGGGCACTTCAGGCTTCAGTAGAGTCTGTTCTGAATGCACGGGCACGCTCCTGAGGGAGTTTCGGGCTAGCTGACTAAAGCATGAATGTTAGGGAACAAGGCAGTATGTGGAACACCAGCTAAGAGACTGTCACTCTGGTTGGGGTGAGAGAGGAGAGTGGCTGGGACTGGGAAGTAGCAGTGGAAATGGGGAGCGGGAGATGGATGAGAGGATGGAGGCAAGAGGCTGAGCCATCAGGACTTGGTGACTGGATGTGCGCATGAGGGAAAGTGTGGAATTAAAGATGGCTCCTGTAGTGATTCCTTCCACTAGGGGACTATAAAGGGATTTGCCGAAAACCAGGGGCATGTGGTGCTGCAGTTGGTGTGCCTGCCCTAACACAGGCACTGGATGTCCCAAAGAGAGGGTTCCTGGAATTGCTTTCTATTGACTCAGTCCTAAGCTCTAATAAGACAATTCCTGGTCTCCTCACATCACTCTCAGTTTTGCTGGTAAACTTGTTGCTCACCTTCCTGCTTTAGAGTCATGGAAGTAGAGAACTGTCTTATAAATTATCAGTAACATCTGGCATGTGGAAGAGAGGCATAAAAATCAGCAGGGGAGCTTGATAAATCTGCAGATTACCAGGCACTATCCCTGGAGTTGTAAGTCTCAGTGGGGCGCAGATTTCAGAGCGCTAACCAAGACTAAGGTGTGAGAACACAGCTCTACACCCCGATGCTAAGTGTGGTCTATGGAACCATGGCCTCAGCAGCACCGAGCTTGCTAGGAATGCAGATTTTCAGGCACATCCCCGGCCTTTTGAATCATCATCTCAGCTTTAATGAGATCCTCTGATGGGTGGCCTGGTAAAGTGCCAGAGGCCCTGTTCTAGCTGGTGCAGCAAAACTGAGATATCAGTCACATTATCTTATGATGACTTTGGGAGATGTTCCGGACCCACCTCGGGTCCTTGGGGGCTCTATTTGGTCCTGACTAATAACTTTTTTCAGCTTTATTTATATCAACCAGCCCAGACTCTGCCACTCTTTTTTGCTGTGTTCTGGCCAGGTTGGGGCACATCCTGTGTGGAGGTAAGTGCTATGTGCAGGCTGGGACCGCCCTCGCCCCAGGAAGGAGCTAGCTTGTTCTCTTTCTCTGGGTGGTGTGTGCCCCTGAGGAGACCCCTCCACCTGCTGCAGTTTTATTGCTTTTCAAAACTATTTTATATTCCATTATGTGATTCCACTGTCCTCCCTCTCATTCAGCTGTAGTACATGCTCCATTCTAATCTAAGTTCAGAACATTTCATCAGATGGTCTCCGATTAAAATCCAATAAAATTTAAAGCAGAGGAAAGCCCAGAATAAAGGAGATGCCATATAATACACGAGATCTGAATAAAATTCTGTTTTAAGCCTTCAGCATACATTTTGGGGACCATGTTGGAGGCCTGTGCTAAAAAGGAAACAAAATTACAATAAAAATTCCCTCCCCCTGGTTTCTTTACCCTTAGGAACCAAATATTGTCTCTAAGGACCTCAGGGGCTTAGTACATTTATCAGGTACTTATTATATGCTGCTGGGGGGATCAGATAGCCTGTCTTTGTATCTGCCTGTACATTTGTCTGTCTCTGTGTCCATCTATCCCCTCCCTCCCTCCTTTCCTGTTTTCCTCCCTCTCTTCTCCCTTCCTTCATCTATCCCGTATAACAACCTAAGCTCCCTGGCCCTCAGAACCCCCTTCCCAGGCCATATACCATTCTGCACTCGACCAACCTGCTCCTGTCCTGATCTGCTCCTGGCTGTCCCCTCTGTGTGACTCTGCCTTTTGGTTGGAGGTTTTTTTTCTGTGCAGCATCATTTCTCTCCTCTCCTAGGCACCTCTTCCATTCAGGGCAAAACTGGCATCAGGGAGCTAGAAGAACTCTATTCTGTTTATCCCCAGCAAAGTGCCTATTATGGAAAATGAATTGTCTACCCATTTTCAAAATATGTTTTCTTGTCACGTTTCTCAATATATGTAATTAGATGCATCCAACTTATATTTACTCTGTGCCCCTTCATAATTATGCCCCCTCCTATTCTGAGGGAAAATGTTTCCTCCACATAATTCCCTTTACTTTAAAATAGCAAACAGAGCTGCAGCCAGATACACTGTCACGCACACGCTGACACCTTCACTCAGAATCTCCATTATAATCCTTAGCCTAAAGAATTTTTTTGCTTTATGCAGCATTATTTTCTCAAGGAACTTCGGAATTGTCATAATTGCCAGGGACAAAGCATGGGCGATGTGGTAGGAGAGACAGAGTGCAATTAATTTTGTCATTGATTTAGGGATGGTCTCTCTTTCCTGGTAAAAGCAGACTTTCCTTTCCATTTTGCCCTAACATACAGTAACAGAGGGGGTGGGCCGGGAAGTGGTGTGGGCGGGAAGGAGGTGACGTATGCGCATGAATGCTATTGTACTGTTTATGTGCAATTATTTTCTGTTCAGAGGGCCAGAGTGGGAGTGGGAGAAGGGAGCTGAGCTTAAAACTCAAGTTGATTGTTTTTGTTGTTTGTTAAACTGGAGGAGGAGGAGAACTACAGGGAGGTTCTGTATTATCTGTTATTCACTTTTAAATATTTCAATTATGCTTCTCCATTGGTATGGAAAATTGAGAGTTGGCTATAAAATGATTGTAAAAATAACCATACTTGGAGCAGTTTAATTACTTTAATGAAATGGAGACAAATATTTGTAAGTGAAGAGCATGCTCATAGATAATGCAAGTAGAGTACATGTATTATTCAGCAAATGACTTAATTAGTTTTTAATTAGTAGAAATTGCAATAATTTTTCAGCATGTCTTTTATTGGAATGGTTTTTAATAATAAAATAGCATGTGGGTATCCTTTGTAGAAAGCCATTTACTGTAAAGCAGGATAACAGATTTGTTGTTTCAACTAGAAAAATTTCAGTTCTATTATAAGCTAATTATAGCCCAACTTGTCTTAGCTCAATGTAATGCTTCTCCTGTTGTTGCTGCAGTCTGTTTATATACAAATACGTGAAACAATGGGAGAGTCCTAGATTCTCTCACCCTTTGCATGCCTGTGGGTTTCCATTCACTCTTCCTTCCTGTAATCATTCACTCACCCAAACTTTAATGTTTATGGAATTGAGGGTAGTACTAAGGTATTAGAGATGTTAAAGCTTCTAAGACCCAACATCTTTGAAAAACTCAAGTCTAAGAGGGGAGGCAGACACATAAATGAATAATTATAATTGATTCGGTAAGTGGCATCTTACAACTAAATACCAAGTGGTTTTAATACAAAGATGAGAGAACAACCAGTTCTTTCTGGGAGCTTCAGAGAACCCTTACCTAGAACTGACTTTCAAGTTCTTATAAGACCTTCTGAGCAATAGGAACATTCAGAAGAAAAGCAGGGAGGTGTGAAATATAAGTTTAGGAAACATAAGTTTAGGAAACAATAGGGATGGAAGAGAGTCCCTGGAAGGGAGTCTTTCCAGGCAGTGAGGTGCCATGCTAGGGAAAGTATTGCAAATGAATATTTTCTCTAATCATGAAACTTATACTTGCTCATTATGGAAATCTGGGAAAAAACAAGGAAGTTTTTATATAGAACAAAATAAAAATCATTTGTAGTGTTGCACTTTGTTCATGTTTTGGCACTTTATCTTTTTCACTGTATATAAACTCACTTAAAAGATTAGATTGTGCTATATAAATAGCTTTATATCCCATTTTACTTAGTGCATTGTAAGCATTTCCCCATGTCATGCAAAATTCCTTGTAAGTGTAATTTTTAATGACTGTGTAACAGTCCACAATATGCATGTTTGTGTGGCTGTTATTTATTTAAGCCGTTCTCAATTGTTGGGCAATTTTTATTGTTTCCATTTATCACTATAATAAATAATACTATATAAACATATTTGCACATAAATTTGCCTACATTTCTGATTATTTCCTTAGGGTGGTTATCTAGAATTGAAATTACTAGGTCAAAGGCTATAAAAATTTTAAGACTTTTGATGCATATTGCCTTGCTGTTTCGGTATTACCAATATAAAAGATATAATTCCTACTGGACAGTAGGGAGTTTTATGATGGTTTTATGTGTTCTTCCAGCTTGATAGAGAACATAGTATCTTGTTGCTGAGATTGTTTACATTTATTAATTATAGTTTTATTTCACAGGTACTTTAAGCAGTTGCTAGTGATGGACTTCATGGATTTAGTAGCCATTTGTATCTTTTTTCTTGTAATTGTCTAATCCTTTGTTTTTGTTTCTTAAGATATTAATATTTTCACTACTAATTTTTTATTTTACTGATAGGTAAATTATAGCCAAATCTATCAAAGATATCCTTTGAGTTTCTTTCCCTTCCTTAAAGGTTTTCACATTACCTGGCTGGTATTCTCAGATCGCCACCTTGTCACTGCAGGCCAACAAGTTTCTCCTCCCGTGCTGTGGAAATGCAGCCTTCATTTATGGACTCTGAGATCCAGGTTATCCCTATGAGATAATGAATGAATTACAACAATGGAAAAGCTTAAGATTTTCATTAGTTTTTTTGTTGTAGAAAGTCACCAAAATACTTGTGTTTGCTACTTTGTAGTATCTCTTTAGAGAGTGGGAAGTCCATCTCTGAGGGCCCTGATGAAAAAAAGGGAAAAGTGATTGCATATCATTTCTACTAGTTTCCTTCAAGGTGAACTTTCAGGGGAGATTTAGAGGGACCAGATCATATCCTAGGAACTTGACTATGGTTATATCTAAGCCAGTGATGTGTGTGTGTGTGTGTGTGTGTCCATTTTGGCGCAAGCGTTTGAAAGAATTGATAATCTGATAATTTATAAATGTCATCATGAGTAGAAAATAAAAGGACTTTGTTGGAAAAAAAAGTCCGATTAATATCTGGGACCTGTCATTCCCTTTAAAAGGGAACCTACTAATTAACTTGGAGCCAACCAAGGAGAAAAGAGTACTGATCTTTGACCAAAAATTTAAATTCCTGTAATTCTTTTAATCTATGTCAAATATCATCTCTGTGTCAAATCTCATAATCTCATCATCTGACTAAAAGGCAAACAACAAGCCAGGAAAAACATTAAGGTATCTATATAATATCTTGAAGAGAACGCTCTTAATCTTTTATTTTATATATATATATATATTTTTTTTTTTTTAGTTTTAAGTATTTTTTTTTTAATTTTATTTTTATATTCCCCATACAATTGCAACCCCCCCCCCCATTCTGATTTTTTAAAGGGCAGGTTTATTAGGGAAGGGATAAAACAGTAAACGACACTTGCATAGACACAAGTGGGCAGGAAGAGCTGCCCCAGAAGGGACAAATTTGCTAAGAGAGGCCTGCGTGGTTGCAGGCAGGAGGCCTTAACAGGCCACGGGCAGGCAGGAAGGCTGCTGCCCTGCAGAGGGAGAGAGTTGGTGAAAAGAGGTACCTGCATAGTCACAGGTGGGCAGATGGAGTGCTGCCGAAAGCTCTTAATGTTAACTCTTCTTTTTTAAAGATATTTTAAAAAGAGGTCCTTATCTGTTCACTTTTCCAAATAGAATTTAGAATAGCTGTCAAGTTCTATATCCTTCCTTTTAAATGATATCTGTTAAGAAATAATTAGAAATGCAAATATTAATGTACTTATTTTTTAATAGTATGTTGATTCTAGATTTGATGACTTGGCATTTGAGATTATTGCTGAATGAACACATGCCCTCCAAATATCTCATACCATCACATGAGAATAAGAAATTGAGTAAGCTCCCTTCCAGATGGGACAGGAGAGCACCCATCTTTGGTACAGTTCCCACTAAAAGCATAGTCCAAAAAAAAAAAATTAACAAATACATACTATCCCACCACGAAGAGACCCCAAACCTAGCAGGACCATCTTCTGGTCCTATATGTATGAGTTCCTTGGCTCTTTCCAAACAGAGGGATAAAAATAATTTCTGTGATGTTTTCATCACTGATAATCAGGGAAATGCAAATCAGAACTACAATGAGATACCATCTTACAACAGTGAGAATGGCACATATTAAAAAAACTAGCAATGACAAATGTTGGTGAGGATGTGGAGAGAAAGGAACTCTCCTGCACTGCTGGTGAGAGTGCAGAACGGTCCAATCACTATGGACAGCTGTCTGGAGGTTCCTCAGTCTACTAAAAATGGAACTACCATATGACCCAGCAATTCCACTGCTAGGGATCTAACCCAAAGGACACAGAAACATTTAATTCAAAAGGGCACCTGCACCCCTATGTTTATCACAGCACTATTTACAATAGGTAAGCTATGGAAACAACCCAAATGCCCAAAAATAGATGACTGGATCAAGAAGATGTGGTACATATACACAATGGAATATTACTCAGCAATCAAAAAAGATAAACTCATGCCATTTGTAGCAACATGGATGGCGCTGGAAGGGATCATGCTCAGTGAAATAAGCCAGAAAGAAAAAGAAAAATACCAGATGGTCTCACTCATGGCAGGAATTTAGAAAACCTAAATAAGGGATCAGAAAAAGATTAATTTATAATAAAGTAAACATCAAAATCAACAAGCAACTATAAGCCAGAGACACACTATGGGGGATGGGGTGGAGAGAAGGGAGTAGGATCAAAACAAGGGGTGTGGGAATTGTATGGGGACTATAACCAAGATAAAAATGCATACATTGTACAAAAATGAAAAGTGATGTAAAAAATATACAAAATTAAAAAACCAAAATTAAAAAAAATTTAAAAAATTCAAAGAAAAATTTCTGTGATGTTCTGTGGGCATCAAAGAACAGCAATTTGGACAATTTGGGCCTGGGGTAAAGTGATCGAGTTGAGTTGTGGTTATTTCAGTAATAGTGTGATGAAGCCAGATTGATGGGAGTGTCCTTCTGTGGCAGCAAGCTGGCCCTCAGGACTTCAGTGATGACTGGCATATAGGCATGGAATGGAACTGACCAGTGGTTGAGCTAGTTGTGGCTGCTTATTTAAGGGGCTCTCTGTTCTTATGGTTTTGCTCATATTTGGACTCTTGGAAGGCACACCTGCTGAGAAATCAACTGGAAGTCAAAGTGAATGGAACATTTAACTTAAATGATGCTTGATTCTCATACTTTGACCTTTTCAACATTCTCATCTTTACAAAACCTCCAGTTCCTGTGCAGTCTTAATTAACTTAGTTATCCCTGGAAGTCTCACAAATAACTTCACAATTAATTTCACCATTAGCACAATGCAAAAGAACCTCACTTTCCTCATCTATAAAATATGATAAACATATTGTATGCCTAACTCACAGCACTGATTTGATAATAAAATGAAAATTATGTATGTGAAAGTGTTATACAAATGTGAGATTATCCTATCTCAGTGTTTTGTTTTAGCATTCATCAATATACTTATGATAAACATTGAAGATATCAGGTTTAGGCTTGCTTTGCATTTTGCCTTCTTTGGGATAAAACAGACTTTCCTCAAAGCAGGATATTTGGTTAAAATAGCTATCATCACATAATGAGTGAAATTCTGAAGCCTTGTGATGTTGTTATCCAATACTGTTTTACCCCCATAGCAAGGGCATGTTTTTATCAGTACACAACAGGTAGAGACGTGTAAGTTCCTTCTCTTCACCACAAGGTGGTGCTAGTGTATCCACTAAAAACAGTTTACTCAGCAGCGGAATCAAAAATCCCCTCCGTTTCAAACCTAATTTATGTTCAGGATTTACTACCCGTTGCCATAACTTTACCTTTCCTAAGCCATCAGTTCTCTCTTTCGCCTTTAAAAATTCTCTTCCTATGAAATCGTTACTTTCTTTTGAGGGTTAAGTTTGCTTTTGTGACAAATCCATGTCTACATTTTGAATTATTGAGTCTTGATTTTCTCTGGGGTCAGTGCTGGCCTTTTTTCAGTTGGATACTATATGACCCAGTCTTGGCCTTATTTGCAGAGTGTCACTGTCAGTGTAATTTTAAATGTTTTATGATGGATGAGCAATGAGAAGCGGGTGTACAGTCACGTTCTGTATTGCTCATTAGAAGGAGCCTTGCTTTTCATTTGGGAAGACCTGTGTAACCTGTGGGTGAGCTGACCTTTCTGAGCCTTAGTGGTCATGATGTTAACAGTAGTCTCTTTGGACTGTTTTGAAGATTAAATATGAATGATAATGTAGTTTTCCTCCATTTCTATAAAATTGTATTATAGAAAGAAGTTACCTCTTAGCATTGCAGACTATTAAATAAACAAGAGAAAACACCTACAGCTCATAAACACTGTGCTTGGATCACCGAGACTGCTCTGTGAACATGAGTGGTCATTGTCATTATCATCCAGGAAGGCATAGAGTCTGCACCTGGGCTTGGGGGTTAGGCTGGAGGGCCCTGCCTAAGGGTTCCTTGGATCTGTGTGACTGTACCTAATTACTTCCTTGTCTGTGCGTGAAGCTGATCATAACTGTATATTTGAAGTGGCAGGAGGTTTTTCTTCTTTTCCTTTCCTGTTTCTTCTTTTTTCCTTTTCACTTATAGGGAGAATAAATTATTTCCATTTAAGCCTTCCCCTTCCCCCACCTTTAGGAAATGCATTTGTATTTCTGTAAAAAAAAGTGAATAAGAAGATAGGAGACCTAGTTTCCCTCCTACCAATGCTATCAAGGAGTCCTGTGAGATTAGAGAGGGGCGGCCTGGAAACCGGGGACTTGAGATCCAGAGACTTGGAAATATAATTCCCTTAAAATTTAATGACTGACATTCTCCGATTTGATGATTCTTTAAAATGGGAACGGTAATGTTTTTTCCCTTCTACCAGACACAGTTGTTAAGATAAAAATGAACATGTAAGATGGGAATGATAATATTGGGGTTCCAGATGTCAGTATTAGAAATAGAGGTTACTAGGTATCTGACGGTGTGTGTGTGTTGGGTGAGAGAGGTCATGCTTTGGATTGCTATCCGGAAAAATATGATGGACCTCACAGTTTTCAACTGTAAAATCAGGAAGTGAAGGTATTACAAACTCTCTCTCATTCTCTTTCTCTTGCTCACGCATGCATACACGCCTCTCTTAAACCCTAGTTCCATTGTAAAATATAGGACAATTATTTGTCCCAATAGAGTTGAAAATGGAACAAACAGTAAAATATGGGTCATTCCATCACTGTTTGGGATATCTATAATTTTGTCTTTGGTGAAATATAAACATTTTCTAGGACAGGAGTGAACCCCTTGTGTCTCTTTCAGCTCTAGAGGAACAAAACCTGCCTAGACATTGGCAGGGAAAATGGTAAAGAGCAGATAAAAGAAGAGGAAAGGAGGTGTCAGAGAAAGAGAAGAGAAAGGCAGAGAAAGGATAAAGAGTTGTCATTTGTTAGGAGTGAAAACAGTTGCCAGTTGTGTGTTCGGAGAAAAGACTGGAAGCCTGGGAATTAGGAAGGCCAGGGCTAGAATCCCAGCTGTGCTGCTGGCTGACAGTGTAAGCTGAAGAAATGTATTTATCTATGCTGATTCTCAATTTCTTTCTTTCTAAAGGGGGTTAATACGATCTGGCTTTGCATAGTTGTCAGTTTATGAGGATAAAATGTCCAGCATTAAAGAGTCTGTGTGTGTGTGTTTTCTTGCCCAGAGTTGAAATTGCCTGTCTGTCACACCATCCCTTCTGGAGCTCATCCCTCAGTCTCCTCTGTTGAAACCTCAATGAATGTTCTGTGCTGTTGTCCTACGCAAAGACTCTCCCCTTGAGAGCATCCATTATTTCAAAAATGTGCAACAAGTGCCTCCTTGGTGGTGCAAGGGGTTAAGATGCAACCTATGAAGCTATCCACAGCCTCTGCAGCACGAGGTCAATCCCTGGCCAGTGAGCTACCCACATGGCTCACAGACTTCTCCTGACTCGCCCGCTGCTCTCCTCAGCGGTGTACTTCAGTCAGTCTGCCTGTTCTGTTCCCCACTCTGTCTCTGGTGAATCCTCTTACCCCCCACACTTCTGGCCTGTACCCCAGCTCTTGTGTGCATAAATAAATAAATCTTAAAAAAAAAGTGCAACAAGATGACTCTGAGAACAGTATTTTCCAGACCCCTTTTCAACTTTGAACAGATAATCGGCTTTTCTTGGGGGGAGTTTTTCCAACTGACACAAATATAATCACACTGCCCGCTAGCCCTATTTCACCGTCCTCATCATGGATGTATTGGGGCAAGTGTTTAATATTTTTGCAGAAGTCAAGGCTTACTATGTTTGCAATATCACTGAAGTTATTCAACTTGCAAAGTGATTCTAACAAATATATTTTATTGTAAATATTCCAAAATCTTTTGCTGTAAAGTGTGTTCTAAATTATCTAAGAATACCAACTAATGTGTAGTCTGTAGTTGCATGGCATGGTTTTCCCCCCGTCTTTTAAGAACACAAGAATTACTCCATCTTGTGTCTTCTATTACGTTGCTGACATAGAGTAGTTAGGCTGACATAGAGTAGTTTAGCTAGAGATGCAAATTACTTTAGCACTGAGATATAGTTAGTTTGGGTTTTGCTATACAATTTTTTGTTGTTTTAAAAATAAAGATTTGTCTTAGTCCGTTTGGGCTGCTCTAATGTACTGAGTGGCTAAAATAACAGAAATTTATTTCTCACAGTCCTGCAGGCTGGATAGTCCAAGATTAAGACACTGGAAGATTCAATGTCTGTTGAGGAACCTCTTCCTGGTTCATCCGTGTGTTCCTCACAAGGTGGAAGGTGCTGTGTGGGGTCTCTTTTACACTAACACTGATCCCATTGAGGAGGGCTAGTCCACATGTGACTTAATCACCCCCCAAAGGCCTCTCCTCCTCATACCATCATATTGACCCACATTTTATGAATTTTGGTAGATTGTTTATTCCAATAAGAGTAATAATGGTTGAATTTGGGTGTTGTTTTAAAAATTTGAAAATACTTCTGCATGCATCATCTCATGTGATCATTGCCACCATTTGAGAGGTTGGTAGGATTCTGTGTTATTATCTCTATTTGAAAGACAAGGAGAATGAAGCTCAGGAGGTTGAGTAACTTGTTCAAGATTCCATCACCACCTTTTGAGACAACTTGGAGTTTCTGACTCAATTTTTTAAAGTCTTATACATGTTTTATTATATATGTTATTTTTGGAAGAAACTAAGTTGCAAACAGGAATAGACACAGATATGTCTGTCTGCCTGCCTATCTGTCTCTCAATCCTCTTTCTCTTTTTCTGTCTCTTTTAATCATTTATCTATCATCTTTATGGTGCTAGCCACTGGAATATTCTGCAGTGTTGGAAATATTCTGTGTCTATACTATCCACTTACAGTAGCTGCATGTAACTGTGGAGCATTTGAAGTTGTGACAAGAAGCTGAATATTTTATTTAGTTGATATTGTCACATGTTAAAAGGACCCATGCCTAGGAGTAAGAGGAACAGAATTTCTTGGCTGGAAGTCCACTTCTAGAACTAGGCACTTGGTAATGCTATGCTCTGGATAGTCTCTAAAAGAGTGAATCCTGAATGCACTGAACATTCACCCCGAGAAGACTGTTCGAAGTCACAGGTGATTACTTGGGAGGTTTGCAGAGGCAAAGGAAACAGAGGCTCAAGAGCATGGGGAATTAAACTCCATTTCTGCACATCTGAGTCATAGTGTGTAAATTTTAATTCACTGCATGAGCAAACCTCAGGCCCTTTGGGGCTTTTGCTGTGCTGAATTATTCTTATAGGGTTGTGCTGCCCTATGGATGAGGCGTTGGTTATGTGCTCTGCTTTCTAATTCAATCTCCAGGCAGCTAATTGGTTTTGTTGGTTCTGCTTAGAAAGAGCACTCCCTGGCTACCTCCTTGGGCTCCTCCAACCTGTTACCCTAATAAGCAGCAGATACAGTCTTTGGAGCATGGACTCTGGTGCCAGCCAGGCTCCTCAGGTTCAGATCCTTGCTATGCCACTTGTTAGCTGCATGATCTTGGGTAAGTATTTACGTGCTCCATGCCTCAAGTTCCTCTTCCTTACAATAGGGATGATGATAGCAATAGTGCCTCCCTCTTAAGGTGCTGAGGCATAGTGCATACCCATAGTTGTTTGTTGCTGACATTGTTGTAGATTCAGTTCCACTCTGGTTTTTAGCTTGCAATCAAGGGATCCCAGGTGAGGGAGATATATGGACGACCAGGCTTTCTTTAAGCACTTGTGGAATGAGAGCTTTTCTGCTAATCCTGCCTAAATAATGGTTGATTACTTAGTTCCTAGAGTCCTGTCTGTGATCCCCAGCTCTCTTGAGTCAGTCTCCTGCTGTGGTTGGACTTTCCCTGGGCTGACACCTGCCTTCTTGCTGGTGGCCCATGCCAACTTTTCACTTGTGAGGTTCAAAACCCCTGGCTGTGCTTTTGCCATCAAATTCTGGATATATGAAGACCCCATGTACCACTCTGCTGGGCTTTTCCATTTCCCAGGTCCTAATGCCTTGCTGTCTGGCCCCACATGTCTTTTTATTTCCCATCAGACATTGTTTCTTGGGGTCAGGTTGGACTTAAATTTTTTTTTCCTTTTGTAATTTTCCATTTCTCACGAGTTGCATTTCTTTTGGCAATGGGATAAAAATCTGCTTTTTTTTTTTAAAAAAAAAAACATTTGAGGGCCTCCCCGATGGTGCAGCGGTTGAGCGCTGGGTTGCGAAGCTGCCCGCAGCCTCTGAGGCGCTGGTTCGATCCCCGGCTGCTCCCCGGCCACCAGAGGAGGGTCCCACATGGCGCGCAGACCTCTCCTGCCGCCCGCTGCTCCCCTCAGCAGTGTACTTCGGTCCTTTTGCCTGCTCTGCTCCCCGCTCTGGCTCTGGTGAATTCTCTCACCCTCCTGCACTTCTGACTGTACCCAGTGCATGTATAAACAAAAACAAATGAATAAATAAATAAAAAAAACACATGCCTCTTTAAAAAAAAAAAAAAACCATTTGAAATCTACTGATGTAAATTCTAGCATTAGCTTCTGTTTCACTACTTAGGTCAAGTACTACTTATTTGTTCATATATTCATTCAGCTAACTTTATTTGCTGACTATTCATTATGCACCAGATACTGTATTAGGTGTGGGAGATACAGGGTTTTGGATAATTCTAGATCTATAAAAGGTCTCCAAGAATGGTTGCTCAATTGGACTCTATAGGACTGAGCAGAGAGTCACACTTCCCGGATGATTACTTTACCTTTAAGCTGACACAGCCCTCAGTTCTCATAGGTGGGAAGGAAAAGGGAAGCTAAAATTCAGAGGGCTGAAGAAGACAATAAAATGATCACTAGGCCTTCTAGCTCTACGTTCATGTTACCCTCTTCATTGGCTCCATCTACTTGCCCATTGCAGAGGATGGTGTGGGAGCAGGAAGAGACAAATCCCTAATCTTGTCTACAGCAATCCTTCAATATTCTGCAAAATGGAAATGGCAAGATATATCAAAATTCCTAAGTTTTTAAGATGTATTTGGAACTGTAAATTTGAATTCACACATCTAATCTTGTTTCAGATCTAAGGCTCCACTTGTCCCTGATCTAATCAGTCACTCAGGAGGAATTCACAGAGCAAAGCACTGAGACATACACCCACAAACATGCCTTTTTGGTTTATTTGCTTTTTCAAATACAAGCAGTTCATCCTGGGCTCTATTTACTAGGTATGTCTTAGAGGAAAGAGATGTAAGTAGTATGTCAAATTTATTGGCTCAGAAGTTCAGTCTCTTCTGGTGGAACCCAGGAGGGCTCCCCTGGCAGTAACTGAGGCCACACTCGGTCCGGAGGTTGTGGCGGGTGCAAGCAAATGTAAACTCTACTTGACAATACACTACTAAGACGCAGCTGATGCTTGGAAAAGAGCAGAGAAGCAGAGAGAGGGAAAAGACAACTCCTCCTGTTAATGTGTGTATTTTACATGGCATCTTTGAAGATGAGCTGCTGCTTACACTACTTTACTCCAATTCAGTGAGTTTTACAAGACCACAGGGGGAAGTGTTCCAGTTTGAGCATGCTGAAAATGTCTTAAAGCTGACAGAACAATGAGTATTTTTTCTTTGTTTAATATTTTCGATCCAGATCTGGGAGCTGCGATTTCTGTCATTTCTACCCAATATACCTTTTGCTGTTTTCCAGTTATGTCTCTTTTGTTTACTGGAACACCTAATTTCTTATATTTGTAATAAGAAAGCCAAATAAAGGCAATTATTTCAAGTTATTATGAAGAATTTTTCAAAATTATATGTTGAATATCTGATTCTCTGGTTGGCTAGTTAATTTAAAAACTGATGATTTTAACAAAGTATTTTTTCGCTTTGTTTTTTCTTGTGTTCTAGTTGTATTTTTTTTCTTGATTTGCAGATTAAACCATGACTGGAGTTGGCCTTCCACACCTAGACAACTGGAAAGGGACAAAGGGAGAAATTGTCAGGATAAGGGATTATCCAGATAAGCCCAGCTGTTGATAAGTGAGTGAGTGACCATTTTGAAGAAAGACTGTACTGGTCCTGAGATTAGTTGACTTTTTGAGAGTGCTTTATTGACATAATTATTTTTATTATTTGTGTTATAATGATAATAATATAATAACAATATTATTATAGTATTATTTCTATAATTTGCAAGTTTTCTGTTACGAGCCAGGGACCTGAGGTTTGGAGAAGTTCAGCCATTTGCCTGAGGTCACTCAGCTGCTATGGCAACACAGATCTGTTTCTATAACCTGTTCTCACTTCATAACATAATTTTCTCCATCTTTATACCTAGGGACTCTACATCAGAGAGTCTCAAAAGACTGAGGCATTTTTGCCCCCGAAGTAGCAGAGATTGTGATGATATAATCGAATGAACTCACCCTCATTTATAATTTACATACAAGTTCATGTGCCTCATTTCAGTTTTTCCAGGGCAAGGGTAATGAACCTACTTTACATATAAGGACAGAAAGTCAATTTTCTAGAATTTCTGTTGTACATTCTACCTCTCTGGGTATAGGAACATGTGTCAGACTTTGTAGCTGTGTCTGTCCTGGAGCGTCAAATCAGGAGAGAAACAAGAGGTCGTGTGCCATGGGCCAGGCCCTAAAGGCATTCTCTGAGCTTCTGCTGCAGACCTGCCTGGGATTCTTGTTTTCATGTTGTTGTGAACTCAACAATTGCCTCCGAGCTGCACACTTACTGCAAGTGTCTTCCCCACTTCCTGCCTCCCGCGTGTGCATATTTTCCACACTCAAGCCTTCCTTCCCTTTTACTAGGTTTCCTTCTGTGTCCTTTATTGCTGGTTGCACCAGCAGCTCTGAGCTCCACGGTGCTCTGTGGCGTTGGGGCCATGGCAAGGTGGGCTGGGAGGAAAATGAACTAGACTAGAGACCGGGAGTCTGGTTTCATCGGTTGTGTGATGCAGAGAAGCCATCTTTCCTCACGGTGCTCACCGTCTCTCTGTGTCAGAACAGGGTGTAGACCAGGGGGTCCCTACATTTCATTTCTCCTTGGGTCTAATCTGGGATGATTACAAATGCTGAAAGGCTCATCTCAGCTTTCTTGGAAATGTTTTGCACTTATTTTGTTGCATAGAACATTTAGTGCTAAGGGATATTAGGAGTTTCATATTTTAATATTTTTCTGACAGAAATGAAAGAAACCATGTTTCTCTAAAATACTGACAAACCCAGGGGAAGCTGCACTTATCCCTGCTGCCATCTGCACTGGCTAGCAGAAGCGAAAAGCCTGCAAAATGCAGTGCAGGGTATCGGTGCCTAAAGCCAAAGTTACGTGAAATACATCCCAAAGTAGCACTTCTGTCATAAGCTCAAACTTGGTTAGGAAGAAGGAAAAGCTGGGAGACAAGGCCAACTCTATGGGGAATTTTGTTGCCATTTTTTTGGTAAGAGCGCTGAGAAGCAGAATTCTATTTTTCGCCTAGAGGACAGCAGGAAGACTGTAACAATCAACCCTTTGGGTGTTATAACTGTATAAATCTGACATAAAAATTCTATAGAAAATGCTGACAATTTCTCCTTGAAGTTGCAATCTTGATTTGGATTTTTGTCATTCATTCTCCTTCCCTTATTCTTATTTTTCTGGGAGCCTGAGAATGCCCTATTTTCTTAGGCTTTGTCTTATTAGTTTTACAGGTTTCTGCCTTGAATCACAATTTTGAAAACTTATTTCCTTTTGGCTTCCTGCTGGGTCCCTGCATTTCTCTACTGCCTCAGTCCAGGAGGGGAGGTGCACCCCTGGAGTACTAGTCCCAGTGTTCTTTGTCATTTACAAAAATGAAGGGATCAAGTTTATAATTATTTCAAAGGTTTTCTGAATGTCTGCCCCATTCAAATCTTGTGTATCAGTGACATCAAATGGGGAAAAGTTCATTTCCCTTTATCGAATATCATGTCTGATGGAATCCAAAGAATTAACAGTGTTAGAGGGATAATAGTAATAAGTTTTAAAAAAATAAACACACGGAAGAGACCCGAAAGGACAATTCCTCCACTTATTTGTATTATGCTTTCTTCTGAAATAATTTCAGGCAGTTTTTAATAAGGCTCATTTTTATATAATGTTAGTGCCTTCTCACCTTCCCACGTGGTGGTGAAGTGCCTCGTGTGAACCTAATGGACACTGTTCTCAGAAAGATCAAATTTTGCCTTTCATTTCATAATATATTTGTGTTTGTTTGTTCTAATATTAAGACATTTCAAATGTCCTAACTTTGACGAAATGGGTGTCTAGACCTTTGAACCATCTTTGTCCTGTGACACCCTGAATCCTGTGACCTGTCACTGAGCAGCCCGGGGACACATGCAGTTCAGGGCAGGAAGCGTGGTGGTGACAGCACCTTCAAATAGTTCTAAAAGAACAGGATCTTTAAAAGGGGAAGATGAAATCTCTATGGACTGGGGCCTCCTTGGTGGCACAAGGGGTGAAGTTGCAGCACTATGAAGCTATCTGCAGCCACTGCAGCACGAGTTCAATCCCCAGCCAGGGAGCTACCCACATGGTGCAGATGACCTCTCCTGATTCGCCCACTGCTCCCCTCAGCAGTGTATTTCAGTCACTTTGCCTGTTCTGCTCCCCACTCTGTCTCTGGTGAATCTTCTCACCCCCCCTCCCCCACACCTCTGGCCTATATCCCTGTTCTTGTATGCATAAATAAATAAATCTTTAAAAAAATTTCTATGGACCAAGTTAGTCTCTGAGTTCCCTAGTAGCAAGTACAAAACAGGAAATCTCAAATACACACTTAAATCAAGCTTAAGGCTTTTTTGGGAAAAGCTATTTTCTCATTTATTGAAATATGATCAAGGAGAAACACTGTCGAGTCTGTCAGTCTAGGTTACTACTTATCCTTTGTAACTGGTAGCTCTGAATACTTATGACTGCCTATACTTTTTGTTCCAGGTTTGAAAGTTGCCTGTTCCCTTTGTTTCCTGAGTATGTTCTAGTAGTTTTCAAACTTTCTTGTGTATTAGAATCATCTGGGGAGTTTTTGAAACATTCACATACTTCGGCTGCACCTGCTGCCAGTTCAATCGGAATCTCTGGAGATCGGGGACAATGGAAGAGTTAGGCATCCACATTTTGTTTTTTAAAGTTTCCCAGGAGATTTTAATGTGCAGCCAAGTTTGAGATCCAGTGTTATGGATGAGTAGTTCTCAAACTTGAGCCTGTTACCAGGATCACCTGGAGTGCTTGGTGGAACATGGATGCTTGGCTCCACTGCCAAATTTTCTCAGTAACTGGGCTTCTAGTGGAACTTGGACCTTTGACTGTCTATCATATTCCCAGGGGTTGCTGATGCTACTGGTCTGGGGCTGCCACTTGAGAACCTTTGTAATAGGTTTTTCAGCTAGGTTAAGACTACCAGAATGGAAAGGATAGAAATCCTTTCAAACTCTAAAGCTGAATTGGGGTCAGTTCAGTAAAATGAGGTGATGTAACAGGGGTTGGGAAATACTTATACTACCATGCTTTTCTGCTGCCACGGCCAGATTTGAATTTGATTGCCATATTTGTTTCAACTGGCTTTAGCCCAGGTTTTAGAGACCTGCGTAGTCTGTTTTCTATAGGTTAGCTCTGTTTTATAAATCAAGTTAAGAAAACCTCCATCTACGCTGGTGGCTTGCTCCACGAGGCATCTTGGTGCATTGTGAATGTTGTCTCCTTATTCCCAATGTTTGGCAGTTGCAGAGGATGCTGTGATGATTGTGGAGGCATCGGGGGTATGATAAATGTCTTTTTTTTAGGAGAGCTACATCTTTTGCTTTACTGGACTTAGCTGTGTCCAGCTTGGCCAACTCTTGTTTCGGCTGAGCACTTAGTTCCTTTTCTTTTGTTAAAATTATTATCTGCACAACTCTCTCAGCTTTACTCTTGCCATTAAAAGGTCATTAGGTTTCCCATTAGCAGCTGCTGTTGATGGTGTCCTGCAGAGGCCACAGCTGGACCTCCTTGCTGTGAATTTGAGCTGGGGAAGAACAAGAGAAAGGAGGGAAGTGTGGAGATTTCAATAATATCTTCCTCTGAACTTCAGAATCGAAAAGCTAGTCTGGAACCAAAGTCTAACTTCTTCAGCAAAGTTGGCAGTAGTAAAAGAAATTTGCAGATTTGTTCCCTGCCCCCAAACAGTTACTTTCATTTACTCTATTCTTTTTACATCTTTTACGTATAAAACCAAATAAAACATCCAGCACATTTGGTCATTTTTTTTTTTTTTATATCCCCCACCTTCTGCCAGTAGCCAATAATTGATAGTATGGTGTCTGGTCTCCCTGTAGTTCCAGATCACTGTTTAGTAAAATGGCCTCAGATGTGCAGTCCTAGGTGGTGCACAGGCAAAGTTGAGTCCAAGAGACAGATGCACATTTATTTTATTCAATTTTCCTTTCTTCTGAAAACAATATCCCTTTATACTAAATTCCACACCATGTGTAATTTACTGAACACTCTACTTATGAAGAATATATATAGGTAGAGTGACATCTGAACAAATACTATACAAATCTTTGCTGATTAACTGCTTAGTGGTGATTAATATCAACTTTTAAAAAGTCTGTAACTTTAAAGAAAGAGTGCTGTCACTTCAGAATTTCTGATGTCAGAAGTTCCTTTAAATTCATGTACTTTTGCAGGCTGCAGGTATCCACAGGTCTTCTTTATTAAGAATACAAGCATGGGCAGGCCTCCCCGGTGGAGCAGCGGTTGAGCTCGGGGCTGCGAAGCTGCCCACAGCCTCTGCAGCGCCAGTTCGATTCCCGGCCACTGGTGAGGGTCCCACATGGTGCGCAGACAGCTGCTGCCTCACCCTCTGTTCTGCTCAGCAGTGTACTTCGTCAGTCTGCCTGTTCTACTCCCTGCTCTGGCTCTGGCGAATTTTCTCACCCTCCTGCGCTTCTGACTGTACCCAGTGCTTGTATAAATAAATCTTAAAAAAAAAAAGAATACAAGCATGCCTTAGCCTGTTTCAATTAACAAAGGAAGTCATCCTCTGAAAGTTCTTAACTTCTCAGATGCCCACCTTTCCTTTCATGTAGTTTGGAGGAGAAGAAAGAAGAAGATCCTAATTATACACACTGGCTCCATTTACTTGCTCCACTTCACCATGATTGTGCTTTTCTGATTAGGAGAAAATTTGCTTTCTCTGA
Source organism: Talpa europaea (assembly GCF_964194135.1). NCBI lineage: Eukaryota > Metazoa > Chordata > Mammalia > Eulipotyphla > Talpidae > Talpa > Talpa europaea. The sequence goes on along the minus strand of NC_140070.1, from coordinate 100,436,026 downwards.
GTGCTTCTTAGATTTAACTCTCTGCCCTTTCTAGCCGAAGAGAGTCCTAATTTACAATGAATACACGTGTGTAGTCATTACCGCTAAGTGTTACGACTTCTTGTGGAGACTCTCCTAGATCTGTCCTGTCTGGCTTTTGTTACTGCTGGCTTTCTTTTAAGGGAGTTCACTAATGGTTGAGGCTGCCACCCAATATGGTCTTTTAGTTAGGAATGGGAATGATTTTTTTTTCCCACGAAGGGATGTGGTTTTCTGGCCTCTGGGCCAGCTCTGTCTCACTTACTGGAGAGCTTGATGAGCACCACATGGAATTTCTGGAGACAGAGATGCAGACCCTGGAGGGAGCAGGGCATGGCTGCAGTGCCAGTTGCATTGACAAGCTGTTCAAGTCTTCAGGAAAATTGTGACTAAACCCTCTAGAAACTATTTTAAGTATCCTTCATTTACTAAACTTGTGCAGTAAGAGAGCTGTCTTCTCTATAAAACTTGGGTTTTGTCTGGAGTCATAGTAAATCCAATACCCCAATACATCAACCATTTTTGTCCCCATGGATGAATTGACTGCACTTGTTACAAACTTGATTATGCCAGTTATATTTGTTGTCATAATTATATGATTTTATTATGTTATGTAAGTTAAATGGGACATTAATACAAGAAGAAAGCATCTGTATGAAAGCTAAACTTCTTTTTTTTAAAATTTTTTAAAGATTTTTATTTATGTATTTATTTTTTTTGTTTGTTTGTTTATACAAGCACTGGGTATAGTCAGAAGCACGGGAGGGTGAAAGAATTCACCAGAGCCAGAGCGGGGAGCAGAGCAGGCAGAAGGACCGAAGTACACTGCTGAGGGGAGCAGCGGGCGGCAGGAGAGGTCTGCGCGCCATGTGGGACCCTCCTCCGGTGGCCGGGGAGCAGCCGGGGATCGAACTGGCGCCGCAGAGGCTGCGGGCAGCTTCGCAACCCAGGGCTCAACCGCTGCGCCACCGGGGAGGCCCGAAAGCTAAACTTCTATGAAAAGATTTGATAGAATGAGTAGCTAAGAATTGTCAAGTTAGCATGGGCACTGCATCTGCCGAAGATTAGAAAAATAACGTTAAAGTCTAGGGGAATTATGTGTTTAGATTGTTTCATCTCATGTAAGAAATCAGATACTGCATTATCAATGTGATATATGAAAAAAAGTCAATAGAGAACCCCAGTCAACAGGTGAATGGAAGAAGCAGCAGCCTTGACTCCATATTAATACTACATTGGTGAATAAATGCCATTTGTAGATTTTAGTTTGAATAACATGTTTAAGGAGCTATAACTGACTTCTGATTAAAAAAAAAATAGTCAATTTCTGTTGTATTTACAATTTTTTTTTTTGCAACCCAGGCATGAGCTGACCTGGATTTTGAGAATTTTGGGGGACTTACAAGTTCATGGTCACTTCTGGCTCTAAATCTCTGATTCCCTGTAATTCATTTTTATTGTGTGTTCTTTGTTGGATGTTTAAAACTCAGATTTCCTTAATTTCTATGAAAATGTAGCTTACCTAAAGCATTTTACCTATACACTACCCTTGACTCAGTAGAGAAAAGATGTAGGGCCTCCCCTGGTGGCGCAGCAGTTGAGCGCTGAGCTGTGAGGCTGCCCGCAGCCTCTGCAGCACCGGTTCATTCCTCGGCCACCGGCGTGGGTCCCACAAAAATAAAAACAAAAGAAAAGATGTAAAATATTGATTTTACACCTTAGGAACAAAAATAATTTTGAATTGAAAATTAGATATCCTTTTTCTTTTTTTTTTAAGATTGATTTATTTATATATACAAGCACTGGGTACAGTCAGACGCGTGGGAGGGTGGGAGAATTCACCAGAGCCAGAGTGGGAAACAGAACAGGCAGACTGACGAAATACACTGCTGAGGGGAGCAGTGGGCGCGGCGGGAGAGGTCTGCGTGCCATGTGGCACCCTCGCCGGTGGCCGGGGATGAAACCGGTGCTGCAGAGGCTGCAGGCAGCTTTACAACCCAGCACTCAACCGCTGTGCCACCGGGGAGGCCCTAGATATCCTTTTTCTTAAAAGTCCTTTGGTCACTCTGCAACTGGGGATTTAGCTGTTAACCCCACACAGTGCCCTAGCTATTTGCCTAGTTTCTTCTAATGCTACTCATTTTTTTCTCACTTCTGACTCTTTTCTTCATTATTGTTTATGTCAAATGCAGAACACTTTGGCCAGAACTTTGCTACTCTGGTTCCTGCTAACCTTGCTTTTGGGTGGGGCCCTTAACTTCTAGCTGCCTCCTCTCTGGTAATTTATATGTGAAATCTCTGTATCTATATCTTTACCTCTAGATCTGTCTCTTTCTACAGTTATGTGTCTATGTGGTTTCATCAATGACCATCTTCCCTATAGGCTCTAGGGTGATCATGTCTTTTTTTTTTTAATATATATTTATTTATTTATACAAACACTGGGTACAGTCAGAAGCACAGGAAGGTGAGAGAATTCACCAGAGCCAGAGCGGGGAGCAGAACAGTCAGAAGGACCGAGGTACACTGCTGAGGGGAGCAGTGGGCACAGCAGGAGAGGTCTGCACACCATGTGGGACCCTCGCTGGTGTGTGTGGTGGGGAGGATCAAACCGGCACTGCAGAGGCTGCGGGCAGCTTGGCAGCCCAGAGCTCAACCACTGCGCCACCAGGGGAGGCCTCTGATTACGTCTTAAGAACTACAAAACCTTTGAAAATAAAAGTAGGTGACATTAACAGTTTCTCCAAAATAAAAGACTAAAGCTGGGACTTTTCTGGGCAAATGAGGATCTTCCATTTACTAAAGTATTTTCCTAACCACATTTTCCTTCTGCAGATGATCATGGTATTAACTGATAAAGCTATTTTCACCCCATTGCATATACTCTTCAAATTTGGTTTAACTTAGTAATCAATTCTTTCCCTCTTTAGGTGAGTATGTTATTCACTGAAACAGAGTATGTTCTTTGCTCTGTTCTTTATTCTTCTGTATACCTCACCCTCTCCAAGCTGTTTTTTCTATCTATGAAATGGAGACTATTATTACCTGCTAAGAAATTCAAATGAAAAAAAAAAAATAGGCAAAGTATACTTTGGAAGGGAGTAAGCTACAGAAATGTAAAGTTTATTATAATCATATATGCATATATTATGTACATATATGACATATATATTTAATGAAGTTGAAGGCCAGAAGTCCAGGAGAGCCATGAATGATACAGTGCGACATCAACCTGATGGCTTTTCTGGGTTTGAGTCTCTGAGCTTCTTGCTCCCTGACTCTAACTCTGCCCTTTGCAATAACTCTACCAGTAATCTTGGATCCTGACCTTCAGCCTCTTTATTATTTCAGTCTTGGACCTCTACTCAGCAAATTCATTCAATCACTCTGAATTGTATGCCATTGAGTCGGGTTATTGTGATGCTGATAAATGAGAACTAAATTGAAGCCATCAGCCTCATTTTCCTTCCTCACCTATTTCCAGATGTGGAAGTTAATGGGCTTGGATTGGCTGCTAGCACAGAGTCTCATCAAAGACCATTTTCCCTATGGGCATTAACTGCAATTTATTGATTGGGTGGAGGCCTGAGGCATTTGGGTTGGGGATTTGTATTATGACCTACGAAAATGGTTGGTGCTGAAACCCAGGCCTCTTGAGTTTGTCAAATTGAACAAGAACAGTGTGACTTTAGATTCAAAAGCCAGGTAGGCTGACAAAATGAGCACTTAAAAAATATCTCTCCTTATTATATTGAGATAGTAGCTCTTTACTTCCATGAGAGTAGGAATATGGACTCATTTTATATGTGCTGAATTCTACTGCTCGAATTGGGGATATGTCTATTTCATTTCTTATTGTCTTTGCAGTCAGTGATGGCACTCAATTATGCAGTCAGATTATGTTACTCCTCTGCTCAAATTGTCTGTACCTGCTCTTTCTACTTCCTCCCCTACTGTCTTGAATCCACTCTATTTAGGATTTCTACCTCCTCCCCTCCAACCAAAGGACTCTTATAGTGACCACCACAGCCTCCCTATTGCTATAACAGAGGTCATTTCTCAACTCAGCTTCTAATTGTTTCATTACAACATTTAACATGTTGGGTATTACTCTTTTACTTAAAACAATTTCTTCTCTGGATTTCTGGAACATTACTCTTTTCTAGTGTTTTTTATACCTCAACAACTGCTTTGTCTCTGTCCTGTTGGTTAGTGGATCTTGATTTTTTTTTTTTGATGTCTAAATATTGCATTCTCTAGGGCTCAGTGCTCTGATGTCTTCCATATTCTGTCTATACTCATGCCCAACCACACTTGTGAGTTTAAATATTGTCTGTTTGCTGAAGACACACAGATTCCTATCTCTGGCCTGAAACTCTCCCATGGACTTGAAATGCACATAATATTTGCTTACTCTACTCCCCACTTGAATTTGTAATAGGCATGTTGAAAAATTAATGTCTCATACTGAACTTTTGTTTTCCTCCAAACATGTTCTTTCTCAACTATCCTTATCAATAGAGGGCAGCTCCTTTTCACTGGCTTGGACCCAAACCTTTGAAATCAACCTAAACTTATCTTTTATTTCATCTTCTTATTTCAGTATATCAGCATAGTTTATGGTTTTGTATTCAAAATAGTTGATTATCTAGGATCTGACCACATTATATAACCTCTCTTGTTTTCACCCTTGTTCCAGATTCAATCCTTTTTCACTTGTTTTATTGCAGTATCTCTCCTGAATGTTTTTCCTGCTTTCTCCTCTGGTCCATTGGAGTGGAGTAACAACATGAATCTAGAGTGATCCTTTAAAAACCAAAGTCAGATTATTTTATGCCTCTGCTCAAAACCTTGAATGAATCCACATATGTATTTTTAGTTTTATTGAGGGAAAATTGGCTTACACCACTATATTTGATTCAGAGGTATAGGATCATACCTCTTCAGATGTATGTCATTATACCACATTCTCTAGCAAGATACCCATAATCCTCTACCATAGTCCATTTGGGCCCTTTCAAAATTCATTCTTCACCCTCTTCTGCCCGCTCTGGTACTCTTAATTCTACAGGTGGATTTCTAGGGCTTGTTATTGGTTTGATTTTTACTAATTAGCATTTTTCATTCTTTGGGTAGATACCTAGGAGTGGAATTGCTAGATTGTGTGATATATCTATTTTTAATATTTTGAGAAATCTGCACACTCTTTTCCATAGGTGCTAGACAAGCCTACCTTCCTACTAACAGTATATGAGGATTCCTTTTTCTTCACATCCTTGCAACGTCTGCATTTCATTCAGAGTCCTTCCAAATGCCTACAAAGGGCTCTTCACAATTGTTTCTGAGCTAATATCCTGATAATAACCTTCTCTGTCACTGTCTTGCCAGTGACCACATTGGCTTCCAAAACTCCAGTCACATTCTTACTTAAGAGATTTCTACTTGCAGCTTCTTCTGCCTAGAACCTTCTCTTTCCAGAGGCAGACAATGACTAGTTTCTTTACTCCTTAGGGTCTTTGCTCAAATGTCAGACCTCTCCTGACCATCCTATTTAATACTGAAAATACTACTCATTGTAGAAAATCCTACCCTTATTTCTCCTAGATGATAGAATTTATTACAAGTCAAACCGGATAGGAAAGAACTATGATCTTTTAAATCAAATTTTTGTCCATTAGCCTTATTAAAAAGTACCAGCTGGGATTTTTATTTTTGTTTTGGTTTTTTTTTAAGATTTATTTATTTATACAAGCACTGGGTACAGTCAGAAGTGTGGGAGGGTGAGAGGATTCACCAAAGCCAGAGTGGGGAGCAGAACAGGCAGAAGAACTGAAATACACTGCTGAGGGGAGCAGTGGGTGACAGAAGAGGTCTGCGCGCCATGTGGGACCCTCCTCCTGCTACCGGGGATTGAACTGGTGCTGCAGAAGCTGTTGGCAGCTTCGCAACCCAGCGCTCAACCGCTGCACCACTGGGGAGGCCCTGGGATTTTTATTTTTGAAGGTATGTTTTGTTCAAATTTCTGAAGCTTTTTACCAAGAATATCATATTCATTCCTAACCATTCTGTTTATTCACACTGTTTAAAAGAGCAATGTCTGTGTTATTTCAATGATAGATGACATCACATGTCTATCTCTGCTGACCTCATCGCTGTTTTAGTATTTTTGAACAGTTATCCATGGACATGGATAACAGTTATCCATGGATAATATTGAGCCACCTTACACCCAACTTACTTTACTGGAAATTAATTATATTTGTCTTAGGATATTTATAAGGCCTCTATATTTCAATGATATAACTTTATTCTAGAATTGTGTTCCCTTCTAAGGATGTAAATATAGATTAGTTGAATCCTTACTCATTAGCACTGCAAGATCTTGGCAACTAAGTGCTAAGTAGGCTGAGGTGCAAGATCAGGATCTTGGAAGGCAAGTTAAGGAAACCTGAAAGCATAGAAGCTATGGAATGAAATTTACCTCTCGTTACTGAATTGAAGGAAAGGATTCAGTGCCCATCTTCATCTCTCTAAGTGTGCAGCTGACTAGCTTCTTCCATCTAGCATAACATCCCAAACCCACTTCTCAATCTATTAAAAAATGATAATGTATTATTGAAATACATCTTACCCTGCTTTCAAATGTGACACACTTAAAATACATTTGAAATATAAGTGAATTATTCATTTACCAAAGAGCAGACTTTTACCAAAATAGTTCAGGATAAAAAGCAACATATGAAATTATCTGATTGTCACCTACTCACATTCTAACAACCATATGTACCGTCCCATTCACTCTCGATATTTTCAGTCCTTAGGCTGAAAGGTCTCAAACAACATTTTGAGATTTGAGAATCCACACCTACTGGTGATCCAACTGCTGATATTCCATATCAGGAAATTTCAGAAGAACTTTGCATGTTTGGACAGTCAACACTATCTAAAATTTTGCTGAAGTACAAATTCAATTATTCAGAGTTTGAAAACTACAAATTAAGACATTTGCTTTGATACAGCTCTAGCTCTCTCTCTCTCTCTCTCTGTGTCTCTGTTTCTCTCTCACTTTTCTCCTTTCTCTCCTCCCTTTTCCTAACCTCTCATCCTCTTCCTTTCTCTCTCCCCTTCTTTCCTTCTGTTTGGAATATAACCTTAGATGTCTCATTATTTTAATTGATGTTGGAGAATATTTAATGAACTAGGCAGTCAGTCAAAATTAGGGTCTTTTCAATGGTAGTCCCATTTCCTTAGATGTAAAATTGTAGTCTTAAGTTTGGAAAGAATTTTAAAGTTTCATCTTGACCAGTGATTATCAACTGCCGTTTATAGATTAGAATCACCTGGGTAGTTTCAAAATATCATTTGAAACCAAGTTTCTGGGGATTGTACTTAGGCATTTATATCAAAACAAAAAAAAACCCTAAGTGATCACCTTAGTTTAGAGCCATGGGCTAGGTAAACCTACTTGACACTTAAACCTCTGCATCATTGTCACCATCCAGAACTTTCCTGATCCATATTAGATACCTGCAAGGAAGACGGTGCTCACTCAATGAAAAATTCACGTTTAAGGGGCGGTGGGAGAAGGGGGAAGAAAAGGTCTTCCTTTATTGTCATAAACATTATTTCTTTGTTCCCTCTACCCATTATTCCTAATTATGCTACTTGGGACAATAAGTAACAAATCTTTGGCTATTCTTTGGAAATTTGAAGGCGATTAGCCATTCATTCACTTTTTAAAATACGAAACACTTACTGAGTTTCTAATATATAGGGCCAGACCTGCCCTGGGGCTCTAACACAAATAAAATATGTGTACATCATTGCACTCATTCATGATGCTGGCAGTTTAGTGGAGAAGATGGAAAAACTAATGACTTTGGTAAATGTCTACAATGTTTTTTTACCTTCATATCTCTGCCATACACCCCTTCCCCCGCAAACCCCACTGTTCTCTAAGCAGAGTATCTTTAGTTCCTTCAGCTTGTCGTATGCCATTGTTTAGAGGCCTTCTGTCTGCTGAGGTTTAAACTTACTTTAGGTTGTCTACATTGCTACATTGCTAAGAAAGTATGGTTGTCTACATTGCTAAGAAAGTATGGCTCCTAGGGTAGATTACAGCTGTCAGAGTATGGTCTGAATATAGTAAGGAGAAAGAGAAACTGCTGTACTTCTAGATAACACACTGCTGCTTTATCATAAAACTGCAGCTAGTCATTAGATCATCACATATCTAGGGTACTTGTAATGAGCAAATCTATCATTTGGGTGGACAGAAGGGTAGGGAAGGTAAACTGATGGTGACAAAGTGAGGGGTTGGAGGGCTTTAACTTTCCTTTCTCTTGTTTACCTTTTCCCTGGGTGTAGTCATGGGTCCTAAGGACACATTGAAACATTCCAGTAATTGAGAGCACTGTGTCACTGGTGCTAAAGGGTCATAAATGGTTGTCCAGAAGTGGGCACACTTGTTTGCTAAGTGAATTGGACCTAGTAAGGATATGGTGTTGGGGAGGGAGCATCAGTTTGGTAAAAATTCTTTCCTGTGACCAGATTTTCATATAACTGGCAAGCAGTACTGGAAGAAAGTAGCTTTCCTAATGGTGACTTCTGGATGAAAACTGGTAGATTTCCTTTTTTTCCTGCTCTCTTTTTTTTTTCCCTCTGTGGTCTATGATAGTAGAATACATAAGTTGATTTTCAGCATTACCTTATGGTTTTATGGGAACTCTTAAATCACCTGTCTCTTTGATATTTATCAGATTCATCTTTTACACTCTTTAGGGTGTCAAAGTTATGGATCAGTAGAAACCCTCATCAACTGGTGTTTTCAGTGTATGCCTCCAACCACTCTCTTTTTGTTTGCCAGTTAGCATTTCAAGAAGGAATGTTGCTATATATTTGGATTTTTGCACTCACATTTAGTGAAATACTTCACAGATTTCATAACAATAAATTCTCCTCTGCTAGAATTAAAAAAATGTGTACAATGAAGATAGATTAAAGGTCATAACCTCACCATCAGGATCAGTACTTTTATAGAGGATGTGTGACAGAATTGGTTCAGATTTGAATCAGTTTGGATTCTAATCTAGGGAAGGTTTGGGCAAGTTTCCTTCATTATTGGTACCCTCTTCAGTATCTCTTCAGTAGGAACAGGATGCCCCCATCCACTGGTGCTTAGGAAAGCATGGTGAATAACCATGTCCAAACACATAATGTGCACTTGCTCAGCAAGCATTCAGGACAGATGTTGAATAAAGGGGAGGATGAGCTCAAGCATGTGAGTGTGTGCAGGAGAACAGTGAGGAAGGGGCTTCATGTTTTATTATGCCACCCCCAGAGCCTCTACTCTGTCTACTGCAGGTATTTGAAAATCAGCGTTATCTACCTGCCCAATTCTCTTACCCATCATCCCTGACAGAATTTCAAATGCTCAACTCTTTAGAGAAATAACTTGTGCCAATACTAGTGGCCTTTTCAATCCTCACCATCCTTGTCTTTTCTGCAACATTTGACTCCATTGACAACTCAAATCCGGACAATCCCTTCCTTGTGCTCTGTTTCAGTACACCATCCTGGTTGGTCATGTCCATCCTTTTCTCAGTTGGCCTTCACCCTCCTAACAATGAGCTTTCCTGAGTGAGTGAGACTCAATATTTGGTTCTCTGATACTGTTTATGTAGACTGTTTTCATTTGGATTTTGCTACCTCATTTAAGAAGATTTAAATACTTCGAAGTGATTATATGTTCCCAGTCTTTGTAGCCCCAGAGAACACCATACGTTATCAATTGCCTATTAATGGCAAATGTCACTTCAATAATAATTATTACTATCTTTACATAAATCTACTGCATTTGCTGCTGCCAACTATTGTCAATACTTGAAATCAAATGCTCTGTTTCTTTCTTTCATGGTTTTCCTATTTCTTCAGTCATGCTTTTATTTACTTGACCACCCAAGTATATTGGCTTTCTTTTTTTTTCCCCCAACAAGTACAAGTATCTACTATACTTTAGACACTGTTTTAGGTGCTGGATATAGTGTGGACTAAAAGGTTTGATTCCTGTCTTAGTGGAGTTTGCATCCAGTGGAAGCTTAGACAGTAATCATATAGTCACAAAAATATTTCTTACAACATGTATGAGAAGAACAAGGAAAGAAAAGTACAGCGAGCCTTGAGAATGTATTTATAACAAGGAAACAGACATAGCCTGGAGTTGAGAGATTTTTCTGCAGAAGTGCTGTTTGACCTGAGGTGTGAATGATGAGCTAGAGCTGGACAGCAACATCCCAGGCAAAAAAACCAGCACTGCTAGAAGTTTTGGGGAGATGGCAGTAGGAGAAAACTGCAAGTAAAGCAACTGACAAACAATTTAGGGAGAAAAGAGCTACGAAAAGTAGAGTGGCGAGAAGTGAGGCTGAGCCAGATCCTCGAGACTATGTTAAACGCTTTGGTCTTTGTCCTAAGAACTATTGCAGCAAAGTAAACAAAGGAATAGTAAGACCAGATTTACAGTCTTTGATTATGATGGTCTGAAGGAAGGGAATATGCAGAAATGGACATAGGGACGCTGGTCTGGAGGCTTTTGGAGTAATGCAGGTTAAGAACAAGGCTGGTGATTATGGAGATGGAGAGAAATACTGCCTTTGGTACACAAATCAGAACCTTAGAATTGCTATATGTGAACAGGTTTCACATTTGACCAGCCATATTCCATTATGTTTGCCTGTGTAATACCTCTGCATCTATATTGTCCTTTCCATTCCTGTTCATGCCTCTTAATTCCAAAGCCATTTCCTTGCTGAGAGCGTCTGTTTCTCTGCCCCACAGTCCCCCACCTTAAACAGGGCCGCAAGGGTCCCAGTGCCATGTCCCCACCATGCCCCTTCCTGGATCTGCGTCAGCAATGCTGAAACTGGCTTCTAGTCGGACAAAACAGTGTGAATTTGTGTGTCTTATAAGACCATGATTCCAAATAGGAACCATCTGGTGCATAGATTCCTAGACTCAGTACTCAGAGATCTTAACTTAGTAATTTTTGAGTGAAACCCTGGACTCTGAATTTTCAGGAGCTCAGGTTTCTAAGGATCTGACAGGTTTGGTTTGCTCTAAGACACCACTTGTTTGCAGCTCACTTTGTATTGATGGGGACAGTTGTTTTCTATGTCTAGTCTCTGTCTCCTCTGTGCTGCCTTCCCCAAACTCCTTCTTCCTCTAACTAAAACAACCTTTCTCACTTAAATCTTTATTTGACTTTAAAGCCTTCTGTTTTGTGGTTTTCCTTCCCACTGGGGAATCTCTGATGTCCTCTCGGCAGGCGTAGCCACCTGTGAAGGGACGTGCCATGCCATAGAGGACTGCTCCCCGGATGGCTGAATGACAGGGAGGATTTCTCAAGATTCATTTTAAAGCAAACCCTATATTTGCAAAGATGAGATGTTGGATAGAGCAAGAGAGGGAAGTCAGCAGCAAGAAAATAATCTGTTTGAGAATGCAGCTCTGTTTCATGTATCTGCCAATTAGATTTGCTTCCTTTTGGTCTTTAGATAAAAAAAATCTCAAATAAACATGACTGTGGTGCATCTGTTTTAATGCTTCTAATCTTCTGACTACTAGAGCAAAAAATTAATATCTTCCTTCCCTGGTAGCAGTGAGAAGTAAGAATGGTAGGAGGAAAATGAAGAACAGATACAGTTTATCTCTGGGTAGAAGGCTTGGCGCTGCGCACACGTGTGTGTGTGTTCACACGTATGTGTGATTGATATCACTTTAATACTTTTATGGACCTGTAGCAATAGATCACGTTAGAGATGTGAGAAAAAATTTAAAATCAGATCCCTGACCAAATATACTTCACTTTGTAGGCATAAGTACATGTCAGACGTCCATGAGCCAAAGAAATAACATGAGGTAAGTTTACGTGGTGTCCAGATATGAATTCATTACTTTTTAATGTTCCTTAATGTCTATTCTGAGAACCACAGGTCTTTTCAAATGTCCTTTAACTTCATATATAGCCAGTATACTGATAAGTGGTTATTGAGCTAGGGCAGGTAGCAAGAGAACGCGAATTTGCATTTCCTATAATTGAGGCACTGAAACCCAAATGAAGAGGAGCACTGATGAATTATAAATTTAAATTAGAGAGAGAAACAGAAAGAGATAGAGAGAGAGAGTGAGAGAGAGAGAGAGAATGGTGAAGGAGGTGAAAGAATGAATTGCTCTCACTCATAGCACAGGGGGAGATAAATCAACACAAAAGATCAAACAAATGTAAAAAGCTGCTCCCATTCACCTCGGTTCCCTGTGGCATCTTTGAGTGTGTTTGGCAGCAGTGGGCCATGGCAGTCCACCTGTACAGTCGGCAAATTCTTCATGGTATTTACAGGGGTCCTTTATTAATCTCCTCAAGCAGCCCTTTGGGGAATTGGATGCTGGCTTTGGAGTGTCCACTGTATTTTTCCCTTTCTTGACTATTACTATGTTTTCTTTTAAGGTTAGCAAGAATTTTCTTTATCCCCACAATCAACAATGAACTTTTTCCTTATGAGAGACTGTCTTCCTTACATTTGTATCTTTCAGAAGCTTTGTCCAGTGGTAGACAGACAGAGTTGTAACTGGTACAGTTCCAAGGCACTAGGCAAGAGGTTAATGAGGAATATGTTGTGAATGGTGCCCCCTGAGGTTATGCTTTGTGATAGGAGATACTAAAAAATAAATAAAAATTAATGACTAGCAACTGAGTGAAAGAATGAATACCTTTCTTTTCATCTCTTGGTGACAATTTATTATAGTTTATATGGAGTTCAGATAAAATAGGAAGATATAGACTCTGCATTAAGAGAGACAATTTCAATCCTGCCTCCCTTGTATACGTACTGTGTAATGTGGGTAAGTTACTTAATGTCATTAAACCTTGATTGACCTTTCTCTAAATTAAGTGGAGTGATACCTAGTTTGTGAAATTACAAAGATAATTATTTGTAATATATGTGGAACGCACCTAAGTTCCTGGTGTAGAGTAGATGCTGATTTTAATGTTGATAGTCATAGCTGTATGTTTTTCAGTCCAACTCTGGTTTTATTAATATCAGTGAGCAGAGAAGTAGATCACGAATACAAGACTGAGCTAAATGCTGTATCAACTAACGGCGGGGCTTGTGTCTCTTGTTCACATGTAGCTCCCAGCCTATGCTTATGGGGATAAATATTGCATGAATTGTCATATAAGTTACAAGTATGCACCTGCAGTATATTTCTTTATTGAAAGATTGAAAAACTAGCTGAGAATTACCAATTCTATAATAGAAATGGGCAATGCAAAAGATGTGCATTTTTTCATTTATTAGTTTTGTTCTATACTTATACAACCAAGGAGAAAGAATACACAATGAGACTCTGATATTAAATTCTGTGTGCCCTGCACAGATATGGTTGAGAGAACTGGCCCTGTTCTGACTGACCCGGATTCCTCTGCTAGGTTCTGTTGATCCGCTACCATAGGTTTTCTTTCTTTTCTACGATTATAAATTACTTATCAAGCCTGCAGTCTGCCTTGCAGAATTTATCGAATTTATTCCTTTTTATTACTATTGCCTCCTTCTTGCTGTTTTTTCTTGTTTGTCCTTTTGCTCCTTCCATGCATTTATTAACTGAATTAGCACATTTCCAATGTTTGTTCACGTTTAATGAGGTATTGGTATTTTGATGGCAGAAATGAAGAAGTGAGACCCATGGGTGAGAATATTATTGAACTTCAATGTATTTTATTTTCTGAGATGTGTGATTCACAAAGTCATAATCTATTGTGCAACACAAAGTGATACATGTCCCTATAGTATCTGATTTTAATGGCTGAAAATATAACACTCTTTCTTTCTTTCTTTTTTTGGTCAGGAAAACTTCCTGAGACAAACTGGCTATATTCTAAAGAGTTCACATTTATTTAATAGGAAAAAAAAGTCCTATCATCCACAGAGCACTTCAAATATATCAAAAAATTATTAGAAATACAAAATTGAATGGGAAAAGCCTCTGGATTAATTGGATTAAATGGTTTTAGTCAAGGCTCTTCTGGGTCAAATAATAGGAATATACCCAAACAGGCTGGAACAGAAAGGGGGAGTTTATTATAAACATACATAGTATATCATTGTTTCCAAGGGTAGAAAGGGGAATGTAGCCTGATAGGTGGGAGCCCATCAGAACCTAGGTACAGACATTTTTTAGACCTCAAACTTTCTCTCTCTTTCTAACTGCAGTTGTAATTTGTTCTTCTTTCTACTCAGTTGAAGTTAGCTGTCCCCTGAGGGCAAACCCAGTTTCTGAGTTTTGGTGGGAGGCTCAAAACTACCCAGGATCTCAGAATTCCAAATCCAAATTCCTAGGAGAAAGAGTGTGGTTGGTCCAGGATGTGTACAGTGATAGCCTTACAGTGAATCCATGCCTGTTTGGAAACAGGCATTTTTTGGGGTGGGTGATATGGAGCAGGGAGAAAGTCCTTGATGAGTTCATAGGATGAGCATCCTCTATGACACATTTTGCCTTACTTGATCATTTTACAGTGCCACATAGAAAGCCAATTTAATATGGGCACAAAAGAGTTGTAGCAGAAGTATTTTATGACATTTGCTTATAATTAAGAGGCTGAATATAAATATAAATGTGTATGTGTGTGTGTGTATATATATATATATATATATATATAATACATGCCAGAAGTAGGAAATTTGGAGAGGTTGTATATTTTATATTTGTTTTACTTCCCTTGAACATGGATTAGGTGATGTTTAATCATTATAAGCCCATCATAGTGGTATCCTTCATTTCTTTAATCAAAAATGTTTATTATTTTATTGATATATTCCCTTCCTCATCTTTATCCCCTTTGTTGTGTTTTCTCCTCTACTTTACTCTTTTCTTTCTTCCCCTCTCTTTCCTAACTCAAATCCTGAAGAATGAAAAGATGTGTGTGGGTGTTGTTACAAGGGGGGAGAGAGGAAAAATTGAGCAATGACAAGTTTGAAAGTAGCAAAATTATTTTAGTAACTCACTGTCTTGGGAGGATACATATTGATGTATAATTTATACACAAATGCAAATAGTCATGTAAATTGGGTGCGTATTTTAGCTCTTAGAAAACGCTGCCCACACGTTGCTGTGCAGCCTTTCTTATGCTTCGGCTTCAGACAGCTGCTGCGGAGTCTCTAGGAGTCAGAATTAAGAGGGTCTAGAATCACTTGAGATGAAATGCGTGACCTTGTAGTCCTGTAAAATGACCAGGGCATGTGAAAGGGATGAAAAGATAGTAGAGAGAATAAATGAAGGTCAAGATAGACAAGAGGGCTGTGGGGATGATGGGGAGAGGGAAGCGAGGGGAGAAGAATGTAGGCAGCTGTTTGGAGGGCATTTACTTGGTCAGGAGAAGGGCCTCTGCCAGATGCTGGAAAAAGCCAGTGTATGTGTGTGATTTAGGAAAAATTACCCCTTGCAATTATGTGGCTGCAGTTTTTTCCTCAACTGGATGGGGCACATCTGTGCAGGAGAAACATGCATAACATTACACGGCACCCTGTGGGGTGAGAGATGACAATCTAGAAGCCAGGTTATACATCTAAGGTTTGCAAAGAGCTCTACCCCAAGGTGTGGCCCCCTAGGAAAGGACCCCTGACCTTGCTGTAGGGTCTGTGTGTGCCAGAGTTACCGTTAGGGGCATTATTGCTTGGAGCCACGGGTACAGGGAGAGTCAATGGAAGACAAGGATTAGAGTGTGGGCCAGGCCTCCAAATGAAGGTGACGTAGCAGCATGTGTGGCCCAAGTATATTTTTGGCCAAATGCCCAAAAATAGATGGCTGGATCAAGAAGATGTGGTATATGTACATAATGGAATACTATTCAGCAATCAAAAAGATAAACTAATGCCATTTAGCAACATGAAGGGAGCTAGAAGGAATTATGCTCAGCGAAATAAGTCAAAGGAAAAGGAAAAATATCGGATGGTTTCAGTTATAGGAGGGATATAGGGGAACCAAATAAGGCATCAGGGAAAAAAATAAAAACAAAAAAAATACACATCAAAACAAAAACAAACAATTATAAATCAGAGACATCCTGCGGTGGTGGTGGAGTCGGGGGAGTGGAAGAGGGACCAGAAGGAGGAAGGGAGGAGCACAGGAGACTGTGGTGATGGTATGGTGCACGGGTGAATTGGTGGTGGAAATTCTATGGGGACTACACCTGAGAAAAGAAAGCAACAATTGTTTAAAAATAAACAATGTTGTAAATATATACGAAAAAATGAAAAAAAAAAAAAAGAGGCCCCCGGGGGTGCAAAAGACCAAAGATACTGTTTTATTATTGCATTGGGTGATGTTGGGGGACTAACTCCAACTGCTAGGGGAGGATCTCCTGTTTCCTTTTCATTCCCAGGTAAAAGCAAGGAGAGGACTTAGAAGGGCCAAGACTCTTTGCAGTTCTTGGCATTTATTTAGCTAGTAAGTAGTAGAGATGGATTTGTAATTAGGCCTGTCTGACTGTAAAATCTGTGCATTGTATGTCCTGCCTTGGCACTTCTGTCACTGCTCCTGCGACCTCCAGTTTTTAGCTACTATGCTGCACAACCCTTAGAAACATACAGCGACCCTTCCTCGAGTGGCTTCAGGGTAGGGAAGTTGTTACCACAAATGTTTGGACATACAGGTTGCCATAGGAGATAAGATCTGTGAATCTGGTCTTCAGCTTCTCTGAAACAAAAATTGCTGTGACACATGGTCCGACAAAAGAATTTTGTGTTGCTTCATACTGTGAGCTCAAACTGGGAGACATAGATAAGAGATGAAATATTCACACTCATGGACTTTGAAGATTTAGGGAACAACAGAAGAGGGTGTTTGAGATAAAAATTGTCCTGGAAAACTGCAGCTGCCTATGTAGTTCCTGGTACCCGTGGACACCCATGTCGTGGGTAAACCACATCTGATAGGTCCCACTGGACATTTTTGCTCTAACATACATATGGTGGGAACTACTGCAAACGATTGTGATGAGACAGTCATTTAGGAGCATACAAGGGAGAGGGCGGGCAGTTGCAAGAACTAGTGGCCCTTGAGGGATCAATTAGGGCAAAGGCACAAATGGCAGATAGGAAGCAACTCAATGTAAGAACAGACAAAGATGTATAAAGAAAAAAAGGTGATATCTTTCTTCTTGGGTAACATGAGAGAATTTTTTGTGAGTGGCTTTTGATTGCTTGAAATTTAATTTTTACAAGTACAGTGTTCTGTACTTACACGTCATTCTTGGCTTTTTCCATGTGGAATATGGTTCCCATTCTTGTCTAACTATAGAATATCTATCCTCAGTATATGTGTGTTCTCTTCCTCGAAGCCTTTATTGATTTGGCCCTTCTAATCCTTCCCACAGCTGAGTGGATCACTCAACAATTTAACAACAAATATTCATTATGTGTGTTAGATAAGTGGGGCTCTGTGCTAGGTGCTGGCAATTAAGTTGCAAACAAAACAGACCCAGTTTCTGTTCCTGTGACACCTTCCCCACTTGGTGCCACTGCTGAGCTTTTTTTTTTTTTTTTTTAAACACATGCTATTATTGCTTATAATACTTTAGACATTGTTTTGAAATTATTTATGTATGTGTTTCTGTCCCCTATTAAACTGTGGGTCCTTGAGGGCAACCACTATGTCTTCATCAAGTTTTTATCTTCAGTACTTACCAGTACCTGGAGTATAATAGTAACTAAATATGCATATGTGTAATGAATGAACACTCTTCTATTTTTACCTTTTGTAAATTTGCAGAGTTAGAGTGTTTTCACATTCATCTCTCATCTTCCAACACTTCCATTTTCATAAGGAAGGGCCTCCCAGGAGAATGGTTTAGGCCCTTCTATAGACGTATTTTGTAAAGATCTAATATCTGTCTTGGCATCAACCAGAATTGGGGCAGAATGTTTGTAGTAGGTGACATTAAAATCAGGTCATTTTATTTTACACGACCATTGCCTGAAACTTTACATTTATACAAATATGCATTATTGGGAATAGTGTAATTTTTCATCATAGGATTCCTTTATCTAGCAAGCTCTTCTAATACATTTGAAATATGATTCAGTTTACAGAACATTGATTTACAAATAGCTTTATCAGCAATACATCTATTG
Organism: Talpa europaea; assembly: GCF_964194135.1. Taxonomy (NCBI): domain Eukaryota; kingdom Metazoa; phylum Chordata; class Mammalia; order Eulipotyphla; family Talpidae; genus Talpa; species Talpa europaea. The sequence continues at coordinate 100,417,826 of NC_140070.1, read as the reverse complement.
TTTGAAACGTACAACAGCAATATATGGAAACAGGATGAATGATAAGTTAATTAAAAGCAGGGGACATAAAACTTTAATCAATAGACATAACAAATAAAGTGTACTTCAAACTAATATTATGAAGAAGTAAATGGTAGGGAGGGGGCAGATGAAAATGGATGAACACGTGTGGTGAGGGGGTGGGAAGGAACAAAGGAAGAAAGGTAAGAGTCAAGAAAGGACTAACAGGAAGTGATATCAAGGGAGAGAGAAGAAAAATGGAGAGAACAGGAAGGGACTTAGCACATCAGGCTGTCTGAATGAGGGGGTCTGTCTGAGCTCCTCCCCCTTGGCTTGACATGAGGAGGTGGCATCACCGCACCAGAGGTAGATGTTCTAGATCAAGCCGCTCTCGAAAAATACTCCCCTAATTTTCCAGCACTCCACCCTTTTATTTCCAGCTTATTTTACCTTCTCAGATTTGAATGTGGGCTCAGCATCATAGTAAAAGACAGTGGCACAGTAGGACTGCAGCTCCAAGACAGGCAGAAGACTGCAGGTCCAAGAAAGTTCAACGTGGGTGAGGGTGTAGAATAGCCAATGTATTGGCAGCAAGGAAGGGCAGTTGGAGACCAGACCACACGAAGCCATTGCACGTCAGAACAAGCAGCAGGAAGGTGCAGAGGAACACTGCTATGGCCAGGCAGAGCCCACGAAAGGCTGCAAGTTTAGGAAAGCCGTCAAGAGCCAAGAGAGTCACAGGCAAAGCAGGACCAGACAGGCAGCAGATGGCACAAAGGCGACTTTGGTTCGTATCCAACATCTCTTCTAACTAGACCTTGCACATAATGAAATGATTGATGAAAGTTGATAGTAAGAAATATCCACAGTTGTGCTTTTATACTTGTATTTCCTTAAAATTTTTACAAATAACCTTTAAAATTTAAAACCTTTACAAATAACCTTTATATTCTTGTATTTTTACAATACAAGATACAAGAATGTAAGTATTTTATTAATTTCTATAGGAAACACATAAATACACTTGCAAAGAGTTTATGGGGGTTAGATTAATATATAAGTAACCATAATAGGGGTCAAATATACTTATCAAGAATGCTCCATCCTGTTTCAGTGTTACTTTACATGTATTCTAAGGTTAAACGTATTATTAAAGTCATCATGATGAAGTGTTTAGGACATATAGAAAAGCTACTTACTGACTCCATAGAGGTCACTATGCTTTTTCTTAATTAAAAGACATTTTTTTTTAGGGCCTCCCTGGTGGCACAAGGGGTTAAGGAGCAACTTATGAAGCTGTCTGCAGCCACTGCAGTGCAAGTTCGATCCCCGGCCAGTTGGCGGGGGAGCTTCCCACATGCTGCAGCAGACCTCTCCTGACTCGCCTGCTGCTCCCCTCAGCAGTATATTTCAGTCAATCTGCCTGTTCTGTTCCCCACTCTGTCTCTGGTGAGTCCTTTCACACCCCACACCTCTGGCCTGTACCACAGTTCTTGTATGCATGAATAAATAAATCTTTAAAAAAAAAGTCATTTTTTAGACCCATTGTAGGTTTATAAAAACTTTGAGCAGAAAGTAGTTTTCTTATACTAACTAGTAACTAACCTTTTAGTTTCTGATTTTCATTTCTGATACACATTATTATAACCTTAAATTATCACTAACACTTCTTTTTTTTCTTTTTGATCAATTGTATCTGTTGATTCCCCAACGTGAAAGGTGAGGTATTCATTTCATTTATATTTTCTCCCAGTCTCTCCTCATTTGTTGTTCCATTAATCTTTTTTCATTTTCATTTATATTTTATTCTGTAGTGATACTTTTTCTTTCTGTGACTAAAGATTTACTAGAAAAATTAATCCCACAAACAGAGTTTGCAGTTATGATCATGCATAGATTATCCATGGTCACACCAAGAGTACTGTTTGGTGTCTTGACATCAAGGCCATCCTGTGTCTTGACATCACCCATGTTCAAAAGAGATTGTGACAAGTGTCAGTGTTCACTGGATCTGGTTGAATTTCTTTCTTTTCCCCTCCCCTCCCCTCCCCTCCCCTCCCCTCCCCTCCCCTCCCCTCCCCTCCCCTCCCCTCCCCTCCCCTCCCCTCCCCTCCTCTCCCTTCCCCTTCCCTCCCCTCCCTTCCCCTCCCCTCCTCCCTCCTTCCCTTTCCTTCCCTTCCCTTCCCTCCTTTTATGCATACAATAGCTGGGGCATAGGCCAAAGGTGTGGGGGGTGAGAGGACTCACCAGAGACCGAGCAGGAAACAGAACTGGCAGATTGACTGAAATACACTGCTGAGGGGAGCAGCGGGTGAGACAGGAGAGGTCTGCTGCGCCATGTAGGTTGCTCCCTGGCCAGTTGGGGATCGAACTCGTGCTGCAGAGGCTGAGGACAGCTTCATAGGTTGTGTCTTAACCCCTTGTGCCACTAGGAAGGCCCCTGAATTTCTTTCCAACTTCATTTCTTCTAGTCACATTCAGCTACCACAGCTTTTGCCATCATTGTCTTTTTGTATCACTTTTTGATTTTGTTAGAATAGCTTTCTAGTATTTCCCCCCCCTTCTATTTGGAGCTTGTGAATCTTCTGAGTCCTAAATGTCAAAAAATACCTTTATTTTGCCCACACATGATTGACGGTTTGCTTTTGTATGGGATTCCAGGCTTAATCAATTTTTCTTACAACTTTGAAGATATGATTTGATTGTGTTCTAGTATTCAAGCTTGTTGATGAAAAGGAATGTGATACTTGAACTCACTGAATTATTATTATTATTTTAAAAGATTTATTTACTTATTTATACAAGAACCGGGGTACAGGCCAGATGCCGGGAGGGTGAGAGGATTTACCAGAGACAGAGTGGGGAACAGAACAGGCAGATAGACCGAAGTACACTGCTGAGGGGAGCAGCGGGCGCGACAGGAGAGGTTTGCCATGCCATGTGGGACCCTTGCAAGCCGGCCGGAATCAAACCAGTGCTGCAGAGGCTGCGGACAGCTTCACAGAGCGGCGCTCAACCACCTGCGCCACCAGGGGAGGCCCACACTGAATTATTTTTAATGCCTAGAAAAGAGCCTTGCATGTAATAATTGTTATATAAATGGTTGATAAATAAAACACTGAAAATGCTATCTGGTCCTTATTTCATTAATGAGATATTCATCATTACCATGCCCACTGAGTCATAGAACTCTCTTGGGAGTTGTCTACGCTTCTTCCCCTTAGCTAGACATGAGGAGGTGGTCTCACCCTACCTGAAATAGATGTTCTTGATCAAACCACTCTTGAAGCTTATTTTCTTTCTGCAGACTTTCATAATTTTTCCCTTTGATTCTTGGAATGCTGAAATTTCATCAAACTGTATTGCTCATTCTATTTGGCACTTGGTAGAAAATTTTAAACTGAAGATTCATGTCTCATTCAAGATTTGGGAAACTTTGTTTAATTATAGTTATTTTACCCGCTGGACTTCCACTTAACTTTCCCTCCTTGTTTTCCATTTCTTGGTCCTTTTGCTTCATCTCTTGGATCAACATCTGTCTTGTTTTATGACACTGAAATCCTTTCTAATCCTGGATCATGCTAGTTAGGTTTTTTTGAAGTTCATGTGCTCTCTGTAATAACTGTTCTTTATTGGGTCAATCATTTGATTTACTCACAGTAGTAGAGCTTCTCTCTCTCTAGGTTTCACTGACATGGCTAGGGAGTCCTTGTTACTGTTTAATACACATAAATGAAAGGCTAGATTGACTAGATTAATTGCTATATGTTCCTGATATGGCTTCTCAAGAGTTTTGCTGGCGTCTGTGGATATGACCTTCTTATAGGAGGGAAGTGTGGGAGTGGCTGGGCCACGTGATGGGCTCCTTGAGGCAAAGCAGGTTCTAGGTCTGCAGATGCCATATGGTAGCTGAGTTAGAGCTAATCAGTTGTATGGTGAAGGCTAGAAGTGAACTTTAGGGTAAACTTCATGTAGTATACATGAAGTATATACAGATGTTGATTTATAATGATGCATATCTGTAACTTATGTAAGGTTAAAATGCAGTGTGTCTTCAATACAAATTGAAAAGAGGGCCTCCCTGGTGGCACAAGGGGGTAAGCACCGCACTATGAAGCAATCCACAGCCTCTGCAGCAGAGTTCGATCCCTGGCCTGCCAGGGAGCAACCCACGCGGGGAAGCAGACCTCTCCTGACTTGCCCGCTGCTCCCCTCAGCTGAGTATTTCAGTCATTCTGCCTGTTCTGTTCCCCACTCTGTCTCTGGTGGATCCACTCACCACACCTCCCACCCCGCCCCGCATCTCTGGCCTGTACCCCAGCTCTTGTATACATAAATAAATAAATCTTTACAAAAAATTAAAAAGAGTCATAAAGGGGCCTCCCCAGAGGCGCAAGGGATTAAGCATGGCACTATGAAGCAATCCACAGTCTCTGAAGCATGAGTTCGATCCCTGGCCAGCCAAGGAGAAAACCACATGGCGAGGCAGACCGCTCTTGTCTTGCCCGCTGCTCCCCTCAGCAGTGTATTTCAGTTGGTCTGCCTGTTCTGTTCCCCACTCTGTCTCTGGTGGATCCTCTCACTCACTGCATCTCTGGCCTGTACTCCAGCTCTTATATGCATAAATAAATAAATCTTTAAAAAAATAAAGAGTCATAAAGGAATAAAAAAATAAGAAGGGACTTGCTCCAATGACAGGTATTCTGATGGAGAGCTTGCTTCTCCCTCCCTCAGCCTCCTTATCCTCTGCCTCCATCTTCCTTCCTTTAGGGTCTGTTGTGAAGTGCAGAAAGGCACAAAATATTGTTTTCTTCTTTTGCCCCCCCCCCCCCGCCCCGCAAACACTCACACATTGACCCTCATCCAGATAATTGCCTTTTTTTGGTTAGGGAGTAGTTGCCTCTTTATCCCAGCAGGCAAAAGTTCCACCAGTGGATTTCTGTGTCCATGGAAGAAGGCAGTGACTTTGCTGCCTCAGTTGATCTGAGAGAGTTCTTCAGTGAGCTCATTTGCTTCTCTCAGCGTATTCCTCTTCTTTGGTGTCTATTGACACCAAGTTGATGGACTTGTCTTGAAGGTCTTTTAATACCTTGTGTTCTTATGTGCTATTACTGTTATTATTTCATTCTTTAAACAATGTCACTTTAGTTATTTCACTGGAAATGGGTTGCAATAGAGGTAACTGGATATGCTCAGGACCTGCAAACTTTTTTTTTTTTAAAGATTTATTTATTTATTTATACAAGCACTGGGTATAGCAGAAGCGCAGGAGGGTGAGAGAATTCCCCAGAGCCAGAGTGGGGAGCAGAACAGGCAGACTGATGAAATACACTGCTGAGGGGAGCAGCGGGCATGGCAGGAGAGGTCTGCGCACCATGTGGGACCCTCGCCAGTGGCCGGGGATCGAACCAGAGCTGCAGAGGCTGTGGGCAGCTTTTCAGCCCAGCGCTGCTCAACAGCTGAGCCACCAGGGGAGGCCCTGCAAACTTTCTTTTTAAACTAGTATATTTTCGGGCAAACCACGGTGGGGGGCCATGTGCTAATTGCTACCCCCTCACTTGACTGCACAGATGGGAAACAGGGTTCCTCTGACTCCTAAGCTTTAAGAAAGGCATCACCTGGTGACATATTTTAATTGGGCTCAAGTCCTTAGGAGCAAGAAAGCTTTCTTATTAGCCCCACAGACCCACGTGTTTATAATGGGATAGCAAACATCACTGGCACGGGCTGCCACTGACAGCTTCCTCACCTTGCTGGCAAGTTCATTCCCTACCTTTCTTACCACCCTGACTGCGGCTGACCCACGAGTGTCAGGAGACCATGAGGGCTAAAGAGCTTCATGCTTAAAGGTGAGACTGGCATTCAGAGACCTAAGGAGAAAGCATTCTTTATCAAGTTTTTCTGAGAGTGCCCTCCTTCCTTGTGGCTTAGAGTAACACAAGGCTCTCTGCCTAAAGTATTCAGCTAGTGGGTGATGGGAACAGGGATGCTCTTAAGATTCAGGGAAATTTCAACACAGCAAACACTATTTCCAGTCTTTCTGAAAACCTTTTGATTACCAACTTGTGCTTGGAGCCATCCCTGAAAAAAAATCCAATTTGGTATATTTTATGGATTTTATTATAGTGCTATTTATTCTCCATCCCAGATAGCTAAAGCCAGTGCTAAATAATGCAGGCTTTGTAGCTCTAAAGCTCCAATACAGACTGGGTCTGTGTGTACTGTGCTTTCAGAGAATTCAGAGGGTGGGGGAGGAGAAGGCAGCTGTAGGAGCCAACTCACAGCCCACCCCTGTGCTGAGGGGACCAGGGCCCTCATGGACTAGAAAATCTGGCCTGGGTGTCAGGACATCTGGGGCTTCTGACTCAGCTTTAAGGCTGTAATTGGGTTGTATCCCTGGGCAAGTCGCTGAACCCCTCTGGACCTCAGTTTCCTCCTTCATAAAATGTTAAGCTAAGTTTACTACCATCTCCTCAGGCAACTTCATGCTAGATGATCTCTAAGGTTTATTTTGAATACTCTGAGTTTCTTTTAATAACATTACCTTTAACAGCACAGCAGCATTTCTGTAAACAAAAGGAACACAGGGAAAAAAAAAATGCAGGGTTAGTCAATCTCGGAGGCACTATTTCCCATGTCATAGATATATTTAACCTGAGAAGAAAGGAAATGTCCATCAATGGTGAATGAGTTCAGTGAGATGTTGTCATCACAACTAAAGACCCTACCGGATGGGTAACTAATCTGAGAGCCTAAGATCATACACCTCCTAAAATTCTTTTCTAGGATCCTGTGTGTTTATAATGGATGAGATGATCAGTTCTAGGTGTTGTATGGATAAAGTGGAGTTCATATTACACAATGGAAATCAGGAAAACTTGGAGGTGGGGAGAGGGCTTGGTGAAACTATGGCATCAGAGATAAAACTTAGAACTGCTCAGAGCAACACACATAACTCTTAAAAACCTTGCATTTGATGAAAAAATAAGGAGCAGAATGAGATATTATGCAATTCTATATACATGAATTAAAAATACGCACACCAAAATAATACTTATATAAGACCACATAAAACATAATTTTAAGAGACTTTAATAAGAAGAAAAAGCTAAAGGACTGGTGATATTTAACTTGGTGAACAAAAGGTGTCTAGGGATGGGGTATGTATTTATAGGAATTAAAAGACTGTCCTGTGGGAGGGAGATTTGTTCTGGGTAGCCGTTGGGCCTCCTACTCATCTGTGTGACATCCCATCTTCATGGGATTTGGGACCTCGGCTACAAACTTGCCCAGTTTTTGATGGTGGCAGATGAGAAAGCAGGTCACAAAGCCCACAGGTGGGGATCAGGAACAAGTCTTTATTATGAGGCAACAGGGACACACAGATAGCAACAGCAGCCATCTTACCCCACCACACCCTGCCTGCTGCCTACCCCTCCACCAACACAGCAAACACTATTTCCAGTGAGAGCACACCCCCTACCCCCAGGAGCCCCATTAGCTTTTTATAAGATTTATAGACAAATCTGGTACAGGGCCAAATTTAGACCTAGTTTACAGAAGTATGTTTTGTGCATGCGAACTGTACATCAAGGTTACATTATTATTTACTGTTCTTAGCACTTGCGGACTACATGTCAAGGCTACATATTATCTACTAGGCCGCCTGTGAAAAATGCTCTGAGAAACTGAGAAAACTGTGTTTTGCCATGGGCCCTACAGTAACCCTGGAGGGCAGATGTGGAATCATTTGTTCTATAGTTTAGGGAGCAGGTTTTGGTTCAATACCTAGAATTTTTTGTGTGTCAGTGTAACCTTGAAAAGTAGGCTAGTTGGTTATTTAGGATAGGTCAGGGGAACTAGCCTTGACTTATGCGCAAGTGACCCCTGTATTGTCCATTTTTGATGATATGAGGTCTAAGGTCCTTTTAATGGCTAATTTTCTGCATACCAGGGCATGAGTAGGACAACCTTCAATTAACTCCGAGTAGATAGGAAAGATGGTAGTAATGGTGATATGTTATTCAAGAGGGAGAAAGGCAGCTAGGTCACCATCCCAGGGTTGATGACTTTGCCATTGTCTAACAGGGGGATAATACTCTCTGGTCAGACTATCAGAACAGCTGTTTTCAAACTTTAATGTGCATACAAATCACTTGGAAAACTTGTTTTTAAACCGTACACTGATGTGGGAAGTTTGGGCTGGGATTAGAAGTAGCTGCAGCTGAAACAAGCACCCAGGTGATTCATATGCAGATAAGTTTAGAGAAACAGTGTCATGCCAGATGTGTCCTTAGTGTCAGGGTTTTTTTTTTTTTTTTTAAAAGAATTATTTCTTTATTATAAGATTTTTCATTTATTTTGCATACAAGAACTGGGGTGTCGGCCAGAGGTGGGGGTGGGTAGGTGAGAGGATTCACCAGAGACAGAGTGGGGAGCAGAACAGGCAGATCTACTGCTGAGCGGAGCAGTGGGCAAGACACAAGAGCCATTTGGGTTAACTCCCTGGCTTGGAATCAACTCAGGCCGTCTCTGTGCTATCGCTGAGATTTAACTGCTAGGCCACCAGGGAGGCCCTTAGGCTCAGGTTTTAAAAGAGGGTTTGAGATATATATATATATATATATATATATTTAATTTTCATCTCTGGGGGTGTCTTCTAACCCTTACCTCCTGACATGCCCTACCAACAACACCTATGAGAGCTCTAGCTCCCTCCCTTCTCCCCATTTTCTTCTTGAACAGGGGAGGGTCTCTGTCTCCCCAGCTTCCCTGTTACTGACAGCAGATAGCAGTGCTGTCTCTTAACATGAGCACCTGATGAAGGTTCCAGAATACTGACTACTGAATGTCGTTATTTCTGCAAATGAAAATGTTGATTTAGAAACAGATGTAAATATTTAGTATGGAGTTTTTGTTTTTGACTGCTAATGATACTTTAATAAGTTTTTGAGTTTTATTAACAAAATATACACCAGTGATCCCGAGTACTAATTACATTTTTTCACATAAGGAGCTGGTTGATTAGGTTGGCTCTAGAAATAAAATTAGTTTCCTGAAATCCTACATTTTTGTTTGTTTGCTCATTAGTTGCTTCTTCCTAACCTGTGTGCCCAGGAGCCCGGCAGGAAGCCTTGTGAACAGGAGCACATTCAGGTGTGAAGCAGCTTCCAGAACCTGGGTTAGCAACAAAATCACCTGCAAGTATTTCAACACAGTAGTTCTCAACTGGCTCTAAATTTTAATGACTGAGACCCACCCTCCAGAGATTCCGATTAATCTGAGGCCAGATCTAGTCTTTGGATTTTTAAAAAAGCTCCCCTGGTAGTGCTACTATGCACCCAAATTTGAGAATCACTGTGTGTAAACATGCAGATTTTCTAGCCCTAACATAGAGATTTTGATTTAGAGTGTCTGGGATGGGGATCTGTATTTAAAAATTTCTGATGCGTACTCTTATTTGGAGACTGCTGTTAAATATGAAAACAGTTCAGATTTGGGAAGAGACAGATTTGCTTTTAATTCCTATTTTATCACTTATTAACTGGCAACTTACCACCTTGGGAAAGCCCCATTAACCTCTCTAAGCTGTTTTTGTTAGCAGGCAGAAAGAGGGGCAGCCCAGGACCCCCAAATCTTCATGCTCTAAATAGGTTCTGCCATCTGTAAAGACAAAATATACTCTTGTGCATAAGATCTTCAAAAGAATGCAATAGAATTAATGTGCAATAGAGAGGCGAGATGAGAAGGAGTATTGTTTCTAAATGAAGCACACAAAGTTACCCATCCCCTCATGGGTAAAATGCCCAGCCAAACAGGGTTGACCCAAGTAGGGGCCTGCCACCAGTCTCAGGAACCTTCTGGTGGGGAACAACAGAAAGGGATACAAGGAGCCAGGCAAGTCTGGAAGGAAAAGAGCAAAATCAAAACACTAGTCAAGATAAAGACTGCCATTGTCAGCTTCCTCACAGGTCTCTCATCCAAGTCTCTTCCAAGTGTCTGCTTCCATGTCCCCCAAGTCCCTGGTACAAGTCCAAGGCCAAGAAGCAAGCACGGCTTCTTTTTCATGTCTCTCTGCTCCATGTGCCTCTTCCAGGTTTTCTCTCCTCTTCCTCTCTCCCAAGTCCTTTTTCACTTCCCTTCACTGCTCAGCTCCACTTTTCCTTCTTAGGTTGGGGAGATCTGGAAGGTCCCCTTTCTTTGGGGATTGCACTGATACATTTCTTTATCTGTAAGTGGGGGGTAATGTGCATTGATTCACAGTCCAGGTTCCTCTCCAATTGTGGGCTTCTCAGACTTTGATGTGCCCACTGCATGCGTGAGGCACCTGAGGAGGATGTGTTCACATGCAGATCTGAGGCAGGCCTGGGATTGTGCATTTCTAACAGCTCCTTTGACTTACTAATGCTACAGGCAGTTTGGGCACAATGCAAACGTGGGATCCTTTGTTCAAACAGCAGGAAGAAAATCTTACTAAAGGTACTAGAATGTAAAGTTTTGTCCTTTCTTCCAGGATATTGCTTGCAGCTTTTTTTTTTTTTTTTAAATCATGGTGTGATTTGTTATTTAATGTGATACAAAGTAAGAGAAACTAAAATTTTAAATCACTCACTTGAAATTTGTCATTTAACTTTAAATTATATATGTCACTCTTAAATGTAAATATGAGGCCATATGAGGCTCATAAATGGATTTATGAAAATTACATAATTCATATTTTGTTGCTTATATATCCATATGTATTTTGGTCTTTTGGGGTGCCAAGGAAATCATTCTTTACCCTTCTGGGTTTTTCTAAGCTGGCAAATAAACAAATATACGACAGATTGGTAAGAGAAAAAGTCAAAAGGAAGTTTAATAATAGCATGTGTACCTCAGGTATACATAGATAGGAGAGACCCACCTAGTAACTTGCCACTTGGCTTCAGACTCCATCTTAAATGTTTTAGCTAAGACAAGGACAGCTGGGGGGAAAAGAAAGCAAATTTGGTTAGGGAGTTTCACAAAGAGAGCACAGTAAACAAAGGTATGCCTTCTCCAGAGAAAAGAGATAAAGAGATTAGTTCTTTCTGATACAGTGAATGAGACACCCTTGCAGTGAGAAGTTTACATATTAATTTATTTTTCAAAAACAACCTACACCCAAACTTTCATAGCTCCATCCTTGAAATCAGCCTTTTTCCAAAAAGACATTTTGGAGTGGCAGGTTTTTGCTCCCGTACAGTTCTTAACAGAATAGCAGTATCACTGCACAAACTTAACTGTCTTTATTTCACTTCTTGATGCCCTCATGGTCTACAACATTCTCTCTCTACTGACTTCTGATGAGGAAGGAAGAACTGGAAGGAAAAAGAACTGTGGGTATACTATCTTCTATCTTTCCCTTTCCTTCTACAGTATATCATCATTTTCAGCGTAAGTGGCTAGCTAGTACACGGACATGATATATGTAAAAAAAGATGTGAAAGGGTTTCTTGGTAGTTTGTGTTTCTTAGAAAGCAATTTCTGTCTTTCTGTGTTCAAAGCAAATTCCGGTGCAAAGTGAAGTGTGGCAGCATCCACATGTCATGGGTCCTCCAGAATTCTGTGCTTACAAGTATTGCAAAAGCTCTACATGAAAAAGTACCAGGAATGATAATATATATGTTACCCATATTTCCTCTGCTTGTGTGTGTGCTTCATGTTCATGTCCTACTGGCTTTTATTTATATATATAAAACACAAGTTGAAAGATAAAATAATTCAAGGCAGTAGAGCATCAGACCAAGTGTGACCATCCTGAATGACAGTACTGGTCAAACTGTTAGCGCACAATGGAAGGGGACCCAGAGACCTCAAAAAGTTGAGAAATGCAAGCTCTAAAATGAGGTCTGACCATTTGTTGTGCACAAAGGCAAGAAGGCATACTCTTAGTGTGAAAGATCTTTCATTCATGTACATAGAGAGAAGGAAGGATATTCCCAATAAAACTCCAGAAATTACCCATCTCCTCATGGGCAAATGCCCAAACAGGCTTATCCTAAAGTAGTGTAACAGTGTAATCTAAAAAGGGCAGATTCCATGTTCCCTTCCTCACCCAATGGAGTGTGAAGCTAAGCTAGGAGGGATATTGGGGGCGGGGAGGGAAACTAAAAAGGGCTTGGGAAGACAAGACTTGGAGGAGGCACAGGGAGTACAAAGACAGGTGAGGAAGAAGCCACACTTTTTCTTGGCCTTGCACTTGCACCAGGGACTTGGAAACATGGAAGCAGACATGTGGAAGAGACTTGGGGGAGAGACCAATGGGGAGGCTGACAATGGCAACCTTTATCTTTACTTGCACTTTTATTTTGCTCCTTTCCTTTAAGATTTGCCTCTTTCTGTGATTACCCACCAGAAGGTGACTTAGACTTGTGGCAAACTTTCAGGCCTCAGTGGCCTTGCGTTGGGCCAACCCTGTTGGACTGGGCATTTACTCATAAAAGGATGGGTAAGGTTGAGTGTTTCATTGGGAAAGTATTATCCTTTATCTTTATGCACACACTAATTCTATTAAACTTCTTTTCTGTTCAAGGTCTTACACACTAAGTGTGTGTTTTGACTTTGTGTAGTGCATGGCGGAGCCTATTTAGAGCATGCAAAGTTTGGGGATCTGCAGTGAGGCAACCAGGTGCAGGGCCGGCAGAGGGACCAGGGGGATGGGAGGCTGACATACCTCCCAGCTCTTGGTGAGTCTTTACTTTCTTTTAGGCTCTGTCTGGCATTCTGTCGTGGTCCTGCCTCTCTGTAGTCAGTCGTCTAGGAACTGGCAGTTGTATGGTTGGATGCTCAGCATGTCTGAGCACTGCTGCCTTTACTACATGCTCCCTGAGGCGAAGCTCTATATACTCTTTCCTCTGGGCTTCCTCTCTCAGCAGTTGCTCATCCTCTCATAGCAGTTCTCCATCATTCTCCTCCGCTCTTATGGACTCAGTCTCCAGGCTCAGGTGTGCCCATGTACACACACCCACTCATACTCCAGGTCTCTACCATCAGGCATGTGCGCCCTGTACCCATGCTCCCAAGCACCTTCTGCATTCAAGGAGGCAGATGCTAGCCACAGAGGCCAGCGGCGTAAAAGCCTGACCATTTCACTTACACTACAGGATCCCAGTGTGCCCCTTAGACTGCCCGCTAACAATAGGACAGCTGAGGCCTGAGAACTTGCCACAACTCTGAGGTACCCTCTGATAAAGAACCACAAGAAAGGAGCTGGGCAGCTCCCAGAATGTTGGAAGGAGAGACTAAAAGTTAAAATGTACCACGTAATCTACCACAAGGTCAAGATAACAGCTGCCATTGTCTCTGCCAAGGATCAGGAGTAGCCTCCCCACATGTCTATATCACCCATGTATTCCTTTCAAGTATCTCTTCCAAATGTCACTACACATCTCCCCTCTACAAGTTTCTCCCCTGTTCCTTCTTTGATTTACCTCAATTCACCTTGCGCCTTCTCAGCTGCCTTCCATTTAGGAAGTTTGGTTCATGGCCTGCTGGGACTTATAGTTGAAAGCTGCTGCGCACAAGTGGAGATGGGAAAAGTGGCACCTGTTCACTGCACTGTGATGTTTTTCTCCTTTCATGGAGATGCATTCTGTAACAGAATCCTCAGGAAGCCAAGCCTGGTCATGCCTTGAGTAACAAGTGTTGCGTTAACAATACCCAAGAAGAGAAACAGGAGTTGTGGAGCAGCTGTAGGAGGCAGGATCCCCCCAAGAGCAGGATCCCAGCCTCTTTATTGACAGAGAAGGGTGGGTCAAACTGAACACTGGATTATGGGCTACAGGGCAGGTGAGTATACACCCGACTCCCACCATGGCTCTAATCTTATTAACAAGGGGTTCCACTGATCAGTCCCTGGGGTGCAAGGCACATCAGTATTGCCCCAGAGTGATCAAGTGTCCTGCCTTTTAGACTACACCCACAAGCAAGTATCTAGTTGGTGCACTACTATGATCTACCTGTGACTATAAAATGAGGATTGACAAACAGTATCTCCATGGCAGGCAGATACTGGGATATAGTAGTGTAAAGGCAGGAATGGCCACAGTGCAGGTTTTCTGATCCCATGCAGACCGGGTAAAGGAGGAGTCAGAGTCCTTAGTGGGTTTTTGCAGGTCTTTTATTGGGGTTCACCAGGCATATGGCAGGCAGGGGTGCTGGCTGGAGGGCTGGGAGGCTGGCAGGCCTCCCAGCCCCCAGCAAGTCTTTACTCTATCTGGGCTTTCTGGCGTTCGTTCTGCTGCTTCTCGGCTTCTCTTTCGGCTTTGGCTTCGGCTTCTACTGCTGCTGCTGCTGCTGCTGCTGGCATCCCCGTGACACCGCCCTTAAAAGCATAGTCTTAGCTCAGCTGAATCCCATCTACCTAGGCCCACACCCTATTCCAGGTGCCCGCCATCAGGCATGCATTCAGGACAAGGATCCATCATCTATCCGATGGCGGGAGGGCAGAAAAGCCTGACATTTTCTTTACCCTACAAGTAGGACTCAGAAAACATCGTTAATTCTTTTACTTTCTTGCTTTTCCACCTCTCCCCTCTGAAGAATAGCGGTTATAACAAAAAACCTTTGAGATGCTTAGATGAGGTTGAGTAACTGTACGAGCAGTGACAAGGACCATTTCCTTTGAACATACTCATCCTCTGATAGAAGAATGAGTGACCCAGGGTTGGGCTGAGCTTGGTCTCCAGTCCTAGGAAGAGATTTGTGACTCACCATGGCCAAGGGGAGCTGCAGTCTAGGGAGTTCCAATCTCAGGGTTCCAGGGAAAGGAGAGGGGACCGCTTTCCCAGTCACTAAGTGGGAGGATTGCAGCATTTGCTTGTATTTGTCCCTTGTCTTCCTGCTGCTTTTGTTCTCTGAGCTAATTCCTGTTTGAAGAGCTGATATTTAATTCAACAGCCCCCCATGGAGCCTTGTGCCTGTGATAGAAGTTTCTAAAAATCTCTCAGTCAACAAAATGATAACAGCTGGTCTTTGAAACTCTGGGAGCTCTAGACTGGGGAGGTGCTTGGGGAGGAAGAACTAAGGGAACTAGGGACTGGGGCTGGGGGAATGCACTATTTGTTAAGGATAATGAGGCAAAAATGTGACAGAGGTTTTTATTACAAATAATAGACAGAAGTCTTCAAACAACAGCAGAGAGTCATTAAAAAAAGAAACAGTTAAATAATTGTCTAATTAGCAGGCACCAAGAAGGCAAAATTTATTCCATTAGAACTTCTTAAGGGAGAGTCAATAAATTCACGGCTGGGTGTTCACTTTCTTAGGAGTACAAAGAATGTGGATTTTCCTGGTCCTGAGTTGTTCTTCGATCCCTGTGCTGAACTTCCTTTCTGATTAACTCAAGGTGAGTCTAGCTTCAGAGAACTGCTAGCCTCAGTTGTTTTACTCAACCATGTCATTAAGCTTTGGCCCAAGTAGTGAGCCTTCTAGAGTCAGGAACCACGGGAACCACTACTATTAACAGTGCTCTCAGCTAACATTAATTCCGTGCTCCACAGCTTACAAAGCACGTTGACATACACGATTTTAATTGAATTCTTGCAGACATACCATAAGGGAAGCTGGGCCTGTGAAAGTGAATGTTTATGAGTATGGGTGGTGTATTAGTTAGCTTAGGCAACCATAACAAACTACCATAGGCTGGGTGGCTTAAGGAACAGAAATTTAAATTTTCTTAAAATTCTGGGGTCCGGAAGTCAGAAATCAGGGTGTCAGCATGATTCAATAAAATATTTCTTTCTGGCTTCCAGATGGTTGTCTTCTCTCTGTGCTTACATGGCCTTTCCTCAGTGTAGGGTAAGGAAAAATGTCAGGCTTTTCTGCCCTCCCGCTGTCAGGGTAGATGATGGATCCTTGCGGTCCTGAATGCATGCCTGATGGCGGGCACCTGGAGTAGGGGGTGGGCATAGGTAGATGGGATTCACCTGGGCTGAGACTGGGCTTTTAAGGGCGGCGTCACGGGGACACCAGTAGAAGCCAAGAACGAACGGAAGCCGAAAGAAGAAGAGAAGCAGAGAGAACGCCAGAGAGCCCAGATAGAGTGAAGATTTGCTGGGGGCTGGGAGGCCTGCCAGCCTCCCGGCCCCCCAGCACCCCTGCCTGCTATGTACCGGGTAAATCCCAATAAAAGACCTGCAAAACCACTGAGGACTCTGAGTCCTCCTTTACCTGGTCTGCTGGATCAGAACACCTGCTCAGTGGCCTGTCCTGCCTTACATTCAGTGTGCACAGAGGGAGGTATGGAGAGAAGCCTGAGGGAGGCCTGTCGGAAGGCTGAGAGAGTGAGGAGGGGTAAAAGGGGAGAGAGGAAAGAGAGAGGAGATAAAGATCTCTTCCTCTTCTTATAAGGCCCCCAATCCTATAATTAGGATCCAATCATTATGACCTCATTTAACCTTAATTACCTTCTGAAGGCCCTATCTCCAAATATAGTCACATTGGGGTTAAGGCTTCAACAGTGGGGGTTGGGGGTCACAATTTAGTCTCTATCAGATGGGAACCACCTGGTGAGGACACAAACTGTCTTGCAGTTGCACAGTTTACAATTTGCATGACCTTATTCCAGGAAACTCTAGTCCAGGAATATGATTTCATAAAAAATTATTTGGTTAGGGGACTATCTGAAAATCCTCTTACCTGAATGAATGATGATTCAATTGTATCCCTCCTCAGAGTAAATAACCCCCTTTCATATCACTCTGCCAGGGGCCTCGCTGATGGTATGGGGTTAAGTTTCAGAGCTAGCACTGCTTTGGCCTGAGTTCAATCCTGGCCAGGGAGCTAACCCAATTGTGGCTCAACAAACCTCTCCTGTCATGCTGAGCTGTTTCCCTTAGCAGTGTATTTCAGTAAATCTGCCTTTTCTGCTCCCCACTCTGTCTCTGGTGAATCTTCTTACCCCCTGTGCCTCAGACCTATATCCCAGTTCTTCTCCCCCTCCCCCCCAAAAAAATCAGATCACTCTACTGGCCTCATAATTATAGGGTTGAAATAAGTTAGTACAAGTGAAGCTCTTACATACCTGGCACATGGAGGGATCTCAGTCAATGCCAGATTTTATTGCTATATTCATATTATCAAAATGTGTCAGCTGGACTGACCAGTGTCCTCATCTGTTTTCTTGATGTATACTTCCCTAAAACAAGACCAAGAAAAACATAGTATCACATGTTTCTCACTTATAGTGGAATTACATATTTAATTTTCTCCATTTCTTAAATGCCATCAACTGTAAAATATCAATTTAAATTGGTGGGAATGGGGTAGGGAAAATATATCAATTTAAACAGAGTTGAGGGCAAAAAAAAAAAAAAAAAAAAAAACACCGCCAAACTAAGTGGACACATTGCATGCCAAATATAACATACATACCAATTTTTGAAATGATAAAATGTAGGAAAGAGTGTCTTAAGGATTGAGTGAATTTAGAGGTCTCTTCTGAAACACTCAGAGATTTTGTGGAAAGGATGGAGGTTTTCCTGAGATCCTTTCAAATACATCACTACAGCTGAGTGGTTTTGGATCCCTTTTGGGGACAGACTGGGCCAGCTTGGGGAGAAGACGCTGAGCCTAAAATCATTTCACATATGTTTGAGTTCCTCATGGATTTGGTCATGGGACAGACCTTGTGTTTGCAGACACTTGCAGTGTGTTTGCTGCAGGCTGGAGCTGCGTTTGCTTAAGGGAGGCCTGGGTAGCTCCTCCTTTCATAGACTTGGCATTCTCTTTGGCTTTGCTGACAGAAAGTATTGATTCCGCCATAATTCCCTCTCCCACTGAAGACCTTTGCTCTGTCTCTGCTTGTTCTTTTCTTCGTCCTTCTTCTACCTTAGTCTCACCTCACGGCATATTCATGGCCACTGAATTTGATTCAGATGGTCAAGGAGCATGTATATATTGCTTTACAAACTGACATCTGTAGCCCAGGGTCATATACAGACTGTTTCTAAATGAGAAGAGTATAGAAATTAAAAGTGTTTAGATATGTTACAGTAATTCGATGTTGCCACAAAATGCAGATAGTTGCTTGGTGACCTCAGATCATTGGATCGGATACAATACCAATGCAGGTTGTGTTACACTCATGGGAAGTCACATTTAGTGCAAGATACATATTGATCATATCTAGTAGTACCTCATACTGGTTTTCAGGGGGTAAACATTAAAAACCAAACAACAAAAAAGACAGGCCCACACAATTGGTACATTGAGAAATACTGTTCTAAAGTCTAGTTATTTTTGCCTAGGAGATATACCTGGCCTTTCAGCAGCTATTCCTTACATGATTTAGTTTAAGCATCCATATTAAAGGTGTTTCCCTTCTTTCTTTCCACTGATCCTTTAGCATTCTTTAAGTTTCTAACAAGAGCTGACAGATTGTTTATATGTAACCCCTATAAATTTTCCTGATGGAATAACATAGGTACATTTTGAGTAGACTCAGACAGTTTAAAAATGGTTTTACAGAGTCGCTTCCTTGTAGCTCACTAGCTGAATTTTTTTTCTCCCATCTCTCCTTTTTATCATATTTACCTCGGAAGTTTCTACTGAGCTGTCAAGACTCTCATTAGGTTTGTATAGTATAATGGTGAAGAGCTTAGATTTGTCATGTACCCATACTTATTAGCTGAGTGAATTTTGCAAATTACTTGGATTTCCTAAGTCTTCAGTTACTTACTTGTAAAAGAGGGAAATAATAGCACCTTCCTTGCTGGGGTTTTTATAAGGACTATGAGATAGATTTTCTAAGTTAATAGATATTAAGGCTCTAATAAATACTAGCTATTTTACTTTAAGGAAATAGTTGTTATGGGTAAAATTTCCTGTGTTTCATCCCTTTAAACCTGAGCTTGTTGACTCCCCTTGGGCTACCATGGTGCCTAATACTTCCTTTTAATGTCTCTCCCCCTAGACCTTGGGTTCATTCCAGGCAGATTCTCTGTTCTTCTCTTACAGAATGAGTTGTCCCTTTGTAAGACCTGAATAGCCATTCCTTGTACCTCAGACAGACATTGTACCTCACTCCCGTTCTTATCTCGTTACATCATATATGCTCGGTGATCATTCATGACAGTTTCCACAAAGTTGCAAGCTATTTGAGAATTAGGACCATGTTGCTTTCATCGTTTCTTCTGGAGAATAGTGTTTCACACATTTTCTGACCTCAGTGTAGTCTTCCTATGTGTTCCATGACTATCATTTACTCAGTTTACTCAACCCAGTTCTACAAACATTTGAAAAGTCTACAAAGTTCTGTAAAACTGAAAAAGGCATTACGGCATGACTGGGTCATAGCTAGGAACCCCCAAACTTCCACACTTGAAGGGGTTTAGCCATCCTTATGCAGAAAAGCAAACCAGCCTCTTAGTGTGAAAGAACTTTAATAGAATTAGTGTGCATGGAGAAGAAAAACAAGAGAGGATATTTTTCTCTCAATAAAGCATCCAAAATTATTCATCCCCTTGTGGGTAAATGTCCAGCCAAACAGGGTCAGCCCAAAGCTGGGCCACTGGGATCCAAAGACTTGCCACAAGTCTAAGGCATCTCCTAGCATGGAACCATAGAACAGGTGTTTAAGGCAGGCTCCGGAAAGCTGGGACAAACGTGGGCTGCCATTGTCAGCCTTTCTATGTGTGTCTCACCCATTTATCACTTTTAAGTGTCTCTGTATGACCCCTTCACTTGTCTCCTTCCATATCTCCTTCCCAGCAGTAACAGGGTGTAAGGCAGGCCACAGAAGCAAGAGTCTTCTGTCCTTTTTTTTTTTTTACCCAGGTGTGTTATATAGCTTCAACTCACCACTCAGCACCCCCTGCTCAGTAGCTAGTCCAAGGCAGCTGCATGCAAGTGGGGGTAGGGAACATGGTATCTCCCTAACTGAGGGACTAAGGAAGTATCAAAAGATCAGATCTAAAATAGAGATCTAAAAAGATCTCTATTTTGAACTTAAGACTAAAAGAAGCAGTTAATTCATCATGATTTTCAAAAGCCCAGATTGTCGATACTCCCTGGAAGAAACAGGGTTCCCCATTCTACCATAGTGGTGTGTGGAGATGTAGCTCTCTCTCTCTCTCTTTCTCTCTCTCTCTCTCTGTATGTGTGTGTATATATATATATATATATATATATATATATATATCACATTTCCCCCAAATTTTTGCATACTGAGTCAAAAGCAATTCTAGACCTGTGAAGTTGAGTTTTCTTTCTCTCTTGTGTTTGAGGATAAAACATTAACAGAAGAGGGAGGTTAGTGAAGTAGACCCAGAGTTTAGTGTCACAAAATATCAGTCTGTGTCTTCACCTGTATTATGAAAGTTTGTTATGGTTAAATTTATATGTCAACTTGACTGGGCCATAGTGTGTCCAATATATGGTTAAACATTAATATGGATATGTATATAAGGGTGTTTCTAGATGAGATTAACATTTGAAATGGTAGGTTGAGTGAAACAAATTGACTTTCCTTATGTGGGTGGGTCTCACCTAATACATTGAAGATTTGAATATAGTAAAAGACTAACTAAGGAGGAAACTGCTATGCTTGACAGTCTTCAAGCTAGGACACAGGTCTTCTGCCTTCAGGATTTGAACTGCTACTGGAACTCTACCATCATTTCTTCTGGTTCTCCATCTTGCTGACTTTTCAGGTACCATAATTGTGTGAGTCAATTCCTTACAATAAATCCCTTCTCTTGGAATAGTAAACTGTATGGTAACATTTAAATCTATATTCATCTTATTGGTTCTGTTTCTTTGGAGAGCCCTGTAGTCAGGGAATATGTTTTAGAGGCTACAGAATCTATTATTTTGATGCATCAATTCACTTCTTTAGCCCTTTATTAAACATCTGTTAGATTCAAAGCAATGAAAGGTATTAAGTGGTATAAAGTCTAAAAGATATAGAAGTTTTCAACCTCAGGTTCTTAAACTTGCTCTTAAATTTTCATAAGGCAGTGAATGGATTTTAAGAGCCATGAGAGAGGTGCAATACAAATTCTGTCAGGTTTCAGAAGAAGGGGAGGTCACTTTGGCCAGGTATTTAGGGGATGGCTTTATAAATCAGGCAGCACTAAGCCAGGCTCAGTTCTCTAATATCACTCAATTTTCCAACTGTGGTCTTTCTCTAATTAATATGTAAACAACCTTGAACTCATCTGGTTGGTGTTGAAGGACTTGTTAAAATCATGAAGGCACTATTTTAATGAAGATTTAATAGTAATTTAATCAAACAACATGGCATCATAATAAATAGAGCAAAAACTATCTAGGAGAAATAGACTGAAACACATTAGTACAAGTAGACATTAATAACTTATTCTTAGTCAATTGACAAATTAAGTAGACAAATGAGTAAGAAAAGATGTAGAAGACCTGGAAAACACAATTAACAAGGTAGCCCTAACTGATATAGATGCATCATTCTATAGTGTACCATACTTCACAAACAGAGAAAATGCCTTCTTAACAAGTGTTTACAAAAGCAGGCCCTAAAAATGATTACAAAAATTTCAAACCACAAATTTACAGAACCCAACACAATAGCATTGCAGATTAAATACAAACCAGAAAGCAAAGATCTTCTACAACAAAGATTTCAGTACTCTGAAACCTCTCTCTCTCCTTTTTTTTTAAAAAGATTTATTTATTTATTTTATACAAGAACCGGGGTACAGGCCAGATGTGTGGGAGGGTGAGAGGATTCACCAGAGACAGAGAGGGGATCAGAACAGGCAGACTGACAAAATACACTGCTTAATGATAGGAGAGGTCTGCTGCTCCCTGTGGGACCCTTGCTGGCCGGCCAGATCGAGCTGGCGCTGCAGAGGCTGCGGACAGCTTCACAGCACGGTGCTCAACCGCCTGTGCCACCAGGGAAGGCCTTGAAACCTCCCTTAAATCATTCTTACACTAAAAAGTGAAATCAAAACTTGAATTGGGGAATATCTAGAAAATTAAATATGAAGACATTTTATATCAGAATATGAGAGATATAACTGTAACTAAATGCACCAAAGAAATTATGTGGTCTTAAATATTCATTTTGATAAAAAGAAAGAACAAAAGATATATATTAGCCATCTATAAATGTAGAAGAATAAAATTGCTGAAAACTCCTAAGTAAAATAGAAGGAATTAATAAAAATAAATTTAGAAATTAATAAAATCTAAAAACAGAAAAATGATGGAGTTAATATATTATAAGCAAACACATTATAATAAGGAGTCAACTAACCTAATTAAAACATGCAGCAGAGAAGATATCTCTTACAAAAGAACTAACTGTAAAAGAAAGCCCTGCAGGCTAAGTTCCTAGGCTCTGTTAAGATGCCCTTGAATGTAGTTCCTTTCTTGGTGTGCTGTTCTGACAACATCATTCTAGATCAGCATATGCTAGTTGATCCTGGCCTCCCATGCATCACAGGGTTTAGATTGTAGGTCTTGGTCTCCAGAGGTATAATGAAGTGTGTCTATAATTTCCTCTCTGCTTTTTCTACTTCTTTCATACTTGATGTGTGCGTGACATCGTAGAAGGCTCTGGATTAAAGGTGATGCTCGTGAGTTCTAGTCTGCTACTAATGGGTCTTCTCAGATCAGAGACTCAAACATTTGGAACCCTAATTCCCTCTTTTGTAAAATGAGGTAGATTGGATTTAATAACTTCTGAAGCTTCTTGAAAAGAAGCTATCTTTTTTGGATTCACTATCTTTTGATACTCAGTGTCATGTCTTCTATAATGCAGGGGGTTTTAGTTACCCAGTTGCCCTCTCGTCTACTTCAGCGTGGTGACAGGTAATAGCCAGAGGACAGTGACCTCAAATTTTTGGAGACCTTACCAAAATTGGTCCTACAAATTTCAGCAGTGCTTTTTTTCCCCTCTTGGACCATTTGAACAAAAATATTTTTTTTAAATTTTTATTATTTTTTAAAAATAATATTTGCTTTCCCCCACCCCCTCAGGTTGAGTCCCCATAGAATTTCCTTCCCCAAGGCACCCTGCACCATCACCACAGTCACCTTGAACAGAAATATTTTTTATTTGGTTTGCTGTGCTGATTGACAGTGAGTTCATCGCAAACTAAGTGCTTTTTTAGAAATCAGGAAATGTGTTCTCATTTTCCTTGATTGAATCCTGCCTCCTTCTGCCCAATTTCATCTGAGTTCAGCTACTGGGATTAATCAGAATGACCATCCATTCCAGATTGTGTTTCTGCCATATCTAAAGGAAGATATTAAATATGTTACATATTTGGCTTTTATTTCAGCATTAGTCCACAGACAGTAGTTCCACTACCAGAAAGTTAAAAGAAAAAACAACAGCAACCAACCTTCTTTCCCATACCCATGAACAGGTTGAGTAATTTTGGAGGAGGAAATTGCCTACAAAGGAAGTCGTTTTTCATGAGAAGAGAATATGCAGCAACACGAAACAGCTCCTCTCCTCAGATCAGGGGGTCTCCGATCCTTATCAGGCTGTAGGTGCTAAGCAGCCTGCCTGGTGTCCTATTTTTGCTATTGATATTAATCACTCTCTTCTGAGTACAGGTCAGAACCAGGAAAGCATATGAGCTTCAATCTGTAAGTTACCATCTTTTGTGAGCCCTTAATGAGTGTTCATGAAAAGAAAGCAGGTAAAGGAACACTCAGTTTGCATTTGGAGAGTGAGATAGTGAATAGAGGACAGAAAATAATTCACTTAGATGAAAAAGAAATTATAAAATTAGTTCAGACTTCTATGTTGAAATATTTCATTGCCATTCTTCAAACTATGGGTGGTGAGTGATGAGTCAGCTTTGGGGTGTTACTTGCTTGGGAGGGACTACAAATTCCCTTTTCTTTCACTACGGATGTAAGTGCAGTTAACATAGCTACCTAGTGTGAGTGGGAAGGGGATGGGGAGATTCTTCTAAATCAGTAATGTCTGTGAGATTGTTGGTATTGATTTTTTCCTCCTGAGTGACGCAATTTAAGTGGCTCTTGACGGGAATTTTCTTCTTGATAAGAGTCAAAGACTGATTGCCTGGACATCTCACAGCCACTAACTGGAGAGACAGGGAGCACTCAGAGTGCTCACCCGGATGGGGGAACTTTGAGTTTCCCCAACTTCCTGTCAGGCTTCCCTCACTGAGGTGTCCCTAAACTGCCCCCGTGAGAGGCCAGGAGGCAGCATAAAAGTATAACAAAGGAGACAGACCTGTCTGTTGTGCAGTATTGTTCAGATCAGCGTGGCAATTCTGATAATTTCTGACTCGACTGTATTAGTTTGTTATTTTAACTATCATTGTTGTAAGCAACAGCAGCAACATCATTATGCTTTAAGGTAGGCCTGCATAGTCCCAAAGACACATCTGAATATTTGTTGGTAGGTCACTAAACATGGACATGGCAGATTAATTTAATAAATAAACATGAGAATGACTGATTTGAATGTCGGGTTATGCAAAAAGGGAGTTTATGTACATATTTGTGGACTCAACTAATGGGAAAAGAGAATAGTGTTCAAAAGACTGATTTCTTTTATATTCTTCACGTAGGATCAAAAAGCAGGGATTGAGCCAACATTAGAGACTTTTCTTTTTTTTATAATAAATTTTATTTTTATATTCCCCATACAATTGCAACCCCCTTATTTTGACCCCAATCCCTCCCCTCCTGCCCCCTACCACCCATAGAGTGTCTCTGGTTCATAGTTTTTTGTTGATTTTGATTTTCACTTTCTTATAGTTATTCATTTTCCTGGTCCCTTATTTAAGTTTTCTAGATTCCTGCTATGAGTGAGATCATCTGGTATTTTTCTTTTTCTTTCTGGCTTATTTCGCTGAGCATGATCCCTTCCAGCGCCATCCATGTTGCTGCAAATTGCATGTGTTTATCTTTTTTGAATGCTGAGTAATATTCCATGGTATATATGTGCCGCATCTTCTTGATCCAGTCATCTATTTTTGGGCATTTGGGTTGTTTCCAAAGCTTAGCTATTGTAAATATTGCTACTATAGAGACTTTCTTTATTTTACTTTTTTTTGGATAAGACAAAAACTTATTTTTGAAGTATTTGTTTTTATTTTGTGAACAAAGAGCTAGTATTGTTTTTGCTGTAAGGTAGATGCCTTACATGACCAAATCAAGGAAATTTACTTAGTCCAACTTGATGAACTCTACATCCTTAGTGTTTTGATGTAAACTGGTGGTACATTTTGAGCCCGTATTTCTGCATCAGACTGTCCCAGTTTGAGCAGATGTGGCAAGAGCTAGAATCCTGGCCAGATGTTCTCAGGTAACTCCAGTAGAGCTGCTGGTGACTCATCTTGCTTTCATGGAGGCAACGAAGCAAAAGCAAAAGCACTTATTTATAATGCCTACTCTATTTCCAGAGAAGAGCTGAGGCATCTTGAATTAAAACATAGAAATTATAGTTAAACTGTCAAAGAACTAAGGGAGCTAAGAAATCTAGATAAAGGACAGAAGGAATTATACTAGAGTACAGTTAGTGCAGTTGAACACCAAACTTGGTTCTGACTGAAAGTCAATAATAGTAGTAGTAAAATAAATAATAATCATTACTGTTATTTACTGCCAAGAAGTTATCAGACATTATTCTGATGTCTACGACAACTTTACCATCACCACCACTGCTGCAACTGCCAGTCATTTCAGAGGTTTAGAGAAGACAAGTGATTTGTCATTGGATAGAGCTACAGACAGTAAGTGATGGAGCCAAGATTCAAATTCAGAACTGTCTTAAGTTTCATAAGCCATATTTTGGATTACAAAACATTTCTTTCCAGGACAATTTCCTCCTGGGCTTAAGACAAGTTATGAGACATAAGATGCCTGACAGCCCTAGTAAAGGCCCAATGTCAGAAAAAAATTACCCAGTCCACCTATTCATTAGTAAGTTGCTTTGGAATGTTGATTGCATATGTGTGAGAGGAGGGTTTCAGGTGTCTTTACTGCTTCAGTTTCTGGGAAGGGATTCCAACTTTGATTTGGCAAATTACTGGCAAAAGCCTGAAATTCCATTGTAGGGGGTGCTCAAAAGGAGCCACCTAAAATATAGCTTGTGTTTTAACAATTGTGCAAAGTATTTGTCAGTAGCTCTTTGCTAAGATGGGAGGGAAGACGTTCCACTTGACCTCTACACAATAATCTGAGCAAGAGGAAGCTAATCTTGGCCCTAGTGACCTGATGTCTCCATCTAGATGGCACAGTAGACTCAAGTCCTCACTGCCAGAAACTAGGATTATTCCTAACTAGGTGTCTGGGGCTCTTCATGGCAACATTTTTTTGGGGACAAAAATATACATAAATGGTAAGTATGTTTGCATCCGTAAGAGTCTCTGCTCTATAATAACCATGTTAATGTTCTCATAAAAAGATATGGGGCAAGAGCAAAGTGACAGAAAGGCTGATTAGCATTTTATGACAGAATTAAGCTGCATGACAAATAACTCACTGGTTTTACAGCCCAGAAAATTCTACTTTCAAATGCTGGAGATGCTAAGATGTTTTTGTTCATTTATTTGTTTTTTACATTTAACCATGAAGGCATCCAGAACAATTTGTAGGAAAATAGAACACAATTGTAATAGTAGTAAATATAATGATTAGTACTAATAATTATTAATAATCCATTTTCTCCAAAACTTCTGTAGAAATTACTATATTCAACTACAAGATTTTTCAAGCATATGTTGGTTTAGGTTGGAAGTTCAGATCACTACTCATCAGCATCCTAATTCTTCCAGTTGTTCTTCCTACTTTGCAAAAATCTCATTGAGGCTGTCATTCTGTGTATTAAAGGAGAGATGTTCCCTTTGCTGAAGGTACTAGATTCTAGAATTAAGAATCTATCTACACTGGCAGATTTGTTACAGGTCTGGAATGGGAAAAGGTAGAAAGATGCAGGTGAGACACCTTGCTTAAACTCAGCAAAGCAAAAATGTATTAATAAAGGATTAGGTATTATTGGTGAGAAATGACTCAATAGTTGGGTTTTTCCATCTGCAGGTATAGGAATAACCCCAGATTTCCTTAATTGCTGGTGATAGATAATGTTGTTAGATTTTGTTAATTTCATTAAAAGTATAATATTAATGTATCTAAATTCCTAATATTCAGTAAATATGTCCTGCTCAAAATCAGCAGGTAGAACACTGCTGATACACTACATCATACATTTAAATCCAAAGGGTTTAAAAATTCACCTCTTTGGGCCTCCCCTGGTGGTGCAGCGGTTGAGTGCTGGGCTGCGAGGCTGCCCACAGCCTCTGCAGCACTGGTTCGATCCCCGGCCGCCAGCGAGGGTCCCACATGACACGCAGACCTCTCCTGCGCCCGCTGCTCCCCTCAGCAGTGTATTTCGTTGGTAGGCCTGTTCTGTTCCCTGCTCTGGCTCTGGTGAATTCTCTCGCTCTCCTGCGCTTCTGACTGTACCCAGTGCTTGTATAAATAAATAAATAAATAAATAAATAAATAAATGTTTAAAAAAAATTCACCTCTTTGTAATCAGTCAACAGGTAATTTTGGGGGCCCACCTTATGTCTAGCATGATACTGGTCAGCTTGGGTACAATAAGCCATTCTAGTGCCTGCCCTCCAGGAAATGTCAATCCATTTGGGAAGCCAAGATGATTGGGTAAAATAACAAATGAGAAATGCAGCTATATAATAAAGTTCTATAAGATGTAGATAAAAATTATGCAGTCAATATGGTCTTGATTACATCTTGATTACAATTTAGATTGATGACACTTTATACATTCTAACTGCTAATAAACATCTATTGGATTGAGAGTGAAGAGATGTTAGTTCTGGTTGCCAACTTTGTGTAGCTCTGAATAAGTCATTTAGTGTTTTTTCTGCATAAAATGAGAATGATAGGGCTAGATGACCTCCAAAGAACTTTCTTGGTTTTGGAATTTTATGAACTCTTGGTTCTAGCTACTGATAATGGCATAATTTCAGTTTTTTCATAAAACCTGGGAAATGGAGTCACTTTGAAAGTGCTTTTGTAATATAATGAAGAAGTGTCTATAAAGCTATTATGATAAATGGGGTTCTGGAGTCATGAAGTTTTAGATCCTGGGTAGACATTGAGGAGTCTGGGATGGTCTTTAGCTGCAGTGAGTGGAACCAAGATAGATCTGAAAGTACCAGCACAGTACAACTTTAGAATGAAGGGTCCAAGAGTCTGGTCAGCCAGAGTACTAGTTTGCAACCAAACATATTAATGGGCAGAGATAGAAAATAGGGACAACTAAGCAGAAATCAGAGATAGCACAACTGACTTGGAGGTAAGGCGCAGAATCTGAACAGATTGTCTGAGCTTAGGAGCATAACCCCAAGTTGAAGAGGAAGGTTTAATTTTAAGGACAGCTGTTAGAGACTTCCCTGTGTCTTCATATGCTGTATCGTATGGAGTTGGTTTTATCCTGCAATGATGGGACTCATTTATGTTCTTCTACCTTATATCTTCCATGGGCAAATACAGGCCTCTGAAATGATCATTGTTTATGGCTGAGGTTATAGTTCCTATATTTCTCAGCTCCCTGCTTCTGTTCTCTTACCCAGTTCACTCTCCATTCTACCACTAGTGGGGTGATTTTTCTAGAGCATATTGTCTCTGACCTTGCAGTCTTCTACAGAAGACCCTAAATAGCTATCTTGTCAAAACTTAAAATTTTAAGACTTTCTACAGTATGGCTTCCACTTACATTTTCAGTTATATTAGTCACTTCTACCACGTAAACATCTTCTATACTGGGCAAATCATGACCCTCGATGTTTCTCAAATATGCATTGCTCTTTCCCACTATTGTGCCTACATTCATGCTGACCCATTTTTCTAGAATGACTTTTCTCTGTCAAAATCCTCCTTAGCATTCTGTCCACCTTCTATTTTTCCCTCCCTAGGGAATCCCATTAGAACCCTCCAATCGGGTATAATCTCTGTGGTCTTTAAATTTATGCATCAATTCTCCTCCCTGCCTCTTTTGAAGTTTATTATTTCTACCTTATATTTCTCTTATTTCTACTTTTGTCTCTTATGTTGCTGTGTGGTTGTGGTCTCGCTTGGGGAAGAATCATGTGTCTCCAGCACTTCACATAGCCCCTGAGACATAGACATCTGTTGAGGTCCTGTTTCAAACTAGGGAAGTAAGAGACATTCAGAAAAAGAGAACGTGAAAGCAGAAAGATCTTCTATTTTTGGATTCCTATCTTTTTCTTGACATTATACATTTTTTGCCACATGCATTTTCCTCTCCCCCAACATGGTTTTGCTCATAGAAGAAAAGTATAGAAAAGATGTTAGTACAAAAAACTATGACCCAGAGACACTCTATGGGGGGTGGGGGGGCCGAGAGGGGAGGGATTGGGGTCAAAATAAGGGGGTTGCAATTGTATGGGGAATATAAAAATAAAATTTATTTTTTTTAAAAAAAGAAAAGGTGTTAGTTATTATTTTTTCCACAATCATTAAGCCTATCTTGAATTGTCAATGCTTCAATTGAAATAACTTATTTAAACAGCCCGAGCAAATATGTCCAGACTTTAGTTTTCATTTCAAGTAAATTGTTGGAATGCAAGGGTTTCAAATTAAAAAAAAAAAAAAAAAACACATCATGTCCCTTCTCCACTTTTATTTTAACACAAGTAAACTAAGTTTCTCAAAGTTATACTTATGACTTTTATCTCAACAACTTCTTTCTTTCATCTTTGTGGTTCTTCTTTCTACCCGCCATGTTGTGCTCCTAAATCCTGCAGTCAGCCTCATGTAGATACCCACATACACTTCCCTGGGCTCAAATTTTATTTCTGCCAAGTGGTAGACCTGGGAACCTGCACTACTTTTTTTTTTCTCTCTCTGCTGCATTTGCTCATCTCTTAAGTGAAAATGATAATAATGAGGTTGTGGCTGAAAGACAAAGTGCATTAAAGTCAGCAAGGCACTTATATACAGTGCCTGATGTGTCATAACTATTATCTATATTCTCATTTATTGTTAAGCTTAGAATGAACTCGGTCCTCTGAGCTGTTTAAACTCTAGTGCCACTTGACTATTTCTTGGTTAAATTTCTGGCTGATTTGTAAACTGTCTTTCCCACTCACTTCTACGAAGAACCACTTCTCCATTTTGTATCTGTGCAATTTTTTTTTTCTCCTTTCATTCCCAGATGAATCACTATCTCTTTATTTGTATGGAGACTTCATTAGACTCTGACGGGTACCTCCTTTCATTGTCTTAGATTGAGAATAGTTGTGGCTAATATCCCATGTTGCACTTTGAGTAGAGGCAGAAAGGAAAATTTCCACTATAAATGGCACTGTGCTATTGGTTCTAAGAATAATGAAACCTTACCTTTCCCTGTGGCATTCAGAGAGGAGTCAGGGCCTTGGTGGAGGAGCATTTTGATTTGAAAGAGCAAATTCTAACAACAGCAGAGAGACCAAGGGAAGAGCTGTTAGGCAGCCTTCCAAACATACCATACTGTTGAGTCTAACAGTAAAGGGGCTCTCTTTGTAATCACTCAGTTTATATTTCTGAGCCCTCTTGACAAAGGCAGTGAAGATGAAGACTGCTATTACAGATGTGCCTTGTGTGCTAGTTAGCCAGATCCTAGGATTAAAAGTAAATTGAAAAAATATATATGTGATTTGTATTTCTTGGGAACCCTTTCTCTCCATCAGGAGATAAAAACAGTAAAGTGAATGTATACTCTTCCTTTTGATTTGAGTCAGAATTAAAACCAAACTACATTGGAAACTCTGGACCTTTTGATCCAAGACAGAACTGCGCCCACATTGGGTACTGAATAAAAAATTAGTTGACTGCATTGCCTACCCACTAGCCATACAGATCATCCTATTCAGAGCAACTTTCATCCTTTTATTAATAATTCTCAAGCTGCTGCAGTACAGTATGCAGCATTTAGGTACAGTTTAATCAGTCTTTTAAAGATAAATGATCCAATATTATCATTTGCTTTTTCCCCCTCAGGATACAGTCTGTTTCTTATGTAATCAAAAAAACAAAAAACAAAAAACAAAAAAACCAAACCAACACAATAGCAATGGACCTTTTTGTTAGAAAATCACACTGAGATTTTATATCTTATTCATATTTATGACCAACATCTTTCTTACCTATCACTCCCTACTCCTTTTTAGTCTGTTTTCAATTCCAAATGAATATTTGTGCTTTGAAATAATTTTTCCTTAGCTGTGTATATCTTAATTTATACATAGTTTGTATGTTTTTAAGTTCGATCTCATACACACACACATAACTTGTGTGTGTATATATATGTATGTGTGCATGTATAGATCATATATATATGATATATATATGATATATATATGTAGTTTATATATGTTAAACCCTTAAGATTTATTTTCCATTTCTGAGTTTTCATCATAGGATTTGTGTTTCATCCAGTATTATCAATATCACTGGTTAATTTCTTCCTGTACCCAGATCATGCAACTGTCAGCACAATTGTAGGCTCTGAGAAAGCACTTGGCAAATACTTAGCAGTTTGTTGAGTAATAAACTGAAGGCATGGCTACAGTATTTCCTCGGTGAAGACAGGAGCAATGTTTTCAGATGCAAACTATAAAAAGGTAGCACTCTGAGGACCATTCCCTCTACATTGGCCTACTAAAACCCATAGTGTTATTCATTCTGACTCTTTTCTAAAGCCGTCTGCTTCTGATTTCTGAGACTCAAAGGGTGAAGAACTAGGGAAACTTGGTGAAATGAAAGGAGGTTGTGGAATGATCAAGGTATATGCATTAAAGAAATGAGGGTTCAGCCCTTCTACACTTAATGTTGTTCAAACTTACACATTCTATTCATTCACACATGCCTCATTTGCTTGGCAGAGCAGAAAAAGAGTAAGTTTGAGTGAAATTGTCTGGGCTGGTGTGTGAGTCCAGTAACCTCTAGTTGCATGATATTGGACTAGTCATTTAAACTTGTTTTCTTGGGCTTCCCCAGTGGCGCAGCGGTTGAGAGCTGGGTTGCGAAGCTGCCCGCAGCCTCTGCGGCACCGGTTCGATCCCCGGCTGCTCCCCGGCCACCGGAGGAGGGTCCCACATGGCGCGCAGACCTCTCCTGCCGCCCGCTGCTCCCCTCAGCAGTGTACCTTGGTCCTTCTGCCTGCTCTGCTCCCCGCTCTGGCTCTGGTGAATTCTCTCACCTTCCCACGCTTCTGACTGTACCCAGTGCTTGCATAAATAAATGAATAAATAAATAAATCTTTAAAAAAAAAAAACTTGTTTTCTTCCTCCCTTTTTTCTTCTTCATACGACTTTCTCCTTTTCATTTTCTTCTTTTTGAGAGGAGTTGTTGGGAGATAGTCCATTCACAAGCATACTGTTTATGAGCTGTTAGATATATATTTTCCCCTGTATTGCAAGTGAGGTTTTAGAGATATAAAAAAAGAGAAGTACTTTGGTGTTAGTCCCCAACCAAATTAGTGGTGAAAGATAGTTTTTTAAATCCAGTATAATACATTTATGTCATTCAATGAAGCTTGTAGTAATCAGAATGGACTGGTGTATAATGCAGTAACAAACAGCTTCAAATCTGAGTGGTTTACATCCATGAAGGTTGTCTTTTTCTCACCATACCACCTCACCCAGGTAGTGCGCTTGGGTTTCTTCTGTGTGCCTTTATTCTCAGACTTAAGCTGACTGAGGTACCTTTTACTGGATCATTGCTAGTTGCATTGCAGAAAGAAAGCATGGAAAGTTACATGCTGGCTCTTTAAGCCTCTCTAAAGCAATGTACATGACCAAACCTAACGTAAGTGGAGTGAGGAAAGTGTATTCCATGTCAGAGATGCACAATACATTTTGGGAAATAATATATCCCTACTTTCTTTTCAAGATATTATATATAGGCCCATTGATCAACCTCCCCTGGGAGCTTATGCAAAAGGCATATTCTCAGCCCATGTCCCAAATCTGCTAATCAGAATTTGCATTTTAAACAAGATCTCCAATGATTCATATGCTATTAAAGTTTAGTAAATATTATTCTAACACACTGTTCATATGTTACTTGTTTATTTTTAAGCTATAAAAATTATATATATTTATGATATATATGTGATCTATATGTATATATAAAAGGTATGAGCTATTTCAACCATAAAGAGTGGTACAAAGACTAATGCAGTGGAATTCATGGATATGCTACCTGCTTTGACTAATTTTAACATTTTGTATTTTTGCTTCTTATATTAAAAAAATAACATATTTTAGTAAAATTTTTAATTCATTCCTAATCCTATTTCTTCCCTACTTTCCTATAACATTTTTGTGAGTTTTTATACTGCCTATCCATGAAACTATGAAAATATATAGTATTTTACAAATTTTAAACCTTTTAAACAACAAATATGATATTGCTTCAACTTGCCTTTGTTGCTCAACATTGTTTCTGAAATGCACTTTTAAGCACTTAGTTGTAATTCATTCTGTCATGTTACTGGATGCATAGTATTCCACTTATTTTGATTTGGAATTTAAGGTGATGTTGCTGGTGATATACATTTGCTGCTTGAAGTTCTTTTAACATTAGAAATTTGGGCTATAATAAGTATTTCTGAATATAAATCCGTGTAATCTTTTATGAATATCTCTAGGACATTTACCTAGGAATATTATTAAAATGTTAGATGCAATCATATTTTTAACTTTACTAGATTTTTTCCAAATATCTTTCCAAAGTAGTTAACCAATTTATATTTCAACCAACTCTATAAGAAAGTTGCCATTGTTCCACAGCAGTTGTTAGTCATCAGGCATTTAAGGTTTTACTAATCTGATAGCCGTGAAATGGGCACTGTTTCATTTTTAATTTTCATTTCCCTAAGTTCTAGTAAGGTAGAGCATCTGTCTGTATGTTAATATATCTTTTGGTTTGGCTTTCTGTGAATTTTCTTTTCATATACATTTTGGTACTTGTTATTTTTAATTATAATTTGTCAATGTGTTTTTATATATGCATGTATAATAAATTTATTGTGATTAATAAATAATTGATTTTATTTCTGCCATCTTACTTTGTACTTTTTCTTCATTCTGCCTTTTCTATGTTTTCTTCCCTTTTTTCTGCCTTGTATTGATTTTTAATCTTTATTCACTTTCTTC
This sequence comes from Talpa europaea, assembly GCF_964194135.1. Classification (NCBI taxonomy): domain Eukaryota; kingdom Metazoa; phylum Chordata; class Mammalia; order Eulipotyphla; family Talpidae; genus Talpa; species Talpa europaea. The sequence continues at coordinate 100,383,645 of NC_140070.1, read as the reverse complement.
TACAATTTGGAATTGATGCCTTCTGCTTTCATTTTTAAAGGTCACGTTAACATTTTAACATGCACATTTGGCTTAACAAAGTCTCTATTCTTTTCTTGAACAACATGAGATCTTAGAATCTGTTAGCTCTCTTTTTAAATTTCATTGTTCATAATTTAAGATTTATCTGGTTTTATACTCACCAATTATTATTATTACTGATTTTACAATACATGCTTGTATAGATAAACCACATTTTAGACAATTTTATTTGGTCATCATTCTTTCATGTAATTTAGTCCTTCCTTTTGGGTTGAAAATTCTTCCTAAAGAACATTCTCTATTGGTTCTTTGAATGAGTTAATGGAAAACTCTTTGACTTAGTGTGCCTGAAGTGGCCTTTATTTCACTCTAACTCATGAGTGGTGGTCTAGATTGGTATAGAATCTAAAACCAATATTATTTTCTTTCAATACCTCATAAATTTTATTGCTTTATCTTCTATATCTATTGTTGCTGCTTAGAAATCTATTCTTAGTTTAATTATTATCACCTTTAAGGTCATTGTAGATGACCTTGTTTTTCTCTTTGGATGCTTTTAAGATCTCTTTAGTATCGTGGAGCTTCACAGTAGGTATCTAGGAGTGAATTTATTTTTACTTATTCTGCTCAAAGATAATAGTGCATCTTGAATTAAGTCTTTTTTTCTACATTCAGTATCGTCTGCTTTTATCTTTTCAGCTAGTACCTTTTCCATTTCTCTCTGTTTTCTCATTCTGGAACACCAATTAAACATATGTTGGGTCTTCCCATGCTGTCATTAATATTCTTGGATGCTATTTTACATATTTTAAATATATCTTTAGTTCTCTCAATTAAATTCTGGATAATTCTCCTAAGTACCTTCAATGTTCATTATTCTTTCTTCAGATATATCTAATCTGTTTAACCTATTCACTGAGTTTGTTGAAATTTTTACTTTTTTAAAAACTTTTGTTTAGATATACAAAAGATATAGAGGATGTTGCGATATTCCCTATATCTTAGAAACTCACCATCAAGCTTCAGAAATAAAAATTTTATCTTTTGTTTATTTTCTTTCATTTCAAATCACTTCATTTTTATTTATAGATGTTCCACCGCAAACTTTCTGTTAATTATGTTTCATTCCCTTTTTATCATTTCTTATTACTTCTATAATTAACCATTTAAAATACATATTTTTGCAGTTCCTTTGATATTTCTATCATTTAAAGATCTTAGGATTCTAAGTCTAATCCTCTAATATGTTCATGTGATGACTGGTTCACTGAGAATATTTTCTTTATTATTTTACATTTTTGGATTATAAATCATTTCAGCAGTGTTCTTCTATTTGACTCCTGGGTGGCCTGGCTTGAGGACTTGCCTCTTAGAAAGTTTTTTTTTTTGCTTCCAGAAGTTCCTGATTTTATGGATTTTATGTGTAGTGACTTAATTTCAACTCTTTGCTTTACTTTATCTTTTGGCCCTGTCTGGGCATAAAATCTAAGGGATTTGGTTTACAGAAATCAAGAATCTTCCCCACTTCCCAGATGACTGCAGCTGTAGCTTATATGCTAACTCCTCTGATTCAGATCCTTCTGTTTTTGTTCCTTGGAATTGTATCATATGCTCCACTCTTTAGCAGATGTTTATATTATTTCAGCCCATATTTCTATGTGATATTTGGTAGGGAGATATTTGGTTTTCTGGTTCTGCAAACAGAACTCCCACTTAACTTTTTTTAGGTACTCTTTTATTTTTAAAACGCCAATAATAATATATATCTTCCAGCTTCTTTTAAGGATTGGAAATAATGTATGCAAAGTATCTCTCTATGTCTGGCAATGTCTTGCACATAGTAGATATTTGACAAAATAGTTGTTACTATTTTTATTATTCGTTAACACATGAATAAAACATTTTTAAAAAGCCATGAAAAAATGTTTTGGATTATTTATCATCATTAAGAAAGCACTTCTGGGAATAGACCATGGAATCATAACTTGGACTGGAGCCCAATTCATGATTAGATTTCATAAAATTTTTTTGAAGGCCTACTGTGAGGTTAGGAGTGCTATATTTTATAGGTTTCTCAGTATGAGAGACATTGCCATTTTAAAATTATGAGTTCCTTTTCCAAAAAAAATTTTTAAAGTTTACATTGAATCACAAAGTCAATATGAATGATATTAACTTTATCATCTATTCATTCTTTATCATTTAGCCACCTGACTGTTGTGTCATCCCTTACCCTTTTGGCACTTACTTTGCCAGTTCATATAAAACAAATGAAAAGTTTATAATGTATGTTATGTACATATTGTTGAAGGTTTTGTGAGGGCCATATGCATAGTGTAAGAGCATGCTTCCATCTTCAGTATCCTAGAGTCTGTTTGGAAAGATAAGGTATCCAAAATTATAAACTATACCAACAAAAAATGTGTGGTGTAATTAAATATTAGGATTAGCTTTGGGAATTCAGAGAAGGGAAAATTGTGAGCCTGGATTTGTTAGTAGGGCATGAATGGATTTTCTCAGTAAGCTAGAAAGAGCACAATTATGTAGAACAAAGAAATAGCATGAGCAAAGGCAGAAGGTAAGCACCATGATGGGGAAAGGAACTTAATACCTGGTAATAGATATTGAGGTTAGAGTTCTGTCTGTGTGACCTTCTATGTCCTAATCTTCTGTCTGCGAAGATCACCCTTTGTCTTGAGGTATATTTGGGAATTGGCACTGGGCAATTTAGGACAAATGAAGAAAATACTCAAAGAAAAAAAAAGAAGTGTGTCGTTTTATTTAACAGAAAAGATAGAGGGTCACCCTACATATATGCTTTGGCCAGAAGCTTATAAATTGCCAACTGATTCTTATTGCCCCCCACATCAGTTCTTCACTACTTCAGTGTTGTTTCCTACACCTGGCTCCATATAGTAGCTGTTAGAAGTATCAGACCTCTGTCTTGTGAGGCTCAAGTCTAGTAGGAAAAAAGATAACCTCTTTCAGTACATCCAACCAAATATAGTTCAGTTTTATTATCCTGACTGGATTTTTCATCCATTCCCAAGAGCACATGGTACTCAGTACATCAGATCTGAGTCATAACACTTGGGTTGGAGTCAACTCTTCTTGTAGCACATGGATTGAGAAAAAAAAGTAACTAGATGGCCAGACAAAATGTCATGTTCGACTTTTTAAAAAGGGGGGATGCATTCTGGCAGCTAGCACAATAGAAGGAAGGGAGTTAATGTATAGATAGATATTATCACTATTACATCTTGGCAAAAGTCTCAGTCTCCCTGGTTGCTTAGGTGGTTGAGCGCAGCCCTGTGAAGCTGTCAACAGCCTCTGCAGTGCTGGTTTGATCCCTGCCGGCCGCGGAGCAACCCACATGGTATGACCTCTCCTGACTCAACTGCTGCTCCCCTCAGCAGTGTATTTCGTCAGTCTGCCTGTTCTGCTCCCCACTTTGTCTCTGGTGAATCCTCTCACCCTCCTGCACATCTGGCCTGTACCCTGGTTCTTGCATAAATAAAATAAATCTTTAAAAAAAAGTACAAAAAAAAGTCTCAGTCCCTGTGAGACTCTGTGTTCCCATCTGTAGTGGTGCCTAGCAGATGGATTGCTTGGAGAACCAAGAGATCTAGTGCTTTGTACATCATAAAGTACTAAAGAACGTAAGATATCTATATGTTTTATAACTCAGAATAAGATTAGCGGAATTTAGCGGGTATGGCCAAAGGTCCGAAGGAGTCACCAAAAACTTGCTAATATAAAGGATAGTGCCTTGTTATGTTACATGGTTGGTCTTTCTAAACTTGGACTTGTTCTTCTTTCCAGAATGTCTATTCATGCTCCAGTATTTTCCTCCCCTGCCTATAATTTTTTCTTGACTGTAGACTTTAAACATACACTGGAGCACAAGACAATCTTTATTAATTGGCCTCGTTTCTCCCTTTGGAATGGGTGAAGGACAAGAAGGGAACAGAGTGAGAATTCTTGGTTTTCAAATCCTTTATTCTCTTTTATTTCTTGTTAATTTGAGAATGCCAATAATCTCCTGTGTTCTTTTATAAAAGAGACTTGTTCTTTCCTCTAGTTTGCTTTCCCAACCCCATCTCTCCTTTATAGTCTTTGGATTATAAAGTATCGCTAGATATTCAGGGGGCTGAAACTGAATTAACTGTTTGGCAGTTCCTAATAAACAGGAAATCAAGTTATTCCTTTGAACAGGTTTCATAGGAAGCAAGCCTGTGAGCCAGCTAATCCAGACTCTGAACTCAGATAAATTGGATATATTTTCTTTTCTGTCTTCAAACATAAAACAAAAGTTGAGATGATTCCATTGAAGCGATATCTATTCTCTTTAGGCACTTTATATTTTGTATGGCTATCCAGGTCTGCCTATGAGTCTTACAATACTTTTCCCCTAATAACCTATAGTGATGCTTCTTTTGTATGCTGTGTCTTCTGCTTTTTTTCAACCATCCCTCCTCTCTCATCCAGATCAGCTTTACCAGTGAGCAGGGAATAAGTTACATCTTTTCTGCTCAATATTTCAGAGAAGATAATATATGGCTATGGACTGGCACTGAATGGTGTGTTAGTTTGAATTGTAGGATGTTTATAGGCTGATTATGGGTCCCTGTATTAGAAAACTAGTAAGATAATTCAATTCGCAAATAAAAACATGAATATTAAAAATTGGAAAATTTAGTTTCAATCTTGTTTTTTATAGGGCTGAATGCTTCATCATAATGATAATATTAAAATATTGCTATTGTCCACTACTTCGAAATCACTGATTTTCATTGACTCCATGAAGACTGAGCTTGGCTTCTTCCACATAACTGATGTAGCCAGATAGAATAGTAAGAAGATATATGTGTCTTAACACTGAGGTAAAGTTGACTGACTGCTGAGTTGGTGGTTTAAATGACATAGGCTGACAAACTGAAGCAATAATTACAGTATGTTTATTTATAATTACTGAGGTAACATTGGTTTATAAAACTGTAAGTGATTCAGACGTAGAGGATCATACCCCTCCATATGTATGTTACCACACCACACCTACCATCAAGGCACCCACAGACTTTCACCATAGTCCATTGGATACCCTTCATACTTTGGTCTCCATCCACCCTCTCACCATCTAGTAGCTTTAATTCTACAGTTAGATTTCAGGGATTTGTTATTTGTTTGCTTTAGTTTTACCTTTTGTTCTGTTTCCTTATGTTCCACCTATGACTGAACCATCAGGTATGTGTAGACAGAAGTGTGGATTAAGATGTGATATATACATGCAAAGGAGTAATACTCAGCTATAAAAAAGAACTCTTGCCATTTATTACAACATGGATAGAATGGAAGGGGATAATGCTAAGCAAAATAAGTCAGAAGGAAAATGCAAGAATTATTTTTGCAATGTTTTCCCTCTAAGTTCTCCATTTGCATGGTACTTAGGGAGTATCTTGGATGCTGATATCTGCCAAGTTTTCCTTTTAGAATTCTGGAAACCCCTTGTTGGGCATGAGGCTCTTTAAGGAGAGAAATCTAGGGACTCTTCTTTCCATCCTAGTCTAGATCATAGGCTAGGAAACCATATATTTTGTGTTCAAATCCTGACTCTTGCTACTTATTTAATTGATGACATTGAATTAGTCACTTAATCTCTCTTAGTTTCTTCATTTATAATAATAACACCTGTTATATAACAACAGTATCTGTATTGTAAAGTAGTTAGGATTAGGTGAATATATTCATGTAAAATGCTTAGAAGCTAGCACATAGGAAGAGCTCAGATATTAATTTAGTATGAATTGTCATAATTTATAGTGATTATTGTTGCTTCAGGAGCAGGTGATACCTTGTGACTCCAATTGGCAGAGAAATTTTTCCTTCCAAATCCTCAATTATAAGGCAAGTTTTTCTCCTTATCTTTTAAGTAGAACCTCTTTTAGCTGATATACTTCAGTTGAGCATGTGGATACAAACACACATGGATCCACACATGTATGTGCATGCTAGGTTTTTTGGGTAATATTTATTTATTTATTTTGTAGAAGAACTGGGAGTAGGCCAGAGGTGCAGGGGATGAGAGGATTCACCAGAGACAGAGTGGGGAGCAAAACAGGTAAAATTATTGAAATACACAGGGGAGCAGTAAACAAGACAGGAGAGGTCTGCCGCGCCATGTAAACTAGCTCCCTGGTCTGGGATCCATCTCAGGCCTAGGAGGTGATAGCACTGAGACTTAACCCCTAGGCCACCAGGAAAGCTCTCATGCTTGTTCTGACAGGGACATTTTGACTGCAAGAAGCAGAAACCCACTCATGCTAGCCTAAGAAAAGGGAGATTTTTTGGAACTTGATCATAGAAAGTATTTGAGAACAGGAAATAGAGGTGAGCTCATGAGAACACCAAATCTAGAATATTTTGCCATATTATGGAAGCTACCTCTTCAATCTCTTCTTTAACTTAATTTCCTATGTCATGGTTTCAATACTCTATAGAGATATTAAAAATCTGTATACATGGGCTTACTCTGGGTTTCCTCTTGAGTCTGGTATCCACTAGATTAGGTTGTTAACAGTTAGAGAAAGTGTAAATAGACTGTAGAAATTTCAAGTAGGGGAAGGTTCTCTTAGTTGAGTTTTCAGTTGAGTTGGACTTTCCAAGCACCACTGCTGTAACTGGTAACCAGCCTAGCTTTGCTCTAAGCTACGTACTTTACAGAATCGTTAGGACTAAATGAGTACATAGAATTGAAATGCCTAGAACATGGCACTTAGTAAGAGCTCAGGACCACTACTTTCTTTGTGGCTTGTATAAGTTATTTCCTTCCTCCAGTTCTCAGTTCTGTTATCTGCAAATGACTAGGTTCCCTCTGGTTGGTTCTGCCTTAGAGCATGGTCCTACCTAGAAATCAACTGATAGCCTAAGTGACCAGGGATTTCTGTTTCTTCCTTATCAACTTCCCAGAGAAGATTCCATCGCTGGTTCACTGGGCTGCTCATTAAGTTTCTTCCTTTTACTGGTGTGAATAATTAATTGCCTCTATCATTTAGACTCCTAGCAACAAAGTTCTGTCCCACATCTCCCGTGGTGCAGCGTGTACTTCCTGGGCAGATGAAGAAATAACAGTGTGTGAGAAATCTGTTAGCAATTAGCACGGCCAACTGGACTTTTCTCAGGAGGATACACAATGTCCCCCTCCAAGAACAAGGACTCTGCTCCTCCACACCACAAAGAACCATCTGATATGTTCAATATTTAATAAATGAACTGAAGCTCTAATGAGGTGGAGATGTTATACATGGACAGTTTTCTCCTGAGGGATTAGTGGGGCAAGTCTCCTCCTGAGATCACATCAGCTGAGCCTTATGACTTAACCAGAGGCCTCGCCTCCTCCAGCAGGGGAGAGTTCACAGCTCATTTTTCACCTGTCTGGCATAACCTAAGATTTGCTCACTTCTTTAGTCTTAGTTCTAGAGTCTGGGCATGAAAGATACAGCAGGAACCATTAGCCTTTCTCTGTGGTTGTTAACCTCTCTGTGTGAAGTTGGTAATTTTCTCTCAGTGGGAGTTCTCCCCGCCTCCATGGTGGAAAATTCCATGTGGGTCAATGAGCACAGGAAAGTTAGGTTATTAAAAAACTTCAAAAATCTAAAAGTGGGTCGGGAATGCGATTAGCACAGGGCCATGGATAACTGGTGATTTTCAGAAACTAGACTTCGAATGGCTGTGACCACTCGCTGCAGGGTCAGTCAACCTCACTGCACCTAAGTCATTTGGTGTCTTTTCGTGAGTAGAATGCTGTGAGTTCCAGGAACATGTTACCTGCCACTTTCTGTTTGCATAAAAATCTACTGGTAAGCAGATAAGCATGCTGCTTCTGGAACACTAAACCTTGGGGGTTGCTGTGAAGGTATCACATGACCGCACCTAGTTCATCTTTCTCTTGGCCTTCCCCTACACTCCTGGCCTATCCAGTTCTCCTCTTCTTTTTCCTACTTCTTACCTTTGACACAATCATCAAAGTCTCAGGATACGCTTTACTTTTCTGCCAGGGCAGGAACCATGAACTATTTTATTGAAGATTGTATCAAGAAGTTGATTCTCTTGACATCAGGAATGGTGGGTGTGAAGAAAAGAATATTTTCTAAGCAAGTTTGAGGATCACCTTTCTGTGATTGACAGCTTCTGTCCAAGTTTTGATGATTTTATATGAAATACTTCATACCAGAAATAGGAGTGGTAATGAGGAATACTTATGTGTGTGCAGTGGTGGGGGAGGGAGGGTAGCTCATAGGAAATAGAGGGGAGGGGTAGTGGGGAGTAAAGGTTGCTTATAAGCCTAGGAATTACTTAAGATAATAAACCTCTGTTATTGAAAGTATGGGATTGAAAAGGGAATAATAAAATAGTAATCAAAAATGTGCAAAAATGAATTTGATGCAAATGAGATGCAGAGAGTGCCCTGGATGTGTTGGAGAGGATGTCAGATAATTGGAAAGCGTATATTCTGGCCTACACATGGCCAGTGCCAATCTCTTCAAGAATTCTCTGGAGCCTCTTACTGCAAAACCATTCTAAGATGAACAGGGACTTTTTTCCTTCCTGCCAGTTACAGAGTTGTGAAATTTTATCTATTTTGGTGTTTGTTCTATTGGGAAATGGACATGTTCTGGAGAGGAATCAGGAACAAATGTTGGCAGGCAGACCATACTCATCCTGAGTTCAGCCAAGTCACCTTAATCTAGCAACTGTCTGGCATAGAGAAGACATGGTAGCTTATGCAATGGTAGGAAGAAGGGAGATATGTTTAACAAAGACCATACTCAGGGCACCCAATTACCATGACCCCTGACCTTTACTCTATGGTGCTGCTCCATCACCCTGAGGAAGAGGAGCTGCTTATCAAGTGGGTCAGAAGTCTGAACTGCCTTTAGTAGTCAACTGGGGTCAAGTCAAGGAGCCCGGCACTGTGTTTTATCTTGTAATACAATGTGCTGCCATGAAACTGGTTCCTAAGTTGGATCTGAGCTTTTCTTGGGGCATTTCTACATCTCTGCACAGTTTGAGACATTGAGACAGGACCAGTTATATCTTGATCCAGGTGGCAAATAATAAGTGCTTAGCACTTAGAAATAAGGACAAAATAGGAAACTTCACTTAGCCCTGCTATTAAGCCTCAAGACCTGACTCTGTTTATTCCAGAAGGCCTTTCACCAGGCCCTGGCCATCACTATGCTCCCATCTGTCTGCTGTTCCTTAGGCTCCTTTGAACCCTCCCAAGGGCTGATGGGTACAGGTGCTTGGCAAAGTAGGGTTTAACATCGCCCTCTTAATCTTTCTATGGGCCTGGAAAAATTACAATCCTTCTCTTATCACCAAAAGGCAGAAAGGTTGCCAAATTTTCTCTCTCCAAGAGGATTAAGTTATTCTAATCTGAAACCAGAACAACTGAAGTATGATTGGGTTTTAGATATGATAATAAGTCCCGCTAATGTTTATCTGGGCAGAGATAATAAGCCAAGGTGGTGAAGCTGTGAGAACAGATTTGTGAGGGGAACAAAAAAGGGATTTGAGACTCTGAGGGAGGTTTGTGGTGCTTACTGGGGTAGTTGTAGGCCAAGAGAAAGGAAAACCTGGTTTAGGGAGATTTTATGGGCAGAGTCCATGATAGCTGTTGATCGGTTTGCATAGATAAATGGTAAGTGGATTTTACCTTACAGGAAAGAATATCTTTTCTGGTGACCAAAAAACTTGGGACCAAAGGTAGAGATTAAAAGAAAGAAAAAGATAAGAAGAAAACTGGAATAGCAAATTTGTTTACATTTCTGAATTTTCCACAAACCAAGATTCCCTCCCACTAAAATTAATGTTCCTTTGGTGCTTTAATTTTTAGGGTGTAACCTGTTAATGTGCACACAGGGTGGGAGAGTGTACTGTCCGGAGTAGTGGTGCAGAGTGCTAGCATGAAGGATAGTGCTCCCAGGAGCATGGTGTTAGGGAGAGAACAGCTTGCACTCTTGGTGACAGAAAGTGACTCAAAATGCAACCACATGGTAGTGGGAAGTACTCTTGGATGGTTTATGGATTCAAACCTAGACTATGTCAGTAATTAACAATACCATATGATGTTAGCACACAGACTGAGGGGTATCCCGGGACCCCCAAACTTGTACTCTCTAAGTGGGTTCTGCTATCTACCACATAAAGACAAAGCACATTCTTAAGTGTGTAAGACCTTTAACAGAAAAGAACTTTAATAGAATTAGTGTGCACAGAGAGAGAAGAGAAGAAAGGACAATAGTTTCCCAATGAAAAACCCAGCCAAACAGCGTTGGGCCAAAGTGAGGCCAATGACGTCTGAAAACTTTCTGCATGTCTAAGACACCTTCTAGCAGGGAACCATAAGAAGAGGGCAGAAGGGGCCAGGCAAGTCTAGGACAAAAGCAGCAAATCAAGGTAAAGTCTGCTATTGTCAGTCTCCCCGAGGGTCTCTCACCTACATATCTTCCAAACATCTCTACATGTCTCAACTCCGTGTGTCTCCTTCCATGTCCCCTAAGTTCTAGGTGCAAGTCCAAAGCTGAGAATCTAGCAGACCCTTCTTCAAATGTCTCTGCTCCATGTGCTTCCTCCTCTAAATCATCTCATGTTTCCCCTGCTTTCAGCCCACCCTTCATTAAGTAGGACAGGGAATATGGAGATTATAGTGTTAGTAATTTTAATAGAGTTTTATTCCCTCTCTGGGTATTAGTTTCTCATCAGCAGAGGACTGGCTGGTCACATGATGCTCCTCTCCTTTTAGCTCTTTCGGTGTTCCTGCAACTGTTGGGGAACTGTTTTGGGCTGTGCTACAGGGACCCCTTGTCTTCACTGAGCATACCACAGGGTCTCTGTGTTGTCAACTCAGCAGCATCCCCGCCCTTTTCTGAATATTCAGTCACAACCTCCCCCTTCCCATCATGATCCCACAATTCTGATTCATTGAAACTACATTTCCTAGATTCCCTTCTCAGCATGGCCTGTGTTGGATTTGGCTAATAAGAGATACTTTCTTAAGATTTAGAAGCCAAAGGAAAAGAAAAGTTATGAGTGACTGAGGTAGGTCTGGGCAGGGGAGAGGGATTTTTACTAGTTCTCCTGAGAATCACTTTCTTTGGTGCTGTAGGTAGCTGACACCATTAATAGTGACTCTCCCTCTGGATATTTTGAAAGCTAGTACTGATTTCCTTGACCTTTGAACCACACAACTCTTTGAAACAGTTGTGTAAACCTCTAGTTCTTTATATGAAATCTCTTCCTGCTTCAGTAGCTTCTGATTTCCTGGTTTTCCACAGGAACAAAACCAATAGGATGTGTACATAAATATAGAAAGAGATGAAGAGTTTTATTATATGGAATTGACTCTTGCAATTGTAGAGGCTGACAAATCCAAAATGTGCAGTGTGGGATAGCAGGCTAGAGACTCATAGAACCAACAGGGATTTCTAGTCCTAAGGCTGGAAAATTGTGTCTTGTTTGGAGAAGCTGGTCTTTTTGTTCTATTCATCGTCACTTGATGAATGAGACCTCCTCACATTAGAGAGAATGATCTGCTTATTCATAGTTCACCAATTTAAATTTTAATCTTTTCCAAAAATAGCCTCTAATTCAACACATGAAATTAACCATCACTTTGACCAAACTCTGTTTATAAAGCTTTTGAAACCAATATAGGGTCCAGGAAAGAGAACCTCAAATATAGAATATGTGATTGGTTATCTGACTGACAGTCTTAAATTTAGAAATGACTGAGGAAAATTATATAGTCCATGACATGTAGTGGTAAAGGCTTAGTTGGATTTTCATTTAGTATTTGCCCATAATGAATTGTCTATTGGATATAATGCTTTGGGAAACAAAGTGGCTGCTGTAAAAGGATGTTATGAGATAAATGATTAGTTGTAGGACTATGGGATGGATGCTTTTCAGTGCACAGGGGACCTTGATAAAGGCACAGGATCCCTAGAATTAGAATGGGGTATTTAATAGATTCTGTTAAATAGTTAGACCTTGAACTCTAAGTCATCTTGAAGTCTCTTGTCAGGAGAAGCAGTCCCTCCTTCCATTTATGAAGAGCTTTGTTTCTTTATTCTTAAAGACATTGCAATAAAATGACCTGAGGCAGTTAGGGAAAGCTGGTTATCCCTAATGCTTAACCCCATTCTCTCTCATTGCCTCCAGACTCAAGCTATCAATAATACAGATCTCAGCAGCCTCCCAGAATAAGAGGATACAATCTCAACTTGGAAGAGGTAGCATATTCACCAAAAGATTTTACTAGTAGACTCTAAAAATTTAGACTAAAAATTTAGACCAAGAAGGATATGGCATAGTAATGGAGTGACTGAATTTATCAAAATGGATTTGAAGTTTTATCTTAAACAACTGAAAATAACTCTTAACAGTTGCTCACTTGGTGAACATAGATGTGAACTCATTTGTGGTTTGTGGTAAATGAAATTCAGAGGCCAGACTTTCCTGGGTAGAATTTAGAAGAATGAATCTAAAGGCTTAGCAAGATAGAAATGTTGGATTAAGTATATCACACATGACTTCCTTACTCACATTCATTAGAAGGGCCTAGATAGCATGCTCTTCACTAAGTCATGTATAAAAGCATTAGTGAGGGGGAACACCGATGCCTTTAAAAAACTCTTTAATGGGGCCTCCCCGGAGTGCTGGGTTGCGAAGCTGCCCGCAGCCTCTGCAGCACTGGTTCGATCCCGGCTGCTCCCCAGCCACCGGAGGAGGGTCCCACATGGTGCGCAGACCTCTCCTGCCTCCTGCTGCTCCCCTGAGCAGTGTACTTCAGTCCTCTGACTGCTCTGCTCCCTGCTCTGGCTCTGGTGAATTCTCTCACCCTCCCTCGCTTCTGACTATACCCAGTGCTTGTATAAATAAATAAATAAATCTTTTAAAAACAAACAAACAAACAAAAAACTCTTAAATGGTTGTCTTCCACAAACTGAGAATAGTGCTGAAGTTGCCAAGACTGAAATGAGCTTCCTTAAAGAAATTGGTATTTGGATTTTGAAATGACAGAGGACAAATGATAAAATTTAACCACCAAATGTAACAGAGGGATCTCTATAAAAGGGGGATATCATGTTCCCCTCCTCCACTTACATGCAGCCACCTTGGATTAGCCACCAATGGGCAGGTGAAGCTATATAACACTGAAGGCGGGTGGGTTAAGGAGAGACAAGTGGAGAAGGACTTGCTTATAGTAGGGATGGGAAACTTTCCTATAGGATGAGTTTTAAGAGAAAGTCAGAGGTATATACCTGCACTGGGCAATGCAAAACCTTTGACTAGGTGATCACGAATATGGTAAGATCAAGACTTGAGGCTTGGGCACATGGAGTTCTGTGTATGGGCCTTATGGAATTGGCATAGAGTGAAGGGTGACTTGTACCCATGTGATTGCTCACCCATGGACATGTGCTGCAGAGCAGATTCTCAGTAGTCACAGGGACTCGATGACTTGTTCTGTCATGGCCGTCAGCTTCTTCCCCAGCTACCATACAACTTGATCATCAACAAAGTGGCCACGTTAACAGGAGCTCAACAATGTGAATTTCTTGTCACTGGGGCTGATCTGGTTGCTACTGCTGAGTGTCCAACATGTCAACATGTCAATGGCAGAGACCAAAGCTGAGCTCCCAATATGGCAGTATTCCCCAGGAGGACCAGCCAGCCACCTGGTGGCAAGTTGATTACATTGGACTCCTTCCATCATTGAGGGGCAGCATTTTTTTTTTTCTCCCTGGAATAGATGCTTAATATGGATGTGGATCTGCTTTCCCTGTCAGTAATATTTTTGCCAGCACCACCATCTGTGGACTTATTAAATGCATTATTCACTGTCTTGGTATCACACACAATATTTTTGTTCTGACCAAGGAACTGTATTTTGTAGCCAAAATAGTAAGTAAAAAGGTGAGGGAAATAGTTGCACTCGTGGGATTCACTGGTCTTATTGTGTCCCTCATTCATTCAGAAGCAAGATGGAGTAAATACTCAAAATCAGCAACCCATTTATGATAACATACTTCCAGGTGCCAGAATATGTAGCTTGAAAAAGCCAGTTTTTGCTTTCCAAATTCACAACTTTGAACTCTGCTGCTTTAGAAGCTTTAGTTCCCACATGAATTGATACACAACCTGACCATTTAAGGACTCCTCATATTATTAAACCAAGAGATAAAAAAGGGAGTTACTGTACCACTGCTGATTGATTGTCAATATGAAGGGGAATTGGTGGTGGTGTTATTACACTATATTTAGGTAATGTGGAAGCATGTCTGGAGCCAAGGGCATTTACTGGTAAGCCTTCCATTTTCAGTGGTAGAAGGTAACTGAAGTCTATAGTAAGCCAATATAGGTTTCTTCAGGAATGAAGATTTGGGTCATTTGAGCCAATAAATAAGAATGTCTGGCTTGGGTGCTAGCAGATTATAAAGGGAACATAAAATGGATGGTATAAGAAGGAAGTTTAGGTGTGGTCTGTGACTGCTTGCAAAAATTAGGGATGCATTAGCAATGTTTATTTTTTTTTCTTGAAATATGTTTGTATTTTCTTTTTTTCCATATAGCTTTATATAAATTGTGATAGTTATGAAAAGCCTTATAATTTAATCTTTGGTTTGTGGGCTATCAAAGAGGAATTGTGACTAAACTGGAAGAGGCATTAACAACACTCAGGGATGGATATAGTTCCTAAGGGACTCTGAGTCTTCACTTTTCCAGGAGAGGTTGAGTGCACCTCCATTTGTATTATAGGTAGATACATCATATTAGGTAGACAAATGAAGTGGTTGTTAATACTGGTTAGATGATAAATATGGGTCAAAAGGATTTTATAGATTTGGGTAGAGAAAAGGGGTAGATTGTTTCAGATATCTGTTATTTAATTAGCATTACTATTTCCCCTTATATAATTACAGAAGACCAAGGACTACATTTCCCAGCATGCCTTACCAGCCTCATTCCAGATTATATTCTGACAATGAGACATACTCCCAAGGAATCCAGAAAAGAAAGAGAAGGACAAGCTATTAGTCTCTGACCATAGATAGGGGCAAACATGTAAATACACAAGCTGCAGCTGAGGGAGTTAGCCAATGTCTGACAGCCTCCTGGGTACCAACCCTGATGCATCAGGTAGTTGTGCTCACTGGTTTCCTATGATTCATGAACTTCTGAATTTTCCAAAACAGCCATGAACTTCACCTTTACTCTGTGAGACCTAAGGAAAATTGTGTAGGTTTGTAATTCACTAGTGAAATTCCGTACTAGTTATAATAGCTGGAAATCCTTCTGTTTTCTTGTCCAAACCCTATATACTATACCCAAGTTTTTCTAGTTCCCCAGAAAATCTGGAATCTAAGCTCTGTACTGAGAATGAGATGAACTAGGCAAGGCTGTCTTTAAAATTTTTATTAATTAAACGATCTTTGAAGAGTGTAAAATCAACCTCCTTAAAATGTCTAAAACTGGAAACAGTAAGTTTTCCTCATTGGAGAGGTTCCTTTCATGGTTTAATGCTAGAGCATCTACGTTTGTAAGTGTTCTAATCACTATATTTAAAATAAACTAAAAATAAGGTTATTGTTCAATTATGTTCTCTCTCTGTGTCTCTCAACCTCTCCCCCGCCACACCCTAGCATACATAAACTCACAAAATTTTCCATTTGCTATATTGGTTAATAGTATGAAACGTATTTGCAAACATTATTATTGCTTTAATTTTTGTCACTGCTTTTTTTGGGGAGGGGGTGGGTTAGTAAATATAAGGCATATACCTGCTCTGAAAGGCAGATCTTTAAAATCTTTTGTAATATATGGACTTAATTATATTGAGATAGTTTCCTTCTATTCCCATCTTGTTTAGAGTTTTTTCAATCATAAATGGGTACTGAATCTTACCTAGTGTTTCCTTTGCATCTGTTAATGTTACCGTGTGGCTTTTATCATTGCTTTTGTTAATATCATGTATTACATTAATTGATTTATGTATATTAAACCATCCTTGAACCCTAGGATAAATCCTATTTGATCATGGTTTATAATCCTTGTGATATACTGTTGAATTTGATTTGCTGGTATCTTTAAAACCTTTTGACTTAAAAAACGTTTACCTATACTAAGATGGTTGAGATATGCTGCCCTTAGATATGAAAGACTCATGAGATTTCCCACTTCCCCCTGATTCATGATTCATGCACTTTGGTACTTAGCATGGCACTTAGAGACGGAAAAGCTGGGCTTGCTGACTTGAAATCTTGGATAAGTCACTTTTCCCCTCCAAGACTCAGTGAACTTTTTTGTACAGTAGGAATGAAAATAATTATTAGTGTAGTAACATGAAATAAAATATTAAAAAGAACCAGGCAGTGCAAGTACAACTGTTATGCCATGGCCAGTGAGTCCTAGAAAAGTTCAGAGCTGTTCATATACATGCAGTAAGTACACATCGAACTACTCTGTCATCAAGCCAAGCTTAGCTTCAGACCACCCCCCTAGACCAAGAAAATAAATGTAGCTTGGACAAAGATTCTTTACCTCTTCTAATTTGTTCATTTATTTTCTAGTAAGCTTCTTGTTTATTTTCTTTTTGTTGCATTCAAGTTATTTTACTTGTACTCCAGGTTACATGTTGGCACAAGGGAAAATTTATCATAAGGGATTGAAAAATATCTCATGGATCCCAAGGGCAGGGAAGCAGTTAGTCCTTTACTAGAATCTTAAACTAGGAATGGAATGTTAGTCTTTTTGAAAGTCTCTGTTTCCTGTCAAAGACCTGCTTCTCAGATATTCGTGGGTGGAATATGATTCATCACAGCCCCTCAGTTTACTTCTTTTGTAGCATCTGACCTGGAATGAGGTAGATTCTCTTAGTTTTAATTCTAATATCTGATGTGGGAAAATCTGATTGAATCTTCTTGGATCAAATGCTCATGTCTGATCCAAAAAGATGTGACAAAACAACAGGCTCATGTAAACAATGCTGCTGAAAACCCATGACAGTGGATGAACAGTCAGTGTAAGCTGGAATAAGACCCCAAAGGTTCCATATGAGCGCCTTAAAGGTCAGCCAAGGGCTCGCGAGCACAGCGTTAGCTCCTGAAATGCCAAGTTCTAATAATTTATGTGCTAAGATGATCCTGAGATGATTGAGTATATAAACCTGTGTCATAGGGTTTCTAGTTTCATTTTTACTTAGTGAATTCTAAGCCTCACAATAATCCCATATCTTAGATATTTTGATTCTCATTTAGAGATAAAGATGTGGAGAAGCTTTTCTGGCACAAGGTCAGAGCCATTTCTGTTCCTCCGTAGATGACAGGAATGAGCTTGACACTTTGTGTACCAATTTTTGATACACCAATTGTGAATCATTTTTGTAACTGCATCACATTGTAGGTTCTCCCAGGCAATTCTTTTCAGAATTATTTCAGTTACTGAATATGTTTGAAACTAATTAAAGTGTGCTTTTAAAAAGTATCCTATAATTGGGCTGGGCCTTCTCCCAAGTTATTTTAAATTAGTGAGGTCACTATTAATACAACCAACTATATTAATAAATGCATGAACATTTCTTGTACATCCATCACATTCAACAAGCTCTAAGCTAAAATCAGATTTTAATATTTTATAGATGGGATAGAATTTTAGCTCCTAATTACTCATTTGCCATGTTCTCTTATACCAGGAGAAAGTTTTGTATGACTCGGTTGTCAAGAGAGGGGAGGAAAGCAACAGTGGTGTCAGGGTGTGATACTGCATCTAATCTGAGAGATCATGTATATATTGTCAAGGCATTATTATTTGATTTCTTTTTTTACATTGTTTCATGACTCCTCACAAACACCAATAGTTATGATTGCAGTTTTATGAGTGGAGAGACTATGGGTTCAGAAAGATTAAGACACTTGATCAAGACAAAATAGTTACAACTTGTAATCAGATCCTTTTCATTGCAAAACTCATATTCTTTCCACCACCCAATCCTGTAAGATATGAAACTTTGCAGTAGCCCATATGGGAGATGAAACTCCAGCAGTCAAGGTAAAAACATCTATGTTTTCCTATGTGAAAAACATCTATCTGGTCCAGATTGTCATGGCATATATCAGATTGTTTCTATAGTGGACGCTCCTTTTATTTTATTTTATTTTTTTTAAAGATTTATTTATTTATTTATACAAGCACTGGGGTATAGTCAGAAGTGTGGGAGGGTGAGAGAATTCACCAGAGCCAAAGCAGAGAGCAGAACAGGCAGCCTGATGGGGTACACTGCTGAGGGTAGCGGCGGGCAGCAGGAGAGGTCTGCGCGCCATGTGGGATCCTCACCCCGTGGCCGGGGATCGAACCGGCATTGCAGGAGCTGCGGGCAGCTTCTCAATCCAGCACTCAACTGCTGCGCCACCAAGGAGGCCCCGGACACTCCTTTTAGATGAAGAGTTTCTAGAAGTAGTGAACTTAGGTAGCAGAATGCTGAGACTCAGGGTCCAACTTGAACAGAGAAAGCAAAAACAGATGACAACCTGAATGAATGCTGAGAAACCTGGGGAATGTTTAGGATCTGCTGACAGGAAATGGGGCCCATCCTCATGTCTCTGCATCCATCATGGAGTTTACTTCTTGACGGTCTCATAGCCAAAGAAGAAAGGGGGTTTAGTAAGACATTGAGCTTCTCTTTTCAAGTTCCTGCTATTAAAGTCTTTCAGAAGTCCACAAACTGGTGGGTCCAATTTGTGTCTCAAGTCCTCTCTTTTGTTCCAGCACTGCACAGGGATTGGGGATAGAGAGTTGAGGTGGGGACCATTGTTTTATTCACACAGGCCTGTGCAGAGAGGACTTTTATGATTAGAGGGAGGGAAAGTAAATGCTGGAAAGAAAAAGTAGATGTTCGCTGTGCAAATTGAGAAGAGAACAATTCCAGACTGTCTTCTGGCTCACACGGATATGTCTTTGGGTGAAGAAGAGTATCATCAACAGGACTCATCTGTCAAAGCCACCTCTACATCATGATGTATATACGTCTTATCCCTAATCTCTCCCTTGGTGAAGACCTTATAGATTTTTAGGGTCTGATACAAGAACTTCAGTGTTTTCTTGAATTAACACATCCCTGATTTTGACACAACCCCTCCCCACACTCAGTATTTTCTCCCTCTCTAAAGGCCTCCAAATGTTCTTAAATTATTTTTTTAAAACTACAATTAAAACAAATCTGTTTATCTCTAAAGCTCGTTGGTTCATTATGGATTCAGAGAATAGTTTTCTGATTTATTTCCTCTGTTTGGGCGGCTTCTGCTCTCTTAGTGGAATTTGAATCTAATCTTTGTGATCAATTATAATTAATTAGGCAGTTTTCTTCCTTAGTAATGGTGACTATAGAACAGTTATGGTGATCTGTGTGTTTCTCTTACTCTAAGCTGTAAGTAGAGATCTGTTTGCTAGATTGCTGTTAATTAATCGTTTAGTTTGTCAAAACAACACAATGGGCTTAAAAATACATTTTGATAGTACTGCTGCTGACTGCTACTTGTGAATCTCTGCTGGCACCAAGAAAAAAAATTGATGAGAAGGATAAGACTTTCTTACAAAGTTGCTGATATTGGTGTGTAAATCTGTGCCACTTGCTGGGAATGTGTGCAGTTCTGAGGCTATATATTTATTTTTAGGACATATATGCACATGAGTATAACTGATAACTCATGAAGACAAATGCACCATCTGTAATTTATTTCAGATGGATGCAAACTGGCAAGTTGCAAAATAGGCTAGTCTTCAGAGCCCTGGGTGATATTCATAGATAATACTAAGACTTCATTTAATCAATAGTGTCAGTCTTCTCCCTAATCAAACTTGTAACTACAGTGCTAAAGGGGTCCTCATACACTGAATTTTTCTGTATTTCCTCCAGTCACATTCAATTCTTGGAGCGGAGATGCAAAGAAATAACCCAAGTATTGGCAACAGCCAGGAGAGGCAAGGAGGAAGCCCTGGGCCCAGTCACGTCTTAGATTAGTGAGCAACATAACAGAGTATAATGGCTTAAGTGGATGGTTTTCGCAAATCTACAAAAGAGGAACAATGGCTGCTCCTGAGTGTCATGGGAAGGAAGCGGACCTTACGCCTTCCATCTGTTTTGAGCAGGTGTTTGCTCAGTTCTCAGAGAGGGGGTTTTATAGGCTTTTTTCGAAGCAGTACAAGTCTTTGGGGACACAGATGGAAGGCTACTGTGTAGTTGGGGAGAACTGGACTCATTAGCCTGTTTACTTGAACTTGACCAGTCAGTTTTTTGAAAGCAGAATGGATATATTCTGCAGAGAATCTCAGGAGGCACCACAGTACGATGCTAACATAACCAAATATCTTCCCCCCACTGATTCCAGGATACTCTGATACTGTTCAGTGGCCTCCCTTCTCTATGCAGGTAAAGGTTTTTTTTTTTTTTTTTTTTTGCTTATTTGCATTATTTTAAGCTTTCTGGAGTATTTTAGTGTTACCTTTATCTCTAATTGCATATTGATAAACAAATTGCTCCAGCATTTTGAGAGTGTGGAGGGAGAGCATATGGAAGAGTGATGAAGAGAGCCTGACCTCCCCAGCTAAATCACCTTGGCACAAATCAAATTGCCTTGGCTTTATAACTTGTTCATTGAGAAAACTTTGGATAGAGTAGTTAATACACTATATTTATTTTCTTCTACTTAAAACACATTTTTTCACAATAAAGCCTATTTCATAGTGTTGTTATAAAAATTCAAAACAATCTGTGTATGGAGGTTTTAGACGAGTTTTTGGTGTGTGGCCAGGGCTATATGCTTCAGCTAGAGAAGCCACGCATCAAAGTGGTTAAGATGGCAGACTCTGGCAGCCAGACTAGTCTGGCCATTTAAATCACAGCTCTGGGGCCTCCCCTGGTGGCGCAGCGGTTGAGCGCTGGGCTGTGAAGCTGCCCGAAGCCTCTGCAGCACTGGTTCGATTCCCCGCCACCAGCGAGAGTCCCACATGGTGCGCAGACCTCTCCTGCCACCTGCCGCTCCCCTTAGCAGTGTATTTCTTCATTAGTCTGCCTGTTCTGTTCCCCACTCTGGCTCTGGTGAATTCTCTCAACCTCCTGCACTTCTGACTGTAGCCAGTGCTTGTATAAATAAATAAATCTTTTAAAAAAAAATCACAGCTCTGTCACCTATGTGTTGTGTGGCCGTGAGCCTGTCAGAATCATTTGTGTTATATGAAAATAGAGATAAGGATGGTAGTTACAGCTCAGTGTTATTCTGAGAGTTAAATGCATGGATACATGCAAACACTAACACTGTCTCAAGTATAGTAAGCTTCTTTCTGTTATCTATCATGATGATTATTAGGAAATATTCGTAACTTGGGAAGAATTTCTGGGTTTTAGAGACTGTATGGGAGGTGGTACATTGAAGAAAACATTGCTTCTGGATATGACTGTTCTCTATCTCAGTTTTGTCATCTGAAAAATGGGGATAAGAATAGAAAACTCACAGGAGTGATGAGGATTAAATGAGACCTGCCTAGAGTGTGATTACACCCAGCTAAGAGTGAATGCTAGTTAGTTTAATTTATTGCTGCTCTAATCACTGTGGAGGCTGACACCTGCTGTTTGTACCCACAGGCAGTCCTTAAAATTCAAATAGCTCTGGAGCTCTCTGCATCCCAGGGTCCTCCCATCCCCACATACTGGAGCATGCTGTCTCCTCATTTCCCCCAACGAGGATCTTTTTAGGCCCTCCTTTTGAGCCCTTTATGCTATTCCTTGCATATGGCTCTTGGAACCATGATTTGTTTTTTTTAATTGGAAAAAAAATTGCAATTGTTCAAAACAATTTATAGATGCCAGAAAACATAGATTGCTAAGCAGAATCAAAATAACAGCTACTGGGTACTTCCCATGTATCAAATACTGCAGGTATATTATTTTGACAGTAACCACTTTATTGAGATATAATTTGCATACAGTGAAAGTCAGGCTTTTAGGGTCAGCAATTCAGTGGATTTTAGTATATTCACAGAATTGTGCAATCATCCCCATATCTAATTTTGGAACATTTAATCTCCTTAAAATCAACCCTGTACCCTTTAGCAGTTATTTCCCATTTTCCCCTCTTCTAAGCTCCTGGCAACCACTAATCTATTTTCTGTCTGTATGGATCTGTCTACTCTGAACATTTTGTATAAATGGAATCATATAATATGTCACCTTTTGTTAATGGCTTTTTTTCATTTAGCATAATGTTCTCCAGAATCAACCACGTTGTAGTAACAACCAGTACTGCATTTACTCCATCCATTCATTTTGGCTGTAGATTAATACTCTACTGGGTAAGCCACCTTTTGTTTATTCATTCATCAGTTAGCTGGTGAGCATTTGGATTCTTCCATTTTTTTTGAATTTTTAAATGTGTATTGTTGCAATGAACATTTGTGTACATGTTGTGTGTCAGCATGTTTTTATTTCTTTTAGATATATACCTTGGTAGCTCTTTGTATATAACCTTTTGAGGAAATCTCAGGGTGTGCTCTGTGACCTATAGCCCCTGTCTAGATTCTGACAGTGTTTGTAGGTGGTAGTTGTTGACAGTCTCATGTTACACACAAGAAAACTGAGGCAGTGAGTTTAAGTAACTTACCCCATTCACAGAGCAAGTGAGTGAGTGGTGGGGCTAGAGTCCAATTTATAAAACATCACTATATGTCATTTGTATCTCTAGAGAACTGTTTAGGGTTCTGAGACATCTGTTCACTGTATCAGTTCTAAAGAATCTTTGAGGAAAGGGATTTTTAAAGACAAAGGGTATTGTCTTTTTTGTTTGTTTTAAATTTATTTATTTATTTATTCAAGTACTGGGTACAATCAGAAGTGCGGAGGGTGAGAGAATTCACCAGAGCCAGAGCAGGGAGCAGAACAGGCAGACGGACCGAAGTACACTGCTGAGGGGAGCAGTGGGTGGCAGGAGAGGTCTGCACGCCATGTGGGACCCTCGCCCGGCGGCCGGGGATTGAACCTGTGCTGCAGAGGCTGCGGGCAGCTTTGCAACCCAGCACTCAACTGCTGCACCACTGGGGAGGCCCAAGACAAAGGGTATTGTTAATGGTCAGAAGCTATAACCCTATCCTAGTTAAACTGTGTTTCAGAGGGGAATTTACCTTGAATGAGGGTAGTTGTAGAAATTAATTTGGTATTTGGACTGATATTTGGAAACAAGCAGAAAACGTAATGGCTCAGTGCTAGCTGTGGTCTGAGAAGTTTAGTATAGAATCTGGATATTAATATGTTGATGAATGAATACATTAGAAATATTTTCTCCCGGTTTGTGTTTGTCTTGGTTTTCTTTATGATGTCTGATGAAAATATTTTAGTTTTAAGTAAAAAATTTTTGGACCAGCTTCAGGTTTATAGCAAAATTGAAGGGAAAGTAGGGAACTCATGTATATCTCTGCTCTGCTCCCCCGACCCCCTGTCACTATCTACAACCTGCACCAGAGTGCTAGTACATTGGTTAGAACTGATGAATTTCCACAGACACATCATTATCACCCTAAGTTTATCATTTATATTAGCCTTCACTCTTGGTGGTGTACTTTCTGTGGGTTTGGACAAATTTATAATGCATGTATCTACTATTGTCATATCTTCCAGAATGGTTTTCGTTTGTTTTATTTTAGTGCTCCAGTCAACAAAAGGGAAACTTTATTGAGGCCCCAGAACCATGGGGCTTGGGCAGGTGGCCATCCTCCGGGCAGAGAAAGAGCCAGTCATGGAGACTTACTTGACCTTCTTTTTGAGGCACAGTTTGTTGGTAAAGCTGCGCTTCTTGAGGCAGTTGACAGCTTGGGGGTGCAGGCGAGCATAACACTTGTAGCAGATCATCTCGTTGCAGTTGTATTTCTGGGCCAGCTGGCAGAGGGATAGCTTGATGATGCCACCCCTTGGGCATAGCACCAAGTACAGTGCAGACTCTCTCTGAGTATTGTAGTCTGGGAGAGTGCAACCATCCTTCAGCTGTTTGCCAGCAAAAATCTGACACTGCTGGTCAAGTGGAGTGCCATTCTTGTCTTGGATTTTGGCTTTGACATTCTCAACAGTGGACTCCACCTGGAGGGTGATGGTCTTGCCTGTCAGAGTCTTTACAAAGATCTGCATCCCACATCCGCTCAGTCCCCTGGTTGAAGATCAAGAACTCTTCCTGAATATCCTCTGCATTCTGCCTACTAAAGTTTTAACTGTTGATATAATTACAGTTTTACATCTTCACACAAGACTCTTGAGCCAGGTTGCCTGGATTCAAATCCATCTGCCATTTGCTAGCTGTGTAACTTTGGGCAAGTTACTTCCTATCTGGTGCTTCAGTTTCCTCATCTGTGAAGTGGGAATAGTAGTGTCTACCTCAATGGGTTATTGCGGGTTTGGGTGAGAAGCTATGTTGTCAATGGTGTCTGGCATATAGGAAGTGCTCTGTGAGGACAGTTTATTGTTATTACATGTGTTGTAATTTGTACTTTGATTTCTTGTTTAAAAACCCTTCTTTACCCCAAGTCATAAAATTTTTCTTCCTTTGGCAGTTTTTAATCCATTGTTTATTTTTGTCCTTATTTAGTGGATTTTTCAAACCTTATTGGTGGTTTTCCTCCTTATCTTAACTAAGCAAATTAGTAATTTGTACTTTGATTTCTTGTTTAAAAACCCTTCTTTACCCCAAGTCATAAAATTTTTCTTCCTTTGGCAGTTTTTAATCCATTGTTTATTTTTGTCCTTATTTAGTGGATTTTTCAAACCTTATTGGTGGTTTTCCTCCTTATCTTAACTAAGCAAATTACTTAACAAATGTAAGTAATTTATACTCTGTATCTGGATTTAGAAAGATACTGCCTTATTTCTACTGATCATCAGTCAGATGTCTTTTTTATTGTTTTGTCTTTTATTTAAAAAATTCGGGCCTCCCCTGATGGCGCAGAGGTTGAGCACTGGGCTGCGAAGCTGCCTGCAGCCTCTGCAGTGCCGGTTCGATCCCTGGCCGCAGGCAAGGGTCCCACATGGTGCGACAGGCTTCTCCTGCCACGCCCGCTGCTCCCCTCAGCAGTGTATTTCATCAGTCTGCCTGTTCTGTTCCCCGCTTTGGCTCTGGTGAATTCTCTCACCCTCTCATGCTTCTGACTGTACCCAGTGCTTGTACAAACAAACAAACAAACAAACAAACAAATAAATAAATAAATCTTAAAAAAAAATTCTGTGAGCTTTTTGTCTTGAACATTTTCCACAAAGATTCTTTCAGGTTTGGCTGAAATTTCTTTCCCCCACAAAGGATTGTAGTTTACTCATACAAGGTACCTGGGGTGTCTACCATTGTGGGATCACTTGAAATCAGATTTTTAGAATAAGGTTTTTCAAATAACATGAATATGGACCAAAACCTTTAGGGACTGGCATGTTGCTGGAAATTGTCATGTAATGTTCCTTCATCTCTGCTTGGTGCCAAAACAGAGTGGTGATTGTCCATGCTAGCCCCTTCTCTGCAGCAGGCTTGATTTCTTCTTTTTACAGAAGCTTTAGACTTTTTAGGGTTCAAGGGAAACCTTCAAAAAAAAATCTAGCTCTGGTGCTTATTCACATTTCAAGATTCTCTATTTCACTTCAGTTTTGGGGCTCTGTAGATTCTTTCTGTGCCACTTCAGGAAAGTGTTTAAAAATGCATTTCTACATATTTTTTATCCTGTCTTTAGTTGTTTCTATAAAGAGTACTTTTCATTTTTATTTTCTTTGCAATATTTCCAGAAATGGGCATCTTCATCGTTTCGCTTGTCTTTCCTCCCTTCTTGCCTCTGACACTTCTCCCCCTTCTCTCCTCTTCTCCTTTTCCTCCTCCACCATTTTCCTTCCTTAACTTGCCTGTAGTAGCTCAGCAAAGCCAGCTTTATCCTAGAAAAGGGAGATACAAAAAATAAAGGCCTTTTATGTGGTGATGGGCTCTAATTACCCTAGCACCAATTTTCTTGCAGGTTTTTCATTTATTGAATTATGTGTAAATAATGCTCTAACTCCTTTTAGCAAAGTACAGTGCTTTATTCATTATTATATCTACAGTGAACTGGAGCATTATCATAAGGCACTACACACAAATTTTCCTTCTGGGTGTATATAAAAATAAATTACAGTTGAAAGAATATAAAATGCATACGTTAGCTCTGTCACTATCTTCACGCCTTGGACTGTATGCATTTCTACTCTTGTGGGCCAAGCTTTCATCTATCTAATCTTTGGACATTCCAGAGTTACTCAGGCAATTCTGAAGTCTGTTTTCTAGGATTATTATAAATCTGTCATTTAAAAGTCCTAAGCTGTTTTATTCTCATATCTCTAAATTGGCTTCTATTTGGGGATCCACTCTTTCCTTCTCTGGGGATCAAGGACAATTATGTTGGCTAGTTTAGCTTGAACTGCAGTTGTTGAAGGACAGTCCTTATGGCTACCACGTTACAGGTTTTTCTCAGAAAACCATATTGGTAGAGTGCTTTTATCACCCAGAAAGAATGGACTGATCTCATTTTCAGAAACTAATCAGATAAATTTAGCCTAGAGCTAGCACATGAAGTCCATGCGTCATTCATTCGCCAAACATCTATGAAACAACAAATACCAGGCATTGAAAGTATGTATGAAGAATTGGAAATATAGTGACTAGTAAAATAGATTTCTTGTATCAAATCATCATGTGTACACTTTATTTTTTATTTTTATTTCTTGAAAAGATTTATGTATTTATGCATACAAGAGCTGGGGTATAGGCCAGAGATGCAGGGGAGTGAGAGGATTCACCAGAGACAGAGCGGGGGATAGAACACAGGCAGACTGACTGAAATACACTGCTGAGGGGAGCAGCGGGTGCGTCAGGAGAGGTCTGCCACGGCATGTGGGATGCTCCCTGGCCAGCAGGGGCTCGAACTTTTGCTGCAGAGGCTGCGGATTGCTTCATAGTGCGGTGCTTAACCCCTTGAACCACCAGGGAGGCCCCCATGTGTACATTTTAAACTTACACAATGTTATGTGTCTCAATAAAGGTGGAAAAAATTAATATACATTCCCTGATCTCAGGGAGCTAATGGTTTAATACAAGTGGCATGTGGATCTCCCTAACATTCTGCATTCTAAGAGAAATAAGAGACATACCATTTTACCATCTCTTCTCCAACCCCTTTCCCCAAAACTCTGAAGACCTGGTTGGTTTAATGAGTGTGCAATATTTATAAAGTTGTGGTCTCAGTAGTGTAGCTCTGACCTCAGAGTAGTTTTGCATTTAAAAAAATCAAGATCTAAAGGTGCATTTTGATGTTTATTCAATATGTATCTTAAATATATGAAGCATTCTGGGCAATTTCTACTAAAATTTTTTGTTCTATCCTATTTTTGACTCCTTCAAACTTAGTCTCTTGCCTTCTCAATACTCTCAACTCTTCATCTTCCCCACCCTGATTATGCCACCTTGTTTATTCATTCCTTCTCTCCTCCTTTATGTAGACAACTGCTGTGATAATTATAATTATTCTCCTAATTGCTTTTCTTGTGATAAACTTCCTAAGCAGCTTTGATTCTTTTAGAGAGTGGGGCTAGGAGAACAAGCTAAGTAGGTGAGGGGGGGAATTGTGAATGTCAGCATGTTAATTTCTCTATCTTATCACATCTAGTTGTATACAATGAGTTTGAACTGTTCTGTATTTTGAAGTATAGCAGTATATTGTGGTCCATATATGGAAATGTGGATAGTTAAAAATGCCAATTTTCAAGAAGCAAGCAATCAAATTGTCAAAACTTGAGACTAGAATCATCATATTTGCCAATAAGCAGTAGGGAAGGAAGTTTGAACTGCACCAGGAAGAAGGGATGGCAGCTTGGAAGGATGCTCTTGGAAAACTTAGGAAGACAAGGACAAAAGGTCATAATTGATAAATATAAAATGGGTATGAAGAAGTCTAGAAGTCTAAGATAAGGATTTGTCTGCCTGTGGAAATCACAAGGTTATGGACTCATGAGTTTCTTTTTATCCCCAGAGCACATTTATTGTTTTCTATAGCATAATGTATTCCATCCGAAATGCATCTTAGTTCTTGACCCTGGTGGTCTAACTTGAGGCAGATAAATTTCACCATTCTGTCTACATAGTGGATATCCGATGGGACAAGCCTCAGGTAACTTAAATTTTACTATATAAAATTTACTTTATAGTAAATTAATATTAAGTATCTTATGTTTTTGGTTGTGGTGAACTATAAACATAAAGCTTTTCTTTCATGTATTTAATCACAAGATTCATGTTTTAATATTCTCTTCAGTGTAGACCGATATTGGATCCAATCAAATGCATGAAATTTCATTAGGATGTGAGGATTTCTCCTTGGTTAGTTGTAAGGGTTTCATCAGAGCCCTCTAGGAGAACATTCTGCAGGATAGTATTATTGTTATTGATTAAATATTGATTAAACCCTAGAGGATTAATTTTGACCTTGTCACTGCTGATTTTTAGACCCTCAAAATATCAATCCTTCAGAAATTACATTGCCTCCATGTTAAGTGGTTTTTCTTATTCTGTTGAAGTTGCTATAACAAATACCATGGGTGGCTTAAAAACCACAAATACTGACTGGGCCTCCCTGGTGGCACAAGGGGTTAAGCACTGCACTATGAAGCAGTCTACAGCCTGTGCAGCATGAGTTCAATCCCCGGCCAGCCAGGGAGTAGCCCATATGGTGCAGCAGACCTCCCCTGACTCACCTGCTGTTCCCCTCAGCAGTGTACTTTGGTCAATCTGCATGTTCTGTCCCCACTGTCTCTGGTGAATCCTCTCACCCCCCGTATCCCTGGCCTATACCCCAGCTCTTGTATGTATAAATAAATAAATCTTTTAAAAAAAACCTACCAATACTTATTTCTGTCAGTTTTGGAGACTGGTAAGTCTAAGATCATGACGTCAGCAGTTTTGGTGTCTTCATACTCATTGATGGTTGTCTTCTCACAATCTCATATAACAGAAGAGGACTCTCTGGGGTCTTTTTTATTAGGGTGCTAATCCTAGTCATGAGAGTTCACATAATTACTTACCATGAGCCTCTGACCTAATGATCGTATCCCAAAGGCCCTACTACCTAACACCATCACTTTGAAGAATTTCAACATAAGAGTATTGGGGGGCACATATATCCAGACCATAGCATTGATCATTGATCAAATGAAGACATACAGAAAAGCAAAGGAGCTGTAAAAGAATCCGGTATGCTATAAACTAACAGTGTACAATTAGCATTTGTAGAACACTCAATCCTACAACAGTAGGATACACAATATTAACAAAAGCTCATGGAGCACTCAAGATAGACCTTATCCTGGGCCATGAAAAAATTTCATTTTATTTTAAATAATTGAAGTCTATAGTGTATGTTCTATGATGGAGTTCAAGTAGAGTCATGATGGAGTTCAAGTAGAAGCCAATAACAGAAAATAACTTAAAAAATCCCCAAACATTTGAAACTAAAAAATACTTCTGAGGAAGTTATGTCAAAAAGCAAGTCTCATGGACATTAAAAAATGATATTTAATCGGTGGTCTCCTCGGTGGCTTAGCGGTTGAGTGCCACACTGCAAAGCTGTCTGCATTGCCTCTGCAGCACCGGTTCGATTCCCCACTGGCTAGGGAAAACCCCCAAGGTGCAGCAGACCTCTCCTGCCTTGCCCGCTGCTCCCCTCAGCAGTGTCTTCTCTCCGTCTGCCTGTTCTGCTCCCTGCTCTGGCTCTTGTGAATTCTCTTACTTTCCTGCACATTTAACCTGTACCCCAGTTCTTGTATAAAATAAATAAATAAATCTTTTAAAAAAGTGATATTAATTGCATGAAAATGAAAACACACTATATCAAATTTTATAGGACACAGCAAAAGCTGTGTGGAGAGAGAAATTTATATTATTAAATGCTTAGATTAGAAAACAAGAACCATGTCAAGGCAGTAGTCTAAGCTCCTGCCTGAGGAATGTGCAATAGAAACAGAAGATTAAAATAATCTCAAGCAGGGCCTCCCCTGGTGGCACAGGTGGTTGAGCACAGCTCTGTGAAGATGTCCTCAGCCTCTGCAGTGCCAGTTGATCCCGGCCAGCCGGTGAGGGTCCCACATGGCGAGGCAGGCCTCTCCTGTCTCACCTGCTGCTCCCCTCAGCAGTGTACTTCATCAGTCTGCCTGTTCTATTCCCTGCTCTGTCTCTGGTGAATCCTCTCATCCTCCCGCACATCTGGCCTATACCCTGGTTTTTGTATGAATAAATAAATAAATCTTTAAAAAAAGATCTCAAGCAGAAGGAATAAAATAAATATAAAAGCAGAAATCACTGAAATCTGAAATATAAAAAAATAGAGGTCAACGCAAATTAAACAAAAAGCTAGGTTCCTTTTAAAAAATATTGACAAATCTCTAGAAAGATCAAAGACTCAAATTGCTAGTTGTCAGGACTAATACAGGGACTATCACTACAGATCCTGCATCATCAAAGAACGAAAAGGACCAATGCTACATAAATTTGACAACTAAGATGAAATGGACCAGTTCCTTAGGAAGCAAGAACTATCACATCTTACCCAATATGAAATAGATCATTTGAATAGCTCTATAACTGTGAAGGAAAATGTACTGTCGTTTAAATACTCTCAAAAGAGAAATCTGTAGGCTCAGATGATTTTGCTGGAGAAATCTACACCAGTTGTCATCAACACCAACTCTATATCACCTACACTATGTCTTCCAGTAAACATAAGAGGCGAAAACATTTATTTTGTGAGTCCAATATTACCCTTACGCTAAAGCCAGAAGAAGACAGTGCAACAAAACAAAGCAAAGTACACAAAAGAGAAAAAAAAACCCAACAACTTAGAGCAAGATCCTTCATGTATAAAGATACATCATTAACAAAATTACTGAAATTTAATTCATTAATACCTAACAAACTAATGGTTTTAGTCCCAGAATTGAGGAACTCACATAGGTTGGAAAGAACTGAGCTAGAACTAAATATAATGTAGAATTCTGGAATAGAAAAATGATAGAGAAATTCAGCTGGAGGAATTCATGTAAGGGCTACTGTTTTGTGGATGGTATTATACCAGTGTTAATTTCTTTATTTGATAATTGCATTAAGATTATGTAAATTATTAACATTAGGGGAATTTGGTAGAAGGGAATTCATAAATATTTTCTAATTTTTGCGGCTCTTCTATAATGCTACAGTTGTTTAAAAATAAAATGTAAAACAGCCTGAATGAAAATAAAATGAAACTTTAGCAATGATATTATACATATATTAATTTATTTACTGTACAGCTTTTTAGTTTCTTGATAATATGCAATATTTCAAATGTAATGAAAAGTGAGATATTGTATGAATAATGATGTACTATTCAAATTGAATGCTGTTAATACTTTGCCATATTTACTTTAGTATTTTTTTAAGGATATAAAATGGTACAGACATTTGAAGATCTTCTTTCTGATTCCGATCTTGTTGAACTTTCTTCTTTCCAGACGTAAACATTCCTCAGAAGTCAGATGTGCTTTCCCACTCGTATTTGTACACTCTAATTTTATATCTCTTTATCCCCCCATATATATCTATATATCTATAGATATATGTTTCCTCTCTCTCTCTCTCTCTCTCTCTCTCTCTCTCATAATCATTTATCTACAAGCAATGCTTCATACTTTAAAATGCTTTTAAAATGTTTTAAATGTCTCATTTATTTAAATATTTTAAATATCTAAAACAGTTTTATAAGGTACAAAAACCTTTCTACAACTTCTTTATTCAGCATATGTTTTCAAGATTTGTCCATGTTCTATTTATTTTAAATCCTGTATAGTATTCCCTTGCATAATTATGATACATTTAGCCATTCTTCTATTGAAAGAACTTAACATTTTCTAAGCTCCCCTGCCTTTGTTTATTATGAATAATTTTCTAGGTACATTGTTGACAAAACTTTTTGTGAGCCCATGTGCAAGTTTCTGTGATAAACCATTTAGAATTGGAAAGTCTGGGTTGTTGGCCATTTGCATCTTGAACATTACTGTATTTTGCCAAATTTCTTTCCAAAATGGTCAAATCCACTGAGAGTGTTGAGTTCCCATTTCTTTATGTCTTTGCTAATCACACTTCTATCATCAGACTTTTAAAATTTACCAATCTGATCAGTGTGAATATTTTGCTTTTGTCTTATTTGCATTTTTCTGCTTAGTAATGAGGTTGAACATCATTTTGTATGATTCTTTGTCATTCATGTTTTCTATTCTGGAAATTACTTTTTTATATCTACACTTTTTTTAAAAAAAAGATTTATTTTATTTATGCATACAAGAGCCGGGGCGTAAGCCAGAGGTATGACAGGTGTGTGAGAGGATTCACCAGAGACAGATTGGGGAGCAGAACAGGTGGATTGACTAAAAAACACTGCTGAGGGAAACAGTGGGGTAGACAGGAAAGATCTGCTGCATCATGTGGGTTGCTCCCTGGCCAGGGATCGAACTTCTGCTGCAGTGGCTTCCTATAGCTTGATAGTGCTGAAACTTAACCCCTTGCACCACCAGGGAGGCCCCTTATACTTAACTTTTCATGATAACCTTATAAGCACTCTTAAAAGAGAATAGGATTAAGCATAGGTATTGGTTAGCATCACAATGATGTATTGTTTAATTGCATTGGCTGAGTTACTCTGTTCTGGAGTACTTTGTTTTGTTCCAGATCTGTCCAGAGGATGGTTATTGGGATAATTAAAACTTTAGAAATCATGAACTGTGAGAAATTATTGTGGCCACATTGGTGCTTTACCTGAAGAAATAACCAAGGATGAATATGATAGCCATTTTAAAATTTGACAGGCTCTTGGGAAACTGCAGTTATATATGTATTAATGTTGTTTTGGGGGAGCCAAGGTCAGTGGCTTGAGAAATTTTGAGAAAGCATACTTGAACTCTAGCTCAGGGAGATTTTTTTTTTAAATAGTACATTTTATTTTGGGATTGAATGGGTTGCCTGATCCCCGAGCATGTGCAAGCTGTTTGTGGGCCCCTGTGATTATAGTTAGAAAGATATCTCTCTAGAGAAAAGCCCTGACTAAATAATCTCCAGTCTAACTCAGAAGTCTATACTTCTATATATTAAACAATTCATGGAATGAAGTTCCAGGAAATCCATAAATGAGTCCTCTTTAGAGCACATTATTATGGTTGCTCAGTGAAAATTCTGGTTGAGGTAGTGACGAGTTAGTCTTTAATTTGCTGTAATTCCTCAGCTAAACAAATAAGCCTAAATTGAGTAACCCAAAGTGGAGCATCAACTGGACTTACAAATTTTATTTTCGTAGTGGTACTTCACTCTTACCCTACTCCCACTTCTGTCCAGGTAAGCTCTGTCTGTTGGGTCCCATGATTTCCCTTAGCTAGATAATGCACCTACCCAGTGGTAACATTTGATCTACCATGCTAAAAGATGTGGAAGCCTAAGAGATAAAAAGTAAAAGGCAGACCTTTTAGGGAAAAGAGAAAGTTACAACTCTAGGCCGACTGTAAAGAGTTGTTTTCGAACAACTACATGTTCTTTTATAAAAGTTCTTGGGTACAACACGAACTTTAGTTAGAGAGACCATTTTCTGATAGTTTTTCACAGCACATAGATAAATGTGCATGGAAGTTAAGGAATCTTTCTGAAGCTATTTAGAGAGAAAGACTGAATATGGATTAGAATTTACATGTTGTTACCCTGGAAACTCATTCTTTGTTTGGATGACCCCTGGTAGGTTCTAAGTGAACGTTAACACTTAAAGATATTGTATGTTTTGGGGATCATAAGTGCTTCCTCCTTCGGCCACCCCATTTTGGATTTAAATAAAGGACTCTGTCCATTCACCCTATATTGGCTCTATTTTTCCAGTAGAGTTCATGAAGTTGCCCACAAAGTCCCATATGGTCCCTAACACTCTGTTGCACTGTTGGATCTTGTTATTTCTCTTCTGGCCCATATGGAGGGTGGTCCAGGTTCTTGTTTAGTCTACTGGGTTTCTCTTATGCTTTGGGAATTAACAATGATGCCTGATAACACTCTGAGAGACTTTACAGTCACTGCTCATTTACTGTTCCTCTGTGGCAACATGCCCCTGGAGGCAAAGCAGGTCTAGAAAATAGTGTAAGCAGATTGCTACCCCTTTTCCTACATGTGACTTTGACAGTATCTTCCATTAGAACATATTTCCCATAAATTCCTGCCTACAAGGTCTACCTGCTCCCCCTTGGAGACAGGCCCAGGTAAATCGAGGTGATGGTGTGGGTGTGGGTTAGGTTCTCTGGTGACCCTACTCCTTAGGGACTCTTAAAAATGGGTATATGTTAAAGGTTTTGCAGAAATATTATTACAAGGTTATTGCAGAAATAAATGAAAATATTATTATTAACCTAACAGTTTAAGGGAAATGTCTAAAAGGAAAAACAGAAATAAGAACATGCTGGTAAGAAATGTGTAAGAAATGCCAATACCAAGGGGGTTGGGAAATTAAGGATTTGAGTAAAGGAAAAAAGTTGAAAATTTATGTAAATACAGAGAATCAAAAGAAGTCTTTGAGAAAGAGATTAACATAATTAAGATTTGAAGAGTATAAGATTTTGGCTAGATCATTAATTTGGATCCACTGGTGGAGTATGTGAAGAAGCTGGGCAGAAGTTTGCTGAATAAATGTGCTTGGATTTGATTGGAATGTATGTATTTGCTAGACTTGTTTTTCATTTATTTATTTATTTATTTTAGAGATTTATTTTTATTTATTTATACAAGCACTGGGTACAGTCAGAAGCGCAGGAGGGTGAGAGAATTCACCAGAGCCAGAGTGGGGAGCAGAGCAGGCAGACTGAAGTACACTGCTGAGGGGAGCATTGGGCGGCAGGAGAAGTGTGCGCGCCATGTGGGACCCTCCTCCGGTGGCCGGGGAGCAGCTAGGGATCGAACTGGCGCTGCAGAGGCTGTGGGCAGCTTCTCAACCCAGCTCTCAACCGCTGCACCACGGGGGAGGCCCTAGATTTGTTTTATGGCACTGTCTCTCTCTCTCTCTCTTTCCTTCCTGGTGGGTGCACTTGGCATGACAGGAACTGAGAGCTCAGAAGGACCTACAACTTGCAGGGCATCAACATTTGAGCATCTGCCTGTTTACTTCTGAAAAACCCAAAAGACCGTTTTGCCATTTATAATGATTCCAAATGAGCGCGCAGTTTATAAACATGAAAGGATGCATAGAAGAAAACCAGAAAACTGGGGAGTCAGAGAGGTAATTGTGAAGAAAAATGCTAATCCTCTGTAAACAGCAATAGTGGTTTGGAAAAGGATTGACTATGTTCTAGATTTCTGAGCTTATTGTGTCCTGCGAGTGCATTAGCCCGGTGTCTAATTTTAAATATTCTATCCTGATTTTAGGCTATATCAGATGATAAAAACAAAAACAAAAACAAAAAAAAACCTGCCTTTTTTAAAAAAGATTTATTCATTTATTTATGCATATAGGAGCTGCGGTACAGACCAGAAGTGTGTGTGGGGGGTGTGAGAGGATTCACCAGAGATAGAATGGGGAACAGAATAGGCAGAATGACCGAAGTACACTGCTGAGGGGAGCAGCGGGCGAGTCAGGAGAGGTCTGTTGCGCCATGTGGGTTGCTCCCCGTCCAGCTGGGAATTGAACTCGTGCTGCAGAGGCTGTGGACAGCTTCATAGATTGCGTCTTAACCTCCAGCGCCACCAGGAAAAAATAACCCCCCCCCCCAAAAAAAATAAAAACACCTTGCCTTTGGATGACATCTGATAAGATTTATGAGGAATCTAAGAAAGGCGTTGCTACCTGTTTCCCAGTTTTGGGTTTCCTAGGTGTTTCTGGATTTTGGGGTTATTCTGTCCTTGACTATAACCATGAAAGAATTCAAAGCCACGTCTAGGCAAAGCAAAGCTAAGTTTGTGTAGACAGTACACTTGGGGAGAGGTCCATGGAAGAACAGCAGCAAGGAAAGGCGGAGGATTCCTAACGTAAATGGGGGGCAGGAGGCTATTCACTCCATCCCTTTTCTGGGTATACTTTCATGGGTATTCCCAGGGTTTTGTTTATTGTTCCAGACATGAATTTCTAAGTCACTCCTCTTCTGTGCTCCCCAGGTATAGTTTTATTAGCCTCTGCAACAGTTTGGTATAAGGGTTTGTCTTCCCTCTTTGCTGCTTCTTGCTCTCCTTGGCCTTTCTCTACCTGCCTGTAAGTTGGGGTGGTGGACTGCCCTTCTCCCCTCTGGGCATTTATTGGCCCTCTCAGAACTTCATCAGCTCTGGCAAGTGTGACCTGGGTTCCTGGGTATGTTGGCCATTAATTTTCCTCTAGACATTGTCTCCCTGCTCTTACTGACTGATAACACCCAACAGTACTTTCCCCAGGTATTAATAGAATGTCAGAACAGACAAGAACATTACAGGAGCTCCAGTGTCCTCACCAGAATGCTGTGGCATTTGAGGGAGGACAGGAGACCCCTAGTCATTGTGTCCATCCCAAGTCCCCTACGCTTCACATCTCCACATGCCCCTGGGCGCCAAGTGCGTGTGGATAAAAACTGCATAGTTCTCCTTCAGCCTCTGACTTTATGGACTAGGAAATAGAAAACCAAAGAAGTTCAGAGACTTGCCCAAGGTCTCATGGTATAAAGGCATCAGAGCTCATACTAGAACATAGGCTCCTTTCACAACATGGAGCTGCGTCCCCTCACCAGAGTTTTCACTTCACCAGCAGAGGCTTAGTCCTTTGGGATTAGGCTTTGCATTCCCAGAATAAAATTTTAAATAACCCTCGAGTTACTTTTGAAACATGAAAGCACAAAGAAATGTTGAAAGGAAAGGAGGGAATGAAAAAAAGAGAGCTGAGTGCAACAGATGCTGCTCAAGTGGGACAGCAGAGTTGGAAAGCTGGCATTTTACTGGCGTCACACTGAGGCACAGGTTGTTTCTCTGAGTGGTGCGACCACAGTGAGGTGGGTGTGTGACCGTAAAGCACAGTGACTCTGAGGTGGGGGTCAGTCTCTTGACTTCCATGGACTTCACCCCTCACAGAATTTAAATCATGAAATCCTCTTCAGGGCAGCTCTTTTCTTGTACTCTTTTTCAATCTGATTTTATTTCTAGCTTCTCAAACTCAGCCCACTTTAGGGCCAGGATTCCAACTGGACTTTTCAGTCAGTCCTGTCTTGACCTGAGCCTGTTGGAACAAGCAGTAGGAGGAGCTCAGGCTTGGCATCCAGCCGGAGCAGTGCTGATCTCAGCCTCCACAATTCCCATGTTGCTGGAGTTTGGGGACATCTTACCCTTTGATGCTGTTCTTTTTTTATGAAATGGGGTGGCTGCATGCTTTACTGGGTGGGGGGGAGTGTTGTGGTTGGCACCTAATTAGTGCCAATTGTTGGTGTCCAGGTAATCATAAGTGATGTTCTTGAATAAAATACCTTTGTATTTGAAAATCCCCATTGCCTTCCAATCTTCTCCTTGGCCAGTTTTCCCGTTGTTCTTCAAGTGTGCGTGAAGAGCCACTATGTTTCATGACAGAATCTTCAGCTGCCTACATACATGTTCACGTGCATTCAGAGAAGCTCAGTTTGTCACTGAACTTCATGGTTTCCTCAGTGCTACTAATTCTACAAGATACATTTACACAGGAGGCATGGAGACCACTGCAGCGACTTGAAACCCCACATATACTAACTACTCAGTTCGACCCTACCCAATTACAGGATACTACGGTCAGATCACTCAGGGTGAATCTTTCTGCGACTCTGTCCTGCATAAAATAGAGCCCAGGTCCATTCTTTATGCAACTTCAACCTCAAGAGCTACCAGTCCATTCCCTGGGCAGGCTAGAGGTATCAATTACTTTTCATGAAAGGGAGCTCCTTCAGGAAGTTTTCCTGAAATGCCTTGGGTTTAAATATGCCCCTCTGCTCCTGAGACAGGCCGCTGATTTGCATCTGTGTTGTGACAGGGTGATTATGCATGTTGTGAATAAACATGCTTGTGTACGCATGTGTGCTGTCACAGCAATGAGTAGCATCCAATAAATACTGGGTTCAGAGCATGCCAACATCTTCCCAACAGCTGGCACAGCTGAAAACTCGCCTGCCTTATTAACACTCCACTTATCTGGAATCTGCTCACTGAGCAGAAACAACTTCATAAATTTTTGCAATTTACATTCTGCCTCACACTTGCTCATTACTCTTGACCTCACTCCTTCCTACACTGGAACCATTTGGCCTCCTAAGGTCCTGCCTGCTCAATGGCCCTCATCTCTGCCCGTCGGCATCAGAGGCAGAGTGAGGGGCGAAGCTTGTGGCTGCCCCCACGACTGACAAGGAGCATGGCAGTATTTTTTTCTTTTACTCTGGATAAAATAACATTTCCAGATTCCTCTTTTCCTTTTATAAGCTCATCCTTCTGAGGTGAATTAAAATGGAGCAGTCCAAACCTTCTTCCAAGTGGGAGAGAAAGAACGGCAGACAGCAGTTTGGTCATCCAAGAAAATATCTGAATCCCCTCTCAGTGTTTTTGAAAGATTAGTCAGCTGCGCTTACTTTGTGTGGCAGTTCCTCTTAATCATTCTAATCTAGTTCCCCAGCCTTTCAGCCTTCCTCCCCTTTGCCCAGGCTCTTCTGCTCCAGGTCATGCTGTCAGCTGTTTCATTAGCCACAATTCACAATTCGTAGCGTCCAGTGAAATATTTTCAGGCCAGTATCTTTTCTCATAGATGTGTGGTGTAGGGAAGGCCATTCATTCTCTCCCCTTCTACACATACTTGATTGCTAACACATACTTGCTAACACATACTTGATTGAAAATGATGGTCTGTCTGCTCTCTGGAACCTCTCATGTGAGCCCCATATTCAGGATCCCTGAACCTCCTTCCCTGAACTGGAGAGCTGACTCCAGAATGCAGCAGAAGCCCTGAGCAGTGACCTCATTAAAAACCACATCACAAACTTGTTTTTATTTTTTTCTCTCTCTGACTTGATGGAAACAAAACAAGAAGAGGTGGGAGGGAGGAAGGAGGAGAGGTAGAAGTGAATTGCTTAATGGAGACACTCAGTCTGAATATTTAATATGCTGATTTTATTGAATAAAAGGTGAAAAAGTGGTTCTTGTTTGTTGCTTGCCTGTCAAACCATGGCAAACAGGCATTCTTTTCCCTGACTGGAGCTTTTTATTACTGTATGGATTCTAGAGTGTAATTATGCCCTATATCTGAGCTGCATTATACACACAATTATAATTCCTCAGCTGAACTATTTATTTATTACTGGGGGAGATATTTGTTCAGTTTCCAAAGAGGCTTTTTTGTGGTGGTGCCTTTCATTGTCTTGCCCCTCATCAAGATGGAATATCTAGGAAGAACCCCTTGTTCTGAGCCCCTGGCTCATCTGTTGACAGTTTGGATGAACTTTGCAGCCACATTTATTCATACTATTGGAGATAGATGCTGGGGAAAAGAAATGTTAGGGCTATTACTGTTTGTGAATGTTTGCACTATTTTCAGAGCTTTCATGGGAAGGACGTTTTATTCTAGCTATTATCATCTTATGAAATCTGATTTGGAATCATTTTAGGAAATAGCTTTCTCTAGGTACAACTTGCCTGCCTCGAAGTTCATTAAGAGCCCGCAGCTAACTAGAATTCATGCCAGTAAACATTTGTTAAGAACCTTACCTTGAGCTGGACACGGTGCTGGGCAGAAGGGCATGGAGATGAGGAAGACTCAGTCCTTCCCTTACCCTGGGAGATCTCACACTTTATCATGAGAAACAAATACATTATTAGTTATGAAAAATGTAGAAAGGGGCTCCCCTGGTGGTGCAGCGGTTGAGCACTGGGTTGCGAAGCTGCCTGCAGCCTCTGCAGCACCGGTTTGATCCCCGGCCACTGGGGAGGGTCCCACATGGCAAGCAGACCTCTCCTGCCACCTGCTGCTCCCCTCAGCAGTGTACTTCTTCTTCAGTCTGCCTGTTCTACTCCCGCTCTGGCTCTGGTGAATTCTCTCACCCTCTTATGCTTCTGACTGTATCCAGTGCTTATATAAATAAATAAATAAATCTTTAAAAAAAAAAAAGAAAAATGTAGAAAGTGCTGCACATTGGTTCATGTATTGATTTACATGCTTGCTGGTTTCATTCTATGTCTAAACCAGGCGTGACTTAGAGTTGGGGAGAACAGATCTGGCCTTTATTCTCAGGTGGACCACTACCTCACTACCCTCTTTGGGTAGGGTGAGAGGTAACCAGGCAAATACAAAGTCAGCAAGTAAGTAAATAATTTCCAGATATTGGTGATAGCCATAAGAATCAGGAAAATATGATCAAGAATGTCTGAGGATGGAAACTGAGATGGGTGGTTTAGGAATGTCTCTTCGAGAAGGTGTCCTTGGAACTGAGACTTAAGTGATGACAGGAGTTGGGCATGGGATGAATGAAATAGAAGATATTCTGGAAGAAGAACTTTTTGGGCAGAGGCAACAGTAAGTACAAGAGTTCTGAAGAAGGGAGTGTAAGGAGGATATGGCATTGGAGTATAGTAAGAGAGGAGGAGAGAGATGGCAATGGGAAGGTGCCTGGGACTAAGTCATTTCTATCCTGCATGCTTGCAATGGAATTT
Organism: Talpa europaea; assembly: GCF_964194135.1. NCBI lineage: Eukaryota > Metazoa > Chordata > Mammalia > Eulipotyphla > Talpidae > Talpa > Talpa europaea. The sequence continues at coordinate 100,342,816 of NC_140070.1, read as the reverse complement.
TGAATTTTGTTATAATTTCAGTGGGATGTCCGTGGATACCATCTGATGGGATTGTAGTCTGGGGCTCCAATCTTCCTAAGCCTAAATAAAGGTCCAGCTTCCAAATTAGGATAATCATATACTCCCTTCCTGGAACAGAAAGAAGAGAAAGTGAATGAAAAATGTCTGGGATTCCCTACGTCACCTTCTATAAGACTTATGGTGGTTTCTACTTATCAGCAGTTATTTATTTATCACATAACACTATCTTGGGCTCTGCTTATTTTCAAGATTAGTTTTCCAATCTTTCATTGATTCTGTGAAACTCAAAATTATTTCTAACACATTTGTTTTCATTAAGTTAGCCAGATTTTGTTGCAATCGAGGAACTCAAAGGGTGAGACAAGGAGATAGAGCCTTTTTCTTTCTCCTGTGGGTCTAGGACTATGGCCAAATGTGTAGATTTTTCTCAGTCCTATTCTATCAGTCTAGAATGTAGTGATAGAATAGCCCAGATTTTAGAGTGTATCCAGTAGGAAAATTATCTGATATTGTTTGCTTTTTTTCTTTTTCTGTTTCTTCATTGAATATTTTTTGTGGAAAAATGGGAAAAGCTAGATCAACAATTCATTTTAAGCTTTAAATTTCTAATTTAGCTGCATAAAGGACTAAATTAGCTGGGACATTTTGAGTTTTTTACTTCTTTTTGTGCTAGGTTGGCCCAAGTTCTCTCAAGTAAAATGCTAGGCTATTTCCCAAAACTTAGCTTACAGTAAATAGTTGGGCTACTGTATTAAAATATCTGAGGAATTTTAGAAGGCAAGTTTAAAATAGCCAGAGAGAAGAGAGAAAATTCTTTAGAATTTTAATTTTCCTTTCCTAGCTATCTTGTCTCTAAAAGTTTATATCTAGACCAATTCCTTCTTCAATTCTCAGGATTTAAAGACTGATTGCTGCTTCCTAATTATTTTCTGATTATTTTATATGTATTTCTTATTTTTGTAATATTCTGTCCAGATGGTACCACAATTTTTTTTTATTGCTTTGGGTGAAAAGCTCAATGCTTAATTGTGAAGAACTTGTTATTTCAATCTTGTTACTTCTAGATGTCTATTCTTTTCTTTTTTGAGTCTTACAAACATTGTCTTCTTCTTAGTTTTTACCTCTCAAATTTACACTAATCTTTAAAAAATATAATTACTTTAAAAGGAAATCAACTCTTTTAATTGGGATTTAAAAACATTTTCCCATTTGAATATTTGCTCCAATATTTTGCTTCAATTAATTGACACACATTTTCAAATACATTCTTAACCTTTCTTTTGTTCACTTTCAGTTTTTAGTTTGTCAACAAACTCAGGTCATGAAGTCCAAAGACCAATGATGTATACCAACTATCTTTTCCATTAAGGATATGTTTTTAGTCAAATTTATATCAAAAGGATAGGAGACAAGGAAAAAATAGATATAATTAACTGTGAATGTCATGATATTAATGAGGATTTTTGAAGTGGGGTAGGACAAGCAACATTTTTTGCTGCCATATAAAAAAATCTTTTATCACCTTTATTTTGAAGACTGATTTTTACATTTACTTATCTTTTATCCTAAAGGAGTTGTTTACCTAACTTGTTCAAAAATTTTAAATCAAAGAAATCATATAAAGCTTTGCAAAGGATGTCTAGAATAGTAACAAAGCAGGTTACATCATCAAAGCATGGGTATAAACAAGCAGTTAGGTGTTATAATACAGGTTGATAAGTGATATTATAGTGGATTAAGTTTAGCATTATAGTGGGTTTAGTACAGGAGATACCCCTATTCCAGTAGTGATTCCCAAAGAAAGGGAGACTTAAATGAAACCTGAAGTAACACTAAGAGTTAGTCAAGCAGAAACATAGTGGAGTTCTAGCAGAGAGCCGGTAGCCAAAGAGCCAAAGGGATCCAAGTATGAGAAAAATTCATTGCACTTTTGCCAGCTTGAAGATGAAAGTGACCTGTGTCAAGGAATGAGGGAGGTCTCTGGAAAACGAAAACAGATCCTAGCTGATACCAGCAGAGAAATGGAGACATTTGGTTTACAATCTCAAGGGATTGAAATCTGTCAACAACCTGAATCAGCTTGGAAATGGATTTTTCCCCAGAGTTTCCAGCTTTGACCCCAGTTCAACTGACACATTGATTTCAGCCTCTGAGATCTGAAGCAGACAACCCAGATGAGCCCATCCATGCTTCTGACCTAATAGAACTATGAGATAACAGAGGGACATAAGTTTGTTGTAGTTTTTTATGTGAGAATGAAAAACTAGTACAGTGGGTTTTAAATTTGTGGAGCTTTGGTATCAGACAGACCTGGATTCAAATCCTGAGTCTTCCCTCACTATTTCTGATTATGGGTAAGTTACTTAACTTCTCCGAGCCTCAAATTTCTCATCTATAGATGAATAGAATTAAAAATACTGTTTACCTAATAGAATTAGTAGGAAAACCAACTGCATGTATTGAAATGTGTGGAAAATATTAATTGTTTTTACTTTGCTTTTGCTACTACTATTCCTGTTTTGTAAACTATGTAGAGGAGTGTCCAGCCATAATAGCTACTTAATCACTACTCATGTCTTTTAGCTTTCCTTCATCTTTCCTCTGTTCCTTGAAAGTTCCTGGTTCTACTAACTGCCACATTTCCTCCTATCTCTTCCACTTTGTGAATATTGATTTTGAGACTGGAAGGGAAACATTTATCATTCTTAATTGCAATAAAATCATTACAATGGTGTTAAGCATTCAAATAGAAATTAAGTTCTACTGCATAATGCAAAGACAACTATTAATCTGTGCCGGTAGCCAAAGCCAGGAAAAGTGATATGGATAAAATGGATGTGATGTATTAATAACATCATGATGTTAGGGAAGGAACTTCGATCTGAGCAAAATAGTTATACTTTACAAGCAAATCTTTCTGTTTCAAAATTGAAAATCAGCAGATAAATTCATGCTGCAAAATCACAAAGTAGAAAGAAAACTTAAAAAATATATAGAAGGCATTTAATTTCCAAGTAATTATCAATACTGTTTATGGAAGATAAAGTTGCAATACACACACATTTTTATGTGTGTGTATATACATATATATGTATCTATATAAAAAGATAAACGTTCATTCTTGTACAATTTAGCATGGAAATTGATATCTTCTCTGCTCCTCTGTTCCTGACCAAATACAATCTCAGCCTTTGGAACCAGTAGGCAAGACACAACTGGGGTGGTATATAGATTTAGGAGACCCTGAAGCTAAGAAGCTAAGATAATTCTTTTCAAGTCTTCTTTATGAAAAAGATGAAACAACAGATCCAAATTAGGTAGAAAAATGCACACTTAACTCATTCAAAAATGAGAAAAGAAATAAAATCCACTTTATTTTTTTTAAAACTATATCACAATCATCAAAATATCCAGTAAAATGGCTCATTGTTATTGTCATTATTATCATTATTATGAACTTCCTGCCTACTGCAGTCCTATACATTTTGCTGCATGTTCTTTGATAATCTCTTCATGTGGCAACATAATATAATTTTCTATAGAGAAATGTGTTTTCCTCCCAGCAAGGCTGATAGCAATTAGTTTCTAATTGTTTTTTTTTTAAATTTATTTATTTTTATACAAGAACCGGGATACAGGCCAGATGCACGAGAGGGTGAGAGGATTCACCAGAGACAGAGTGTGGGACAGAACAGGCAGACTGATGAAGTACACTGCTGAGGGGGTGAGACAGGAGAGGTCTGCCGCACCATGTGGGATCCTCGCCGGCCGGCCCGGATCAAACCAGCCCTGCAGAGGCTGCGGACAGCTTCATAGTGTGGCGCTCAACCGCCTGCACCACCAGGGAGGCCCTAGTTTCTAATTGTTAAAAAAAGTTTTCTATTTCAAAATTTCATCTTGGGAATGCTGCATCTATAACTTCCATGGCAGATTTTTGTTCAGAAGGTACTTTTGGCTCTAGGGCAAGCCTTGAATTCCCTTTGATCTCCCTTGTGGTGGCTACCAGTGTTGCTGCTGCAGCAGCTGGTCTTACTCCTTAGGTACTCACTGCTCACCCTTATGCCAGACTTCATTCAGAGAGCAACTTGTCTCCTAGAAAAGTTGACCGTTCTTGAAGTCAAAGGTGGACTCCATCTTTGTTAAAGTGCAGCACAGACAATTTCTAGTGGAGGATAGGTGGATGTGAAGGTACTTCTATGAGAAGTGCAGTCCCAGGAAACTATCAGAAGGGGATGTCCAGGCTATGGTAGCAGTCCAGGCCTCCATGGGCTACTAAGGCTGCTGCTTCCTCCTGTGTTCCCGGAGTAAGAACTTACCAGCCTTGCCCTTACTTTTCTTTCAGGAAGGGACTGTGCATGCAAAGGATCTGAAACTCAAAACTTCATTAGCTTTTCTTTCAGGAAGGGACTGTGCATGCAAAGGATCTGAAACTCAAAACTTCATTAGCTTAATGTTAAATCTATCTTTTCTTAGAATCTACCCTCAGGCTACTGTTTCAACTTGTCAAACTGGACTAACAGTTTGTCACCAAAGATGCTTTGATCTTTCCCATTTCCTGCCCTGAATCATTCTAGTACCTCAATGTGGAATGCCCGTCCCTCACATTTACTTACTTGGGTACTTGAATGCCTAGTTCAAATGGTACTTCCCCATGAAGCCTTCCCTGATTCTCCTTAACCAGATGGATCTTGCCTTTGTGTGAACTCCTTTTGAGTCTACTACTCTCAATTATCAGGGACTTTTACAAAGTTGCTTTGCATATTGTGAATGTAGATATTCATTTATTCGTGTAAAAGGAGCAGAAAATTTCTCCAGCTAAATAGAAAAGAAGCCAAAAACAAATAAACATGAAAGCTTTTAATTTTTGAGTTTTGAAGTATTCATTCATTTAACATATCTTTCCTATGCGAACGCTGGAGCTAGAGTAATGAGCAAGTCAATGTACTGCCCTTAATGAGCTTATAATTTGTGGGACCCCCAACATCAATTTCACTTACAGTGAAGATAAGAGCTTTGAAGAAAAAGGGCTATAACAGGACTTTTGTGTGTCCCTATGAAAGTGGCTGATATGAGATCAAAGAATGAATAGCAATTAGCCAGATAAGGAGAAGCATTTCTGGAAGAAGGAATAGCATGCTAAAGGTGGTAAGCTAGGAAGAATCTTGTTGCCTTTCAAATTCTAAAGCATTCTTATTTGATCACGAGCATCTCTGTTGGAATAATTTGTTTGTATGGCTGTCTTCTCTCACCTTACATCTGTCTAGACAACAGAGATGATTTCCTAAGCATTTCTGCATCTCCAGCCCTCCTCTACCCACCTGCCTGTTACATTGCCTGTCACATGCTCATTAAATGTTTGCCTAACTGACTCAAACCTCATTTGTTAAATGAAGGAAAGCAGAAAGCCTATGTCAGAACATATGGAATGAACAAACTAATTTTCATATCTCATAGATTCTAAGATGCCCATATCTTTACAACTTAACATCTTTGAAATTGGGATACTTTTTACACTTGATAATATCTCACAACTACACTTGGCATGTTTTTCTTTCTTAGTAGTACATAAAACAATGATGCGTTTATAATCAATGGTGTGTTATAGTCAATGAAATGTAAATGTCTTTAAGTGGCTAAATCCTTCCTTGTTAATTTGGAGAAGCAAGTGATTTTCATATTTTTTATTGTTTCAGACTGACATTTCAAATTAATGACTAATTTGAATCAGTTGGTGAAAAAAGTCTTGCTCTTATGGACCATCAGAATTGTATGGGTAGGAAAAAGTAAAGGAAATTGGTTCCAGTTATCATCCATTTTAGATTATAGTGAAGACCTATTATGTTTTTCTGTCCCAAAATACCCCATGGCTTTTCCCACTTGTAAAGACTCTGCCTTCTTTTGGGGCACTGTTTCTTCTCTTTTCATTCTCTTCAGTGGTTACTGTGGAAAGGACAATGTTAATAGAGGGGAAACCTGATCCTTGGCCACATGTGATTGGCCCAAATTGCGGTTGGACTGAGCACTGTTCCTTCTAGAGTTGTGACAGCCAGAGAGCATGTGTCCCTTCTCATTTTGAGTAGCCGGCTTGTAAGGTGTAAAATTTGTGAAGTTTTGGATTCACATTCTTCCATAGAAACTGAACAGCAGAGGAAACTTCTGTGGCCAGAGATGAGAGAAGCAGGCTAGTGATGATGAAAGAAATACACACGCATGATGACTTGTGTTTTCGCTGCACTCCTATCTATGAGCTTCATGAAATAGCAAGGAGCCTTATGACACAGTCTTTCTTGATTCAATTCCTCTAATTGCAAGGAATGGAATTTAAAAGAAGCTAGATGTATGTATAGATACATATATATGCTTCTGAAATGATATATAAAATTTCAGAAAGTGGTCATTAACTACCTGCTTGAACCTCTCCGGTGATAGGTAACCCATAATTTCTCATGGATTCCATTTCAGTGTGGGGTAATGGTGAATTTTTGGCCATTCTACTCATGCAGAGATGAAATAGCCTCATTGTGAATTCCTCAAGTGACTCCTAGTTCTATATACCAGTGTGAACAGAATGAGTCTTTTCTATGTTCTATTTAATCTACCCTCAGCATTGATACCTTCTCTTTTTATTTTTAAAGATTTTTCTTTCCCTTCACATCTTTTTTTTTTTTTTTCCAAAGATTTATTTATTTATTCATACAAGCACTGGGCACAGTCAGAAGCGCGGGAGGGTGAGAGAATTCACCAGAGCCAGAGCGGGGAGCAGAACAGGCAGGAGGACCGAAGTACACTGATGAGAGAGGCAGCGGGCTGCAGGAGAGGTCTGCACGCCATGTGGGACCCTCGCCCGGTGGCTGGGGAGCAGCCGGGGATCGAACCGGTGCTGCAGAGGCTACGGGCAGCTTTGCAACCCGGCGTTCAACCGCTGCACCACCGGGGAGGCCCCCATTGATATCTTCTTTATCATCTAAACCTCTTTCATCCAGGAGAGATGTTCCAAGTTCATCAAACTAGGTCTGATTTCCTCACTCACATAGCAGACAAGGGAAAGAAAATGCTAAAATAAAAGTAAGAATAAAAACAGTTAACTTTCGGAGCGCATTCTTTTGGCCAGGCACTGAACTACATGCTTTATGTACATTAGTTCACTGACTCCTCACAATAACCTTATGAGATAAAGACTGTTATTTTTCCAAATTTGCTGATAAGAAAACCGGGGCTTTGGAAGATTAATTTACTCAGGGTCACTCAGCTAGCAAGCAGAATAGCCTGCATTTGAACTTGAGAGATAGCATTTCATAGTTAAATGATAGTATTGTTGTGGTCTGCTTTGGAGAAAGAAATTTTTTTTCCCAAAGAGTTCAGTAGTCGTTTTTTTTTTTTTTTTTTTGGAAATTCTGTGACATGTGACTGAAAAGTGGCCTCAGCAAAAAAGCACATAATGAAATGAACTTACTCCTTAGAATTACCCATTCCTCTGGGAAAAATGTCCTCGAGATGTGACAGAATCTGCCAGTCCCAAAATAGACACATCTGTTATCTTGGATCTCCTGGACAAGATTTTCATGGAAGGCATCCTTAGCCTTGCGAGACATTGCTGAACTGAATTTGTTTTATTTTGCACGTTTGTTAATCATCCTCAAGATGCTAAGTGTTGAGCAAACCAGCTACAAAGAGGCAGCTACCCAGTTAAGAAAAGGAAGGCACATATGTTTTATCAAAAGAAAAAAACATAAGTTCTGCCAGTTTCTTTTTCCCTGGGATGAATATATTAAGATAAAATGTAGTGAGGATAAGGTAGGAAAAGTAGGTAGAAGGTGACAACAGGAAGATGTTTTATTGTGGCAAATTTTTATGCTTCTATTTAAACCATTCTGTACTTTAAGAATAATTACTGTTTCTGGAGCACTGCACTGTCAGGCTCTCAGAAGCACACCTTGAAACAATTCATTCACGTAAGTTATTAAGTCAGTGATTCCAGGAGAAGATAGGAAAGTAGGGGAAGAATGATCGACTGGGTGGTTGCAGATGATCTTCCTGCTTTAACCTGGTCCTGTGGGTAGCTCGGAGTGTAGGTTTTATTTCAGAGTTTCTTTCACCCACAGACAAGTGAGCTGAGCTCTGACATTCCTATTCTAGTCAGTCATTGGCCATAGCCTCCTTGATCAGGACTTAAATCTTTGCTCTCTGTATGCCTAGGCCAGAACTGCTCCAGTAAACCAACTGCAGTCCTCTAAGAGAAATTGTGGGTGCAGCCATTAGGTTGAAGCGCACAGAAGCACACAAATAAGCAAGCGACATCTAGGATATCTGGGTGAAGTAATTATCATGGTTACTGCAGTTTTTCATATACCACATACTGTGCAGGCATTGTAGTTAATTTACACTACAATCTAGCAAGGAAGTGGGTGAATCCATTTTTTAGGGATAAAAATAGTTTTTGAGAAGTAACATTGTCTAAGGTTGCATAGATAGTAGTTGGCAGATTTGGGATTTGACCTTGCTTTGTTTCTCTAATGCCAAAAGTCATGCCCTTTCCACTCTGTGCCCTTTATCTCTCGGTAGGTAGTGTCTGCTACCCACAGTGCTGATTCTTAACTAAATTTCAACTGAGTGAGCAAGAACTTTTTAACACCTACTATGTGTCCAGTGTTGTGCTTGGCACCACAGATATAAAGATAAACAAGATTTAATCTTGCCCTTGGGAAATTGCTTTCTTGCAGGAATAATATATAGATACTCAGAGTTAATAACATAACATGTGAAAATGCCACAGTAATTTTATAAAATAAGTATTGAAGATCATGAAAGAAAGAACAATTAATATCGCCTAGGGGCAAACACAGGGGACAGAGGAGGTTTCATGATGGGACTGTCATTTGAGTTTATATGTGAAAGTGATTTAAATAAATCCAACTGTGACTTTTAGGACTTACCAGGAAGTAATTTAAACAGAGACATGGAGGGGAATTGGGGTGATTAAGCCACTGCTGTATATATTCCATATATAAAGTATGACTCTGGCCACTCTCAAACATATGTCTTAACTCATCTTCGACAGGCACTTAGTAAATACGTCTTCTTTTTTTTTTTTTTAGATAATAAATTTTATTGTTATATTCCCCATACAATTGCAGCCCCCCCATTCTGACCCCAATCCCTCCCCTCCCGCCCCCGCCCCCCTAAAAGTGTCTCTGGTTCATAGTTTTTTTGTTGATTTTGATTTTCACTTTCTTATAGTTATTCATTTTCCTGGTCCCTTATTTAAGTTTTCTAGATTCCTGCTATGAGTGAGACCATCCGGTATTTTTCTTTTTCTTTTTGGCTTATTTCACTGAGCATGATCCCTTCCAGCGCCATCCATGTTGCTGCAAATTGCATATGTTTATCTTTTTTGAATGCTGAGTAATATTCCATGGTATATATGTGCCACATCTTCTTGATCCAGTCATCTATTTTTGGGCATTTGGGTTGTTTCCAAAGCTTAGCTATTGTAAACAGTGCTGCTATAAACATAGGGGTGCAGGTGTTCTTTGGAATTGATGTTTCTGTGTCCTTTGGGTAAATACCTAGGAGTGGAATTGCTGGATCATATGGAAGCTCTATGTTTAGTAGGTCCAGAAATCTCCACACAGCTTTCCACAGTGGTTGGACCAGTTTGCACTCCCACCAACAGTGTAGAAGAGTTCCTTTTTCTCCACACCCTCGCCAACATTTGTTGTTGCTAGTTTTTTTAATATGTGCCATTCTCACTGGTGTAAGATGGTATCTCATGGTAGTTTTGATTTGCATTTCCCTGATGACAAGTGATGTTGAACATTTTTTCATATGCCTGTTGGCCATTTGCATTTCCTCTTCAGAGAAGTTTCTTTTTAGCTCTTCTGCCCATTTTTTGACTGGATTATCTTCTTTGTTGTTGTTGAGTCTCATCAGCTCTTTGCAGATTTTTGTGATCAGTCTTTTATCATTAGTGTTGTGTGCAAAAATGTTCTCCCAGTTGGTGGGGTTTCTCTTTGTTTTTGTTATTGTCTCTTTTGCTGTGCAGAAGCTCTTTAATTTGATGTAGTCCCAGCTGTTTATCTTTGCCTTCACTATCACTGCTTTGGGTGATGTGTCTGTAAAGATGTCTTTGATGTGCAAATCACGTAGTGTTTCGCCTATATTTCCTTCTATATATTTTATGGTTTCAGGTCTTATGTCTAGTTCTTTAATCCATTTTGAGTTGATTTTTGTGTATGGTGTGAGGTAGTGGTCAAGCTTCATTCTTTTGCATGTAGCGACCCAGTTTTCCCAGCACCATTTATTGAACAAATTTTCTTTGCTCCAATGCATAGTCTTTGCTCCTTTGTCAAAGATTAGTTGACCATAAATCTGTGGGTTTATTTCTGGATTTTCTATTCGATTCCATTGGTCTGTATGTCTGTTCTTGTTCCAATACCATGCAGTTTTGATGATTATGGCTTTGTAGTATAGTTTGAAGTCTGGGAGTGTGATGCCTCCATTCCCTTCTTTTTTTTTCAGGAGAGCTTTGGCTATTCGGGGTTTTTTGTGATTCCATATGAATTTCATCAATAATTGTTCTATTTCTTTGAAGAATGACATTGAAATTTTGATTGGAATAGCATTGAATCTGTATATTGCTTTTGGAAGGATGGCCATTTTAATAATGTTTATTCTTCCAATTCATGAGCAGGGGATGTTTTTCCATTTCTTTGTGTCTTCTTCTATTTCTTTTAACAGTGAGATCAAAGAAGAAATTAAAAAATTTTTTGAATTGAACGACAAGGAGGACACCAATATCCTAAATGTATGGGATGCAGCAAAAGCAGTAATAAGAGGAAAATATATAGCAATAGAAGCTCACATCAAGAAACAAGAAAGAACTCAAAGAAACAACCTAATCTCGAAGCTCAAAGATCTAGAAAAAGAACAACAAAAAAACCCCAAAACCAGTAGAAGAAAAGAAATAATAAAAACCAAAGCAGAAATAAATGAAATTGAAACTAAAAAAACAATCCAAAAGATCAATGAAACCAAGAGCTGGTTCTTTGAAAAAATCAATAAAATAGACAAACCCCTAGCCAGGCTCACAAAGGAAAAAAGGGAGAAAGCACAAATAAACAGGATCATCAATGAAAGAGGAGAAATCACAACGGACACAGCAGAAATCAAAAGAATAATCAGTAACTACTATGAACAGTTATATGGAAACAAGTTTAACAATCTAGAGGAGATGGACAAATTCCCACAACTCTACAATCACCCAAAGCTAGATAAAGAAGAAATAGAACACCTAAACAGACCAATTACAATTAGCGAAATTGAAATGGTAATCAAAAACCTCCCCAAAAACAAAAGCCCAGGACCTGATGGATTTACAAATGAATTCTACCAAACATTCAGAGACGAATTAGTGCCTATCCTTCACAAACTCTTCCAAAAAATTGAGAAGGAAGGGACAATATCAAACACGTTCTATGAAGCCAACATTACACTAATACCAAAACCGAACAAGGACAACACAAAAAAGGAAAACTATAGGCCAATCTCCCTAATGAACACTGATGCAAAAATCCTCAATAAAATTTTAGCTATCAGAATCCAACAATGTATCCATAAGATAATTCACCACGACCAAGTAGGATTCATTCCAGGGACACAAGGATGGTTCAACATCCGAAAATCAATCAACGTTATCCAACACATCAACAAAAAGAAATATAAAAACCATATGATAATATCAATAGATGCTGAGGAAGCTTTCGACAAAGTGCAACACCCATTCATGATAAAAGCCCTTGAAATTCTTGGGATACAAGGAACATACCTCAACATCATAAAGGCCATCTATGACAAGCCAACAGCCAGTATCATTCTCAATGGTGAAAAGCTGAAAGCAATTCCATTAAGATCTGGAACAAGACAAGGATGTCCACTCTCACCACTGCTTTTCAATATAATACTGGAAGTCCTAGCCAGAGCAATAAGACAAGAGAAAGACATCCAAGGAATCCAAATAGGAAAAGAAGAAGTCAAACTATCACTATTTGCAGACAATATGATATTATACATAGAGAACCCCAAAAACTCCACAGAAAAACTAATTCAACTCATCAACAGTGGCAGGATACAAAATCAACACGCAAAAGTCAGTAGCCTTGCTATACACAAACAATAAATCTGAAGAAGAAGAAATCAAAAAAACCATCCCTTTTGTTATTGAAACAAAAAAAATTGAATATTTGGGAATAAATCTAACAAAAGAGGTAAAGGACCTATACAAAGAAAACTATAAAACACGTCTTCTTTTTTTAATGTCTAATCATTGGCTTATCTGTTTACTGCTATTCATAATTATGATCTTTCTGATGGGGACTTCTGGAAGTGCTGAAATCAAGACCCAGAACAAGTGAACACATGATTAAACTAATTGGGGCCAAGATCAGGACTAAAGGTCAAGAGCAATGGTGGTGCTGGAAGCCAAGAGTAAATAGATTGGGATTGACCAAATGATAAGTGAAGGAGGTGATAAAAACTCATATGAAGGTGTGAAGCAGTATTCCTGAAACTTACATAGTATTGTAAACCAATAGTAAATCAGTCAAGAATAAAAAAGAAAGAGGAAAATGTGATAAAGAACCATGGTGACCTCTCTTTTGCCTACTTCAAGACCTGGGTTTGACATTCTCATTGGGAGGATTCTCAGGCCAGATACCAGTTTATTTTCCTTTAGTCAGTTAACTCTCTTATCTACCCTTTCTTTGATCAGCACCTATGGGAGAGAACTGTGATCTATTAATGCAGCTTAGAATTTATCAAAATTGTGTAATGTTAAAGGTTGATTCCTGAACTTCTGGGAGTTGGAGGCAATTCTCAGTTCTAGAAGTTCTAGGTATCCTTATTGTCAACATAAAATGAACTACTTGTTATAAAAAATGACCAAGGAGAAGGGGCCTTGCTGAGTAGAAGAAAAAGGTGAATAAAAAAAGAATCATAAGAATGAAAGGGACATTAAGAAAACTTTCTCTTGCCTCCAGACAGTATCATGCTAAAATGACATGATAAATGTTGTTTTTGAGAACTTTTAACTTGAAGTCATTTACTGGAAATTCTTGTCTGAGGGCTGTTGCCTCCTCTCAGTGGTAGGTAAACAGATCCACAACACATTCTGTCCTTTGTGGTAGGAAGATGGGGTCCATATATATGAGTATTTTCAGTTAGATTTATAACTGTTTCAGTGGAATACTGTTCATTATGTTTACCAAGAAAATTAAAACCCACATCATGAAAAAATAATTAGTGAATACTTAACTGGTATTTCTGCCATCAAACCTCTGCTTTCCATTCTAAAAGTAAATGTTAGGATTAAAGACACCTTTGTCCTTATTAAAGTTTCTGATGCAGAGTATTGTCTGAAGATCTGGCTATTTGGTGGGGAATGAAAAATATGTAAAATTCACACATGCAGATTTGCAATTCAACTTCATTTATACTCTTACTTAAATAAGATGTTAGTTTTTAGAATAGATGTATAAGAAAAATCCAATTAATTTGACTGTTGCTTCTCCACATTAAGGTCTTTAACCTGAAGGTCCAAAAATTGTGAGTATATTTAGACAGAGTTAAAATTAAAGGCATTCTTCTATAAGGGAAGCTGCTGTCTGTAAATACCAAAATACGGAGCCTTAGGTTCCACTCTATGCAAATAACTATTTTAATAATGTCTGGAGCTCTTTAAGATTTTGTAAAGATAATTTTACTTTAGAAAAAAATTGTTGGGTCTCCCTGGTGGTGCAGGGGGTTAAGTCTCAACACTATGAAGCTATCTGTAGCCACTGCAGCATGAGTTGGATCCCCAGCCTGGCAACTGACCCACATGGCACAGCAGACCTCACCTATCTTACCTGCTGCTTCCCTTAGCAGTGTATTTCAGTCAATCTGCCTTTTCTGCTCCCTATTCTCTCTGGTGAATCCTCTCACCAGCCCCTGCACCTCTAGCCTATACTCCAGTTCTTGGATGCATAAAAAAAAAAAATCTTTAGAAAAAAAGAAAAAAATATCATTATAGAGTCAGAGTGATGCTGTTTGCTGTATAGTTATCTTGGACACATGGTGGTGGAATGTGTGACTGATAATCATGGACCCTGGTTAGGAGGATTATATGTTCTTACCCTGTTGAACTTGACTTGTCTGGGCCATCACAATGAGTGATGCATGTCACTTTATGATGTGGCAGGAGGCTTGCCATATTCTTCTCCTGTCTGACATGAGTACCAGCAATGTACCAGATGGAGGTTACTTTGTCAGCCAGAGACTGGAAATAGTATATAGCCACCTCGTGATGGACAGAGAGTGTGAACAAGAAATCAACCCTTGTTGAGAGATTTGGGATAATTTGTTATCCTAGCATAACAGCATATATACTCTTGAGACAAAGTACAATTGCATGTATATTTCATAGGACACTGAATTTTCCAAAGCTTCACATCAAGGATATGGGGGATCCTTTACTACATTGTTCCAAGATTTATTTTTGAGATGGACTTAATGTATTTTCTGTTCATTTCTGATTATTTCCTCTGTTGTTTTTGTTTAGTACTGGTCTGACCACTTTGGTGGTCATTCAAGAGACTTAATGTTAATTGCTTAGAACACTAATATAGTCATTTATAGTTTCAAGTTGATTTTTTTGAGTAGAGTCTTTGCATACACCCAATTAACTGTATCTATTTACATGAATTTTCCTGTGCATCACGTCTTTTTTTTGTTGTTGTTGTTGTTGCCAGAAACTAAAAATGATGATTTCAGTAATGTAATTATTTCTCCATAAATGCCTTCCTCTTTTCCTCTGTGTGGTGTTTGCAGTTTTCTTCTTTATCTGAAGGATATTTGTATTATGTCACATGGAGACATAGTACTGAGAGAAGAAATCATTCTTCTCTTTTTGGCTAACAGATTTTTACACTGAGTTTAACTAAAGGCCACATGCCTTTATAATGATCAATGTCGCAAGTGCCACATGCCTGTATAAACTTATCCTCAGTTTTAGTTTCTCTAGGTTCTTACTATTTAACCTTTTTTAATGCTTATTCTGATAGATTGTACTCCAAACATTGTATAATGTCTAATATAAGTATTTCTTTTATTTTTTAAGATTTATTTATTTATTTATACAAGCACTGGGTACAGTCAGAAGTGCGGGAGAGTGAAAGAATTCACCAGAGCCAGAGCGGGGAACAGAACAGGCAGACTGACGAAATACACTGCTTAGGGGTGCAGCGGGTGAGACAGGAGAGGTCTGCCATGCCATGTGGGACCCTCACCGGCAGCTGGGGATGGAACTGGTGCTGCAGAGGCTGCGGGCAGCTTCGCAGCCCAGTGCTCAACCACTGCACCACCAGTATTACAAGTACTTCTTAAGTGCATTTAAAAGTAAACTAAAATGGTCACTTATAAAATATTAGAGCAACAACTGCTGCTCAGATATTTCTACCCTTGACACCTCACAATCCATTTTTATTGAGGTATGATTGACAAAATTATATATGTGTGTATATGTATATATGTGTGTGTACATATAATGTATGTGTGTATATACACATATATAGTGTTAAATATGATGTTTCGATATATGTGTACATAGTGAAATGATCACCACAACTAGGCTACTTAACACATCTGTTGGGACTCAAAAGAAATCATTCCATGCCCCTGTGGGTTCTTCTAGCTTGTCAACTAAACAAACATATATCAGATTGAGGAGGGAAAAAAAGGCATAAAGAAGTATAATAATAAGATGTATACCTCCTGTGTAAGTGGGAGAGACCCATCATGGCTGAATACTCACCCATGTGACTTCAGACTTCATCTTATATGGCTTAGTAAAGATAGAAGGACTTTGTGGGGGAGAAATGGAAGGCCTGTTAGGACATTACCAATCTATGTTTCTTTTTAGTTTTCCATTTTCTTATATCATTTCACTCCAAAAATAACAAGAGACTAAATCTTTCTTTTTTATTTCAACAAAACTACTTCCATTCCTCGTATCTTCTTTTTAATGACAAACATATAAATCTTACTTTTTTTTACATATAGAGATATTTCTCTAATTATTTTAACTATTTAATTTCAGAAGTTAATTAGAACTCTTGATCTTTGAAACTTTAATTTCTAAATTATAAGCAACTTTAAAACCTGTTATACCAGTATCCTTTTAGGTTGGAAGACTTACAAATAAATATTCATAATTTCTAGACTATATGTTTCAATTTTTAGATGACAAAGGATACATTTTACTCATCAGTACACAATTCTTTTGGTCTATAATAAACCAAAAGTATACCTAAAAGTTCAGTATTACCAATAGAATTGTGTAGATTTTCAATGAATTTTCATTGTTAAACTTAGTAAAACTTAAGTAGTGTTAAAAGGAGAGATTCAAAATGGAGTTACCTATGTTAAACTTCTACCAAGACTCAATGTCCAAGATTGCAGTTTTAGCTTGGATTGAGAATCTCCAATCCAATCAATCTGAAATTATACTATTAGCAGCGTCATCTTGTTTGAAACACTTAAAAAATGTATCCCATTATTTAATTTACTTAGTTCTAAAGTTTCAGGCTTACTTAAAATATTCGAGATACCAGGAAATTTCAGACTCACTTTTCTGGGTGATGTGGACTTACAATTTCATTTTGGGACTCTTGTTTCTTGATAGTACTCATATAATCCCTTGAGACCAAGTCAGTTATTTTTCTTGTTATATGACAGTAGCTAAATTTCTATTTAAACATGGCTAAAATAAAGTATTATGCCCAATATTATAACTCTAAAGACATGTTTCAAATTAAACTTTCAAACTAGCTCTCATTTAGTGAAAATTATTCTAGATCATGTTTCTTAAAATAAAATTTTAGGTTAGATTTTTGTTATATTTTGGAGTTTATAAACAATTTATATCAGTACTATTTATAAACCAATTATATAAGAATAACTCCTAATATTACCAGGCAGAGGTAAAATAATAAAACATGTAGGTAGATACACAAAAATATTTAGAGAAGAGTGATCCCTTAGTTTTTGTTTAAAATTTCAATCATGTGTACTAGTTTCAGAGAAATAAGAGCTATTCAACTTACGAAGACATAAGAATTCTTATTAATCCAATTTATAAATAGTCATTTCTCTTTTTAATTTTGCATTTTTTTTTTAAGATTTATTTTTATTTATTTACTCAGAGACAAAGTGGGGAGCAGAACAGGCAGATCTACTGAAATACACTGCTGAGGGGACCAGTAGGCGAGATAGGAGAGGTCTGCTGCACCATTTGGGTTAGTGCCCTGGCTGGGGATAGAACTTATGCTGCACTGTCTGGTGATAGTTTGATAGTGTGGAGACTTTAACCCCTGTGCCACCAGGGAGGCCCTAAATTTGTATTTCAGAGAATGGCTCTTTGGTCCTAATGAAGGTAAAGCACAGAATTTGTACCACAGAGATACCACTCATTTCCTAAGACTGGATTTGTCATTTCCTTAAATTATCTAGATGAGTTATGCAATGCGTGGACTTTGAATTGTGTCTGGAGCCACCTCTGATCTGGTGAAGACTCTATTTGTAAGAAAAGATAGTCTAATAACTTGAAGAATTTGGATTTTATACTGATATATTAGATTGATATCCCCATTCAATAATGTTTTTCTCCAGTATGCTTTTACATCCAGGAGGTTTCCTATGTAGGATGGAAATTGAGATTCTTAGGATAGAATAAGTGTCCAATTTAACTACAGTTAAAACCTCCTAAATTTTGAAACTTTCCAGCCATTACCTCTTTAATCGTTCTGGCCCCCACTCTTTTTTTTCTTCTGGGACTCCCACAATACATATAGTAAATATTTTGTAGATGCACTATAAGGTCTTAACTCTTTTTCATTTTTTTCTTTTTTCTCCTCTGGATAATTTCAAATAAGTTGTTATCCAGTTAACAGCTTCTTTCTTCTGTTTGATAAAGTCTGATAGTGATGCTCTATTGCATTTTCATTTCTTTCCTTTATTATTCCATTCCAGAATTTCTGTTTTTTAAAAAATCATTTCTATTTCTGTTGTTCTCATTTTTTAATATATTTTACACTAAATTGAATTGTCTGTACTCTTTTATAGCCCTGTGAGTTTTCTTTAAAACATTAATTTGAATTCTTTTTCATGCAACTTGTAGATCTCCATTTGAGGGGGGGGTTGGTTACTAGAAAATTATTATTCTTTGGGTGTTGTCATATTTTTGGTGTTTGTTTTTAAGTGTTTTGTTGTTGTCTTTGCAACACCTAGACTAGAAACAGTCACCCCAGTCACCTCTTCTAGTCTTTACTAATTAACTTTGAAAGAGAAGTATCACCAGAAACCTGATAGGGATTCTGAGACCCTCTTAGAAGTTTTCTGTGAGTGTATCTACTCCAGACCTTTTGTTCTATTTTTGGGAGAAGAGTTCGTAAGGTCGTATGCCTTCTCTTGGTCCTGCCAAGTCAAATTGGATGCTCAGAGTCTCCAGTTTGTTTTCTGCTGGGGAGTGTTCTGGTTCTCAAGTTTGTTTGCTTTCTACTAGCCATAGAATTTTGCTCCAGTGATGAGCTGAAATTTCCATGCTGGACTCATAGATTTCCATAAAGGTACTCTTTGGGTGTTTGTCATAATCTCTGTTCTGTTGGGGGTGATGGTAGGGAAACTCTTACTCTATCATCTTGCGAAAAATGTTACTCTATCCTCAACTTTGATTTTTTTCCAAAGTTTAAAGTTTTATTCAGATTTTTGAAAAATTGGGATCCTCATTCCTCTAAAACATCAGTCAGAAAAATGTGGTTTGTGAGGGACTTTCTAATTTCAGAATCCAATTCTTTCACTTTTCTTAACAAGAATATCTTTCTAAACTGACTTTTGATTAAGTGCTGAATGGTACTGAATTGAGAATATTATTATTCACCAAATGCATTCTAGAAAACATCAAAGGCAGGCATAAACTTCAGGCTTTAATGCTAATTAGAGGTATCTGTTTCCCAGGTGTGAGGTGTTTATCTTTGAAAAGAAAGAGATAGTAAAGCACAGAAGAAGCACACAAGAGCACCAATGAGCCAATAAATGATTGAGTGGTTTTCTGAAGGGAGAAAAAAATAAGGGAGATAAAATAAGATGTTGTGGTGAATATGAAAAGCTTGAGAAACAGCTCTAGTGTACTTCTGTGCATGGAACTAAAAATAATATGAATGTGTGTGCCACATTGCCTGATTTTTTTAAATGAAATATTTCCATTTTTTTTCTTGATTATTTTTGGTCTGGTGTGTATAATAATATTTAGTTTGAAAAATGTACTTTTATCTGCAACTTTTGAGCCACAGGAGGGCTGAGGAATCTATGCTCTGATATGTATGTTGCTAAATCTTTCTTCATTATTCATATTCAGCACTTACTTGCAAAGAACCTTGAAAACAGGAAGCACAAATCTCATGCTTTCCTTTCCCAAAAGTAGAAGCAAATAGAACCAGTATCATTTGTCTTATAGCAAAATAACCTGTGATTTGGGAGAGAGATCAAATATCTGTATATTTTACTAAGATGTTTTATCTTACTGTCTGTAAACATAATGTGATAGCAACAGGGAGTGATTTGGGATCTGGAGACCTAGTTCTTGTTCTCTTTGTTTCTATCTGTGTGACTTTAGGAAATTTAGCCAGTCTCTCCAGTTCTTAGTTTATTTGAAAAATAAATATTTGTGAAAATTACCTTTAAGTTTTCTACCATGGCAGTCATTTTGTAACAAAACTTGTGATTCAGTTCTCTAAAACTTTGCGGGCATTAATATATGCTAGGCACTACAATAAGGCAAATGTATGATATCATGGTCTCAAGTAGCTCATTGTGGGAAATATGCAGCAAGAGAAAGAGGTCTTGGATATCCTGTTACTGTGGAAGGAGAATTGGTTAATCCTATTCAGGGAGCTTGGGGAAGATCTGTCAACGAAGGTGACATCGGGGTACAGTTGTGTAGGACAGATAAGAGTCACCAAACAGACCTGAAAGAGGCCACTTGATATTATTATGGTGGCCAGAGGTCTTCAGCCCAGATGTTTATAAGACTTGAAAGTCTCCCCTTTCTACATTACTGAGCTCCGAATTCCGTCTTCTGCAGAAGTCCATCAAACCCTTGGCAGAAATGTGTGTGAGATCCTATACTTTAGGTAGGGGACCGGTTTTTCTCATCTAGGTTTTCCTACACTAAGGGATGCTTGAAAGTTTGCCTATCATAACCTTAGCTCTCAGCATCTGATACTGTCATCTTTATCTATCCAGCCCTACCTTTCTTCCTCTTTCATCTACCCTGACATCACTCATGCAAGGTTAGTAAGCACAGACAATTTTTACTGATGATTTGGGGAAAGTGGAGGGCTGTTACTGATAGTGGAGAAAGTGTTACAGAGGCATTTCCATAAAAGGGGAAGGTACCATGTTCTCTGTCCCCACCTACCTGCAGCAGCCTTGGACTAGCTGCTGGGAGCTAGGGGGTGGGACTGAGCAGCCAGGTGAAGATTCATGATACAGAAGGCAGGTGAGCTCCTGAGAGGAAGAAAAGGGAGTGCTCCTGTCCCTGCAGCTGAACTTGCACTTTGGTACTGCTGGGAAGGAGACTTGGAAGGAGGCAAGGGTAGGAGAGCCATGTAGAGACACTTCAAAGAGATGTGGGTGAGAGACTGTGAGGAGGCAGACTATGGCAGTTGTTATCTTGTTTTTTTTTTTTTAAAGATTTATTTATGCATACAAGAACTGGGGTACAGGCCAGATGCGTGGGAGGGTGAGAGGATTCACCAGAGACAGAGTGGGGAGCAGAACAGGCAGATCTACTGAAATACACTGCTGAGGGGAGCAGTGGGCCAGACAGACAGGAGAGGTCTGCCGTGCCATGTGGCATTCTCGCCGGACAGCTGGGATTGAACCCGCGCTGCTGAGGCTGCGGACAGCTTCACAGCACTGTGCACAACCACCTGTACCACCAGGGGAGGCTCAGCAGTTGTTATCTTGACTTGCACTTTGTTCCAGCTTCCTGAGACCTGCTTCACAACTCCTTTACTATGAAAAGACAGTGCCTTAGACTTGTGGCAAGCTTTCAGGCTTCAGCGGCCCCACTTCAGGCCAACCCAGCTTAGTTGGGCATTTGCCCCTGAGGGAATGTGTAATTTGGGATATTTCAATGAGAAACTATTATTTTTTTCCTCTTTTCTCTTTCACACTACTAGTCTGCTTTGTTTTTGTATGCATGGATGGCTGGATCCTTTTGAGTCTGAAATTTTGGGGTCCCTGGGTGCCCATTTCTTGTGCGCTAACAAAAGACAACTTTAGCATAAATGTTGTTGTAGAAATACATATCTTGGGGTTTTTAACTGACCCTTGTTCTCTATTACAGGAGTGTCTTTCATCTTTCTTCATGTCTCTGTTATTTTCTCTCATGGGGTTTTTCATGGGGTCCCTTATAAATCCCTTAATTCCTAACTCTGGATTAGGCAGAGCAATTCAGCTTTTTTTTCAGAGTTATGTGTTTATTTTTTCTTACATTGTTATTCATTTTTGTGCAATAAGTGAATAAATCCCCATAAATCTCCCACCAACTCATCACTGTGAACTGAATGCTCTTCCCTCTCCTGTTTTGATCCCTCTCTATCCCTCTTCCCTGCTTTTTCTCTTATTTCTCACTCTGGCTATGCCCCAGTAGTCTGATTTTCTTCACTAAATATACCCATTAAAACTTGGTAAATGGGGCCTCCCCTGGTGGCGTAACGGTTGAGCACTGGGCTGCGAAGCTGCCCGCAGCCTCTGCAGCGCCGGTTCAATCCCTGCCCACTGGCAAGGGGCCCACATGGCGTGCAGACCTCTCCTGCCGCACCCGTTGCTGTTCCCGGCTCTGGCTCTGGTGAATTCTCTCACTCTCCCACGCTTCTGACTGTACCCAGTGCTTGTATAAATTAATAAATAAATAAATAAATCTTAAAAAAAAAAAAAAAAAACTTGGTAAATGTTTTCTTTAATCAGTAGATAAAAATTAGGGCATATTTACCTTTATTACTTACTATTAAAATTAAAATCTAAAATAAAATTCAGATATTTCCTCTCATGTTAAAGAATTACAGTGAAACAGTTCATGGTACTATGGTGGCCTTTTTTCACAGAGTCTCCAGATACCCGGACTTCGTTGCTGATTCTCTCTGTATTTTCAAGTTCATCGCATAATCCAAGCTGACACCTGAGCTCCAATTGTTACATCTACATTCCAAGAAAAAGAATGGATGAAACAGAGGCCATTGGTAAAACATAACTTTTTCTTTTAAAAGAAGATTGATGAAACTGCCATACCATTAGCTGTAATCAGCTATTTTCATCCTATTAGCCAGAGTTTTGTCCTATGGTCAAATGTTACACATAGCTACAAGGGAGTTTAGGGAATAGTGCCTTCATTTTGGTCCCATCCCCTGTTAAAACTCAAGGGTTCTAGGGCCTCCCCTGGTGGCGCAGGCGGCTGAGCGCCGTGCTGTGAAGCTGTCCGCAGCCTCTGCAGCGTGGATTCGATCCCGGCTGGCCAGCGAGGGTCCCACATGGCGTCGCAGACCTCTCCTGTCTCGGCTGCTGCTCCCCTCAGCAGTGTATTTTGTCAGTCTGCCTGTTCTGTTCCCTGCTCTGTCTCTGGTGAATCCTCTCATCCTTCAGCACATCTGGCCTGTACCCTGGTTCTTTTATAAATAAATATATAAATCTTAAAAAACAAAACAAAACAAAAACAAAAACTCAGGGGTTCTATTTAGTACAAAAGAAGTACAGAATGAATACTAAGGGATATTTAGACATTTTAGTAACAATTTCTCTTCTGTGATGCAGATGGTGAAGGCCCTAAGCAGCTTTTAGCTTGTCTTTTTATTTTTTTGTGGTAACAATGGTTTACAACACTTAAGTGATTCAGAGGCACAGGAGCACATCTCCTCAGGTGCGTTCCATCACACCACTCCCACCACCAGGCACCCCCAGTCCTCCGCCCTAGTCCATTGCATCCTGGTGACACTTTTTCTTTTCTCCTTTTCCTCCCTGTCTTATAGCCTCCATTCCACAGTCAGATTTCTAGGGTTTGTTTTACCTGATCCTTTTTCAGTTTCTCTGTATTCCACATATAAGTGACACCATCCTCCTTTTTCTTCTTTTTCTTTCTGACTTATTTCACTTAGCATTATCCCCTCCAGTTTCATCCTCTTGCAAATGGCAAGAGTTCATCTTTTTTATAGCTGAGTAGTATTCCTTTGGTATATACACCACATTTTTCTAATCCACGCCTCTGTCCTTGGATCCTTAGGTTTTTTTTTCCTATAACTTGGCTATTGTAAATAGGCCTGCAATGAGCATAGGATTGTGTATATCCATTTAAATTAGTGTTTTTGCCTCTGAAGAAGCCCAGAGGTGAGAGAGACTCCCCTGTTTACTGTTTATATGGACAAGCCTCGGGTGACGCTAAAAGTGGCAGACATAAAAATCACCTTTTTTTGGTAAATAAGGGCCACTTACTCTGCCTTACTCCAATTCTTTGGACTGACCTACTGGTCAATTGTCCCCCTCACTAGTACAATTGGCCAGCCTGAGCCAGAATACTTTACAACACTCCTACCTTGCTGGCCACAAGGCTACTTGTTTATACATTTTTAGTTTTGTTTTCCTAACTATTAAGATGGAAAAAATTATAACTAAATTCCAAACTAGCAGCCTCCACAGCCACTATTGGCTCTCCTAGCTGCTGCTACTAAATATAAAATGGTACTGAAGTCCTAGGTCTCACTAATTCTGTCATTTTGGCTACAACACCTCCAGGTGTTTGGGGCACTAGCCCAACATTACTCCTTAAAATCCCTAGTCTTAGTGGTAATATAAAATCGCAGAACCCTAGACCTGCCGATGGCTAAAGTTAAAGGAGTTTGTGCCCTCTTAAATAAAACATGTTGCTTTTAAATAAATACTTCTCATGAGGTAAAAGAAAATTTAAAAATACTGAAAAAAATATATTGTGGATGATCTTAAAAAACAAACAGGACAAGGGCTTAGCTGAACACAAGCAATCTTTGCTTCTATAAAAGGACAACTTCTGTCCTGGCTACTGCCTTTTCTCGTTCCCTTACTAAATAATTCTCTTTATTGTTCTTTTGTTTGGGCCCTGCATCCTTAATACTCTCCTCGGAATCATCTCCGCTCGCCTGGAGGCCATCAAGCTCCAAATGGTCCTGCAAAAGAAACCCAAAATGACGTCTCCACGGTCCATCTTCCGGGGTCCCTTAAATCATCATCCTACTGTGGAACCCTAACTGTCGCCCCACATCACCCGCTCTCAGCAGGAAGCAGTCATTGATCAGACCTACGTCCCTTTTCCCTAACTGCAGTTAGGGCTCCATTTGTAAAAGGGGGGAATGAGACAGGGCAAGCTAGGGTTATTAGGCAGTTTTAGGACAGTGCAGGAGGGGACCTTTGAAGAATTCAGGAAGGCTTCAGAGATAAGGATGAGCAAGGAAATGAAACCAATTCCACTGGGAAAAACAAACATCCCAGCACCACAGATAATCTTGTTAAGGATGGTCCTGGTTTTCTTCAGATGATAAGATAAAGTGTAAAGATGCTCACCCTGAGGGCTAGACCATAAAGATAAAGATATAACAAATGGGGAAAGACAGACCTGTTAGATAAGAAATGTGAAGATCTCCCACTCAGTAGCAAATTAAGTGAGACAGCCAAAAGCTGACCAATCACAAAGAGACTGGTAGAGCTTTAGAATAATCAGGGAAAGAAAGTATATATTCCCTGAGACATGACTTCACTTTGGCTTCCTTGCCCCTCCCAGGCCTGGTTCCCTGGCCTGGGAGTCCCACTTTATTTCTGCTCTTTTCCTTCTCATTAAACTTTTTCTAAACAAACAAAAAACAAAAACAAAAACAAAAAAAAATAAATTAGTGTTTTTGCATTCTTCATGTAGTTACATCAACATATATAGGAGTAGAATTGCTGAATCATGGTAGATCTATTTTTAATATTTTGAGGAAATTCCATACTGTTTTCCTTAGGGCCTGGTCTAGTCTACATTCCCACTAACTGTATAAGAGGGTTTCATTTTTCTATATCCTCGACAATACTTGCTGTTTCTAGTATTTTTGATATGGGTCATTCTCACAGGTGTGAGGTAGTATCTCACTGTGGCTTTGGTTTTCATTTACCTTATGACAGGTCATAAATTTTTTTTCATATGCCTGTTAGCTGGCTGTGTGTCATCTTTGGGGAAATGTCTATTTAACTCTTTTGCAAATTTTTTGATTTAGTTATTATTATTATTGAATTACATGAGTTCTTTATATATCTTGGGTATTAATGACATACAGACATATATCCCCATTCGGTTGGGTGTCTTTTTGTTTTGCTGAGTTTTTTTGCTGTACGGAAGGAAGCCTTTTAGTTTATTTATATATACTTTTGTTTCTTTTGCCATTGAAGATGAGTCCACAAATATCACTGAAATCGATGTCATAGAGTGTTTTGCCCATGTTTTCTTCAGTCTGTTTTATTTTGGTTTTTACATCTAACCCATTTTGAATTAATTTTTGTGTAAGGTGTAAGATGGTGATTTAATTTCAGTCTTTCATATATGTCTTGTCTTTATAGGACTTATTGACATAATTCTTTTTAGAACCTTCACGCTTTCTCCAGATTTCTCTTAAAAGGTGGATATAAAAATTAGGCGTAGAGCTTTAATAAGGACCTCACCAAATCCTTAATCTGTTTAATTGCTTGCCAAATAGGAGCCATTTCTCTTATAATCTCTGGGATTAGAGACCACTTTTTAAAAGAGCATAAATGAATCATCTGTTTTTTACAATCTTATTTTTCTTCTATTGTTATTTTTGTGTTGTATGTCTCTAATAATCTTTTCTTTGATGTTTTTCTCATATATTCTTTTTTAAATTTAATTGTGTGCTGTTTCGCTTCAAGCTCTTTTTAATGAGAGCATTAAATCTGAACAAGAGCTAAATTTTAAGAGGTTTAACAGAGTATCATAACAGCATTAATAAAGCCATTCTGTGAGAGCCTGCTGGATATATTTGTATTTGTCCAGATATAATCATTCCTTTTATTCTTTTATTTATTCAGAAGATTCATATTGAGTGCCTACATTTTGTCTTTGTACTGAACACAGTTCCTGCCAAGACCTGGATATTGAGAAGTGTCAAGAACCGTGGTTCTCGACCTCATGGAGTTTGTTTTCTGGTGGAGGAGAATTAGTAGCAAATAGGCACAAATAAACTTTTTACTTACCTTTTTAAAAGAAGCTCTAGAGAACTGAGGAAAAGAATACAGAAATAGAAAACAGTGAGGGTGGAGGCTTACTTTAGGGAGGAGGATTATGGATAGGACTATCTGAAGAGCTGGCCCTGAAAGGGCTTGCAGATTGAGTGCAGCTAATCATGTGAGGAACCGAGGGAAAGCAATCCAAGCAGAAGCAAAAGCAAATGCAAGGGCCATGCACTGGCTCAATGGAGATGTTGAACACAGGACACTGGTTGGGGTGCTGCCAGGGATAGCAAAGGTGCTTCCTTTTAATATGCAGATTTGCCCCAACATGATAATAGGGAACAATTTGAGCATAATATGGCTTTTACTTTTGCTTATGTGTGATTTTGACTGAGAGGATCACTAGGTGATTGCAACAAACTGTACCCCTCTGAACCTGGTGGTGTAGAATGATACTACATGCTGTAGACATCTATTGACTACCTGAAGTCACCATGTGTTTCTGAGTCATACCAATCTACCATCTGGCATTACAACTCTTCATTCAGATTTCTGATAATCCTTAATAACCACTTAATAGTAAGCTGCCACTTAAAATGTATATTAATAGTAAGCTGCCACTTAAATGTATTTATTAGCTTTCTACTTTTTCTTAACATGCTACTGATGTTTTTCAGTGTTCCTCTATCCCCATTTCTCCAATAAACTCTGTGGTTTTTATTCCATGGTTTTGTATAGTTCAGCAATTTTTAGAAATGCATATATTGCATTATAGCCAAACTCACGATACCAGGGGAGGTTGGAGTAGGCACGGGTCAGATCCTTATACATAGCTTAACACACCATGTAAGGAACTTCCCATTATTGATTATAATAGGAAGCTCTTAAGAGATTTTAAACTGGGGAGTAACATGATCTGATTTGCATGATGATGTGGGTGGTAGTTAAGGCTAACAGCTGAAAGAGAAAGACTAGCTGAGCGACTTTATAATTGTCCAGGTGGAAGGTGATCATAGTTTGGACTAAAAGTGGAAGCACTGAAGTTTCAGAAGGGTACTTGGTTTGACTTGCTGCTTAAGTGCCAACATCTCTGGCTCAAATCCCTGCAATCCTTGGTTAATGTGTCTCTCTCTAAAAAAGAGACACCATCCATTTATGAGGGAATGTAGGCCATTCTGTTGTTTATCACTCCAAAATTATTATACAATGCAAGAGCACTTTCAAGAAATGAGAATGCCCTTGAAGGTATCTTTTGTAATCAAAGATGCTAATTTATTTTCATTATTTTCTATCATTTTCTTTTAAGGTACACTTAGGATTAATAAAATAAATTACAAGACACAATGACTTGAATCCTGGGATGCTTAAGGAATTAACTGAAACAAAACCTTCTGAAAACTCTGAGAGGCTTGCTGAGGGGCCCATGATACTAGATGCCATAAACCAGGCAGCAGAACATTCATATCTAGAAATACAATAATAGGAGGATTAATTTTCAAAGTCTGAGAGGGATTACAGAGTAGTGGGGGGAAATCAAAATGACTCTTAAAGAACTAATCTTGTCAAACTAATCTAACTTTTTTCTGCAGCAGCATGAAACTTATAATGGGACTCGGTGCTTATTGTGCTTTTGATTAGGCATTTGAATGACATTTTCCTCAACAGTCTGGGCAAAGTGATTTTGAACATTTTCTCCCTTGGGGGTACCTGGGTCAGAGGGAGGCCTGGCCTCACAGAGCTCCTGATGAGTCCAATCACGGAAGTAGGAGGGTTTGGCTGTGAATAAATGGGAGGAAAATGTCTACATTGAGGATCCATTCTGTGGGTAAAAGAGGGGAGGGCCAGGCTGAACTGTGAACATCCACAGTTATTGAATATTCTTCATGTAGTGAGGAGTAGAGTTGGAGGTCATGACTGGGTTCATTAACACGCTTCTCACTCTGCTCAGTTTAATGAGTCTACTCCCAGGGTGGGAGGAGTGGAGAACAGGATGCCAGAGGCTGAAATCTCAGTATCTCTTGGGTATGTTCTGTTACCTTCTGTCCGAAGGAGCAGGGAACACTGTCCTGGAGAATCAAATGTACAGAGGAAGTTGGAATGATGTTGGCATAGTGGTAAGGTGAACTTTTGTTTTCCCCCAATGTAGTTGAGATTAATTAATCACTAACAAAGTCAGGCAGGATAACAAACTGCCTTAGTGAATGAGTAAGAGTCACTTGTAATTAAATTAACAATATCTAATTACACACCAGTAATTAAAGTGCAAAGGATTCTTAACAGTTTGTACTCTATAACATAGTAAAAGAGGGGGAAATACTGCTTTTTTCATTTCTTCATCTCATCTTTTTTAATGCTTTTATTTTAAATTTGTAATTGTGATTATAATACCTGGTTTAAATCATCCTTAGCAACAGTACTATATAATCCATAAGACTGGGTGTGTTTTTCAGAAAATAAAGGCCTTTTGAGGAGAATAATAATGAGTACAATTTGTTAAACACTTGTATGTGCTGGACCCTATGTTAAGCATGTTTTATTCATTACCTAATTTAATTTTTAGACCCCTAAATTAAGGTATTAGGAAACTGAGACTCAGAGATGTTCTGTAACATATTCAAAGTCTCAGGAAATGGCTAAGGCTAAATGAATTCTATAACGAGTTCACCCTATCACTGAAAGAAAAAAAAAAAGAGGTCTCATTTCTGAATACTATGAGCAGTTTTGGAAGTGGTATCTGTTTTTTGTCTCTTCCATTCTTCTGAAGTTGGAATACTTTTCATGTCTGGCTATTTATTTTAAAATAAGGACAGAGGCAACTTATGACAGATAGAATATTTATTGTTATCGTTGGACTATGGCTTGACTGTTTTGGTTCCACATTTTCTGGGGGAGTCAGAATGGCTTACTGTTTGGTCTCAGAAGTTGTCGGACCTGTGGAAATGTGTAAGGGTAATCCTGCAGCTTGTGTCTGTGATCAGAATCAGAGTAATGATAGTAGTCATCATGCTGTATTTCATATCCCACCCACCAACTCCTGGGCATCACACCAGAATGGGTCCTGATTAGTCAAACCTGCCAAAAAGCAAGTAAGAGCACCACTCACTGGCATTGTTATTTCTTTCCAAGTTGCAGTAGAATGAATAAGAACAATTATTATGTGCTTGACTGCTTTATCATTTTGCTAGAGACAGTTTTGATTCCTAAGGGTTTATTAGCCCTTAGGAACCAAAATATTTTTTTAGGTAGATCTTGCTGATTAACAGTTACTTTTATTAACTGTTTATTTAAACTTAGTTTAACATATATCAGCTCTAAATATTAGCTCTAAATATATCCACTGTGTTTTTACTTTCTGCAACACATCTATCCACTCAAACCTGGAGATAGATCCTAACAAATTTTTCCAAACACAAAAAGTCACCTGCTTTTATTTTTCATCACTCTGCCTTTATTAAGAGGTTTTGGTTACAAAAAACGTTTTGAAGAATTCTCTTTCAAGAAGCAGAGCTTGGGATGGGGCCTCCCCGTTGGCGCAGCGGTTGAGCGCTGGGTTGCGAAGCTGCCCACGGCATCTGTGGCGCCGGTTCGATCCCCGGCTGCTCCCCGGCCACCGGAGGAGAATCCCACATGGCGCGCAGACCTCTCCTGCCGCCCGCTGCTCCCCTCAGCAGTGTACTTCGGTCCTTCTGCCTGCTCTGCTCCCCGCTCTGGCTCTGGTGAATTCTCTCACCCTCCCGTGCTTCTGACTGTACCCAGTGCATGTATAAACAAAACAAACAAAACAAAACAAATAAATAAAGAAATAAAAAAACATGCCTCTATTAAAAAAAATTAAAAAAAATTAAAAAAAAAAAAGCAGAGCTTGGGGTTGAAGTTGGGTATAGCTAGTGTTGAAATCCATGTTCTTAACCATTAGACTCTTCTGTATCCCTGTGACATGACTATTTAGGCTGCTCAGATTTTAGATTTTAGAACTGAGAGTTGAAACTTTTATTCCATGAATATAAGTGAAAACAAAACTGAAATACATTACGTATGTATATATGCTTATAAAACTCTTTAAAAGTGGATGATGACATTGGATCATATACAGATACACATGCACATACACGTGCATACACGTCACGCGTGGAGGCTCTTTCCCTCTACCTGCTGAGCTAAACTGTGTGAGAGACAGTGGGAAGGAGGTGGAGTGGAATTAGTTAATTCTTTACCTGGTAGGACTTTGAAAATCAATAAAATTTTGTTTGTAAAAGTGCAATTGGAAAACTTTGTTTACTGAATCAGAGATGTGTTTACAGCAGAAAATCCTTCAACATTTTTCAAAGTATACTTGACATGTACGCAAGAGAGCCTGTTGTTGCAATCTCAAGTTTTGGGTTCTCATCTCATTAAGCTACTATATGACTGACTGACTCTGAAAGAATCATTTTACATATATAGCATAGTACATTTTGGAAGTTGAATGAGGAAACTTTTAAGGTGACTTTGAGTTCTAAACATTGATACATTTATGAAAATAATTTATTACCATGCTGAAACATGTAAAGAATATCTATCCTTTCTTTAAATAAACAAACCTATTATGATACAAATAAAATGAGGTTTATTGACTTACTACAGCAAAGGAAAACGCCAGACAGAAAACTTGAAATAGCAGCACATTAGGGAAGTAATGGTTTTATTGCTTAGGGTAGAATATCAAAAATGAGTGAGTCTTTGAATTGATTGCTTTCTGAAGGCTAGTGTCACTGTCAGTGAGGCAAGTTTCTGGACAAAGAAGGATGCGTTGTGTGACTTAGAAGATATTCTGTGGTTGTAAATTATAACTAACAGGCATAGATGTTTTGGTTCTCACCTATTATACTATATTAGTCTTGTTTCTCCCAAGAAACAGAATAGGAGATAGCCATATATTTCAATATAAAATTTTACATATATGATATACATTTGTTATTTGATATTAAATATAGCATATGATTTGTCATTTAAGACAAGGAGTTGATTCATGTGATTATGAAGGCCCAGAAGTCTTATAAGCTGCTGTTGGCAAGCTGGAGGCCCAGGATAGCTGTTGTTCCTGTTCTAGCTGATGTTGCAGTTTTAGTGTAAGTGCAGAGACAGAAGACAGATGTCTCTGGTCCAAGAGACATCAAACATACAGAGAAAATTCTCCCTTCTTCATTTTTGTTCTAGTCTGGTCTCCAGGTGAATGAAACCCAACCACATTGGGGAAGGCCTTCTGCTTTAGTCACTTTACCAACTTAAAGGCTAATTTCATTCAGAAACACCCTCTGAGACACAGACAGAATGTTTAGTCAAATATTTGTACACCCTGTGGGCCAGTTAAATTGACACGTAAAATTAAGAATTGCACATAGCATTTTGTAATGAACTTCACATTTCTCTGTGGTTTCTTAGGGTCATGTATTGTGATTTGATAGTAACGAACATAGCATGGGATGTGTCTTGTATGTAGTAGGTACTTAATATGTGTTTGTTAGAGTGAGTTAATGAAGAGAAATTGAAACAAGTAGTCTAGGACTTCTTACCATTGGGGATAGGTAAGTGTGGAAGCTGTGTAAAGGTTGGGGTTTTTGCCTTATAGCAATTTGATTTCATTATCTTTTAAGGAGAGAAGATCCTTTAAAGAGGGCTCCATTTGCTGTTGCTTATTTGAATAGATGTGACACTCCAACGTTGATATTCCTTAATAGCTGTGATTATCATATCTAAATACTTCTCCAGTGACTTCTGAAACATTTTTCTTTTGTTTGAAGTTTTATTACAATTTAGATGGAGTTTTGAGGAGCTTGTCTGGAAGTTTTATTCTTATTTTTTTTTCTGATCGAAATAGTGTGTAAATGGATATTTAAGGGGTGGGGTAATCTTTCCCCAAGCACATAAATCAGTTAAAAATTCCTGTAATTAAGAAAACACAACTTGAAATACAGTTTATGATTTAAAAAATCCTGCTAGATCCTATAAGGAAATAAACTTGACTCAAACTCTACTCGTAAGTATAAATTAAGATTAATTTGCTTGTCCAAGCTTTTCTTCATGCATATTGCAGAGGGAAACTTCAGATCACTCCAGACCTTGACATAGTGCTCAATTAAAAGTCTGAATTAATAAAGCCGCCTCATGTGTTCTGACAGAACTAGCAATATGACTTTATTACCCAGCTACACCTCTCTGATCCTGGATTTAAGTTTCCATATAGAACAGAGAGGAACCAAGAAATTCCTGTTTTCCTAATAACATACCACTTCCACAGGCTCAACATTCAATGCCCCAGCTCACAACTTTATCTACCAATCTAGAGTATGTTCTGGTGCCAGTTAAATTAACTTAGCTATCAAAATGCTAAGCTTGATAGCTCATTTATCTTTCTGTCTCACAACTCGACATTACAATACGGTGGTGATTGATCTTGCATCTTCCAGGTACCATATAGTATAAAAACTAAGAGAAGATTAATTAAAAGCTGTCTTACCCAGACAGGTTTTTAAATAAGTTTTAGATTTACACTATATATCAGCTGAAGCAGAAAGAGATTCTAAGACCAGGAGCTCTGTAACACCAATTGGATTTTTCTTTTATGTAAAATATGTATGCAGTAGTTCTGATGACCATTATTATTCTTTTACACGTGTTGAATACTAAAATGAGGCAGAAAGACTCTGAGACAAATGTCCCCTCACTGGCTCTATCCCAAGCAGCATAGCTGCACACACAGAGAACATGTTGCACAGACATCCCATGTTCACTGTCATCAGTACTTAAAAATCTGTTCTTCATTTTTTCTATGAATTTGAGACTCTGAGAAATTTTAAGTGAATATGGGGAAAAATGATGTCTAAACCATATAAGGAAGTCTTTTATGTATTGACAAGAGATATCTATAATAATAATAACTGTAGCAACCATTTAGTGTATTATTGTATCACAAAACGTATTTATATTATATCCAACTGCAACCATGGTAGTCATTATGGTCAATTCCTATGTCTACTCATCTTGCAAGAACAGTAGGGTGGGCTTGCAACAATGGCACAAAAATACCCCTCACCATTTTAAACAAGAATTAAAAAAAAAAAAAACAGTCTGGATATATATCTTTTTGGCTGATTTTCAAGTTAGAAATTGGTTGGATTTTCATGAGGTAGTGAATCCTGTCCCTTCTTCAGAGAAGAATTTCTGCTCAGGGACAAGGCTCTCCAAAGGACATGATGCACCAAGGGAGCAGAGCAAACCCCACGTAGAAAGCAGTCCCTAGGTTTCCTGCATAGACAGTGACCTCCAGGGGTCCAGTGCAATACTAGCCTCTAACTGTAACAAAGTCCCACTTGTCCAACCTTATCCCCAACCCAACACTGACATAGATAATGCTGTGAAGGGATTTGCAGATGTAAAAAAGTCCAAAGTTAGTTGACCTTAAAACAGAGAGTTTATCTAGGAGGATATTTTTCAGATGAGACCTTTAAAAGCAGAAAGTTTTCTCTGCAGAGCAGCAAAAGAAGAAATCAGAGCAATAGAAGCACAGGAGGGATTTGATGCTCTGTTGCTAGCTTGAAGGTAGGGGAAGCCCTGTGCCAAGAAGTAGAAACAACTTCTAGAAGCTGTGAGTGACCCTCAGCTGACTTCCCACAAGGAAATGGATACCTTAGTTCTACAATCACAAGGACCTGAATTCTGCCAACAACTTGAGTAACATTAAAAGTAGATTCTTTCCCAAACTGTCCATAGAAGAGTCCAGCCTGGCTGACAGCTTGATTTCAATCTTGTGATACACCAGGCAGAGAACTCAGTGGACCCCTCCTAAATTTTTGTTGTACAAAACTGTGAGCTAATAATGAATATTGCTTTAAACTGCTAAGTTTGTGGTAATTTGTTACACAGCATTAGATAACTGATACATCATTAAAGCTCAAGGCTCTCTGTCATATACCTCTAAGCCACGGTAACATTATAGCTTCTGTGCTCAGGGACTGTTTATCCTCTGATGAATGGGATAATCAAATCTTGTTTTATGTGAGAGTCAACATGGAATGAAAAAGAGATCCTGAACTTTGGGGGGCTCACTGCCTGGATTAAGGACCTGGCTTTGCCACTTACCAACTGTGGTATCTGGGGCAGCCCCTCTTGGTCTCGTCTGCAAAATAGGATTATGATTGAACAGGGATACCCTGCAAGTGAAACAAGATCATAATGTATGACTTGTAGTACGTGCTCAGTAAATGCTATCTCTTAGAATATTACTTAGTTTAAGGAAGATTTTCAGTATCTCTTTTTGAATTGTGTAATGTGGCCCCTTAACAAACTGTTCTAGAGCTAGAGCCCTTAATGGCTTAACTCTTCTCAGGCTTAATGGGAATAGGTTGCTCAGGGTAACCTCTTTAAAATTTCCCATGGCAACAGGGAAGGGAGTTCATTTCCCAGTTCTCATGAATACTTCTTATAACTAATTTAATCTGGGTCTGTGCCAGGTGCTGTGTGGTCAGGATTTGCTGTTGTTTCATTTTTTGAATTCACGTCTGAGTTAGTCTCCTAGTATGTGGTGACTAGATTTTGTAAAATGTGTGTTGAAGGAAGAATGGTTTCCTGAATCATCACAGTTAGTGGGTGTCAGTAGAATACAGCTCACCACAGTTTAATAACTGAGGAGGAATGTTAGAGGAGAATTTTTGTTCATCTTTACGCTGGGAACTCCCTAAACAGAAGTCCTCAGGGGGTAGCACCTTGTTCAGAACTTTTTCAAAATGTCAAATTTGGGACCCACTCCCAACCTATTGATTTAAAGCTTTTGGGGCTAGCGACCTGCAATCTGTATTTAACATGGGTTTTTTTTTTTTTTTTTTGTGATGCTTCTCAAGACTTGAGACCTGTTGCTCTAAGACATTGGGTTGACTCCTAGCATCTCCTGGAAATTTTAAATGGAATTATCATTTTTGCAAAAAGATGAATACAACTATAGGGAATTAATAAGAAAGATAGCAAATGATCCAATTCTATAAAAAGACTAAACACAATCACAGTTGATATGTCTCTTATATTTTGCATGTATACTAAAATTTTATAAAATGAATCATAGTATCAGGAAACTAGTTTTTTAAAGAAAAAATTGTGTGGAAATTCTTTTGTAAAGTTAAAACTGATTTATCTGTTTTGTATGCAGATTTTCATGTATTGAATTTTCTTAGGAGAAGGCCGATTGTATCTGGTAGTTTTATGCATTGGAAATGCTTCTGAAGAAATATTTGATTAGTTGATATGGGAGTCAAAATATGCTAGGTTGTAGGAAGCTGAGAAAATTGCAATTTTTACTGTAAATGCTTTTAAAATAGAATTTGATACTTTTTCCATAGTTTAATTTCCAAAGCTTTCCTCCTTAGTATTGAAGAGAAGGTATTGAAAGAGAAGGGTGACACAGCATGATTTACTGATTAAGAAGGTGAGCTGGTGCGCTTGGCTTTCCCACTTACTAGCTGTATGACCTTGGGCAAGGTTCTTACTCTTGGAGATTAAGTATCAGGTATGGTTAAGCTTCTCAAGGCTAGTGTTTTCTGAAACTTGAGTGTGCAATCAAAATCACTTGGAAGGCTGGTTAAAACAGATTGTCTGGGCACTGGGCCCGGTGTCTGTAGCCCTTGGCCGGTATCACTATTTAATAGATAGCCCAATTTTAGTTTGGGCTGGGGGAAGGGTAGGTTGTTGTGTTCCATGATCCACCTAGGAATATGGCAGGAGTATGAGCCACAGACTGGTATAAGGAACCACTTAAAAGGAAGATCCCTACGGTCAAGGAAGAGACTGCCTTCCTTCTGAAATAAAGCAGGTGATAGTAGGTAAACATCCTCTATAATACTTTGTTTTTTGCTTTTCCATGGGTCGATTGCATGTATAACCTTTTCAGCACTATTGCAGTGCAAAAGGTTTGTGTATTTAAAATTATATGAAATTGGGCCTCCCCGGTGGCGCAGCGGTTGAGCGCTGGGTTGTGTAGCTGCCCGCAGCCTCTGCCGCACTGGTTCGATCCCCGCTGCGCCCCAGCCACTGGAGGAGGGTCCCACATGCTGTGCAGACCTCTCCTGCTGCCCGCTGCTCCCCTCAGCAGTGTACTTCGGTCCTTCTGCCTGCTGCGCTCCCCACTCTGGCTCTGGTGAATTCTCTCACCCTCCCGTGCTTCTGACTGTACCCAGTGCTTGTATAAATAAATAAATAAATCTTTAAAAAAATAAAAAAAAATTATATGAAATTGTTTCAACAAATCAGTTGACAATATCATATAATATGATGATTTCTAAACAATGATTTATGGATTACAATTTAACATTTAAACATTATTTTGAATCAGGAGAGTCTAATTTATTGATATTAAATTACCAGGGAAAAAGCAGAAGAGTAACAGTATTGGCTCCCAAATAGAAAGCAAGTAGGATTAGTGGGCATTTTAATATAAAAATATAAGCATGTGTGGGAGCTTATTTTCTATCTGCTATCCTTCCTGTCTCTTATGATATAATATCAAGTGTACTAATGAATACAATAGTACTATAATGTTATATATATATCAATAAACTACTATAGTAACTGGCATTGAGTGCTTACAGTTTACTTCAAACTGTCCTAAATACTTTACTAATTCATTTGATCTTCACACAACTCTTTGATGTAGGTATTAGCATTATTGCTGAGAGATGGAGAATTGAGTTATTTGCCCAAGGTCATAAGTTGGTGACAGAACCAGGGTTCACACTCAAGGGGGTTTCTTGAAAGTCCTGCAACATCAGGCTCTTATAGCAGGATGATTTCTGTTCTGATTTTCATTGCTCAATCTCTGGAATTCACAGAGTGGGTCTTTGATCTCTAGGAGACCAGACCACTTCACAAGAGTCCATTCTGTTGGCCTGTGCCCACACATACTATTGGCCTATGCACACACATACTCTTGGCCTGTGCACACACATACTGTTGGTCTGTGCACATACATATTGTTGGCCTGTGCACACACATAGACTTTTCCCTTTGCACTCCCTTCTTCCAAGTAATGATCCCAGACACTGGTGCTGTGCTTATCTCATTATTTTATTTGACTTCTCCTTTGGAACTTTCTCCTTGGAACTTTCTTCTAGTTTTTTTTTTTTTTTTTTTTTTTGTGAAACTGTTATCTCAAGTCTGTTGTAAACCAGGTCTCCATGGGGCTCATGCAAATAAAATGAAATCACTATTGCCTGCTTTTCTCTGGAACTTTGGGCTTTGTCACTTTACTCTCCCCTTGATCTTACCTGTCCTATCATTTCACTGTCCACTAGCTTCTTTTTCTAGTTCTTACCTCCTCTTTCTACCTACGTACTGGTCTTGAAGTTGAAAGTCTGCTCCTCTCATTTGCCTCTTGGTCCATGGTAAAGACTTTGTCTGGATTTACCTACTGAATTTTCTCCTTCTGAATTGTTTCTGGGAAATAGACATACCTGACCAGGTTCCAGCCTATTGTCCCATGCAGGGGAGGGGAATGAGATGGAAATTTAGAGTCTCATTCAAGCAAATTTGTTAAGAACTTAACATGACTCCCCTTCTGCCCAAGTACATGAGTATTTTAATGGTGGCTTTGCGATGATCCATTGCTTTATTTTAGGAAGAAAACAGGCTCCTTTCATGTCAAGTGAGAAACATGTGTTTTCAAGGGCCCTTCAATTCACACATATTCTAACATGCAGAAGGCCTTGCTGGGACTGACTCTTAATATATTTTTTTTTTAATGGGAAGTGGAAACAACCTAACATCACAATTTAAGTCATGCTTTATTTAATTAATTATTTTTCTGTAGGGATTCTCTGACAGATGGAACAAATCCAACCTAGCAGCAGCCTCTTCTGAAACCTTTCAAGTCAGGTACTCACAAAACCTGGAAAAGGAAACGATTGACAAATTACATCCAAAGTTCCAATCTCCTTTGTTTGTTCAGGTCATTCAGGATATCATTATCACGTTAATGGAATTTTCTTATTTCTATTTGCAGATCCTTTTGTGTGCACATTGTAATCTGATTTGAAGTGAAGGGGGAAGAAACCCGCCTTCATTTTCATCTTTTCTGAAAGCTTAGCTCACATGCAACGATGTGTTGAACCAACAGATTTATTGGCTATCATAAAAGAGATGCCCTTTACTTTCTTATTTCCCTTGCCTCTATTTTTCTGACTTCTGTTTCTTTAGCTGTTATTTTGTCAGTCGACTGTAACTTATCATGTTCTCATGTGATCTCAGGTCAGAAGACCCTACAGGTCCCAGGAGTCAAAGTAAGGTAAAAAGTGAAAGCTAAACCCACTTAGAGAGTGTGGTTGGAGGAAAGCTCAGGCAAAAAACTATCTTTAATTTTAACTGTACTTAAGTGTATGCCTTCTTGCTCCATCAAAGTCGTTAAATTGACTGTAAGGATAGTCCCAGGTTCACTGCAAAAGAACTTAATTCTTCATTTGACTTTACCCAGAGAGAACATTTTTATAGTGTTGTGATTCAGGGATGATCATTTCATTCGCAAATGGTGTGTTTTAAGCAGTAAACAAATTTTACTTTCCAGACTCTAAAGATAAGTTTAGGCATGACTAAAATCATCTGGTGCTAAATCTGGAGCCCAATTTCAAACAGGTTGACTGTGTTTTTTATGGTGCAATATGACTATGTCAGGATGTGGAAATTTTATCCTGTGCTAGCAATGATAAGAGAGAGCAACATTCTTAACAAGAGTTGATCAAAGGTCCCAATCAAATACCATGTCTTGGCAAATTACAGTTCATATAACAGATCTTATAGAAAATCTTTTCATTTCTCTGAATTTCACTAAATCAGAGAATTTCCTTGCTACTTTATTTGGTTTCCTTCCTCCCATAAGTAATTACTCTTTATTTTAAGTGACAGAATCACTTTAATTTTGCATTTTTCATCTTTATATAGACCTTGGCAGAGATTAATCTGTCCAGAATATTCTGAGTACTTGGCTACTGTATTTTGGGGCTGTAAATGGGATGCAGCAGGCAGCTTGTCTTTCCTCTGCTTTCGAGGTTTATTTGAATTTAAATTATACAGCAAAAGGGTATCTACTCAGACCTTCTCAGTCCTTACCAAAAGCAGAGAGAACTATGCTCAGTGTTGCTGCACATCCACCATTAAAATTACTACCACCTTGTGGAGGCTTAGCAAATCTCCCATGCTGCGAGAAAAAAGTCAATTAAAAACTCATCCATGATGAGGTCATACCCTTGTGTATTTTTTTGTTCTTTTTCTGTGTCTTGTCTCATGGCTTATAATCTCTTCCTTCTTGTTCTTTTCATATTTGTTTTTCCTTTTTAGAAAATAATTTTTTTTTCTACATACTTGTTCTGTCCCTTTTAATTTAGGATTTCTTCTTTTCAGGATCCAACTCCAACAGTGCCCCACTCCCTCCACTCCAGTTTATTTATACCCTTCTCTTAAAAAAGTGCAGAGATGCTTTTACTACTTTTACTATTGCAGTCTAGAGTGAACTGGATTGATTTTAAGACTTTCTTTTCCTTTCCTTTCTCCTTTACTCCAAGCTTCCACATAGAAGATCACAGAACACAAAAGTCTTTCAAATATAAGGATGTAAAGCAAAATACATGGAATTATAGACTTTTAGAATTTAACGGCAAAAATAAAGACAATTAAGAGTTTTGTTTTAGAGCAGAGAATATTTACTCATGAAGGTGAGGCAATTTATGGTCATTCAGGATATTGTTAATAAATACAGGGCCCACTACATTATCTAATACCAATTTAGACCCATAATCAGACAATAGCAATCAAAATAATAGCAACAAAGACAACAACAATCATCACTGTAAATTGATACCCATATTGTAAGGCATTGTACAAGGAGTTATTTCACTCTTATAGCAAACCTTTATGTAGCAGGTTATTATTTTTCTACCAATTTTATCAACATGGAAGCTAACACAGGAATTCACTTCATAAATAATAACTCAAGTTCTGTAAAAAAACCAAGTTCTGTAAACCTAAGTCTCTTTAACTCCAAAATGTGTCCTACATGGTGGCGTAAAGCAGCCTTCTTGTACTGGTTCATGAGAGCTGCTTTTTAGCATCTTTTTCCACCTCAGTGTTCAGTGACATCATGCTAACAGCTTGACATCAGCCACAACAGAAATCTTTACAACACGGACATTGGCTAAGGCTACATCAGGGAATGATGTTTATTTGCCAGAGAGATCAGAGTTGCTCACATGTACAGCACATCACTGCTACAGGTGTTTTTTTATAACATTGTTCTTTTTCACAATGAAATGAGATTTTAAGCATGAATTACCAGTAAAATCTTAATCATCTGATGACTATAACATTTGTGGAAAAACCTAAATTAAAATTCAAATGTCTGCACATTCCAATTTACCATTCTTTTTGCCATCCCTTGCTGGAATTTTTTTCTGTTGAAATCTCAAGTCCACCAGTGTGTTAGACATGGAACGTTTCATTGAATGAACAGAAACCCATTTAATATGACATAAAATGATGAGAGAGAATATATTTGTCAGGTCCAGGGACACTGAAGACGTTTGTCCCACAGAGTCCAACAGCAGGAAGTGTGTCTTCTCATATGGTGGTACAGAGACTAGAAATGCAGTCCTGAGTACCTTCACCTCATTCCTCCTGAACTTCCTGCTTTCCTGTAACACCTCTCTCTGCACCTCTCATGTTTGTAGACCAGTCTTTTTTGCTTAGATGTGACTTAGCCAATACCCTGATCCATCTGGAGTCTCATTCCAAGAGAGTACCACAAGATTCAGTGTTTTTGATTCCATTTCCCATTTCCCAGGGGAGAAACATTTCTCAGCCCTGCATGTCAGTTGTCTAATCTGGTGAAAATGGAATCTCTTACAAGCAAAGCTGAAGAAACAGGTTTTTCTAAGAAGAGAAGAAAAAGAGGTTTTTCTAAGAAGAGTATGGAGGAAAGGATATTCTTCTTAAGTACACTGACTTGAGGGAGGAGGGTACACAAGAAAGAGGAATAAAGACTAGATTATAGGCAATTTGGGGGTAGCTCTAGGTTTTACAAATTCCCAAATATCTGACATGCTGCCCTATACTTGGTATCTAATAAGAAACAGGAAGTGAAAGGGAAGAGGTGACTCTTAATGGGCAAGAGTACACCTCTCCAAACTGTAAAATGAAAAAGAAGGGAGGGAGAAATTCTATAAGAGAAATGGAAGATTAAGGATATTCTATATAGAGAGACCATCCTGGTGGTCAATACTGATTGTTACTAGTGATAACTACATGGATCTACCAGTTGTCAAAGCCTTTATAATTTCATTTCCAAAATCCAGATATGACATTCTCTTGGGAATCCTATTCAAGTTAAAACTTTACTGTTTCCAAATTCCTCCCCACTTTGCTTTACCCCCTTTCAAGGTTATGACTAAAAGCAGAACCAGTCTAAAAATAATCATTTTATGAAATTACATGCAAATAGAAGAAATCATGCCCAAATTGAGGAAAATGACCATGTTTTTCATAGTCAATCTTTAGAAAATAGCTTTTAAAATAAGTGCTATACCATCCTTACTTTTTTATGGTTAATGAGGAGCAAAATAAGTGCCCTCAGGATCAGAAGCTCTAGAGTTCAAATGATCAATGCAATTGGAAAAAACTTCCTAGACTGCATATTGGACTTAAAATATCATAAAAAAAGATTTTGTCTGTTTGAATGTTATTGCCTAAAGCCTTCACTTGTCCTGGAGAGTATTGTTAAGATTAAAATACTTGCACAAAAGTCAGTCTAAATTTTCCAAGATTTCAGGGAGAATGACAGTTTAGTCTGAGGATTTGACTTTATTTTATCCTTTTCAGTATCTGAATTTATTGTTAATATTTTATCTTTGAGATAAATGTAATATAATCAACTATTAATTTTGGGAGAACTAAATAGTCACATTGAGATTTACTCCTAGCACATTTTTCTTATAACTTCGTGTAATGTAACCTATTCTTCTTAAGTAACTCCTCTAGTGACACTATCACCATCTCACTACATGGAATTGTAGCCTACTAGGAACTGGAGGATGCATGTTCTGGTTGACTTGCTTTAAGATAAAATACAACAAACAATTACTCTAGTCTGCCTAATTTCTCTTTCTTTTCTCTTCCTCTTGTTCGCTATATTCCCCCCCGCCAGGTGTGAGA
This sequence comes from Talpa europaea, assembly GCF_964194135.1. NCBI lineage: Eukaryota > Metazoa > Chordata > Mammalia > Eulipotyphla > Talpidae > Talpa > Talpa europaea. The sequence continues at coordinate 100,300,246 of NC_140070.1, read as the reverse complement.
CAGATGGTTTTGCAGTTGAGAATAAATAAGGACCCAGAACAAATAAGGACCCCTTTATTCCATATTTTCTTCTGTTATACCCATGATGTTGCATTTACCTGGTTACCAGTGGGTGTCAAGGAAAAATGTGTGGTGGGCAGAGATAAGGACTTATACTGGACTGACTTTTCCTCAATGTACATTAGAATGACCCTGCCAATTGTTGAAATACTGAAATGCCTTTTTTACTTTTTGATAAGTAGTCATTGTTCTGTGCCCCCTTAATATATAACTGCTCCCCTCATCTACCATTCTGGCTTCCAGAGTTGCAACTACGGGATATCCTGGACCTCTCCACCACCAGTAGGAATGATACCTGGGCACAGAAAGAGACCTTAGTGCTTTGTTACTGATTTTTATTTTAAAAATTAATTAATTACTTATTTATTTTAGCTGTGGTAACATTAGGATTCCCTCCTCAACCCCAATCGGGTGTCACCACCATCATTACTGCTTTTAAAAACCACTCTTATTTTTTTATTTTATCCTCTGTGTAATTCAGTTTAATGCTTATATATTTTAGAAAAGTTTTCAAAGGTATTCTCCAATAGTATGCATGATTGTTCTCATATTAGATCTATTTCCTCTTCTTTCAGGAAGTGAAACGATCCTTGACCAGGGGTAAAATGAAATATCTCTGTCCAGCTCCTTTTCAGATCATCACCTTTCTGCACTTGGGTTCTGACTTTGTCATTGTTTTAGTTGGGGTGGTTTCCATTGCAAGTCATAGAATACCCAGTTCAAATTGATCTACTTCATATAAGTCTTTAAGGAAAGGCTTAAGGGGTGGCTTGATACCCAGGATTCACATGGTGTCACTTAGGACTTAGTCTCTTTCTCTCTATTTTGACCTCACTTCCTTAAGCCTAGTTAAATAATAAAAGCCCACTTGTTCTCTCAAATTAATCATTGCAGCTCTTGGCTATCACCAAAGAGAAAGAGACCAGGAACATTCCTCCAATGTCCCAAATGAAGATCTTAGAATTGTGTCTCCTGGCCTGCATTGACTAGATAAAGATCTAGTGTCCATCTCTGAGCCAATAACTGTGGCCAGAGGACTGGAGCCTGCTGATTGGCTTAACCTGGGTCACATTCTCCTCTGGAATGGAGGGGTTGGAGGAACATCCCTGAAAAAGCACAGACTGTGGTAGAGGGAGGATGGATCTTCAAGGGAAGGGGATTCTCACTTGCTGTCTTTGAGAACAGTAGATATTGACAGCAATGTGTCCAACAGTCATTGATTCACTACTTTTCCCCATTTTATATCCTATCTCAGAATGGACAATTCTTTGCATTAGTAATTTCACTCTAACAGTAAATTTTCAATCTCTTCTGACCACTCAGAATTTAGGCAACAAACACAAAACTTCACAAATTATATTTGTATGTTTTAAATTTGCTAACTTGGAGATTGTATTTATGAATATAAATTTTACAGGGTAGAGAACTTGTCTATCTGCTTCTCTGTTTTGTTCCTGTACCTACCAGGTGCTCAGTATTTATGAATAAATAGTTTCCTGTTATCAGTGCATTTTTATAAGAGGTGCAACTCTTTAACAGAATGCTGCTTGCCTATGTATTTGGCTGCACGGGGAAGTGTTGGTAGGACAAATTTTATAAATAGTTGTGATCTTTGGAAAGAAGAACACATTTCCAGGAAAGACTACTTGAAAAGTGTTCACAATATGTGGAATTCACTGGCTCTGTAACTTCCTGGGCCTTTGACATAACAAATAATCTCTTTCCTGTACCTCCTCTGGGGCTTCACTATTTAATTTGTTAATGCCCACTATCTGTGAGCTACTGTCAACTGGGTGCTCATATCCATGAGTCAAAAGGATAGCTTTGTGGTGGCACTGATCGTTTTTCTAGACTTGAGGGCATGAAGAAAACAGGGACTTTGCATTTCTGAAATCCCACTATTTATTCGTTGGTCTTTATGTGTACTGATCTTATTGTTTAACTTTATTCTGTAGCAATCACCGGGCAATAAAAAAGTGCTGGAGGAGGCTTGTTGTTTTCATCTATAGACTGGGAATTCATGGAGTTTTTTTTTTTAAATAAAAATAAATAAAAAAGATTTATTTATTTGTTTGTTTATTTATTTATACAAGCACTGGGTACAGTCAGAAGCGTGGGAGGGTGAGAGAATTCACCAGAGCCAGAGCGGGGAGCAGAGCAGGCAGAAGGACCGAAGCACACTGCTGAGGGGAGCAGCGGGCGGCAGGAGAGGTCGGCGGGCCATGTGGAACCCTCCTCCAGTGGCCAGGGAGCAGCCGGGGATGGAACCAGTGCTGCAGAGGCTGCGGGCAGCTTCGCAACCCAGCGCTCAACCGCTGCGCCACTGGGGAGGCCCTCATGGAGGTTTTTCAATTTCTGATTGTGAAAGCCCCACAGTTGTCAACCCCAGAATGAGGCATAAGTGCAATATGCTTATAATTCCTTTGATACTCACACTGGCCTTGAGAGGTAGCTGGGATGGGAACTGTCATACTTATATTTTACCAAGAAGGAAACTGAAATTCAAGCAGAAGTTACATAGTCTTTTGGAAGTCCATGGTTAGACATGCAGAAGTGGACCCAACTCAGGTTTCTGACTCTTAGTGTGGTAGCTTTTCCATCAGACTTGGGGGTATAATTTCTAGAGTTGCTTCTCATATCAAGGAAGAGCCCTATTGACATTCACTCTGCAATCACTTAGCTCTCTATGAATCAACTGTAGTGTCAGCTGCAACACTGGAATTGAAGCAGCAGAAAGTATCACCAGGAGGTTCTGCTTGGTTCCACCGATGTCCATACACTGCTGCTCCACCATGCCCACCCACAGTTCAAAGTCTTTGCACTGATCATCTTTCCTGTCTGTCCAGCGTCAAGTGTACTCTTTCTTCTTCTTTCATGTGGCTTCCTTTTCCTACCCGAGTTGAATTGAATGAGAGAGAAAGAATGAAAGAGATGTATGGCAATGCAATCCTACACCTGTCGTCTAATGGAATACTCAGTTTACTGATAGCCAGGGAGACTAATTGAGTCACTTATTTATATTTTTTTACGATAGTGTTAAAGTACTAAAAATATATTACTAAAAACTTAGAAAATTGACTTTCTTTTTTATTATTATGCCTAATTGTTAGAGTTGTAAAAAAATGTACATGGATCTTTGTATGTTTCCATTTAATTTTACTTAATAAGTGTTTTTTATACATTTCTACATAGTTAACACTGAACTCCTACTATGTACTAGGCGCTATTCCAGGTGGTTTTAACAGCCATACGGTCAATTGACTGAAATTTACTCAATAATTTATCGATAGGTATACATATCCTCCCATTTTTTTCCACTATTACAGATAGACATGCAGTAAGTATATTTGGGCATACAGCTTTTTCTACGTTTCTCATAAAATAGATTTCAATAAGTGGAATTACTGGGTCAAAGAGCAGGATTTTTTTTTTTTTTTTGCTCATTAGTATTTATTGCTAAATTGCTTTCCAGAAAGGCTGTTCAGATTTACAAAGCTATCAATTCAACTGAATCCTCATCAGTTTAACTGAACATGTCAATTAAACTAAATCCACATCAGCATCTGATTTTATCGATCAAAAAAATATGAGGGGGGAAGAAATGCTATCCTGTTCTTTTTTTTAAACTTGCAATTTGTTGCTTAACTTAGGAGCAGTGAAGATTTTTATATATTTTGTTTTCTGGTTTGTTTGTGTATTGCCTGTTTTCTTTTAGGACAGTGGATTTATAAATTGTGACAATTGCAGGTTAAATTGCTACAGCAGCCAAGTTCTTGGAGGTGACAAGTTCTCCCTAGTTACAATTTTGGTACCTTTCCTTGTCCTTACCCTGTTGCTAACTAATAGGACTGTGGCTTTTGTTGCATCTGACTATTTCCAGAAAGATGTTAATGGTCTCCCTTCCTTCTGCTTTACAAAGCAGCTGTGATGGAGCCAGGATGCTGGCGTGAAGGAACCACCGCAGGGAAAAAACCCACAGTGGCAGGAAATTACCCTAATAGGGTGAAAATTAAGAAACAACCCATGGCACAGCCTGTTTCCAGGATACGGGTGGTACTTTCACAGCTTAGCAATTATTCTCTTAGAATCAATTTGGTAGTTCTTAAAAAAAAATTAGATTTGAACCTGAAGGGTGTTAAAGAGAGAGGAATAAAAGCTTGGAAAATATTTAATTTTGTTTAATAAAGAAATTATTCTCATCTCCACTGAATAAAAAATGTAGTTCTTTTAAACATTATCTAGGTCTTACCTATTTTGTGCAAAACTTAATTGTGTCGTGTTGGGACTCATGAAGTGGGTGGATCCTACTGACGGAAAGGGCTAGAGACTTTTTATTCTTCATTTGCAGAAAAAATGCCAGGGATGTCATCACTGATGGGTGGTAGTATTGGGGTACAGGTCTCCTGGGTTTGGAAGGTGGAGTGGAGTAGCCAAGCTGACTGCTGCTTCAGTGGACCAATAGTGTGAGTGTTTGCACCCACTTGCTTCCAGGGCAGGGCTTGGAGCACGGGCCCTGTTACGCTGCCCCTCTCAGCTACTAATCACATTCTTACATACCTACCAGTAAGACTTATGCAGAAGGGATCACTCAGTTGTCTCTATTTCACCTACCGTTTTTTTTTTTTTTTTTTTTTTTTGCTTTGAGTTTTTAAGTCTAGAGTTGACTAAGGAATCTGCCAAATGCTGAAAAAAGTAATCTCTTGTGTGGAAAATATTCAATATTTGATAGTTTATTATTTCACTTATTCTGTGCACAGTTTGGCACATAATAACTCTGAGGAGTTAAAAATGGGAACATCTTTCCTTTAGTTTTGAAGGATGTTCTTTGGTTGACTAAAGATGCAGATATCTGATTGAGAACAGTGATGGTAGGTACTGGATGGTGAACTGAGGCAGACTGTACCTTGTTTATCTCTGGGACTCTGCAGTCTTGACACAGAGGTGGTGCTCAGTACCTGGTTATTGAGCTGAAGTAACTATACCATGAAGGACAGCTTCACTGTCATTCCCTGAAGCTCCCTTCTGAGGATGAGTAGACAGCCATTAGTATATTCAGTAGACCCCATTTGATTTTAATAAATTCATAGAATTCTGCACACTTATAGCATCACTGATTTCAGAGTTTGAAAAGACCTTAGAGTTTAGGTCTTTAATCTTGCCTCCTGTGGTTGTCAGAATTAAGCTAAAAAAGGGCCTCAAAATCTAGAAACAATGGATAAAACTAGAGGAGATTTAATAGGGATCTAACTGACATCCTTTAAACATTTTTTGAACATATCCTGTGTGAAACCTAGGTGAGAATGAGTTTGCAGAAATACCTAAGACCCAATCCTTGGTGTCAGTTTCTTAGTAATAGGGGTAGATACAAGGTCTGATTTCATTACAAAAGAAAAAATCAACTATACATATTCATTTATTTATTCATGTACTTGATTATACAATTTACTCGCTGACAGTGTCAACTGAGCATTAATGTAACAGACACAGTAGATGATGGAGAACGCCTGCTCAGAAAAGAATTAGAGACTTTAGTCAACCAATCTGACTTGAATATTTCCAGGGATTGGACTGTACTTTGCCTCCCCAAGTGGGCCATCTATTTAAAACATCTCCCTAAAGAAGTCATATCAAATATGAATGTTAATACAATGGCCCTAATACTACCATGTGAAAAACCATAGGAAAATTATTCCTTTCCACATTATAATCCTGGAAATAATTGTCTGAAACCTCTACTTATTGTTAAAAACTTAATTTGAATGTCATCTCTTCTGTGAAAGCTCTGTGAAGCTCCCCAGGAGTTGTTTCTTTTCCTTTATTACCACAGGCATGGAGTCCTAAAACTTGCTATTTTTTAGAACATCCTAGGGAATAATTAAAAATATAGATTCTGGAGCTACACTCCAGAATATTAATAAGATTCCTCAGAAACTCATGTAGCAGTTGGCTCACAAGCTAGTATTTGTTAACTACTGCATAGGGGAGACGAACTTGTATTTATGATGAACTTTGTGCTTTCGTGCTTTTTTTTTTTGTGACTAAGAGTATTTTCTTCTTTTTTTATATTATTCTTTTTTTATTTTTTTACATCATTGTTCATTTTTAAACAACATTTGCTTCTCCCCACCCCCTCAGGTGTAGTCCCCATAGAGTTTCCTTCACTAATGCACCCCTCATGCTGTCTTGTTTAGTTGTCATATCCATGCATTCTTATTATTTTGCAAATATCTCCATTATCACTTATTGCATTACAATTTATCTCATTGACTTTTTTCCCCACCACAGTGGAGAGTCTTAATTCATTTTTGATATTTCCAAATATTTACCATAGCACTATTCATACAGTAGAATCTCCATAAGTGATTGTCCAATAAATTAATGAGTGGAAGGCAGGAAAAAAGTTGATGTCAACATTTGGGCCAGACTCTGATGTAGGAAAATTAAATCAAGATTTTCAGAAAAGCTCTAGGTTACATCTTCTTTCCTGCATCTAGGTCAGAGGGCTAGATGGGATAGGACATTATTCTAGGAGGTGGGAAATGTGGCTAATAGTCTCAGGTTGGCCACCAAATAATTGCAAAGGCCCAAGGTTTCTCATTTTTTTAAAGGATTTATTTATTTATTTATTTATTTATTTATTTATTTATTTATTTATTTATGCAAGCACTGGGTATAGTCAGAAGTGCGGGAGGGTGAGAGAATTCACCAGAGCCAGAGTGGGGAACAGAACAGGCAGAGTGACAAAGTACACTGCTGAGGGGAGCAGCGGGCAGCAGGAGAGGTTTGTCGTGCCATGTGGGACCCTCGCCAGTTGGCGGGGGATCAAACCTGCACTGTAGAGGCTGAAAGCAGCTTCGCAGCCCAGCACTCAACCGCTGTGCCACCAGGGGAGGCCTAAGGTTTCTCATTTGTAAAGAGAAGGGATTTGGCTATATAATCTGTTGGCTTCTTACTAAGTACTACAATTTATTTAAAGTCCCTGATGTCATCCTTTGGGTCGGAATAAAGAGGAAGATGATTTGTTGAGGGGGGTAGAGGGAGGGTATAGAGAGAGGAAAGGGGGAGAGAGAGGGAAGAGGAGGGAGGGAAGAAAGGGAGAGAGAGAGAGAAAGAGAGAGAGGCGTCTTATTTATTAATTGTTGGTTATCAGCTCAATAAAGATTCACCACAGATTTCATTGAAGGGACAGTGAGGCCCTTCATTTCAGAGACTTGCTTTGAATGGTTTGAAACAGTTACCACCTAATGACTCTGCTGTATTCCTGGAGCCCTGAGCAGCCATTTAACATTCAAGCAGCATAGAGCCAGTGAGAGCTCCCAACAGAAAAGGGAATTAACTGTTTGGTGTGTTTTAATAAGTGAGTGAGCAAAGATCATGTGAATCGATTATCAATTTGGCTACCTTTCTTGCAGGGCTTGTGTAGAAGAATTAAATGCAAAGAGGCTGTATGTTTACCAAAGAGGAATGCACCTTGAAGTGGATATTAGGATTCTTGTAATTTTTGTAATGCTTTGGAACTTTTTCTCCCCTTTCCTTATTTCTGTCAAGAGCATATATTAGAGATGAAGGTGAGAATCACTTTAAAAATATGAAAAGATATAGGACCAGCATGCAGAGGACCTAGTCCTTTAATAGGTACAGGTGAGATCATTTCAGTGTCTTTCTGTTAGTCCAAAGGTCGCTGTCACTCCAGGGACACTAGAAGATGATACTAGAAGAGGACACTAGTCCTTTAATAGGTACAGGTGAGATCATTCCAGTGTCTTTCTGTTAGTCCGAAGGTCGCTGTCACTCCAGGGATACTAAAAGATGACACTAAATTTGTCCTGTCACTGGGTCGGGTGCCTTACTTAAGAGTGTTTCTGTTGATTCCATTGTACTTGCTTGAGGAAGAGAGTCAAAGACAATGCATCAAAAAACTGAATTGATCACATTTTATCTCCATATGTTCACTGTTGGATAATAACAGGAAAAGGGACTTAGAATAATCCTTGTTCTAGTTCTTCCCTCTTTCTTCTTTACATTCCTTGTCCTCATTCTTTGCTTTCAAATAGGGAAACACAGCTATTTATATATTCATGGCTGCTGACTATTGTTCCTCTGAGAAGGCAGCTTGGGGAGAGACTGATACATGAACCTGTGAGAAAGGAAGGAAACAGGTCCCTGGGCAACCACTTTCTTGAACCAACATCTTCCTCCATTCCCTCTTTCTACTTGGGGGCACCTCTGTGATGACACCCCACAGAGGTATGTTTTATCTTGTCAATTTCTTACTGCTCTTCTCTGAGCACAGTGCTAGGCATGTTATAGCTTCTTGATCATTGCTATTGTTGGGCTTATTAAAATAACCTCTCAAAATCTATGAAATCATGAACATTCACCTGTCAATTTTTAACTGTTGGAACTTTCCTGGTATTCATAAGTTTCTCAAGCCTGACTTTCAAATGACTGAGTAGTTGAATCGTAAAAGTTCAAAGATATACTGTTTTAATTTCTAATAGTTTACTTTTGGGTCAAATAAACTGGTCCCAAGAATGAGAAGCCAATCTTAATAAAACATGAGAATGGAAGTGACAATGATAATGTTACATTCTTTTTAACTTCATGAAGTAACTACAGATAACCCAAAGCAGCAGTTTCTTGGGGAAGTGATGAAAGTTCAACTAAGAGTTTGGAAAAAGAATGAAATAAAGGCAGTGTTGTATTTTTCCCAACTGGGAAATTGTGAACGCCGTGTACCAGGCTGGCTGTGGACAGTGGAACCACTTAGGGTTTGGCCATCTCTTTCTTGTCAACATCTCTGTTGCTGTAGGTGCCCTTCACCTCAGGCCTCCCAGGTTGTCATACTCATGCCCAGGTGGCTTGGTTCTCACTTCCTGCATCTTTCTCACTCTGCATGTCAGACTCACATATGTCTGCCTGCCTAGATGTGCTTGGTTGAACAAATTACTTATATATAATGAATTAAATTATAGTGAGACACTTCAGGGCTGCAGCGAGAGCCAGGGATCATTTTAGAGTTCCCTACAATAGCCTCTGCCAGAGCGCTGAGGACTTGAGGTGGATAGGGTCTAATGAGCTGCCATGTGACTTGGGTGAACTAGAGCTCCAAGGAATGGCCTCTTAGAAATGTTGGGTGATGGACTAAAGAGTAAAAATGTGGAAACCTCAGCTTCGGTGAATTTCCTTTCTCCAGAGTCTTCAGGAGGACCCTAAATTCTTCCTTGAGTACTTTGTTAAAGGATCAGCTTTTCCATTCCCACTTGGCAAGATGATTTTCTTTTCATAAATTATTTGCATTAAAGCTTTGAAGTAAAAGTCCTTCCTGTACTGTTAGATAAAGCATATTTATAGCTCCTTTAAAAGGTCCCCAGTTTAACATATTTGTGTGATTTCTCAAGCTTCACACACATTTTCCCAGATACTTATCATGGTACATGTTGAGAAAGTATGTGGTATTTTGATTCAGATTAATTTTGGTTTATGTCCTCTCTATCTTTAATAGCATTGCTATTTTTACTAGCTGTGTGGCCTTGGTCAAGTCACTTACCTCTTTTGAGTCCTAGGTGTAAAATCGTTTCCTTGACACCCATCTTCCAGGGTTATTGTTGAAGGGAAATATATAAAACTCTTAATGTGCTGGATGTAAAATACTTAACATGATGCCTGGTATTAAAAAGCAGTTAAAAAAAAAAGTAGCTCAATGTGCTATATTGATGCTCTTGTAGGCATCAGATACTACTTTACCTGATGTAAATTTTTCCAATTTATAAACTATTATATTACAAAGTGATATTACTTACTGTGAGTTAAAAGCCTCTCTTCTCTTGTTCTTCCTTTCCAACTTTTCTTTCTTTCTCATTCAATTCTTAGTCTTCTTCCTTCTCTTTTTAAAAAATCTTTTATTGTCTAGTGTCTTATTTCAGATGTAAAATCCTTTTGTTAATTTTGCCCCAGTGGTTCAGTATTTTCCTTAGCACTATTTTCTTGTGATTATTACAAACTAAAATTCCATAACTTTATTTAAATATTTAATCTGTACCTAGTATTGGACATCAGTACTGTCCAATAGTGCCACAACATCATTCACAAATGTGAGCCACACATGTAATTTTTAGTTTTTTAGTAACTGCATCAAAATGTCAAATTGGCCTTGATTTTATTCAGTTGTAATTGTCAGTTCACATTTGATAAATTTGTGATGTAGGGGTTAAGCTGAGTGGAGCCAGGATTGGGTTTTCTCCTGGTGTTGATAATAGGCTGTTGACGAAAAGATCAGATCCTGAGCCTCTAACTCTCTCCTGCTTCTTGTTTCTTTGCCTTGGGGGTTGGGGAAGCAACTGGCAAGTCAAGGCAATGGATGGAGCAGGGTAGGTGTAAAGAGAGAAAGCTCAGGCTCTGCTGAGTCCCGTTGCTAAGCAACAGCATGCAGGGAGCAGATACATGCATATGCCTGCTAGCATCCTGTTGTCTTAGCAACAGATCATTTGGGTGGAGGGCTGGGGGAGGAGAGAAACTGGGTTTACATTATTCAAAGTTCCCCTGATCCTAGAGTATCCCCAGGTTTGCGCTCCATGTGTTCATTGACTTAATCACTCTGCATTCTCTGAAGCTGAGGTTTCCATATTTTTACTTTTTAGTCCATCACCCAACATTTTAAGAGGCCTTTCTTTGGAGCTCTACTTTACCCAAGTCACATGGCAGCTCATTAGACCCTATCCACCTCCTAGTCCTCAGCAAGGCAGAGGCTATTGTATGGAACTTTAAAATGATCCCTGGTTCTGAGTGTAGCCCCGTGGGACAAAATTAAATGTTCACTTGCATGGAAACTTACATTCTAGTTGTTTGGGATGTGAAATAATGCTAAGCCATTATCATTAGCGCCAAAGCTGTCACTGTGAACTTTTCATTCAGATACAAAGATTAAGAAAGAGGACAGAGGACAGGGTGGCCTTCCTTTTGTTGAACTCTGTGATGTTCAGTAACTTGCCTTTAGTCCGGTCTGTTCACCTCTCACACTTGACCATATGCCCCCAAGTATTGCGACCACAATTTTTATTTGTAGTCTTTTTTTCTCAGTGTTTCATCACTGACACAGATCCAGGCACAAGATGTGTGAATACATTAAATGGATGCCCTCGGAGGAGCCTGTGATAATATAAGTGACAATACTTAGAGTACACTGCCCAGCGAAAGTGCAATGTATAAGTATTAGTTACTAATCCTAGATGCCTGACTCAAATCCTGTGCTCTCTGGTTCCAGAGATCACCTCTCTCACATTTGGACCTTGAGAGGCCCCTAGCTTGTCCCCTCAAATTGGATGCCCTCTTTTGAGATTCTGTTATGTCCAATTTCTTGTGGTTAAGAACTAAACTTTTACTGTCTTATGCAGTTTGTGAACCTATGGCTGAGGTCCTGCCTGTAACTTTCAGGTTTTCCAAATGCTACCTGTTGGCTCTTCTGCCTTTTGCTTTATCCTAGGGCCCCCACCATTTTCTTGCACTGTCTCATGATACATCTGTAGTCAGAGGGCTTTTAGAAGTCATTTGCTTCTCTTGACTCCCACCTATTGCCTGTTATTGCATCTTCTGTGGATGCTTGGTGACTCTTCTGGGGAAGTCCTTTCTCTTCTGTAGCCTGTCTTTCTAATTTGGGTGTATCTGATGGGACCAGAATTATTTCTAGTTATCTTTTCTTATATTATGATAACTACCTCAGTCCTAATGCCTGCCTACTAATACCCACTTTACTGCCATTGTCCTTTCCAGTCACTAAGAAACAAACAAAAAGTCTTTTCTACAGTTTGATTTAATCAAGAACTTAATTATTTATTGCTTTATGCTATTAATTAATTTTTTTCATAGTAAAAACATGTCATTAGATGTAGGAAAAAAACACCAATGCTTAAATGTCTGTTCAATATTTAGTGCAGGGTTAAGCTCACCGTATTAGTAACTAAGATATCCTTTTTGAATGAAAGTGAATATAGGTTTTAATATTTACCATTGTGATCAAACTAAGCTTTTGAGCTTCTTCTGATGTGGGAGTTGCCAGCATATGGTCCAGTATCTAAGTGAAATAATTAAGATACTAAATAGGAGAGGAGACTAATTCTTTTTAAGTGGTGCATTATTTTGTTGTTTTTTCTATTAGACTTATATTTGGTTGTATATGCCCTGAATAAATAATAAAGATCTTCTGAATCAACTTTATATGTGTGTGTGTGTGTGTATGTATAGATACACACATGGATTTCCATTATGTATTATATATGATATATATACTGGCACATATTGATGTGAAAATATGTGTATTTGTGTGTGTACATATAGATACACTTCTCATGTATATACGTGTATATTACATTCATATATATACTGCTTTGAAAATTTATTTTGTCACTAGACTCAATCATGAGAAAGACATGTATTTGTAACCAAACTTCAGACCCACTGCTAACTGAAGACCTTAAAAGAAGGAAATGAAGCCTGCCACAGTTTGGGCCAGATAATTCTGTCCCTACCTCTTGGCCTCTTTTTCCTACTAATTGTTTTATTCTATTAGAATAGATTTTCACTGAAGATTTTCTTAATCTTTCTTCAGATGATCCAGCAGATGTTTTCTCTCTTATTTGCAAAGAGACCTTATCTCACAGGTAACTACAAAATTTGCCTATTGTCTCTCATCAGATCCCCCAAAGGTGGCATATAGGGTGGGGCTATTGAGAAGGAGCTGGGGTGGAAACAGTATTGCTCCAGGGCAAAGATTATGTTGGTTTGGGGATGAGCACAGTGAGAGAATTTTTCTTACCCTAACCCTTAAGGCCCCTTCTGGAAGAATGCATTTATCAGAAGGGTGCTTGGAAGAAGTAGGTAGAATAGCTCTTTTATATTGGTCTCTTGAATGATAATAAGGCTCTTCTCCTCTGGGTGCTCGGGTACATACAAAGCTGGTATAACTAAAGAATTTGACCCAGCAACCTGGATTCTGTCGTGTTAGATAAGGTCTGTTCTGTCCATTCAGGGAAATGTGTGGCTGAAGGTCACGGCTACATTCTACAAATCTCAGGCCTATAAATCATTACCACATTTTCAGTGACTAAAGTGTCCAGCAGAAGCTTATGTTCTTGACGATGAAGACAATTCAACCTTATTGAATATTGAACCTGGATATTATTAAAAATTCCCTTTTGTAATTGAAAAATGGTTAAAAAAATTTCCCTGATTCCAACAGCTCTAAAGTTTGTTTTTCAGGAAACCAAAACTCCTGAGAGTTGTAACGTGGAATCAGAGATAAATGCCAGGGCATTCCTCCAAGTCCTTCAGAATGATGGAAAATTAGGTTCCATCTCCCTAACCTGGGGTGTGTTATAATTTTGCAGCACACAATAGGTGGTAGCTATATAGGCTATGACATTGCTAAAGAAGCAGTAGGGTGTTCTAAATCCCCTGCTTTCCTTACCTTTTTTATGATCTACTTGGCTTTGGAGATGCTGACCAGGCTCTGCAATTCTCACCTCCAAAATAGCACTCTCGGGAGCACTTGGTGGGGTAGTGCTGTCACAAATACTCCACTCCATGACTGAAGATCTTAGCAGATGCCTGTGTCCTCAGAACTCTTATTTTATATTTGGCTTCATGTGATGCTCTTCTCATGATGTAAGTGTGGTGTGGAACAAATGTTATGGGATCACCCACAGTAAAAATAACTATCCTCTTAGAAATTCTTTGTGTACCTGGATGATTAACTGTGACTTGTTCTCTGCACGGTTCCAGAAAAATGTGTCTACTGTGTTCCTTGTCATAGTCTGACTGTGGCTATGCTGCATGCTGGGGATCACTGTCCTTTGTGCGGTAGCTCCTGATTCTTGTATGAAAAAATCACCAGTTCATTCATCACTCATCAATCATTTCCCTCAGTGACTCATCATCTGAAAGTTTCATTCCTTAGTCCCCCTTTCTGAGACTGGTAAATAGCATGTCACTCCAGCAAAAGGCAGAGGGGGCGGCAGCCCATCTGGACCCTTAAGTTTGATTTCATATTTATGAAACAGCTTAAATGTCAGTTTGAGTGAAAAACGACACCTTCTCCCGCTTCTCACATTAGTGCCTGTGGCTGCCGAGTGCTTCTTTCCTTCTTTCCTGTTTCTTAAGGCAGCTTGTGGCTTCTCTCCTTGGTAACTCTAGGGCAGGAATGGCAAGGGGATTGGATGGATGGAACCATGGTGCAGTAACCTCACGAGAGAGGCGAAAGACAGAAATTGGGAGAAATAACAAAGATCAAATGAAGAAATAGTCTGGCTGTGTAGGGAGTTTTGATAAATGGTGAGAACCTTGAGATAGTCTTATGTTATTTGCTCTGTATGTTTTAGGTTGAAAAAAAGTAAATATAAACTTCAGAAAATAAGGATTTAGTAAAATGAATCATCTATAATTCTACTACACTAACAGTTATGATGCTTATCTAGATGTATTTCTTCTGACTTATTTTTTTATGTACATATTGTTTTCTAAAATTCAAAATAAAATGTGCATGTAAAGGACCGAGGACTCCACAATAGCTCAGGACTTTAGGAAAATGTTAGCTTGGGCCCAAAGAAAGCTTCATGAGAAAAAGGCAAGTGAGGACAGAAGTGAAAGACAGTATTGCTGTTTCTGTATATTGTCCTGGGGGGATAAGACAGTCTCATTAATGGGGTTTTCTTTCTTGCTGGAAGATTGGGAAATTTGTGCAGCATTGAGAAATGATGTATGGAAATGTGATGACACATGCGGAGTTGCTTGTGAGGGGGGCATGCATCCTACATGGAGCCTTTGTGTGCCTGGAACACACTGACAAAGGGAGTGAGAGAAGGCTCCACACTGCTGATCCTCAGCAGCTTCAGAGCTCTATCGGGGTGAAGAACTGCCTTTTTTTGGCCATGCACTGGGGACAGATGCCATATAGAAGTACTAGAGTGTAATTAAAGGGTTATTTCACATCTTTTGTAAAGTGAAATAGTGTAAAGCAAAGAATCAGTTACCAGTAATTTATTTGGAAAAAATTTTGAGGGATCCTAGATCTAAGCAGTAACCTACCAAATCATACCAAATAATGCACAAAACCTAAAATAACACCAACTATAGTAAAAGCAGTAATGATGTGATAAATTTACAGCCTGTATAAAGTAATTCCCAGGGAAGGAGCTTGGAACACTTGCAGCTAGGGATGCACACTGCTTTTAGAAGGGCTTCTGCAAAACAGATGTTAACTGTTTTGCTTTTTGAAATTTTCTTCAGATTTTTTCCAGTTAGTGAAATAGGTTCTGATTGTAGGTCTTTTGTAAAAGCCAAGTGGCCTACTGCTCTTTATCATTGGTAGTTACTGTTAAACAAGGCACTGCATTCTGGTCAAACTGCCTGGAGACAGAAACCCAGGAAGCCTTTGGATCGGGTTTCCAGCTGGGGACCCAGAGGCGGAATTTATATACTCAAAGAAAAAGCAGAATAGTCCCTGTTCAGGTCTGCTGTGCAAATTCAGCTAGAAGTTAGTCAATTTCCCACTGGTGCAATAATAGGCACCTGTTCCCATTGGTGATGCGTTAGTAGATAAGTGATTGGTCCAGTTTGGATCGTGGGCCTAGACGGTCTGTGGAGGCCAGCTTTGTTTCTTCCTGAGATGGTCTGGCCTTGCCTGGAGGTACCTGGGGCCAAACCCTCAATCGTCTCCATTTTGGTTTTCTGAAGACCTAGGAGAATCCATTTTGTTTTCTTTTTCTCTCTCTTTTTTATATTTCTTGTCAGTACAGGCACCTTGAGAAACAGAAAAAGGGCTAATTGCCTTTATGAGAAGTTTTAAAGAACTTTCTAGCTCTGATTTTTTATTTTATGTGGGAGGCAGAAGAGAGCAGCAGATCTATGGAGTGAATGGAGAACAGTGGAGGCAGTAGGTCTGACAGTGGTGATGTGAGTGGCAGGTAGAATAAAGGGGTCACTCTAGCAGT
The DNA here is from genome assembly GCF_964194135.1 of Talpa europaea. Lineage (NCBI taxonomy): Eukaryota > Metazoa > Chordata > Mammalia > Eulipotyphla > Talpidae > Talpa > Talpa europaea. The sequence goes on along the minus strand of NC_140070.1, from coordinate 100,284,203 downwards.
GGTCAAACTGAGGCCAGTCTTCCTAAAACCTCTCTGAGCAGTTGCCTCAGGGAAATGCCAGACAATAGGTAGTAGTTCTGTAGCAGGGTGGTGCCCAGGAAAGGGGAAGGTTCCAGGTTTCCTGCCCCACCCAAGGGAGGGTGGAGCTGAGCAGAGAGAGAGAAGCTGCAGAGGAGACTGAGGACGGAAGGAAGCAGGATGGAGAGCCAGAAGGAGGCCCGGAGGAGGCACACGGAGCCGAGAGACACGTGAAGAAACTGCACTTGCCTTTTGGTCGTGGATTGGTTGAAACAGATGTGTGTGAGAGACCTGTGGGGATGTGATAATGGCAGTATTTGTCTTGATTTTGATTTTGCTCTTTTCCCTCCAGACTTGTCTGGTTGTTTCTAATCCTTTTCTGTGGGTCCCTACTGGAAGATGCTTTAGACTTGTGGCAGGCTTTGGGGCCTTGCTCTGGGCCAGTCCCATTTGGATGGACTTTTACCCACGAGGGTATGGGTAACTTTGGGTGCTTGATTTAGAAACTATATTCTTTGTCTTTTCTGTATTGATCACTAATTGCATTAAAGTTCCTTCCCACTGGGGCCTCACTGGTGGCACAGGCGGTTGAGCGCAACGTAGTGAATCTGTCTGCAGCCTCTGCAGTGCCAGTTTGATCCCTGCTGGCCTCAGAGCAACCCACATGGCGAGCAGACCTCTCCTGTCTCGCCAACTGCTCCCCTCAGCAGTGTAGTTCGTCAGTTTGCCTGTTCTGTTCCCCGCTCTGTCTCTGGTGAATCCTTTCACCCTCCCATACATCTGGCCAGTACCCCGGTTCTTGTATAAATAAAATAAATCTTAAAAAAATCAGATATTTAAAGTTCCTTCCCACTAAAGTTTCTTTTGTTTTGTGTTGATGCAGCAGATGCAGAACCTATTTAGAGCAGGCAGGTTTGCAGGGCTTGGGGTGCCCCTCTCCCTGCCCTGTAGCAGTTCAAGGGGTAGGGGAAATACCTTTCTGCAGGACTGCCTGATTGGTACTCACAGGTAATTGCAGACTTGTAGATGCCATCTTACAAGGCACAGCAGAGGTGGGTGTGAACAGTGCCCAGTGCCGAGGTGCACCTGGCAGATCTCGGGAGAGAGACTGGATAACAATTACTGAAACTGGTAAATTTTGGTCTTCTGTTTTGTTCAAAGCCAAGTTCTTGGGTGGGTGGAAAGTCAGCTGCTTTACTGTGTTTGTTATTTGGAACTGTCTTTGTCTTCTCTAGGAGGAGGTCACCATTGTTCTGTTGGGTGGAGTGATTGTGAAGCAAGGAAACTTCACTTCAGTCCACAGGTCGGTTGTACCATCTTTTGACATTGGAACTTTCAGAGCTGTTAATATACACTGTTTGATAAAGGTTTGAACTAATGAAAGTAACTGGAAGAAAAATGATGCTTTTCTTTTTAATCTCTACTTGTCTAGATTTTCTTGTGCCCTTTTTCTTAGGTTAGAAACTATTTAATCAATGCTTTTTTCCCCATCAAAATTATATTTAAATATATATCCATTGCTAGCTAGCCTTAGTCATTAATTTTAATGATTGTAATTTAAAAATACATTTAATTATTTTGGAGTTGTGGGTTGCTTGGGTTACTTATACTTTTTGCTATTATAATATATGCTACAATGGATATCTCACAGCATATCCCTTTTCTCTCTCTCATTCACCCCCCAAGTTTTGGACTTTTTTATTTGAATTGTATTCCTAGAAATGGAATAATGAAATATTGGGTCACAAATATTACCAGCCTCCTCTTGAGATATATATTTACACACACACACACGTATGTATCATGTGATCATGTGAGATATATATACATATATATATATTTGATAAAATAGGTAAAAAACCTCAAAGGGTTAAGTTTCACTCAGGATTTCTGCATAAAGATGTCAGAATTAAGGTTCATAGCTTTGACAGAATTCTTTCTTAATTAAATGTGGTGGGCCACAACTTCTACCTGCATGTGAACCCAAGCCAGAAAATTGGCTAGTGGGAGTTTCATGGTGGTGAGAAAGAAAAAGAACATTATTTTATTTTATTTTATTTATTTTTTTTTTTTATAGTTGGTTAAGTTTTTATTTTTTATTTTTTTTTTTTATAAATTTTATTGTTATATTCCCCATACAATTGCAGCCCCCCCATTCTGACCCCAATCCCTCCCCTCCCGCCCCCGCCCCCCTAAAAGTGTCTCTGGTTCATAGTTTTTTGTTGATTTTGATTTTCACTTTCTTATATTCATTTTCCTGGTCCCTTATTTAAGTTTTCTAGATTCCTGCTATGAGTGAGACCATCCGGTATTTTTCTTTTTCTTTTTGGCTTATTTCGTTGAGCATGATCCTTTCCAGCGCCATCCATGTTGCTGCAAATTGCATGTGTTTATCTTTTTTGAATGCTGAGTAATATTCCATGGTATATATGTACCACATCTTCTTGATCCAGTCATCTATTTTTGGGCATTTGGGTTGTTTCCAAAGCTTAGCTATTGTAAACAGTGCTGCTATAAACATAGGGGTGCAGGTGTTCTTTGGAATTGATGTTTCTGTGTCCTTTGGGTAAATACCTAGGAGTGGAATTGCTGGATCATATGGAAGCTCTATGTTTAGTAGGTCCAGAAATCTCCACACAGCTTTCCATAGTGGTTGGACCAGTTTGCACTCCCACCAACAGTGCAGAAGAGTTCCTTTTTCTCCACACCCTCGCCAACATTTGTTGTTGCTAGTTTTTTTAATATGTGCCATTCTCACTGGTGTAAGATGGTATCTCATGGTAGTTTTGATTTGCATTTCCCTGATGACAAGTGATGTTGAACATTTTTTCATATGCCTGTTGGCCATTTGCATTTCCTCTTCAGAGAAGTTTCTTTTTAGCTCTTCTGCCCATTTTTTGACTGGATTATTTTCTTTGTTGTTGTTGAGTCTCATCAGCTCTTTGCAGATTTTTGTGATCAGTCCTTTATCATTAGTGTTGGGTGCAAAAATGTTCTCCCAGTTGGTGGGGTTTCTCTTTGTTTTTGTTATTGTCTCTTTTGCTGTGCAAAAGCTCTTTAATTTGATGTAGTCCCAGCTGTTTATCTTTGCCTTCACTATCACTGCTTTGGGTGATGTGTCTGTAAAGATGTCTTTGATGTGCAAATCACGTAGTGTTTTGCCTATATTTCCTTCTATATATTTTATGGTTTCAGGTCTTATGTCTAGTTCTTTAATCCATTTTGAGTTGATTTTTGTGTATGGTGTGAGGTAGTGGTCAAGCTTCATTCTTTTGCATGTAGCGTCCCAGTTTTCCCAGCACCATTTATTGAACAAACTTTCTTTGCTCCAATGCATAGTCTTTGCTCCTTTGTCAAAGATTAGTTGACCATAAATCTGTGGGTTTATTTCTGGATTTTCTATTTGATTCCATTGGTCTGTATGTCTGTTCTTGTTCCAATACCATGCAGTTTTGATGATTATGGCTTTGTAGTAGAGTTTGAAGTCTGGGAGTGTGATGCCTCCATTCCCTTCTGAAAAAGAACATTATTAAGGTCGGTTATGTTTGCCAGGGCAAGGTCTGGACTAAGGGAGAGAAAGAGAAAGAGAAAATGTACTTTGTGTAAATCTGAGCAAAAGCAGAAAGTAGAGTGTAGCATTAATTAACGAAAGTGAGAAAACCAGGTATCTCCACCCTACTTAGTACACAGAGTGGTTGCCCTCGGGAGCAGGCGGTCCTGAGTCAGGGAAGGTGAAGGAAGAGCCAGACTGAAACTAAGTGCTAGCAGCGCATATCCAATCAAAAAAAGAAATAAGTAAAGCCAGCATCAAGTTTTCTGGAATAATTCAGAGAACTGACTTCTCTGATTGATTTTTTTAAGGACATTAATAAGCAAATTACTTAAGTATAATATATATTTTTAATTATAAAATAATATCCACTCCACAGAACATTTAGAAAGCATAGGAAACAATAAGGAAAAAAGTAGAAATATCACAATTCTCGTACCAGATTTGTGGAAGACTGTGTGTGCCTTGGTGGTGAGTATGGTGTGGTAACAGCTCTGAAGAGATGTGATCCTATACCTCTTAAGTCATATAGAGTGGGTAAACCAATGGTACAGCAGTAAAAACAATACAAAAATCCAGCAAACTCCAAAAACAAAAAACTATTGTTAAGATAGCTATTTATTTCTATTTTTTGATTCATGTGCTTACACTTGTGCTGTCTGTCTGTCTGTCTCTCTCTCTCACACACACACACGCACACACATGGCATCATACTTCATGTAGAGTTCTGTAGATAATTATATAGATTAGATATACTAGAATATACTTAAACTTCTTATATTGTTGGCTTTTATGTTGCTTTTGAAGTCTTATATCTAGCAATAAGATGAATATACTGTTATCGATATATTAATTTTTAAAAATGCTTTCTGAAAATCTTTTTCAGACCACATTCCTTGACTTAAAATGATTGGGTCATAGAAAATTAGGGTTATTTTAAAGTTGCCATATTTAGACCTGAAGTGATATAAGCCCATGGATCTTCTTACACCCTTACTAACAAAAATTTTCCTTTGAAGGCAGTGAATACTAATTTCCCTTCATACCCTCCACCTCTCTATCCCAACCTGGATACTGAAGTTAATATTTTTTTAGATAAAAGAAAAAAGCGTCTTCTAGGAAAGCCAGTGTTAGAAAGATGACAGCTATAGTGAGAATGTGTGCTAGAATAAGACTGAAAAGGAGATTAAGAAACTCAAATGAGGTTGATTTCCTCAATAATTAAGAAGCGTCAAGTGGCATTAAACACAGGGTGCTATCAAGACCCTATCCTGTTCTATTATGAGAGAAAAAGGGGATGGAGGGGAGAGAGTGAACTTTGATATAAAAGGGGAGTGATGCCTCAAATCCATTTTGGAAATGGGTATGATATGAGCCACAAAAAATATTGATAAATCATTATACTTCTTATTTTATATGAAGTCAGAATTCTCTGGCTAACTAGCATTTTTTATTAGAAGGTTCAAATATTGGAAAATTCAACTATCACAGTTTTCAGTATCAATGCAATTATATATAGGTCTAAAACACTATTCAGAGTAATGCGTTGTAATTTTTGTTTATATGTTTAATATTAAGAGAATGCTCTTTTTCTGATATTGGCTGACTTTTTCAGCCAATTCTATTTTATTTTATTTTATTTCATTTCATTTCATTTTGTTTTTATATAGTCCTGTAGAGAAACAGTTCTCCAGTACTTTGATGTAACCCATACACAAAGGTTATTATTTTTTTTATAGAGGTTTTTTATTTTAAAGATTTATTTATTTATGCAAACACTGGGGTATAGGCCAGAGGCTCAGGAGGGTGAGAGAATTCACCAGAGACAGAACTGGGAGCAGAACAGGCAGAAGGACCAAAGTACACTGCTGAGGAGAGCAGCGGGTGAGGCAGGAGAGGTCTGTCTCGCCTTGTGGGAAACTCCCTGGCGGGCCAGGAATCGAACTGGCGCTACAGAGGCTGAGGACAGCTTCACAGCACAGCGCTCAACCCACTGCACCACCGGGGAAGCCCACAAAAATTATTTTTTTATATACAGTCCTGCTTGAGACACTGTTCTCTAGGACTTTGTTGTAAACCACACACACAGAGGCATTTTCTCAAAGCAGCTAGGCATGATAGAACGAGGATTACTAAAGAAGTCCCTTCTCGCTTTCCTTAATTGTTCTCAGTCATCCTGGTTTCATCCCTGGACTTTATTACAATTTTAATTTTGTATTTATGCTAGATAAATCAGGTCTCTTTGGACCAACATATGGTTCTGTGTCTTTAGGCTAAATCTGTCTTCAGAAAGCCTCTGGCTTCTCTCTGCTGTCTTAAGGCCAGGGTAGGAAGCCATGAAGAAGTAGGATGCCAAGTTGCTGATTACTATTCTTTCTGCCCTGTGGTGAAAGTGTGGCAGCTGTTCAGGGCAGGGACAATGCAGCAAGGCTTCCCAACCTGTTAAAAAATATCCTCACTTACATCCCACTAATGACAGATTCATTTAAGTTAGTGGTTCTCCGTCTTGTTCAGTTGGCAAAACACCTGGAGGAAGTGTTGTTCTGAGAAAAACTCTATGAAATATTGATATGCTTAATTCCATTTACAAACTAAGAACACTTAACCAGCAGAAAACACGACTATATTATATGCTGCAATAGGAAATCACTTCCATAATCACAAATGCCAAGGAGCTAAGAACGATTCTAAATTTTTCTGCTAACATTAATGTAGTACTTAATAATTTGTATGGCCATTTGCTAAGATTCACCAATAGCAAAACTGTAGTAGTCATGAAAGATTTAAGAATATCTTTGGTTTTATAATGGGACAAAATTTTTAATTGAGAAAATTGTATTCATTATAATGACTTTTCATTGTAAACTCAGGTATTAACTACCATTATTTGATTTTAATCAAACTAACCTGGCTATAAGAACTACTAATTTGCTCTTTCAACCTCTTTTAAAATGCAAACAACCCCACAGAGGTTCAATTGGGATCCCATAACATGTTAGTGTGAATTGTGTTAATCAGATAATCACCTAATGTCTAGCCAATATCAGCTGCTCTCTTATCTATTTGCTTTGCTTTATTGTGTAGTTATGGTTTTTAAACTCATAAATTTGAGCTGCAGCTTCCTTAACTTCAAGTATATAATTGCTTTTCCAATCTTTTTCTTAAAGATTTATTTATTTATTTATTTAGATTTATTTATTTATTTATTTTAAAAAGATTTATTTAAGCACTGGGTACAGACAGACGCACAGGAGGGTGAGTGTAGGGTAAAGAAAATGTCAGGCTTTTCTGCCCTCCCACCATCAGGATAGATGATGGATCCTTGAGGTCCTGAATGCATGCCTGATGGCGGGCACCTGGAATAGGTTGTGGGCCTAGGTAGATGGGATTCACCTGGGCTAAGACTGGGCTTTTAAGGGCGGCGTCATGGGGACGCCAGCAGAAGTCAAAAGAGAAGCCAAGAGAGAAGCAGGAGAAGCAGAAGCCGAGAGAAGGCTGGAGAGCCCAGAGTGAAGACCTGCTGGGGGCTGGGAGGACTGCCAGCCTCCCGGCCCCCCAGCATTCCTGCCTGCCGTGTGCCTGGTAATCCCAATAAAAGACCTGCAAAAAACCACTGAGGACTCTGACTCCTCCTTCACCCGGTCTTCATGGGATCAGAAAACCTGCACTGTGCCCATTCATGCCCTTTACAGTAAGAGAATTCACCAGAGCCAGAGTGGGGAGCAGAACAGGCAGAATGATGAAGTACACTGCTGAGGGGAGCAGCAGGTGAGGCAGGAGAGGTCTGCACGCCATGTGGGACCCTTGCTGGTGGTCAGGGATGGAACCAGTGCTGCAGAGGCTGCGGGCAGCTTCGCAGCCCAGCGCTCAACCGCTACGCCACGGGGAGGCCCTGCTTTTCCAATCTTGTGCTTATAACCTTGGAATCATCTTCTTCACCTTTGTCCATATGTTTTATTTCATGCTTAAAAGAATATATTTTAACAGTTGGTAGCTTAAAACAACAGCAATCTTTTATTTCACTTCTATTTGGGTAGGGCCTTGGAGAGGGAGGTCTGTCTCTGCTGTGTGGAGTCATCTGAGGCAGCTGGACTTCCCACTGAGTAGTTGCTTCTGACATGGTTTGCTCACATGGCTGATAAGTTGATACAGGCTATTGGTGGGGAGCAGTGGTGTGGGGAACCAGCTTGTATTGATTGCAAAGCAATTGTGTGCATCTGTTTTCCAAATTCATTTTCAGTGACATCATGTTTGTAGTTTGAAAAACCAAAGTAGGAGTGTTTACACCATGGAGATTGGCAAATACTACAAATCAGAGCACCCCTAGACTGTGGGTGGTTCAAATTTTAATAGAATCTCAGCTAGGATGGAGGACCAGAGTCTCCAAATCTCTCATGTGTGTCTTCCCATGTGGCCACCTGTGCTTCTTCACAGCATGATGACTAGATTTTAAGGATGAGCATCCAAGAAAAGAGGAAGGCAGTAGAAAGCAAAGTGGAAGCTGAACCACCACTTATGGCTGAGCTTCAGAAATTTGTGGGATCAATTCACTGTCCTCTCTTAGTAGTCATGAAGACTTTCTTGATTTCAAGGTGATGGGACAGAGACTCCAACTTTTGATGGGAGAATGGCAAATTATGGATGAGCAAGTAGAAACAAATTTTGTTTAATAATTTCATTTATTTTTTTTTATATATTTTTACATCATTGTTCATTTTTTTTTACAATGTATACTTTCTCATCTCAGTTATAGTCCCCATGAAATTCCCGCCACCCGTTCACCTATGTACTATCACCATAGTCCCTTGTGCTCTTCCCACCCATTTTGATCCTACTCCCTTCTCCCCCACTGAAGAATGTCTCTGGTTTATAGTTGCTTGTTGCTTGTTGATTTTCACTTTATTATAATAATTTTTTTTCCCTGATCCCTTATTTGAATCCTGTACATTCCTCCTATAAATGAAACCATCTGGTATTTTTCTTTCTGGCTTATTTCACTGAGCATGATCCCTTCCACCTACATTCATTTTGCTGTGAATGGAATGAGTTTATCTTTATTGATTGCCAAGTAATATTCCATTGTGTATATATACCACATCTTCTTGATCCAGTCATCTGTTTTGGGGCATTTGGGTTGGGAAACAGAAATATTGTAACCATTTTTGGGAAATGTCATTTGCTGCACCATTATATCAAGTCATTCAGGCATGAATCTTTTTTTTTTAACTTTTTTAAAATTTATTTTTTTATTTATATCTTTCACATAA